>NC_133552.1:68148526-69591859 GCF_048773025.1 Camelus bactrianus
CTTTTGCTAAAAACCAGTCTTTACACCCAGTGTGAGGTGATACAGAATTCAAGAGTGTATCTCAAAGTTTCCCATTTTTGTCAGCAGTTAATCCCAACCAGCTTTTCTAGGGGTCCTGTTTTGCATCGTGTAAGTAACACGGTGGAGAAAGGGATTACAAACTTGACTGATAAATGAATTTACTTCCACTTCATTCAAACTGTGATTCCCGGGACACAATTTCATCTCCTGCTAGGAGTTTATATACTGTCAGGATCCCATTTCCTGTGTGAGAGGTGACTCCCACGCCTCTCCAGCCTGGGTCCCTGTGGGCTTCATGCCTCAGGTCTGCCTTTGAGCGTCCCTGCCTGGGCGGCATCTTCACTGTCACAGACACGGAAGTGAACTAGACTAGACTCCCCGGCCACCTCCCAAACACACTCTCCCTCACAGCTTGCTCCAGAAAAGTAAATGAGTAAGTAAAACTGATTTTCCCATACTTGTCCCACTTTTCAACTTATGGTAAAATCAGAAACCCAGTTGATTGTCAGATATGAGCTACCCTCTCCCCTGGCTACCCCTGGAACCCAGGTACACCCCTTCACCTCCCAGCACCCGCGTTCATCACAGCCTCAGTCTCTGGGCCCCTTCAGCAGCCTCCTCACCCTGGCTGATGGGCTAAATACAGGTTATCAGCGAACGGGTGAGACAGACCTTTGCTTAAAGGCATGCTAGCTTGCTCCATTCCACGCATCATCTTGTTTCTGTGATAGCACTGTCTGAAATTAGATGTGAGTGTTCTGACTTGACTTGTGAGCGGTGGTCCTGAAACAGGGGCAGGAGTGCCTGTTTTCTTTTAACTATTTTTCCCTCCCAGCTTGCCTCCCTTGGTAGAAGAAGAAACTCTGCTTTCTCTTTGAAATGTCAGATCTTCTAGATCGTTTTAACACGTGTTCCTCATGGGCCTTGCAGATGAGCACGCACACCTCGGGGCGGGTGACTGGGGCTCGATTTTTATTTTGGGCTCACACCACTTTTTAAAATATATTCAGCTGGGGCTGTCCTTTCCTTTTAACCAGATAAAAACTAGTCTCTCTCCAGGAATAGAAAGTCCTTTATTATTATTATTTTTTAATTGGCGCTCACAGACTCAACACTATGATGAAGAATTTCTAGTCCTGAAGAGCGATCAAAACCACAGACTTAGCTGAACGTTACATCCCTCGTGCCTCAGCCACACAGGGGACACCGTCCCGTATTCCTCCTGTTCTTGTGCTGAGTACCCCTCTCCTTCCGTCCTCACTTGCCCTTCACCCCTGGCTGCCGGCGCCCAGAGAGGGGCTTAGATGGGGCAGACAGAAGGATGTTGGTCCTCAGCCCCGGCGACCCCTGCGCCTTCTTTATCCAGATGGAGGAAGCCAACTGCCTTACTGTCATTCAGGCAGTTGAACTCTGAGATGGTGGACGGAGCTGTTCCCCTGGAGCTGTCTCACCTTTGGACTTCAGTTTCCTAAGAGATTAGCCAAGCGTGAATTTGGTAGTGTGCAGCTCAGAAGAAAATGCGTGTGGTTTGGCATTTTGTAGCTTTTCTTTGTGGACCCAGGAGACTAGGCTGTGACTCACAGCCATGGTGAAAGTTTTATACCCCTGTTTTCATATACAGATAGCACAATTTATCTTTGAATCATATTTACTGCAGTACCAGTAAGTACTTCCAAAAAAGCCGCGCACTGCCAGCGCCCCTGGTTCACTCCGTGCTCGTGCGGCGCCCACACTCAAGCCTTTGGATGAGTATTGCTCACTGCTGAAATATGAGAAGAATGCGAAATTTCCTTGGGAGCCACTTTATTGCACAGAATCATTCCAAAGGAAGGCTCTGAATACACGACAATTTCCTTAAAGATTTGGACGGGGCTGTCTGCATGTAGATGTCTCCGTTACGTGCATGAGAGACTCATGAATCCTACCAGCCAGTCCTTAAGAGGGGAAAAAAGAGCAGAATCTGAGTTTCAGTTATACAAAGACAGAGAGGGAAAAAGAGCGTCTATCCTGGTCTCTGTCTTTTGTAACTTTCGTGTTTTTTTCTCCTTTCATCGCGCACATAATAAAGCAGCAGGGAAAGGAGGGGTGAGGCTGGGGGCCGAGCGGCTGTCCTGAGTGACCTAGAAAGGTCCCTGCCTGAGTCCTGCTCCCTGCCGGTCCAGCTCTGTCCCTCCCCGGGGGCGCAGCCGAGATAGGACAGGCTTCGTCTGTCCCCCACGGACCCGCAGAGCTAAGGGGACTCCCCGGGACAGCTGAGCTTTCCCTCGGGGTTTTCCCTTTCGTACGAAGCCCCCCGTCCATTTAGCTAGGCTCTGAGACACAGCGCCCCTTGAGCTCTCCAGAACCCTGTTGGGGTGGCCTTGTCCCACCAGGGTTTGCAGCGCTGTGGTTTCTAGGCGGTGTTACAGCCTCCTGTGCCTCCTGGAGGCCACCGGTCCCGGGGGGCCTGGGGCCCGAGGTTGGATGGCTGTGAGGGTGATGTGCTCGCTCTTCCAGCGGGACTGGCTTTCCTTGGAAGCAGTTTCTTCGTAAAGTAATAAGTGAATTTTGACTGGTATGATTACAGGTCCGGGAGGAGGGTCTCCTTCTCAGATGGCAGCTCACTTAGCAGCCTCAAAATAGAGGGTGCAGGTCATGCCATGAGTCCTTCTCAAGTCAGTAGTGCAAAAATACTCTGAAAGAAGGCTGAGAGGAAAGGACAGGTGAGCATTAAAAGCAGGAATGGGGGATACCGATTAGAAGATGTTAGGGACTGTCGAAACTAGGTGCTAGCATACCTTGTTCACTTACCTTCAAAATCACCGAGAGGAGACAGAGGAGAGAGGCAGAGAGAGAGGTTGACGCTACCACCCGTGCTCTGCGGGTGAGAAGTCAGGAGAGCTCGATATTGTGTGTGGTCACCGCCAGGCCCGGGGACTTGCTGAAACCGCCCCCCAGCAGGCAGGCCACCGTGCGAGGCTGGTGCTCCTCCCGGCACAGCGCGACGCCTCCCAGAGCTGGGCCTGGAGAGCAGACAGCAGTGGCAGCTGGAGCGGCTGGAAAGGGCTGTACGAGAAAGAAAGGCGTGAGTGACGTGGAGGGTGGGGTCCGGGGGGGGGCGAGTGACGTGGAGGCTGGGGTTCGGGAGCACAGTGGGAGGAGGGGAGAAGGAGAGCATCGTGGGAGCACCTGGAAATCTGCCGCAAGTCAGAGGGTCTCTCGGGCGAGGAGGACGTCCTTCCGAGCACGGGGAGGACTTCCCAGGGATTCGACACGCACTATCATCTAGTTAGGCATTTGGTTTTCTGTTCCTGTCTTTTCTCTACATTAAATTCTCATGTTAACTTAGGGCAAAAAGAAATTGTGTGAGTTATCACAGTCCGGACTATTATTATTTTTCCAGCCGTGGCCAGCTCACTGGCTATAATTTTTTTAAATGAAAACAAAAACCAAGCCTTGTACTTACATGTATTAAAACTAGTTTTCCTTGTAGGATGTGCGATTTTGAAATGCTCGGGCACAGCTCAGGCATGTGCTACATTCTGAATCGTGTTGTGCCACCACCTCTCTGCTGTGCGGGGTGGGGGGTGATGTCCGGGGGGACAGGACTCTCGCCCCTGTGCACAGGTAACGGGCTGCAGGTCCCCTCTCCCCACACCCGGTGGGTGGAGGCCACTTAGGAAGCAGGAAAAACTTCAGCCCCCTTCTTCCTGCTCACCCAGCGGCTGGGGAAGTGTGACCGGGGCCCAGAGGGGCCCAGAGCTCGCACACACCCAGCAGCGACGACACCCCTCTTCTTTCATGGCAGAGGAGGCTGAGCAGGGAGCTGGCTTCTCCCGCTTGGCAGTGCCGAGGCCGTGCCTCCTTCTGCTGCTGGGTGGTGTCAGAGGAAGGACGTCCGCTAACACGGAAGGTCTAGTTGGAAATCTCAACACTGCCCCCTCAGCTGACAGAGCAGCCTAGCAGGAAATGAGCAGAGGTGAGAGGTGCAGAAGGAGCCGCAGCACCGCCAGCCAGGGCTCTGCTCATCGACAGACACGCGAACCCTCCACGGCAGAGCACGCGTTCTCTGCAGGCACGTGCGTCAGGACCACATTCTGGACCGCAGACCAAAGCTCAAGTTCAGAAGGATGGAGATCGTGCGGACTGGGGCGTCCCTACCACAGTGGAGTCGAACTAGAAATCAAGAACAGGAAGATCTCCAAATGCTTGGACACTAAATAGTGCCCTTCGAAATAACCCGCAGATCAGAAAGGCGGCCTCAAAGCATATGCTGAACTGCATGAGAATGAAAATAGAACATATTAGACTCGCGAGGCAGACCTGAAACAGGGCCAAGAGGAGAATTCATAGCGCTAAGTGCACCTATTAGGAAAGAGGAAAGTCTCGAGTCAGGATCTGAGCTCCCACGTCAACAGCCTAGAAAATGGAAAGAAAAATAAGCGCAGAGCAAGCAAGCACAGGGCCGCGGCCGGGAGCCAAGTGAGTGCGTCTGAGAGCTGGTTCTTTAAAAATAACCATAGAATGACAGACCTCTAGTAGGAATGACAAAGGAAGCAGAGAAGAAACACAAATCCTTACCATCAGGAATAAAGCAGGAAAAGTCACCCCGAAGCCCACAGTCCACGGAAATGTCAAGAGGCAGTGAATCCTACGAACCGCTGTCGCGGGGAAATTTGACAACGTGGGTGAAATGGCCCAGTTCCTCAGAAAACCCAAGCTGTGCCGTTTCACCAGACATGGAGCAGAGTCCTGAGTCTTCACTGCATGAACGCCGAGATCCTGGTTGTGATGGTTTTGTAGGGTGTTGCCGTGGGAGGGAATTGGGTGAGGGGTCCACAGCATCCATCTGCGTTATTTCTTAGAACTGCAAGTGAATCTGCAATTAACTTAAGATTAAAAGTTTAGGTGTTTCAAGGGGGGTGGGAGCAGGTCATATGCAGACATAGTAAGTAGGCAGGAGTGGGTCTCATTTATTCAGACGTCCACAGTGCCCTTGACAAGGTCAATACCAAACCTTATTGGATTGGGGGCATTATCATGGTTAAAAGACTAGCTTTGAAATCAGGTTGTATTGTATTCTTAAAATGAAAAAAAAAAAAACCCATCTCATATACACACACACGTATGTGTGCTGTGTGCCTGTCTTTCTCTCTTCATCCACGGGAACGTCCTAGCTCAGTAGTAACTGTGCACCACTGCGCCTCTAATTTCAGTTTTCCCGTAGAATGGGAAGGGGCTCCTTGATTCCAGATTTGGGGCCACAGTGAAAAACACATGATTTGGAACCATGTGTTAACATTCCGCTAATTCCAAGTTTATGTAACACATCCTGAGTCATTTGTGTTATTGTATTAACTCTGGTAAAAGAACGCAGCTATTTTGGGTAGTGTCTCATACTTCTGTTGAGCTGTCATCTCAAATCCCGTCCCTGTTGTGGTCATCTGTATCTCAGGAATAGGGTCAGAAGCTCTTCAACGCCGAACGCCTTTGCAGGATATTAGTTGAACACATCCTCAAAGACTCAAAGAGCTAAAGCCGTTTTCCCACTATCACAAAAGAAATTAAGCTTCAAGATTCATTAATTTTATACAAAATAAATGTTTTGCTAAATTCTGTGCTTCCTACAAGCATCAAATAGCTCTCTAGCGTTTGCACTTGTGTTAAATGTCTTCTAGGTAACTTGGCCAGTTGGATTCTCCAGCTGGGAAGTTTTGAACTTTAGGTTTTTGTTTTGTTTTGTTTTGTTTAACATTTTTTATTGATTTATAATCATTTTACAATGTGTCAAATTCCAGTGTAGAGCACAATTTTTCAGTTACACATGAACATATATATATATTCATTGTCACATTTTTTTCTCTGTGAGCTACCATAAGATCTTGTGTATATTTCCCTGTGCTACACAGTATAATCTTGTTTATCTATTCTACAATTTGGAAATCCCAGTCTATCTCTTCCACCACGAACTTGTGGTTGCCAAGGGGGCAGGGGGTGGGAAGAGATAGATTGAACTTTAGTTTTAATGGGAGACCTTTAGCTTTTGCTCCAAGTATCCGAATACAACCAGGGTACCATTCGGGAGAATTTCCCAGAGCACAGGCTTGTGATAATGAAATCTCATCAGCCTAATCTTAAGTAAAAGGGGCAGTCTTAAGCTATATGCAGTCACAGTATAACAAAACCTTTTTGTTCACTTCCCTACAAAGTTATTGAATCTGCCCAGTGCGGGGGTCGTTTTGCTAGTAGCTGCAGAGACAGGGCTGAGCAATCCATAGTCACTGCCCTCAAGGTTCAGGGGGAGTTTTACTGCAGGAGCCAGGAAGCGCCATCACTAAACAAGGCCACAGCAGCACAGACAGCAAGGGGTGTATTCAGAGAAAAGCAGGTAGTTCGTGTGTGTGTGTGTGCGTGTGTGTGCGTGTGTGTGTGTGTGTGTGTGTGCGTCTGTGTGTGTGTGTGTGTGTGTGTGTGTTTAATTCCGAATCATCAGACTCCTATGAAAAGAGCAGGCTAGCACCATAGACTGGGACCATACCAAGGAGGACCCCACACTGCAGGATGAGCTCTGGGACTTTAAATAACCTGCCAAAGTCCACAAAGATCCCACAGTGGCTTTGACGGGTGTCTGTGGTGTCACTGGGCACTGCTGTCTCTAATATAGGAAGGCATGGAGAAGCCAAACCCTGGTTCCAGCACTGGGGCCAGATAACCCCTCCCAGTGGAGCTGTCCAGTGCACTGTAGGGAGCCCACCAGCATCCGTGTCCGCCCGGCCCCTCAACTGCGACAAACACAAAAATCCCCAGACACTGGCACATGTCACCGTCACCCTAATTGAGAACAGCGGCTCTAGATGATATATAATTGCTTATATTCAACAATGTATAATATGTAACATGATCTACAGCTCACGTTTTAATGTTGGTCACCCACGTTCTGGCACAAGAGCAAACTGGGTGACTCGATAATGATTAGAAGTGTCTGAAAGTTGTCCAGCTGTTGGGCACTGATGCGGGGCTTCACCAGTCTTCAGATCCAAATTCAAATTGGAAAATATGGGAACCTGCAGGTTGTCTTGTGATTTCCGCGCCATTTAGGCTCTTGTGACAGCAAAGAATAAAATCCCAGTGAAGCTTTATTGTGATGACTAGGGTTTGAAAGCCTTTTAAGAACCAAGGCTCACATGGGCACTCAGCCTCTTCCTCATGGATCCTCTGTCTAGTTCCCTCCTACTGTCCTATGGACAGCAGGGCTGGGCTCTCTAGTTAAAATTTCCAAAGAAATGAGGTGACTATCACTTCCATTGGTCCAACCACCCACACTCCCCCACGGCTGACGCAGCAGGAAGAGGCATCGTTGGTCAGCTGCCCTCTGGGGCTCAGTCCTGGTCCACGCAGAGTAGAGGACAGCCTGTGACACCCGACCCTGGTGCCAAGGGGCCCCAAAGCGGTTCCCCAAGAAGCAGCAGCGGCTGTTGAAACCGATAAGCCTCCTGGCTGATGCAGCCTCGGGGACCACATTGGGAGTTCACACTGAGCCAAGACTGAGAGGCGGTAAAACCATGGCTGTGTACAAAACTCAGATCCCCAGGCCAGACAGTAAAGTCGTTTAAATCTATTCCTAAGTAAACTGTGGTGAAGAAAACTGCCCTTTGAATAATCCCACATTCATTGTTTCCTGAGTCTTCTTCATTTTAAAGACTTCAGATTTATTGCTTGAAGGATCCAAGGGAACCCTTTTGATAGAGACTGTTCTGCTTCTCAGGCTGATGTCTCGCTTCCTTCCCAAGGCAAGGAAGTCTTTCTCCTTGGTCTTTCTCCTTGGTTTAGAGAGTTTTCTGAGCAGGTGAGCGTTTTTAAAAATTAAGGGAACGCAACGGATGTGAGTCCCACCACCTCCTAAACTTCCGATGGGAGGAGGGCTTTGCCAGGCAGAACAGGACAGGTGTCCCTCGTTCGCGTGCAGACCGCGAGCTGGGGATGCGAGCTTTGCACTTGCCGGGAGCGAGAACTCTGAGACCTGAAGATGCTGCTTTTGTGAATAATTTAAAACTGCTGCCGAGTCAAGCTATTCTTTAAAGGAAATTACTTCCGTGGTCACGTTTAACCACTAGTAATTACGCTGTTTTCTTCTATTACAGGTAACGTATGAAACTGTTGGAGCAACTGAAAAAAATAAAGATTCCCTTTCACAGAATCTTCTATTTGTGATGAAAAGTAAGTCCGCCCCCTGCCGCTGCCCACTGTGGTTCAGATGCCACCTGTTCCCTTTTTCTCTGTCTCTGAACAGTGTCCTATAAAACATGCTGCCAGCCAAGGGGTAAATGAAATATCTTTTGCATTCTAATGCCCAGAATAATAAGGAATGGCTCTGGCCGCACTACACATTGGGTACAATTTAATTTGGAGCCTAGTAGAAAGCATAATTTAACTAAGCTTTTAGCAGATAGAAATATAAAATACCTTCCCCACTGTAGCAGTATGAATATTAAAAAGCTCTTCCGTGGAGACTGATGAAGACGAATAGGGCTTCCCAGTTTATTTAGGCCACAGCAGGGTGAATTCCACGACTTAAGATGACTCCGGAGCACACCTAAGGGTGGTATTTTATTCTATGTACTTCCAGTTGCAAAGAACTAACGCTCCCAAAATAGAACGAGCATAAAACTTTATATATACATACAGACCTGCATGCACGTGTGTGTCAGTATAGATTTAGAGGCGCCATCCACTTAGTGAAGCCTGGCACTTCAGGTACCTCTGTCTCTGATTCTGTGCTGCACGTAAAGCTGCGTGCTCTACTTACATGCCGTATAATTAATAGATGTATATATGATTCTAGCTCTTTAGTCATTATTTCCTTAATAACTGTTCTTCAGTGACTCACATTTTCCTAATAATGAATTGAATTTCCTCTTCAGTGAATTAAAATGTATCGTCTTTTGTGCTTTACATTGCTTTACATGAGATGGAGTCATTTATCTTTTCTGGGGAAGGAAGCAGATGATAGGCTGTCATGAAATAGTTGGATGCCTTTGAGCTGGAAATAAGAGCTCCATATCAATTCTGGCTGGAGGAGCACATTTACCTTAAATCAGATGGCAGAGTTGCGACATATTGGTCCTCACGGGGAGTTGCGCGGCTTGCCTCTCAGAACGGATGGTTATTGAGTTCTCTGACGGGCAGAGACTAATGATGAAAGCTCGGACTGAGCATAAACCCACGTGAGAGAAAGAACTGAGATAATTCATCCTATCGATTATCACTGGAAACACCTTCCTTCCAGTTTTTAAATATTTGGACTTTCATTTATAACAGACTTCCGTTTAATCCATATATTCTGTGAAGACCTAACATACAGGGTGTTTTCAAAGTTGGAGCAGTGCCTCCTTTGTTCTTGTGTCTCATGGTGGCAGAATACATGTTTAGGATGAAAGCATGGTGGCTAGTGTTGGTGCAACTCTGCATGTGTTCATGGAGTTCCTGTATTTTGAAGGCATTCTTTTTGTGTATACTTGACAGCAAGCACCGAGAGAGAACAGGTAGATCTTGTTTTATTCGAAATACTTTAGACCATAGGTACCTCTGAGCAAGAGGACAAAGTTTACAATGTGTCCTTTTATGTCCTTACAAGAGGGAGCAAGCTTTTTCTGCAAAGGACTAGAGAATAAATAGTTTAGGCTTTGTGAGCCGTAACGTCTCTGTTGCAAGTACTCAACTCTGCTGTTACAATAAGGAAGCAGCCGCAGACAATACAAATGGATGTGGCTGGGTTCCAATAAAGCTTTACTGACAAAAACAGGCAGTGGGCTAGATTTGGCCCACAGGTCAGAGTGGCTCACCCCTTCCATCATATAAGCCAAAGATGCCTGGTTGTGATAGTATTTTATGAATCTGTGGAATGTTTTGACACTACCAATAGTTATTAAAAGCAAGTGTAATTTGCAGATAATAATAATAATGATTTGTTTCCAGGCACTTTGCTAAGCCCTTTGCTTATGGCATGTGATTTAATTTCATATTATCGGGAGGCTCCGAGCTGAGGAAGGAGACAGGGTCTGCTGTAGGGTCCGGACTAACAGACGTGTGTCTTGTGAGACACCTGACCAGGGAAGACAGGGCGCCGGGCGGCTCAGCTCACACAGAAACATAGCGAGTGCCCTCGTCTGTGCCTGAGACAGAAATGAAGTCCACTTGACTCAGAAAAAGGCAGAAAGAGTTAAAACCCAGACTCTTCAGTCTGCTTATAAGTAGAGGAAAGTTTACGATTTACCATTAATGATGATGTTAACGATTTTGAGCGTCTCTGCGTGCCTGCTCATAGACTTGGGCACCTACGTTAGCGTATCTCATTTACGGACAGAAAGATGCCCAGTGCTGTGTGCATGGGCCCCAGAGAGGGGTGCTTCCCATGCCAGTGTATGCTTAGAGGAACATGAAGGGAGGTGCCAGCCGCCGGTGACTCCCAGACGCAGGGAAGGAGGCTAGAGCCATGCCTTCAGCAGGGGCTTCTTATCAGGTTCTGCGATCAGGGGCAACACGGTGGCCAAATTTCTTTTTTTTTTCTTCATTAAAAAAAATTTTTTTTTTACCTGAATTATTTCATTTATTTGTCATAATATCCTTTATGTGATATTCTTTAAAATTTTATTTTATTGAGTTATAGTCAGTTTACAACGCTGTGTCAATTTCCAGTGTAGAGCACAATTTTTCGAATTTCTCTTTTTATGTCCTGAGGAACCTGCTCCCACCTCCCACTTGCTCAGCTTGTGGGCGGGGCTCGGGTGCTAGGGTCGCAGCTCGGGTGCTAGGGTCGCAGCATGCTGGCTTCTCCCTGGCAGTGGGTGGACGCTGGTCCTACTTGGCCCTCATGCACGTGGTTCAGAGAAAGGACAGAAACTGGTCAGTTATGTGTTTTGGGTCATAGTTATGTCTAATGTTTCTAGATCTAGTAAAGGCTTTTTTCACAATTATGGGAATCCCCTGTTACATCATTTATCTGTGGTTCTATCCATCTATAGACTGGCTATAAATAAAAATAACATTTTTATATCTGAAACATGCTGTACACCAGAACTTGATACACCGTAACTGACTATACTTCAATAAAATATATATAAAGAACATTTTAATTTGGTTAAAGGGGCCATGGTATTATCTGTTTATTGTTTAACTGTTTATTTTGAAATGATTTCAAACTTCAAGTTATAAAGTTAGTACAGAGAGCTCCCACATGCCCTCCCCCAGATTTCTTCCGTGTCCTTTCCTGTTTTCTCTTGCTCCTTTTCTCTCTTCCTCTCTTTTTCCTCCTCTGTACGTGTTTGTGTGCGTGTGTGCTTGCGTGTATGTACGTACATTTCTGAACCACGGGAGAGTGACCGAATGTGCCTTATGCCTCAGTACTTCCATGCATGCCCTGAGACCGGGGACGTCCCCCCACACAACCTCAGTGAGGTCCCAGCACATTTAGCACTGCTGCGCTGCCCACGGCTAACTCGGAGTTTATGTCAGCCTTTACCGGTGACCCCCCCAATGTCCTCCACAGTGACTCCCCCAGTTCACCGCCCTTTGCTGCATTTCTTGCCACTTCTCATTTGTCTCCTTTAATCTGGGACATGTCCTCAGCTTTTATTTTTCTTCATGACATTAATATTTAAAAAAAAAAAAAAGAAAGTCCAGCTTTTGGAGAACGTCCCTCAGTCTGGGCTTATTTGCTGTCTCCTCACATTGGAGTCAGTTTTCTCCTTTTTGGCAGGAGCCCCGTGGAGGAGAGGAGGGAGGTGTCTGTCTCAGCGCATTTTGTTTGGGGGCACATAGTGACCGGTGGAAAGGTCAGCGGTGACCTTCACCTTGAGCACTTTGTTAAAGCGGTGTCCTGCAGGGTTCCCTAAATCACTGTTTTCTTTGTAATTGATAACTGACTTGTAAGGAAGTATTTGAGACAATATAGTCTCTCTCTCACCAAACTTTCACTTGTTTTGCATACGTTAATGGTTCTTACCTAAATCAGTAATTTCTCTTTTGGTTGCAAAATGGTAATTTTCTAACCCGATCGACAGTGACATTCTACTGTAAGAATGACTCTTTATTTTTTTTTTTTAATTGAAGTATTGTCAGTTACAATGTGTCAGTTTCTGGTGTGCAGCACAACGTCCCAGCTGTGCATATGCAGACATATATTCCTATTTATATAAGAACTTCCCTTTCTGATTCCTTCATTCATTTGTTCTTTCATTTATTATCAGATGGACTCATGGATTCTTATTTTATTTAAGGAACCATAATACATTACTGTCATTATTTTGTTAGTAAAACTGCCCAAGACTTGCCCAGAGGGGTCCCCTCCAAGCTAGCCCCCTGTCCTTCTGATAGGTTCTCACATCTTTTTAGTGCTTTCTTACGTTCTGGCCTTCCAAAATGTTCCAGGGTCCTCCGCCTCGCCTCGGCTCTAGAATCAGCCATTTATCCAAGAAGCCTTATTTTATTGTAGAGGAGAATGGAATCAAGAAACACTAAGAAATGGGGTTACCGTGAGCCCATTGCTACTGGGATGTTATTGCTTTTAGACCCTTTCAGAACTAGAAAATTTAAGACATAGGTGTAGATTTTACATGTATATGTTTGTGTGTATATATTGCTGTATATTAAAAGTCATGAATTTATCATGATACCTGTAATTCCAGCCCAACACCACAGGCTCCTTTTTGCCTTCCTGTCATTCGTAGTTGTATCTCCCTTCGCTGACCCTCCTGGCTCCCTCCTGGCTGACTCACATGGGGACCCTGCCCTGTACGCATGGCTGATAAATGTACTAACTGGGCAAGCAGGGTAGTCTGAGTGCAGAAGAGGCAGAGACCGAAGCGCCTTGTGACTGACCGTCGCTAATGGTCTGACGGGAGGATCCCAATTTCTGTATGTCTGTTACATCACATTTGAGCTTGTAGGAATCCACAAAGCAGGGACTGTCACGGTTATCTTAGAGAAAAGGGAATTAGGGCTTCAGAACTGTCTACATACAGACAGAAGTGACAAAAGTACCATGCCTTCTAGAGCCGTGACTGCCACTGACGTCATCGTCACCATTCCCTCGTGAGCCCCTTTCTTCCTGAGGTGTCAAGAAAGGATAACGGACCCAGAATCACTGGACTCTTTGTAACCTAACTTCTAAAAGGAAGCAGTTGCTTTTGCTATTGCAGCTTAGCTGGCTCAGGAGGAGAGGCGTTTCTTCCCCCTACGGCTGAGTCAGTCGGAGGAGTCGGGGTCCCCCCAGGTGCCCACAGACAGCTCTGAGACAGTGCCTCCTGGGGCCCGGGTTCCCTGAGCGAGGCGCTGCCGGCAGGAGCCATGGGCCTTGGGGACACGGTCAAGGGCACTAAGGTCTGAGTGGGGGCCCTGTGGTTCTGCCATCTGGAGGGCAGTCTGCGCTCAGTTCCGGCGCAGAGAGCGCAGTGAGGACTGGGAGCCTGGGGTCAAGGGCAAGGAAGGTCAGAGTTCACTAAAGTGGAGGAAATAGAAGAGGGGCAAAGGGAACCGTGGCCTCCTCAGTTCCCTCCCCCCTGAGAGTGTCTTAGTGGGGGGAGCCCATGGATGGGGAGGAAGCTGAATGCTCATAGCTGAAGTCAGTTATGATTTGGACGCCACTTACAATCTTCGCTTATTTATTTCCCAGCTAGTGAAAACGTCGTGATCAATCATTTGTTCCAGTCGAAACTGTCAGAAACAGGATCCCTCGTATCTTCCTCTCCTTCTTGTAAATTCAGAGGACACAGATCTGCCCGGCTCAGCAAGCACATGCCAGAGTCTTCAGCGATCGGGGACAAGAGGAACTATCTAGAGCTTAGTAAGGTAGGCGTTTTTGTGATTCTTGTTTGATTGCTTTTAAGTGTGCTTAGCACATTCACCTCTTCTTTTCAAGAAAAAAAAAAGCGCCATCCTGAACGCTAATGGAAAGAAATTGATATTTATTTTAAAAAATTAAAGAAAAAGACCGCTTACCTAAAGTCTTACCCTCCAAGAGAAAACAGTGCAGGAGAAGGTGGAGCAGAGGGGAAATCTGATAGCAAGCGCGGTGGTAGTCATTGTATTGGTGGTCGGGGCAGCGTCTTATTTCTGTCTCATCTCCGTGACTGTCTTTTTGATGAATGAGTGGGAATTTCAGGGACAGTAGGTTTACAGGGAATAAACTTAGCCACCTGATTCGGTTGACATTAACCACTTCAGAGGTTTTAAGTCCCTAAACAATAAATTGTAGTTTTTCACGCAGACACAGTGTCTTTTTCAGGTCCTAGAGGTGCGGTGTGTGTTTTTAGATTTTTGATTCATGTTAGCATGGCGCTAAGGTTTTAACGTGTATTTGTGCCACACAAGTGTGGTGGTACTTAGAACCTGAAGATTCCATTTGTAAAACAGAACTAAAAAACTCAGTGAAGAGTTATTTCAGACTGAAATGTTTTAAGTTTATGAATTCAGTGCCCGATTGTACCCCAGTTTGTTCTGCTTGCCTCTACAGAGATGATGAAAGATGAGAATCATGATTGGGAAGGTGTCCAGGACAGTCCGTTTTAGAAATTCCGTTGTTGTAGCTTGCTGGAATGTGTTTCAGCTTACCAGTTAAAATAAAAGCACAATTAAAGTCAACTCTATTAGGGAAGGGTGGCAGGAATGTGTACAGCGTAATAGAAATGTGTTGTGTGTCTGTGTTTAGCCAGTAGACCCAGAATCAAGAATCCTTTGATAGAGTTGTTCCGGAACTGGGTGATCACAGGAATTCAATCTCATTGCACATGAAATGGCATCTTTTACATAAAAAAGACAAATGATTACCCTTTGTAAGAAAGATCTCAGTTCCTGGGCTTCTGCTGAAAGGCCTGGTCCTTGCTTTCTTAATCATCCTGGAAAACAAGAAGTCACCACACACCTCTAAACTGAAATTCCTAACCTGAATTATTGCACATTACAGGCATGGATGCCATTAGCCTTTTCCCTGAAGGCCTGCCAAAGGGAGATCATTCACTGCAGTTCCTCCACCCGGAAAGGGACACGAGTGCTCAATTTCAAGGGCTGGAGTCTTATTTATCATGATTATTCCTTAAGTGTTCTGCTCCGCACTTCCCTTCAGAGGGCCATCACCCCCGCACATCCACGCCCGCGACCAGCAGAGTGGCTGTCCACCTGCTCCTTACCTAAGCACCACGTTTGGCTTTGGGTTTGTGGAAAACAGGTTGATCTTAGACCCATCGCTTCGTTTTACATCCGCTTGTCAGTTACACGCAATCGTTTCAGCTGACAGTTCACCTAATGGAAGGAAATGAGCCGTCACCTTGTTCCCAGTAGCACCGTATTGACAAGAACATTTCACCTGTTTTTTTTTTCCTTCTATTGAGACCTGTTATTTTAAGAGAAATGGTTTGGAATCGATAGGTGCGTTGGCCTAAGTCACTGTGAGATTGTGGCGTGTGGTGGTTACGTTAGTGGCTGCGGGTTCTTTTAGCCTCTGGTGGAATTTAATTAATTGCCTCCTGCCCTTTACTTCTTCACCCACTGGGTTCATTTCCACTGACTTCTTTAACCCCCATTATCATTTAGTCTTGGCTGTGTATGAATTTCTTCCTTGTAAGAGTTATGGGTCATTATTGATCAAAGAAAGCCGTCGATTGTCATTTTTCACAGGCAAGTACTTTACTAACCTCTTTCAGTCATTAAAAAAAAAGAAGAAAAGGAAGCGAAAGGAAAACTGAGTAAGAAACTGACTACAGTTAAACTTAGGGGGCAAACCGATGACTGTGAAAACATCAAACCTTTGTGACATAACATAGCATCCTTTCGCCCCAGAGTAAGCTACATTTCACGATAAACACGGGCAGCTAGCGCTAGGATCCAGACACCAGGCTGAGACGACTGTACCACCACGCAAGTCAAGGTCTGTGTTTATTCTCAAGTCAAAGTAGGTGCAGGTTGGTGACAGCCATGGACTTGAAAGGCTGCGGTAATGTTTTTCTGCACGAAGCTGTCCGTCCCCCTGACTTAGGCTACCATGGCAGGAAGTCCCCTGGTACTGATTTCTAAGAGTCTAAGTCTGCATCTGCCTGTAAGTGAGTTTCCCTGGATGGGAGGATTAATTGTTTTCTTCTAAACTGGAATTCAGTCAAATAAATCTGCTCACCCTTTCTTTTTGTTTTCCTTACAGTTATTAAAAAAGAAAGGAAATTCTACATTTCTTCAAAGACTAGAACGGGGAGGTCCGGTCACCGTGGCGTCGCAACTCAGGGTTAGTTGAAATTTTCAGATTTCAAAAACTTTTTTGATTATATCAACTGTAGAGGGCTTACATAGAATTGCCCCTGTCTTTGACCACTTGGGTTCCTTTAAAATAGTAGGCATGCCCACGGACACCCAAGATGAGTGAATGTGTAGTCAATAAAAGCCAAGGACCGAAAATAAAGATTTTTACTAAAAAACTGTTTGCATCGCGAGCTGGTGTCTTCCCCGGGGACTCAGCCGTGTTTTGCTTCTCTCCGCAGAAAACCCTGCTGGACATTACGGGGAAGCTTCAGAGGTGTTCCCCACACTTTGTTCATTGCATCAAGCCCAATAACTCGAAGCTGCCAGATGTGTTCGATAACTTTTACGTGTCAGCCCAGCTGCAGTACATCGGGGTCCTGGAGATGGTGAAGATCATCCGGCACGGATACCCCGTCCGCCTTTCCTTCTCGGACTTCCTGTGGAGGTGAGTCTTGCCCCTGTGTCTGCTGCTCCGGGTAACGCGCTGATGATGTTGGAACAGGGTTCTTCTGTTTTCTTTCCTGGCGTTTCTTTTATCCTTTACATTCTTCTCTCCTGAGTAAACAAAATGCTCTGGGATACAATGAAATGCTCTGGAGAAGCTCAGATAAAAAGTTGCTGAACATACTCGATACCTTGGAAACAACGTTCACGTTCCCTTAAATTTAGATTTCCTTGGATGTAAACATTTATAAAAATGTGGCACATGAGATACCCCCTCCTTTATACCTATGGACAGAATATTTTTTAGACCAAGAGTTGGCAGACTGCACTCATGGGCCAAATCCAGCCCACCACCTATTTTTGTAAATAGAGGTTTGTTGGGACACAGCCAGTGAAAATAATGAGAATGTCTGTTTTTAGACAATCAAACAATAAAAGAGGGTGGGGGAAAAAGAAAGCAGAAAGTATTTAGTAATCTTATATCAAAATTATAAAATTTAAAAACAATATTGACATAACATAGTATCAACATTATAAGTATCACACATTTTGGTGTAAGTATTAAAAGTCAGCTTTCCCACCCCTAAGGTACAAATGATCTTTGGTTCAATGAGTTTAAAACCTGCCCATGTACGAGTTTAAAATAATAGATTCCCAAATTTATCCCAGCCCTTCTGAATGGCAGCCAGCAGAAAGTGGGGTCCACAGGCCCCCTGGTTTGTCTGCTGGGGAGGGGGACGGTGACGCTGTCACCCGCCTTGCCTTGCTGGAAGCAGGGGTCCTCCAGCGTTCCTGCTCGTCAGCATCACTGCAGGCTCGGCAGAACGCAGACTCCTGGGCAGCAGTTCAAGGGTTCCGGACTCACAGGTGCAGCTGAGGGCTGTGGATCAGCGTCCCCCACCAGTGCCCGGGTGGCGCTGGCCTTGCTGTGTGTGGGCAGCCTTGTGACGACCACTGGCCTGGAGCCTCTGCTCACTGGAGGATAACGCCTTTGTTTTGTTCTGGTTTCCCCGGCCGAGGGCTTGAAGTATGTGAATGCATCTTGGTGATCAAAGCAAACTTGCTGAGAATGAAGAGTCCCAGGCATTCACTGATTTACTGGATTAAATCTGCAAAGTTGTGAGCCTCCCCAGTGATCTGTGTGCACGTGTTTCAGAAGCACTGCTCACGGGTTCCTACATTGGATGGGAGATAGGATTAATCTCATCCTGTTTTTTAAAGTGTATTTGATGCATTTTCTTCAGTTTATTTTGTTAGGGTCTTAGAATCATAGAATCAAAGACACTTTGCATTAAAATGTCCCTCAGTGTTTCTCTGGTATAATCTTCGGTAGCTGCACGAATCTTCCTTCCTGCTGCTCAAGCACTCATTTGAATTGTCCTCTTTTCCCAGAGAGCGTGCAGAACGTGGCTGTGTGTGTGTGTGTGTGTGTGTGTACACAACATTATACTTCATAATGATTAGAACATTTTTTGACCTTTGTTGTTTGTGTTTGTCCAGTTTGACGTATATGCTCCACCAGGAATTATCTGCATTAAAATAGTATATGCAGTGATCATCCTCTAAGTATCAGTGCAGTTCCCCGTGTATATGCGTTCTTGCTGTGCTGTGGCCTCTAGGCAGACCCCTCTTATTCAGTCTCCATGCGTGTGCCTCGTGGGTGTTTAATCAATGTTTTCGGTATGAAGCTGGCACTGGAGACTAATGGTTGTTCAATTTAAAGTAATATTTCGGCAAAACAGAGACCACAGTTATATCATGTTTGTTTAGAAGATTAATGGGGATGGGAAATGATACTTTTGGGTAAATCTTTGCATTTCTTTAACCAGACCCTTACTGAAAAGGAGATGTGATTGCAGTGTGTCGTCCTTGTTTGTAATTGCGTGTCAACAGAAATGGAATTATTAATTTATTTCCATGGAAATTTGTCATGATCCCTCTTAAATGAAGGACTTCAATCTGGAATATTATCACAAAAACACCGATCCATACAGAAATGATCAGTTTCTACAGAACTTGAATAAAACACGATCCACCGAACGTCGCATCAACATACAGCATGTTTATTCAGAAAGCTCTTCGGAACTTTGGAATTCCCCTAGGCAGCCAGCATCACCATATAAACAAAGCCTAGAGGTGTCATGTAATAGAAGCTTCTGGTTGCCAAAGTATCAGATAACAGTTTCTGTGTAAAACGTTTATTTTCTCTTCGTTATCACATTCTCTTAACTGTTACAGAATAAAACCTGATCAAATTACTTTGTGTAGTTTACAAAAAGGAATATGGTTACCTCGAAAATACTGGACAAAGAAGGAAAATACGTCCAGTTATGAAGCAAGCACCGACTCGTTTGAACAGCATGTGTGTTGCTTCTGAAGTCCGGCATGATGACACATGCGGATGACGGACACATCTGTGGAATCTGTAGGCGGATGTGATGATGTTGCAAATTTGCTTTCTGGAACCCTGGCTTTAATAACTGTCCATCATTTTGAGGCTTCCTAATCGAAACTGGAGAACTGTGTTTGTCGAGAGATCCTATTTTGATTAAAAGAGAAGTATGCTTGCTGAATTCCTTTTCCTAATAACACCAATACCTTCTGATGATGCGGATGTCAGGGCCTGTCTCCGTGGCAGGAGACTCTCCAAGTGTGGGTGCACGAGGAGGAAGGAAAGGAGCAATCGTGCTGAATTATTATGTGCAGATCATGGTACATCACTGGACTACGGGCTACTGTTGACTGAATTGTTCCCCCACAAAACCTTCTGTGTGGGAGCTGTAACCCCTAATGAGACCTGTTTGGAGATGGGGTGTATAAGGAGGTAATTAAGGTTAAGTGAGGTCATAAGGGTGGGGTCCTGATCCGATAGGGTTAGTGTCCTTGTAATAAAAGTCACCAGAGAGCGCGTCCTTCTCTGCTGTTTGGGTCCTCAGTGGAAACTAAGTGGCCCGCACTTTGATCCTGGACTTCCCAGCCTCCCGGACAGTGCGAAAATAGTCTTCTGCCGTTTAAGCCTTCGGGTCTGGGGCATTTTGTTGTGGCGGCCTGAGCGGGCCGGGTGCCTGTGTTTGTGGGCCTGTGCTTCTGTGGTGTCAGAAGGCCACAGAGTCAGACGAGCTATGCTGGGCAGCTTTGGCTGCTTTGCTCGCATGTTATGATAAACTCTTGTGCGGATGAGCCGAAGTCTAGTTTACACGCACGTATCACGTGGTTTCAAAAACTCCGTGGCTTTGTTCATGTGATTGTATCCTTTCCACCTTTTTTTCTCCAACTACTCAGTGACGTTTATTGATATTTAAGATTCACTGAGGCATCCTCTCCATTGGAAAATCTTCATAAAATCCAAAATTGGCTTGTGTCTCTTCCCTAAGCTCCAGAGAGGCCTTGTGTATTAGGTTTATTATGTGCTCACTGGAACTATTCATTTATGTGCCGACCTCAACCACTAGACCAGAGGTTAGCAAACCACAGCCTGCAGACCCAGTCTGGCCTGCCGCCTGCTTTCGTATAACCTGCGAGCTAAGAATGTTTCCTACATGTTTAAATTGTCACATGTTAAATGGGCAGATACATCCCTATGTAACCGCCTCAGTTGTTCCTCTCCGCACACAAAGCTGAAATATTTACCCTCTGGCCCTTTACAGAAGAAGATCGCTACCCCTGCTCTGGGCCGTCGGCCCCTTGGATGCGGGCAGGTAGCTCTCTAATGCTGGCTGGATTCCTCAGTTTGTAAGGATTTTCTGCTGGCACTGGAGAAGGCAGCTCTCACCAGCACATTCTGTAGAACATGAAGTGCCACATTCGTGGCTGCAACTACGAAGGTTTCTTTCTCTTTTACGTTGTATTTGACTGCATTTAGAAAAAGTACACCTCAGCTCGAATCAGCTCTGACTCAGATCTTGTTTTCACGACAGACTCTGGGGTTAAGGACCAGCCCGGCTCTAGGACGTGCTCTTTCTGTGTCTGGGGGAGAAGAGACGTGGCTGGATGGCTGTCACAACTTCTGCTGAGTCGCGGCATTTGTCACTCTCTCGTATTCCGTTGGTTAAAGGCGGTCCCCTGGCCCAGGCCAACAGTAGAGTGGAGAAGTGTCCTGCTCACAGGAAATACTGCAGAACGCGTAAGAGGGCGAGGATCTGTGCGCGGGACCTGTTAGCAGGTGCTGTGTATCAGAACACTCCAAACCCGAGTGGCATGAAACGACAGCCTGTTACTTCTCCCTGTTCTGTGGGTTCCCCGGGCTTTGTGGGGCATCCTTGCCTGGCGTTCTCCATCAGTTGCAGGCATACAGCAGAGGCTGGTGCTAGCTGGGCCCGATGCACAAGGCAGCTTCTCTGTTCATGTGTCCGGTGCCTGCATGTTCCTCCTCAGGGTCTCTCTCTCCAGCAGAACAGTCTGGACTTCTTACCTGGTGGCTCAAAGTTCCAAGAAGCAAGAAAATAAACTTGCAGTCCTCTTAAAAGCTGGGCCGGGAACTGGTGCCACATCACTTCCCTTCTGTTTTACTGGTCAAAGCAGCCGCAGAGCAGCTGAGTGCTCTTCCCTAGGGAGGAGGCCATCAGCAGCGGCCGGCTGTGGGACAAGCCACCGCATCCTCTTAAAGGGACAACATGCACGTGACTGGGAACAATAAGAATTTTCCCAGCCATGCCTGTACCTGTGAACTGCTGTTAGCTCATCTCTCACAAATAAGTGTACATGAGTTTGGAGTGCTGAGTAGGGTAATGCCAGCGTGGCTTGTTTTTTTTTTTCTCCAAATTGTAGAATTGAGGGAAAGGGTCATACGAGGCCATGCTGAAGAAAAGGTTCTGAGGCGTCTGCAAAGTACCCTGTGTGGCGCTCATGCTGCCATCGTTTTCAGAGCTTTCCTTGATCCCCAGTGTGCTTGAGACATGATAATTCCCATGGCTTTTTAGCGGCCAAGGCCGTGCCAGACCTTGGTCCTGCGCCTGTCTGCTCCTCTCTGGTGCCAGCCTTCCGCGTGTTCCTCCTCTTCCAGACTGAGCGGGGACCCCTTCTGGAACCGAGCTGTGGGTCCCGGGTGGCAGGCCGCGAAGGGCCGCGTGCATCAGCTGTCTCCGGGCTTGTCTGTGGTTGGCCGGGGGTGGGGGCAGGACAGCATCTCCCCGGGGAGAGGTGCACCCGTTACCGCGGTGCCTTCATTTGGAAGAGACAAAGGGCTTGTTGAGTTGGAGCAGCTCGTGGACTGGTGTTGTGCTTGGCATGGGGAGGGCCGTGGTCTGCGTTTTGAGACTGTTACTGGATGAGATCCCTCTTAGAAAGAGGTGGAGCCATTCAGCTTGTTCAAGTGGCACCGTTGTTGCTGAATTAAATTGGGTGCGAGGAGAGGGATGAATGCAGGCACACTCAGCTCGTTGGATTAAACTAAATGGCAGTGGCTGCCCAGGGAGGCAGGATCCCCGGGTACCAATCTGGTTTGGAATCATCTAAAAGTTTTCCTTGTTCCGTGGAAGTGAATCTAGTTAGTGTCAATACATCTTTCACAGAAACGTGAATTAATCAGCTCAGGAGCTATTAAATATTCTAATTTGACTGGCGAAGGGTGCGTTTTCTTCGGGGTAACTTTGCCGAGTCTAAACATATTCTTTCTGCTAAAACCACTCTGCTGGGGTGGCTGATCGTCGAAGGTGCAATGAAGTTCGGGAGGAAACAGGGCCTGCTGTGGCTGTTCAGTGACACACAGCGGAGAAAGGAGGAGTGGAAGCAATAGCTTCTCGCGGGCATTTCAGTGTGAGCGGATTAAGCAGACCTTTACCGGGAGCTTGCCCTGCTGCTCAGTGGGTTATGAGTCACGCATCCCCCACCACCTACTTCGGGCATCTGTGAACTTGTACAGAAGCCCAGGTGGGAAGCGCGCAGGCCACAGGCCACAGGCCACAGGGTGCCGGTGCACCTGCTCAGCCCCACCGTGGTGCCACAGACAGCGTGTGAGTGAGCGGGCGAGGCGAGCTCTGCAGACTTCGTTGGCGTGAACAGAAGGTGGGTGGTTTTGACCCAAGGGTAGCCAGCGCTTTATCTAGTCCCATTCGTCCTCTTTCTGATAGCACTGTGGGGGGGGGGGGGTTCCATGGAAAAGGGGGCAGATAATGAGAGATGACTTTGACGTTTGCTTTTGTATGTGTACCACCTGGCTTAGACCCTAATCTCTACCCTAGGAAGCGGGGTCACCTCCATGACAGCATCCGTGCTCTCACTCATCGCCCCCTTCTCCGTCATTCGTTCATTCACTCCCACGTTATACAGGCACTTTGCTGAGCCAGAATGCCGTTGTGACTTGGAAAGTCACCGTCAGCAGCATCTCAGGCGTCGTCACAGGTGGCGTTGTGCCCCCGCCGTGGCTCAGGCCCTGAGCCTGCACGGTGCGCCCGTGACCCTGTCCTCAGGACCGCCCTTCAGGTAACTGCTCTCACCTCTCAGCTCGCAGTTACTGCGCCACTAATGTTTCTCGGCCTCTGCGTTACGTTTGCCGCGGGTCGGATTCACCAGCGCCGACCGAGCCCTGGCACCGCGCGCCGGGCTCCTCACAGGCCTTGTCTCGTTGAACCCCCGCCGCGTCCCCACGCGCTGCCTTCTCAGCGGCGTGCCTGCTTTACTGTTGCGAAAAGTGCGGTCCCGAGGAGCGAGGAGCTGGTCCTAAGCCTCACCCTGTCCCTGAGGGAGTTTTAACCGCTCCCCATGCGAGGGCTGTGCTGACAGCGGCCCTGCTCCGAAGCCTCGCTCCACTCCGACGGGCAGTCTCTTCACGCGCGCTTGCCTTTCACGCCTCCAGGCACAGCCGCGGGGCACCGGGAAGGCACCGGGACCGGGACGGGGCAAAGAACCCCTGGAGAGCGCTGAAACTCAGCGCCGGGCCCTTCACACTGGATCAGCTTTGCTCTGTTTCCCGAAAAAGAACCCAGTCAATTTTGTTGAATTTCCTGGACTGAAGTTGCTCCCTAGCAAGCTTGCAAGTTCACACGGTGGTGACGCTGCATCGGTGGTGGATCAGTTGTGACCTCTGAAAAATTAGCTTGGAGAAGAGTAAGAAAAGCGTTCCTTGAAAACGGAGCACTGCATGCTTTCATTTAAAATAATGCAAAAAATGATATTAAAAAGGCTTTAGTAACTTTCTAACAACCTCGGGAACAAGACCCCAAACTGACCAGTCCAAATGATTTAAAACAAACACATAACCCCACGTAGGTAAGCCTTCACTATGAAGCAGTGACAGCCCAGTGATTATCAATACGCCAGGAAAACAGACAAGAAACTATTTTTAACATGAATTCAGTGTTTTGACAGTTGTATTTTATTTGTAATGCAATTTTGGTAATGCATGAAAAAGTCAGTCTTCAGCATCCTGAGTCTTACTGTTCATCATTTGATTTATCTGGGCCTCTTCCCCACTTCCATCTACTGATGCAGCTGAATGTTTTTAATTATATCAGGCAAAACATAATCCCAAAATGACCCTGCTTGTAGGGCCAAACCAGTTTTAAATAATTACCTGTAAGTTGCTTGTTTCACGACTTAGAAATTGTTTGATTCTGTCTCCAGCACAGTAGTGTGATTTCATGCGACCGTTGGTAGCTGATAGTTTTCATTCATGACGCCTGCTTGGTAACTCAGGCATCTACACAGAAGCTCGGGCGTCACCGGGACCTTGGAGGGAACCTAACCAGTACCCTTTACCTTAGCCGGTTCTTGATCAAAGCGAGAAGACAAAATGTTCAGAGTGTCCTCTTCCTTGTGCACGAAGCCTGGGTTGAAGCACGTTGCTCGGTGTAAGAGGCAGGAGAGTCTGCTGATGGAATCCCAGGATGCGGCGGGGCTCCCCCCGCGCCCACCGGCTGCAGACGGCGCGGGCTCGGGTGACCCTCCCCACGGGGGTGCTGCGCGGGCAGGGCTCGGAGTGTGCAGAGCGAAGGCATACAGCGATTCCTCTGCGGGCAGTTTGTTCTCAAGCAGCTGAGAAGCCTGTTTTGTTCCCTCATTAAAATTCCCAATTAGATTAGTCAGTCCCTGACCTCCCCTCCTGAGCTGTGAAGGACTGGAAATGGGCTGAGTGTCACCCTGCCTCCGTCTCTCAGGAAACGTCAGGAAAGAAGAGGAAGTGTCCTGGGCCCAGTCTCTGCATTGTCTTATGTTCAGAATGAGCGGATGCACCCAGAAAGCCTGCAGATGACAGGGGCACCTCGGCTCCTGGTGGGGCATCTGTCTTTCAGAATATTCTTTCCCCCGTCTCCACGAGCACCCACTGCTTCTTCGTGTATCTTTCTGGGACCACTGAGAAGCAATATAGATTTTGTACCCAAAGATCCTGAAGCGGGCCAACAACACATTACTTTAATTGATTTCAAGGCCACTCTGTATTCAAGACTGTAAATGCATTTTATTTCCCATCCCAAGCCCCATCCTGACGCATTAGCCAGCAGAGCCCAGCAGGGATTCTGTGACCAGAATAAATGAAAATATTAAAACAAAAGAGCAACTCAAATAATAAAATCCCAATAGCCTGAATATTCGCAAATTGGACTATAAATCTTTTCCCGTTACTAAGTTCCCAGTGAGAAATGAAAGGTCAAAGATTAATGTGTCTTGTAAAGTCCAGATATACTCAGTTCCAAAGGAATTGAAATCCCAAATCTGATTATGTTGCCTCTCTGAATTAAATGTCCAAAATTCCATATGCAGAAATTAAATGCCTATTTCCGAATCGCCCTTTTCATGTTTGTTACTTGGCTCAGAGTTAGCTAAAAGGCCCAGACATCTGGGTCGAGCTGGGACCCTTCCGTGTAACATTCCGAGCAGTTAGCCATTGTACTAGTCTGTTTGGGCAACATAACAAAATACCTTAGACTGGGTGGCTTCAACAATTGGCACTTACTTCCTCATGGTTCTGGAGCCTGGGAGCCCAAGACCAAGGTGCCAGGGAGACAGAGAGAGACAGAAAGTCCCTGGTGTCTCTACTTACAAGGGCAGCAGCCCGACTGAATTAGGGCCCACCCTCATAACCTCATTTAACCTTAATTACCCCCAAAGGTTCTGTAGACAGAATGCTGTCACATTGGGCATTAGAGCTTCAAAACACAAATTTTTTCTAGGGGGACACAAGCATTCAGTCTGTAGGAGACGCCTTAATGACGGGACTGATTTAGACCTCGTATGTTGCGTTTATTCAGTGCCAACTCTCTCATCAACTTCGCTTTTCCAATGAGTAAATATTAAACATAAGATTATCTGGGCACTAATTTTGCACATACTAAATATGGTTCTCTGTCCCTAGCCTCTGGAGCAGCAAATTATAGGCAGAATTATTCTAGAATCTCGTATTTTATGTTGCCAGTGACAAGGGTGATCATGTAGTATATTGACCAAATCAGGATATGTTTTAGAGTGAAATGCGACGCTCTTAATAATTTTGACAGGAAAGCTGTGTAAACTAGGCCTGTCCCTGGCAAACCAGGACATCGGTCACCTGAACTGTCTTTACCCTGCACTTATTTTCTCGTGATTTCATCGCACTTCCCTGCCAGGAGCCTTTCACCTCTGTCGTTCCCAGCAGACTGCGAGCTCTGTTAAGGAAGACCTGCTACTGTGTGCACGCGCTAGGCGGCCAGCAAGTTCTGTTGAATTTAAGACGGGAGTAACGCTTGAGTTTTCTGTATGGTTTTATAGTTGAGCTCTGCATTGTGCGTCCACGGTGCAGCATTCACTGGTACCCTCTGCAGGATGCATTAGTGGGCCAAACTGGTTGTCATTCTCTCACCACCTTAAAACGTACAGTTTCATTTTGCCTAAATACTTCCATTTTAGGGTAGCCATTTAAACTGTAGTGCAAGATAATGATTCCAGTCTTGCCTTTGGCACAGTTTAATAATAATAAAACAAATAATAATAAATAATAAAATAAGGTTTCTATCTTGAGCAAAAACCAATTTTGGAATAAAAGGAATTTGTTTTATTATTAGGAAATCTTTGCTTCTTAAAATCCATGGTTTTACCAATAGGGTGACGACAATATGTTTTTAAACTTTAAACTAATAGGCTTACAGATCTCTCTCCATTTATGACCAAAAAATCCCAGCATATTTCTGTACATATTTCTCAGCTATTTTCTTCACAGCTGTCAAAAATGGGGTAACTTATATTAGGAAGGGACTTTTAATATATTCAAAACAATGAAGCTTGCCGGAAAATGAATCATACACAGAGTGACCTGAAAATTATCAATGCACGTGGTGAGGGACTCAAAAAGAAAACGCTTTAATAGGAAGGAAGAGCCTTCTCAGCAACTGACAGATGGTTAGAGATGGAGCAGTGCGACTTTTTCCAGCTCTGATCATCGTCGCTCTGAAAATCAGAGTCCCACTCAAGAACTGGGTACCAAATGTGGCATTTGGCAAAATTATGTCCTCCCCACCCCCCCACTTTTTTTTGAAGGAACTTCTATTAGATCTCTACAAAGCTAAGGGACAGAAGTGATCAATTATAACTTAGATTCCCCAAAGCAATGCTTCCTTAACAGGAAAGTAAAACAAGAAAGCTCTGTCTATACCTGTTCCGTTAGAAATGACCCACATGTCATTTCCAGGTGGACTTTTATAGAACCATCAGGAAGAGACTCACTAAACACAGTCAGTCCATGGGCTGTTTTAAAATCTGCTAGTCTTGTCCCAGTGAAAGGTGCATTTGGAGCAGGTGTAGACACAGGAAGACTTATTTCCTATGCCCAGTGCGCCACATCGTCAAGGCCGACACTGACACCATAATCATGTTCCCACACTTGAACAGCTCAGCACTTTCGGTCCTTCCACACAATGACCTCTAATTCTCTGTGCTTGGTCATGCACATTCTGGTAACAGGACACGCATTTCCCCCAGCTCCTAGCCCAGCGCCCTTACCCATGGCAGGTGATTCACATCCCAGCAGCAGCCTCTTCTATGAGGCAGCTGTGACTCTTGCTTCACAGGCCCCCTGGCTTCACAGCACAGGTTGGATCCTCTTGGTGAGTGACAGCACATGCTCACTGAGAACGGTTCATTGCCACCTGCTGTGCTATCAATGCAATGTCAAAGGCATCTTCTCCTGTTCCAACTCTTGGTTATTGGAATAGAAAAAATTTTGAATGAAGGAGTTTGATCTTCCCACTCCACCATCACATCTACTCACAGCCTTACCTAGATGCAGCCTTAGTGACATACACCAGTCTCCTGTTACAGGCTGTGTCCCCGGCATCTAACACAAGGCCTGGGGCAAAGTCGGTGGCTGGTAATTAGGCTGTTGCTATTGAAGTAATGAAGAAAGCGTTCAAGTCATCACTGGGAATTCTCCAGGGGCTGCTTTGCCTCCACTAATGTTTGTAAGTTCTGTTATTAAACACACACACACACACCCTAAGCATTCTTCAGAACAAATTCTTTAAATCAGTGCCTCTCAACCCATGGCAGCTCGGTAGACTCTTCAGGATTAAATATAGATATATATATATTTTGGGTCCTGGGCAAGTAGATAAGGTTGTCAGGTAAGATACAGGATACCCAGTTAAATTTAAATTTCAGATAAACAACAAGTGCTGAAACCATTTTCCTCGCTTTTTTCCGCCAAGAGGAGGTACTCCTCTGGTGTTTACTTAACATGCAAACTAAACATCAGAAGAAGCAGGAACTTTGGTTTCTATTGTAGGCATCCAGGACAGAGTTTTTGTTAAGTTTCTCTGAATTCTTTTTATGAATGTGTATTTATTTATTTCTGAAAAAAATTTAACTGGTTTAATAAACTATGACTGGCATGCAATAAACTGCACCTGTTTTTTAGTTTAAAAAATGATGAATTTTGACATAAATCTACATCTGAGAAACCACTTCACAAATCAAGATGGTTAATGTATCCATTGGCCCCAAGAGTCCTTATGCCCTTTGTGGTCTCGGCTTCTTACCCAGCCCTGATTTTTCATTCCCAAACGAGCATGGATGCTTTTTGTTTACTATAAATTAGTTTCAGTTTCTAAAATATTTTGCAAGTAGAATCATAGATTGTGTACTGTTTTTTATCCGGCTTCTTTCGGTCAACCTAATAATTCTGACATTTAACCATGTACTTGTGTGTTAGCAATGGTTTGCCTGGTAGCATTCCTTTTGAATGTTCACTCTGCTGATGGATATTTAGGTTGCTCCCAGTATTTGGTTATTACAAGTAGGGCTGTGTGAACACTCGTGTACCAGTCTTTGCATGGACATGTTTTCATTTTGGGGTGGCTTTGGGAGTAAAAGGAGAGGAGTGGAATGGCCGAGGCATATGGTTAGCATATGTTTAACTTTCTAAAAAACTGCCAAACGCCTTTCCAAAATGGTCCTATCATTTTGTACCCTCACCACCCTCACCAGCAGGGTATGAGAGTTCCAGTTACCATGTCCTCTCCAACACACGGCCATTTCGTTGCAACCTTCTGGTGGATGTGTGCTCGCATCTTTCTGGGAGTTTACTTTGCATTTCACTGCTGACTAGTGATGTTGACCACCTTCCCGTGGACTTACTTGCTTTCCATACATCTTCTCTGGTGAATTTTCTGTTCAAATGTCTTGCCTAATTTTTCACTGGGCTGATTGATTTTAAAGTTTTTTATAGATTCTGAAGACACGTAAGTATTAAACATTTAATTGGCAAACATTTTTTCCAAGACTGTGTCCTATCTTCTGCATTGTGAAAAAGATTGCATAGACTTCGTGTTGATTTTTCTTTAAATTTTTGGTAGAATTTGCTAGAGACGCCATTTAGGTGTGGAGGTTTTTTTTTGGAAGGATTTTAAGTATGAATTCAATTTATTTAATAGTTCTTGGGATATTCACGTTGCCTCATTTTTGGTTGGCTTTTAGTGATTTGTAGTTTCTAAGCAATGTGAAACCTTATTTTCTTTTCATATAAATTTCATATAAATTTCCCTCTACTTGTTGAAATTGCATCATTGAATTGATGGTGAGTTGACCACATGTTTTCAGTATCCATTGGCTTGGAATCCAGGCAGTTCTAAACCCAGAAGTGGGCATTGGTGCAAACAGAAACAGCTCCAAGAGGCGCTCTCTACTCCAGGCACAAGGTGCAGGACACGAAACTAGTAAAGCTCCAAGCATGTGGAAATAGACTATTTTTCATTCCTTCATTCTCTCCCGCCTCCCACAAGCAGTCCTATGTCAGAGGGCCCATGGGCACCTAATTCAGAGCAGTGGTCCCAAGAGGGTGGGATGAACCCCTGTTGATCTTCTCTCTTGCCTGTCAACCTGCATCTCAGTCCCAGGTGCAGACATACAATGGGGACGGGTAATAAAGCCCCAGACTTCCGGCTGGAACACGGGAAAGTGGAGACTCAGGGAGCAAGAAAGCACCAGTGAGACTGGGAAGGAGGGGAGCTCTGGGAAATTACACAGTCAGGCTTTTTATGAACCCATAGCTCCCCTCGAGCTATGTGTGTACGGACTATGTACGTATTTCACCTTTTTTTTCAGTTTATTTATCCTTACAGACTATTTTTAGAGTACTTTTAGGTTCACAAAAAATTGATTGGAAACGAAGAGAGTTCCCATATACCCCCAGCCCCCAGGCATGCACAGCCTCCCCCACGGTCAGCATCCCCCAGCTGAGCTGTACATTTGTCACAATAGATGAGCCCACGCTGACACATCCTAGTCACCCAATGTCCGTGGTTTCCATCGTGGTTCACCCTTGGTGTTGTACGTCCTCACCTTCACTTTCCAAATATATTTTGCAAGATGATTGAGTAATTTGAGTGTGATGGTCTTAGAGAGGTTTTCTTCATATTTCTTGTGCTTACAGTTCATCAAGCTCCTTGGACCTATGAGTTGACAGCTTCCATCGAGTTTGGAAAATTTTTGTCCATAATCTTATTGAGAATTTTTTCTTTCTCACCTTCTGTCTCCTCTCACTTAGACTCTACAGTTACGTGTCAATTAGATGCTTGAGTCTGTCCCGCAGATCGCTGATGTCCGTGTTTGTTCTGTCTTTTCCCTCAGTGTTGCAGTTTGGGTGGTTTCTGCAGCCGTGTCTTCAAGCTCAGTCATCTTTTCTTCCGCAGAGTCTAATCTGCACTTAATCCCATCCTGTGCATCTTTTGCTCCGGTTACTGGAATTGTAATCCCTAGAACTTGGATCTTTTTAAAATCCTTCAGGGTTTTGATATGTTTAATCTTTATTTTAGTGTCTGTTCGTCTACAGATTCCATTACCTGCCACTTCTGGGTCGATGTTGACAGATTAGCATTTCACGTTTTTCCCCTTCTTTGCATGCCTGGCAATTTTTGATTGGTTACTGATATTACAAATTTTACTTTCTCATGTGATGCGTATTTTTGTATTTCTATAAATATTCTTGAATTTGGTCTTCGAAACAACTAAGTTACTTGGAAAAAAAATTTGTTCTTTTGCAGTTATACTCACATGCTTCTTTAGGTAGAGGCAGATCAGCATGTAGTCTGGGCCTTTTTATGTCGTGCTACGGATGCAAAACAATTGAGTCCTCTCTCCAGTGCCCCGTGGTGTGGACTTTTTCACTCTGGCTGCCGGGAAGGGCCTTCCTCACTGCCCGCCTCTGCACTGGGGATGGTGTCCTCCCCTCCAGCTGGGCGGTTGTTTCCCTGGTCATAGGCAGTGTATTCACATGTATGTGCTGATCAGTGTTCTGTGGCAGACTTGGGGGGCTCTGAAGGGCCCTGGAATCTTCTTTCTGTGCAGCTCTCTCTTAGATTATCTGCTGTGAACTCAAGCTGGCTTGGCGTCCCCCACCCCCAGGGCCATCTCCTCAACTCAGGGAGCTCCTCAGGCTTCACTTGGGACTCCTTCTCAGGCCTCAGCCAGCGCCTCCCCTGGATGGAGGAGGCTGGGGGTGGTCTTAGGGCCCTAACTGACTTGTTCCCTCTCAGGGGTCACCAGTGTTCACTGTCTGGTGCCCGGGTCCCTGAGAATCATTGCTTCACGCGTGCTGTTGGGGTTTAAGTTGTGTAAGGATGGAGAGTACAAGTGGTCCCTATTTTTTATTTTTCACATTGATTTCCTACTGGATGGTATTTTATGTATTGAATCATTCCTGGGCTGTCATGTGAGCACCTATCATCTATTCTCACAGCAGAGAACTTCCTAAAATGATCCTATTGTTTGAAAGCTTGTATCTTTTCAAAGGTCATTTTTGATAGTTTGGATGGTGGTACACTTTTCTTCTTTGCTCTTCCAATTATGTATACCACCTTTGCCTAAACAGACTTGTATCTCGGTGTAAAAATTAACACAGAGCAGCTGGCATTTTATAGAATGATGATGCTAGACAAGAGTTTGGGTGGGAAGTGGAGGCGGACACTGTATTTGTTTGAATGTGCATGGGATTTTAATTAAGCTAAAATTAAGCACGTTAGAAATTGTCCAGGAAGTTGATGACTTTTTCCCTATTTTTAGGGAATTCATGGATTGGAAGCTTCTATGACCAAAATGACCAGAAATGCATATTTATGTGCAAAGCTTTGAATAGACTTATGAGCATTCGGCCCCCTACCCCACATGAAAAAATACTTTGACTCAAGAAAAAAAGACTTCACCTGCTTTGCCCCCAGTGAATTTTAAGAGTTAGTAGCAAATTTCCCAATTCTCTGATCACCAGTGCTTTACCCTAGGGAAACCCTAAGACATAAAAAAAAATAATCCTTAAGGTATTTCAAAAATTAATACATAACAAGGATAAAGAGATAGCTTTTTAAAAAGTAACTTTCACTTACATTTCTCATGTGTTATCTCGTAAATATTTATAACCATTACCTGCAAATATTGCTATAACCATTTATCAGACATTTAATAGGTCATTGAATAAGGCTCAAAAATTAGGATTTAAGGAAACACTTTTGGCCTTTACTGTGTGCTATTATCATTCCATTTCAGTGGTCAGAGAAAAAATATATATACACACACACACACATATATATAGCATATACAGTGTTATATATAATATACACTATATATATATTTATATATAACTAGCAACAATTGGTGTTTCAAAAAACAAACAAAAAACCAGAGTAAGACAGGGTTTGAAAGGTATAAGCTGTATGTATATCTTACATTCTCTCTTCAGGATTCCCATACATTATTCATTCATTTAGTTAAAAAAATAAAGTCTTCATGTGAAGCTGCAGATATGTCATTCATTGAAGTATTTAAAATTAAGAAAAGTAGTGATCGCACATGAAACCTAACAAAGTACAACGTTCCATGATGGCTGTACTTTATTTTCCTTTAAAGATTATTTTATTTCTTGCCCTTAATCTTACCCAAGTGCCCTCTAAAGACCTGCAAGCTTGAACGCTCAAAGACATCTCTAGAAAAGTTATTCATTGGAGTTAATGCGGAGTTCCTGCAAACTGCCTGAGGTCGGGCTACGTGTTAAGGATGCAAAGATGAGTCTTGCCCAAGCCTGATGTATCTCTCAGTTCAGCTGAGGGAAGAGATGCATGAGACGCAGTGGTACCAGGGTGCTGTCACAGCCTAGAAGTAAAGCCTCTCATCCCATCAGGAGGAGTGCCTAGAAGATTCTCGAGCGAGCATGAGAAGTAAGCTCATTGCAGGAGGTGATGGAGGAAACCCCAGACTTGGAGTGAGATCTCGGGATCTGACTTGAATAAAGGGAAGGGAGTGAGAAGCACCCTAAAGTGTTTGGGAGGACTTTCTCGTTGCAATAGCACAAATACATCAAGAAAATGAAAGCAGGGAGGAAGGCAGGAACGACGTGTCAGGTGCGAGACTTGGAATGGGTCCTGTGGCTAATAGGCATTAAATGTTTAAAACTCGTGGGAACTGTGGTCAGAAGAGTTTCTGCAGCAGAGGATCAGAAAGGAGGAGCCCAGGTTCTCTGCTGTGAAATTAGTGACCCCCTGAGGGTTCCAGGTGGAAGAAAGACTGTGCAAACTGAGGTGTGAATGAGAGAGTCAAGAACTTTTCAAAGACACAATGAGAAGACAGCCAAGAAGAGAAAAGATGGGTGGGGGGGTGTCAGATCTCCACGGCCTCTAAGGAGCACTGTAGAGAGAGTCACCCTTAATGCTGGCCAGAAACACTCCCGAGAAGGCGTCGGTGAGCAAGACACCGCACTTCCACGCTTCACATGGCAGGTTCCCCGTGAACTTCTGAGTGTCCCGATCTGGGCAGGTGGCAGCTATGACACCGTGAGAGGGTTTTCGGGGGCACCTGAAGTATCTGCAAGAGTCTGGACGAGACGCAGAGGGTGTGAGGACTCCACCGAGGTCGCGGCTCACGCCCCGTCTCCGTTGGTAAGAGACTGCGGCCCTGCAGGCGGCCCGCGCCTTGCCACAGCGGCACGTGTGCGGTGCGCCCCGTAGCAACGCGGGTTTAAGCCTGATCCACTTTGTCATTTTCACTGAAGTTGACCCACTCAGCAGTCCTATTTTTAGATGATGCTTGGATAGCTTAAAAATGGTTTTAAATAAATCAGCCACAGGCTTGTCTTAGCATCACCCAATCTGAAGGTGCGGGAGAAGACACACTTGAAGAAAAATGGGTACTTTAACATTTTTAAAAAACAATCCAATGAATAAGAGGAAAAGAGTGCTCGTGGGTAACCGGTGAGACCCTCCAGGGGCCTGGAGCGGTCTGGAGAAGGAGTGGCCGTCGCCAGTCCCCCGGCGACGCCGGCTCCCTCCGCCCGGGGCGGACGCTGCGAAGGCGACCGGCGCCGCTTCGCTGCTGTGGGGTGGGGTCCCTGCGAACCGGACGGGGACGCCCACCTCCGCTGTGCTGACCAGGCGCCAGTCAGACGAAAGTGGCCAATTCCCCTGGATAGAAGCTAGAGATACAAACAGGAAGTGAATGACTAGGAAATTGTGCTTTCATTTGATCACTAATATGCTGTGTGATGGTACAATCATTAATTTTTATATATTTATATAAAGGGCTGGTCACTGGCAAAACAGTATCCCTGAGTTATTATTAAAATAATATTAAATATTAAATAGCATTATTTAAGTATTTTTGCTTTAAAAGTACATATACTTATATATAAACACTATAAATTTAATTATATTAATATATAAAATAATATTTAAATAACCAAAAACATTTTATTTTTCTCCCACCTCCTCTCATTTCTGCTTTCTTGCCATCCCTCCTTTAGTCATTCAACAATAGCTTGTTGAATGGTTTCAGTATACCAGGTACTGTGGGATAAAAATATGGATGGCATAGAATGTTCTCTGCTCAGGCGCTAGGGACACGGAAGACGGCAGTGGGAGTGAGGAGACAGGAGGATGCAGGCAGCATCTGGACCAGGCAGGGGGGCTTCCCGGGAAAGGGGCTCCCAAGATTTCCCGGGGTACATGACATCGAACCGATTCTTGAAGACCACTTAGTGTTAACCAGAAAAGAAATCAAAGAGCAATTGCCACCCCCCACCCCAAGCACGTGCAGAAGCACAACAGTGAGGGAGAAGGGTGAGCTCAGTAAAAGTCAACGTGCAGAAGCCCGCGATCCTAATGGCCAGGAGATGTTTAACTCAGAGAAGTCAGAGAGGACCGCTTCGTGAAGCCTGTAAACGTCCAGGACCCTGTGCGGAAGGCGGGGAGCCCCTCAACAATGTCGGAGAAATTGTGAGAGTTTGACAAAACTGAGGTGCATGTAGGAGAGGATGGAGTCCAGTCATTGAGAATGAAGTGGTTGAGGCTTCATGGCATGTACTTAACTGAAATGAAGAGAATATAAACTTGATAGATGTTTAGGATGTGAAGTGGTCAGTACGTGCTGATGGACCAGTCTTTCCAGACTTCCAGGTGCCAGGGAGGGAGGTAGATAGAAAGTTGACCACAAATAGGAGCGTATGGGGCAGGAGTGGGGAGTGGAATGGGTTGATCCGGAGCTGTGCTTGGGACATCCAATCTGCCTGTCCAGGGGCGATTCAGCACATTGGTGTGACGTTCAGGGGAGTGACTGTGGTGTCTTACATACACAAAATTTTTAAAACATTGGTTTATAAGAGATTGTTACAGCCTTGAGTACGTTTGCTGTGACTGGGGAAGACATTAAGACATTTGGGAGAGGCAGGAAGCAAGTGCTACTAAAAAGCACAGACAACGGTTAGCAGGATGGAGGAAATGAAGTGCAGGGTGGAGACCGGGAATGTGTGGGACAGGTGAGAGGCAGACACAGAGGAAGACTGTTTCAGGGAGGGAGATGCCAGGGGGTTCGTATGCCACAGAAAGATCAAGTGATACGAAAACAGAAGCATCAGGGGAAGAAAAAGCCCCGAAATGCAGCCATTGGGTTTGCCTGTATAGATTTGTGAGCCACCTTGACGTATAAAGTTTCCACAGAGTGATGCTCACAAAAATGGAAACTGGATTGCAGAGGCTGGAGAGTGTACTGGGATGAAGATGTGAATTGGATTTGATTATTTCTAGAATGTTAACCCATCCCTTGCTAATTCTCGATCACCCCATCATGCCGTGGTAAAATTCAATTTTCAAAAAGGTAAAATCATGACTGGCATATAGATATAATCTAAGCACACATCAAATATTCTATTCAGCTCCTTATGTAAAGAGAAAACTAGTCAGATGTTGAAACTAGGTTTTATTCACAGAGACGATCTTCTCTATGGGCAAAATTTATTGGTGCTGCCCTGGCAAACGTCATTTCTGTTACTTTGGACAAAAGTTATCTGCACATTATCAGATTTCTATAGTTTCAGTTCTGTCTCTGCAGAGCTACGAAATTGCTTATTCAAAAGCAATCAAAGATGATACCTCTATAGAATTAGGTAATTCCCAGGGGTCCACTGGATAGCACCCAGCATTCTTGTGAAAGGATACCCAGAGGCAAGACCATATCTTGTCGACCATTGTGTCCAGGACCAAGCAAAGCGCTGTACACCTGTTGGTCTTCGTGGTAATTGTCAAGAGAAGGAGCGTAAGAGCCAGAGACCATGGGAAGCGGAACTTTGCAGCGTGCGCTGTGTCACGGGTGTGTGGTGTGTCAGTGGACGTGAAGAGACAGAGCGTTTTGTGTATTATTAATTCCTTTAGAGTTCTAGTTAGTACTAATTTTAATTATGCCTTTCTTTGAATTAAAACTTTCATTGGAGACATCAGTGCCTGACGGTGGGTGATAATATCCTTAAATTTCCGAGGTGTCTCAAATACCAGCGCTTCTCATGTGGACTTATCCTGTCCAGTCAGTGTTTTCAAATGGTGACAGTAAGTGATCAAGATTAAATATGACAATTACGTGACCATGTTATTTTCCCTCAAAATGCAAGCGTACTTGGGTTCTCATTCTTAATGTTAGTTATCCTTCACTGTTGTCAAACCGTCTCTGTTATATTGTTCAAGGGTACCATATCTGTATTTAAAGTGTCTCCTTGAAGAGAAAGGAAATTAGGTGTTAAGTTTATCATTTTGATCCTGGGTTCTTAAAAATGCACATTGCTTGCCTTTCATGGCTCCAGATGAGAACCCTGTTAACTGATGTTAGAATTTACTACTGCTCATTTTTCACGACTCGACCACCATACAAATGCCAGTTTTGTCTTTGTAAGTCTTAGCTGACTGCATTTCAAAATTAGTACTCTCCATGTGGTGTTTACATACAACGGAATAGTATTCAGCCTTAAAAATGAAGAAAATGGTTTCATTCATGAGAACACGGATGAACCTGGAGGGCATAGCGCTAAGTGAAATAAGCCAGGCACAGAAAGGCAAATGCTGTGTGACCCCACTTACACATGGAATCCAAGGTAGTAAGGAGTCATAGAAGCAGAGAGCAGAATGGTTGCCAGAGGGTGGGCAGAGGGGAGAGCGGGGAGGTGATGGTGAAAGGACACCGAGCCTTGGTTCTGCAAGATGAGTGAGTCCTAGTGGTGCTCCGTACAGAGTTGTGCCTGCACTTAACAGGAGTGTATTGTAATCTTAAAAAATTGCCAAGAGGGTGAATCTTATGTAAGTGCTCCTATTTAAAAAAAAATAAGTGAGTGAAAATGAAGAAGGCAGAGGCAATTTCTGGAGGTGGTAGATTGTGTTTATGGCATTGGCTGTGGTGATGGGGTCCCAGATACACACTTATTTCCACACTGACCCTGTTGGATGCCCTGAATACATACAGCTGCTTGTCAATCACACCTCAATAATGTGTTTTTTAAAAATAATTAATACTTTCCAAAATTAACAAACATCACTGATGTCCTGAACCAATACTGAACCCTAAGTCTTCCCTCAGCTCTTGTCACACACTTTCAAAACAGATGTTCAAAAGAAAGTTTCGTGGCCGTGGAAGTCGTGAGATCTGGCTTCAGTGCTAGGCTGTTCCTCTGGAGACCGTAACAACTTCATTCTCCTTCATGATTTGCTAACCAGTTATAGTAGCAATGATATTCTGAACAGCAGGTTCATATGGTTGGAAGTAGCCCAATGCGGATCTGAAATCGGCATGAACTTATGGAAATAGTAAAATAACTGGCATTAGCCACCAATCTTCATAAACATTTTTAGCCTTTTTCAGGGAGATGAATTGCCTTCTCTGTGTGGTAGGGAGAGCAAACACTAGAAGAACAAGTATCTCCAACAAATAGATCACCCTCACCCTGCCTTGGTTTCCTGTTCCTAGTGAAAGACAGGAGGTCAGACTGACCCTGGTGCACATGTGGTTAAGGAGCAAATTGCTTTAGGAATGGGATAATTTCCCTTAAACCACAGAGCTTAGAGAGGCCTCCTATTTAGGCTTAAACAACAAATGAACATCTGTTCTTTTCAGTCGAAGGAAACAAGCTGTTCTTGTACCTGATAGAGCCAGGCTGTGGCTCAGCCAGGACACTCCGCAGAGCGCCGCGCAGGAGGGACCACGGCGGCTCAAGCGTCCGCACCGCTGGTGCTCGGCATCCTCCCCGGCGCACGCGGCGTGGTCGGGGAGCGGCGGCCCCGGGTCCTTTGCCTGCACTGGATGTTTCATCTCCATCACAGATTCTGTCCTCCCAGAGGGCCTGGTTCTAGATGTCCCCCACAGTAGATGGCTCTCGAGTGCTGTGCGTGCACAGAAGGGGCTCCTAGGTGGAAAAATATCCCAGGGCCGTATTAGAAGCAAGTCCAAACCCGGCCAAGGCAAAGGTCACCTGCTGAAGAGGCTGCCCTGGAAGTGGAATTCCACGCGTCCTTCACACCAGGACGCGCGTGTTGGGGGTTTCACTTCCCTCCATTCACTCAGTAAATAGAATGGTGCGACCTGTGCAATTAAAATGCAGCGGAGGGGCGGGCCGATGTGAGAGCACTTGAGAGCATTGTCGTGGAAATTCTGGGCAGGTGCTCTGAATTCATTTTTTATTGGCTTCGTGGTACTGGCGAATCCCAGGAGTGGAAGTACGATTTTGCATTCTTTTTTATTGTTTAGCTCCATATTGTCTGGGATAAGAGCCTCTGGCTTAATTACGTGAAGTGCGTGAATGAAGGCCGCAGGATTAAGGCCGCGTCTCCGCGTGGCCTGCTTTGCCGCGGGCAGCGGAGCGAGATGCTGTCGCGGAAGCAGCTGCGGGGCAAGTGGGCACGTTCCCGTCGTGGTCCTTCGTACCCGGCCGTCCCCACGGTGCAGCCAGTTGGCACATTAGCAGTGGGCCCCCAAGAACGCCCCACACCTTCAGTAGAACCCTCACAAAAACCATCCCGGGGATTTTCAGATGAAGGGTACAGAAGGGGCTTCTCCGGGGCCTGGCAGCCGGCTCAGGAACTGGGTCCAGAACCCCGCTCAGTCTACCGTATCACCGCCTTTCTCTCACCTTTGGGTCTCCACCAGCAGCGATGTGAAAGCCAGACACTGAGTTTGAATTTGGGGTGCTGTGTTTTAGAATCTTCACAGATAAATGCCTAATAAATGTAACCGTGATTACATTAAAATAGTAACATAGTAACATTGTTAAAATAATAGTAACAAAAGCAACACCTCCCCAGCATAGTGAGAGAGACACAGAGACAGGGATATAGAGACAGGGACACAGAGACAGGGACAGAGAGGAGGGAGTGTAACCCTGATGGGAAAGACGGAATTTCAGGCAGTAGCCTGGAGCCTTGCTCGTCCCACCTCCTGTCTTATTAATGTTTCTCATTTATACGTTATTCCATATTCTGATGGCTGCCTTTGTCCTTTCAAGCTCAGAAACAAAAGGGGCAAGTGCCAGGTTTTTTCCCATCTCCCAAATTTAGTAGAAGCCACATGAGACTTGCAGTTTCGCCACCTGGATTAGGATCCTAGCTCGCTATAAACTGACTTTTTGAAGTCATCCTGTAACTCCTGTGCAGGTGGTTCTGGGGTTGCTGGGAGAGTTCAGGAATGATGTGGAATGACCTGGCATCATAACCTGACATTCACAGGTACCCGATACCTCTTCCTTGGGGTCCCCCTCCCTCCCTCCATCTCTCCCCCCCTTGCCCTGCCTCCTCCTGCCCCATTGTGAACTCTGGAGAATTGCGCATGGAAGTCAGGGAAGACCCTCACTGTGCTGGTCACCCAGCCCCCCAACCCCGACAGCACCGTCAGGGGCATGCAGCTGCAGGGTGACGTCAGTGGGGCAGCTCTTCTGCCCTGTCCCCCGACTCTTCCCAAGGACCCTGTTCCTGGGGGCTCTTGAGCTGGGAAGCCCATGGGAAAGTGAAGCGCCACAGTGTCTTTGAATGGTCTGCTCTTTTTCTAAAGGTGACAGCAGCCTGTTTACCACAATTTGGAAAGTGAGGGGAACTCAGTCTTGCCTGGTGGACTGAGCAGTGGGTCAGGGACTGTCATGGTGTTCACGTGAAGACTTTTCTCCCCTCGGCAGAGTCACACGCAGATCCCGATGAGACTGAGGAGCTGAATGTTGGTCCCAGTAGATGTGAAAATAAACTCAAGACCAAATTCCAGGTCTGAACACTCCAGGAGACACTAAAGCCACTGCAAAACATAGCTAACATTCCCCTCCCATTCTTCCTGTAAATGTCCAGGGGGAGGTCGTGGGGACTGGAGAACAGAGGTGGTGAACCCCCTGGAAACGGTATCAGGCTGACGAGCTCCAAGCAGAGGGTCCAGCAGGTACAAGGCAGGTGGGGAGGGCGGAAGCGGTTTGACTGGCCGGATGCGGAGGACTGGTGGGGAGCTGGTGGGAGACGGGGGGGGGGGGGGCGGTGGGCAGGTACGCGTGGTAAAGCTCTGTGTGGGGTGGGGGCAGCTTGGGTTTTATTCTGCAGTGTGAGCCTGGGGGAGGCCCCGCAGAGCCCACCCACCACCGGCAGACGGCGCGGGGGCTGACACCTGGACAGACCCGCCAGCCTAGGTGGGACGTCCAAACCTTAGAGTTATGGAAGGAGAGAAAGAATGGGCACGCTTAGAGAACACAATAGATTTGGGGGTGAATAAGATGATTTTTTGACAATTTTATCTCTTTCCTTTCACATCCTTCCCTTTAAGAGGAAACAGAAGTGATCTTCTTTCATTGAGAAGCACTTCTGCAAATCCTCCCCCGGTCTCATTTCCCCTCACGCCCTGCCCACCCCACGGTGAAATCGGTTCCCTTCCTCTCCAAGCCCACTTGTGCTCCTTTTCCTGCATCCCTCACTGTTTCCGTGATGTATGTCAGTCCCGTTGCTAGGCAGCTGTTACGCTCAGCCCACCACTCAGCGCTCTGAATGCTGGAAATTAGCCCCAGAGAGCTAGAAAATCACGCCTCGCACCTGCACTGCATTTGCTGTGAGCGCAGGAACATGAGGGCGCGGTGACAATCTGGGCAAGCTTCTAGAACCGTGAAACGCATCCCTGTTTAACCGTGGCCCGACGGCTGCGTGTGTGGCCAGCATGTCGGAAAGAGAGACCATGCAGGACCCTACCAAGGCCGTGGGTCCAGAAGAAGCGGCGCCCTCGTCCTGTGAGAGCTGAGCATCCGCGGACAAGGTCACCCAGAGGAAAACAGAAACGCACAAAAACAAGCACGAACAGAATGTAGGACCTGCGTGCGTCTGCAGGCCGGCCTATGGAGTCTGTGCGTTCTTCCTTGCCTCTGGAAAGCAAAGCATCCCAGAACTTGGCTTGACTCCACTTGGCCCTCAAGCCCTTGACCTCTCCTTTTACGTGTGTCCTGAAGCACCAGACCCAGTCCTTGCGCTTCTCCACCATCTGCTAATGTGTCAATGCCACAGGATTCCGGTTTCTTCTGGGCATTGTCTAGAGTCCCCAGTCACAACTCCAGCAGCCCCTTCCCTGTGCGACACACTTCAACCCATCCACACTACCTACCACACCTCCAGCCCTGCCTTCTCTGGCTGCTCGGAAATCGCACAGTCCCAGCCCCGCCTGTCCGCCCCCCTCACCTGCCGTCTCCCTCCACCATCCTCCCTCCACTGAGAGCTCCCTGGCGCCCCACCGTCTTCCTCATGTGGATGATCCAGGCCTTCCTCAAGGATAAGGAGGTTCTCGGTTCTCCTCCAACATTCTTTTGTTGTCCTCAACTAAGTGATCAAAATACGTCCATAATAAGACAAATACCAATCCCATGAGCTCTTGAAATAAGGAAACCACGTCTTTTCTAAGGTATAATTTTGGCCAAGAAATGTCATGTTGTATGTTTGATCATACGCAGTGAAATCAGAATTCATTGGTGACCAGTGCATTTCTTAGCAGAGTATATATTTTTTTTGCAGCACTTAAAAAAATTATTTATTGGAGTATAGTTAGTTTACAGTGTCATGTCAATTTCTGGTTTACAGCATAGTGATTCAGATTTATATATATATTCCTTTTCATGTTCTTTTTCATTATAAGTTACTGTAACACATCGAATACAGGTCCATGTGCTGTACAGTATAAACTTGTTGTTTACTATTTTTATATACAGTAGTTAGTATCTGCAAATCTCGAACTCCCAATTTTAACAGAGTATCTTGCTTGTAATAGGTCCTCAAAGAATATTTGCTGAACAGAATTGAATTTTAAGGGGTTACGGGACTAAAACTTTCACAGCAGAATTTTCCTTGAGAATGAAGGAAATATTCAGCAAACAGAAGCAATTTCAGAGACACCTGAGTTTCTTAAGCATTAGCTTGATACACACACCCTGCATCTTCTTAAGGCGATGACTACAATTTCGTGACAGTCAGTTGACTCACTGCAGTGTTTACCCTGATGTCTACGGTCACTGCATAAGCTCTTTTTTTTTTATGTCTAGGACCACAAAGATCTTCTTAAAACTAGATGGAAGAACCGCCTTAGACAAGAGAAATGCTGATTTCAGCTCTTTCCTTAGGTTTTGCGTTACATTTCTTAATTGTTAGCATTTCTCTGCTACCTCAGCGTCAATCTGTTCCTCTTAGAATACAGGGACCCCAAAATGAAAATGAGCAGTGGTGTGGTTCTGCCCCTTAGAATTTTGTAAAGTATGGTCATGTCCTTTATCATTTCACTGTCATCTTCTCAATCCTGTGAGTCCATGGGGAGTCGGCGTCCTTGAATCCTTGATGGGGAAGCAGAACTTGACGAGCGGGGTGTGTGCACCGAGGTTTTCAGTAGCTGCGGTAGAGCCTGCTGTGGAAGCCCACGCTTACGCGTCGGCAGTTCAGGATGGAGGCTGGCGGGGGGGGGGGGGGAGGCTGGAAGCTGTCAGAGACACGTTCACAAGGCAAATGGAGCATCCAGCCCGGGTTTCAGTTTCAGCCCCAAGAGAACGCCGAGCGTTCAGCCCTGCGACGGTAAGAGACCCAGTTTCCTGAACGGTCAGCACGTCCTGTCCGGTCAGGCAGGCGGATGCGACGCAGAAGAAGCTGACCGCCGCCGAGCTGCTGGCCCAGGGAGGCAGGGAGCCGGGTTCGGGGCTGTCGGCTGGCGTTGGGCCCACTCCTCTTTGAGGAGTTTCTCTGTGCCTCCTCCTTTTCGGTTCTCCTCAGTGGCACTGATGGCTTCCGCTTGTTTACGCGGCATTGGTCCCGGGAAATCACTAAGCTTCCCAGTCTGCTCCAGCTCAGTGAGTGTCAGCTCATCCTCCTGCCTCCTGGGCCTAAGAACTTGGGGTCGTCCTCTCTTCTCCTCACATACACATCCCGGCGTCTGTTGGGTCTGCCTCCAGTCTGGACAGAGTTCAGCCAGTTCCTGCCACTCCCATGGCCTCCCTCCGGGGCTGTGGGTGGGGTCTCCAGATAGCCCCCTCGCAGCCTGGCAGCTCCGACGATTCTGTGAATGTCGTGATGTGACTTGTCTATTCAAACCCTCAGTCCCTCTCCAGGACTCTCAGAGTCACAGCCAAAGTCACTGGAGTCGCCTGCGGGACCCCTGTCCTCACTCCGTGTGGCTGCTTTGTGGATCCGACTCCTCCACCTTCCCTCTCACCTGCCTGCCGACCGCACTTGCCGCTCCCTGCCCCCAGCAGGCATGCGATGCCCCACCCCGGGCTTCTGCACCTGCTGTGCCCTCGGTTCTGAGCCCTGTTCCCCAGAGAGCACCACCTCCCTTTCCTCCCCAGCTGACACCCGCCGGCCCCAAAACCTTGCCTGCTCTGTGTGTCTCCCTCTCTCTCCTCATATCTGACATCCCTCCTCATCTACGTGTCTGTCTGTCTCCATCCTAGGCTATAAGGACCTTAGTCTGTTTCATTCCTCCCACATTCCCGGTGGATATTTTGTGCTCAGTCAGCATGAGTTGATGGATGGAATGAGCCCGAATGAATGAGCCACAGGACCTTGATTCTGGATGTGGACTGGATCCCAGTCATGCCCGTCATCCAAACCAGGATGAGACAAGAGTGGGTCCGCTGGAGGAGTTAACACTGACTTCTTACCATCGGCTGGCTGATCTGGGACGCAGAGCAGGTGTCAGCCTGGTGTAGGGACCTCCAGTGGGCCAAGGTGGCCTCCTCTTGGACCATGGAGGCCAGGAGGGTGGACTCCAGTCCCACCCGTGCTCGGGACGTACGTGCAGCGCAGGGCTCAGGCTGGTTACCACCGTGAAGTTTCAGTGCGGTCGTGTGTCAGTGCAGTGATAGACCAGTGACACCGCGGATAGATGCCACTCACATCACCAAAGGCAGATGTTTTTAATTACACTGAGACAGAGTACCTTGCCTTGCCTGAGATGACGTTTTTGTCTTTTCAGTTGAAATGTCAGAATTATACCATTTTAGGTGTCAAAAGAACAATATAAAATGGGGGGGGGGGAGCCCCAAGCGTTCAGATTTTTATTCTGACTTGTTAATGCCGTATTCAGATACTTGAATTATGTCAGCTCAGTTCTCAGTGATAATTAGCCAAGTTACAGAATGAGACAATTATAAAAGAATAAAGAGATCATTTGAGTGATTTCACTTCATTGTGTGACTCTGGGCAAATGGTAGAAACGCGTTGATTTTCCTGACTGCCTGAATGAGCCTGTGTCATTATGAGTTCTGGTTCGCTGCTGAGGAGGGGCCCAGTCACCCAGAGGTCAGGGCCCGAGCGGTGTCCTCTCTGCCTGTCCCGTCTGCCAGGGGTGACCGTCGGGTTTGCCGTGTCGGTCTTTCACGCCGTCTCATCCTGTTTTCACTCTGGAGCCACGTGGGGCCGGGGGCTCCCTCCATCCTCCTGAGACTGCCGCAGTGCTGCTGGAGATTTTGCCCTGGAGTCGGGTGGCTCCGGGTTCGAATCCAGCTCAACCACTGCAGCCGTCCGTGTCAGGCTCCTAGGGCTGCCCTCACGAGGCACCCCAAACTGGGGGAACTTCCAGCAAAGGAAACGGGCTCTCTCACAGTTCTGGAGGCCAGAAATCCAAAATCAGGGTGTCACCAGGGCCGCGCCCCTCTGAGGCTGGGTGGGACCCTGCCTGGCCTCTTTCCGGCTTCCGGTGGTGGCCAGCGATCCGTGCACCTGGGTCACTCCTATCTCTGCACCTGCATCTCTCCAGTCTCTGCCTCCCCATGTGTCTCTGTCTGTATGTGGCGTTTCCTCTTCTTATAAGGACACTTGTCCTGCTGGTTTGGGGTCCACCCTAATGACCACATCTTAACTGCATTACATCTTCCAGGACTCTGTTTCCAAACAGGGACACACTCACTTATGCGCTGGGGTAGAGACGCAGTTCCACATCATCTGTGTGTGAACTTGGGCAGGTGACTTCACTTCTTTGACCACCAGCTCTCTCACTATCAGAAGATGATCCTCCGGACCCCCTGCATCCTCCAGGAATGATGCAACGTGACCTATGAAAATACCCTTGCCCTCATTCAGTGCTCAGGAGATGTCACCCCATCCTCCACTCCCCCAGCCCAGTTCTCGGCCTTTCAGCATTTTATCACACTTCCCTATACACAGGCAAGCTAGCAGATGCAAAGGTGGCCCTGTGTCCTTGGGAACCTCACACACTCTGAGGACGGATACGAATTAAACTCATGTTCGTAATGCAGCATCTGATTTGTGTCCTGTCCTGAGAAGCACGCCGGGGCAGGACTGAGAGGGGAGAATTACCCGCCAGGTGTCTTGCCAAGGGCCTTGTGGGAAATTTGCTGTGGAGTTGGAAGCTGAAGCTGGGTTTGGATCCCCAGTCCAGTTTCCTTCTAATTCAGACACATTGTGCAGTTACCAGTTACTGCCATGGAACCACTCCGACATTATAGCATGTCATCCTGGTTTGCCCAGTGACGCTCCGATGTGAAGCACCAGCATCTCCTTGGGGTGCTCATAAGCTTTCAGGTGGTCCCTCCACTGCCCTCGGCACACCTTACTCCTAGTTCTCATCCACATGCACACTCCATTATACCCTCTTCCTCTGCTCTGTTCCACCCTGGAAATACCCCTTTTCCTCTGCAGCAACCACAGTAGGACCAGTAAAAAAAAAAAACAAATAAAACAGATGCCAACTTCAGTGCCTGCTGGGTAGAAAACCACATTCTTGCCTTTTATCAAAAAAAAAAAAAAAAACAAATCACTGAACACTTCCATCATCCGCAGATCGTTTCAGACCATTCCGTGTAATCAAAATGACAAACAAGGGTTTTCACAGCCTTGCCTCTGGCACGACAATTTCACGTTCTGCCTCCGGAGCTGACCTATTTTTACTCCTTCCTGCACCCTGACCTGATACACAAGCAAAAATCTGTGTATGAGAAGGAAGGGAGGTTGCTGATGCTGGTGTATTTATTTTGTCCAACTCACAGCTGGTGAGATTCTGACAATTCTCAAACCAGGACAGATAACAGAGTGAGTTTTCGGTGGCGATACTAAAAGGATTTTAGAGAAGGAATGAGTGTCTACTGCTGAAAAAGTCAAATGAATCTATTTTCTCAGTATTTATGGGACATGCCAGACCCACGGTTCCCGCTGCACTGCCCTGTGCTGGGCACCTCATTTCACCACTGCCCTTGTAGAAATGAAGGAGCGGTGTGTCCGCGGGGGACGCGCCCGTCCTCCCAGCGCCCGGTGGACAGAGAGTGGAGGCAACACACCTCCTTCCTTAGTGGCCCTCGGGAAATGAAGGACTCGTTTTAGAAGATGCCAGGTTTGCTGCAACAATCTTAGATGAAAAGCTGAGACATTTTCCAGAAAATAACAGAAAACTTAGGTGATTTAATTTTTGGCACTGAGTTCCCAGGGCAGCCCAGAGTGAGGAACATAAACACACAGTGCAACCAGATGCAGCAACCCAGCGCTTCCTCCTTTCTCCTGTCTCTCTCCTCCCCCTCCTCCTCCTCCCCCCTTCTCCTCCCCCTCCTTTTTACTCTCCTCCCCCTCCCCCTCCTCCTTCCTCTAACGCAGTTTTGCTTACATGTCAGGTTAGATGCCCTAAGTGCAAAGGGAAATTTCACAAAGATTTTTTTAATGGGTCACAGAATTTTGAAAGGCATTTTTTTAGAAACCTTTGCATAGCCATGAATTTCAGTCAGGGAGTGAAATGTAATTATTCAGAGGAACCTTCCCAAAACTAGAATGTCCTACTGAAAGATTTAAAATACTCAAAATCTACTCTGTAGGGGAGGAGCTACTCTGTCTCCCACCGACACACCCTCGTGAGTGTTTGGGGTACTCCTTTACTGCGGATTCTAACTACGTCTAGACTCACTCTCAAACGCTAATAAAGAATGTGGGAACACCTTAAAAGGTGTGGTTCAAGAGTATTCTAAAAATTTAAATGAAAACTAATTGGTTTTCCTTCTCTTCAAACTTTCTTTCGATAATTTGCTTCACTCTGTGGTCACACTAAGCACACATGAAGGGACTGAAAAATATACTGGACTCCCTTTTGAAATCATTTTCCATGTGAGGCGTAAGGGCTGCCTCACAGCTGTCCAGTGTGAACCGCACAATGAACGGAGTTTGGGGGGCTCACGGGGCACGGTCAACAGGGGAGAGAACTGAAGAGACAGGGTAACAAAGGCAGCCCTGTTGAAGAGAATCATTTTCTTGGCCGGTCCAGTCACTGCTTTCCTGTCCCCGCGCTCTCTGCAGGTATAAGCCGGTGGCCGAGACCCTCCCAGGCGCCGAGATGCTGTCCCCCGAGGAGAGATGCCGACTCGCCCTCCAGCGGTGCAGGTTACAAGGCTGGCAGGTTGGTGACCCCCGAGCTCCTCCCAGAGCAGTTTAGGGTTTTCTGTGTGTGGCCTGAGTCATCGCAGGGAACCAGCAGTCTCACCCAAAAAAACCGATCGCTCTAATGTGTTTGGCAAGGCGAGGCGCTCATGCACTCCTGGTAACACAGCAGTCCTTCTGATTAGCCGGTCTCAGCAGCAAACACAGGGACCCAGGGGCTCTGTTTAGGGCGGGGGGTTCTAAAGCGCCCTCCGTTTGCCCCCATCTCAGACCCCCACGATGACACTGAGGCTTTCTGGAGTGTCTCAAAGGTAGCGGAAGTCAGAGGAGTCAAGTCAGGGGACCGAGCCTTGGTTTCTTGGCTCTTCTGGGAGTCCCCCAAGTGTTCTTTAAGACCCGGGCCTCCCAGGCACCCCAAGTCCTGTTTGGGCTCCTTTGTCCTGTTTCTCTTTGCCCTGCTTCTCACCCACCACGCACTGGAAGTGTCACTGCCCCTCCAACCTCCGTCAATGGCCAGAGCTCCCTAACTGTAAATGTCTGACTGCGATCCGTCACCCTTGTGGCTGGCGGGGTCGCCAGGCTTCCAGGAGGACGGAGTCAGAGGAGACTGATTAGCCAGGGACGCCTCCCTGGAAACACGAGGGCTCAGGCAGTCTGGACTTGGTTTAATCCCTTAAGAACCTAGAATGCCGGCGTGACCAGTGTGAGGAAGGGGAATTTGAAACGTAAAAGAACCAAGAAGGAAACGTCAGCACAGCCTGGGAAACGGACGACCGTCCACAACACGAGACATCACTGGAAGCTTCGAGCTCTGGAGCATCTGAAAGCACACAGGTGGTGAAGAGCATGGTGCTCATGGCTTTGGCAAAGCGTCACAGTTACTAGAAAGCAGACATAAATCCCAGTTTTTTAAAACGTAATAATGAGACGGCATCTACAAGTGAAAAGGTTGGTAACTGACGAGGCCAAAAACAAGTGCCTCACTTCAGACATGACGTCAGCAGGAGGTCTGAATTACCTACGTGTCTGAAAGTGGTCCAGGGGAGGCAGAGCACGGGGAGTATCCGGAGTGGCACTGGCGCCCGCATCCGTCTATGACGAGGAACTAAGAACCTAGAATTTTAGCATCAATGAGTCATGGTTTAATTGTCTGTGCCGCCCAGTCTCTGCCTTTATTATCTTTTCCCTTGTTCTTTCCTTTTTTTTTTTTTAAACTAATAATGGAGTTGAACTTTAAATAGCGGTCTGAAGGAGGGCGCTTACAGTCTGTAACAGTCATGGATGCACATCCGTGCCAAAGGACTGGATAAAAAAGGAGGAGGAAGGAGGAATCACTAGCAGAGGATGATGTCAGCGCACTGCTCTGGAGTCGGTGGCATAGGACGTGGGGTTCTAGAACGGAGTTGTTCGACAAGCCGTAGGCAGCTGAAGTCATTTCAACTGAGTCACTGTCGGAACTTTTAAGTCAGTATTCGAAGAGTTGTGGTTTGTGAATATATGTAACACTAAGATTTTCTCACTGCATTTTCTTCTTTAGAAAATACTCACAGACAAGAAAGATTTATTAAACGTTGAGAAGGAAGCTTGAGTTGTCGAGGAAAAGTGAGGGGCTCTGGAACAGTTATTCCACTAAAAGAATGCCAGGCAGTAGCCACAGTGCCTGGCCGCCCGTCAGTCCCCCGACTCACCTGTGCGGGGTGCGGGGTCAGACGTGGGGGGGCTGGGAGGCAAAGCAGTGCACCCACAGCTGCCATGCCGCCCGCGTGCCTGCGTGCGCGAGGTCCCTTGAAGCTGCAGCTGAGGACGGTGTTACACTGAAACACACATGGGGACTGAAAAAGTGCATCAAAATAAGAATTGGGGAAGAGCTCCCATTTCATTACACTAGTTCATTTTCCCTCCCTTTTTACCTCCCCAAAGGAGGCCAAAAATACGAGACAAAGTGAAAGAAAAGAAAAGTATTCATTTTGATGATAGTGTTTGCTTACACGATCGGTACTGAGTAGTCAGGAAAACCTGCTTTCTCCAGCTTCTTTCTTCAGCTTCTTCAAGATGAAACCTTTCATGTCCTTTATGCTATAAGACAAATCATTGGCTTCATGGAAATACAGCTTATTCATATTTCACTTTTGTGCTAGTCAGACGGCAAATGAATTTTTAAAAAACCATGTATTTCTGACCCAGAAAAGCCAGATTCCTTTGTTTCAAAAGCAAAGCAACTCTGTGAAATGGGTTGAAAGTTGTAGGAAGAGTTGCCACCCCTCCTGTGGGAGGGTCCTCAGCACAAGGAGGAGATGGGGGCTATGTGAAGCAGGAGCAAGGTCCTGGTGGATGGTCCTCCGAGGCGCAGCGTGGTTCTCAGACTGCCAAGAGACACAACGCACGTTTCTGTGAAGCAGCCAGTGTTCATCCTTCGACTCTGAATGGTTCGCACAAGATGGACTGGAATTCTTTTCCATAGTTTTTAGGAGCCTTGCCAGAACCTACAGTGCCTGGAGTCACCTTTTGCTGCGTGAATCTGCATAGATTGTTAGCTAGAAATTCAGTTCCCTTTCCTAAAAATGGGGTCCATTCACTGTGGCCCTGACGGGCCTTGGAGATCTCTGGAGGCTGCTTTCTCCCTCCTGGGCGCCGATCAGAGCCAGCACAGGGAGCCTCTGATTGTCAGGGCCAGGGTTCCAGCTCTATCTTCCTTGTTCTTTCGCAGGTTATAGCAATTCTGTACGTGGAGGTGAACATCGGGGTTTCCTCCTGCTTCAGATGAGGCTGGGAACCTCTCTCCTCCAGTGCTGTGCGCATGTTTACCAGTCCACGCAAGCCGTCTGTTTATGTGGTCGTGGGTTTGAGTCAGTGCGTGAGGCTCTGCAATTTCCAATATCTCATAAATGATGATTCTTTTCATCCTTGGAATCTGTTACAACTATTCAGAGGGTTTTTTTTTTTTTTTTTTTTGCTTTATTCAAGTTACACTTAATGACAACTCCATGCAGAAAAAGCAAGGTGGGCAGGTGAGCAGTAATGACCTCATTTCAGATGTAAGAAAATAGAATCTTAGAGATCAGCCTACCATTGGAAGTACGCTGTGTGGCTAACACTTCTCTTCGGCGGGAAGGCCACTGTGCTGAGACCAGGCCACGTCTCCTGCGCTGTGTTCTTCCCAACACCTCGCCTCGACCTGCATCCTTCTGCGTGGCTGTCCTCAGAAATCCTTCCGTGTGGTTGTCTTCGGAAGTCCTTCCACGTGGCTGTCCTCGGAAGTCCTTCCACTCAGACTGCAGGGCTTGAAGGGCCGAGGTCACGCATCATGAGCTTTGATCAAAGGCACGGGCAGGCTCCTCCGTGAGCCGGAGCAGATTGCTTCCCGTCGCTGCTGTCTTCTGTGTGTTTCTAATTCCCCCGTAGACCGAGGGGAAACCAGCTGGCCGCTTCCCGATTGGCTGATTCTGGCTGGAATCTTTCCTACTCGGATGGTCAGCCCACCGACCCTTTAAGAGCCAGGACTCTCAGAGGCTAGGTCCTGACTGCCTCTTGCAAAGAAAAGAAGGTGGAGGAAAGGGAGGAAAGGGAGGAAAGGGAGGAAAGGAAGGAGAGGAAGTGGGATCCAGGGAGGAGATGTTTGACTTTGTCCAGTGTTTATGGTCAGTTCTACTCTGAGAGCCGAGACTTGGGTGCTCCGGGCGTCCAGAGGGAACAGGAGGGGTGGCGATGGTTCACGGTGGAGATATGCGTCTGGGGCATGCTGGCCCCCGGGTCCCGGCTTGGGTGAAGGCAGGTCAAGAACGGTCCCCCTAGACCATTCGGCAGCGCCCCCCCCCCGCCCTCGCTGGCAGCCCCCCCGCCACTGGCAGCACCCTCCCCCGCTGGCAGGCCCCTCCCGCCCCCACTGGCAGGCCCCCCGCCGCTGGCAGCACCCCCCCGTTGGCAGCCCCCCCCCCGCCGCTGGCACCCCCCCTCCCGCCCCCGCTGGCAGGACCCCCGCCGCTGGCACCCCCCTCCCGCTGGCAGCCCCCCCGCCGCTGGCAGCCCCCCTCGCCCCCGCTGGCAGGCCCCTGGCTTTGCCACAGCCGCGCCCCCGCCCTGCCCTCTGCTTGCTGCCACTGCTGACGTTGTGCCTCTGACAGAGTTGCCGCCTGCGTCTCGTCCAGCGGCGACAAGCTCATGGCAGGAGGCTGCGTCTGCCCAGTTTCCTGCTCTTTCCCCAGCAGGGGACAGAAGGACGTACAGCAGACACTCAGTACGTGTTTGCCAGGCCAGCAAATCAGTCTTTGTCAATGAAAAACCACCAAGCCTACTCTATACTTTATATGGATATGCAGACGTCTGTGAATTGTTTTTAATCTGGAGTAAGTCACAAACACCTAACAGTGCTGATATCTGGAGAATGGTGTTCAGATGAGAGTTAAATGGTATTTGAGCTTATATCTGTGTTTAGAAGGTAAATGCATGTGTGCCTTACTTCTGTAATTAAAAATGACTTTTGAAATATGTAGCCACTACACAAACACAGTTTAAGTGGAATATGGTGTAGGGTCAAATTAATTATTTTAAACATTTATGAAGAAACTGTAAATCACACTGACTGAGCTTCCCTAAAGCATTTTGGTTTCCAAATAACAACTCACCTGTGGTGCATTTCACACCACCGGCCCTTACTTCTCAAAGGAATCTGCACACAATTCGAACCGGTAACCACTCATTTCGGCAAACTCACTCATGCCCTCGCTCCCTTTGCCACATCTCCGCTTTGCTGTAAGGTGGTTTTATTTCGAAGAAAAGTGAATAAAGCATGATGTAGTGATGGCTGGGAAGGCATCCTGCTTGGTGGTGACTTGTTCCTGTTCACAACGAAATGGCACACTTTAAAAATACAGTGGACTAGTCAGAGCTTTGTCGTTATTTCAGGGCAGAATTTAAGTAAGTTGTTCTAAAAGGAATAGCAGGTTCTTGAAACGCTCTGAGTGGACTCTGCGTGCCTTCCGGGACTGTGTTCCGTCTCACCAGGTGTATTTTTCTTTATGAAACAGAGAGTCTATTAATTACTTCGTTTGTGGAAAAAAATCCAAGTAGTTTGAAAACAAGTTAAATTAAGCCACTAATTATTAACCTTCTGCTATTTGGGGCTTTCTGAATTATTCGGGTATTTTATTTCTCTAAATAGATACATTTTTAATTCAGTCCTGCATTAAGGTACGTTTGAAAATAACCCCTGCCGACTCTGTGCATGTTTTTATTGACGTGCAATTGATTTACAACTGCGTTCGTTTCCGGTGTGCAGCGCAGGGATTTGGTCATATATACATGCATCCTTTTTCCTATTCTTTTCCGTTATAGGTTATTACAAGCTGTTGAATATGGTTCCCTGTGTTCTACAGTAGGAACTTGTTTATCTGTTTGCATAGAGTAGTGTGTATCTGCTCATCGCAGCCTCCTAATTTATCCCTCCCCACTTTCCCTTTGCTGACCACACATTTAATAAGGTTTTTCTGCCCTGATTTCCTCTAAGCCATGGAACAGTGACTGGCAAGCACTTAGGCCCATGTGGAACATGCTTGTTTTGCAATGTTATGTCATTTATGTGAAGGGAAAGCTTTTGAAACTAATTCTAAGTGGAAAAGTAAATGGTAGAATCTGATTTTCACACATTTTATAAGAATCAGCTGGCTATAGGAGGATTTCTTCTATGTAGTTATTCGAATGCTATATTCACGGTAGAGCCATCTGGAGGGCTGACGAGCAGAGAAACAAATCTGTCGGAGCTGGTTCCCGCGACGGTGCCCCGGGGGGCGCTCCCGCCCCGGCACCGGCCGGCCAGGGAGGGGCCAGGGCTGGGGAGCGGGCGGCCCCACCCAGGAAGGCTTTCACAGCGGAATGGTTCACTGTCTTTCCAGACAGGTTTCTAGAACTGTGGGGCAGGGGCAGCTTTGTGGACAAAGAAGAGTGTCCTTGGGCAACTCGAAGCAGGTGTTCATGACCCCTGTTCCAGGACCTCCTGGAAGGAGATGTTTAGATGATAACCTTAGCAAGAGTCACGTATCCTTTAACACTGCAAGGATGGGGAGTCAGATGCAGGAAGGCTTCCGGTGACTCATCCAGGATGCTACAGGCAGGAAGTGAGAAATGAAATTAGAGCTTTAACTGTATCTCAGCTACCCACGGGAGAGGGGTATGATGCTGAGTACCGTGTGTGTGTGTGTGTGTGTGTGTGTGAGAGAGAGAGAGAGAGAGAGAGAGAGAGAGAGAGAGAAAGGGAGATAGACCCTGAGAGAAAAAACAAAAGGCAAAGTCCAAATTTAATGAAATTTATTTTTCCTGTTTATGTTTATTCATTCACAAAAAGTAATTGCAATAATTATTTTCTTCATCATCATCCTCTAATGCCATTTTCAATTCGATTTTGTTGCCGGTCTTTGAAGGATTCACTCCTCCAGTGCGGAGAATTGCAAGATCAGGATTTTACCATAACATTAAATAAACTCAGTTGGATGAAGGATTTATTATTTCATTAATCTAAAATAGTCCAGTAGGGCAAAGATAATAAAAGTAAGAGCAAGAAACTGTTAAAGTTTGAAGCACCCGCCACTTTCTGTACATTTTCCAGGACAAGACAATTGTATTAGGGCCGTTGGTGCTTATTAGAACAATAAATTAATGGCTTATAGGCTTTGTTTTATTACTCAAGGAGCACTTCACAAATCAACTGGAAGGTGCAAGCTAGAAAAGAGTCTGTGAAATTACTCCTCTTCTCATACTCCTCCTCTTTCTCTGGCATTATTAATGTTGAAAATAATAAAAATCAGCAATCTGAGAGTATCTCTTGGTACTGTGGGCATGATATCCAGGAATTGCTACATATATACTTATATTTATTTCCTTTTTTCTCTTGTACTAAAGACATATATACACACAGATGTATGAATATAACTTTGTGATAAAAGCACTCCATCTTCATAAGAAACTTGAAAAATAGAGAAAATTAAAGAAGAAAATATAGATCACCCATAATTGAACTACTTAGAGACAGTAGTACTCCAAATGCTCACTCAGTTTTTAAAAAGAACATTTCAGATGTTTGATTCTTGGAAAGTATGTCTCTTTCCCTTTCACCGTGAATTTTATTGAGGACAAACAGGACTTCTCTTTTTTTCTTATATATTGTCACACACGTGTGTGTGTTTCACTCTTACTTCCCCTGGGTCTGGGTCATAATAGACACTCAACCAGTGTTTGTTGAATGAATGAATGAACCGACTTCCCAGCTGTTATCACACGTTCCTTAGGGACCCACAGTCAAGTCCTGCTGATACGTGTGATGGTTTCTTTTTTAAAGCAATTTTGTTTTCCCTCTCAGCTTCATTGAACAAAAGGCCAAGTGTAGTATCTGGCACTCAACAATTGTGACGTGAAAACTGCCTACTCTTAATCCAATTTTCATGCCTTAGAAATCGGTCTGCCTTCCTCCGATTCCAGGTCTGTTGATTGAGCAAGTCAATAAACGTGTACTGAGCCCCGTTTTTGTCCTGAAGTCACACGAGGCAGTTGTAAGGTGACGTTAAGGAAGAACGGTGTGTCCCCCAGCACAGGGCTTAGGTCTAGTCAGGGGGTGGGGGTGTGGGTGGGCCATAAGCAGTAAACAGATAGTTACAGGTTGGGGTCCTGTAATCCCTCACCTGGAGGGAACCACTGCAGACCCCGTGATGGCCAATCACAGTGTCCCTAGTTCAGGTGGCAGTGATCATAACAGGTGTCTCCAAACCCAACAGGCTCTGGCTGAGCTCTGAGGGCAAGAAGAAGCCAGTGACATGATGGGGCAGGATGCAGGGTTCGGGTGGGAGCAGGGAGTGCCAGACCCAAGGGGGAGGCGGCCAGGGAGAGCTGAGGGGGGCAGGATGGTGGAGCCCTGGGCACCGGTGAGAAGGGGAGAGAAGACGCCATAGGGCAGTGTTCCTCGACCTTTGTTATCTCAGTGTCGCCCTCCTCCACCCAGGGAGAGAAATAAGTCAGAGAAAAGTCCTGGGAGACAAAAAAATTCTTAGCTGTTACAGTGGCTGGTGGCCCTTCAGTGAACAGTCTTCCTGGACAACCTGGCCTCTCAACAGCCACTAGGAGGGTGGCGGCCACGTCCATGCCGAATCCAGGTCCACCTCTCCTACACCGATCTAGTCTTCGTGTCCTCACTCAGCAAGCCCTCACAGTCATGTGCCACGAACCCTGTTGCTAAGAGGCTTTTTAAAGCACATCAGGAACCAACTTCACTCTCTGGGCAGAGTCTCCCGGCTGAGATGGGTGCTCAGAGGAACGTGTGCAAGCAAAGCGCAGTGTTGTACTTCAAGTTCAACGTGGAGCCATCAGTAGGGTGTCAGGAGGGTGTCAACGTGATCTGGTTTATGCTTGAGACATGAAAAAATGTACTGTTGGAACACAAGACCAGAGCCGGGAAGCCAGGCAGCGAACCTAACGGAGTAGTAACCCAGGTGGGGGGGAGCAGCGCGGGCAGGGCAGGGGCCGCTGGGGCCGAGAGGGGGTGGCCGGGACCCTCCCGCTCGGCCCGTCCGGCGGCTGACCCGGCGTTGCTGGCGTGGAGGGTGCGGTCCCCGGTAGGCCAGCCGGCTAGCTGAGCCCGGGGCGCGCTCCGGGCCTCCCTCACGAGAGGCAGCCCGGCGCACCGAGGGCGCGTGGGACGCTCCGAGCGGGGAGGGGCCTGGCCCCCGGGGAGGTGAGCGCGGATTAGCGCGGCGGGGCGCACGGCAGCCGCGGACACGCCACGGAGCAAGTGTTTGGGGAATTAGGAAAGCGAGGTAATTTTTTTAAATATCTACACGCACTCTTAAGGATGAGCCACGTAAGACCAGATGCCCGGGCGAAGGGCTGGGGGCCTTCCCCTTCCCGGGGCAGCAGGCGCCGAGGGCCGCGCGGGCCGGGGGGCTCCCGAGTCAGCGCGCCCCCAGCCCGGGGGCGCGGCACCGCCTCTGCTGCTGCTCACGCGTCACACACGTTCCGTGCGGCAGGTGACTGCCGTCCACACCACTGAGGCCGTTTTGTTAGAAAGACAGACTGAAGGCGCTTCGTGCATGAAGGTGGTAGCTTACCCCGTGCGGCGTCCTCTGAGCTTTTGGGGCCAATCGGCCTCGTTAGGGTTTGGCTTTGGCTGCTTCTCACAGTGGGTCGCTCTGCGAGGAAGACAGGGGCTTTCTCTTTTAAGCTTTCTTGACCACACTGATAGGATTCCCGTAATGAAGTAACACGCAGGCTCCCATAGTGAGTAATTCACTGCTACGCTCAAAATAGTAGTTTTATTCCTCACTGCTTGCTGTAGAGGTCAGACCATTCTAGGTGAGAGTAATTAATTTTCCTTAACCTGTAATTATATGTAATTCGAACCAAACCACCTTCTTCAAATACCAGAAGATACAGCGCTCTGCTAGATGCGTGTGGCTGTAATTATCTTTTCTGTGCTGAAGCTAAACTTCAAGAATAGTCTATTTATAACAAAGAGAAAAGAACTTGTGTTTTAGTACAAATGTATCATTTGAGGATGTTTAAAAGTACATTCAGAGCCAGACTGAACATTAGAACATTTCTACCATGAAAATGTAAAATATCAAAATATTAGTAATAAACAGAAATAGACAAAATAGTGGTCTTCTGTGGAAACTTCAGGAATCAAAGATGCAAATGGGGGAAATATGTGAATTAAATCTGGAAAAGATCGATTTTAGTTAAAATGGTTGTTTAACTGAGATTCCTGAAAGGATAGACCATGTTCTATTCATCCCTGTGGTCCTAGAGCTTGGCACAGAGGTTGGTATTAGGAAGGCCCTTGGCAAATGTTTGATTTATGAATGGAGGGATGGAGGGATAGAGGAGTGTATAGATGGGTGGATGGAGGGATGGATGGATGAATGCATGGAGGGAGGGATGAAGGGATGGATGGACAGAAGGATGGATGGATGGATGGAGGGATGGAGGGAGGGAGGGATGGATGGATGGATAGAAGGATGGATGGTTGGATAGGTGGGTGGATGGATGGAAGAGTGGACAGAGGGAGGGATGGAGAGATGGATGGAGGGAGGGACGGATGGGTGGATGGATGAAGGGATGAATGGATGGATGATAGGTGAATAAATGGGTAGGACAGACAGATAGTAAGGTAGGTGGTTGAATTAATGTGAAGCCAGAAAACCAGGAAGGAGATGAGATACAATGCACATAAGCACTATGTGAAATGATGAGCAACCAGGAATGTGTGAAGGACGGCTCACAGCGAGCATGTGGACATGCTGGGGTTTGGGGGGCTATTTCTGTTTGGAAGGGATTACCTGGGAGGTACAGAAAGTATGTTGCATGATGAAAGCAGAAAGAACTATGTTTTAAAGGAGCACAGTGACATCTCAGATCAGCAGGAAGAAAAACAAGTCTGATGGGAGAGTGACACAGACATCAAAACACATGAAAGTGTGTGTTGTTCTTATCATTGTCAATAAAGCTATTTTAGAAACCGAACAGACTGACACTGGCAGGGCACTTTAAGAGGTACCAGGGCATCTTGTTTGAAATTCTAATATTGCAGTGAAAGAAGCTGACTACTTTTAATGCAGTTATGATATTATGTATCTTGGCTTTAAACAGGACATATCTATTTGAATAGTGCTAATGTTTTTAGAGCAAGGGACATTAAACTTTTTAAAGATTAATTTTTTTATCTGTAATAACAAAGAGAAAGCATGTTGCAGGAAAAATATAAGCATTCCCCATAAACTGTTTCTCATTAAAATATAATTAATAAAGTATCATTAATGAAATCCACGCAGTAACTAGAGACCCAGACACAAAGCAGGACAGCTGACAACAGTGGCGGCTGCGGCGGCATCATCAGTGAGAGCTCTGTGCGTCAGGAGCTGTGGGCCCGGGACCTCGACTGCACAGGTCTCACATGGGTTGTCTGCTCTCAGGGAGGAGGGGTGGGGGGGCGGGATAAGGGTCAACGGCACCTCTTTTAGAGGAGTAAAAAGTGTTAGCTCTTCCGAGGTGAGGAAAGAGCATATTATGGAGGGCTGTGGACACTAAACCCAGAAGCATGCTTTTGAGCTTACAGGCAGTACAGAATCAGTGAAGGTTCTGGAACATTGACAAACTGGAGGCTGTATGCAAGGTGAGTCAGCGAGCAGGTAAAGAATTAGGGGACGATGTAAGCGCTAGATTTGGGTTTGCAATGATCCTACACCAGACTGTGATGGCACCAGAAATACGGAATTTAACATCTTTGTTTCTTGAACAGTACTAGGTGCGTTTCTATAAAATGAATGAAGCCATATAGTTTCAATAGATTTAACTTTTTAAAGATCAAGTCTTTGAAATAAATTAAAACTCACATATCTGAGTTCACATTACAGCTAGTGTCCACTCAAATCACTTTCTTTGAAATTCTGCTTTCCCCATTTTATCATTCCGTCTGCTTTCTTTCACATATTAAGATATGTGCAAATTATGACCTTTATATTTTTCCAACATTATCCTAGCCTACAGGTATTTCACAGTCAAGCTGAACGTTCAGACAGGTGGACCAATAATGACAAAACCAGGAATTCAGTGGTATTCTGGAGATATCTCACAGTCTATTAGTGACATAGATAAGCTGTTTTAATGAATTTAATATTATAAGATACACGCTAGACTGAGGGCTCGCGAAGCAATCTGTGTTTTGGAGGATGAACAGGAGCTTATCTAGTAGATGATTTAGAGAAAGGTATGAAGGAAAAATAAACAGTCTATGTTAGGCTGGAGGTGGGAAAAGCAAGTTCCCATTTTGGAACAGTAAGAAATATGATTCAGTTTGAGAACAGATAAACTGGAATGTACTGAAGAAGGCTCGTGTGATAGGAAGTCTAGTAACATTTCAAAAGAATCTGAGTGTTATCCTGAAAATCATGACCTGCTATTAAATAATTTTAAGCATGAAAGTAACATAATGAGATTGATGTTCAGAAAGATCACTCTGAAGGTAATTTTGCCCACGATCCCCCAAACAGCCAGGGGTGGTCACGTGGTAGGTGTCCCTGAAAAGATGAGGCCAGTGATGCGCAACCCCTGCCCTGGAAACAGGAAGCGTGGGTCCCTGCCCTCCTCCTCTGTCTGCATCTCTGTGATTGGAAGCAATCGGTGAGGAGTTGGAGGCGGAGGACCCCCAGGGGCCCTCGCTGTCTCTCCAGTTCAGCCTCCAGGCCACCCCGCCCCATGGCAACGGTCCATCCAGCCCTTGTTTGTGCTCCCACAGCCTACACCTCTTAAAAAAAATCCCTGAAAACTGGAAAACAGGAACTGAAACTTACGAAGTCATCAATGACAATTTTGCTTAATCTTTAAAAATCTGTCACTTCAAAAAGAAAAAAAACTAATTGTTTTCTAATAAAAATAGCGCTGACTCTAATTCACAGATGGTTTACTTTCACAGGAGTCAGGATGACAGTCACGTTTTAATCTCAGATATGAACACTCTGCGTCAGGGAGGGCACGGGGAGGGAGGACGTGTCAGCCTCTCCTTGTCTGGCTGTGAGAACGTGTTTTTGTAAGAGAATGCAACCCAGATCAAGACTGTTGGTGATCTGAACGTTTGGTCTCAGGCAGGTGAGCCTTAATTGTTGGATTTGATTTACAGCACTGACTACAGAGTAACTGTACGTGAATTCATTACATACACAAAATTAGACTCCTAGTCAGTGTCACTAATAGACAACGTAAATCCCTGGAAAGTTAGAGTTCATGTGATCTTGTCCGGGTTTTCCTGGTAAAGATAGGTTCCTAGGTTTATGTCCCACTAATCTTTACCGTCGGTGAGAGCAGGGGACTGAAATGTATTACTCAGAATGGTTTCTGAGGAAGGAATCTGAAATACTGCTAAATGGCTAATTTCATTCTTTAAGGACAGAAGAAGTGTTGACGGCAACCATGGCATCTCTAAAAGGCCGGCAAAGCCAAACAAGTGCTCAGATTTCTAGTGAGCATCTCCGAATATAGGTCGTCTACCAAGAAGTCATACGGTAAACAGTAAAAATTAAAAATGAATGAATGGATGGATGAGCGAGCCTGCTGAAAACTGTGAAGTCGACCCGAGTAGCTGAGTGAAGAGTCTGTTAAAACCCCCTGGCTGTGAATACGGGCACAGCACCCGGCCGCTGCCTCGAAGTCTGCAGCTGTGTCTCCGCAGGACACTTGCAGCGTGGATTCAGCGTCCCCCCCCACCTCCTGCGACTCAGAAGCCCAGAAGCCCCCCTCACTTACAAAGCCCTTGGTTCTACTGCGGGAGGGAGAATTTTCATGGGCATAAGTACCCCGGAAAGTCGCCGGCAAGAACGCCTTTTTCCTCCCTCGGAGTCTGGCCTGACTCACAGATCGCGTGTGAAACACTCAGACCCCCTCTTAACTGCCACTGTCGGCTACTATGAAGTCTCTAATGTTTGGGGAGAAAAACCCATTTCATCCATATTTACTCCCCTTCCGAGTGAGCGCCCATCTGTAAACTGAAAACTGGCTGTTCCCTGAAAATACTCTATTACAGGGCTTCTCTTTCACTCATTCTCCTTGTGTGAGTTCAGGGGAGGGGTCGGCTGAGTCATCGCTCCCCAGCCTCCTGTCCTATGGTTCTTTCTCTCCTTCCTCCCGTCACTTAGTCTATGGCCTGTCGACTTCCATGACTCACCCCCAGCTCGCTGAATGACCTCAGGGTCTGGCTTCTGTCTTCATTGTCCATCGCACCGTATTTCCATCCTTGACGACATGATCATCTGTCGCTATGACTCATCTCATACCAGGACTTCACAATTCCTCATCATCTGTTTCTAATCTGAATCCACCTTCCCCACAGTCCTACCACTTATGAAGTTCCAGAATATGTCCTCATAATCTTCAGGAGATATAAATATACATGTGTAATGGCAAATGCACGGCATGGCACAATAAGAGAAATAAAGAATCATTTACAGGGTGCTCTGGAAATACAAATGAAGGTCATCCAAACCCGTCTGGAGGCAGAGGAATGGGTATCAAAACTCCACTCCTGGAAGTGGGTGAAGGGTCGACAGCAGTCAGCTAACGGATTAGCGACAGCCGTAGACTCTTCCAAACCTAAGTCGTTCGTTGCGTTACAGTGTCCGCCCCATGAGGCCAAGCCCAGCAGCCCATTCTCCAGCCACATTTCAGCAGGAACTTTATAAATTTCAAATACAATTTCAAAATTATTTTTATTAAATGTAGATAGGATCCTCTTTAAATCTTCCAGTGTGTACATGTTGTTCGCAGGAAAATGCCCACATGTTTCCTGGAATATTCTTCACGATGTGGCCACTACTCGGACCTACAGTCTCTTCCCTCGTCGCTCTGCACACGGCTGTACATCAAGAGACTTTGTTGTTTTCTGCTCCTTGCCTAGTTTTTCTGTCCCACGTTTATCTCCCACCATGCCTGGAAAATTCCTGATTGTCCTTCAAGACTGACCAGCTTAGACAGTGTGCATCTCAGTGAGTTCTGGCCCATCCTGGTGAGCACTCCCTCTCCGAGGGCCCGTGGGCGTGGCTCTGGCATCACCCTGAGCATGCGCTCCTGCTGGGTCTGCTCACTGCTGACCCTCCCCAGTAAACGAGGAGCTCTTTGAGAGGGAGGACCTCTTCCGTATCCCCAGATCTAGCACAACTCTCAAGATAAACCTACTTTGGGTTTTGGATGGTTGTTAGAAACGTCACTAGAAGAGATCTTAGTCATCCCGTCCTGCAGTCTTCCTGCCAAGGGTCTCTGTTGAATGAAGGGGGTAGGATTAGAACCCAGTTCTCCTGTCTCCATGCCGGTGGTCTCATCCCTGGGGCGTGCCCTGCCCTGTATCAGCTCTCCCAGTGGTCACTGCTGATTCTCCTCATCCTGTAGCTTTGGTGCCCAAAAGTCTTCTGGAGTTTCATTTTGGAACCCAAGTTTGCATGGATTTCGCTTTTGGGATTCGGGTTCCTGCAGTGAGTCGACAATGAACAGAAAGATGACACGCTCCCTCCTCCCCAGCACCTGTCTCAGATCTGCTCCGCGGTGCACACAGACAGGACCAACTGTTCTTCCAGTTGGCTGCCAAAGGAAGTCAGCAGATGGGAAGAAAAAAGAAATGAATTGTGGAAAATAACTAGGAAGAGAGAATGGCAATACAATGGGGAAAAAGTAACAATTCTCTGTGGCCACCCACTCCAGCGACTGTCTCGGATTTCAACCGACTGAAAGAAAAGGAAATGAAGAAGCACATGTGGTCAGCCAGCCCCCCCGAACAGGAGAGCGGTCGAGAGCGCACTCAGTCCATCCAGCCAACTAGCCTGGCTGCCAGGACACAAAATTCCGATCTCATGCAAAAGTGTGTTTCAGTAAGACAACAGATCATGGCTATGGGGAGAACTAGATGGAAGGGTGAGGCATGACAAGCTATGCTTGGAGTAAACTCAGTTTCCCTACAAAGAGCCTCACAAACCATCTCTGGCCAAGCGCTCTGAAGGCAAGTCTGAGCGATGGGCCGTCCCGGCACCTCACGGTGTGTGCGTCCGGGCCCACTTTACATGTCCCTGTGATGCTGACACAGGCTGTCCTGCAGCCCACGCCTGGGGACACATGTGCTAGTCGTCCTCCACTCTTCAGGATGTTTGTCGCGAGCGCCGAGGGGAGGACTGTGAATGCACCACGAGGTTTGCCCGGACAGTCTGCTCCTCATCTAACAGAACCTCGCCTCTGACTTCCATGGCGTCCCTCGGTCACAGTCCCAGGCTCTCCTGCAGTTACTTGCGTCTGCACCCCCCCCCCCCCAGAGGCTGTGAGCATCTCTGCGAAGGGCGTGCCTCACACCTGCTGCGCTCCTGTGAATTCCTGGAAAATGGGTGTGACGCACAAGAAACCTGTTTTCACGATGCACGGACGTGGCTTGTTGTCACATGTTTTTGAGAAGTTTCTTTGGCAGCTGTCTGTATCAATAGCACATTTGGACGGGCTTGCCCAGCACCGGAGCTTTTAGTAAAAAGTGATTTGGTACATGCTGAAATTCCCTTTTTAAAATCCTAGATGAGAATATTCATCGTACAGCCCCCGGGTATGCAGGCATTTGGGGGACGACTGCTCGGGGGCGACTGTTGAGACTTTCCACTTCTATGCTGAGCTTCTGTAGTTGCAGATGCGTAAGCTTTTGACGTATAATATACATGGTGTAGTGGAAAACACAATTGCAATGATTCTGTGTGTCAGCTTTAAGTTGTGTTGGTTTTGGTTTTGGTCTTTTTGTGTGTTCGCGTTTCCTTTTCATAGACTCAGCCTCCCTGCTTTGAGTCAAAGAAAGAAAAGGATTGTGAAAGGCAAGACGGGGTTTAGCCCTGGAGTTTGGGAATTCACTCACAGGAACGGTTGACTCTTCCCACAAAGGGTCAGGGCCAGTGTTTGTCTCTTGCACTGCACGGTACAACCATAGCTGCAGCGTCTGGGTATTTGCAACCATTAGTGACCGTGTACGCACAGCAAACATGCTTATTAGGAACAAAACCTTTGGGATTTTAATTAAATGTAATAGTGTTAAAAAAAATAAGGATGATGTACTGGAATTAATTTTGTTAGCTTTGTTTCTTCTAATCTTCTTCTGGAAGATTCTCTTGCCTGATTATTTCCTCATCATTATTTAGGCATCTTCATGCTGTTAAATGTTTTCCTGTTGTTTGCATTCTAGATCGGAGTTCGCAAAGTGTTTCTGAAACACTGGCATGCCAACCAGCTAAATGACTTGTGCCTGCAGCTGCAGAGAAAAATTATCACCTGCCAGAAAGGTAACAACTCCACACTAACGTTTCTGAACTTTGTTGAGGTGTGAAATACAAAATCATTTAGTGCACCCCTGAGTTTAAATGCTCGTGATGGCTGCGTTATAGTGGACCCTGACCCAGCACTGTGTCCATCTGTCCCTAACCCGGGGGTTAGCTAGGGTTAGAGTTAGGGTTAAAGTTAAGGTTAGACACTACGTTCCGGCAAATAAATAAATTTAGGACTTTAGGGAGCTTTATGGCTAAGTTTGCTATTTGCCTCTCTAAATCAGTGTGCAGGCTCGGCTCCTGCTTTGTTTGGATGTCATTCCGTCTGCAATTCTGTATCAAATTTTCACCTAAGTCATGATTTGGAAGAGGGGATACACATATCTTTTAATTTATGCATCCCTCACCTTGAAAATATTCATGCCTGTTGATCCTTCAAGAAGCACAGGACAAGAGGAGTGTGCCTTTCAACCCACAGTGAGGGAAAAACCAAAACCAACCAACAGCAAAACCACGTGGTCCTCAGGTGCTGCTGTAGAGCCGGCCCCCGGGTCCGCTCGAGTTGGAGGACTGCCACCCCAAGCAGCCAGACCTCCTCACTGTCATTCTGCGTGTGCCTTGGGAAAATCCTTGCCTTCGTTTTTCCTTCGTGAAGGGGTGATAATGTTTGGGCTGTTATCTTTGATAGCAGACAGTATCTATTTCATTTTAACTTTGAGGGAGTCCATGTAGAATTTTTTTTTTATTGAAACCCAAGTGACCATCGAAAATGAGTACATTTTAAAAATCATAACTGTGCCTCCCATAAAACACACCTCAGGCTGCAAGTGGGACCGCTGACAAGACCAGCGCTCGGCCCCTCGGCCACGGGGTCAGCTGAGAGTTCCCCCGGACCCTGCGTTACACGCACACAGGGCGGGTGTCAGATTCCCCTGGAAATCCTCCTGCGTGAAGGATGTGTATGTGCCCTGTCTTCCCTCAGGGGTGCCCACCAGAGATTTCTCTCGTAGTGGGTTACAAATATTAAATCACTGTGCCCTACGGACCTGAAAGACAGGAAGTGAGCAGGACTCTGGTTCCATCTTCACCTCTAATGATAAAAATCAAGAATGCTTTTTGAAAAAAATGGCATCAAGATAAAAACCGTAACTTCCCATTGCATCAATGAAATAATGGCTATCAAAGCATTTTTTTAAATTACAGGCTCTTCAATGCAAAGCGTTAATTATTGATTTTTATTTTTACATTTCTTGGAGCCGTTGCTTCAGTACTTGGGGCTAGTTTGAAATTTCCTCAGAATTTATATCATCTAGAGTCATTTCCAGTTTTTCTAGAGTTCTCATTTTTTCTTTGTCAATATTGGGTGGAAGACAGCTGTAACTTTCCATCTTAAATTTAATCATTTCAACTTCAAATTATTCCTAACAGAAGTTCCCCTCTGACTGTAATGCATTCATTCCATCCTCCATGAAATTATCAGAAAGAACAAGTATCAATTATCTATTTGCGGCAAATGTATCTGTATTATCTCTTATAAAAGATACCACGTTTTAGCAACTGGTATAACAACTTTAAAGGCTTTTTGAAGACTGGTAGCATGAAGTGTGGGAAAACCAAGTCAGACGCAGGACAGTGGATTCCTGGGTAAACACGGAGCCAGTGAAGGTCCGGCTGTAGTTGGAAGTCAGAAGCCTGGCGGGTCCACGTTAATCTTCCCTTTATTCCAAGAGATTAAACGTCTTGAATGTACCCTCACCTTCATTTTCCGAAAGTCAGTGTCTCAGTTTGTCTTTTTAATGTAAGAAGAACGAGCAAGTGAGCAGGCCAATTTGAGTTCTCTCCCTCGGTGTGCCTGTCACCTGGTTAACATTTCTGCATTTTATTCCGCATTTTGTATTCCTGAAAGTCTGATGGTACCTTTGACTGTTTAATTATTTTCTCTTTTAGATTAGTTCAGCACGGCTGTTTTCACAGTTGATACAACCACATTTCGAAGGAACTAAACATTTAGTATTGCCGTCTGAAAAAAAAAAATGCATTGTGAGTTTTAGATGTCTGCTTATTATTTGCCTCTGAAGACATAAGTATAGAAAGTTGTACAGCTTTCCACATCCCGATCAAGGAAAGGCGTCTGAATATCCTAGACATGCAGATACGCGCGCAGTTGCCGTCCCATAGCCAGGGAATATTTGAAAGCACTTAACGTTTTACAGGGATGTCCCCTCCAGATGTGAATGAAGTGGTTTTCCCTGCAGCTATAGCTCGTCCCTTAATCCAAACAACTCCTTCCACCGTTAGAAACTTACAAGGGATGCGTCCTAGCATCAAGTGGCCCGAACCGGAACTCCTCCCCCGGCACCTGTCACGGCCTCCCTGAGCAGGGGTCGTCCTGCTTCTTGAGTGTGCCCAGGGGCTGAGAGCTGACTCTCTTTCCCGGGAGATGCTTGATGCATTTACAACCTGTGCTCACTGTTAGGAAGTTCTTCCTCATACTGATCCCAAATGTGCTCGCCTGCGACCTCCCTGTTGAGCTCTGCTCCCTGAAAGCTACAGACTGCAGCTACACGGCCGGTCAGCAGAGTTTGGTCTCATCAGGACAGAAATTTGAATCCACCTCTAGCCTCTGCCGGTTGTGTTTACCTGGAGTTGTTTTCTTAGCCTCACTAAGCTTCTCTTCCTTTGGGCACAAAATGGAGACACTGGAACGTTAATGATCATTGAGTTTGTGCCCAACAAGATGGACTAGAGTTCATGGCAGTGTCTTTAAGTGGTGGGCGTGATTTTAATTTTCAAGTCTTAACACCTGTTACTGACATATCAGTGCTTTCAGAGTGTCTTCATTTACCTGTTTCCCCCAGTGCGTACATGGCCTTCTGGCCCTGCTTCCCCGGAAAGCAGGAAGGATGCCCCGTATTTCTACACAATCTCTTCCTGGGGTCCTAAAGGCAGTGTTAGTCTTTCTAGGAGTTGAGTCACAGTCTTTTTTCAATTGAAGTATATAGTCAGTTACAATGTGTCCGTTTCTGAGGTGCAGCACACAGGCTTGCTAATAATACGTGTGTAGCGTCTGCAAAGCCTGCTTCGTGAGCCTCAGACGTTTCTGTTAGAATCTGTTAGAACAAAGTGTGATCAGTACATCCCCAAAGGGTCTGGTCGGAGCTCCACCCAGAATTCTCTGGGTTTGGACTTTGTTCTTTCCCACTGATCTGAATGCAGTCCGTCAATGTCCGGCCTGTGTTACCACAAGAAATGTGGTATTATTATAATATTACCTGCACCATCTCATCCGGGGTGAGGACTTTTGCCTCTAGTGTTATCATCACTGAATTTAGGTATCTCTTTTTAACACAAGATTAGAGTGTTTCAGTCAAGTCCTAGTCTGGGTTCAATACGCTTTATTTCATAGCTGCCCGGACATGAATGTATCAGTGACTTCTGTTGCTTTCCCTCTGGGTTTCTTGCTTCTGCTTCTCACGTCTGACTGACCCGTGATTGTGTTCTTTTGCCAAAGTTATAAGAGGGTTTTTAGCACGCCGGCATCTGCATCAGAAAAGGAGCATCACACAGCAGGAGGTCACGTCCATCAGGAGCTTCCTACAGGTCACAGAGGACATGGGGCTGAAGACCTACGACGCCCTGGTGGTTCAGAACGCCTCGGACATCGCCCGCGAAAACGACCGGCTGCGGCGCGAAGTGAACGCGACCTTCCACGAAGAGAAGGCGGAGGCCAGGACCACGCAAGGTGGAGGAGCTAAGAGGTAAGGCCAGACTGTGTGCGCCTGCAGCCACCCCTGTAGCAGGTCCCGTGGAGCTGGAAGATGCCGAAGGAACTAGCCCTTGACCCAGAGTTCATCAGATGTGCTGGCACTGAGAGGAACAGGCCTGTGTGCAATCACGGTGTGTTAGGTGAGACCCCCTGACATCTGAAAGGATGCTTTTCCTGGGCCTTCCTTCCATGAAATAGATGCTCTGTGTGCTAGTTAATCACATAAAATAACTGCTTCCCCTACAATGCTTGCCTCTCTTACCATCTCAAGCACAGTTTTAAGGCATCTAATATTTCTGTCTTAGTGAAAATATACAGCTGGGTTCTCCATCTTTATGCAAGTGTCATGGATATAAGGCTGACTCACAGGAATTTCTGAAAATCTGAAGTTCCCCAGAGTGGAGACGCCACGCCAAAACCGTGAGCGTGGTGAAATCAGGCAACAGTGGCATGCGCTGCGTTTTCCTGGGGAGAGGCTCACATCTTTGCCAAGGAGGAGCACTTTGGAGAAGGTGTTATTTTGAAGTTCACGGATGCTGACATTGGAATAGACACGTGGGGCCCACCAGGCCCCTCTCTGCTTCAGCGCTCTTGCCTCTCCGTGACACCCATGATTGACAGCCCTCCCCGGGAGGCCAAGGACCTGGGTGCTTTCTGCCCTAATTTGCTGTCAGGGAGATGTTTGTTTTTCCCTAGGAACTTGGTAAAGTCTAGTGGTTTCTCCCGGAAAACAGTTCCCCTTCGCCTTGACCGCCTGTGTCAAAGGATTTTTTATTAAAGCGGAAATGGTGATGTCTCTCACTAATTAGCTTCAAATATCTCAGTGATTAAATACTGAAAAAATTCCCTTTGTACGGAAAACTGTAATTAAACATTACAGGGAAAACAAATTATCCACTGAGTGCCACGCTTTCATCTTCAGCTAGTTCATTTTCTACACGGGCGTCTGACTCGGCCTCACAGTGGATCCCAGCCCTGCTGGTGCCCTGCTGCACAGAGATGTAATTACAAAAACAAACGCTCAGAGACTGCTTGTAAAAGAGCACATTGGCATCTCCTTGGCACATGATCACATTGACATGTGAAGCCAGAGGAATTTTTTTAAACCAGGTAACTATTAATTTGATATGACTTCCAGAATAATATTTATTATCCTCTCTGCTGGAGCTAACCAGCCACCCCAATTTCTCAGTTTCATTATGTATTCATTTGCCTGATACAAAATTAAGTGAAGAAGCATCTGCCTATTTATTTATTGAACACCCGCAGTTCCCTGGGCACGGGGCAACCAGGTGGAGTAATAGAAGAAAAATAATAACTCTGCACATAATTAAATAATTGCTGATGGAATTTAGGTGGCAAGGAAAAGAGAGACAGGGAGAATGTGAGTCTCTGATAGTTTGAAGTAAAGTGTGTCCTCCTCTGCAAGGGGAAGCAGTGACGGCCTCCAGCATCTGATGCATCAGTAACTCTCTATTAAGATGGATTTCCCAGAAATTATCATTCAGATCGAAATTCTGGCATTTTGATTTGCTTAATAATCAGAGTGTGAACAATTCCTTCAGCCCATGCCTGAGAGCACACGTGGCCCTCCTTGAGACGTCTGCGCTTGTGTGAGATGTTTTTTAAGTGCTCGTGATGAGCGTCCCGCGGGCGTGTTTATCCTGAAGCAGGGCTGGAAGGGCGGGGCGGCTTTCCCCGGTGTGCCGTGACCAGCAGGCCTCCTCCAGCCGCTGCAGGAAGCTCTTTACCAAAAAGCCTTGATTATGTCTGCTTGAACTGGTTCATTGTTACCGTCTGAATAATGCATCTGGGTCTCTCTGGTGGGGCCGTGTTTCTGCTTCCTACCCTCCTCCAGAGCTGAAGACAAGGGTGGACCCAGGCACTTCCACTGCAGCTCCGTCCCCGTCCCCATGGTGGTGGACAGTCTGGTCCAGTCCCTGGCTGGCGCGTCCACCCGGTCTCCGTCTCTGCACTCGGTGTTTGGCCTCGATGACAGCAGTGGCCTCCCGTCACCACGGAAACAGCCTCCGCCCAAGCCAAAGAGGGACCCCACCACGCGGCTGAGCGCCTCCTATGAGGCTGTGAGCGCCTGCCTGTGGGCTGCAGCCAGCGACTCAGCAGGTGAAGGTTAGCCTCGGGAGGGAGGGAGGGAGAGAGGGGTCCACCCTCGGAGGGAGGGGTCCGCCCTCCCCCCCCCCCCCGCCGCAGGGAGGGGTCCACCCAACTCAGTCGCAGATGCTTGACTTTCTTCCGGTCTTGGAGTGCCCGTGGCAGTCATGTTGCCCTAATATATTTTTAATAGAATTAAATCCATTGTCGGCTTGCCAGGGGCCCTTTAATCGTTAAATATAAATAATATTTATTCAAATCTCTAAGCCTCTTAGGGAAAAGCTACTTATATATCATTTCTTTAACTCTCATCCCAACTTCAGCATTGAATGAGGAGCCTCAAACCAGAATCATTCAGAAAGTGTTATGGTAATGCTTAGGTGGAGAGGTAGAAGAAATTCATCTCTTTGGGGAGAAGAGTACAAGTGTGTGTGTTTTAGCATCGCTGGTAACAAGGACAACGACAAAAGGGGAACATGACGTTAGAGAAATCGTCTGGAGGACAGTCTTCAGGTGCACAGTGATGGCAGCTTGGGCAGAAAGCGAGGGCTGTCCACAGAAACACGCCTTTCTCCCGTTCTCCCAAAGGACTCCACAAACCAGGAGGGACTCGGAGTCCACGCGGGTTGTGCACACTCCCTGAGAAAGCAGGCTGGTCCCGTTTCCACCAGTAGTACTTGCGGACCAGTGCAGTGGATTTACAGTGCATATCTCAAAAAGATGGGGAGAAACAGGAGACTGGGGGGCATATTGGGGAAGGAAGAACCACATCTCAAAGGCTAAGCCTGATGAGATGGGAAAATGTGAAATAAAGACTCAACATGGCATGAGAAATGGAAAAAAAACAATACAAAAAAAAGATCGAAAGTTTCACTGTATGGAAGATGGAGGCCACCCAAACCTGAACACCAAATAAACCCTAGATTTGGACAAGGAGGACTCAAAATATCCAGAAAGTCTAAAATTGCTTTCAGTTTGTGTGCACAGGGAATGTTCACCTGTCCTAGAGTTGAGATTTCGGAGAAATTCAGGTGCCAATGTGTCACATAGGTGTGAAAGGAGAGAAAATATTGAGTATAAAGTTGAGTTCTCTCATGTGCAGCCCCAAAACAAAACAAAACAACCCCTCAGTTTAAAAAAGTCACTCCAGAACCACAGGAGATAAAAATCTATATAAAAGCAAATGACAGGGGGGAAAAGTGGTTACAAAGAGGAAGCAAGAAAGGCCACAGGTGTAGAACTCTGAGAATCCAGCTACTGCGAGAAGGCGCTGAGCTCCTAAGGCTGCTGTTTACAATACGTGATCTGACCATTAGATTTGCAAGACTTCTATATAAATTGCAGGTTCTCAGAACCTCATTTCAGCTCCCATGTGGCTCTGAGATGCTCTGGGTGTCTCCCAACCAGCCTTGCCCCAGGGGACCTCACACTTCAGAGGCTGCTGTTGGTTCCTTTTTTAGCATCTGCTATGTTTGTCCTTCCTCCTCATCCTGCTTCCCCTGCAGCCACCCATGCACCTCCTGCAGCTGCGGGCAAACTCCTGCATTTGGGCATGTGCTTTAAATGGGCCTTTAAGGATAAAAATTCACCTGATTGATGGGATGGAGCAGGTGCGCCGGCTAGTTTTTGTAGCTTAGGAATCAGACTTAAATTCAGATCAGCAGTGCCTTGGATTTCAATAAGCAGGTCGTCAGCAGCGGCTCTGGTCCCACCTTCCTGCTGAAGGTGTCCAGAAAGTCGCAACTAACCACTTGTGCCATTTAAATTTAAAATAATTAAAATTTAATAAAATTTAAAATTTAGTGCCTCAGTCCTTAGTTCCAAGTACTCAACAGCTGCAGGTGTGGAATTTCCCATCCTGCCAGAAAGTTCTAGCAGACAGCACTGATTTCAAATTCTTATTTCTATCACCAGGGCAATGCTGAGTTTTATTTTTGTTTTTGTTTTTTTTTTCTGCGCCTAGTAACATGTCCCACAATTATCCTTCTTCTGCAAAAGTTAGGGAGGAAATCTGTTCATTGATAAAAATGCTCTGTGAACACTGTTCACAAGAACAAGAACCACCAGTAGAGTTCAAGACCTTTTCCTTCACAAGCAAAACTGCTGATCCATTCAGAAGGTTGTCAGGTGAAAAGAGATCCGCGGAGAATGAAGGCCAAGAGCCTTGGAGGAGCCCGTGGTCGGGGTGCATTGCAGTCCAGCCCTCCACACGTGCCTCTCCCTCAGGTTTTCATCCAATAAACACGGAGTCGTAAAACAAGGCGGGCCGGAGGGCTTGGGTTTTTTTCACTATCTTTGTGCCTGAAAAGCTGGAACCAGTTTTATGGGCCGGTAAATTTTAACACTTGTTTGCAAACTGTTAACAAGCTGGAGCCAACTATTTGAAAGCTTGATTTTTAAAAGTCTGGGGTTGCTCTTTGCAAACGGAGACAAGGAAAGGAAGACCAGGGTCCCCACTTCACTTTTTCTTTGCCAGGGAGCTCCGAGCTGGGAGCTTTTCTAGAAAGTCGAGTCTTTAAATCCAGCGTGCTGGCCTTCTCCCCAGCACGGCGACGACTGGATGGTCACGTTTCTCTTGGGCAGCTGTAGGCTCCAACACTGAACCCTGGCCGCGTGACCTCCTCACTCACCCTCCTTCATGCTCCAGAAGCCCAGCCCTTAGACATAACAGCAGAGGAGGAATCCATATTTTTTCATCGCTGTGCAGCCTCCCTGTGCTCCTTGGCGCTCTCTTCTCCATGCTGTCACTCCGCTTCTGTCATAATCCGTGTGGCCATTTTTCTTCCCCCTGGTCTCCGAGGCCCTCGGGGAGAGGCCAGGCTCGTGGAATACACTGAATCCATACGTGTTGAATGGACAGATTGTGAAACAGACAGTCACGTTCTCCTGTTACATCCAGTGACACGCTCTCAGGGCAGCGTTCAAGGAGAACCTCATTTCTGTCATATTTCAGGTGTTAGATGAAAATATAAAGGGGCTTCTGTGAAAAATAAGTCAGCAAACATGAAGGGTTACACTTTGGATCTTGCCAAATTGTGCTCGTTTTGATTGATTGATGAGAAGCGAATTCTACTTTCATGAAAGCAGTACAAGAAATATATTTCTCTAACATTTATTTATTTGTTCTTAATAAGTATTTATTAAGTGCCTACTGTGGTCCAAATGCTATTCTAGAATAAATATATAAACAAGACAGTAAAAAAAAAAAGGAAGCTAACAGTATTTCCAAATTAAGACACACGGCTAACCCATTCTTGTACTTATGTATATAAACTGTGTTTTGCGGGAAATGGAGCTGTATGAATATTTTCTTGATATACAAGCTTCTCTTTTCTTTTTTCTCACATATTTAATATGCAGGCATCTCAGTCTGAGTGAGAAGGGGCCCCGATAACTTGTGTCTTGTACAAAGTCACTGACATGCCTTGGCAAAAAATTCAAAGGGGAAGTATTTCATACAAGAAAATTTTTATCTCCTAACAGAACTTAAAAATGACACAAGTCATCACACAGTAACTCCAGTAAGAGTCAAGTTTAAGAAATAATGAGAGGGCTGAGAATGTGGCATTTATCCCTGAAGTTACTGTCAGGACAGTAAGACTTGCCTAACGGTGGTCTGTGACCATGAAATGTCCACCTGACCCCATCTCACTGACATCATCAACTCGTCCCAAATGCTTTGCCCGTGAGTCTTAGGACTCAAACAAATTGTTAAGAAAACTCTTCATGTGAATTCATTTTGAAGAGCCCTTAAGTCCATACTTGCAAGTGAACAGTTATCCTGGGCTTGTGTGGACACACACGCACACGCATGCCCACAGGAACAGCCATGAAGCCAAATTAGGCTCTGATTCTCTGACTGTGGTGGTCTCATTCTGGCTGATGCAGAAGGAAGCTCTCCAGGTCCCAGCCCAGACACTCCAGCTCGGCAGTCACGGGGTATTCCAGGAAGTGCGCTACCCGCCCTCTCCGCCAAGCACGCCCTCTCCGCCAAGGACCCGATACCGAGGGACCCCAGACCACGCTCTGCAGAACTCGTGATTAATTTCCGGTTCTGTGGTAATAACATGATGATGGTGGTGACAGCTGACACTTGCTAAGTGTCTAATCCATGCCAAACACTATGCTGAGTGTCTTCACTCCTTAGAACTACCTGATGGAGAGAGACTGTCATCCCTCTCCAGATGAGGATGTTGAGTCAGGGAGCGGTGTGTGTCCTGTCCCATGTCACATGCCCGAGCTTTGGACCCAGGCAGTCAGATTCTAGAGAGTCTGTTTCTCAACCACTTCCTGACAAGCCATGCTACTTTCATTTATAATCATTTAATACAAAAAAAAAAAAAAAAAAAGACTGTTCTCTGCGTCTAAAGATTGCCTTGAGGGAATATCATATCAGCTATCCATTGTTGCTTAACACAGCCTCCAGACTTAGATATCTAAATAAAACGTCATCACTTTATTATTGTCTTGGGTTCTGGGTGTCAGGTGAGCTCATCTGAGTGGCTGTCACTCAAGGTCCTCCGTGAAGCTGCAGGTGGTGGTTGGAATCGCCTGAAAGCCAGTCACTTGCATCTCTGGTGTCCTAGACATCTGGGGACTGGGACTCCTGGGCCATCTCTGTGTCTAGGTGGCTCCTCCACTTGGTTCGAGCAGCCTGGCAGCTTCAGGGTAGCTGGACTTTTTCTAAGGAGAATCAGTGAGTCAAAGGCATATGCGCCAGGAAGGAGAATGCCCCAGGCGGGCACCGTATTACCCCTTATGAACAAGCCTTGGAAGTCAGGCAGCATCTCTTCCACCACTTCCATCCACCAGGCAGTCTCAAAGGCACATCTAGGCTTTAAAAAGTGAAACAGATTCTACTTCTTGGTAGGATTGGGAACATATTGTGGTTTTCAGAAAATACAGACTGCCACAGTCCACCCTCTGGACAAAACAATTCACATCCCACCTAAATATAAGAGGCACTCACGCCGCCCCTCCCCTAGAGCCTCTGCCCATCATCACATCAAGTCAGGCCCGAGGCCCAGATCACACCATTGAAATCAGATCCAGGTATCCTGGCTGCTCAGGTAAATCTCCTTAGGTGGGGCTCCCCCAGTACTGTCCCTAACTCTCTGAAGACAAGTTACCTGTTCTCCATACTACTTGTTGTTTGTGCCTTGATTAGGATGTAGTCCCAGTGTCTAGGAAGTGTTTTCCATAGCTGTTAAGGCCGTGCTCTGGAATTTTGGCTTGCCTTTGGATATTATTTCCTCACCCACAAGAGGTGACTCCTGTTTGGGGCTGGTAGTTTTCTCAGCTTGACTCCTGCTCATAAAATTTTAAAGCACCATAGCCTCTTTATTTTGTATTAACTCTACCCTTTTCAAGGCATAGCTGATACAATTCCTTTAAAAGCTTTGTGAGTTTCCTATGAATCAATTTATAATCCGCTTCATTAGTCAAAAGCTACATCCACAAATCTTTTTGAGATAATCTCTTTTCTATGTTTTTTTTGTTTCTTTTGTTTGTTTGTTTGTTTTATTTTGGTTGTTTTTTTTTTTTACCTGCAAGATTTCTGCGGGGCAATACTCTTGATATTCTTAGAAGTACTGTGGTTTTGTTACTTTGAAAGGGTCCAGTGAAGCGCCACCTTAAATCTTTCTGAGGTCTTAATAAAGGGGTTTATAGTCACCTTGGCTTCATCTTTAGATCATGTTTCCCTGAAAATGCCCGAGATTTATTCTCTGCTTACAAATCATTTCTTAACTTCAGAGCTTTTTGCTATCTGGATGGCCTGGCAGTGAGAAACAATTTTATTTTCAAACTCAGGAAGTCCAAGCTCCTTTATAGTTAATAGTTCTTTCTTTAGATTATCTGTTTTCCTGTAGGCAGCTGGGAGAATCTAGGGGGCCACTTTTACACCCTAAAAACCTCCCTACTTACATCACCCAGGTCCACTGTGTCATCCAGTTCCCACTTTACTGCAGATGACAGTGTTGCTAAACTTTCCACAAAGGTGTAAAAAGGCTTATGTTTCCTTCAGGACCCAATGTCTTCCTCACTTTCCTTTAAACCTCACCAAGAGCTTTCTTGAGGGTCACGCTTCTGCTAACAGCCTCTTCAAGACTCCCCTGGTCTCTATGACCCTGTAATAGCAACGTTACAATTGTGTCTGGTTCACTGGCTTTCTGGAAGAAGCTTACGAGTGGCTGTGTCTTAGCACATTGAAAGCCTGGGGGTAATGCTCTTCTGTGACAGAATTATGCAGTTTGGGTATTCTCTGCTCTTAAAAGCTGGCTGCTTTGGGGGAAAACCCTGAATATACTGGCATTCAAAGATGTCCCCTGAGTTAGAAAATGAACTGTGTCCTTTTCCATTCTCACTTGGAGGGCTGCGGTTTGTTCCACGCTTGCAGGGTGTCAGTATCTGAGCTCAGCCCTGACGTGCACTGTCTGTTTTACCTCTGAGAGAGTCACTGATATCGCCCCGTTATGCATGACCGCACTGAAGCCTGGAGAGATTTGACCAAGACCTCTTTTTAAATTGTAATTTGCACCAGTGCCATCCCTGCAAATACACACACACACACACACACACACACACAAACACACAATTCTGTGACCCTTTATGGCCAGTGGTTCCCACTTCACAGCGCATCCTAACATGCTATAGTATTTGCTCATTTGTTCTCTTTACTTCTTTCTTATTGTCTGACACACCTCCCGGTGGGGCAGAGGAAGGCAGGGAGCACTTTCTGAATATTCACTAATGTGTCTCAATAAATACCAGCTAAAGGCATGACTAGAATGATAGCATAAAAGAATAGCCGCGGTGGGACTTGAATCCAAGTCTATCTGATTCCAAAGCCTTTCTTGTTAACCCTCAGAGTGGAGTTGTCACCCCAGACGTGGAGATGGGACTACCATCACGTGTGCAGTCATCATGAGAGAAAAGTCCAGCTGCCCCAAATGACTCAGGAACGCAGCACAGTTAGACGTGCTTATTTATATCAAGAATTCCTACAGATTCACAAAAGACCGAATTTGTGAAGTAGTTAAAGATTTTTGAGAAGTTTTGATATTTCAGTAATTTTCTAAAATTAGCATCTCAGTGTCCAGAGAAATTAGATTTATTTAATAGAATCTTCCATAATTTATAGTAAATAAATGAGAAAGAGAAGTCTTTTAGAATTTTTTTAACTTAAACATGAATAAATGTTTTGAGGCATATTTAAATAGTCTTTCTGCCTCTTTGAAAGTTCATACTAATAATATTATGCTCATTTGTTTTCTTAAATACTTTCCCTTTTTTCAACTTAAGTTCTCACTTAAGTTCTTTAATATTAGCCTCTTCACTTCCCTGTTAAATCTGTTGGGATTCAAATATATTAGTTAGTGGTGAAACTCGCCCTTGGCATAATTTTAACAAGGTCCTTTTTGGAAAACTAGTCTCTCCATGCACGTAGCTGTTGGCGTCGGTGTTGGCTGTGTTCACTTCAGTCTGAATGATCAGGCCGAGGCGTCTCCGCAGGAGGCACCCACCTGGGCCAACTCGATAAGCTGCTTGTCCTCCCTCGGCTTCCATTTCCTCGTCTCTGAAATCGTGAGGATGGGGCAGCCAGTGGGCACTTAGTTCACACCTGCGTCAGGCCGAGCGCAGGTGCCAGCAGGTGCCAGCAGCAGCGCGGCCCCTCCCTCGCCCGCGGCTGGCCTTCCTGGGCCTGCTTGGGTCCCCCCTGAGGTTGTCCTGCAGCTGCACGATCAAATCTCGCTCTCCCCTTGGCCGCGGCGGGCAGGGTGGGGAGACCTGGGCCCCTGAGGGTGGAGGGGCGCAGGCCGGGTCCTCGCGGTCGGGGATCCCGGCGGCTCCGCCAGCCGAGCCGCCTCGCACAGCCACCCTCTCTGTCCCTCGCGCAGGCCTCGCCCGGCCGCGGCCGCACAGCGATGACTACAGCGCCATGAAGAAGATTCCGCCCCGGAAGCCCAAGAGGAGCCCGCACACCAAGCTCAGCGGCTCCTCGGAGGAGATCGCGGGCGCGCGGCAGGGGGCGGCCGGGGCCGGGGGCGCGCGATGCGGAGGGTCCGGCCCGCAGCGCGCCCGGGGGGTCCCCGCGCCCCCCGCGCGCGAGCCCGAGCCCGAGCCCGAGCCCGTGTACATCGAGATGCTGGGCCGCGCCGGCAGCCCCGAGCAGGCCGAGGCCGTTTACGAGGAGATGAAGTACCTGGCGCCCCCCGACGACCCCGGCGGCCGCGGGGTGGGCGCCTCGGCGGCGTCCGCGTCGCCGCCTCTGCCGCGCGAGGCTCGCAGCCCCCTCCTCCTGGAGGACGGCGACGCCGGCAGCCCCGCGCCCGGGCCCGGCAGGGACGCGTGCGACATCCCCGCGCCCTTCCCCAACCTGCTGCCGCACCGGCCCCCGCTCCTCGTGTTCCCCCCGACCCCGGTCACCTGCTCCCCCGCGTCCGACGAGTCGCCCTTGACGCCCCTGGAGGTGAAAAAGCTGCCGGTGCTGGAGACCAACCTCAAGTACCCCGTGCAGCCCGAGGGCGCCAGCCCCCTGTCCCCCCAGCACCCCAAGAACCCCAAGGGGGACGGCGACCGGCCCGCGTCCCCCGGCGCGCACAGAGCCTCCCCGCCCCCCACGCCCCCGCCCGCGCCCCCCGCCGCCCCCCGGCCGCCCGCACACTTCACTTTGGCGCCCGAGCCCGGTGTGGGGAGGCCCGGGGCCCCCGCAGACCCGCCCAAGGGCCCCCCGAAGCCGGACTCGGCCCAGGCGGGGGCGCCCTGCAGCCCCTTCTCCAAGATCCCCTACTCACCTGGGAAGGCGGCCCGGGCCGACCACAGGAAGGCCCATCCCGGCGCCCCCTCCTCGGTGCCCTGCAGCCCCCCGAACTCCAGGCCTCTGGGCAGCCCCCTGGACGAGCTGGCCAGCCTCTTCAACTCGGGACGGAGCGTGCTCCGGAGGTCGGCGGCCGGGAGGAGAATCCGCGAGCCCGAAGGTGAATCGCGCGCACTGGGTCGTTAGGTCCGTGGGTCTAGGTGTGCGGATGTCCGCTCAGATCTAATTTAAGTCATGCTTGAGGTGATGGTGGTGGTCGTTCTGAGCAGATAACGACTTAAAAAGTCTTGTGCAACCCATAAGGCCAAGGAGGTAAGAACGAATATTTGCTTTGTAGATAAAAGTTTACCGTCTGAAAATACGTAGCGCTAAACTGGGTTTAACGCAGCCTGTGACGTGGTAAGAATTAGACAGAGCAAGATTCAGCCTGAACCACTGATGTCTGGTTCCTAATAATACTCACTTCCAACATGGACACGGCGTTTTTGTGACACTATGGTGCGGGCCCCTCGGGTGTGCAGTTCGCGGTTGCCCCTGGAGTGTCCTCCGTCTCGTTTCCCACCTCTCTTCCGCTCCGGGTTCCTCGGATGACCGCCTATCCAGTGACTACCTTACACTCAGGACCACTCACTTTGTATTGTTTTGAACGAATGATTTTTTTTTTTTCTTTTGCTTGTATACCGCACTCGGAACGCTTTCACTCGGTTCTGTCAAATCCTCATCTTGTCCTAAGCAGCTCAGCCTAACGCCTGGTTAGCCGTTGACAGTCCAGTCAGGTGAGCTCAGGGCTAGGCTGCGGTGGCCGGAGGCTGTTGCCTGTGTTACAGAGTGTTTCTTTAGTGTCCCTGTAAAAGCGGAGCTTGCCGAGCAGAAGAATCCTCACTGAGAGCTTTCTGCTCATCTCTTGTACGTAGTTAACCACATGCGACAACGAGGCCTTTGTGCCAAAGGTGCTGTTTGGTCACAGACTCTCTTAATAATCCTAAAAAAGGTAGTCATCTTCCAAAAAACATCCTAAGTCTTTTATACAAAAAGTTGTCCAACATTCTGTGTTTCAGGGAAGAATTACATCGATATAAAGCATCTTCTCTTTAAGGGAGTTGTACCAGGTCCCTCAGTCATGATGCCATTAACCCGAATGTGGATGCCAGCTCTTAACATCCGCCTTTTACAGAGGTTGGGAGCTTCAAAGCGAGGAGGTTAAGCAGCTTCCTTAAGGTCAGGTGGTAGAGTGGAAATAAAAATTTGACTTATGACGTAACGTTCTGTCGTAGACATTAGCCTGCCCTTTCTCCTAAAGAAAATAACAAATACGTTGGCTCTCCTCATTTGAGGAGGTCCAAAAACTCCGGCAAATCTAGAAAGCATTCTGAATAAGTGACAAGCAGGTCAAAGCTAAGAACACTTAGCAAATGGATGAACCACCTACTCCCTCTTACTCTTCAGACAAATCAACTAATTGTTTGTTCAGCTAACAATTTCTTCTTAATTATAGGCCATTAATAAATGAAATTGTCCTTGTAAGCAGGAGATTGTTTGAATTTCCCAAATCATGTGTTTCATTCCAATGAACGAAATGGAAATCTAAGGGAACAGCATTAAAGGAACAAATTAATATTTGCTTTTAGATATATATATATATATATATATTTTAATACATACTTATTAAAACCGCATAAACCTCATTTTACTATAGATGGGAGTTGGGTGAATTAGCCTTGGCTCTATTCAAGAAAGTGAAGTTATTGAATTTCTAGACAGGCATCATGGTTTGGAAATCCCTAAGTCTAGGCTCTGAGCAGAGAGGCTGACAGGGAGGCCCCCAGGCAGGGTGCGGAGACGTGCTAATTATATTTCCTGTGGAGGCTTTAGCCAGCATTTGAGAACACACAGCCAAACCTCAAGAACAACATCATCGTTAGTGCATCTCTAAAATTATGAAACATCTATTTTCCTAACGTGGGCTTTTACAGAACGTTCTTTATTTTGAAAAGATTGGCTTGAGCCACTTAGGATTTTCTCACAAGTAGACGAATTGGCAGCACCTGCCCTGGCACTGCAGTCAGAGACCAGGTCAGCCCCATGGACCAGGCGTCGGGGGTTCCAGTGGCGCAGCTGAGAACTCTGTGGTTCTGGATGGTCCATGGTGAGCGGAATATGCTTCCCAGCTTGCAGGCTGTATTCTCACGGGATGGGCAAGTTTTAGAATGTAAAAGGGGCTTAATAAGAAGACATGGAAGAAAAAGATAGTCTTAACACTGGAGCTGCTTATACGATTATTAAGGTTTACACCATTTGATCCTGAAGCCACTAATCCATTTCTTCTGAATGAATTGCGTGGCTGTTATTAATGATTTACTGTCGTTTTGGGACTCCTTTCCTTTAAAGTTCTAAATCTTCTACCTTCCCTTCTTTATATTTAAAGAGACTTGTCTTTTCACCTGAAATAGCTTTCTTACCCAAGAACCCAGTGGGTGGCTAATTCAGCCTCAAGGCACCTAAATTAATTACAGCTCATTTCTTGGATATTTGTGAGATGGGGAAATTGTACTGCACGTTTGCAGAAGGGTTCAAAATATTCCCCTTGCTTCTTTGGAAAGTGACCTTGAGGAGATTAAACTGCTCCTTCTTACCCTGCTAGAGATATTTCCAGTTAAAATATTCAGGAGGGTGAACTGTGGGTAGGAAGTGAGGGCCTTTGGTGTTTAATTCCACTCCATAGACTTAGATGTGGGATTCCATAAACACGATGTTTCTCAAAACAGTTCATTCTCTATAGACTCTTGGATATTCGATTTGAGGCACACCAAGTCACAGAAATTCCAAGAATCCAGGATGCAGATACAGAAAAAGGGTGATTGTGCAGGTGGTAGGTGTGTCTGTAACCTGAGACAAGTCATACAGCAGCAAGTCACAGGAGTGCCAGCTCTGCCCCAGGCATCGTTTTAATAACCTGCTTAATTCTCGCAAGACTAAACGCTGTCTGCTGCTAGTATCCCATTTGACAGATGGGATAACTAAGGCACAGAGATTAAACTTGCTCAAAGTCTCTTTTCTTTGAGAGACATAGCCTGACTTGAATGCAGTGGAATGTGTTCCATAAACTCAAAAATGCCGTATGTGTCTTTTACAGCCCATGGGTGTATGTATACAATTTTGGAATACTGTCTGGGGGCCACTTGGCCCTTAAAAGTAAGAACGACTAAGTGTTAAAATTGTCTATGCCTTTCTATTTATTCTGTTCATTCACAAAGTGTTTTTCAACTGATTGTATAATACGATTGATGTTCTTTTGCTAATTATTGATAGTTGCTCAGTTTCAAAAATTATGAGACCAAATTCAAATGAAGGGGGAGAGTCATTGGCTTGTTTGGGCCACCAGGGTGCGCCATTGCTCCAAATGGCACTGAGGCAGCTGGTGGTTTATCTGGAAGGAGAAATAAAATGAGTCTGTTATTCTGGACCTAGTGAGAAAGATCAGGATGCACAGACATTGACAGAGATGCGGGCCACCTCGGAAATCTGGAGAAGAAAGTGGAGGAGCTTGATTTGCAGAATACTCTGTAAAGGACAGTATTGTATTACTTTCTGACACTGTGTGCCATTAGTTTATACGATGTACAGAGGTAGTTAAAAATTATACTGACAACAAAATATGAACACACAATATTTCTTTGCATATAGTAGGTGTTTATTAAATGCATTTGATGAAAACCTACCTTTAGAAAAGCAGTTTGACTTACAAATATATCTGATAAATCTGGCCCTTGTGGCATTTTTACTTAAAAACAACCACTTAAGCCAAATGGAAATTACTCCTAATTTCAAGCATTTTATTTTATTGCATTAACATTCCAAATAAGAGTGTTCTGAGGTTTTAAATCAGAGCATTATATAAATAAATTTTTTTACAGTATGATACTTGATTCCATAAAGCCATTTATTTTAAAAAGAATTCTTTTTAAAGTTGGTTTTATGGAAAATTTCAAACACATTCAAAAGTAAGGAGAACAGACTAACAAACTCTCCCTAGGGCCAGCTCTGTCTCGTCTTCACTCCTGCCCAATTCCCTCTGCCGTCACCGGATTGTTTTGAAGTATATGCCGATGTCAAATCAGTTTATTAATAGATATTTATAAATATTTTATTACAGAAGTCCTTTAAAAAAATAAAATATTTATTCTTAAGTCACTGTAATTAGCATAGACCAATCAATCCGTTTGAGCTTCACGGACGTGAGATTTCTGCTCAGGATGGAAGCCTGCCTCTGGACACTGGAGCATCGTTTTTCATGATATAAACAAAATAATTCTCAGGAGTGAGCTTCCCCCCCAACAACACTGGCTGGCAAGCTCTCCCACAGGGCCTTCGAGAGGCTCTGAGCACAACCCCGGCCGTGGGCAGCCATGCAGACAACTTTCCCACAACAACAACAACAACAAAAATGTGGATTTCTAAGTATCGCGTCCAAACAGAGCTAAGTACGAAATGTCAGCATACCATCGGACATACAGTTGCATCTTAAATCAATATTTTATGAGGTCTTGATGTTTGTCTGCCAAATTAAGCACAATTACTTATGCATTGTTCAGTTACAAGAAGATGCTCCAGAATCACCACAATATCACAGAATCACAGGCGGAGACCTACAGTCCACTCAGGGATAGTGTCGGTAAACTGCCACTCTCTGCTCCTGGTGTTTGAAACAGAAGTTTCGACGGTGTCTTCATTTAATGTCTGATGCAGTCTAATGAGATTGCAGCCTGAGAAATCGGTCCTCCGTATGCAAATCTCTACATCCCATAATGGGATACAGGGCTTGACGCCCCGGAGGCTTCGTGCCACCTTGCGGGCACTGCGTCCTGTGCCGAGCCCGTCACCTCTCACTCCCCACGCGCTTTGCTTTCTCTCCATGGTGATTTATTTGTGGGGAGGGCGGTGGCCGGAGGCTTCAGGAAAATTATAAAGGGCGTGGACAGACAGGCACATAGTTTACTGATGTGTTGTGGGGTGTTTTCCTGCCTCGCATGAAGATCTCCCTCCCCTGAGAGTAAGGAATGCCTCCGTGTTCTGGAGCCGTTTGAAATCAACACGCGATTTCCCTCATTTTCCAAATGAGCAGGTCTTCGGGCAAGTCCTCTGCTTGTCACTCGGTGGACGCCAGGCAAGGATGAGCCAGAGAAAGGTGCCCCCCCCACCCCAGCCCCGCCTCCGCCGTGTCAGTGAATCTGAGCTTTGACGTAGGGAGAGTCGCTCTCTCTGTGAGAACAGGCTTTCTTCACCCACATCCTGGCCCCTCTGCGCTGACGGAGAGCATCTGAGTTTGGAAATCGCAGCCGTGCCTCGCCACGTCTCTACTTCCCCAGATGTCCAGCACACACAATACGTAGTCCATCTGCACTTGGGCGAGAGCTTTCCGCTGGCGTAAGCTGATCAGCAGCCAAACTGACCTACGTTAGGAGCACAAAGCTCTTGGTCCTCTGTGTTAATTGGACAGTTTTAAAAAAGAACCTACGCGTTGTTGTGAAGTGTGAGATTTTTTTCTCACACTTTACAGCACCTTCTCTCAGGAATTCACACAGGGAGATTGTGCAACCAGCGACCTGTAAACCGGACTTGCATTAACTTGTACAGCTAACTCCCTCGTAGTCATCCAAGAAGCATTTACTTAATGCGAGCGCAGGGCTTGCTACTGGGAACCAAAGAAGAGAGAAAGAATCGGTGTGCCCTGTCCTCTCACAGACACTGGGGGCCACCTGGGTCCACCCCATCTCAGTGAGGGACAGCCTAACCGGAAGCGGCTTTACCTGGGCGGCCACAAACCATTCGTGGGGCCGTGGCTGAGCCCCAGGCGGCCTGGGGGTCCCGAGCTATGCTTGTTCCTTGTTTGAGGAGAGACTTCACAGGCTTCATCCGATGCTCACAAAGTGTCGGTGACCTGGGTGGAGTGCAGGTCCCTTCCCTGCAGCAGATGGCCACAGGTGGTGACGGCGGCTGGGAGGAGGAGTGCGTTACCACTGTGGAGTCTAGGAGAGCCCGGTGCCAGGGCCGACCTCGAGCAGGACAGGTGATGGGTGAGGATGGTGGGGCACGGAGTTCCCCGGGTGCAGAAGGAAGGGATACATATGGCAGCCGGAGTTGCTGATGTGGGGTGAGCCCTGCCCCTGAATGTGTGCTCAAGGTACCTGGTCCTTTTAGCTGGGAGCATGAGACCAGAGGGGGCTACTTGTCTGCATGGACACAGACCAGGTGTGTTTTCCACCTGGACGCTTGGTGGCAAGACCTGGCATCCTCTCGCACGTTCCTCTTCTGTCTTGCGAGCATTCAGCATTAACCCCTGGGGTTGCTCCTACAGAGCCGGCCGGGAGCCAAAGGGAGGAGGTAAACCCAACCGAGGGCAGCAGTCCTAGGTATGTGCGTGTGACCTCCGACAGCGGGAGGTACTCAGAAGCACCACGGAGCGCTTGGTCGCGGCATTCTGTGAATAGCTAATATTTGTAAGTGGCTCTTTCCTGTCAGCCAAGCGTGCTGACGTCCCTTGTCCCCGGGTCCTGTCTCCAAGACCAGCGGAGCAGGTGGCAGCCTCCCCATTTACTCATGAGCACTCGGGGACGCAGAGGGGCTAAGTGGCTTTGCCATAATCTCAGAAACTAGTCATTCCCAGAGTCACAAGTCAAGCACGTCCCTTTCCTCCCAAACCCTGGATTCTTCCTATTATAGCATTCTTCATCTCCAAAAACAAACAAGCAAACAAACAAACAAACAAACAAAAATTAAAATGTAGAAATGATGCAAGGGCCCTGCCTCAGGAAGTAACTCCCTTCTGAAGGTAAACATGAACTCCTCAGCAGGAGATCTGGGAAGAGGGCACAGAAAACTTCAAAAAAAGCCACGTGCAGCTGCTGGGCATGTTCCTGAGGGACACGCAAGGGCCGTTTTTACCTGAGAGGAGGTTCTTTCAGTGCCGCTTTTCTATAAAACCTTTCCGCTCTCCTGTCCCACAAAGCATCTGCTTTAGGTCAGAGACGCACAGCACACAGAGTACGTCCTCACATTCAAAGACCGGCTCCTGGCCTTCTGTCTCCCTTTGTCTCGGCCTCTGTGAGGGCTTGCTGGGCACAGCGCCTGCCTACAGGGAAGCGGCCACTCACGGAGGTTGTATTCTTTGCAGAGTGCCCACCCAGCGCCTTTCCTGAAGGAAGTATTTGACTCTGCAGGGTGTGAGCAGCCGTCCCGGTCGTGGGGCATCTCAGATGCCTGCTCAGGACCAGCCGGAAGGTAAAGGTGTAGCGACCCTCACCTCGTCCCCGGAGCCGTGCTGAGGGCTGCAGGGTGGTCAGCCGTGGTCCTCGGCAGCTGCCGGGAGCGGGGCGGGAGAGCGGACACACCCAGCTTAGCTCTCCTCGTCCATCTCTACGGCAGCTTCTGGTTTTCTAAATTATGTGGCTGCGGAAGCAGAGAGATAACACTGAACTTAGAAACACGGCTGAATGAGAAATTAGTGTCGGGCCCCGACTCAGAGCCCTGCGGCACATGTTTGCTGGGAGAATCTTCAGCTCATCAGGTCTCCTGAGCTGGGCACCTCCACTGGGTCCTGCTACCTCATTATTCTTGGAAACCCAGAAGCAAAACCAAGTGGAGAGTTGTGACAATTAAATATTTAGATCATCTGATCAAAACGTTATCCTCTGAATAGTGTGAGTTGTCTGGGGAAGTTTCCTTAACACATTGGCCATGCAGCTGCAGCTGGTAGCACGCAGCCGTCCCGGGGACTCGGATCTTGCATAAATAGTTCATCATCTTGAGATGAGCCAAAGAAGGCTGGGGAGCTGGCGCAGCTGGCCTGTTCTCCGAGGCCCTGTCCGTGGGAGGAGACTCCATTGTACCTGGAAATCTGGGGGGAAAAGGCAGTCTTTTCAGAAGCGGATTATCTTTCATAACCAGGAAATATTTTTCATACCGTCAAGCCGTTAAAGCAAGCGGCCGTTGTGTACGGTGGGTCTTTCTGCTAGATTCTGAATTAAACTCCCACTGGGGGCTCCTAAGAGAAACCCAGGGCTTTATCCTCTAAGCCACTCGGAGACGCTCCGTAAGCAAGTTAATAAAGACCTTCCTGACTATCTGCATCTCATTCTTGCCACATAATACAATGTCCTGGGGTTTCCTTCCTTTTGTGAAGAAATGCTTGGAAGAGACATGGTGAGTGGAATGTTTTCCTAAAGATGGGCTGGCTTGCTACCCTGTTCTCTCCTTCCATAAGAGCACTGGAAGAAAAAACCCTGTTTCTTAATTACCTAAGAGTGTTTAGGTCCTTAATGCCAGTTGAGTCATTTGTTATGATTAATTCTCAGATTAGCCTAGAAAATTCCACACCATCTGAGAGTGAGCTCTCTTCGGGGTCACAGTACCCAGCGCGCCATCCCAGGAGCCAGCAGTCCCCCTCCTACCCACCCACCCACCGTATTCAAAGCTTCTCAGACCCTCTCTTAGCCTGGTTTTCACTCCTTTGTTCTTTCGATTTCTCCTCAAAATCTGCAGTGTTCATACTTAGTGTGCATTTGCAATTACTGAGCCATCGCAATTTCACGTGCAGTGAATACACGTTAATTGTAACAGGACAATAGACAACAATCTGGTTCGTGTTCCTCCCACATAGATGATGAGGTCCTGAAATAGGCAGGGCCCAGACCAGGCAGGTGCGAGCTGGATGTGCGCTGACATGCGTTTCCAGCGGAACACTCCCTTTGCCAGTTCCCAGGGAGGTCGTGCATCGCCCAGAGTCCTGCAGAGCCTCCAGAAGAGCCACTCCACACGCAAACTCCACTCCGGCTCATGATCAAATATTGTCTTCCAAAAAAAAAAAAAAAAAATGTCCATCTTAAAGAAGGGAAGGACTGATGGGTACATCAGAGGTCCCACAGGGTAAATTCCCAGGCATGTTTTAGATCTGGGTTTTATTACTCTCTTTGATGTGGAAAGACCCAGGAGGTAAGAGACAGAAGACTTGAGCAAAGCAATGGGTGAAAACTGCCCCTCTGCAGGCATTTGCATGTCACTGAAAAGCGAAGTAAAACTCGCAGCCCTTAAATGACTTCCTGAAGTCACGTTTGTTCGTTTGTTTGCTGAAGTTACCTTTGCTTAATTTGAGATCTCAGGTGAGGCCACCAGCTGATGGGGCCAGGCTGGTTTTAGACGCAGGATGAGGGGGTGGCATACAGAGCACAAAGGACTAATTTAACATAGGGTGACCCCCACAATACTTCTCCCGGTTCACTTTATCTTTTTTTCAAGTAAATAACCGATGCTCAGCGGCAGATCTGTAGTGCAAAAAGAGTGATTTTTAAAAATTTTTCATGAGAATTGTATTAACTTTATTTTGTCTCTTGGTGTTTAACCACTTCTATGTATGGCTCGGAATGGGGCCCCTCTTGGAGCTTTAACAGATAAATTGCTTTAAGGATAACTCCTTCGGTCCTTTAGAAAGATGTAGTCTGCACTCGCTCCATTTCAGGGACACTGCCGTCTGCTCCCGTCTTCACGTGCTGTCCTGGTGCCTTCTGGGCATCCCTGTCTCCACCAAGCAGACCTCAGCACAAGCCGAGATGTGGCTGCATCACTTACGTGTTGTACGAGACAGTCAAACTCTGATTGTTGGCATTCATTTCACTGATGGCGTTGCAGCCACACAGGGAGTCTCCTCTGTTCACTTACTCAGGCTTGAAATCATGTCTGATTGACGGAGGCTGGGATGCTGACATGGGACAGCGGCACTATGCTTCTGTATGATGGGGAGGGATCCAAAAAATGTCTTTTTAATCTGATGATCATTAGAAAACTCAGGGATGTGGTCCAGCTGCCAATCAGAGAGCATTCCCCTTGCTGCAGGGATCGAATCCATCCTAGGGACTCTGTAATGATTTTAGGGAAGACGGTCCATTTTTTAGATAATAAAATCATTCTATGACATGGCCCCCAAGACACACAGTTCTTCTCAGAATTCAAACCATCAGAGGTTCACCTCAGGCAGAGAGATTCAACTCGCCGTAGAATTGTGTGTTGCTGTTTGCTACCTGCGTCAAGTTTTCAAAAGGTTTTGGAAAAGTCATTAGATAAGAAAGGGCAGCTTCATTCATCTGTTCAGAAAATGCACCGAGGGTCTGTTTTGCGCTGGGCGTTGTACTACGTCGTATGGACTTTGAAAGTGAAATACGGGGTCTGCTGGGAAGCCGCTCACAGAAGGGAGACAGGGAAAATCCAAGGCACCACGTAGCGAGGGGCGAAGTGAGTGAAGACACCATTCATGTTTCTCCAAACACTGCCTACCCTTAATGCCTGTGAAACGCTGCATTTTTATTCGATTCATGCAACTCTCTTTCGTTTTTAAATGCTTTCTGTGACCCACTACACTGATTTCCCAAATATGACTTTGAAACACTGGTCCGGAGGGTAGGATTTAGATGGAGGGGTGACGAGACTGTAGGCGGACCCCTCCCTCCGGCTGAGGCAGCGAGAGCTGCATCAGGACTGTGAGGAGGAGGGTTCAGAGCAGGGCAGATGCCATCAGTAAGTGACGCTTGGGGGAGCGACACCAGGGTGCGTGGAGAGGGGCTTCTATATTCATTTGCATGTAAACATGTATACTTCACAGATGGTTAATGAGAAACGCTTACTTGCGGGCGTTCGAGGAGGGGACCCCACCTCCTGGCTGGCTCGGGGGGTCTCCTCCTACAGCCCGGGGTGAAAGGCGGGCCCACGGGAGACCCCGGTCAGCCCTTTCCCATGGGGTCCCAGTGGCTCATCCATCCTGAGTAACTGGCATCCGCGCTGTGACAGCTCCCGGGAGACTCAGTCACCTGCACGTAGGGATGGAGGCCCAGGGAGTTAGAAACGCCAACCAGTCTGCCCGGGGAAGGACCCAGTCGCAGGGGCCTGCGGAGAAGGAGGCACGCGGCTCAAGGAGGCTTCGGACAAGAACTCACGTCTACAGAGACATTTCAATGTGTTACGGAATGCGCTGCGGGCTGGCAGCCAGCCAGCGTGGGCAGGGGCTGTCCCAGGGGGGCAGGGGGCCCGTCGCGCCATTGTCACCCTGCGGAGACGCCCCTGCCCCGGGCGGAGATGACTGCCGTCCTGAGCCCCCGCGGTCCCCAGCGTCCTGCTGCCCACCCCCCCCCCCCGTCCCCTCCCTTAGGTACTGACACAGGGAGAGGCTCCCAGGGCCCTGTCTGCCCCGCGGGCCCGGGCCTCTGCCCTCTGGGCTGTGCGGTATTTGAGGGCGGACACATCTGTGGTTAGTTCTGAGCAAGACTCGACCCCCACCACTGCCTTCTGGGTTTTGCCTTCCGCTGACCTCCCTGGTTGTCCCTGAGCGCGCTGCAGTGCCGTCAGCGAAATGAATGCCGGCAGTCAGAGGCTGCCTCGCAGGACACGTGAGAGATGCAGCCGAATCCCGGCTTGTGCTGAGGCTCACGTGGTGGCGGCGGGACGCCCGGAAGCCCCCAGAACAGCATGTTGTGACAGAAACAGAAGGCAGTGCCCTGAAATGGGGCAGAGGTAGGTTATATCTTTCTCAAGGGCTGAAGGGGTTATCCTGAAAGCAGTTTGTCTATTAAAAATCCAAAAGGGGCCCCATTCTGAGCTCCATCTAACGGCGGTTAAAGACCAAGAGCCAAAACAAAGTCAACACGATTCTCATGAAAATAAGCGCAGAAATAAATGAACAAGCCGCCTGGTTCTAGAGGGATCTGGGCCGGGCTGTTGGTTTTCCCCGAGGGAGGACGTAGAAGCTGATGGGAGTGTCGCAGAGACACCTACTGGGGTCTTCTTGCAGGTTGGGGTGTCCCTAGCCGCCCACCCAGGCAACACCCTGCCAGCGTCCTGACCATCGGGAGCCCCTGATGGAAGGACAGGAGCATCGTGCTCTCTGCCTGTGCCTTCTGGGGAAGGAGGGGAGGAGCCGCCCTCCCGAGCCAGGGCCGCTGTGCAGGTGCTGGGTCCTGGGGCGCTGGGGTGCCCGTGGCCACGGGCACCGGGGGAATGTAAAAATAGCCGCTGTGTAAATACCGTGGCCCGTGCGATGAGACGTGAGGAACGGCTCTCCGGGCCGCCTTGCTGTGTAGATGCTGCACATTCAGCTGTTATAGGGAGGGCAGGCTGCAGGGGAGAGAAGGGCGATGGGCTTTCCCTGGTTACGGCCGGGGCAGAAGAGGTGGGCTCCCAAAGATCCAGCTCGTCAAACTGAAAAGGAAACTGGCGCAACAGAATTTTCTGTGCCTTTTTGGGTGAAAAACCTTATTTATACTGACAGGCATTTTTTAGCTTTACTATGGTGCGTTCTTGCCCTGCTCAGCACATATGTTGTTGAAGATATCACTCTATTTCCTGCTTCAGTTGGTGTTTTTAGCACAAACCATATCTGAAGACTTGGCAGGGGAGGGGGTGGCAGGCGCTGAGGGGAGGGGCAAGGGAGCACTCCCGTCCCACCCGGCTCAACCCCGAGGACGCGTGTGGAGGGACTTCCTGTGGAGAGGATGCTTCAGATACGGGCTCAGGAGCAGTTCTGAGCCACTCAAAGGTGCTGACTCCATAAGAGGGTTTTAAGAAGTAGAGAGGAAAGCTGAGGGGTGGGGAGCTGTAGCCTGCTAAGAAGCAGGGCCGGCGATGACATTTTCTCAACCTGCCCAGCCTTTCCAGTCCCACCCTGTTGTGTTTTGCCATTTCTTGGCTAATCAGTTCCTACAGAATTATGACCACATTGTGGGACTCGGCTGTGTCCCAGGAGTGGTGGTGAGGGAACCTCGTGTCGGCCCGTTTCCCCGGGACTGGTGACACTGAAGCCCTCTCTTGGTGCATTTCTGCAGCTGTTAGCACAGGGACGATAAAGTCTGGTTCTCCCGGTTTCGGGTCAGACTTGCACTGTTCATTGATTGATTAATTAGTGGAGGTGCTGGGGCTGGAACCCAGGACCTCCCGCACGCTAGGCATGCGCTCTGTCGCTGAGCTGTACCCTCCTCCCCCCACCACGCTGTTCCAGACACAAGCCCCTCCTAGCACGCGTCTCCCTTGGGTAACATGCCCTCCGCGGGCAGCTTACATCTCGATGCGCGACCCCACGCGTGACTCCGCTCTTCTTGTTTGAGTGTAGGACCAGCCTCCGGGTCGATGAGAATCGTATGCTTGACATCTGTCTTTCTCTGAGGCAGTGTGCCAAATGTTTGGTCCTGCTCTTCTGTATAAGAAAAAAGTCAAACTCCCTTCTCAGAAGCCTGTGACAGCAGCGTGCAAGGGGCTGGGGAGGGAGCCGTAGGTCCTTGTGTGTGTTTCTTCCTCATGGGCAATGATAAAAGATTCTGGAGAAATCAGAGATTTGACAGGCGTTGTTCTTGTAACACAGGGTGAATTTGGTTTAACACAAACTAGGTCCTGATTTTGGGTCGGAGAGGTCCTAGCCATGCTGTCTGTGTGTGTCTGTTGGCAGAGTCTAGCTGCAACTTCTAAATTTTAAAAACAAGAGTGTGAGAAGTGGCAGGACCATGCCCGGCTCCTCTCGCAGCCTTTGTACTTTTCCTTAATGCCGGAGAGGGAAACACAAGCACGCCCCTCCCCGCAGTAGCTTTTCTGCAGAGGAATTTTCCTATAGACTTGCAGGATGAATTACAGCCAGCACGCGTAATGAGTTTAAAATGTATTTTCACATTTTTTATGCCTTGCATCACACTCTCACTCAGCATTAAATCAGTCAAACAGCTATAGTTTGTTTTTCTCCTGCGTTACCGAAACCTGGATCCTAATCTCATATGTTTCCAAAATACACTCTCAAACCATCTCAGGTTAAGGTAACTGAGACTGAAATGATGTCTTCAAACATTCTTCTTAAAGAAACCCTCCAGGGCCCGTTCCTTCCTCATTCCTCTTGACCTTTCTGTGGCATTTGGTACCATCAGCCTCCCTCTGCTACAAGAAGCCCTTCCTTCTGCCGATCGCTGATCCCCATCCCTGCCCAGGTGCTCCCCCCCAAGCCCACACCTGCCCATTTGCACCCACAATCCCCTGTGCTCTGCCTTCTGGCTCCTTACTCGGAGGAATGTTGCTTTTCCTGGAAGCAATCCTCCCTACCGAAGGATTTTTAGATTTTCTTTTCAGTCCTAGTAACACTCTTGTTCAAATAATCGCCACTCGGTTTGCCCTGTGGGTAGGTGGCTGTCACTTCAAAGACCACATCCAGGGCTCCACCCTCGTCCCAATCACCAGGCCCCTGCCTAGTCCTGACTTACTCCCATCCCTCAGCCCGAAGGGACCACAGCTCAGTGAACCCCCAACTTCCCTTCCTCCTGCCACTGCCTGAGTCTAAATTCTCACTGCTTTTCCATTTCTAACCTCTCCTCGAAGCTAGTCAGCGGTACGCTTTTGGGGCTGGATGAATAGCACTTTACAAATCCAGCCTCCCTCCCACCACACCCTCGCCCAGAATCCTCGCTGGAACCCACTCGGTGATGCTGCCGAGCTCCCGGCGGCTCGTCCCCCACTTCCCAGGGCAGGGAGAGGGCAGAGCCCGTGAGGTCCTGACTCTGCTGCTCTACGTTTCTGCTTCCTGCTTCCTTCTCCCTCCTCCTCTCCACATTCTGTCCATGCCTCCAAACCCAGGGTTTTCTCCCACTGCCCACACAGTGGGGCTCCCCCAGCCGCCGCAGCCCATCTCGCCTGTGGACCCCTGGGCATTCGCACGACTGTCCTTTCAGCCTCTGGTCCGCTGTTGCCTCCGCGTTTGCCCTGAAGGGGCCGAGGAGGTGACCACTTTTGAGCTGGGTCACCTTTTCTGTCGAGTCACCACTCAGATGCTTGAGAAGGGGCACCTGTTAGGATGCACCTTGGGTGTCACTCCCACACGTGTTAGCAATTTATGTGTCAAAGGCTTTAACACAAAAACCCAGCAAGCATTAATTCAGCCGAGTAAGATGGAACTCCTGCAGTGGCTATTCCAGGTTGCTCATTCCTGCACCCCCGAGGTGGTTGTCCAGCCGTCTGTGCTTCCGTGCATTCCTGTCCTTTACATGTCTTGTCGCCCCTCTCAGATGGGAGCATCTGAGGAGCCAGTTCTTTGAGGCGTATCTTTCTAAAAGCTCTCGGCTACATCTTCGTATGCAATTTGAATTGTGTCAGACTTAACAGACATGTGTCCAAGCCCTGGGGAAATCTCCTGGTTTGGAGGAGGAACGTGGTTGGCTTCTGGGTCGCCATCAGCTCCCCAGAGTGGCCACCAACTCAGGGCCATCTCAGTGCTTCCCAGGGAGGGACGGCCACTGTGCCGCTGTCTTCTGGACGTCGACTGGGAGTGAGTTCGCCTCTGAGTCGCTCACTGCAGTGCGTGTTTCTCTAACCCCCAGACTTACTCAAGGGGTCTTCCCCGTCCCGAGAAAGGTGCTTCTCTCCCCCGCTGAAGAATCTGTGCTTTCCTTCCCCAAGAGACCTACCTCTTCTTAGCCTCAATCTCCCCTCTGCTTTCCCTCAACAAAACCCCGTCTTCTTTCCTCCCCTCAACGCAGCCCCCGGCGTGAGCGTATTCACTCCTCTCACGTCCAGGAAAGTGGCCACTGCGGTCCTATGGGCAGCGTGGGGTCGGCCTTTTCCCGCCAGGACATTGCCCCAGGACCCGTGTCAAACAGCAACGCGCCTTAAAAGAGTGAACAGAAACAGACCCGCAGACACAGTCAGCACTCTGATTACTGGGAAAAGGGGGTGGGAGGGGATAAATTTGGGAGTTTGAGATTTACAAATGTTAGCCACTATCTATAAAAACAGATTTTAAAAAAAGGTTTCTTCTGTATAGCACCGGGAACTATGTTCAATATCTTGTCATAACCTTTAATGAAAAAAATATGAAAACGAATATATGTATGTATGTGCAAGCCTGGGACATTTGCTGTGCACCAGAGTAAACCCAGGACGCAGGATCTGAGCTGATGCATTACTGCCCAGCGCTCTGTGCCCAGGACAGGTTCTGTGTTCTCTGTTTTCAAGAAGTTGAAATTTGTCCCATTGGCAGAAGGAGGGACTTCTTTAAGGGAAAGAATAAAGAGGACAAAAATTTAGGGAGCAAAGTGGACATTAACTTAAAATGAGGAAATACAGCCAAGGACTCATTGTTCTGTGCCTTGAACAGGACCTGCACGTACCAGATGCTCCACAAATGCCTGTTGAAAGGAAAAGAGAATAAATAACTAATCTATCGCTGCAGCAGTGTTGCTGTAGAAAGTTGGTCAGAGAAAGCAGTCAGGTCCAGAGATGTTCACATGGGTGTTTGCCTGACTGTCACTGGCCCTTGCAAGTGGGGTGGGGTCTGGAGCCCCCACTGTACACTTGTGGTCATCCTGCCTCTGACTGTCTCTAGACACCAAGATCCCAGAGTCAACACTGACCAAACTGCCTGTAATTAGACATTGACATTAGACATTGCAAAACCATGGAGAGTAAGATTCTTTGCGGAGTGAGTGTGTGTGGACCTTGCGTGTTGGGAGGACGGGCATGAAAGACTCATCGGTGATCATGGTGGGAACATAGTGAAAATACCCAACGTGCCGCCACCCGTCAGGGACAGATGTCCAGTACCTGCAGGCGCTGCTTCTGCAGGCAGCACTCTCAGGTAGACGGCAGACAGCCCTAGCCCTTTGCTTTTGTTTCTGGAAGACGTTGTATTACTATGGCCTGTATTCCCCACCCTGGTGTCTCATACCTGCGAGTGACTCATTTATTTTGTACCTGGAAGTTTCTACCTCTCAGTCGCCCTCACCTGGTTCCCTCGTCCCCCCGCCACCCTCCCCTCTGGCAGCCACCTGTCCATTCTCTAAATCTATGTCTCTGTTTCTGTGTGTGGTCACTTGTGTTGTCTTTTTAAATTCCACACATAAGTGAAACCATACAGTATTTGTCTTTCTCTGCCTGACTCATTTCACTTAACATAATAAATACTTTCTAGGTCCATCCCTGCTGCCCCAGATGACAAGGCTTCATTCTTTGCACGGCTGAGTAATATTCCACTGTGTGTGTATGTGTGTGTGTGTGTGTGTGTGTGTGTGTGTGTATGTGTATATACACACACCGCATCTTCTTCATCCAGTCACCCGTCCGTGAGCGCTTGGGTTGCTTTTATATTTTGCCTGTTGAATCCTCTGCAAGTTAACACCCTTAGGTAGAAAGCAAACAGCTCTGGCCCTTTGAATAAGTAAAACGTGCGTACTCACACACTGAGACGTTTTCCGTACCTTCTCATTTTAAATAGGGATTAGAACTCAAAGGTGTGTTATTAACAGTGGAAATCCTTTTATTCGTTTCCAATAATCTCATGTGAGTGGGGACAAATGAGTACTGTGATGCATGACTTCTGTATCATAATTCACACGATTTGTTTGGTTCACAAACTTGTCCACTCTTTTACAGTTACAGAAAGTGTGCTTTCTCTTAGGAAATGATTTTTTATACAAGGCTATTGTATTATTTGTTTGTTATTCATTATTCTCTTTTTCCATCAAATGTTTGTTGAGCTCCTACTGTGTGCAGGGGCACCCTTGAAGGCACCAGTATTGCATCTGAGCTCGTGCTGACACGTTTCTAGAGGGAGGAGAGAGGAAATAAACAAACAATGGAAATGGGATGTGCCATTGGTGAGGACTTCGAGGAAAACTAGAGCAGGTTGTGGGAACAGAAATTGATCGGGGGGGGAGAAGGGTGCTGTCGTCTCAAAGGGGCTGGAAGGCCTTTCTGCTCAGGGTAATTGGAGCAGAGCCCTGCGCTCTCTGCCTGGAGAGTGAGGGGCTGAGTGTGGGGAGGCCGAGAAGACAGTGGGGCCGGTGGGTCTGGTGGGGCAGGTGGCAAGAGGGTTGTTGGAAATGAGGTTCAGGACCAGCAGGGAGTGCGTTCATGGGGGGGTCTCTCAGCCTCAGGAAGCTTTTGCATCTGGACCTGAACAAAATAAGAAACTAGTGCAGAGACATGAGTGGCAAATGGCATGATCTGACTTAGCTTAAAACAGGGTTTGCCAACCTTGGCCCCATGGACACCCCAGGTGGGACGAGTCCTCGTGGGGGCCCGTCCTGTGCATTGTAGGGGGTTTGCAGAATCCCTGACCTCTACCCACTGGATGCTGGTAGCACCCACCTCCCCCAGGGTGACAACCAAAAATGTCGCCAGACATTGTCCAGTATCCCCAGGGGGTTGGGGGGGCAGTAGCATTTCCTATTGAAGACCACAGTTTTCAAAAGATCTAACTACCCCGTGTGACACTTTAGTTATCCGGAAGCCAGCCCTGGACCATTGAATTTTTCTTCTTTTTTTTTTTTCCTGTATTCATATGTAGAGATTTGCTAGAATTCTCTCACTCGATTAATACTCGACTTAAATGTGCCTTGCTTACCTGCTTGTGCTCAGTAATCACATCCTAACGTGAAGGCCAAGACTTCATCTTTGAGCCAGATCCCTGAGTGACTCATCTTTCCCATACCTGTGAGAACAGCCCCAGACGGGTCCCCGGGAACCCCGGTTCACAGGCTGAAAGAAAATACCGCAGCTACTGCAGTCAGCTCGTGTCACGATGTGCCCGACGGGAGGGCTGCCTCGGGATTACACAAACCGCTGATTGCACAAGATGCAGAGATGCAAAAAGGCTCACTATGAGGGGTTTTCCAGCACTCACTCCCCCACTTGTTTGCTTAGATTCATTGAGAATCTCAAGTATGTTCTTTAGGTGTGCCTTTTCTTCACCCTCAAACCCTGCTGACCCCTGCCTGGAAACGTGAACAACTATGATGGCTTCATTTGCTCTGTGTTACCCGGTTCTTAATTTCCCGTGAAGTATCCGTCTCGCACCTGCGCTGCTGTGGCTGAGACCTCTTCGGACTGAATGCCAGAGTCCTCTCGGTTTGTTCCTGGTGTGTCTCCTCCTGTGCTTAAGCAGAGGAGCGGGTGTACCCTTAAGGAGAGGAACCGTTCCTGCACTCAGCCGACACTGCAGCAAAATCAAGGCAGTTGAGAGTTTCCGCCTTTGACCCTCATTGTGGCTGAATTGAGAAATTAACAAGTTGGGGCGCACACCGTCTTGCACGTGGATTCGGCCTGGAGTAAAAGGGTGCCTACGAGCCGAGCCTGACGCAGAATGAAGTAATCAAGAACCCTCGGGTAATATTCATGGACAAGGATAACCCCAAAGTGGAGAGGTCGATGTCCCGCTCTGGTTCAGTGGCTAGAGTACCATTTTCAACCTGGGGCTCCGAGTTCATTACCACCGGGGCACCGGTGATGAATGAAAGGAGCAGAAAAGAAGCTGCCGATTCCTGGAGTCAGCAGGTGGAAGAAGGAGGGACGGCTTTTGAGGAGGGGCCGTGCTGAGGCGGGAGTGTGGGCGGAGCCCTGCAGGCCTAGGTCTAAGCCTGGCTGCATCTCCGACTGATTGTGAAATGTCTGCAGGTAGGTTTACCATCCCAGGCCTCAGTGACCTCATCTCAAAAATAGGCCAGAGAATGGCAGCTGCTCAGAACTGTACTGAAGGTGAGCGTCAAGCCCCAGGACTGGCAGGGAACCGGTCACTGCTGTGAGAACAACGGGGAGGAGCCTCATCAGGTTGACCGTTCATTCTCACATCTTAGGTTCGGAAGGGCTCACTGCCTAATTCCCACCAGAGCATTCCTTGGATGGACAGACGTGTGCTTTTAAGATAAAAACGTAAGGAAAATTTTAGTGGATCACAGAAGCATCACAGCCTAACCCGTGACCAATTTTTAAAACATTTCTTGGCTACAATTTAACCTGCTGATAGGAAATATGAAAAAAATTAAACTTTAAGAGTAAAAATGGAGGTTTTGCGTATGATTTAATTTTTACCTTTTTGGAGGAAGTAACTAGGTTTATTTATTCGTTTGTTTTTGGAGGCAGCAGTGGGGATTAAACCCAGGACCGAATGCGTGCTAAGCCTGCGCTCTGCCACTTGAGCTGTTCCTTCCTCCTTGACTGTAATTTAAATACACCCATTGTTCATGAGGTAGAAGTCAGTTATGAAGGAAGCTTGCGTCATGTATTCGTACCAGGAGCCCCCAGAGCGCCTCTGAGTTCTGAGTCCTGTGCTGACAGGTGTAAGAGGGCGTCCCTGTTCCCCAGGCGCTGCTCCCTGCTTCCCTCCCTCCAGAACCGACCATCGCGCTGGAAGGAAACCTCAGCTCCTGCCTGCGGGGGCCTCCGGGGATCCGCGTGCCGCCTTCTCGCCCGCCCCTGCGCCCCGCGCCTCTCGAAAGCGTGCTTCTGCCCGGTTCCCTGGGAAAGGGGAGCTCCTCCCTGCTCTAGGGGTGGGGAGGCTGTCCGTCCACACAGCTGCTGCTTCCGCTGCCTCCTCTGAGCCTAGACAAGACCCCAGGGAGGTTTCCCTGGGCCGCCTCGGTAGCCCCCCCCCCCTCCCGCGCCGGGAGACCACCACTGCCCACCGCCCGCTCCTTAGTTCCCTTGTCCGCTTGTCACGTCCTGGGAGGGGCGTCCCAAGCTCCCTGCCGTGCTCCTTGCTGTCCCTGCAGCCCCCCGAGGGTGCCTGGCGCAGAGCGAGCACGCGGTGAACAGCTGAATTGAAGAGTGAAAAAAATAGTTCAAAGAGAAGTAAAAGCAGGTGAACGTCTGGGTCTCGAGACAGCTTTAAAGCCAAAGCTGCGTCCCTCATTTTCAGACGGTCAGAAGAAGGGAGGCTGAGCAGAGCTGGCCCGGCTGAGCAGGTGCTGTTTCAGCCCCGGCCGGCGGGTCCCCGCGGGCGCCTCGCGAGGGCCCCTGTTCGCCGCGGGCGGGGCCGTGGCTTTTTCACCGGGTTTTAAGTGCGAGGCGTCAGGAGCTCCGGCGTCTCCCGGCTGGTGCACGGGGGAACCCTTCTGCCGGGCGTCAGCGCCCTGCTGGCGTTGCCTCAGCCCCCCTCCCCCTCCCCAGCCCCCCCATCCCCAGCCCCCCCACCCCAGCCCCCCTGCAGGTCTGGGCGCCCCGCGCTCCCGTCTAACGCCGTCGCCGCCCCGCGGGGGGCTGCGCTGGCCGGGTCCCCTGGGCGGAGCGAGGGCTGGTCCCCAGCCCCGAGACCTGAGTCCCCGTGGAGCACCTAGGGACAGGCTCGCAGCCTGAGTGCTGTGCGGGCGCAGGTCTCAAGGGCCGGGGTGGGCGGCATCCAGGAGGGAGAGGAGGGTCCACCCGGGAGTCCGGCTCTGAAGGGCGGGCCGGCCGCCCCTTCCCCCCTGCTTCCCGTCCTCGGGACCACGGGAGAGAAACCGTTCTGCCCCGTGAAAGTAGAATCCAGAATATTCTGCTTATTATCCCTTTTGAATAATACGTTAGCCTAAAACTTGAGAAAACCTAACTCAGAGCCGGGCAGATCTACTGTGCCCCCGCCACCAGGGGCAGGAGCTGCACCGTGTCCCTGGCGTTGAACAAAAATCCCCCAGTCGGGGGGACCTCCTTTTTTTGGCTCTTCAGCCTAGTTTGACAGCGGCTTCTGTGTCCCTGTGCCTCGGAGAACTCAATGTGGGATGTGCACCAGACGCTCAGCGAGTTCTGTCACTGCGCAGCAGCCAGAAGTGGGGCTTTGAAGTTTAGTGCTCCTGAGCAGACAGTAACAAATTTTATAATAATGTTGAAAATACATTTATCTTTTCAAAACCATAAGGTGGCTTCAGCTCGACTTCATTTAAACACTCAGAAAGCTTCTGAAACATGGATATAGCGCCATGCTTCTTGGAGGAAATAGCCTTCTCAAGGTAGACAGTTCTCTAATGACCCGTTCTTAGACCGAGGACATCAAAAATTCTGTATAGATAAGCTTGAAAATAACAGATCAGGAAATTTCATCATCATCGTCTCACGTATCCCATTACGTTTAACAGCGTTGTGGCAAAATTTGGTGAATGTTCTGTAGGCCATACACTTGATTAAGGATGATTATTTATTTACTGTTTCAAATGCAACTAATGTTGTATGACTTCCTTCTACTCTTTGAATTAACTTATTCAGTACATGTTATCAAAGAAGAATAATGTTTTTTTCTGCCCTGTATTTCAGGTTTTGAAACCAACATGAACCTTACGAGCCGAGATGATCTTGGTGCACCAGACGTGGCATCAGAGACCCAAGATGGAAACGCGAATAACCACGGAATCCAGTTATCTAATTCACTCTCCAGTGCCGACACCGCTGAAAATGGGAATCCTGTCTCAAATGGTAAGCGCGCCTTCAAACTCAGAAGTGAGTAGGTACAAGCGTTGAGCTGTGCCAACTGCCTAGGAAGACTGAACTTTTTGACGTAAGAATGAAGCAGCCTTAAACACTGGGGATTGGTTTAGAACATGAAATATCGCCATGAGGTATATTGTCAACGTCTTATTTTTAACTTAAAGAATTAAAATTGCGTTCGTCACTAGCTGACTTTTTGGAGATTTTTCTGGAGTATTTGGCCTGTGGAAACCAGTAGAGAATGAGACTTGTACTGAGCAGAAGGAGGAAATGGATGCTCTAACGGTATTTTTAAGGAAAAATTATCTTTTTCTTTTCCTACCTAAAATGTGTGAAGAAAAGTAATATTGAAGGAATGGTAAATGTCAGACTGGCTTTAAGTATTTAATGTGAGTGCACCAGTGAACTTGTGTAGAAATTCGTTTGACCACGTGTGTCCAAAACCTGTCAGTAGTGGCTTAAATAAAAAGCTATTTCTCCCACACTGAAGAAACCCAGGGCTTCTAGTATTGTCTGAATGCAAAATTCAGACCAACCTTATCTTTTATTTTATTTCATTTAAAAAAATTTTCCCCTGTTTTATTGAAATATAATTGACATATAACATTGGGTGGTGTAAGGGCTACAACATGATGATTTGATACATGTGTATTTGGCAAACGATCACCAAGATAAGGTTAGTTAACACATCCGTCATCTCACATAGCTACCGTGTGTGTGTGTATGTGTGTGTGTGTGTGTGTGGTGAGGACATTTAAGTTCTACTCTCTCAGCCCCTTCCAAGTATACAATATGGTGTTCATTTTTTTTTCTGGCATGCCAAGAGATTTTGTTTTTCAGTGTTATTTTTGTGATTTTAAAAATGACACATACTTATCGGAGAACATTTAGCACATCTTAAAAGTTGTCAGACCTCACATCCCACCACCCAGAGCTAAGAGCTGTTACAGCAGCAACTTCATTGTGTGCTTTCTCTCTATTCCACGTGCATGTTTCTGTTTCTATATAGAATATTTGATGTCTTATATGATGTCATAATATTTTGTCTCTTAATATTTTGTCACACATATTTAACTTTACCATCAAATCTTGTTTTAATTGAAGTACAGTTGATTTACAAGTGTGTTAGTTTCGGGTGTACAGCACAGTGACTCAGTTATACACATTCCTTTCCATGATAGGTTATTAGAAGGTATTGAATATAGTTCCCTTTCCTGTACAGTAGGTCCTTGTTGTTTACCTATTTTATGTACAGTAGTTTGTATCTGCTAACCCTGAACTCCCAGTTTCTCCCTCCACCCTCCCCTTTCCCCCAGTAACCATAGGTTTGTTCTCTATCAGACAGTCTGTTCTTGAAGGGACTGGGGGTGGGTGTGGAGGGCAGTGAAGGCCAAGCCAAAAGGCCTATGTTCTAGCTTTTCTCCGAAGGCACTGGGGATCTCCCTCATTCCACAGGAGGCAGCTGAGAAGCTGGGCTGTGCCTCCTAGGATTGTGGGACAGGCTGAGTCTAGCACCTGCCAGAGTCAGAGGGTGAGGCCAGAAGACCAACCAGGAACCACAGCTCAGCTGGGAACCACCTCATTCTCTGGGGCCGGGCTGAGGGTGCCCCGGACTGACGGAATCCACAGGCACCGGGGAGGAGAGCGCATACATCCATCCCAAAGGGCAGAAACAGCATCCCAGGCTTCAGAATGTTCTTGCAAACCGCTCTTCAAATACAGAGTTCAACCCATAATCAAAAAGAACCAGGCGCATGAGGACACCAGATAAGATGAAAAACGACGAGCAGAAATACCGGTCCATGGCAGAGGATCCGAGGGGGCTCAAAGGATTGGCGTTCAAAAGCACGTGCTTTAAAACAAGTCTGTTTACTACGCCCAGGGAGATGAAAGAGTGAGACTCTCAGCAGAAATGGGAACCCATAAAACGTGTCAAATGGAAATTCTGAAATTGAAAAATACAGTCGTAAAGTTAAGGATAATAGGAGATGAGTCTAAAGTTAATTAGACACAGCTATTAAAAAAAATCCCAGGGAAGTGGGAGATAAATCAGAAAGTATCCCGAATGAAACACAAAGAAGCAAAAGAGAGGAATGGAAATGCCAGAAAATGGCTTGGAGGCCTGACGGGCGTGGTGAGGAGGCTCCTGGGGATCCGGGGAGAGAAGGGAGGACCCGGCGACGAGAGACGGGACCTGCTGAGGAACATGAGAGAATTTTCCAGCCTGGATGAGAGCACGGAGAAGCAGGTCTGAGTTGGCGGTTTTCCTGCAAAGCTCGACCTGCACTTTCCAGACGACCCAGCAGCCGCTTCCGGGTATTTACCGAAGAGAAATGAAAGCGATGCCACAGGCACCTGCGCGCAAGTGTGTCTCCCGCCTTTGCTGCCATCACTTAGAACTGGAAACAAACGAAGCCCCTCCAGCTGGTGGCTGCACCCTATTGCTCTGTAGGAACTGCCCCCTGCCCCGAACTCAGAGGCTGCTGTCTTGTGGTTTCTGTGGGTCAAGGAGAGTCTAGGTGGGTGCGGCTGAATGAGTGACTTTTGGTTCCCTGGTGAGGAAGCAGTCAGCCGTCAGCCAAAATGATGTCATCTTGAGGCTGGTTGGAGAGCTGGCCCAGTTTCAAGATCACTCACATGGGCTTCTGCACACCGGGGGCCTCACAGCAGGGCAGCTGGCTTCCCCCGGAGCGAGGAGTCCATGGACGGCGCCTGAGACGAAGCCACACTCCCACACAGCCTGCTTTCGGGGGACACGGGGACACCAGCACTCCTGCCACATCCTGCTTGTCAGATTCGGATCCCGCGTCCCATTGTCTCATGGGAGGGGGTGACATGAGATGTGAGTGCCTCCAGGAGGGCCCATCGGGGGCCAGTTCACAGGCCGACCAGTGCAGGGTTCAACTTTGCAAGAAAAAAGGATGAACCGCTATTACACAGGACAAAACAGGCGACCCGCAAACGCAGTGCACCAAGTGTAAAAAAGCTAGAATCCAAAGACTGCAAGTGCGATTCTGTGTAGATGCCATTTCGGAAAAGGCAAGACCGAGGGACAGCGACAGCCGAGTGGCGGCCAGAGGCTGTGTGTAGTGGCAGGGGCTGGGCCCGGTGACGGACATCGCAGGCTGGGCGGCTGATAAAGGGCAGTGATTTACGAGTCACAGTTCTGGAGGCTGGGGTCCAAGGTCAGGTGCCGGCCTGGAGGGAAGCGCTCTTCCAGGCCGCAGGTCGCCAGCTTCCTGCTTGTCCTCATGTGGGGAAGGAGCCAGCTAGCTCTCTGGGGTCCCTTTTATAAGGGCACTAATCTCATTTGTAGGTGCTCTGCCCACATGACAGAACCCCCTCCCAAAGGTCCCCCTTCCTGAAACCGTCACCCTGAGGGTCAGGGCATCAGCACATGAATGTGAGGGGACACAGACTGCTGCAGAGGGGCGTGTGGCGCTGTCGGCAAACAGGGGTGCATGTGTTCCTATGAATTTATAGACAGGTACACATCATAAAGGTGCGTCTTTCTGTCTGTAAATGTGACTTTTGTTTAAAAAAGAAAAAAAGCCTGAGCAGAATAAATAAAGAGAAAACTAGGCACATTGCACTGAAGCACTGGGTAACTAAGCGTGAATCTTAAACGCAACCAGAGTTTAAAAAAAAAAAAGACAAATTACCTTTAAGGAAGCAGTTGAAGTCTAAAGACAATGGAATCACACATTTAGCATGCTCAGATGAGAACTACCAACCTAGAATTGTATAGACAATAAAAACCTTTTGAAGGAATGAATAGGAGTTAAGGATATTTTTAGGGGCAAAAAACCCTGAAAGAATTAAACATGGGCAGACCCCGAATGCTCAGAGATAAAAGAAGGAAAAATCAACAATAAAACTGTAAGTGAAGGCAGGAGGGGGTCAAAATAATATTTAATATTATACACTGATAAATCAAGTTAGCAGGTTATAATTTCAAAGGCAACCACTGAAAGAATGGTAATGGGGTATATAATTTCCAAATTAGCAGAGTGAAATAGAATCATAAGAAGTCAATCAACGCAGAAGAGAGCAAAAGGGGTAAACTGGGAGTATCTGGAAGTAAGACAAATAGAAAGCTCTCAGATGGCAGGCCTAAAAGCACATTTGAAAATAATTAAATTGAATTCCGTTAAGTTTAAAAGCTTCTTAGTGTAAGTTCACATGAACGATTAACTGATTAATACAGTATTTTAAAGTCTGAAACTTCTGCAAAACATGAGGACGCTGAAAGTTTAAAAGCGAATCGGTAGAAAAGGGAAAGATATTAAAAACACAAATATTAAAAACAACAGTTCTCGTCTGTGGGGAGGTTATAAATTGCGTCTATAAGAAATGGATAGATTGAGAAAAGGGAAGAACCTAAGTTACTGAGACATAAAACAAGCAACACAGCCGAAGGGTAAACCTTTAAACAATCTTTGAAACATTAACAAAATTGAGAATTCTCTTTCAAAGGTGACAGAGAAATGAAGTGGACACAAAGAGCCAACTCTGAGTGACAAGGGAGACCGGCCAGAAATCAGGTAGAAATTAAAAATGACCATTCATTATATTTTGAACAGTTTTATGCCAGAATAAATTTGTTAATTTAGATGAAGACGTTTCTCAAAAAACAAAAATTGACAAGTTACCAAAATGGAGAAAAGCCGGAGTAAGTCTAGCCGGTAGTGTAAATGTTCAGTTGTTGAATTTGTACATGGAACCTTTCCTACAAGGAAAGCTCGAGGCCCAAATGACTTTTCTGGTAAGTTCTGTCAAAATTCTAAGGAAGAAATAATTCCGCTGTTACACAAACTCTTGTGGAGAAAAGAAATGAAGAGGAAGGGGAAAATAAATAAATAAACAGAGCACTCTCCCAGCTGCCATCAACAGCCACTTAGTGACGGCAGGACCGGCACCGTGGGATGCTGGGGAAGGGATGATCAACTGCTGTCCACGTGAGGAACAGAAATGCATCCTGACCCCTACCTTGGGCCACACACAAAACGTTCCTCACAGGTTGTAGGTCTAAATGTCCAATGTAAAATAAAATGTGTAGAAGAAAATACAGAATAATAATTTTTTAACCTCAGCGACGGGAGAATAAAGGACTTCTTAGACAAGTTAACAGGACACAAGGGTGCCAACCACAAGGGGAAAATGTGTACGTAGCAGGAGAACTCGTTTTTAACGCATTTAACCGATAAAGGGTCATATTCAGGGTTTACTTAAAATAAAAACAGACAAAAACCACTGGATAGAGAAATAGAAAGGAGAAGTGAATACACACACAAAATATTTTTAATAAAGTCCAAAGTCATTGGTAATTAGATGCAAATTAGAGCTGCCACGTGACCCTGTGACACACTGTACGACATGACAGGCCTGGCCAGGGTGGGGTGTCTGTGGCGGGGCTTCCACCTCACTTAGGGCAGTGGTTTTACCCAGAGGAAAAAGAGCCACAGAGATTCGGAGAAAGGGTGTTGGGAGCCCCCGGGTGGCTGACAGCGTTCCATCTCTTGGCTTGAGGGGTCATTACAATTCCTCAAGTAAAGAAAAGAATGGGAGAGAAAGAGGGAGGCAGATTTCCGAATGGATGTCAGAGGTCCAGGGCCCTGGACCTCCGTGAGCGTCAGAGATTCCGGCTTCATCATCCCGTCTCTGGCTTCCCTCCAGGTCCAAGGAAGAATGGGGAGGTAGTTTTTCATCTGAACACATGCTCACCCAAAGACGTTCATTGCTGACTTACGCAGCAGGAGGGGGCAAATGGATCCAGGATGAGAACTAGCCAGGCAACGTTCATCACAAGGCTGGCTGTACTCGGGAGGGGTCTGGAGGTGGATAGCAGATTAGATCAGGGTTTGTTCAAGCTCAGCATTCAGGTCCTCAGGGTGATGTGGGAATGTTCTGGTGGCACCAGAAAAAAAAAAAAAAAAGATTATTTTAATCACACACACAGAAAAAAATCCGAATGTGTTTACGAATGCTGCCCCATCATATTAAGCAGGGGTTGCATATAATGATTAGAAGCATTTGGCTCATAAGACAGAGGCTTTTTGGTGCAATGGAAGGAAATGACACTGGGAAGACAGAGCATTTTTATACCAGCAATAAAGATTTCTAGACAAAGGAACTGCAGTTACCAAGAATTTATTACCACCGAAAACAGACAAGCCTGTGCGGGCGCCCGGGTCCTGCAGTGTCCGCCTTCCCTGAGTTCCCTCCTCTCTGACTTGAGTGGCCTCTTAAATAATAAATAATTATTCATTGGCTGCTTTAATTCTGTGCAGGTTATAAAAGCTATATATGTTTTATGTGACAATTTGGAAAATACAGGGAAGAATAAAGAATGAGTAAAAACTACCATTCATTCTATTAGCTAGAAATACTCTAAACATGTCTGATACTCTGCCATGTGAAAAATTCTGTTTTTTAATACAAATATATGTGTGCATTTATGTAATATATCTGGTTTTGTTTTTACAAGGTTTGAGTTATACTATACATGTGGTTTTAACCGTCTGGTTTCCCCCCTTAGGAATCTCATGTAGTGTATATCTATGTCAACAAATTCAGATTGCTTTGTCTACCACTAGCCATGAGTTGTATGCAATTCCTTGCATCTCATCAGACAGGACTACCAAGGTTTAAAGTAACCAAGCCCTGTCTGTGGCATATTAGAATTATCTCCCAACTTTCCACCCTTAAAATCACACTGAGTGTTCATGATGGATTACTCCAACTTGATTCAAATAGGCATCTTGTAAAACTTTCCATGTTAATGTGTGATGTTCAGATTTACGGGTGTGTGTTTAGATGGAAATATAGAGATAAAAATCTTTCTTTTAACACCATTGTTTTCTGAAATCTCTGATAATAACCTTTTGCAAAAAAAAAAAAAAAGGTAAGGATAACAAAAACATTGGATACCTGTATATTGAAATTAAAAATTCCTAAAATAACAAAAATGGAATTTGAGTGGTAGCAATAGTCAATGAGAGTATGATGGAAGGGCATTTCACAGAGGTTGTGTATATCTAGTAAGAAGATTTCAATTTTGGAGTTTTTAAGGCTAGCCACTGAACAAAGAGGGAATTTAGAATATATTGGATGATCAAAACTGAATACACATATTTAAGAAAGATGACCATATGCACATTCCCTTCTGCTACATTGTCTCCAGCTCACCTTGAGTGATACTTTTCCTACCATAAGGAGAGGAAAAAATAGAAACGTCCTTCACCAAAATATTTAGTTTGAGTTTTCAGTCAAAGCCAAAAGCTATGACTTGGGAAATATCCTAGAAAACTTAATACAGAAAATTCCTAGTCTTACTCTAAAAATCAAAATAAAGCCCCCCAAACCTGTGGAACAAACAAACAAAAATCTCTCTAGACCAAATGGAAATTTTTATAGAATATGTTGCCTGAAATTCACTGTTTAAAATTGCATATTTAGGAATACCAGGCTTCTAAATTTCAGTATGTAACAGATAGTGTACATTCAAACCCTAGAACAGAGGGTTATAGGTTATCCCAGAAATGCTTATAGAGACCAGATTTTAAAATAAAGCTAGCTCTGTGTCATTGTTCATTGAAGACCACTTGAAAATCTCAAGAATTATACACACAAGAGGAAAATTATTTCATTTGGGATTTCAGTCTTTCAAAGGAGCTTGGCGTGTTTCTGTTGATCTCCATGTGACAACCATGAATTCCTGGGTTCCTGAAGACTCCCATGAGTATTAAAATATCCGGCAGGATGCTGGGATACTGAGGCAGACATTTACTGATTGCAACAAAGTTACATATTTCATAGGAACCGCTAAGTCCTATGCAGGGGCAGAGTCAGAAAATTTCTCCTCCTTCGCACGATAAAAATTGAGCAAATATTATACACGTAGAGCTCATGATATATACAAGAGCATTATAATTCAAATCAGTTGGCAGTGCTGATTCATAATTCACAGTATATAGTCAACGTGCATTCCAAATAAAGGCACAAGATGGAAATAAAGGTTTAAAATAACTTGAAGTTTTAATTGAATCAGAAGTAGTGGTATTTGCAAGGAAATGATTTCCTTTGAATTCCAGTATCTGCATGCTACCTCTGTTCCCAGAAATAATTATCTGTTTGTTCATTTGCTGAAATATAGTTATGTCTGGGTAATTATAGCTATCACTTACTTTAATTGCCATCCTTTTACTGATGTGAACACAGACTTGGATCTTTTTTTGTATACTTAATTATTCCCTGGACTTGTGGTTATTTATCATTAGATTAGAGAACAGTTTTTAGTGCTGGAACGTTGTAGTTCTATCAAACAAAATATTGTGAATATAAAGATGTTTATTTTGTGGGGAAATAAAGATATAACAAATTCCATCTAAGCCATTTTATGTTCAGTGTGATTTTCTTTCTTGCGGCTCGATGGCTATACATTTTATTGCTGGGCATCAGGAAAAATGGCAATTAAAGAATGCAGTCATCACGTTTGGTTTTACATTTACCGCTCTGGGAAGACCAGCTCTTTTTATGTGCGCTGTATTTATCCTCGAGGTCTTGTAAGGGAATCTGTGATGCTGAAGGGCTCTCCACCGGGAGGGACTGGGTGAGCCTGTCTGCAGGCCCAGCAGCTCTGAATTCTTTGCACAGACGCCAGACTCCGGGCCGTGCTGGACCTGGTGCCATAGCAGCACTGAACCATGCAGGTTCTGAGAGCATCTGAGAATGGCTTTTTCCAGCCAAGCTCCTGATGGGTCCAGAGCGCTAGCGAAGGAGTCTTTGGTTGGCGTCCATGAAATCTATTCAGATGCGGGTTTTACAATATCACTTTGTTTCTGGGAATTGTATAGATCCTTTGGAACAGGTACTGCTGTCTGATTCAAAGCCTAACCAGCAGGGGAAGCAAGCCTTCACTTGACAAGCTGGGATATTGTGCAATTATCTATTTTGAGCAGCAGAAGGTAGACTTGTAAAGAAAGCAGCAACTCCTCAGGCGTTCAGAAAACCCTGCCCCACACCTCCTTTGAGTTAAAAATATTTCCAAGTCACATTACATGGTTTCTGGTTTGGACTTCATTTCATTAAATGTCCTCCACCGTAGCTGAGAAGTCGGGTTGAAAATGGCTGGACTGAATTGCTGGCTCGGCCAGTTCCTGGCAATGTTGGCTGCTTCCTGTTTCCCTGGGTTCAGACCCAAGCGTTGATGCTTACTGCTAACTCTAGGACCCCGAGAGAAAGACTTAAACCCTCCAGTGCTCACTTTATCATCATAAAAATGGGGATAATCAAAGGAACTGCCTCGTGGGATTGTGATGAGGACCTAGTACGGCGATGCCAGCTCAGATCAGTGCTCAGTAAACACCACCTATACACAGACGTCATGAGAGCTTAGATATTTCAGAGCTAGCATATCCCTGAGGATTTGTCCAATAAAAACCAAAATCATAGCATGCGTGTGAATGGGCAGCTACCCTGACGTTTCCCTCACAGGTCTCTACCCGGCCTCCTCCCTCCCTCCCTCCATGTGTGAGGTGAGCACACGAAGTCAGCAGTCCGTAGAGTGCATCCGACACGTGCCTGGATCACGCCTTACCTGACTTCTGTTCTTCTCTGCCTCAGATGAGACACACGCTGCAATCCCCCGAGCCCGTTTACCCCTGGTGTCCACCTGCTCCTCTTCCCACGTTGGGGTTCCTTCAGTCTGTTCTCAGGCTCTACAGGACTTTCCCTTCTCCCTTCCATGACCTCTTTGCTCCCTTTTGTGCTGTTATGACCTATTTCTTCACTCTCATTTCATTTCTTTTGCCAGTGCAATCCCCCTTTTCTCAGGTGGAGTGACACCAGGCAGCTCTTGGTGTTCCTGAGCCGCCTGGGGAATGGACCCTTCAGTGAGTGTTCACTGACCTTCATTTACATTGAAATGTAGCAGTTTTAGTCCATTCAGTAGGCGCCCAGCTACCTGTATTGGGGGAAGGTCTCACAGTCTGACTGCTGCTTTGTGTTGACCTCAACAGGTTTACCTGAAGAGGATGGATTGTCCAGGTTGTCCGGGGGTGGAACCTCATCCTTCCAGAGACACAGAGAGAGTCACACCACTCAGGTAATGAGCCCTTGGTGTTCCCCTTTGTGGTGATAACTGAAGGTAAATTACAAGAAGAGATTCACGAAGGCATGACCCGGAGAGTTTGTTCTTCACGGAGTAGGGAACAGGTATTTTCAGCTCTGCCATGAGTTTCTTCAACTCTGCATCCTTTTTCCCTCTGTCTCAGCTGACACCTCTCTATTTTCTGCTGGTTTCAAAAAAAAAAAATTAGAAAAAGGTCCAAACTAAACAAAAATTAATAAATGATTTAAGTGAAGTTGATAAATGTGATCTTTGCTGGGGCATTTTAAAGGCACTGTCAGACGAAGGGGGATTACAGCCACCGAGTGGTGTTAGTGTTACTGCGCTGACCTCAGCTTGAACAGGAAGACTTTAAGTGACGGCAACATGGAAATAAAATGCTTGAAGCACCGGGGCTTTCTGGCAGGCCGTTGTGTTTCAGTTACTACCTCCCCACTCCATGTCATCCAAATTCACTTTAAAAATATCATGTGATCAGAACACTGCAAAATCAAACTGAGATTACAGTTCACAAAACTGTGTTTTGATGTGTTTCAGTGCTGTTACCTGTATGCTTAATGTGTTTGGCTTCAAAAAGCTTGCCAAAATAAAGAAGATAATCATTAAAAAAAAAAAACAAACTAGTGTTAGTAGAGAGAAAAATGGTTTGTATCCGATAATTTAGTATTCTTTTTATGTTGAATTAAAAAATACTGTTTTCAATAATTATCTTCAAAAAGATATGACTGTGCATTCAAGGTGGTGCACAACGCAACCAACACAATACCAAAGCCTTTACCATCAGTATGTTCAAAGAGTATTGCTTTAGCAACAAGATTATTGTGCATGAAGTTACAGGGCAACTTTTGTTATGTCAAATATCTACATTAGGATCATTTAAAAACTCAGTTAAGTATCCTGATGTTTCCATGAAACCAACTATACAGCTAAGGGTCTGCTTTCATCTGAATATTTGACACTAAGTAGGCACAGTTAGCCCTGAGATTTTTCTAAATAACACTGAGGAGGTAGTGAGAAAATCAATAATTTTAATCTTAAAAATAAATCTTACAGTAGGCAATCTGCTGAAATCACTTGCACTGATAAACAGGCATCGAAACAGGAAAAAAAATGCTGATTGCTTGCGGTAAGAGATTGTCCTAGTCTCCCCTCTGTTCCTTAGAGATGCATTCACTCTACCTCGGAAGCATTACGGATGCTTTATCCACAGTCATTCACGGGGGGACCTGCTTGGAAAGAAAGATGGGGCTTCCGACGTCCTTCCCAGGGCTCCCACTCCTCTGTGATTCATAGAGAAAAGGGTTAATTTTGAAAAAAGATTCAAAGAACAGGCATCTCTGGAACTTTCCCTCTGATCTTTCATGGATTTAGCTAAAAAGCAGAGCGAGATGGGAAGGTCACCAGGAATAATTTCGCGTTCTCAGCTTTCAGTGAGGGCTAGTTTTCAAAGGCAAACAATCCCGAGTTACCTCACGGTGTGGTGTTTTTGTTTTTGTTTTTGTTTTTGTTTTTGTTTTTGTTTTTGTTTTTTTGTTTTTTTTTGAGGAAGTGGAAAACCAGGCTCATTTTCTTCCATGCAAAAGTGTGGGCAGTTTCACGGCAGGACACACGCCTCCGCATTGAGGAACTGGAAGAGTTCTGTGAAACTAGGTGTTGACCAGCCACACGTCTCTCAGCGTAAATGCCTCTCGTGTGACATTTATAGAGGAAATACGGACACATACAGGCACACTGCATTCTGGGTTTCCTAGTGATGCACTTAAACAGGAATTCTATAAAATCAGTCCGGGGCTGATTGCTCATGTAGCAGTAGAATTAAACGTTGGCTAAAAGTTGAATTCCTCTTTGAGGATGTCCAGATTTTAATTAGCAGCATCAGTGATTTTAATGAAGTCCCTTTATGGAAGATAAAATGTATGGGCATTATTGCAGACAGGGAAAACAAGAGATGGATTTAGTCATTTGCCAAAGATCACAGGGAAAACACAGAGTCCGAGGTTTGAATGGATGTCAAGTTTGCAGGCCCTGTTTCCGAGAATGAACTTGCCATAACTCATTAAAAGCGATGGAGGCGCCATCCCACGTTTACATAAAATTTAAAGAGCTTTTGGTCAGTATGGAAATCGTAAGAGGCCGGAGTGGATATTTTTGATTTGTGCTTTTGGCTGCCGGCCACGCCAGTTTCTCACCTACCACAGTAAAAATATAAAGGGGACACTCCCCGCTCCTCCCTTCCTTTGAGAGCGAGGCGGGCGTATGTGAGGTGAGCTGCGTCGACGAACCACGGGTTATGGACTGAGAGACACGCAGTGGGAGGGGTGAGAATCGGTGTCACCGCAGGGGTGTCGTCCAGCCACGGTGGCTCCGTGCAGTGGCCGCAGGTGGTAGCCAGCCTGTGTCTGAGACCGCTGGTCCCTGCATTCACCTTGGGTCCAGGCCACATTCTAAACCTTTCCTTCTTAACCTCACTTCCTTGTTTTGCTTTCCAGTAAAGCTTCCACCTGTGAAGAGTCTCAAGTTAGTTTCTTGCTTGCAAATAAGAATTCTGACTGACACACCAACTTGATTTTATTGCTATTATCCATAAAATTCACCTTCTATCCAAACACGTGTGGTTTTTTTTTCACATAGAGCATGCACTTTTTTTCACTTTCACTTTTTTATTTTGCTAACCTGCCTAATCCCATTTTTTAAAATTGAAGTCTAGTCCGTTTACAGTGCTGTGTCCATTTCTGGTGTGCAGCGTCGTGTCTCAGTCATACATGTGCGTACATACACTCCTTTTCATGTTTGTTTTCATTAAAGGCTACTAGAAGACATTGAATATAGTTCCCTGTCCTATACTGAAGGGATTTGTTGTTCATCTATTTTATAGTACTTAGCAAATGCTTTCTTCTTAATATGAATGTAAAACATTTTCTAATAGGGGTAGCACTTCAATAGACAGTTTCTTTCCTCAAGGTACAGAATACAGGAAATGTAGTTTAGGTTCTAGTCCATCATTTTTTCTATTACTTTGCAAGATGTAATAGCTTTAACAGAAAGGTAGTAAAAATTAATTTTACTTAAAATAGTTGGCACGAGTGAAGGCCGAGCCCCTTGCCGCATCGCGTGCATGGCTGTATTCATTTGTGCTCCTCGTGGAGAAGGCAGGTCCAGACCGTGAAACACTCATGACCTTCTGCAGCGCTGGGCGCGAGTGACACCCGCAGTGAAGGTGCAACGTCACGGAATCCCACTTCCTGGTCCTGGAGCGGGGCTTTGTGACTCGTCCCAAGCCTCAAAACTAGATTCATAGATTGAAAGAAGCCACTTCAGGTTGGTTCTGGAACCAGCGTTTATAAAAAATGCCATGCCATTTGTCTACTTGCCTTTGGTGACATGGTAGACAAGTGTTTCTAAGTTTGTGCCCCTTGGCATGAGGCAGTCCCTCAGAAGTGGGTCTGTGTGAGAGGCCCAGCGCTGAGGGGGCCCTGAGGACATCCCGGCTGCCGCCCTGGAGTGACTCTCGGTGTTTTTGCTGAGACGGCCGTCCTCGGCTGACTCGGAGGCCCGGGCACCAGCCCCAGGAGGCCCACGGATTGTGAATAGAGCAGAAGGGGGCGGTGCCGAGGGCAGGGGGGCGGCCGGAGCGGCGGAGAAAGCAGAGCGCTTAGGGCCCGCCCTCGGCGGGACACTGCGAGTTGCACATCTGTTCCGGGGTCCGCACTTGACGTTGAAAAATGAGATCATTGCTTTCGTTTGAGCAGAGTTTATCTGTATTTACACCCGCGTTCCAACTTGACCGACTGGCTTTCTGCCGCCTCCTTCCTTCTGGCAGCTGCTCTGCGCCGCCGTGCTGTGTGGTTTAGGGTCTGACGTTCATCGTGGGCATTTACCGTATTTCTTGCCAACCTTTTCTTAAATTCTTTTGTTTTTTAAAAAGCGCAAGAAGTTATTACTAATATCTGTCATATTCACATACTCACTGTAAGAATCACGGATGGTTTCTGACGAAAGAGCGGCGACCCGGCGCCGGAGGGCTCGCTCCCGACGCGGCCGCCGCCGAACGCCGCAAGGCGGCCAGTGTGCGACTGATGCGCGTGAAGAAACAGACTGCCGTGCGGTTTGTTTGACTGAACCATCAAAGAAACCTTTCTGTACTGTCACATACGAAAGAAGTGAAGAGTTGCAGAGCACTCAGCAAGCCCAGTGCCTTCCTTCTGTATGCGTTTTATTTGTCACGTGGTCTGCTTGAAATACATTGTGGCGCAGAAGAGAAACAGTGTTAGAGAAAAATAACAAAATGTAGACCTTCATCGAGAAGGGGCCGTTCTAAACACGGGACAGGGGATGGACAGTAAGCAACGTGTCAGAAGGCATGATCTGTATTTCACTTGGAAGCTGCAAACAAAAGGAGATCTTGCGCAGAAAGCCCTTCCACCCAGCTGAGGTTTCTGGAAATCAGCATGCACCCCTCGTGACTCCCTTATTACGTGCAAGAAAGCAGGGCAGTAAATTAATTTGATGGTGTGACTTAAATGGCAACATTTTCAGCAGCGAAGGGGCATACCCTGTATAGATATATAGAAACTTGGAAGATAACCAAAACAAATGCTACATTTTGTATTTTTCCCTTCGTAAAATCGCTCCATATGTGTATCCTAAATGCACTCAAATACATAACGTTTTTCCAGTGAAGACCTTGACTGTGATCAATGAGGAAAGTTCAGTTGTAAGAAACAGTGAAGGGAGGAAATCAGAATTGTGACTGTGTTTTTAAAGAGGACAGAGTTCTCATGATGTATCTGCACGTCGCCTTCCAGCTGGGGAAGCCGCAGAGAGCCCGGCGCCACCGCGGAGGGGGGCGGCGACGGTGCCGCTGGGCAGGGTGGTTAAGTGCAGAGTCTAGTTCACAGAAGAACTCAGTATTAACTTAATTTAATTTTTGAAATTAAAGAAGAAAGAGAAGATCTAGCTTTGAATCCCAGATCTGTTATGTCACTTGTGGGTATGGAAAGTAGTAATTTTATTTCAGGTTGACTGAAGGAAATACATGTCACATGTTTAGCACGCTCTCTGCGACATAGTAAGTGCTCCAAAACATGCGTGCCATTATTGTCCTAGTATTCCCTTTTGTTTCCCCGAAGGTCAGTGTTCTGAATACCAATTCTAACACAGCAGGTGTTATCAAAAATATGCAGGAGATGAGCTTGAGTGAGCAGGACCCCACTCTTATCTGGGATTTTGATAAATATGTCATTTTTGTGATTTTCGAAAATAATTTTGTTACAGAATATTATAAACCTAGGAAGCAAGCATGGAGACTAGTGCAACACCCAACTTCGGTAAACCCTAACATTTTACCCTTCTTGCTGGTGCCACATTTTTGCAGTGTGACTTAGCAACATAACTGCATTTTTCTGTCCCAGTCACGGTTGTCCCACACCTTTTACAACACAGGGCTCTGCTCCTGCCTCGCTCCTAATTCTGGGTGCGTTGCCAGAAGTGGGCTGTTCTCCACCTTTGCCTGTGACCTTGCAGACCTTTCTTTGGTGTGACTTTCTTCCTGATGGCCTTCCTCCAGCAGCCCCCCGAGCACAGTCGTGGCCCCTGTTATTCGGTTTATGTAACTCTGCAACATGGGTCTCTTTCACACAACTTGCTTTGTTGTGTTATATTTGTGTGTGTGTAGATGTAGACCCTGGTGGGCTGTGCAGGGTGTAGAGAACACATGGACTACATCTCAGTCATTTTTTTATCCCAACCCAGAGCACTCAATAAACTGCCATCTCCATGGCAACCAGGAGACGCCTCAGAAGAATTGAGAAACAGACAGATAGAAAATTTCCTAGCTTTATCAAATATTTTGATTCAGTCTCATATTAAAAATGTACCAGTAAACTTGGTAAATAGGGTCATAAGCAGTTGCATCCCGGTGGTTGGAGGATATTAAAGTCAATTCCCATCTTACAGATTCGGTTCTAAAGTCAGCATGTGATGTGAAAGTCACACACAATGAACATGACTCTGCAAGACCCTGGTGTCACCCATGAGGAACAACATGCGTGGCTTTAGTGTGCTCAGCTCTGTGTAATTAGGTGTGTGTATTCATACATAACGTGCACAACATAAAGCATATAATATGTGTACATTATTTTGAATTCTGGGAAAGTGGATTGCATGAGCTTGAATTTTCATGCATTCATTCATTCATTCAACAAATATTTTTCGAGGACCTGCTTGTGCAAGCCACAGGTGTGGGCACCTGGGAAACTTCGGTCTACAAAGCAAACATCCTTGCCCTCTTGGAACTTAAATTCTAGCATGGGAAAGCAAACAATATACAATGTTTAGATAATATGTTTAATATGGTAAAAGGAAATAAAACATTTTTAAAAAGTCAAACAGAATAAGCAGGACTGGGAGTGACGAGAGGGGTGTGGAAGCAGGTTGGGTTGGGTTGAAATTTCCAATCAGGTGGAGTTAAAGCCTCACTGAGCAAAGATGGAGTAAGAAAGTTGAGGAGTCAGGCGTGTGAGGTCGGGGGGGGCACCCCTGGTGGGGAAGTATACGGGCAGGAGCTTGCTTGAATCTCAACAGCCAGGTGGCTGGAGAGGAGTGACTGCATGTCACTAGGCGTCTAAATGCAGAGCAGCTGAAATTGCCATGAGTTTGTGTTAATTCAAGAAATAAGGAACTTACAAACCACAGCGGGAGGTGCGATGCAGAATACCAACTGTGACGGGATTGCATTGTCTTTCAGCAAAACCACTGACCAGGTCTGGAAACTTGGGTCTGCTCAGAAGACAAGTAAAGGGTAGACAGTTGCCTTTTCTGCAAGTGGGAAATAGGAAACAGATAGCTGTATTCCTGCTCAAGATAACAGAGTGTTGGAAGGCTGGCCCCTGGGAACCTGGGCCCCGGGCTTCCTGACTGCTCTGTACATTATTGTGACCTGACGACTTTGAAAGAAAGATCCAGGTTAAAGGAACAGAAAGGTTTGCATTGTGTTGAAACATAACCAGCTAACGTTGGTGAAGGAATTTATTTTATGACCTCAGTAGACCTCGAAGACCTGATTCTTCTCTGATATCTATGATTACGCTATTATTTGAAACTGTCATTTCATATTTCTGACTCTGTCAGAAATAGGTTCTAAAACAGATGAACTATGATATTGGGAAAAGTGTCATGAAGTCAACGATATAAAAAGCCTAGATTTTGAAGCCCAAGTGGATTTAACTTTATACACTTGCAGGTGATGTTTTATTATCTATTTTGGGGAAGAAGCCTTGATCAAAGAGCTGTGATCCCACACGTTGCCTACTTTGGCAAAATCTTATCTTTTTCTTCCCCATCCTTCCTGTTTTCCTTCCCCGGTCTTGTCTAGCATTTGTATCCACCCGATTTGCCATGACTGGGCCTTAAAGACACTGTAATTGACCCGAGGGGCCACACCATGGCAGCCACGGAGCCCGCCAAATCCCTTTCTCCTGAAGCCCCTGCTGGACCGCGTTTCCTGGCAGCCTTGCGGTTAGGGGTGGTCACGTGACTGAGGTCCAGCCACTGGAACGGGAGCCATGGTGATGCGAGCCGCTCCCAAGCTTGACCACACAAACCTCCCCTTCCCTACAGTATTGCATGCCTTTTCCCAACCAAAAGCTGGATACGGGAGACTCTTAAGACCCCGGAAGATGCAAAGTCCACTCACGCCAACGTGGAAGGTCATCCGCTGATCAGAAGCACCTCCTTAGCCTTGACGTGGGCAATACACTTCTTCTGTGTCAGCCCCCCGGCATTGGCGGTCTGCCTGTCACGGCATCTTGCGTAACAGTAACTGATGGCCTTTATCCCGTGTTTGGCTTAGTGTCTCCCATGTTGCTGCTGCGCGTTATTTATAGTGCTTAATTAACTGAGCTCAGCCCCCATTCTTCAGCAACCTTTTTTCCTTAAGACAGTAAAAAACATGCCTGTTCATGGCTTCTGATGATAGAATTATTGCAATGTGGCTTATCAGACGGTTTAATGCAAAATAACGATGAGTGGTGCCCCCCCACACATCATAAATATATAAAACCAAAGCTTGTAATTCTTAAGAACTGGATGTTGAGAAATTCCTCAAAATCAATAGACTTAATTTTACTCAGGGACAAAATCAGTCCCCGGGAGTAAATTGGGCACCTTGGAGAAACATTCTAATCCTTTTAGGACCTTCTTGTGGATTTAATGATTAGAAAGAATCACCTCTCTCACCGCTAGTCCTCATGCAGGTGGCTCGGGCTGGTAGCTAAGCTTTGGAGGAAGAACCAAGGTTGATGGCAGAGAGGGTGCTTCCCCCTCGTTCAGTCAGTCCCAGCTGCGAAACTAGGCCCCTTTCCTAATTGCAGCTGATTTTTAAAATTTACCTGGATAGGGCTAGTAGTTTTATTAGCATTCAGTTTCATGAAATGGTTTTCCTCATTTCTACTTATATTTAATACTATATATAACACACAGAATGTGGTTGTTTCCAGAAAAAAAAATATTTTGGGAAATTAATAAGTTAACAGATAAACTGTGCCCTACGAAACAGTGCAAAGGACCACACGGGCTCCTTGGAAAGTAGATACGTGCCCCCGGACTTAGACCCTCCATCCTCTGGAGGCTGTGGAGCACTCAGCTGCCGCGGTTGCGGCCCTTGCCTTTCTCCCTTTCACACCCGGACCACCCTAATTCACATCTCTCTTGCTGGCTCAGGGCTGACTCTCAAGCTGTACGTGGCACAGTGCCTTCCCCTCTCGTGTTTTTGGTAGTTGTACACGCAGACGTGAACAAATGTGTGGAAGCCGTTCCTCACACCACTCCACCCAAGGAGCCTCCTTTCTTTTTGTGTCCTACCCCTCCTTTCAGTCCAGAACAAAGCCCACAGCCCAAGAGGAATTTCTTGGCCACGTTGCCTTGAAATAAGTCGCATCTCCTCTGTTCCGACAGCAGTGACTGCGTCTATGATTTACTAGTCAGTTATAACAAGCATGCTGAGTCATCTAACTCTCTATGTCTTGTGCTCAGTTTGAATGAAAGCCTCTTGAGGGAGCAGGTCCTCAAGCATGATTCTAGCCCTGGGAAACCCGTCACAGCACTTTCTTTCTCCTGATCGTTGAAAGCACATGTGTAGATTGATTAGCAGATAAGGGAGACTTCTCCAAAGTCAAGGTTAGTTCAGAGGGTTGACTAAACTCATCATCCTTGAATGTGTGTCTGGACTCTACCGCTGATCAGCCAGGTGAGTTTGGGCTGTGAGGATGCATTTCAGCATCTATGAAATGAGGCGAAGGCTCCTTAACCGGCTCGTTTCCCATGGTTATGAGAGTCTGCTAGAACAGCACGTGAAAACGCTTTCAGAACAGACAGCAGGACCATGAAGACGATGTTTGAAACGGGCTTGGGAGACCTCCGAGCTTTCTACACGGGGCATCCAAACTGGGACTGTTGTGGAGAAGACAGGTGGACTTACAGAGTGTCTGGGTGCATCTGAGTGAACCGACAGAGACGAGGTGAGAACGCATGCTGATGAAGCTGGGATAATCGGTGTGGTCAGAGAACACGGGACTTCCTGTGCTGGCTCTTAGGCTGGGGCGAGGCGGCACTGAGGATTTGTGAGCAAGCGAATTACATAAACAGATTTATTCTTTGGAGAGAGAAAAATCTAGTAGATTATTTGTCCCTAATAATACCTCCTGGCATTTGCAGTGAGCCTCCCACATAATTCCCAGAAAAATAATTTTAAAGGAATTGTAATCTCTGACTCTCTGTGTTCCCAATATAATCGATGTGTGTTTTTCCACATTTGAACCCATGACTACGCCATCACTACAGACATATTCTGCACGTGTGTTACCAGTTTTTGCTGCAATCTGCTAGTCACTTATACTGATGCCGCCATGTTTTCTGAATGAATTGAGGTAAGAGACCAGAGCTCATATAAAATCCACATCCTAAGGTGTCACAAATGAATTATACTGCATGATGTATAATCATGAACTTCTGTTTTATAACTTTCCATCATAAGAAGAAACATGCATTCACTTATCAGAGTCTTTATTCTTGGCTATGAATTTACAATCAGCTGCAAAATTCAAATTAATGTTCACTTAAGTTACATTAATTGTGTTCCAATATAATATTATTTATTATAAAAGTAAAGTATAATATTAGTTACTATAAAAGTAGTATTATTTATTTATTTTTTAAAGACATCAATGTGTGCAGATAAGGTAAAACATTTAAATCCTGTCTCCCTCCCTCGCTGCCTGTTGCCCAGATCCAGTTGCTCCTGTTTCCAGGAGAACTTGCTCCTTCGAAGGGATATTTTCCCTTTTTTTTTTAACCCTTCGGCAACAGAGGAGACAGAGTAGCAGGAATGAACTTCCCTGGGCTGCAGTGTGAATGGCTGCTTCTCACCTCGGAAGGAGCAGCTCTTTCCTGCCTAAACCAAAACTGCTGTTTTCACTTTCCAATCATTTTCTTGATTTTTTTTTTTTTTAAAGTGTGGACATTTCCGTCCCTTTAGTCAAAGACTTTTTGAATCGCATTTCATTTTAAGCTTTGTCGCTGGGATCTGTTTAGGTAAACTATGGTTTTACAAACTGATGCTCAAATTTCTTTTTTTTAATGTTTTGTCCTCCAATATCTTGTTAGCAGGAGTGCAAATGGGGTTTGCATCTGAAACACTAATATTCACTATTCACTCAGCTGAGACACTTCCTTCTTTTAATTTCCATAAATGTCAGTTAATGCCTCTTTTCACCTTTGGGTGAATAGTCAATAGAAAAATCAATTCTGTGACAAATGAACAGCAACATGATTTTACATATGAATTATTTAACACAGGTTATTTTTATCCTAGGAGAGAAAGACTTAAGGTAAAAATCAGCAGCAAATTATTAATTTACCTTTATTACTATTATTCATAGAAATGCACACCCACAGGAAGTAAGACAATTTATAGCTCACTTTTCAGTTAGTTCACGTCATAGGACTGTAATAATGACGCAATAAGAAACCGCTGAAAATGAGTAAACAGATGTGTAAGCGATAAAGCTCATTTAAGCCTCTGCATCCTGCTGTGCTTCCCCCTGGGTCGTGAGAGGTTTAGTGGGGTTTAACCCCTAGAGTAAGTGAAGGGATTAGCAACGCCCCACGGCAGGACACAGAAGTCGCATGAAGTTGGTCCTCACATCACTTGATCAATCAGACTCTACCTTCATAGCTAACTGACACCTCCTGGACATCAGAAGACACAAAACAGGTGACAAATCTGGAGTGCAGGGCAGGATGGGGGTGGGGAGCGGGAGATGGAGACTGTATTCTTGTCTTGAACTTTTAGATATCAGATCAGCCAGATTTTCTCAATAACAGGAAAAAACCCTACTTTTAACCCCCGTCCTGAGTTGTCCAGGCTGTGATCACCAGCGTCTTAAGTAGCACTGTTTTCTAAAGATTAGTTTCAAAGAAGGAATCTTCTTGTTAAAAGTCTGCAGAAAGGGAGGGATTTTGTTCATGGATGAGGACCGCAGCCCACAGGAAAGTGAATGTGGACTGTGGTCACTGCTGCAGCTGTCCTCATGTTCTGGGAGCTCGAAATAGGCTGTTCAGAGGCATATTTATATGTTGAAGGTACATAGCTTCGCGTCTCCCTTCTACAGTCCTTCCTTAAAGGCAGAAAAGAGAAGGTGGGGCTATGGGTGCAACCCAGGCTGCATTTCAGGTGGTCTAAACTGACTGGAGGGGGTAAATTAAGAAGGCTGACCTCCCCTAAGTGCAGCCCACGTCGGGGAGTGCCTTGGGTGATGCTGCCCGACCCCCAGTGCTTGTGGAAGGGTCAGACTGCTGTCCCAGCTCCCAGCAAATCCTGGATCCAAGTGGACCCTGAGCTCTGCAGCTTCCAGGTCTCTTTCAAATGTCAACTATAAAATGAAAATCAGAATAATCTCCAAGTGTGTTATTAGATCTTCCACCAATTTGTTGTCAAAGACATTTAAGCTGACAGATAGCTTGTGCCCTTTTCTAGAAGCCCGAGTTTTACACCTGTCATTGAATAGCACCATTTTCCCCCATGCTGTCCAGAAATAATAATTCTGGGTATAAGGTGTCTTAGGCCATTTGGGGTGCTATCACAAAATGCCACAGACTAGGTGGCTTATAAACCACAGAAATCTATTTCTCCCAGTCTTGGAGGCTGGAAGTCTGAGGTCGGGGAGCTGGCATGGTTGGGTGGGGCCTGTTTCCCAGGTCACAGACCTCTCACTGCGTCCTTCCACGGCGGAAGGGCACTGATCCCATTTGTGAGGGCTCCGCCCTCATGGCCTAATTACCCCAAAGGCCTTATTCCAAATGCCATCACTTGGGGCATAGGATCCCAATGTGTGAATTTGCAGACACGAACGTTGAGACCATGGCATAGGAGACGCTTATTTGATTGGCCAAGGCATTGTGGTCTTGGGCCACCCTGACGTCTAGGGTGACTGTCCCACTCCCTTCACGGACCCCACTCACCAGCCACTCAAACCCATCTAGGCATGTCTGAATTCAGAGCCACGCTTGAGTCCGGGACCCCTCACACGCTCTGGGGTTTCAGAGCCAGAGAGCGTTTTTAACAAGTTGCCAGGGCTTTACAGTGTTGGAAAGGGTCTTCTCTGAATCTGGGAGATGGGAACTACCTCTCAAGGGTGGGGGTCTGTCCACAGTCAATCTGGCAAGGCTCCCTTCTGTTGACTGAGATAAGCACGCAGCCTAAAAGTTCAGAGTTACGTTTTATCTGGCAGGAGGACTCTAGCCCGGCTGGCAGCCTCTCAGATGGCTCTGAGGGACTGCTCCCAAGAGGTAGGGGAGGAGCTAGGACATCTAGGAGCTTTACAACAAAGACCAGGGAGTTGGAACAATAAAATATTGCTTGTTATCTAAAGAAAACCAGGCATCACAAATTAAAGAATTTAGTGCTTTTCTATGTACGGGAGGGAGCAAACATTTGGGCTCACTGAATTCATTCCTTTGACCAGCACCCAGCTATCTAGGGCCAGAATCCTGTCCTTTCTTATTCTGAGTCCGCTCAGGGTGCACCACTGTGAGTGGCTGCAGGCCCGTCCTCACTGGGGGGTGGCGGTGGCCGCTGATGACTTGGTTTCAGCATTCTTTGCTTACTGCTATGGTTGCAGTATTTTCACTCACACTTCCCTGGCCTCGATGGGGTGAGGTGCCTGATTGCCCCTAAGTTTCCAAAACAGTGACACCACAAGTCTAATACACTGTAGTGACATTTGTCCCTGTTCTCAAACATGCATCCAAACATTCATACGCTCACTCGGCTCAGACCCTCTGAGTAAGTGTACCGGACGCCTTGTGCTGGGCAGAGATTAATTCACTAGTTTTGGTCTCCAAAAGACACCCAGCGTCTCACCATACAAAAACGAATCTTGCCCACGGGGCGTCTCAGCCACACAGACCAGCACTCTCCCCAGTTGCATTGTGTCTGTGACCCTTTTTAAATCATATAAAAGTTATCCCTGACTCTTAACAGTTCTTAAATGATTTTACTATAATGTTAATGAAACCTGCATCCACATCATTACATAAAATCTCTTTATTCTTTTAGCTTTCAGTATAGCTATGAAATCAAAGCAGATTCAGTGAAACAAAAACCTACAAAAGCCAGAAAAGCTGAAATTTACATTTATTTGAAGTATGATTTTGTTTAGATGAAATGAAATTGCTGTTGAAAATACTAACCTGGCTCTGACTCTGATCCCTGCACCTTAGTGCAGACCTACCATCGTGTGCCTTTGGTTGACCCACGTCTCCATCTCTTCTATTTGAACGGCTAGGCAACCTACCTTACAATGTCAAATCACTTAGCATTTTCTTGGAGGAAAACACCTTATCTGAATGTTAAATCCATTTACTCTCTCCTCATTAGCCTGCAACGATATAAATAATACTACCTGTGTCAGTCTGCTTGTAAATAAAATACAATGTCAGAAAATGAAATCTTACTGAGCACTAGCTTAAAAAGCAGGCATTCAAGTGGCCCAAAGCACAGTTACACCAGTTTTTTTAAAGTATCATAAAAATAAAAAATGCAAAAAATTTTTAGATTGTCCCAAGAAATTGAGGACCCCTGGAAAAACATTTACAAATCTCAATTTCAGAAACAGGTAACAGTTGTTGAAATTACTCACTAATATCTGATTTTTAGTGCTTTTTCTCTTACTCCAAAATCTAAAAGACATCTAGACCTTTTGTCATTTTCTTCTTGCATAATTTTCTTTATTTTAAATCATAGTTATGTTGTAAATCCAGTATTTTGAGATCTTGTTAATAAGGAAAGAAAAGAACATGTTATATTTACATAGGGCCACAAATAGTGCAAACTACTTTGATTTAACATTATCTGATTGAGTCATCAAGATAATCATAAGTCAGTATGTTTGAGGGTTTTCTCAAGTCAAAGAGTTAACAATTGACAAAATCATAAGAGCCCACATTTATAGAATGCTCCCTACATTTTTAAGGCACTTAAAGGCAGCTCACACGTGGCATCCATGTAACCCCCACCCCCGTCCTTCTGAGGTTGACGATGACTGTGAACCCACTTCACAGGTGAGGAGGCTGATGGGCTTGGTCAAGGTCACACATCCATTAGGTGGCAAATTCAGGATTTCCATCCAGGCACCCTGACTGGAGAGACGTGGTTTGTCCACATCCCACCCAGACTCAAACCAGAATCAGAGCCCTCGTGGGTCTGCCAGTCCCTGTTAGAGACGGAAGCTCAGTGTCATTACCGGCACTTGTCCCCATCAAGCCCCGTGGAAATGCCTCCCGGCCTTTTCCACCCCTCTTGCCAGCTGGGGCCCATCTCATCTTTCAAAATTCAGAGCAAAGTTACCACCTCTTTGAAGTCTCTCCAGACCTTCCTCTACAGAGCCCCCTTCTCCAGGTAAATGATACAAAAAAAAAAAAAAAAAGGAAAAAAAGCTTAAAAAGACTCCTTCTTGTTGACCCACTCATGTCAAGACACTTGCATGGCTGGCACGTCCACCAGTTCGTTTAGAAGCAGGACACTTGTCACTTCCATGGCGCTGCCGCATAGAGCCCCGCGGTCCGGGTCCTGTCTTACTTCCCAGCGGGAGTGCTGCCCTCTGGTTCTGAAAGATAATGATTTTGTGTGCAAACACGATTATATAGAACATGCCAGAAGAAAAACTAGGTAAGGGACCAGCTGTCTGGAGGGATAACGTGGGGCAGAGATACATCTTTGGCAGCAATGGAAAACCAGACTGAAGACACCTGTATGGCTCCTTTCACCCTTCAAACAAACCAGGATAAATGAGGTCCAGGGAGAAGCCGGCTAACTCCAGGCCACACTGCCAGGGGCACCCCGACCCCACAGTCATATCTCCTCTTTCTGAAAAGGAATGGTTCCCTTTCAATACCCAAACCAAATTTTTCATGCTTAGCATGCACAGGGTCCTGGGTTCAATCCCCAGTACCTCCTCTAAAAAGAAAGAAAACCTAACTACCTGCCCCCTGCCAGTAATAAAATAATTAAATAATTGAAATATTTTAATAAAACAAATAAATAAATGATCATATTCAATTTATTGGGAAATAGCAAATGATGGCAAGGGACGTTGTAACGGTTTCTGTTACCACCAATGGGACGTGAAATACAAAGAATGACCAAACACTGATTTTGATGTTTTCTCTGCTGCTGGATAATATCGCAAATACTTCCTCTGCCTCGTAGGTTACTTGACCACCACTTAGGAAACATGCAGAGTTGCATGTGTTTGCTGTTCTCAAATATTAAAGCTCTTACAGTGTCTTTGAAAAATGTGACTTGTGTGCCTCATAACCTGGTAAATTTAATAAATCTAAATGAAGCAGATCAAGCGTCATTAGTCAGGGCACACGGTCCCTGTCTTCTGATCTTTTCCACGTTGTCTCACAGATCATAGTTCTCAAACGCCCTCTGACCTTCACTGTGTCAAAAGGGGTGGCCGAGCATATGTCCTTACACAGAACTTCAGCCTTCACTTAGGACAACCTGTGAAGATTCATTGTGTTTTTTATTCTTTTAACAAAGACCAATACTGTTGATATTTCAGCATCTCATTTATGCCACTCTGGCAACTATTTTTATATACCTCTTAGATTTTACTCAGTGCCTGTTAATCTCCATAATACAAGATACAGTCATGGGATCTCTCAGTGAGAAGGTTTATTCTGAGCATTGGTTGATTATCGCAAACACCAGTCAAATCTTTGCTTATCACAGAAGCATAGAAAGCTCTTGGTGGTTGATTCAAAGAGGGTGGGCTTCTGTCTCCACTACATTATTCAAGACATCGATATCCTCATTAAGAAAATGCCTTCTAATGGTTTGTGTGTCTAAGTTTCACCTTTTATAATGTGCTGGGGAATTCAGATATTTTTAGTCAATGCAGAGAAGCTTTGAAAGGCTAGAGAGCTTTTTTTTGTTTCCCCAGGGAAGCAATGACTCAGGGGATTTGGGACATTTTATGTCAAAATCCCTCCCCACAAGCCTAATTCAGATCAGCAGCCGCTGAAAGTCACTCTCAGCAGATGGGCTGCTTCTGTGGTGTGACTCACTCTCCAAATCGTCCCTGTTATGAAGGTCTTAGCAGAGGGTCACACTTAGTATATATTTTTGACCATTATGAAAAGCTGCTGAAAAGAGTTTAGGATGGAGAAGAAATACAGAATGGATAGATTCTGTGCCTGATGCGAGGACAGAGGGTCTGTTCCCACCAGCAGCAGCATAAATACAGCACAAGCCATCAGGTCGTGGAAAAGCACCTCCAGCTGCTGGGTGGAGACTGGGATTCTGTTTTCACGCTTTACTCTGTTTTGTTAGGAACTGGCCTCCATCTTTATATGTATATATATTTGCACTCTACTTGCTTTCTTTTAGATTAATTATTTGTTATTTCATATTAATTTGTTAATTATACCTCCTCGCACTATTCTTTTTGTACTTTTGCTGGAGAATAAGGCGTGGCTCCTTGATTTATTTCATCTTAATAAATTACATTATTCTGGTCATTTCCCTAATACCGCTGGCACCTTCGACCCTCTAAGCTCCACATCCCCCTCCTGGCTCTTGTAGTTGCTGTTGGCATGCCATTCTACATACGATGTAAAGTCTGTAAGACACTGCAAGCATATCATTTATATTTACCCATGGACTGAATTCCCGTGTCCTTAATTCTCTCTTAAATTTCCATTTTTCACCTGGGATCATTTTCTTCACCTTAAAAAAAAAAAAAAAAAAAAGGCAAGACTTGTGATAGCAAATTTCCTCCTTCTCATTTGTCCAAAAAATTGTTTTCATCTTTCTTTCATTTTTGCAAGATGTCTTGATTGAGTATAGAATCCTAGGTTGAACTACTGTCTTTCAGTGCTTTAACCTGCAATTTGTGGCTTTCTGGCTTCCAGTGTTTCTGTTTAGAAGTCAGCATTCACTCTCATGATTGCTCCTTTGAGGGTAATTGGTTTTTTTTCCCTCTAGATTTGTAAAACTTTTTTCTTTGTCTTTGACCTTGGGCATTTTTAACACAGTGTCTTATCGGTTACAAATTGTCCTTATTGTTGCTGGCAGTGTGTGGATTTATCTTGTGTGCAGTTTACTGAACTTCTTAAATTTGTCCACCCCGGGTTCTGGAAACTTATTGCTTTGAATGTTGCTTTGCCACTTTGTTACATTTCTGCTCCTTTTATGTGTATGTCTATTCTGCTGTTTCTTTTATTTATTCATCTTTTTCTCTATTCTCTTAAGCATTTAATTATAGGTAATTTTAAAGTATGTTTCTGCTAACTCTAAACCTGGACCATCCGTGAGTCTGTTTTTGCTTTTGGCTTTGGGTAAATATCCTTGTCTGTTCACATGTATAGTAACTTCTGATTGCACAGTAGGCATCGTGGGTGAGCAGACTACAGACACCACAGATGATGCCTTCTCCCTAAGAGGATTCCACCAGCCTGCGTCAGGAAGCAAAGGCAAGAGGTGATCGCCTTAATCCAATCAAGTATTGAGCTGTGATGGAAAACCAGCCTACCTCTGGTTGTCCCCTAATCCTCCGGCCGCGCCCTCCCGTGAGCGGACTGAGACCCTGACAGTGTGCGCTCATCAGCACTGAAACATTATTGTAGCTCCAGCTGTGCGTTTCAGAGCCCCTGGCCCAGCTGTCCTGCTGTGTGCCCCACTCAGTTTCAAAATCTGCAAGTCTTGAAGATGAGGCTTGTCGGATACTTAAGGCTACCACCTCTCCTGTCATATTTTTTGCTTCTGAAGCACGTCTAGGAGATATCACTCTGCTTTTTATAAGCTTTTGGCTCAGGGCCCCACTCACTCATACAGTTGAAGATCTCAACAAATGTCTCTTGGGGAAAATGACCGTGCATCTGGGGGGCTCAAGTTTTCAAATGGTGCATCTAGTCTCATTCAACTGCAAAATATCGTATGGATTTTCTTTCTTTTAAAAAGGGTTCTCGAGACCTACAGAAGGACTCCACATGTCCCCAGAAGACCAAAAAAGTAGCTGGTAATTATCCAGTTATCCATTTGCTGGGAAAGATTCTCCCCATCCAGAATGTTAGTTTTTCTAATTCACAGTTTACCAGAGTTTTCCAGTGTTTCAAAAATATGATTTTTGTAATTTATCCCCTTTTTTGCACTTTTACAATGGGAGCAGTAACCTGCCGTGACCTAAACATCCAATGTAGAGGGTCCTTCTTTTGTTTCTAAATAGATCGATGTGAAGTTGTGTTACTTCAGAAAGATGAGATCTCTATGAAATGTTGGGAAAATAAACAACTGAGAGGGATACACTTCCATCCATTAAATATCCTCCCATAAGAGTAAATCCAAGGACAGTGTTTTTCAGAGGTTGCTGTTATACGCTGACTGTGTGCCAGGGAACATACATACAAATATTCAATATTCAATCTGATTTACAGGGTAAATCAAACTGATGCTAAATGTAATCAACACAGCATCCACTAGTGGAGAAGATAGAGGAACTAGAATACATGAGTGAAAGAAACACATATTTCACTCAAATCCCAATTAGAAAAAGAAGGAAAGAGGGAGACGGTGTAGGGACCCTGGTCTTTCAGATCCTCGACATCAATTCTTTACGTAAATAATAAGCCTTGTGGGACAAGAGTTAGGAAGACAGACTCTGCATTCAGACTGCCTGGTTCCACCATTTTCCATGTGACTTTGGGCAAATTACTTAACCTTTTTGTGCCTTAATGTCCTCACCTGCAAAAGGCTTGCAGTGCTTTCCAGAGTGCTTGGGAGGACTGCATGAGTTCACATTTGCAAGGTGCTTAGGAAGGCACCTGACACATATTTAGCACTGAAGTGTTCATTCCATAACTAATTTTATGCACGCCCTCCCCCCTACTTTCTTGGCTCACTTCCCTGACAGTAGAGGCTTTCCAGCTTCCACAAGAGTCTTCCCAGCAGGAAAATGCCTGGTTTCCAGGTCATTCTGGTGCAACTCTGGAAACTAGAGAAAAACACCCTTTTCAAGGGGTGTAGTGTTTGCGCAGCTCACTTTTGATCAGTGCCTGGAGCTTGCTTCAGGGATTGGGCAATCACAGTCTTGCTTTCCTTTTTTTAATGTGGTTATCAATAGATTCAAGTTGGGGAGACCCCCTTTTGCTAATAACCAGTTCCAGAAATCTAGTTTTGCACTACAGACATGCATTTGACCTCCTGGCTTCTGTGTTTTAACATCATGTCTCAACATCCTGCCCATCTCTTTGGTGCTAGGCTTTAAGAATCTTATTCTGTCAGCTGTAGGCTCGGGTACCCAGGGAAGGTGTTGGTTCAGACCTGTCCTGGAACGCTGATGGTTCTTGTTGTTTTCAGATAACTGTTCTCACCTAAGCCAACCAGTGGTGCCTTTGTTTCATTCTCCTTTGTCTTGATGGAGAGGCTGGAGGTGACGCTGGGACAAAGTAGCAGGTGCTTTGAAAGCTGGCTGAGCTGTCTCATTTCCTCTGAATCCTCCCCAGTATGCCCATTCTGATGTCCAGAATCTCTTTTTTTTCAACCAGCATACTCACTATAGAATTGACAGAAAAATCGGTCTCTGCCATGCACAGCGGTTCCAGATTACTGGTTGCAGGCAGTAGAGGGAACCCACAGCATGTAGCCTGCTTGTCTGGAAGGATCCCAGCCGCCCCCAGTGGGCAAGCTCTGCCTCTCCAGGGACCTCAAGGAAGCCGATGAAGCAGCCGATACAGTTGCACGTTGTAATGCCCTGCTACCACGGCCCCTGAAGTTCCCATCTCTGCGGACCCCGTGGGTTAATGCATGGTGGTCAGAATGGAGTCACATGACCTCAAAAGATGTCGGCTAGTAACTGTGCATAGGCAGAGGAGTGGATCCTGGAATGGGGTGAGGCTTCAGAAATCCACGCACCATCTATTACAGACGGAATTACAGTTGCGATACATTAAATGACCAAGTGGGTGATGCTGTAAGAGTGTATACAATGAGAGGGCAAACAGACACTGCATTCCTTCTAGTATCCCTGGGTGTACATCAGATGCTAACCAGGGCCCCCTGCTAACTGTTTCACAAGTTCCATTTATTGTCTTAATTCTGCCGCCAGCCGCCGAGCCCTGGGCGCGCCGCTCCCGGGGCAGCAGAGCCGGGAGGCTTCCGAGCGGGGCCGGGGTGTGTGTGCCCCCGGCCGGCGCCCCGGGTCCAGGTGCCCCTGTGGCTCTCCTCACGCGTCCGCAGTGTTTGGTGCTACCGCTTCCCCCCTCTCCTCCCGCAGGTGATCCACCAGCTGCGGCTCTCGGAGAACGAGAGCGCGGCGCTGCAGGAGCTGCTGGACTGGCGGCGGCGGCTCTGCGAGGAGCGGGAGGACTGGCCGCAGATCCTGCGCCGCTCGGAGCCCAGGGCGCCGCCCCCGCCTCCCTGCAAGAAGCCCACGCTTCTGAAGAAGCCCGAGGGGGCCTCCTGCAGCCGGCTGCCCTCCCAGTTCTGGGACACCACCCTGTGAGGCGGCGCGGTGCTCCGGGCTCGCGGGCGGGGCCGCGTCGGGAGCATCCGCGCGCTCAGGCCGCACGTCTCCACGCAAAGCGCAGGACAGCCCGCTAAGTGCACGAGACCCCCTGGGCGTGTGCGCGCGCGCGTGCATGCTTGTGTGTGCGTGTGCGCTTTCCCACCCGGGATACGCTCAGATTTTCAGGCCCCGCGGATCCGGGCCGTGCGACCCCCAGGGAGCGAGAGCAAGGCCGGGCCAAGGGTGGCCGCGGAGGGAGAGGACGCCAGGGCAGGAGGGGCCCACGCACACTGCGCAGCCGTGTCTGCGCGGTCCGACCGCGCGCGACTGTGCTTCGGTCACCGTGAGACACACTTACAGGACATAGGTTCTCTTTCTTTGTAGGTGTTTGTGTTTTATTGCAATTCTGATCCTGATCGTTATTTACATGTTTGTTACTGTGTTTTATATCTTTATCCAATTGGTGGTGCTCCCTTTCTTCAAAATACAGATTTTAAAACATCATTTCTAGAACTTTTTTTCCCCACATACCTTTTATTTTATTTTATTTTTTAATGTAAAGTACCTGAAAATGCTGAGACAGTATCGTTTTTGCTTCGCCTTGTGGAGCCGTGCAAACCCCTGGCTGCAATCCCACGTCTTCTGTTTCATTCACTGGTCAGCAGGTGGTGCCTTCCCGTGCCCTGTATTTCTGGGCGTGTGGGTTGGGAGCTCTTTACTTAAATCTCATCTCCTGACTTGGGCAGAGGTTACAGGAAGTGAGGCACTCACTTCAACTCACTCACAGGGCTTCAGATTCATAGCTGGGGCGTGAAGGGATCGTGTCCACTCAAAGGTCTGCCTAGTGCAGAGCAGCACGCTGAGAGCCTCTGGCTGCAGTGGCTGGGCTGCTCCACAAGACCTGGTCCCTGCAGAGCTCCCCTGCATGGCTCGCCGCCCCAAACCCTCTGCCTCCTTGGATGCACAGGTCTTGCTTATCCATGGCTTCTGTCCACTGCTAGGAAGTTCTGAGTACTGGCATCAGACCATCACGTCTTGCTCTTTGGAACTTTGTATTCATACCCACCTTTGAAAAGTTACTGTGGCAATAAAAGGGTACAACTCTGTTCTTCTGTGCTGGTGTTTATGTGCTGGTCGTGTTGTTTTGCACAAATTTTTCCGTCTCCTGATTGGATAAGTAAGGGCAAGGAGGACGTCTCATTTCCACGGCCTCCCTTCCTACGTTCTTCTCACAGCATCTTGCCAGCTTCAGGCATTATGGTTTATTTTAAAACAAATTTTTTTTTGAATTTTATTTTTTATGGAAATGTAGTTGGTATACGATGTTAGTTTCAGGTGTACAGCGAAGCGATTCACTTATATGTATGCACACACATATATATGTGTATTTTTTTCAGATTCTTTTCCATTACAGCTTATCACCAGAATATAGTTCCTTGTAGGTCCTTGTTGTTTATCTATTTTATACGTAGTAGTGTGTTTCTGTTCATCCAGATGCCTAATGTACCCCTCTCCCCCTCTCCCCTTTGGTAACTATAGTCTGTAAAACGAAGATATTCGTGGTTATTCACGTGTAACTCCTAGGCAGGCATATGTCAGTTTAGGAATAATAACAGGCCAGTAAATCAGGAGAGGACTTCTACTGCAAAGACAGTTCATTAGACTCACAAACCCCACACTGCACCGGGGGCAGGGCGGGGGGATGCCACGTGGAGAGGCCCCCGGGTGCGGCTGGAGGCAGTGGAAGCGGGGGTGGGGGTGGGGCGGCAAGCTTGTTTTGTGGTTTCCTGGGGAGGAACGCGAGGCTGGGTGTGCGTGTGTGGCAGTGACGGGTCTGTGTCATTCCAGCTGGCTCTCGGGTACAGAGGCTGCCTTGGTTGTCTGGTGGCTGGCCCGGGGCAGGGGGACGGTGGCCTGGAGAGGGAGAGGCAGATAAAGGGAGTGGCTGTGGTGTGGCCCTAGAATGGTTGGGGTTTTCTCCCTCTAGAACCAGGCTGGCCTGGGGAGGGGCAGTCGCCCCAGGATCAGCAAGGCCCAGATGTCAAAGCATCAGAATGCAGGACATTAAGAGACCGTGAAGACATGGTCAAGTGGTAACATGGCTGAGGTCACCCGACCATCTCAGGGAGGTGTCCGCCCCTCTCCAGCTTGACAACAATCCAGCCCCACTCCCCGCCTTTCTTCCCTCTGCCCTTGACGTCCGGCTGCCTAACCCCAGCCACGGAGCAACAGTGATGCCAGCCTCCTGCGAGCCACCTCTTCCTTGGCCAGGCCTTCACACTGGAGGCACTTCACGACCTTTGTTAAATTAAAAGCGTGAGCTGGATTTCTCTGCGCACACACACACACAGTGTGTTTATTTACACCAGAGTGAAAAGTGAACAGTTCAAGCACGAGACTTGTGCGGACTTGTTCGAACGTGCGCCGAGCACCTGCTGCGACCGTTCCGGTTGCTCTGCACGTGCGGCTCCGGCAGTCCGGGGCTCGGGCAGCGGCCACCCGGACCTGCCCGTCACCCACTCCAGGCAGCGTGAGCATCATGTGTAAGTAAATATTTACTCTGTCTAGTGGTGCCTGTGTCTCATCCAGGGTCCTTCATCTTCTAGAGCTAAAGGCCGACCCCGGGAAGACTTTCGGAAACACAGCTTCCAAACTCAGAAGTCCCGCCTTTTGTGCTTTGTGGTCTGCACTCCGCAGCACAGGGGTTTCAGTCTGTGGCCCTCACTCCCTTACAGCCGGCTGATCAGGCCTGTTCCGCTTGCAGGACAGGAAAGTCAGCTGAGACTCAGAGCATTCACAGCCATGATGGTATTAACAGCATTACCAGTCGTCATAATATGGGATAAAGTCCAAATCTGTGTGGGTATTAAAGGTCCCCTCGGAATGATTCTTTAAGTTCCTCAACAATTACAACATTGTCAAAATAATAAACAAAGGTACTATTCTGGATAATAAAGCACTGAATGCTTTTCCACATAAGCAAGATTTCCACAATTATGTATGTTTGCAGTGTATTTAATGATGGTGTTTTAATTGCTATCAGACCATAAGGTATGAATTATGATGGATTGTTGGGCCTGAGACCTTATGTTTAGCAACATAGTTGGTATGAATTATTATCCTCTGTTCAAAAACTGCCCAATCTTACTGTTTTTAAAAATAATACTTTATGAGAGGTCACTAAAAACTGCTATCAAAATGTTTAGGGTGGGTTAAAATGATTTAAAAGGTATTTTCTACAGTGGAAAAATATGTCCTCGGTATTCTCAAATAGTGGTAAATAATTTAGTAGAATTCTGCTACCCAATGAAAGCAACAAAAAGTTAAAATCTTAGCTTTGGAAATGAACGCCGCATGTGAACGTTACACAACTGGGACAAGGAATACATTGTGAATTCCATAGTCTAGAAGCGTGGACACATTTCTGGGAAAATTCTCTTCCTACCCACTTGCAGCCAGACATCCACCTGAGCTTCTGCCACAGCAAAGGACAGGAGGCTGTTACACAAGGGCACTCCACAGTGGAAACGTTTCACCCACTGGCTATTGCTCTGCACTGCTAACTTTTTCCACCTTTTAAATGTATATCTTTAGTTAGAAGTTAAAAATTTTTATTTTTAATTCTCATTGGGAAATTTTCAACAAAAAAATTTTCAAAGCTGCGAAAATAAAAACAAAAACCCAACGGTGTTCCAAGGAAAAGTTTGGTGTAATTTCATCACATTTTTCAAATTGTTTTTAGCTGCACATAAAAATCCATGCAATGGAGATGAGAGCAATTATATTTTATTGTGCAATGGTAAATTCTCTACAATGTTCATGGTTTCCCAGAACAGTAACACTGCTTTCAGAAAACTAAAAATACATTCTTCACCCCCATTCTATTTCCTTTACATCTTATTCATAAGCAATGACTTTATCAAACAGATTCTACAGTGTTCTACCCGTGTGAGTTACAAAGTTACCCACATAGCAAGGGGTTGTAGCATGCTGAGTTAGAGCCTGGAAGAATCACCTTTGTAGTTTTTCTCTTTACCTAAGTACTGCAGACCCCTGGGATGTTCCCATTATTGTGGTTTCAGTAAGTTTCTCTAAAATCCAGGATGCTTTGTAAAACTTTAAAAATGACTTTTTCAAAGGGTAAGTCTTATTAGCTGCCTATAATACATCTCCAGCACCTGTTCTGATTTCTCAGATCACTTTTCAGATTTTTAAAAAATCTATTTATACCTCAAATACCACTTTTTTTGTGATTTGACAGCACAATATAATCTGGATTTTATGTAGCGGACAAGGTCATTACAATGGCAGAAGAAAATCTCGGTGTCATCTCATAAGAAAATATTAAAGGTGAATAAATCTATGCAGTTATTTCAATTGTTGTTTTATAATAGGAATGCATCAAGTGTGTCTTCTCCTTCCTTTGAATTCGTCATCGACAGACGTCCTGGCGTATCTGCTGGCCTGCCTCCCCCACAGCCCGGGGAGCACGTGTGGCTTCAAAGGAAGTCTCCAGAGCTCGCCCAGGGGACGATTCCCTGATGCCACCACTCAGTCTCCAAAGTCTACAGAAAATGAAAGAGAATGAAAGTATTGATACATTCCAAGGGGGGGGGGATCAAAGCTCTGAAAAAAAATGGAATAAAACTAAATTCAATTTGAGGTTTTGATCTTTTAAGATTTCAGCAAACAAAGAGGATGGAGGTCCATGATCTAAAACAATTGGTTGAAAAGTGGATAAAGTCTGTCACCTTCTGAAGGGTGATTTTCTTATTGAACCCACTTTGGGGGCTCTGTTAAACTGAAATCCATCAAACGAGGTCTTGAATGATAACAAGCAGAGCCAGTCTGCCTGGCAGAGTCCCCATTGTGGTTTACCAACGTTATTGTTGAATAAAATCATCTTTTTTGTTGTTACCAAAGAAGTACAGTTGATTTACCATGTTATGTCAGATTCTGGTATACAGCACAGTGATTCAGGTATATATATATATATACACATTCTTTTCCATTCTAGGTTATCACCAACTATGTGTATAGTTCCCTGTGCTACACGGTAAGACCTTGTTGTTTATCTATTTTGTATAGTTTGTATCTGCTAATCCCAAACTCCTAATTTATCCTCTCCTTCAAAATAATCAATGCTACAAAAGTAGCATTTTCCATATTTTTATATAAATAGGTTGCACAGTACATGCGCATCGTAGGGGAAAGAAAGTTCTGCATTTGGAGAGCTGTTGTCATTCCCAGACTCTTGGTGTTGCTCAGTCCTTGGCACACTGAGAGCAGCAGCCTCCCCTGGCGGGTGAATAAATGAAACAATGCATCAATGAATGAATGAAAGCCAGTGCAGGTGTTTCCAAGGTTACCAGACTGTAGCATTTGTCATGTCCTTCTGATCCCATGCCAAATCCTTAAAAATAATATAAAATATTACTTAATATTTAAATCAGCATGCAGGACTTCTGGTAGACCAGAAAATGTGAGAAATGCCAGAAACGTAAAGCAGAGTGACAACAGAATTACGAAAGGAAGCCACAGCCTCATGTGGACACAGGGGAGCCCCACGCCCACAGTGGGAGCTGGTGCCACAGTTCTTCATGGACACACACAGGGATCAGGGCCAACTGCAAGGGGCTTAATGAACGGGACACTCCAGCAAGAGAAGCCAAACACATCAACCCATGACACCTCTCTTTTCCATCATCAGCCACGCAGAATTGTTGGAATTAGGACACATAAGGGCTCGTTCAGAGAAGGAGACAGTGCCCGGGTATCAGAGATCCTGGGCCACAGGGACTAGTCAAGAAGGAACATTGCCTGGTCATTCATTCAGCCCTCCCGGCAACCCTCCCCCCCCCCCAGGAAAATGATCTCAAATGGACGTCACACCTGCACATTTCAGCCCTTCCCTAAGAGGGCAGCACAAACAAATTCAGCAGAACACCTAACTGCTTCAGCACAATCAAGGGCCACGAAGTAGCGGAGAAACGAATGACCGTGACTTCAGCAAGGTGAGGAAATGGTGCCCAGAGCACAGTCTCCGGGGCGAGCGGCGCTCTGTTGAAATAAGTAAGTTGTAAGTAATTTAGGGGACAGCTTTCCAGCTTGGCAGGTAAAGTGTGACTCAACAACTCTGATTCTGGAGGCATCTTTGTAACTTTGTCAAATTCAGCAAAAATTCAGATTCTGGAAGCCTTTTAATATCCTTGTGAAAAATCTGGGAGACACTAGCCAGAGTCGGCGTTCCTTCCCCGGAACCCTCCCCAGCACGGTCACTGGTACTGGACGTATCTGCGGACACCAGGCTCTCAGAGAAGAATCTGCAATGACTTACCTGACCTATTAGACTTGAAGGCAGCAGAGATGCCGCTGGCACTAAAGAATGAGACACCGGTAGTCTGCGTATCCGCTGGTGAAGGACACACTTAACGCCCAGAGCTGTGGCAAATAAAGTGCCCACTGAAGGCAGGGCTGTGGCTTCGGGGGCAACCGGCTGCCGTCACGGACAAGCATGGTGGAGTGAGGGACACGGTGGCTGTGGGCTGTGCCCAGTGGTTTTCACCTGCATTCGGGACCGTGCCTATGGCGCAGCCAGACACAGGGAAATTAGCAGTAAGGCAGGTGAAAAAAACGCAGCCTCTGTCTGGAGTTCGTTTTCACGTGGTGTGACGGGTCCCCTCTCGTGAAGCTGGGCGGCAGCAGGGAGCCGCCGCTTCCACACTGACAGCTCCGCACCCAGCAGCCGTTCTGGTTCACTTTCAGTACGGATGTCGATGAGGTGCCTGAGCTAGTCAACCCTTTTTTTATAAAACAGGTTTTGTGTTGGATGATTTTGCCCAGCTCTCAGCTAACGGAAGCGTTCTGAGCACGTTTAACGCAGGCTAAGCTAAGCTGTGATGCTCAGGAGATTAGGTGTTTTAAAAGCATTTTCACACTATTTTCAACCTAACAATAGGTTGGTTTCTTGGGACGTAACCCCATCTTTGGACGTCAAGGAAGATCTGTATAGGAGATTGGTGGAAATGAGCTCAAAGAGATAGCACTGGGGATAAGAAATCTTTAAGCATCTTTTTACATAAATTTGGCCCATCCAAGTGTTTTACATATTAAAAAGTAAATTTAATCCAAATAATAAAAAAATCTTAAAATTAAATACAGATACAAATGAACCAAGAAGCATATCAATATAATAATCTCATCACATTTATTAAAGAGTTAAATTAGGTAACTTTTGAACAAGTATCTTAACTATATCTTTACTAGAACAGAGTCCAAAGACAAAAAGAACTTCAAAGACACCTTGAACTTGACTTAGTAACTCTGCTGATAACTTGGTATCACGAAGGTAATGCTAACCTGCTTAGTTTTACGGTAGGTCCGGCAAATAAGTTAACATGTTACAGTTGCTGGCAAAGGTGGGAAAAGAAGGGTGCATGTAGACTTGGAATGAAGACATGTGAGGAAGAACTCTGCGCTTTCAGATTTGATTTCGTTTTCAGAATAAAACATTGAAAAAAAAAAATCCCAGCTCTATCCACTGGAAGCACTTAGAAGGAACAAACCCTATGAGCAGTGAGCGCCCTGAGCACACACAGGCTTCTGAAGGGCAAATGTCACCTCTGGGACAGAGGAACCCGGAGGCGAGCCCGGGCCCTGCTGTGGCAGCAGAACCCAGGGAGGTCCTGGTGCCAACACAGCACAGGAGGGGGTTTGGAGTGCTTCCGGTGACCAAGTTTGGGTTCTTTTATTAAAATTACAAGAGAAACACTACAAGAAATGACACAGACAGTTTACACTTCAGACAAATAGAGGAAACATTTAAAACCTCAAAAAGGAAAACTCACGTGGCTAACTCACAGAGAGGCAGGGCTGACGGCGTCAGCGAGCCCCTCCAGTGCGCGGCGCAGTGAGAGCGGCGCGTGAGGTGCCGGGGTGTCTCCAGACACCTACGAAATCACAGTAAATGCAAACAGATTGCATTCGTTTATGAAAAGATGGTGAAATTAAAAATTAAAAAAGAAGAATGAAATTAGAGGAGGAAAGGGGAAAAGAAGAAAAGAAATCCAGTTAGCTGAAGTAGAATTTGCTGTCAGAATACATCGCCTTCCCCATGCACTAGCTGTTTGAGCATAAAATATTCTTTCCTGTCGTGATCCCCAATATGCTTAACAATAAAAGCGGGGGGCTACATCCATGCACCACGCGCCGTCAAGGTGAGCGTGAGCTGGAGCGGCCCGTGGGAGCGTGGCCTGTCACCTGAGCAGACGTGGGCTGTCATCATCTCACCCAGAGCTGCTGCTTTGCACTTACCTGCTCTGCCACTCAACCATCTGTAGCTCTTTGAGTAGCAACAGAATACTTAAGGTTTGCTTTTCCTCAGTGATCGCAGGCAACCCTGAGGCAAAGGAAGAAAAAGAACAAATATATCCTATTTGCTAGTCTATTTTACCCCTGAAAAGAGAAAATTAAGAGGCCAGTCACTATGATGTGCCACGTGTTGGAGTCTGATATCCACTCATTCAAACGAGTACTAGTCGTGTGTGTGTGTGTGTGTGTGTGTGTGTGTGTGTGTGTGTTGGGGGCTGAGAGGTGAGTGGATGTACAATAAATTGCTAAACGATAATTCTAAAATGTTACAAAACTCATCATAGGATAATTGACATTTTTGAAAAAACAAGATAGAACAGCCAAAATACGAATTTGTCCCAGCCAGAAAATATAAAAGCGATGGTAGTGCCCAGAGGAAGAGGAAGCTTGTCTCTAGTCAGAAGAATGCAACTTACTCAAGGTACCAGTTTTAAGAACATATACATAAGTTAAAAAAACAAAACAGAAAAGTGGCTTCAAGGATTAACTGTGCTGGAAACATGAGCCCATTGTCTTCCAGGTTTGCTCTGACACTTATTCCCAAGACGAGGTGTTCTTTCTGAATGATGAAAATAAAAATGACGTGAAATTGGAAATAAAGCCCCCCTCCCCCAATGATTTGACGGTGTCAGACCTCGCCTCGGGCAAGCCCAAGGAAAACGACAGGGAAACACACGGAATTCAGAGCGCCAGCATTTATCAGGGTCAAAGCAGTGTCTTTTAAGACTGCAAGTAAGCACAGAACATCCCACCCGACCACAGGGGGAGTGAGGGGGGCACACGGAGGCCCGAAGTGCACGCTTCTTCCCCGGGGGGGCCCAGAAGAAATCTTTGAAATCTAAAGTTGCGGAAAGAAATGTGAAGTGGGAATTTAAAGACTTCGTGTGTGAGTCTCCATAAAACCTGGGCAGATTCTGAAATCAAAGCAACTGAGAAGGCTCCGGCGGCCGCCCCGCAGCACGTGCTAAACACACGGACGGTGGGGAGGCCTGAAACCGACCGGGCAGGCAGCCGAAGTTTTTTCTGTTGTTCAAGTTAAAGGATTATGTGTTTGGTGTGTGGTAATCTTTCCCCCGATTGTTCTGAGGGAAAAACAGCAACAACGAAGTGAACGGCTTCTTAAGGAATAATTTCAGAGACAAGACCTTCGGGCTTTGATACCGTCAGTCGGTATTTTTGAGAACTCACTAAGGGACGAGTCCACAGTGGTCCCAGGGTTTACAAAGACCAGAGAAACCCGGAGCTCCAGGTCTTGGATGGGTCACAGTCTGGACCGCTGCATGAAGGAGTGGCAGCAGCAGCAAGGCTCAAGGCACCCAGACCAGCCATTATGAGAACACATGGCTCGGAGGTGATAACAGGTTAATCCTAAAACTGGGAGGAGAGCCAGATGCTGCCCAAAACTTGGAAGGAGCAGAAGCAAAATAAGCCTGATGCACCAGTTTAACTGTCAGACGTCTGGGAAAATTCTTCAATTCTGTACACTAGGTGCCGAAGGTACCAACATGCCTTTGAACAGACAGCTGAAGAAATGTGTTAAGACTCACATGTGTCAGGAAGCACCCCAGTGTCGGAGGTCAGGAACACCTCAAAAGCAAACGAACGAACTAACGCACAGAGAAAAGGATCAGATCGGTGTTTACAGAGGCGGGCGGTGGGGGGAGGCTGTCAGCAGGGACAGACTCCCAGGTATTAGATGAACATGCATAACGTGGCCAATATGATGAACGGCGCTGTGTGTCACACATGGAAGAGAGCGAGTCCTAAGACGTCTCGTCACAAGGGAAAAATCACTGCTTTTCCTTCTCCTTCATTCTGAATCTGTGTGAGGTGAAGAGGATTTACTCACCCTGCTGGGAGAGGCCCTCTCCCGACGGCTCTAGGTCACGTCACGTTGTGCACCTTAGACGTACACAGGCTGCAGGTCGGTTACGTTGCAACAGAACTGGGAGGAGGAAACAACAGAAACAAGCAATGAAGGGGGGAATTACTTTATGCCTCAGATTTTTGTTTTAAATGGCTTTTTCGTCCCTGTCTTTTCACTCGCCCAGGGCATTAGGTGTGTTTCTGTGCCTCCCGCTGGCTTTTGTCTGAGAGGTTTAGGGGGGTCTGGGGCCACTCCCCTTTTGAGTTAATCTCAACATCAGTGGCAAAAAAAAAAAAAAAAGCTACTCTTTTCCTGATCAGAAGGAAATCTGAGGCCAGCCTAGCGTGGAACAGGCGTTGCCACCAGTGAGTCAGGGCAGAGCGGCCCAGGCTCACCCTCGTGGGTGGCTCGGATCATCACATGCGGACTCGCGCTCCCTCCTGTCCCTCTGTAGACATCATTTTCAGTCATCTGAGGGTCACTGCCGGGCAGTTCCCGTGAGCTCAGTTCCTGCTCGTCACCCACGAAGATGTTTGCCCACGAGCCGTGGTAAAAAGCACAAAGGACAGAAAGCCCTCAAAAGGAGAAAATAAAACCCCACTGAGCCAGCCCGCATAGTTTCCATGTCCCAGTCCCCGCAGCCCGACATTCCGTTCTTGTCGATGAGGGAGCAATATAACATACAGTGCTGTCACCATGGCTATTAATAACTTGGGTGGCGTCCAGAAGCACACGGGCACAGGGCGGCAGTCTGCCCTTAGTCGTCCCATCCGTGTTTAGCTGCTCCCTCTCCGAGGCCAGGCTTCTGTGTCTCCCGCCTGCCACGTGCGGGGCTTCTAATTCTCCAGTCACACAAAAGCCCTGATTAATGGTGATAGGGGCTGATTTTTTTTTTTTTAAAAGAGACTTAGAAAGCCACAAAGGACTCTGAGTTCCAAAACACTCCATTAGCACTTTCCAGTCCTGTTTTAGAAAACCAAGGGGGAAAATGTAAAACGGAGTGGGTTGGAAAGGTTTTCCATCAAAGTAGAGTTGTAATTTTAAGTAGGAGTTTGGCATTTCCACCCCCTAATGGTAAGCGTGGTTAGGAGAGGCTTGGCTTCACTGTTTACAGCAAACCTTGATTAAATACAAACAGGCAAATGAAACCAAAAAAAAGGGAAAAAAAGAAAGAAAGAAAAGAAAAAGAAGACCCTCCCAGAATGTCCTGTGGTCCTAACCCAGGAGAATTATCTTAAAGGGAAAAAAAAGAAAAGGTCTGTCAACTTGGCCATCTGTCTCTGCCCTCTTCCTCCCCATTTTCTTCAGCCTTTTGTCCATTTGTATGATTTGTCTGCTCTGGTCAGTCTTTTGAGTTTCGCCTTTTCAGAAAGCAGACACCACGCCAGCTTATTTTATGTTCAGCATCCATCACTGGGGGCTTTATTAAATGCTAAGGACCTATAATTGCACTGCAGTTCTTCGGGTTTTTTTTTTTTTCTCCTGAAGAAAGGAAGGCTGAACATCATGTGTCTGCATTTTCCTCTGAGCCTTGGGTACCAGAAGGCTCAGGGCATTAAAAACAGGACAGCCTGGAAGCAGGGACAGGTGATTATACACCCTCGGGGGCTTCTCTCCGGCAACTCTTTCCCCCTGCTCCCTTCTGTTCTTGCTTCTATAAAAGGAGCAAGCACAGAGCAAACATCATATAAACCGACATCAGAAAAGCAAAAAGAATTCATCTGTCAGGAAGAAAGAGAAAATCTGACTACCGAGCAGTTGTAGCACAGTGACTAAGGGGGAGGATGCTGGTGGGAAACAGGACCTGTTCTCTTTCAAAGGGTCCGACTCTGAGCTGAGGGAAAACGGGCAGAATCTTTGAGATGCGGAAGCATCACTGGGAGATTACGTAACACCATCTGAGAGTGAGCCAGGTGGCATGTGGGGGCCGAGCCTGCAGATAGGAAAGCTGGCCGGGGAGACGCACTCAGTGTCTCTGCATGACTTGGAGAGGAGTCAGTGGGGAAGTTGACTCTCATGGAAGAAATTCTCATATTGTGGAAATCGTTCCACGAGTGTGAGCTCAGCTAGGCTGCAGTTTCTCCTCCTCTATGTCCTCTTTCTCCGTCTTTCTCCCACTCCTCCTGTGGTTGAATAACGTTCCGTGGTTGTCATCCTGCATGAAGTCAAGTGGAGATGACCTTCTCAAGTTCCGTTATTGGAAAGCTGACTTGGCGTTAAAGGAGATTATCTCCTCCACTCTTTATTTTTTAACCCAACAGAGATACATGACTCTTTTATTTTTTATTGTCTAATGTTCTAATGGTTCTAATGTTTGGGGGGTTTTTTTGTTTTTGTTTTTTTACAATGGATGCTGTGTTTCCCTCCTGGAAAGGAAGCCCTGGGAGGCAGGATCAGGATCTCCTGAGCTTTCCCTCCACCTCGTCCTCTCTTCTTCATTCATCTTTTCTGTTCCTTAGAAATACCTCTAGAGTCACCCTTTCTAAGAGGCTCTCCAACACCTCGCCCTCCTCACCCACTTCTGGGCCATGGGAGGTGCCACCCAGACATGCACCGTCATTGTGGCCTACAGGTAGATTGCTATCTAGTAACTGGTTTTGTAGGGATGTTGGAGAGCGGGGTATTGTGGGGATGGAGACTGAGATGAGAATGGAGGGGAACTTTATGACTGCATTCATACAGGACTTCCGTGTCTGTCCAAGATGGAGGGGCAAGGTCTGGATTTACCGAAAACCAAACAAAAAAATAAACACAATATATGAAACAATGGCTTTCGAGACACAAGATGGCAGGCAATGAAGAACGGTTGTCCCCGCGAGATGTGGGGCTGTCCCTGAGAGGTGGGACAAATGGGATGAGAGCTGAAGTAGCCTTCACTCACTGCCTTGAGAGAGTCCCCAAGACACAGGTCAGGAACACAGAGCCTGGATCCAGATGGACACTCTGAATGGAGGAGGAGCCAGGGACCCAGTGATCATGGTTCACAGGACGGAGTGACGGGCGGGGTCCGCAAAGAGAGAGAACTCTGGGGAGCCAGAGGGCCCATCTCAGTGATTCAGCTGATCAGTGATAAGCACATGCATGTGAGAAACCACGCAAGGTTGGGAAGAATCACCCAAAGGATCGGGCCAACAGAACGTAGCACTCGCAAAGGGCCAGCTTCTCCCATGGGCTCGACTAGAAACCTCCTGGTTCACAGGGCACCGACCAGGCTGCGAAGGAGGATCCTGCCCGAGTGGGCAGGAATAACGAGGCTAACCTGAAGACCGTGACAACCCTGCCTGACATCACAGGAGGAAAGAGCAAACGGGTTCCCAGATAGCTGAATAGCCCTGAACTAGACTGGAGAAGATCTGTGTGAACACAGAATACCCAGCACCCAATGAGATAAAATCCACCACCTCTGGCATCCAGTGAAAACTCACCAGGCAGGGAAATACAGCCCCTGAAGGCGAGAACCAGCTGACTGACGCCGGCTCAGAAATGGCACAGCTGTGAGAATCAGCAGACAGGGGCGCCGGTAGCTACTGCGCCTGTGTTACACGTGTCCAAAAGGTCAAGCACATACATGCGAAATATAAAAAGGAACCATGTCTAAACTTGAGAGATGAAAACTACAAAACGTGGCATGAAAAATACGCTGGGTAGGATAAATGACAGAGTAGACATTTAAAAGAGGTCTAGTGAATGCTAACACCCAGAACAATCCAAAATAAAATAAAGAGAATTTTAAATATATGTATGCAGTATCTCTGTGCTGTCAGAAAACTTCAAGCAGTCTAAAATATGTGCCATTCAACTCCCTGAAGGAGTGAAGGGGAAAGAAGGGAAAAAAAAACCCTGAAGATATAATGGCTGAAAATTCTTCAAATGCTATGAAAACAAGAAACCTACAGACACAGCAAACAGCGCAGCCACAGTATGAGAAACATGGCAGAAGCGAGACCAGGTCACACCAGGCACGAGCTGTACAAAAAAGGCGACTTAAAAAAAGTGCAGTGGCGACCAGAGGGAAAAAAGACAGATTTTACCCCGAGGAGAACGAAGAGAAGAATGATTTAGATTTCTTATTAGAGACAATGCAAGTGACAGAATGGCCAGGCGAAGTCTTTAAAATACAGGAAAAAAAAAAAAAGTCAGTCTAGGATTCAGTAACCAGCAAAATATCTTTCAAAAATGAAGCTAAATTAAAGCTTTTTTCAGTCATACAGAAGCTGAAGAACTTGTCGCTAGCAGGTCCCTGCTACGAGGAATGTTGAAGGACCGTGAGAGCAGAACGACACGCAGATCTGCAGAAGAAGGGAAGAGCATCAGAAGGAATAATTACAGGGATAAATATAGAAGACATTTTAAATTATTTTTTAAATCTCTTTAAAAGAAGACTGAATACTTAAACAAAAAATATTAACAATGTATTGTGGGGTTTGTATCATTTACGCAGCTAAGACAACAGCTGCACAAAGGTGAGAGGAGAAACGGGTCTGTACTGTCGTGAAGATTCTGGTCTGTGCGAAGTGCCGTGACACCACGGATGTTTCACTGTGATGTGTTAAACGTGTACTGTATGCCCTGAAGAAACCACGAAAATGACATGTTAGATATAAATGGTGTATCTGACAAGCCAACATAACAGAAGAAATGAAACTAAATGAAATGAAAAAAAAAGACTCAACCTAAAAGAAGGTAAAAAAAAATGAAAAATGGTAAAAAAAAATCAAAGCAAAAAACCAGATGGGACGAATGGAAACCAACCAGCAACACGGTTAGTTTAAACTTAGCTGCGTCGATAATCACCCTAAAAACGAGTCCTCTAACTGCCCCAATTAAAAGACAGTGATGATCAGTTTAGACCAAAAATCCAAGACCTAACTCGATGCCACATGAAAAAAAAAAACACTTTAAACACAAAAAAGTTAAAAATATGGAAAATATGTTATGCTAAAGCTAATAAAACTAGAAGAATAACTTAGTATCAAGGTAGATTTCAGAGCAAAGCTATCAGGGATAAAGAAAGTAATCTCATTAAAGTCTTAATTCATTAAGAGTTTATAATAACCCTAAAAGTGATGCACATCATAGAGATTATAAATACACAAGAGGTGCAAATCACATATTGATGGGGAGCATGAATCCAGAATATATAAGAAACTCTCAAACTCAGTAATCAGAAACCAAACAACTCAATAAAAAACAGGAGAAAAGTTTTAAGCACACACTTCACCAAAGAAGATGTATGAAAGGCAAGCAGACACAGGAAGAGATGGTCTACATCATTAGCCATCAGGAAACCACAGCATGGTGCCACACCTGTTTTAATAGCTAAAATTACAAAGGTTGATAGTCTGAAGTGCTGGTGGGGATGTGGAGGAACTCGAACTTTCATGCACTGCTGTTGGGGATGTGTAATTTTGGAAAACAATTTGGAAACTTCTGAAAAACGTAAGCATACATCTAGCATCTTCTCCAGCCATTCTGCTCCTCTGTATTTACCCAGATGAAACAGAAGCAGACGTCCATGCGGAGACTTGTACCTGAATGTTCACAGCAGTGTTATTTCTAACGACCCCAAACTGGAAAGAACCCAAATGGCCTTGGAGGGAAACTAGACATATGGCAGTAAGGATATCTTACAGCAGAACACCACTCGGTGATGAAAAAGAAGAACCGCTGATCCACAGTGCCGTACGCTGACTTTCAAAATGATTATGCTGAAGGAAGGAAGATAGACAAAAAAATTACAAAAAATATTATTCTATTTTTACACGTTTTTAGAAAACACAAGCTGACCTACCATGACATAAAGTGGACCGATGAGGGAGGGGCAGACAGAATTACAGTGGGACGTGAGGACACTTTGGGGGCTGGTGGATGGACTTGCTATTTTGATTGGCTCGACAGTTTCACAGGCAAACACATATGCCAAAACTTATCAAATTAATTCACTTTAAACATATGCCGCTTATTGCATGTCAATTACATGGAATAAAGCTGTTTAAAAAGGAAAGGAGAACCACCAGTCACAGGGCTTTGGAAGAGTCCCTTTCAGGCGGTGAATGAGGTCAAGCTTTATCTCTGTGTATGCTTGTCTCTCTCACTGGGGCTCCCTGAAGATTCGTCTTTGTGCCCCAGCGCCTTGCGGAGTGACTGCCACGTGACAATTGCTCAGCTAATTCTTTTGGCAGGTCGGTCGATCAAATAAATCCATGCTTAGTCTCTGGGCGGCAAGGGGAGGTCAGGAGGCAATGCCCGGGGGAGAGTGCATGTGGGTCTAGAGGAGACCTGGAGATGGAAGGGGTGGCATTTGGGCAAGGGGAGTCCCTGGGACCAAGTGAACCACTTTCCATAGCAAAGGGGTTGTTTTAGATATTTAACCTCCTGCAGCCGTGGGAGACGGCAAGACTTTTCACTGGGCTTCCAGGTTCTGGGCTGCCACTTGAAGTCAGCCGAGCAGACAGCCGGGAAGGGACAGTGGAGTGAACCGGAGAAGGTGGAGCCTCCTGGAACCGGCCAGGAGGAGGGAACCCACCAGGATGAACAGGAATCTTCAGTCTCTCACTGCCTCTGCTCCTGCGTGTCCTTCCAGAGAAGCTGAGCCGTTGTCCTAGGGAAGAAAAGAAAGGCAATTGTAGTGGTCTTAATCACACGTTCACTTTGATTTCACTTGCAAAGTGTTTTTAAAAAATGCTTTCACCCACCAGAGTTTCTAAGCTCACTTACTGCCCAACATCAGTCTCCTACTGCACGGTTTCCCTCACCACTCCTTGTCCTCAACTCTTCTAAAGTTTCGGTCTCTCACTCCTGGAGCAGGCCAGGATCCAGGCACAGTGAACTATGATTTTGCAATTTTTTATATTCTATGTATTAATGCGTGTAGTCTCATGGGGCCAGAACCGTGCCTTCTTGTTTCACAGCTTTTGCTTAGAAAGTGAAAACTCAGTAGACACTTTTTGTCTGACTGATTGGCTGAAAACTCGGAAAAGTCTAGGGACTTCCCTTCCCCTTGCTATTTGAGCAGGTTCCAAAGTTAGATGACTTCCCCATCTCTGAAGCCGGTGGGATTTATTTATTCAAAGTAATACTGGAGTTCTCCAGATCAATATTGCAAAGTGTTCATTATCAAGAATCCCCTGAACACCGCCTGCAAGTCTGAACTGCTGATTGGAGGAAGCGAATGGGTTTCTTCCAAGTTCTTTGAATTAATGCCGGCATTACTTTCCAAGTGACACTCCAACCTGGACAGTTCACACGGGCATTTTATGTGCTCATTACAGGACATCGGGCACATGTCACCCATGGGAGGTCATTTAAATGAGCGGAGGGATGTAACAGGAAAAGCCTGGACAGTCAGAACCACCAGCTCATAGGTGTAAAACAAAACTCATACTGAAGATACAATGGAAATCCAACTGGAAAGGACTGTGGAACGTTGAGAGATACATTCCTGTCCTGAAATGTCATCCAAGTAGTTCTCCTCAGATTCAAAGTATAATTTGCGCTTCAGTTAAAGGGCTTGAAATACGATACAGTGATTAGGAGCTGCCTATTAGGAACCTGATCAGATTGGAGAGAGAGAAATTCAGCATTTGGTCTTATTTATATTCTGAACTGTAGCTTTATAAATCTTCTTCACCCTTCACCCAAAGTGCCAAAAAAAAAAAAAAAAAAGCTTTATTATGTTGATCAAGAGTGCTGGAGAAAGAACAACAGTGTTGCTTCTGTGGGACGTCAGAAGCTGGTCCTAACCGAGACTGCAGAGCTAATGCCAGGTAGACGCCTGGGCTGCCCTGAGAATGGGGCAGGTCATCCTCAGGGGTTCCATCTCAAGGGTTTCAGAACTGGAAGCAAGACTCAAATACCTTAAGACTATTTCTCATCATAGCTGAATGGGCACAGTTTGCTAGGTCAAGAATAAAAGGGGCTTTTGTTTAATTTTGGTACAGAGGTTCTCTCAAATTTGCTAAGCTCAGTGGTTTAGTAGTCTTTCCAGAAAATGACCCTTTGTTTGTGGGAAACTTAATCTTTTTCCAAGTAGTCTTGAAAATTCGAGGGAGATGCTCAGGAAGTGACGAAGGAAAGCGTGTTTCCTTAGTCAGCTGCCTCTGCTGACTGTATCCTGGCAACAGACTAGCGCGTCGCCTTCACATGCTAAGATGCTCTGGGCAGCGCTGGTCCCTGCCACTAGGGAGGAGACGACGGCTGGTTCTGCTGCTCACACACGTTTTGAAACATCTCATTCTCTACTCTAATTATTAAAAGTTAATCTGATAAAACCACAGTCAATGTGAAAAGAGTAAAACAATTTTCTAAAACTTCAAAGTAAAATGAGGGATAAATTAGGAGTTTGGGATTAGAAGATATACACTACTTGACACAAAATAGATAAATAACAAGGACCTACTGTGCAGCACAGGAAACTCTATTCAATATCTTATAATAACCTAAATGGAAAAGAATCTGAAAAAAATTGTATGTATATATATATATATACACCCGTATAACTGAATCACTTTGCTACATACTTGAAACTAATGCAACATTGTAAATCAACTCTTCTTCATTATAAAAATTAATAAAAAAGCAAAGTAAACAGAAAGAGAAATTTAGATGTAAAACAAGAGGCAGTGAATCTAAAGTAAAAATTAATATAATAATTCTCTAACAATCAAGTACTATGTTTGAGAGGATTTGTTTTAAATTTTTTATTGTGGGACGTGCAAACATAAAATAGAATGGTAAATCCTTATGTGTCCGCACCTGGCTTCAAAAATCACCAACTCAAGATCGGTCTAGTTTCATTCCTACCCCACTTTCCATTTATCCCACCTTCCTCATTATTTTGCAGAAAACCCAAGACCCATCATTTCATTTTCAAATATTTTAGCGTATGCCTCTAAAGTTCATGAAGGCTTATTTGCACGAACTGGTCAAAGTATCATTCCAAAAACTAGCCATAATTCTTTTAATGTTTTCAAATATACAGTTAGTGTACAAACCTCTAATTGTCTCATAAAAGGCACTTTTTTTTAATAGTTTATACGAATCAGAATCCAAACGAGGTCCACAATTGCAGTTGGTAGGCGTATCACTTAAATATTTCATAATCTATTAATTTCCCCTTCCATCTATTCATTTTTCCTTGTAAATTCTATTTGGAAGAAACCAAGGTGTGTACTTTCTAAAGTTTTCCCCAGTCCGGACATGACCTTTTTTCAGGTGGTTCCCCCAAAGAAGAACCATGTCAGTGCCCTCTGTTGAATTTCAGGAGCCAGGTCTGTTTACTCTGAGTTCACTAATAGTAAATTTTTTTTGAAGAAATTTTCTTTGTCATTAAATAAATATTTTTCACAACATTCTTGCCATCTTGTAGGACAATGCCAATTCTTTTGTTTTCCTTTGGTTTTGTGGCCCGTGAGGAAAATAACACTCATCTGTTTTCTCTTGAGAGTTACTCTGAAGGAGCATCGCAGTGAGTGTGAATGAAGAATTGTGGCAGTGAATAAAGAATTTCCCCCGAACCCCACCCCGGGGCCACTCCAGCCTCTCTTATGTATGACGTCAGTGGCCAGATGCCGGCCGGCGGGGTGTGACAGAGGCCACTTCAGACATTTCTCTGGGCTCTCCTTCCCCCGTGTTTGAGACGAAAGAATCCCGGTTCCCTGATACACACTCGGAAGACAGCTGCCCGACCTTCGTCAGACCGAGGCCCGAGGGGGACACCAGACGTCGTGTTAAGCCAGGTGAGATCTCGAGGTTTGTTACCTCAGTGCGGGCTGCCCTCGTCTGTCCTGGCTGATCCGGAATCTGGGCGCTGAGGTGTAAGTAAGCCGTGCGCAGTCTGGCTGAGAACGTTACGAAATCCCTATTTGAGTAAGGCTTCCCGTCTCTAGTTAAATAAATGAATCAAAACAGACTTTATATATTAAAAACTCACTATATAGGAGTTCTATATACATAGATGTGTATATATATATATTTATAAAACAGTAAAAAGTTAAAAATTTTCATCACATTTACTTTCAGATCTACATATTCATTTGACATCAATGTATCGAAAGGGAATAAAATGGACACTGGACACCGGGGCCAGTGTTCCTTCGGTCGACATCCAGTCAGCACAGAAGAAGAAGGAGGAACATTTTAGCTGAACGTTTGATTTGAATGCAGTCATTTTCAGCACTGAAGGGAGTTTTCCACCGAGTCATCTATTACTTTGAAGTAAGTTGCTAAAACCCACAGTGGTCGGTTGTCTCTGGGAGGATTTCCTGGGACAGGTGGAGTTGGCCCTGGAGCCACCCTTTAGGAGTCAGTCCTTATGCTCACCGGCATTCAGCCCCCATATAGCATACTAAGTTATTTAATTAAAGCCTGTTTCTGTTCTAGCTTGTTGATTGTGACATAGACAAGCAAAAACACTGAAAAAGAAGATGCATTTCAGCCAAATGATACAATACAGACTCCCAGAAATTTAGCAACTGGGGCACGAAGGTGAAGATGGTGTCAGCTGATTCCTTTATCACACAGATGAAGAAACTGTGTCACCAAAACCCAAGAGGCTTAGACAAGGACAAGACCCAGCACGCAGCAGGGACACTGACAGCTGTACCCAAATTTCTGACTCCTGGGTCTGAGCCCCTTTTGTCCCCCTTTAAATAGAACATCGTTTTAACACAACTTGCATATGCTAAGTACACTGACTCATTACAAACCTCATTTAAATATTCATGGGACTCAGAATAAGCTTTCTTGTCACTTATGGACACAGGCAGCCATCTTTTTAAAGATGTAGAATAACCTAACAAGAGACGGGCTATCAAAATAGAAAGAGAATAAATTATGTTTTACGAACGTCGCTTTCCTCGTGAATTCAGTGGGGAGGCTAATAGCCCCGTGCAGATCCGAGTCCTGAGCTCTGCGTCTGCACCGTCCCGCCAAACACCACAGCCCTTACCCAACAACAGGTTCCGTGTGCTGGTCCTGCCTAGGGTCTCAGAGATGCTCCGTGTAGGACCAGGGGACTCGCCCGGTGTTATTTTGCCAACAGTTTCAACTTTAAATTTTGAGCATCCTGGGAAACCAAACCACAATAATCTATTTATTAAACCACTGATGTAAATGTACTTTCCAGTGAGATCAACACTGTGTGTTTTCTAGAAACACAAGTGGACACCACCCCATCTTGTATTCATGCCGACTTAATCACCCCGACAAGCCCCAGGAGCCCGTTTCAAACCTAACTGCTCCAAGGTGGCAAGAAATGGAAACATACAGAACACGGTCTGCTGAGGCCATTTGCGAAAGGAAACGCAGCCCGTCACCAAGCGTTCTCTGCTGCCGCCGTGTGTGGTTGCACTGCAGGAAAGAGAAGCACTTGAAATTGTGCAGCTTTGAGTGCACACTTAGAATGAAGGAGCGTGGGACTCACTGCACACAAAACTCCAGACCCAGCGGAAACGCATGCTTTCACTGTAGGGGGACAGGCACGAGGGCAAGAGGAATTCAGAAACAACACCACACACCCACTCTTTCTCTGCCCCTTACTCCCTTCGCCCTGACTTTTGCTTCCTAGTGACAAGCATACATTTTTAACAGAAATAAAAATACAAAGTTATAAAATATGATTTTTATCCCCACTAAAAAATACAATAGGTACACAGGGCACCAATACCAAACATTTTTAGCACTTGATGCGTTAACACCTACAAAAATGCAAGTTGTTCCTCCTTTGAAAACAACACAAGTTTAATTTTGTTGTTGTGCAGAATTTAGGGTAAGCCATCATACGGGCTACCCTGAAGAACAGAAGAGACTGTGTGAAATTCACACGCATGATAGAGGCAATGATGTAACATGTTGCTATTAGGTTTTACTTTAAATTATGTTTCGCATCAATACTTTTAAACTGTGGCTGATAAATAGATCTGGACCGAAAAAAGCTTCAGTGAAAATTTAGTTTTTGTAGTGTTTTTTGTTTGTTTCTTTGTGTGTGTGTGTTTGTGTTTCAGTTTTGCTTTTGATCGTGTGTGTGTGTGCATGTGTGTGTGTGTGTGCACGTGGAAGGTGGGATGTGGATTCTTGTTTCCTGAGGACCACTGAGTCTGATCCGGATTCGACCACGCTAAGGCAAACTGAGACAAGTTAAAATGTGTCCAACCCTTTGACTTTCCAAGTCAGACACCAAAATAAAAAGCTTCAGGATTACATCAGAGAGCATGTCAGAGATTCCTGGGTTAAGGGGCGTTCCTGACGACCGCGAAGGGGCATGAACTACAGATGCATGTCATACAAGGCACTGGGCTCCCTGTAAAGAAAGTGAATACCAATGAATTCAAATGCCAGCAACCCAGCCTGCTACTGGAGCCACCCTGGACTCTGCTGCCTGTTTCCACACAGATAAGGACCCGCGTCTATAATGAGACTGAGCGTCCACACTGGCATGTAACGCTGAGGCAGAGCATGTGAGCACAGGTCGTTCAGATCGCTCAGAGGGAGAAAGGAAAGCACATTGTGCAATCTGACGCTTTGGAATGTCGACGTGGTGCATGAATCACCTGACAGGCTTCGCCTCTGTCCATTTAAAGACATTATTCAAAGAAATTGTCTGCACATCACTGCCCAAAAAGGAGACTTCTCTCTTCCAAAAGTAAATAAACTTCTCCACCAACTTCTTAGCAGCATGTGTCATGACTATTGAATATGAGATAATCCATCACGTGTTCGATCCTTGTGGGTCATGAAGGATATGCTCTAGGACACCACAGGTTTGCCAAGGGCATGGTACCAAGAGACCGAAATCCTAGATTCTAGAATGTGCCAACCGTTCCCCAGCAGGTGACCTTGAGAGAGTACCTGAATCTCTCTGAGCTTCCATTTCCTTCTTTGCTAAGGAGTTCCTGAATTTTCCTTCCCACAGGACTCTAGTGAAAATCAAGGGGAATAATTTATGTAATAATGTTTGATGAAGTCTAATGTACAGGCATCATAATGATAGTAACTACTTTAATATTTTTATTATTATAAAAGTAGAATCTTCTGCAAAACAAATTTTTAGCTGAAGACATAGGAGTAAATGAGACTACCCAAGAGAGCTTTTGGTGTCAGCCAGCAAGTGGAAAAAGAAATAAAAGTCATAAGAAAGACTAATACTCAGGAATGAGGCCTACCCAAGAGCCAGCAAAGGAGGGTAAGAAGTGATGGGAGAAGCAGTGGGTATCTGGGCGTGCCTGTCACTATGGAAACCAGTGATGGAGAGGCACGGTCGTAGGCGCCATGCAACAACGCTGGCAAGTAGGAAGAGCACAACTAAATTGAAATCTTTAGGTTTGACGGTTAGGAAGTCACAGCTCTGTTTCTATTAACTAGTTTTTCTCCTGGTCGTGGACCACAGGTCCTGCTTCGCCACGTGCCTAGTAATTTTAACTGGATGCTTGACATCGTCCGTATCATCCAGCATCATCTGGATTCCTGTCTTCCTTTCAGGAGCACTGGGCTTTGGCACTTGGAAGAAAATTAACTTATTTAAGCATTAACCTGACCCTTTTAGTTGTTTATTAGAGTTTTTAGTGCCTTGTTAGAGTGGGCTTAGAGTTGCCCTTTTCAGGGCTGGTTTAGCCTCACTCCTTGGGGGTAACCCTTCTGGAGCCCCTACTGAATGCCCTGGGGGTTCAACAAGATCTTTCCACTCAGGCTGGGTTTAACTCAAGTATCTCCCAGCTCTGTGTAGGCCTCAGTAGCTTTTCTCAGTTTGTAGTTTCTTGCTGGTCATCATTCTCTGATAGTTGCTCAGACTAAGGTTCAGACAGAGACTCCAGGGAAACTCTGCATGGCTCCTTGTCCTCCACTATTCTGCCCCCCAAATTCCAAGCACATGTTACCTATGAAATTACCTGTGAACCAGCAGTCAGTTTCTCTGAACCCTGATCTCAATCACCTCCTCTCAGGGAGGCCCCATGCTCTGCTTGGGCTCCCCCATCCTGGGCCATGATCCAGAAATATCTTCCAGGCAGAGAGCCAAGGGGTCAAGGCATCACTTCCCGCATGTCTTTCCTGCCGTGGGTTATAGTTCTGTGCCACCTTCAGTCTGATAACTGGAAGGCATACGTTTTGTACAGTTTTTGTAGCTGTTTATGGTCTGAGGGCTAGTCCAGTGCCAGACTACTGGACCCACGGCCAGAGAACTCAGGGGCCACCTTCAAGAGGCTTCCGTGAGGCAGTAATGGGTAAATCTGAACAAAAGTTTAAGATTCATAGATGCAATATTGCAGGATGTCCAAGATGTTAACTCACGTGTGTATAATATAACAAAACTGAAATCCCGTTGGTCATATTTAGAGGATGTTCAGAAAACAACTCATTATTTTGAAAAAACAGTAAATAAAAGACATAATCAGAACTCACATGGCCTGTTCTGTAAGAATTCTGCCTCAGGGTAACTGAACAATGTACGAGGGAAACGCATGCTTTACAGACACATTGTAGACAACAAATAAAAAAGGAATGATCAAATTAAGATCCCACTATTTTGCAATTCCTAAAGTATTTTCAATCTGTCTAGATAGTTTATCGATGTTAGTTTAGCCATCTTTACAAACAGAAAGAGGCCTTGGACAGCCTGTGCCTTCTGATAGAAATATACAACACTGCCTCTGAGACGGTTTTGCATAAAGTAAGATAAAATAAAACGATAATCCGGATCTCATAAAAACTCTAGGTCTAACTGCCAATTTACAGAAAATACGGGATTCAAGGAAATACAGGATTCAAGGCAATGACACAGCAGGTATTCAGCAAAATGTGAACAGTAAAAAAAGAAATCTCTTCAGAACAAACAACCCAGATCCTTCAACGAAAAAAATGCAAGGAGCAAAGGAGGGGCTGTACATTTACTAAAAGAGACTTCAGAGCTGAATCAACCAATTGCAATGTTTGGACCTTTATGGAAATCCTGAATCAAATTATGAAAAAAAGAGAAAATCGGGAATGTTTAACACCCACCGGATATTAAATAATGGAAAGGAATTACTCTTAATTTGTGTGTGTGACAATGGTACTGAGGTTACCCTTTGAAAGAGTCCTATCTTTTGGAGATACATGTTGAAATATTTGTGGAAGAATTGATATGATGTGTGGGATTTGCTTCAAAATAGTCAGGGAGGAGGGGTGCAAGCTAGGATTAGAGATGAAACAGGACAGCCCTTGAGGTAATTTTTTGAAGCTGGGTGATTAGTACATGAAGTTATTAGAATATCCTCTCTCCCTGCTTCTTATAGGTTTGAAATGTCTGTAAATTTCTTTAAGTAATGACACTTCTTTAAGTAATGTCTTTAAAAGTGCCTTACCACTGATACTGCTTTAAATAAAAGAAGTTGGTGAGATCTGTAGCAATATAATAGATTTGTTGGGAGTAAAAAGATAGTCAAGAGTTAGCATTGGCTAAATTCCAGAAGGAAGGAAAGACGGATAGAAGGAAGGAAGGAAGGAAGGAAGGAAGGAAGGAAACCGATGCTTAATGCAGACATCTTTTCAGTTTGTATGGAGTTTTAAAACGTCATGAAATAGTTTGTCACCCCAAATTACTACGAGTTAGTCAATTTTAAAACATTTTTTCTTACATCTCTGATAAGATGCCCTAAGTGGAATAACCAAGAAATCATGTGTAGAAGGAAGAATGGGCCCTGGGTTACCTCTGATAAGCTCTTCGCCGTTGAGCAGACTCAGCCACGACCAGCCCGTGTCTGCCGAGATGGTAGTCTTCGGGGCGCACAGCCCTGGGTGGCTCCTGCCTGTGCAGCCTCTCCAGGGGAGCGAGCTCAGGGCTGCTGCCTGCAGAGGAGCGAGCCGGGTGGGGCCCCGCCGGGCCGCGCCCCCCGGGGCGACGCTCACAGCACAACCAGGGTGGACGGGTGTGCTCATCAGCCCGCCTCCCAGCAGAAGGCAGCAGTGTCGTCTTCTAACAAGACCATAAAGTGTCTTAGAAGGGCTGTCCTCCTCCAGTTTGTGTACAGGCCCTGAAGGACTTACTGGCTTCCCTTTCTCTGAAAGTTTTGCACTTTTTACTGTATCTCTTGGTTTTTAAGAATAGAGGTTTTATTTCATCTCGCAGACCTGGGTTTGTAGATCAACATACAGTGGTTAGCCTTGAATTTTTTCTCCTATTTTTATCGTACTTTCTGAAGTTCTACGGATTATATATGCATGTGGATTAATAATAATCTGCTATTTTAAAAATATAATTGGGAAGCTACCATGTGGGTCGATTACAAAAGCCCAGAACATATACACGGCGGGCAAACCATTGGAACTTCCTGATTGTCAGCTGGATCTGTTGCTTAAAAAGGACTGTCACCCTTTCCCTGCCTCTTAAGACTGTTATAATGAGGAGTGTGACCAGGTGGACTCCTGATTGCCGTCAGTGTGCACAGCGCTGGGGACAGATGGAGGAGGATGACAAATGCCCCGGTGGTATTTCATGAGCATGTTTAGAACCTGGCCTTATTGAGCAGTTACTAGGTGGCAGGCGTTATTAGCAGGGCTGTGTGCGTATTAAGTCTTCTCAGTCCCAAACTATCCTGTGAGGTGAGTGTGAACATCTCCTTTTTAAAGAGGAGAAAACTGAGGTGCTGAGAGTTGAATGAAATTGCCACTGCCCTGCTGCTAGCACGAGCCAGCGGTGGGGCCCGGATTCCCAGTCCAGGCGCCTGCGTCAAGCGCTACATTCTACTGGGCAATTATTTGATTGTTGGTATTTATTTGAAAGGCCTGGTAGGACAGATAAAGGGAAAGCAAGTCCAGACGGAAAATTTGACCCCCTATTAGGCTAACAGTTTGGTCCCTTGGGCTATGAAGGTCTGTTAAACGCGTATGCAGAGGAGCCGAGTATAGATCACAGAGGAACAGAAATAGAAGAAATGAAAAGGACCATTTCTACTGCGCCAAGCACTTGAGATCCTCACGTCTGCAAGCCTGTTTATCAGAAGAAGAGCCTACAGCTCCAAGAGGGTGTTTGACTCCCGTGTGACATCGCCCAGTTATTCCCCTCGGAGGAACCGCCTCCCGTCACCAACCCGAGAAGCTTTATCTGAATATTGTTTCTCACCATGTATAGGAATCTTTCAAAGAGAAGGGGTGGAGAGTAAAATTTCTCCATCACACTATCTCCCAGGGGTGTTTTGGCAGTCCTCGTAAATGCTACCCCAGGTGGCTGCCCACCTGACCCTTTGTGTGGCTTGAAAAACAGGTTCCCTGCTAATGGAGCAACTGCAGTCTAGGTCAGGAAAGAGCTATGAACAGCTGGCAGTTATGTCACATCCCAGAGCTTCCCTAACCATGAAACTCCTCCCTTGATCACTGTCTCCACAATCACTTTGATATCATCTTCTCCGGTGTCTCCTACATCCAGTTTGTTGCCTCTGGAATCCCACTCATACCACCTGCCACGTTCTCTTCCCTTCCACTGCCAGTACCACCGGGTGCATCTGGGACCCCCCCCCCCACAACCAGGGGCCACGGTCAGCTGCTCTCCAACCCCCATTCCCCAGGGACTGGCCTAAGGCTGCCCACTAAGAAAAAACAACCCAAAGCACATGTGATGAATAGGATTTGCTATATTTGATAACAAACCAAGAAATTACCTGCTAACTAGTGACTGAAATGCTTATACCTGTGGAATTCTGATGACTGATTGTATTTCCAGATCTGATAACTGACTGCATCTCTAGGGAATAGAACATTTTGAGTCTAAATAAAAATACAAGCAAGGTTCAATTCTGTTTCCTGCTGTCCAGGAGCGTCGTGGGGAAGACAAGGACGCATCCTGAGCAGGAGAGATGTGGGGACGGAGAGCGTCTCCCCTTCTAGGCAGAAATAAAGGCGTCGGTGTTACCTGCAGCCACGGGTCCCGGGTGAGTCCCCTCTCATGTGGAAGGAGGGACAGCACTCCTGTCATCTGCTCCCAGCAGGGACAACAGCAGTAGCCTCTGCTGGGGCAGGTCCGATGCCTCAGGATTTTGAGGAAGGTGGCCCCGCAGACCCTCTTGTTTGAGAAGTGGCCAGTCATGCAGAGGGACACTGTCCCATAAGAACCCTTATTAAGACAAAGCCCAGAACTCCAACCGCGGTGACCAGTTCAAAGGGAGAATGAAAATGAATAAAATCCAATCAACTGAAACCAAATCAGTGTTACCCAACCTTTTCTGGCAACCAGGAAAACAGCCGGTCTGGATTATGGATGAAACAAGTCCAGAATGCCAGCGTTTTGCCATAATTATTCAGAGAAAAGAGACTGTGTTGTGGTCAGTCTTTAACTCACAATCAAAGCGGTGCCCCCGGTGGTGAGATCAGCGTGACCAGATGTCCCTCCTTGACCCCGGGCTCTTCCTCCACCTTTCCTAGGCCCCCCCGACAACTGTCCGGATCACCCAGCGTCTCGGGCGCTGCAAGGGTGTCTCCTGTCACAGGGGTGATGGAAGAATGGGAGGGCTCTTGGCGGACAGCGTGAAGTTTCCCTTTATGAATTCATATTTTGACATTGACATCAGTCCCCCTGAATTCAAATAGTCATGGGGACACTGACAGATTTGTTCTTCCAAGTGTTCAAAGCTGAGGGCAAGCCCCTGGCCGTGGTGACTTTATCTGGGTCATGCCACCCTCTGATGCCAGCTGGGATGACTGGGGGACAGCCCCCCGTCCCCCACATCACCTCCCTCAGCACCAATGAGCAGTGTTAAGGGTCTGGTAGTGTTTTTGCTCTAAGTTTGCCAACTGGTGCCACCCAGGACTTTAGATTGACTTTCTTCTCTCTCTCTTTTGTTTTCTTTTAAATGTCAAAAAAGCACAGCCTCCTGTAAAACTTCAACCCTGGGGCTTGTTCTTGAGTTTGACGTATTAAACTAATGAACGGTTTTCAACTGATGAATCGTGTCCCTCAGTCCCCATTGGACTGTGGGTTAGTTATGCACGAGAAGGTCTGCCAGCATTGACAGGGGCACGTCTCTCAGGTGGGTGAGCCACCTGTGATGAAGTGACCCACTGAGAAAGCCTATTTTCTTGCTGCATAAACACAGGCCTGAAGACCACGTGTGAGCTGTCATACACGTGCCTCCCAAACGCAATTCCCTGGAAGTGACACGCCGCCATCACTCACGTTAATGTCTATTTGTGCAACGATATTGTTTGAAATAATCGACCAATTCATCAAAAGAAGCAGCAGACTTTGGAGGAGGGGGAAAGGGGGCTTTTTCAGTCCTAATGAGAGAAATGACATTTCTGTTTACCATTTGTCAGCTTGACGTCGTCAACAAATGTTTGTAATGATTTCCAAATTTTGTGATGTGAGTCATTTGTGAAGGTGTGCAGTCTTTAAGATTCATGGAGAGGGTGTTCCTCCCACAAACATTCAGCTTTGATAATTATTAGGAGAGCTGTTCATTATGTCTCAGAATGTAAATGCATGATAAATGGAAAGCCTCTGATTGGTAGCAATTTTCCGAATGTAAAGAATGCCTATTTCTTTGACAATCAACTCAAATACATTAGTACTAATTATAAAGCTTTTCAGTGCAGCAGGTCTAAAGTAAGCCTGAAAACATAGAATTGTATGATCTTTGTATTAAGTTTGCTTTTATTATCAAAGCAGACACAACAAAAATCAGAATTATCTTAGGGTTTCCTGGGACCCCACCCAGATAGTCTTGAGTGATAACAGCTAATAGGGTAAAGCATGCCCTCCTACCCTCAGCTCCCCATCTCCAAAGAAACAGCCCCCCGAATCCCCTACTCTCCACAGCTCAGAAACCCAGCTGGGACCTGGAATCCAAAGAATGTGTTTGCATTATCAAAGAACTCGTCCTTTACCCCTTTACCTAGGGGTCCACCCTGGGATTCCATTCTGGTGACTTTACAGAATCCACCTAATTCCTCATTAGTTAGTTCCCAGGATCTGCTTAAGATCTTGTTTACTTGTTAACAGAGAGGGTGGGGTGTTCTAGCCTTAGGAAGCTCCATCTGCGAACATCAAAGCTAAGATAGACTTGTCTGGGGTGATCACAGTGCTCCCGAGCAGCCGAGCTGGAGGGGGCCACCATCGCCCCTCTGATTCTCCAAACGAACAGATGGGGAGGTCACCCCAAAGTCCGGCTGGGAAATTTGCCCGCCTGGGATCCCATTCGCAGCCCCTGACTGGCCATTAGATGGTGCTTCCCCAGTGTTTGCTGAATTGAATGACAAGGGCTGGGTTTCTCTCCTTTCCTGTCAGATACCTAGTTCTAAAATAAAAAGAGAGAGAGAGAGAGAGAGACCGGTGCTTCAGCCACGCAAAGCTATTAAGATGTTTCCTGCTGAGATGTGGGAGAAGATGTCTCCTGCCGTAATACAGCCATTAACCGCTCTCGGAGGTCAAGCCAGACCGCAGAAGAGCACAGACACACACACACACACACACACACACACACACACACACACAGGCAATCTCGTTTGCAGTCATCACAGCCCACAGGGAGTTCAAAACATTTCACCCACTTTATTAGCAAGAAAACACCTGAGACATGACATCCTCTTGGACTTGGTACAGGAAGACCCGAGGGCAGGAGATGTTCTGTGGTTCCTGTAAGTAAGTTTGCTTTCATGGAGACAGGTTCCTGCATGAGGTCCGAAAACCATTCTGTAAGATACAATCCAAACATAAAGATAGTTAAGGGCCTTTTCCGACTGTATTTTTAATGCCCCCAGAGCCGCCAGGTCACGACTGCGCAAACGCTAGTGGGTTACCACGTGGTAAAGCCCCGCTGGCTTCCTCGCCCTCTACCCAGAGAGGATGAAACCGTGTCGTCTAGGGAGTGGAGAAGAGGGAGAGGGGTGCAGGAACCGGGAATTTTATTCTGGCCTGGATGCCTATTCTCCTGTGACCTCAGCCAAGCCCCAGAAATTGTTACTATCTGCAAAGTGAAGATAATGGGCCGGCCCTGCCATCCCACAGGAGAGTCTGGAGATTAATCAGGCAGCTCATTTGAGATGCAGAGTGATGCGAGCCCACAGGAGAAGTGATGGGGAGGACGAAGGTGGGCGGCTCTTCGTTCTCGCCGACCCGGGACCACACAAGACAGTCCCAGGAACCCGTGCAGTGGCACGCCAGCGTTTGTTAATTAACCGGTACTAGGAAGTCATCACGGTTACTGGGGGTTAATGGAAAGGCTGAACTTGCTAAAATTGGATTGCAGCAGTGTAAATCGAGGGCTCCTTTGTTCTGAAGGAAGACTGGGCCCTTGGCATCACAACACTTGAGTTAGGTGTTTTCTGCCCTTCCCAAAATCTTTTAGAAACTGCAGGTAGCCTGCAGCATGAACAGTTTTTCTTTTTTTTTCAGTGAAAAATGAAACCTAATTCTTACAATGTCTGAAACAAAAATCCTTAAAAAAATTTAAAGGAAGAGAATGATTAGTATGCCTTTAGTAGGCTTAATGCTTTTGTGGAAGAGTTCCATCCAGTGTTCAGACGGGGGGTGCTGGGTGAACCTCACACACACACACACACACACACACACACACACACACAGCGCCAAACAGGAAGTCTAACAAGGGACCAGAACAGCATTCCAGGAGGATCCCGGGGGTCCTCAGCCCCCCCGGGGAAGGAACAAATGTGAAGCACGCAGCGCAGAATGAGAGAGAGCTTCCAGCGTTTCCAAAGCTCAGCTCAGCCCCAAAGCGACGCCTGATGAATGCAGAGCAGTCAGAACGTGACGGCAGGACACGAGGGGCGTGTCTTTCTGTCAGAAAGGTGTCTTTTGAGGGTGAACGTTGGGAGGGTTATTGGAGGGCAGGAGGGGTGTAGACAGAGACCCAAACCCCAGCGTCCTTGGGCTGGCTCCCGCCCCCGCCCCGGGGGAGCCCAGAGTGTGAACCTGATCAGACTCCCTGAAAACGCAGCCACTCTAACCAGTTCCAACCGGCCTGTTTGAATTTGCTCAGTAGAAACTGTCCCATCAGCAAGAGAAGCGGTATTGCAGGGACGGTGCACACCCGAGGGCGCTGCCCTCCTGCCCCGCCCCTCGGGAGCCCCCTGGTTGGAAGCGGGAGGAGAAGAGGGACAAGGCCAGGAGAAGCTGCGCGCGATGCAGGAGGAGCGCCTTCCCGCGGGCCGAGCGGCCGCCTCTGAGCTGCCCGCTGGCGCCCGTGAGGGGCTCATGGCTCTCTGCAAAGCACTTGACGGCTTGCCAGGGTCGGGCTCTGGCCGCAGAGCGCGGCATCCTTCCAGAGCGCCCGCTGAGACGTGTCATCTGCACAGATGCACACACGCACCGCCTCCTGCGGGGAGACCCCTGGCAAGGCGGACCCGGGCCGGCACCACCCTCACCACGGGGACCGTCTACACCTGCGGGCTCTCTGCCCTGAACAGACTCCGTCTCAGGATTCCTACCACCAGCAGGGAGAGTGCAGCGGCACTCATTTTGTTTTCTCTCTGGTCTTGGAATTTCTGTGTCTGGGTGGGGAGCGGGTCCACCGCCTTGAAGGGGCCTCTGGAGTCTCTGGACGTTGAACCCCTGGGAGAGACGTCGGAGAGAAGGCCGGCCCTCCCGGGGAGGAGCTGGAGCCACATTTGAAGGGCCTCCCCTCCCCCCCAGCTCAGCGAGGCCAAAGAGTAAACATTTAAATATTTAGATTGCTTGAGCAACCTGAATGTCTGTCGACAGACGTCTGGGTAAAGAAGACAAGGTGTGTGTGTACACGCGGTGGAACACTATTCAGCCATAAAGAAGAACGAGATGACACTACCTGCAGCAACACGGGTGGACCTGGGATGTCCTAAGTGAAGTCAGTCAGGCAGAGAGAAAGACAGATATGTGTGATGTCACTTATATGTGGAACCTAAAATGTGACACAAATGAACTTATTTATGAAACGGAAAGAGACTCACAGACATAGAGAACAAACTGATGGTTACCAAAGGGGAAGGGGAGCGAGGGGTAAATCAGGAGTTTGGGATTAGCAGGCACAAGCTACGCCATGCAAAACGGGTAAGTGATAAGGCCTCACAGCACAGCACAGGGAACTGTACTCAACACCTGGTAATAGTCTGCAGTGGAGAACAACGTGTGTACATACACACGTGTAGCTGAATCACTTTGCTGTGCCCCAGAAACTAACACAACATTGTACATCAACTGTACTTCAATTAAAAAAAATTAAAATAATACTTAAAAAGTAAATGTCTGTAGAAGGGAGGGGGAGGAAGGGGCACGGGATGGGTGGTACAGCGTGGACCCAGCGGGCATCCACCCTTTGGAAAGCGTGGGCCCCCCAGTGCCTCCGGGACCCACGTCCTCTGTTCCCTCCTTGTCCCCCAGCCTCTGTCTCCACTTCTCTCCTCCTCTTTTCTCTGCTGACCCACAGTCCATGGCTCCCATCTGTTCGCCTCCATCACTGACCTGCTGCCGATCAAGAATGATGGAAAAAGGGAAACAGAAATTCTCCCACAGCCAAGTGAGCACCAGAGCTGTGATGGGTCCAGGACACGCCTCCCCCAAATACAGCCTCATGGTGACGTGGGGAAGGTCTGAATATCTGAGCACCTGGCAGAAGCAGGATGTGGCTCTGACCCTTCCCTCCCTGAAACAGGTCAAACCCCCCCGTGTGGGGCGCCCTCCCCGTGCGCCCAGGACAGGAGCATCCTTAGTGCAGAAGATGAAGGGGTTCTCCTTGGAACCCCTGGACAGCCGCACCTCCTCCTCCTCCTCCTGTGACCCTCGGCTCTTCAGGGAGCCCCGTGTAGACACAGCTCGGCCCCTCCACATCCTCGCTGCCTGATGAAAGCGCCAGGTCACGCCAAACTCACATGAAGTGAATGTGCGTGTTTTTCCCCTGTTCATCTGCCTCTGTCGGTTTAATTTTCAGACCCAGCCGGGGACCTCAGAGGGCTGAGGAAAACTTCCTCCCCCGCACCCCCGACTCTTCCCAAGAAACGTGACTCGCTGGGTCCTCTGGCCTCGCAGAAGCGGCCGCCGGGCCCCCGTCCGGCTCCTTCAGGAGCAAGGGCAGCAGCAGCGAGCCCCGTGAAGCCCGGCAGGCTGCCTGGGCCACGCGCCTGGCTCCCGCCGCTGCTCCCGGCCCAGGGCCGCGCGGCCGCCGGGAGGCGTTGGCCGTCATTTCCCAAAGTGCCCGGGGGCCTTTTGTTGGTTTCTAGTGACGGCCCCCGGTGACACTCTGCCCACATGTCCCTCAGCTGTGGCCGGCCTGTCCCAAGTGGGCCAGACCTAGACCCTTCCGGAAGGCCTTTGCTGACTGTCCCGAGGCTGGTGGAAGTTCCTTGACCCAGACCCCTGGGCCTTTTGTACGTCCGACTGCTGTCTTCCCTGACCCGCTTCTAAAGAAGACAGTGCCCGTCACCCTCCTTACTGTTACCTGGCTTTATGGCCATCGTGGCATTCTCACTGTGCAGACTGATGGCACAGTCACTGATTGAACAGCTTGCCGATCTGCCAGGCCCTAGATAAATCCCATGATGGCCTGGACCTGGCCGATCTCGCAGACAAGACGTGCCCCACCATCGAGGGCGGGGCATGAAACGCAGCCATGCGGCCACGGCCACGGCCACGACCACTCCCAGGCCTCACGTGGCCCCGCCGGTCCGAGAGCTTCACCTGCCAGCTCACTGAGCCCTCGCAGCCGGCTGCCGAGGGCAGCGAAGTCATCCCCTCTGCAGGCAGGGGCTGAGTGTGCGCAGGTCACACGTGCCTGTGCTCCGCTGCTCGTGTGTAGAAGCCAAGATGCAAATGCAGAGATCTGGGTCCAGGCTTCGTATGTTTAGCTGACAGACGCTGCCATACCGGTGCCTAACCATGACTTGTGAGTGGATGATTCAGGGAATGAAGGTTGTTTCCGTGGCCTGTAGACTCCTGGTCGAGAAGCAGCCTGCTTCTCTCGCCCCATGTGCCCCTCGGACCCCGCGGGCACATAACAGGACCCTCATGTCCGTGTCGTGCCCTTGGTTGAGTGATTCCACAGAGCCTGTGCCGCAGGGGTGCTCTCATTGTCCCAGGGCACACCTGAGAAGACCTTTCACTGACCCTTCACTCTCCATTCTGCAACCCAAGGAAAATCTGAGAACCACTTTTCAGGAAGAACTTGAAAAGCAAAAATGTTACCTGTTAATAAATATTTCTCTTTTTTTTCACTTTACTTTTTTAAAATAGATTTTATTCTTTTAGAGCAGTTTCAGATTCACAACAGAATTGAGCAGAAAATACAGAGCCCTCCCCACCCACACACACATACTCCCCTCCCCTCAACGCCCCTCATCCGTGTGGCATATGTGGTGCAGCCGATGAACCAGCGTGGGCACGTTATTACCAAAGTCCACAGTTTACATTAAATAAGTATTTCTCATCTCAAGGAGGCGCTAGGGCACATGACTTGGAGAAACACCTTGGCAACGACAGGTCTTGGAGGCAAGGTGGCCTGGGTCCCAGTGCTGGGGACTTGCTACGTGGCCCTGAGTCACGTTCAGGGTCTTTTCCTGTGAACTTGAGATAGCGTGCGTACCTCCTTCTAACCGTGCTGTGCCTCGAAGACGGAAGGACTAACAGACGTGAACCATCCCAGCCATCAGTCACCACGAGTGGCGCAATGCTCCTCGGAGGACGGACAGTGAGCAGGCTGAGCGTCAGGCAAGTCGTCACAAGCAGGGTGCATTCACCCGGAGATTTTAGGGTTATTTTACCTACAACACTAAACTGCAGTTCATCTCTTCCCTCCACAAACATTTGCTGAATGCCTAGGATGAGCAGGGATAACCCCTGGGAATGGATCTCAGTCCTAATTCCTCTTTTATTGTTGTTTTGACACCGAGAGAACACCACTGACATCCCCAGGAAGGAGGGGAAGAGCTGTCCGTCGTGTGGGGGCAGAACTGAGGCAAGCAGACATCTAGAAACAGAAGGCAAAGTGATAGAGGGAAGGGCTATTCAGAGAGGAAGGGCATCCGCAAACTCAGTGCTGCAGCGGCAGCTAGTCCACAGGCGTGAGTGACTGAAAGCGATCCTGGTCTTGCAAAGGATGTAATTTGTAGAATCTGTGCTAGAAACCTCTCAGGGCTTCATGCATCTGGGGTGAAGACAGTGAATGGGACTTTGAGGAGATGAGGAGAACGGTGGTGGTCTCCTCCCAGCCTTGAGGAAGCCCAAAGTTTGGAGGAAGGAGCCTGGAGGAGCAGAGCACTCCCCGCCTCTCTCCCCGGGAAGCTTGCCAGGTGCAGCTCGGGACAGCCGGTTCCGTTTGGACGTCAGATGCAGGACAAATGCATTGTAGTCTAAGTACGCCCCAGGTATTGGAAGTGGCACACCCAGACTAATAATGCATTCCTTGTCCATCTGAAATTTGAATTTGAGTGGGCATCCTGTATTTGGATTTGCTAAATCTACCTTGGCCACCCTTCCTAGGATACTACCTGGAGTCTTTAAAACAAAGAAAGGCAGACCCCAGGATGGCTGGTACATTAGGTAGAGTCCTCCAGGGGAACAGAACCAGGAAGATGGTTCTGGAGAACCCTGACTCATTCTTAAACCCAAGGAGATGGAGAGAGAGAGACAATTTGTAGAGACTGGCACAGTCAAAACCTGCAGGGCAGGCCGGCAGGCTGGAGGCCCAGGGGTCTGTCGACTTGCAGTTCCAGCCCAGAGCCAACTGCTGACAAAAGCCTTCCTTCTCTGGAGAAATGAGTCTTTTTGCCTATCCAAGCCTTCAACTGATTAGACGAGGCCCACCGACGTTGCAGAGGGGAAACTTCTTTTATTCTTCAAGTCTACTTTGACACAAGCGGTCATCTCGTCTTAAAAAGACCTTCATGGAAACATCAAGAATACTATTTAACCAAAGATCTGGGCACTCTGGCCTGCCTGTGTTGACACATAAAATTAACTCTCAGGTTGGGGAAGGCAGCTGGCTCAGGCTTTGGATTTGCAAATGTGGTGAATCTGGGGTGATTAACTACACATTCATGGGACATTCATCCCAGCAGTGTGTGTCGCGCCACACAGCAAAGCCTTGAGCATAGACATCTCGACCGTCAGGGAGCTCCGGGCACGGGGCTCGCAAACAGGGCCGACGTTTTCTTTTTTAAGAACCCGTTGCCTGGAGATGTTTTGTTTTGCTTTGCTTTCTCCTTCTCTCTCGCTCTCTCTCTCTCTTTTTTTTTTTCTTTTAACAACATTGATCCTCTGATGCAGAAAGTGAAGGTTACTTTTGTTTTATCTCCTGCTCGCAGCAGAACAGCCGGGAGCGGAACGGGGCATTTGAAAGGGCAGAGCTTTCTGAAGCCCGGCGGGTCCGAAGCGTCTCCAGATCACAGCGGACGAAACAAGTGCTCACTGCCGGCTCTTACTCACTTGGCCCCAGAGGACCTGGCTTGGCCTCTCGTTCAAAGGCTAAATTTAGCGGGACAATTCTTGGCCAAGTCTCCTGATGAAGGTGAGGGCTCACGAGGGCAGCCGAACTCCGAGCTGACCTACGGAGACTGTTTCACCACCAGAGATTTCAGTCTGGCATCCAAATTATGATGGTTTTAAAGAAATCTGAGGAGCCTCTCAGTGAAGAAAAAAGTGAAGAACTCTGCCGATGGCGCGTCCTCTGGAGACGGGCGGGCTGGCCCTGGATCCCTGGCACCCAGGTTTCTACAGCCTCCGCTCCACCTGCACCCACGTGGCTTGCAGCCCCTCCAGGCTTCCTAGGAATCCACCCGTCATCAGATGCGTCGATTCTGGAGAACAGAATCGGAACCCAAAAAGGAAGGCGCTTCTTCTGAACTGTCTCCTCCCCGAGGGACCCAGGAATGTGAGCAGTTAGCACCGAGACTGCCTGCCACGCCCAGGTCTCCTTCTGTCTGCCTTCTTTGTGGACTGACGAAAACGCTGTCCTCAGACTCTGGGGGGGAGACACGGGGCTGCAGTCCCCTGAGCCGCACGGGGAGGGTGGGGAGCGGGCGACCCTGGACCCTGAGCGCCGAGGAAAGCTGGCTCCAGGACGCGCCAGGCGGCAGAGAGCTCCCCAAACACCCCGCTTGGGAAAGTGCCCCCGGCCGGGGCCTGTTTGATCAGGAAGGCCTTGTTCTGTGACTCTCCGCACTTCCTTCTCACCCCACGCACAGACTCACAGAAGAGTAAGAAAGAGACGCTTTCTCGCTGGCCAAGCAACTGCCGTGTGCCAGGCACCATCTTCAGGCACTTTTGCGTATGAACTTATTGAACCCTGGAAGCGCCCCTGTGGGGCAGGCGGACAGCTGGCATCTGGCTTCAGAGCTCACGGCGCTTCTCACGGGAAATCACGTTTTGGTATTTTCATTATAATGACAGCTGACATACCACACGTTTTAAAGCTTTAACAAGCGTTTTCACAGAACCCACTCTCCTTCCCCTTCTCTGCGGTGTGTGAGGCCAAGCCTTGCTTGTCCGACCAGCCCCGTCATCTCGGCCGGAGGAGTGAGGCCATCAGCCTGGGAGAGGCGGAGGGGTCGGCGTAGCCTCACCTGGACTTGCAGGCAAGCTGCCCGGCTGGGGGCCAGGCGCTCTGTCCGCCGGGGTCCCGGTCCCCTGCTTGTGGCCGTCCAGTGTGGTGTCAGAACCCAGCTCGCTGCCTAGGGTCAGAGTCCTCCCAGGCTCAGCCAAGCCGGAAAGAAGCCTTGCCTCCACAGACCGTCGCCCCCAGTTCTCCCCGTCTTGTCCTGGTGACCGTCTGTCTTCTGGTCTCCCTGTTTCAAGGCCTAAGTGTCATCTTTGGTGAGCCCTCCCCTCCTACCTCTCCCATCCAACCAGCCACCAGCACGTCCCTTGAAACACGTGCCTCCAGCTGGGGTTCTAAAGAAGCACTAACCTGGTGCCACACCGTGCTCTGAGCAAGGGGCCCAGCGATGCGGGGAAAGGATGGCCACGGTTTTATCAGCTTGTGGAAAAGGCGAAGCAGGAGCAGGGCTCATGATCATTCAAGGTCGGAAAAGATGGGGACACAAGAGAGGCAAGATGATTCCGATCCTCACGCACCAGACGAGGGGCCTCGGAGGAGGGCTCGCTCACCTCCAAGGGGCCAAGTCAGCGAAGCGAGGCAGCGCTGAGCAGAGACTTCAGTGAATCAGAGCCTAAAACACAGGGGCAGGGCTGGTGCTCAGAAGTCAGAGGCAAAGTAGGGAGCAAAGAACACTGTCTTTCGGCTGAGTTTTAGGGGATGGGGCATCTGAAGAAGATCTGAAGAAACTAGATCATGAGATGAACATGTCTTTGAAATTCCCTTCTCCTTTCTCTGGTTGCGCTACGATCCGTTGGTTCAGGCTTGTCTCACATGCTGACGGCAGTAATTCCATGGCCCCCAGACAATCACCAGAACTCCGGGCCCTCCCCGACCCGGGATGCTGGGGGCCATGCTCACACCACCCTTTCCATCACGGACATTCATAGTTTATCATTTGCTAATAAAGACTGTGGGGAGCACGGCCCGCACACTCCTCCTTCCTTCCTGCTACACAGGACTGTCCTGCTGAACAGAAAGCCTCATCTTTCCCCTGTGCTTTGGATCCCACTCATCTCACCTACTTAGTCACCAAAGAGCGTGATTACTGATCAACAGTTCTCTCTTGTGTATCCAGAGTCTTCCTCTGCGCTCCTGGACCCCTTGTATCTTCATTTCAATCTTCCCAAGTCTCTTTCATTAAAAAAAAACCTCCCACCACTCCCGCGGCCCCCACAGGTCTCACAGCCACTTCTCTTCGACCATCTTTCTGGCGAGCACGTATCTGTCCACACTCGCCCTCAGCCTACTGGGGGACTTCACCCCGTCACAGCAGAGCAGGTCTCACTAAGGTGACTGCATCGCTCAGGATGCTGCAGGGCTGAGAACAGCAGAAAACCAGAGTAAACACTGGCCTGAACGAATGACTGGCTGCTTATGGAATTATTTCTCTGTAACAAAGTCCAGGGCTGACACGGGGGCTGCGTGCTGTCCTCAGGGACCTGGGTGAGTCTGTCTGGTGGCCTAGACTTTCTCAGCATGTTGCCTTCACCTCTGGGGTCATTGAACGGTTGCAGGGTTCTTGTTCCACGGTCAGCCATGCACCTGGCTTCCAGGTAGGAACAAGGGGGTGGGACAAGGGCAGAAGCCGAGTGGGGCCTCGAAAAAGTCCCTGCAAAGCTGTTCACAGGGAGACTCAGTGGTCAGATCTCATCACAGGGCCTCCCCAGGGGAAGGGGACACTGTCCACTGAGACGGGAGTGGGTTCTGCTGGAAAAGGAGGAGAGGATGCCTAGTTGATGGGCATGTGGTCCACAGTCACCAAGAACCTCTGTGCTCCCAAAACAAATGAACTTGACTTCCTAGAGGCCCAGGAAGCAGGTGACCTTCTCGCTCCTTGATTCAGGCTCTTTTGGTGGCTCCATGACCTTCTCTGGAGTCAGTCTCACCCGCCCCACTGGGCAGCGCCTGCTCCCCTGTGCTGACCGTGGAACTGTGCACCGTGTGTCCTGAGCGCACTGTGGGTCCCCATCCCTTTGCTCAGACCCATCCCAGCCTCCCCACCCCGGGCTCCTTCTCCTCCACTTCCTGACAGTGACCGTTCTCCTCAAACACAGGTCTAATCTCACCATCCCCAAGGTCTTAAACACCTCCGTTGTCTCAGGATGGGATCCCCATCCTGACTGTGTTCCACTGAGCTCTGTCCCCAATGTCCTCCCCAGGGACCGCAGGGGCACCCCCTGTCCTCAGCCTCTCCCCTCCCCCACGCCACTTCTGGGCGTTCACCTCCCTGGATTACTTCCCCCCCTTCCAGAGCTCGGTGCTTCTGTTCACAGAGAAGAGGTGGTTACGTTCCCCGCTTGGCTTACTTCCCTTCAGTCAGCTTTTAGGCTGGTGATGAGCCCCTGTGGGAGCACGTCCCCAGCCCCCCCAGCCCCACCCCACAGCGTACCTTCCTTCACAAGAACGTTGCTCCGCGCTCCTGTGGCAACGAGCATCGTGCCCCCGATGCAGAGCAGTCACCAAGAGTTTGTTGCGTCATTTCAGAGGGGTTTGTGTTGGCTGGGGGGGGGGGGAGCCTGGCGTTCACATTGCAGCTCTAAACACTTGCAAACTCTAGTAGTTCATTAAGCACAGATACACATTTTTTCACACGCTAATCTATGAAATCTGTCTTTCAATCTGCTGCATTTTATATTTTTAATAGGCATTGCTTTTTAATAGTGCAGAAAATCATGGTATGTCTTACAATTCAAAATATTGCACATTTGATTAGCTGTATCATGTGACCTTCCGCTGCAAATTACTGGACCTTTCACTGCCTGAGTTTTTTCATCTGAATGGTGTGGTAATACTCAGATCTCAGGGTGGTTGTGACAAGTGAAGAAGGGGGAGACACGTAAAAGCCTTAAGCAGCCCTGCCCAGCACGTGGTCATTGCTTAGGAAACATTAGCTGTAACCACCATGCCTTTGCTAAATCTCAGAGACATGCAGTGAGCTGACCAGCGTCTGACCTTCCTCAGTAGACTAAGAACTATGTCTGCTTGCTCCCCTGTGTCCCAAGGCCTCCGTGGAATATCTGCTCTCTCCTGGGGTTTATTATGCATTTGAAGGACAGAAAAACAGACACAGCCTGCTCAGCCTTACCTCTGTGACTTATTACTAGACCTAGAATAATTCCACCACTTAAAATTCCATCTACTCGATCAACAAATATTTAGTTTAATGTATTAAAAATCATGAAATTCAAGATAATTTCTAAAATAGTTCTAAGAACGCTTTTTAAAAATATAAAATGTGAAGTATTTCATCCTTGTCCTTCCAACTCCACCCTCCAGAAGAAAATTGCCAAGTCTAATATGAGCCTTTCCAGACTCTTTTCCAGTGCAAATTCTTTGAGCTGAGTGAAGTAGTGATGATTTGAGAAGTTGCTTGAGATGAAATAAGCAATTATTCCACTCCACAAAAATTGGGCTAAATCTCACCTGCCAGAGACAACACTGCCCAGTTACCACCCCCTCAGTCCCCACCTGGACTTCTCCCCTTGTGGTGTCTGGTTTCAACTCAGTCATTCCTGTGACCCTCCCCCTGCTCACACACACACCACCCTTCTCCACCTTCTCCTTATTTCTTAGTCTTTTCTCAATAATTATGAAATCAGTGGAAAACTGGTGGCGGGAGGGATAGAGTGGACTTCTTCCCGCGACGACAACTGTAGGACAAGCTGGTCTTGAAGACAGAGCAATTTTAGGTGTTTTTGAGCACGCAAGGGCCAGTGAGTCAGAAGAGCTGTCCATGGTCCTACCACCTTTCACTTCAAATGCCCCCTCTTCCCTCTGCCTGGAACCAGCAGGGGGACGCTCTTCTTCTGGGGCCATACAGTTGTCAGTCTCTCTGAAGTCCCTCTGGTCACAAGAATCAAATTTCAAATGTCAGGAACTTTTGACCCAGTGACCCCACTGGCAGAAATCGGCCCAAATAATTAAGAGGACAAATACACAAACACATGGGTGAGAACGTTCACAACATTGCTTGTAACTGAGAGACACAGAAAGTGAGCTGACTGTCAGCAGAGGCATAATTAAATAAATTATTATAGATATGTGCAATATACGTTTGCTAAGAGTGATGAAACGGATTTGCATTTATTGGCATGGCAAAAATTATAAGGCAGATTTTTAAAAAGTTATAATATAACCTTTTAAAAATTACACAACCCAAGCACACAAACATAAAGAAAATTCTGGAAGCAAAGATCAAGCAGTGGTATCAGCCAGCAGCGGTTTTCCTTAAGAGATTGCTAGTGATTTTTTCTCCTTCTTTATAATTTATAGTATTGTGTGTGTGTGATTTTTCTTTTTTTACAGTGGTCATGTTATATAATAAACTTATATAATAAGTTACTTACATAATAAAATGAGCTCTTTTAGTCTTGGAAGACTTAGGGGCCAGCCTCACCATGCCTTCCCTATTTTTAAGTTGTCACCCCAGTTTTGTGTGGGCTGAAGGGATCATGTTAAACCTTAGGTCCCAAAACAGTGGTGCCCCAGTGTCCACCTCCCCGACCCTGATCATCCTGCTCTTCTGTGCTGACTTGTCCTAAGGGAAGGGAGAGGAGAGAAAGACAAGGTTCAGCCCAGTCTGTCTTTCTAATTATTTGAATTTAAACTGTTGATCTATGTCACCAATAGCACATGTGTAAATTCACATCAAAGCCTGTTATGAAAGAATCCACATGAAAACACTGAGGAGAATTCTGTGGTTGACAAACACCAGTGACTGTTCTTTCCCTCAGTCCATCTACGTCAAGACCAGGGTCACGCCCAGTACAACATAATCACATTCATCATTGCTCTGTAATAAGGCACAACTCTGTGTGCTACTCTTTTCTTATTTAACTGCAAGGGCCTGATTGATTTCTAGTAGACGTTTTCATAATTTTTGCACAATCTGTCCTGGATGGATGTCTGTGTTTGTGTGGTTTCTGAGGTCATCATTCGGAGACAAACAATCCAAATAGAAAAAACCTTGCAGCATCTCATATATAGGATTTTTCCTCAAACCCTGCCTATTTCTGTCCCACACGGCTGATAGGCCCCTGAGGGCCCCTGAGGACACTTGTGTCCCAGAGAAAAGCTGTTCTGCCCTCAAAGCCATGGCAGCTCAAGAGAAGAATCCACTTTCTAGCTAAATTCCAACACGCAGCAGTGCTGACCCCTCCCTGAGGGACGGCCAGGTCTCTAATGAAAGTGAGCTAGCCTCTGTCTCGAGCTATTTTCAGCCCCGCCTCTCCAGCACATTTGGCTGTTTGTTTATTTTTGTTAGAAAGACAGACTTGTTCTCTTGCCAGGGAACACTCTAATATCCTGCCACCAACATCTGCGCAGAATAGAATGCTTTGGAGGGTCAGATTAAAAAAAAAAAAACCTTCCTTCTGAAAGGGGTGAGAAAGATAGTAGCGTTTCTGTTTGAAGCAACAGAATGTGTAAGAGAAAGTGCCAGCTCAGCTACACCAAGAAGCCATTGTGCTGGGCCACTGCCCCCGCATCCCAGGGATCTGAGGCCGCCTAACAAAGGTGAAGGGGACACAAGACGACTCCCAGCTCCTGCGCCATCGGCATCTGCCCTGCGGAACACAGCGCCATTCTGCTGGTGCTCAATATTCTCCTTGTGCGCGGCAGCCTCAAAGGGCACTTTAACATGTTGTTGACTTATTTGTAGCTTGTCTCCTCCACCAGATCGTCAGCTCGAGGAAATAGAGCACGTCTCATAGACTCACTGGTGTAGACGCAGTGTTTGCTAAGCAGATAGTTAACGAGAGGAGGCAGGGAAAGAAGGAGGGAGTGAGGGAGGGAGAGGGGATAGGAGGATCTGCACACTAGCTGGATTACACTTCCTTCGCCCCTCACACCAGCCTGCTTGCTGCTCAAAGGCCTCCTGCAATTCCAGGCACAGAGCAAAATGACCCATAAACTCCTGCTGAACGGGGCATGTCCTTTAGTGCTGTTTGGATTAACAATAGGTTAAAAATGACATTATAGTAAAAAAAAAAAAGAGTGCTCACATCAACATGCTCATAAATAAGTTCTTTAAATGAATTGGTTTTATAAAAAGGAAGCTTTCAAATCCATTCTGATAGCTAATTTTGTCACGTAGTCTTCTAAGCTCCAGGGACATTTCTAAGGTGGAGACAAGGGGTTGTCATCACACCAGGGCAAGAGGTTCCTTGCATTCAGCAGGCAGCCCTCCTGCTTTCCCGATGGACGTACTGCAGGCCAGTCAACCCTGGGGCCACCTGAAGGGCTGGCTCTGTAGCCCGGAAGAGATGGTGCCACGGCACAGTTGTTGGAGGATGCTGCGATTGGTGTGTTGTTAGAGGGGAGGGGCGAGTGCTCACACCACATCCTGCTGGGCTCACCAATGTGTCAAAATGGGAAATCAGACTGAGGGTATCGCTGTTCCTCAAAGGCAGCTTTGGCTGGTCAAAGCCCTGTCTCTCAGCCATGGTGGGGCTGAGAACCTTACCGACCAAACACCAGTTTTCACAGACATTTTATTTTCTAATTCGTCCACACAAGTGGAAGCAAGGACTTTGCACCCGGGTTCTGGCCTCCTGTCCGAGCTTCACCCACCACAATGTGTAAAGATTTTGACCCGAGGCGTCTTGATAACACAGAACATCCTGTCCTGGTGACAAGAAGACGATCATTTTGCTGCTGTAGTTCTGTTTTTCTTCTTTCTTGTTCTGCCTTCTCTGTTAGATCCTGGAATCATTTGAGATTTACAAATCTTGCAAGATCTCTGGTAAGGGATAAAAAAATTAGTTACTGGTGATTTCTAATATTGAGATAATTGTGATATTAACTCCAAAAGTGGGCTAGGAAAAAGGGAAGTCAAATGTATGGGAAACCAATGTGAAAAACATCTTGGCATGAAATTTGCATGTCACTGATGCACTGATGTCTGCAGGACACATGGAAGGTTACACTGAGGCATCACCTCCAGCAATGCAACATATAAATCAGATGAAGACTTCCCTTCGAGAGTAAAATCATAAACCGATTTGATGGTTCAAAGCACAATGAACACAAAGTTACTTTGAGAAAATGGAAGGGCTCCCTTAACCTGACTGAAGGGATTAAATTATGTGAGGGAAAAAATGTGTCTTTTAAAGAGAAAGAGAATGGAGTAATGGTTACAGGAGAGCGGAGACAGAAGTTGATGTGTGGAGCTGCCCCCACTGCTCATCTGTGAAAAGAATGTGATTTCCCACCTGGAAACGGAGGTCGCTGGGCGAGCCTTCTCTTCCTCAATGTGTGCTCACTGTGCAAGGGTGAGCCTTTACAGCGAAAATCCAACTGTCTTCTGTGACTGTGCCTGGTGGCTGGTTAATTGAAAAAAAAAAAGTTAATATAGAGAATTATGCAAATGAATCATCCATACTTTTAAAGACTTTATCTGAATGTCTTAGAACATGTAAATACACATTCACTTACATTGATGATTTTGCTAATGGTTCCACTAATTGGACTTGCCATGGTATTTCTGGCATTAACCCACATAGATAACAAATAATGATTGTCTATTAATTCCTGTTTCTATTTCCTGAAGTCAGATCAAGAACTTATTAACCCCAATGAGGCAATTTAATTCAGATAACTTAGCTCAGAAATTTCCTCCTTAGCATTTATAACGGCCTGATCTGTATCCAATGGGAGAAAATCTTGAAAAAAAAAAGGGGGGGGGATCTTGCTCATATCAAATCCTTCCATGTAAGTCAACTTTGCTGTCCATAGAAGCAACGGTTTACACGCCTGTTTCACTGCATTTAACCTCGCGGTAGTGAAGCGCATGACTGCAGTGAGGCGGGGCGGGAGCGCGCGGCCCCGCCCCGGGGAGGCGGGCCCGGCGCAGAGCCCCTCCCGGCGCGCAGGCGCGGGGCGCGCCACCCGGGTGGCGCATCTACTGGGGGAAGGTGCGAGGGGAGTCTCTCCTGTCCCCTGGGTCTCGGGTGCTTCGCAGGCTGGTGGTGACGGGGCGCGTGGTTTCTGACGTCACCTGTCTTTCTCCTGCCGAGACAGTAAATCGGCTTCTGGCTGCGTGTGTTTTGATGCAGCCTTTCATTTCGTCATTCCATCGCTCAGCTGCAGGACAGGTAACGAACTCACGAAGTGCCGGAATCCAAAAAGTGCATGTCTCCCTGTCTCCCCGCCCGCAAGTTCTCCCTCCCAGGAAAGCTGGTTACCAGCCTTCTGCTCCTCAGGTGCTGTCATACTCGCTCTGCAGGCCCCCCCCCCCCCCCCCGGAAAACAGCAGCCGCGTCTGGACGGCAACGGACCCAGGAGACAGCTGCCCCGCTGGAGGGCACGAGGGCTTCCGGCCTCCCCTGCGGACGCCCCGGGCTCAGACCCTGCCTCCCACACCTCCCATTCTTCTTCATTTTGCCCCGTGGGTGTCATCGGAAGAAAGAAATGCGCTAAAGATGAAATGATTTTGTGTCAGACGAAAGCGTCGATAGGATTCCGTTGTAAAGTCAACCTTAACTGGTCAGTTTTCCTGATTGGAAGGTGCCTGTTAGGACGACATTCCAGCCCCGGGGAGGGTGGGGCTCAGCGGTAGAGCGCGCGCTTAGCACGTGTGAGGTCCTGGGTTCAAGCCCCAGTACCTCCGCTAAAAAATAAATAAATAAACGTAATTTTCTACCCCCAAAACATCAAAAAAAAAGGACACCATTCCATCCCTAAAGCAACCCGACCTTGGCATTGCCCATGAAAGGTACCAGCCTCTTTGGCTCAGCAGACACAGGACAAGCTCTTTACCGCCTACTAACCGCCTGCAAATAAAGAATCAGATCCCCTCCGGTGAAGGGAAGTCCCACTGGTATTGGTGTCTTCCCACCGGGAGGAGCGCTACCCCAGCGACCCAGCTCATCACCCAGGAGACGCTTATCTGCATGACAAGACTGACTTCCCACCCGCCTCCTCCCTCACCTTCTCATAACTTGCCTCCCCCTCTTGGCAGTTCAAACCCCCTTCCCTGCATTTGGCCTCAGCTGTATCTAGGCCTCCGTCTCCCTGGCTGCCTCCTTGAGTCTCATTTCTTTCGAAAACTCCCCTGCCTGTGTCCTTACTCAAACTGTTGTTCTCTCCAGTTAATTTTTTCATCAGCCATTGAACCAAGGAGGAAGAGGGGAAGAGCTTTCTCCTCCCCTGTACGCATCAGGTCACATGTGTAGCGAAGTATCTGTCTTCTGTTTCCCAGAATTTGTATGGGATAAAATTAAGACCAGGAGCCAAGGAAAGAGGCCGGGTGGTAGGTTTTGGTTCTTTAACACTTCTTTGCCCGGGAATGGGGTGAGCTATTCCCGGGGGCCCAGGACTAATGTGCTAAGCCAGGAAATACTGTGAGCAGCCCCCGGGTGTAGTCCAACTGTTTGATTCAAGCAATTGGAGTCCTGCCTTGAACCCCACATTTACACACACACACACACACACACAACACAAAGTTATTTAAAAGCACAAGGGTATCTCAGTCACTCAAGACCCAATGTTTTGTGCTGGTAATCACACCTTAAGCATCAGACCCAAAGCAACTCATTTCTATACCTCTTTCCCTGTTTCCCTAAAGCAAGAAGCTACTGTGTCCAGCTCAGAGGTCTGGGGGTGAGCCCCTGTCGTCTGGGAGGTGAACGACACGGCTCAGATGGACAGGGGCATTTCAGAGGCCCCCGGAGGACAGAGAAGACACATCGGCCGGGATGCCCTCCCTCTGCGTGGTCAGATTCCTTTCCCGGGAACGCTGGCCACCTGCTCCTATGCCTCCCGTCCATCTTGCGGGTCTGGAGGTCCTAGAAAGCCAGGTCAGCACCTGCAGTAGCTGCAGAGGAGTTAGCCACACTGGGAAAGAAAAAAGCAACCCAATTACTACTCAACGGTTGTGCTCTGTGTTCATATTTTATGGCTCATCTCAATATTGAGAACACCTAGACATTCAGGATACTAATTAAATACATGGCCTTTGACAGCTGGTTAACACTCCATCCTGAGAGTCACAGATTTGCATGTGCTGTTCATTCCGTGGTTAAGCAGCAACTTCCTTTGCGAGGGAAGCAGGCATGGAATATTTTTTATCCAGTGTCAGTTGGGTGCAGGACTTAGCAATGCTGAGAGAGACCAGACACGTGTCCCCGGGGCAAAGTCAAGCTGCAGCGACCGAGGACCGTGCTGTTCGGAAAGGGGGCTCTCCCCGGCCTTTGCTCAGCTTCTGCTGCTAGAATCTCTTACTTTGCGCGTACCGTTGAGACAGCTGTTGACAGTGACTTTATCGCCCTCCCCCAAGATGCTTTTCTCTGTGACTGAGGGAGACCCCTAGCACGTGAGCAGCCCTCACGGAGCCAGCAGAGGTCAACAGCAGAGAGCCTCCCACCGGAGGCGGCCGGCGCTGCCAGGAGGCCGGGCCCTTTCCTCGCGGAGGGAGCAGCTAGACGTTACTGACATTTACAAATCGGGAATTTTCGTGCCAATTCTCAAAATTTCCGTCTGAAACCGCAAAGCCCACATACCTTCAAGGCAGTGACTGGCAGAAGCTGGGTTCCAGCGGCCTCTGTCGACAGCAAGCCGTAAGTCAAGGACCCGGCGGCTCTCTATCCCGAGACGGAAGCAGCTGCCCGGTGCCACCCTTCCCCGGTGGCTTACCAGTGGCCAAGTCCACCCTCACTCACGCCACCCGCCTGACGCGGGGCACTGGAGCGCGACGGCACAAGTGAGGGCTTTCTCAGATGAAGACCAAGCTGGCGGGAGGGTGGACGAGGGGCAGCCCAGCCTCCGCCCCCGGGGCCTTCCAGCCGGGATGCTGGGACTCCTGTGGGTTCACGACTCACACACAGACAAGGTCTGCACCCGTTCTCAGCGATGCAGACAGATCCCCGTCGCGTTCATCCAGCTGAAACAGAAGCAAGGTGACAACCAAATTTATTTACTTTTTTTTCTTATTTTTAAAAATTGAAGTATGATTGATTCGCAATGCCGCGTTAGTTTCTGGTGTGAGCATAGTAATTCAGTTATACATATATATGTATTCTTTTTAAATTTTTAAAATTTTTTATTTTTAGTTAATTTTTTAATGGAGGTACTGGAGGTTGAACCTAGGACCTTGTGCATGCTAAGCACACGCTCCACCACTGAGCTATATGCTCCCCTCCGTATGTAGCGTTTTTCATATTCTTTCTCGTTGTAGGTTAGTCAACCAAATTTGTTTTTGAAACCTGAATTGAATTCCCATTAGTTCAGTGTCAACTTCAGCAACAGGAAAAAAATAATGGAGGGAAAAAATTGAAGAAAAAAAAAAAAAGAAATGCTTGCCCTCAAGTACTGTGACAAGACCTGGCTGACACGCTCTCAGTGCCGAGCCACACTGAGGAACAGGCTCCTGGGTTCTTCCTGTGCCCCGTGTGAACTTCCGGGTTTTAGTCATTCCCAATTAACCTTCAAGTCATCCTTGGATTCCGTGTTTCTAAGCCTAACATCACTTATTCCTCTCCCTGGCAAAATCCGCCCCCCGCTAGTGAGTGCCTGCGTCTGCGATCCGGAGTCAGCCGAAACCCCGTTTGCCAGCTCGCACCTGGGAAATTAGTCAGAGCTTCTATTAGACATGATTACCCTGATCACTGGACGTGACTTTCAGCCCAGCCTCTGGGGTGTTTATCACCACTGGGACTGCCAGGGAACTGGGCAGGGGAGTCAAAGATCCTTATTCTACAAGGGAAATGGAGGGAAAAAACAGTACAAAATACTTCACTGTCATTTTAATGACAAAGAGGAGAGGAACCTAGGCTGAAGCTGCCATTGGATGTGACTTTGCCAAGCATGTGATGATCAGATGGATGTCAAATCAGCAGTGGAACTTCGCTGATTGCTAACAGTGAGCAGGGCTCAGCAAACCACCATCTGCGGGTCAGGTCCAGCCACGCCTGTGTTTTTCCAAATAAATTTTGTTGAAATGCCACTTAGCTCACTCCTTCGTGGTCTGTCCTGTTTTGTGCTGCAGGGGCACAGCTGAGCAGTTGTGACAGACACCTTATAAGCCACCAAGACTGAAATATTTGCTGTCTGGCCCTTTAGGGAAAAATTTTGCCAGACTAAAATTCCAACTGATCTGAAATAATTGACTGTGGGGCAGTACATCGTAGGCAAGAACACATGTGTGCATTGGAGGACGACGGGCCTCATTTCAAACCTGATTCCTGTATTCATCCAATGAGCATCACTAGAACGTCCACTCCATGTCAGGTGCCATGCCAGGTAGGACAGAGTAAACAGGGCAGGACCCTCCACTCTCAAGGACCTTACATTCTAGGGGCCACATTAATTCATATTAAAAACTAGGGAAAAATTATTTCTCTGAGGGTCAGTTTCCTTGGTAGTGAGAGTGCCACACGAGCACATCACTTGTCGAGTGGCTAAGAGGATGACAGGAGGAAATTTATGAAATGACTTAATACAGTGCCTGGCACGAAGGAATAGCTCAATAAATATTTATATGATGGTCTTCCTCTCAATAAATAGATGGATGAGATATTATTTTTATGATTTCAAGGTCAACCCATTCAATTGATCTCTTGATTTAGGGTCATGTTGTTACACACTAGCCAATCATGCTGCATAGATGAACCTTAGGAAGTCAGGTCGGTGAGGTGGGGTTGGGGCCAGCCTGTGGAGAGACTGTGATGGTTGTGCTCAAAAGTTTGGATTTCATAGATGAGGGCTCAATGCAGAACTTCAAGAAAACTGTGAGGATGGTCTGATGATCATCAGACCCATGGTTTAGAAAGACAGTGTGAGCACGCATTTGGGTGATGGGGTTGATTCAATTCTCCTAATTTTATAGGACGTATGACTCATCTTTAAAAAGGTGACCACTGAAAAGCCAGACCTGAGCTGTTACTACAGTAGCCACTAGCCTCTTACGGTTATTTAAATTTAAATAAGTTAAAATGAAATTAAACTAAACATGGTTCCTCAGCCACATGAGCCACATTTCAAGTGCTTGGTGTCCACACTGTGGCTGGTTGCTCCCATACTGAGCAGTTCAGATACAAGCCATTTCCTATGAGAAAGCTCTGCTGGACGGTGCTGACTGCACTCTGGAAAACATGCAAGGTAGTAACAGTCTACAATTGTTTGGGGTCACAGGGTCTTGCTCAGTGCTTCCAGATAGTTGATAATTTTTAGTGGGAAATGAGGAAGATGCTTGGATCAGAAAAGAATGGAAATTTATCTTCTCTGTGAGATCTGTTCTTTCTGCACAGACTCTGCCACACGGCTTAGTCTCGAGTGGGTAGAGCAACGGAGTGATTTGCTGTGAACTTGGGGAGCTCAGAGTGGGGGTGAGTGCGAAGCCCAGGTCAGTGCTGCTGCCGACGGCACCGGCTCAGACTTTGGAAGGCAGCCCTGCGAGCGAGCGTCTTCAAGGACAGCCGGTATCCATGACAACAGTGGTGGAGACTTCCAGCCTCTGCTGGGAACACCTGAGTTGTGAACAAATTCTTGCAATCGATATGGCAATAAAGATGCTCACCTGTCACTGAGAGCAGTAGGAGACACTTCCTGAGGTCCCGTGGGACCACCTGGTGCCCCGCCAAACACGGCAGAGCAGCACACTCAGAGAGACTTCAGCCATGGAGGCAGCCGTGGGCCACAAGACGAGGGTCTGGGGAGGAAAGGCCATGGATGGCTGCTTCTGCACGACAGTGAGTCCTCTGAGAACTTGCAGAAGTAACTGGGCAACGTATTGCAGTGAGCACACATCTCTCACGTGGGTGGGTTTTGTCCCACACCACACACACTTGGCTGTGAAACACACACTCATCATGTAGCGAGTCAGACCTGGTGAGATCCGGTATGTGTGACTTACCATTCATTCTTCTCGGCCGAAGAGAGTCCATTTGAAGGTCTTTTTACATATTAAAATTAACAACTCATAATTTTTCCTAGACTGTAATAAAGTTGCTTCATTGGATGGAGGGCTCTGGGCAGAGCAGCCTAAGCGAGCCAGTGGTCACTAGCAGCTTTCTCTCTTCCTTTCTTCTTCCTTCTCTTCTTCCTTTCTTCTCTTTCTCTTTTCTTTTTTCCATATCTCAAATCAGGGGAAGAATCTTGGTCATGCTGCCCAGTCCTTCATCATTTCTCTGATAGACACTTACAGGTTTAAAAAAAGCTTGATTTCTTCAGTGGGACTGAATCGCAGGGCGTGGGGTTAAGCAGCGTGAGAGCCATCCTCCCGGAGGTCTGTGAGAGCGCGCAGGCCCCGGGCACCAGGGCTGAGAACCCTGTGGAGCAGGACAGAGTCACTGAAGGACCCTGCTGCTCAGTCGCGAGTTCCACTTTGGGAAGTTTATTTCCCCAGTAACCTGGAGGAACGGGCAAAAGCAGGTAGATTCTAGTGACTCACCTGTAGTCGCTGCCCTGAATTCCTGGGAACTTTACATAGACCTTTGGGCAAAGAAAGCTGTAAAGGGGAAAAGGAGTGAGCGCCAGCTTGTCCCAGGAGCTGGACCCTGCCCTTCGCAGCTCAGTGAGACAGGAGGCTCTGGGAGAGTGCCGGCTTCCTTCCTCCTGGGGACTTGGGTTAACAGAGGTTAGCCACTAGCCCAAGGGACCTGGGGGTGAATGGGAGGATGGTGACAACGCACGGGATAGGCCACCAGGGCCCCGCACCCCTGAGTCTCCCAGGTTCTGGAAGTACCGTGTGTGCTTTGTCTCTAAGCAGGAAGCAGAGTTCCCTCCAGAGAGCATGTTCTCAGAGCCTGGGCGTTGCCCCAGCACAGGGAGGTGCTTGTGCCCACTGGGAGGGAAAAGCTTTACAAACCCAAACAAGGTTGCCCCTGTGCGCTGGGAATCAGGCCTTGCTCCTCACCACAGCCGGGTCCCAGGAGAGGAGAGCACCTTCGGGGGGCAGCCCCTCCCCACGTGGCTGGGGTGGACGCTGTGAGCCTCCCCAGGGAGAACTCTCTGCATCTGTGCTGGATCTGCCTGGGGCGCCTAGAAAGGCGTGGGCTCACATTCGGAGACGACAACACCGCTGGCGCTCGAGCCAGAAATCACCGTATTGCCACCATCTTGCAACGGTCTGTGGCCAAAAGCAATGATTCTGACTGGAGAGGGGATTCAGGCTTCCAGCCAGCTGTTCAGTTGGACCAAACGAATCCTCCAAAAACCTACAGGATATCAGCTGACCATTTGTGTCTTTCTCTTTTTTCTTCCAAAGAGCAGGGATCTGCCCTGAAACTTTAGCTCAGTCCCTGCATCCTCCAGGTTACAGGGAGAGACTCGCTGTGAACCCCCTCTCCTGGGAAACCCCGATCCTCCCAAGGGCCAGGGGCGCCCACACCTGGACTGGCTTATTTTCTGCGCACATTTGGTTTTGTCTGGATTTGGGCAAAGCTCGTACTTGGCTTTATTATGGGGAATGCAAGGTGGCTTTCAGAGTCTGGGAGGGAGCTACTCGTGGTAGAGAAACCACCTGTAAAAAGTCGTCCGCCCGTCTGACAACCGTATTTCTATGTGATCAGCAACAGATTTACAAAGCGATGTGGACTCACGTGTTCTGTTTATGACTAGCCATGCTGGTCTCAGGAAGGCCTGCCGAGATCCAAGTTGTCTCCTGTGCTGACAACCAGCACTCCTACCCTCTTCCTTCTCAGCATCATTATTTCTAAACCTGCACACGCATCCATCAGAGATATTTTATTATTTTGATACAGGCCATTAGACTTTCATGACATACTGAAATGTCACTGAGTTATAAGATTTTTTAAATGCATTTTTTCCAGCCCAGATAAAAGCAAGGTTAGATGTCCCAATGTGATTAATATTCATGAAATATAAATTTTGTATAATAAAATTTTTGAAAGATCTTGAATATATCTTTTCCTTTTCCTTTAGGTCTAGTTAGGTGGGAAAAATCACGTCCTTAGCATCTTAATTAAAATAGCATTATAATGTTAGCCAAACAACAGAAAGAAAGCATTTGATGTGTTCATGTGATAATTACATTAGAAAAAGACTACTCTCCATTAGTCTTTCTGATTGCAGTAAGCCATCTGTGCTTGTAAAAATAATAATAAACAATGAATTTCATAAGCCATATGTACTTTGCTGTTTAATAGTAATTAAGCAATAATCCTAGAGCCATCACTTGTTAACTATGATAATTGCTTAAAGGTAATTATTTGGTAACAAATGATAATCAATTATTTGTAATATTAACAATAGTTTCTTAATTTTTTTTAACCTTTAGAAATTGCTGTTAGCCATAACCTGTCTTAGCAGCTGTGCTGGAAAATTACTAATTCTGTGGTGTTAATGACAGATTTTCCACGAGTCAAAATTCTAGTTATGGTCTATGAGATTTGTAATATGTGTTTATAGTATTTTTAAAAATGAGGTTGCAATAAATATCTCACTCACCTTATTATTACAAATAAATGGCTTTAATAAAACTTCCAGCAAAATGCCAAATGCAGAGTGACAGATACTACAAAGCACAACATGAACACGAAAATAACAGAGAGTTAGGGTCTAAGAAAGAATAGGCTGGCAGAAGCCAGAGTTTGATCTGGAGGAAAAAGCGTAAAATATAACTGCTTATCCACAGTTACGTGCGTTTCAAAGGCATCAGTATTGATTCTGGCTTTAGACAGTCTACTACACCGTTTCAAGAAATGAGGTGTGGTATCAAAGTGTGGCATTTCCAGTGACGGAGAGTGACTGAAGCACACCTGTTTGAGCAATAAAACAACCTAGAATATTTATGGTTCACAGCAACGGTTTTGTTCAGTTTTTAATGCAGCAATAAGGGACGCGTGGGACCAAACCGCTCTGCATTTCACATCCAGTGAACAATCGGTCTCACATTCGTCCCCTTTCATCCTTGGTTTGCTCTCTGTGGGTTCGGTTACCTGCCGCCAACCACAGTCCAAAAGCACGAGATGGGAAGTTTCAGAAACAAACAGTTCGTAAAGTTTTAAACAGCAGCCCGTTCTGAGCAGCGGGGTGGAATCGCGCACCGTCCCGCCCTGCCCGCCCAGGACGCGGAGCGCCCCTTCGCGCTCCTTTGGTCCCTTAGTCGCCCCTTGGTAGCTACCAGGTCTGCTGTCACGTATCACACTGCTTGTGTTCACGTGACCTCGACCTTGCTTACTGATGACCCCAAAGCGCGAGAGGAGTGACGCTGGCCCCTCGGATATGCCGAGGAGAAGTCGTAAAGTGCTGCCCTTCAGTGAAAAGTGCGAGTCCTCAATCTTATAAGGAAAGAAGGAACGCATGCTGAGGTGGCTGCAATCTGCAGTAAGAGTGAGTCTCCTCTCTGTGAAGTTAGCAAACAATCTTTGGCAATGCTAACAGATACATTTTAATACTTAATATTAAAGGTGTATATAATGTCAAAATCATTTGCCCAAAACTAATACATATATTAATAAAGTTATTTGCCAAAATTTAATATATTTGGGGTAAAACCATTTCAAATCCAACTTGCTTTTTGCCTCCTTTCCAAAAGGCGTTCTCTTATTCAGTGCCCTTTAAACCCGTCTCCTCGTATATCTGGTCATATTTATAGTCAGTGAAGTGCTTGACTATCTACTAAATCGCATTCTCCTCTAATTGCTTCTTGCCCATAAATCTTCTCATCCAGGCTTTAGGTTCTTCCAGACAAGGATGGTGCTGGCGAAGTTTCTTTTACCCTCCACCGCCAGGCCCTCGCTGAGAGACAGACAGGGGTCAGCGAGGGGACCAGCAGGCTGTGGAGCTGCCTAAGATCTGCATAAGCTTCCATGGTCACCATTCACGTCTGTAATTCGGCATTTCATCAACATATAAGATGACTCAAAGATTTAGAAAAAGAGGACAACCACGTGATGGTTGGTCTCCTCCCTCTTAAAGTATTCCAGACATTGGGTGAAAAGTTGGAGGTTCCAGCTACTTTCACACAGCAGGCATAAGACCGGGCTTATAGAGCAGGTCAGCCTTGAAGGCGGGGCTGTGGCTACGACTTTGTCCCTCTCACTCTCTGGTAGCGGCACACTGACCTATGGTCTGCTGAGGGCCCCGTATCCTGGGACTGGGTTTACATCACATGCTGTTGGGGATATACTTGGATTACATAACATGATAAACTATAAAATACGAAAATAATACAAAATAGTCAATACAGTTACCTCTTGGTAATGCTCACAGATAATTTCGCTTGTTCTTAGCAGAAAAAAAGGATCGGGGCTTTATCAGTTACGCCACACACTGGCATGCTGTGGAAGAAAAACGTGTAAGTGGAAAAGCTACCTGCTGGAGGCAGCCAATCAGACACGGGTGGTGCGATGACGTCATCGTGACGCTGGGCATCTGGAAGGAGGCCCCGGCGATGCTCGCCACCTCCCAGCCCCGGAGCCCCGGGCAGAGAAGAGCCAGCATTTGCCCTGACTGTTCTGAGTCTGGCTCAGTAGGAGCTGTCTCTGAAGGCACGAGCAAACCACGCAGCTCCCCCCTGATAAGGCAAACACTGCACTAAGATGATTGTGAACTTCGGAGTGAGTCCCACAGTAGGGCATGTTTCACTGCTAGCCAAAACCGCATGCGTCTCTGGAATTTAGCAAACCTCCCCTTCCCTGCATCAGAGCCTGTGGAGAGCAAAACAGGTAGAAATAAGACCAGATTCTAAATTGGAGAAAAGTTTTGACCATCTTCAGGATAAAGTACGGGAAATTCTCCCACATCAGTACCACATATAATCCTGGTGCTTTACAGAATGTTTAATTAGTAACTACAACCATTGATGGAGGACTGGGATGTGCTTTACAAATGTCTTACATTTTACTTGCATCTCACAACAACCGCAGATATGGAAATCCTGAGGGGCCAAGTGCCCCCTCCTCCAGGAAGCCTCCTCTGACTGCAGAACTGGAGTGGTCATCCCTTGTGGCACCTTCTGTGGCCCCTCTCTCCTTCCCAGCACTCTGCATGCACCTGCCACCGCGTTTTCACCCGCTCTGTAATGATTTGTAGTTGAAATGCCAGCCAACAAAACAAAGTGTGCCTTTTTAGGGTAACATGTTACTTCTTAAGTCTGTCTGGAGACTTTCAAGAATTGCCCCAAATACAATTAATAAATGTATATATCACGTGGCTCCATTATTGTGAAAATAAGACTGCAGGCTCAGAGATTTGGCATCACAGCTTTTGTTGTTTATTTATCTGCTTGTGGGAAGAAGTGAGGGGGACTGACCCCGCCCGTGACCCCAGCCACAAAGAGGAGATTCTCACACTTCAATTCCTCCGTCCTCAACACATGGAGTTTTCAAGTTCTCTTCCTACTTCGATACAGCTTAAGACCTCTTCTTCTGCCCCAGCTTTTATCTTTCCAGGTGTTGCCATCGGACTACAGGGCAGGAAGACCCTTACACTCAAAAGTAAACAAAGATTGATAATACGCACTTCGCAAGGGACATGAGTATGCATTTTGGGACGAAGGAAAAAAACAGTAAACAAAATAAAAGGTGTATTTGGAAAGAATTTCAGTTCCACCTGGTACAATAAACCAGGTTCATTCTTCATTCCTGTTTCTGAGGAAGGCGTTCCGGACGGCCAGACAGACGATGAAGGTGATGAACACGAGCTCTCCGGTGGGCCGTCCCGCTAACGTCGATAAAAGGGAGCGAAACAATGAAGCCCTTTGGTCTTTGGGAGAAGCCAGTGCGTGGAAAGCAAGGTGGGATTACAGGTGGAAAATAAGAGACACAGGTGAACTCCCGGTCGAAAGACCACGGTTTGTCTCCATGGTGGTGCCAGAAACTCGTGCGCTGTCAGGCAGAATTAGCCTGGCGCGGTGCCTTGTGGCCAGGAATGTTTGTTTATTACTAAAAAGGAGGCGGGGAGGGGGAGGAGGAAAACACGTCGGATTTATCCGCTCACCACTTTCCATTTCAACGCGTTTGGGAACGGCTCGCTCAGAGCGCTGGCTCTTACCAAATGGATGGCTGCCAGCGGCTGAGGCGGGCGGAGCGTCAGAATTCCCTACCGCGCTTTTCAGCTGCGCCCCCGGGGCTCATCCGGATCCCGACCCGGCCGCTGGGAGCAGTGCCTTCCGGGCAGAGGCTCGGTGGTGATGGGTTTGTGAATGACAGATGGATGTCTTATCCTGTGCTTATGTGGAAATTAAAAAAAGAAAAAAAAAAAAAAACCAAAACACTGAATTGGAAATACTTGAAAAGCAAAGGAAAATTGTGGTGCACTTAAGTCACCCCCTAATTTGTCAGTGTTTGTGTGTGCGTGAGGCTAAAATTGGCATCCATCTGCACGGCGTATTTTGTTAGTAGAAGGCTGAGAACTTTCTGTACATTTGGAAACTGTTATCTCTTTAAATAATAAAGCATAACATGCTTGTTGGGTGGAAGCTGGTTCGAGGCAATACAGAGAACTGAAGTGACCTAAATTATCATCCCAAAAGTGGCACGTCCCCTACTGAGCTTGGTGCAAACTGTGCTTAGTGTCTGCACTCTGTCGGCATAAAGAAGTCAGTCGGAAGGACCCCAGTGTTTGGAGACGCCGCTGCGCAGGGTGACCTGCGGGACAGCCTCTGAGACACGCACGGCCACGATGTTGTCTCTCACAAGTGGCCTGGCTGGCACTCGTTACACTTCTGCATCACTAGATACAATTTTAAATTCCTCACGTATTTTAGTGAGAAAAACAGGGTGCGTCATCACCCTTGCCTCTGGTTAGTCAGCTAGACTCAGCGCAGAGATTCTCTTTCTCTCCATCACAGATGCGAGTGCCACTTACCATTCACACGGTGAATGTCACTCTCTCACTTACGACTGTCTCCCTTGCTTCCAAAGTGTAGCAGACGCTCCAAAACTGATTCCCTTCTCCAAATAAACCCTAACTGCTGTGTACAGCTCAAGTCTGCCGTGACAAACATTCAAAACAATTTTCATTTTCCACTTCAGTTCAGGACAAAAGAATGGATTTCTTCTCCTTGCTCCAGATTCTTACCCCAATCTTTTTTTTTTTTTAATGTCTTCAGTAATCTGTATTTATTTCCACTTTGTAGAAATGAAGTTTCGACGAGCATGTCCTCTGAGACTGTGAGGATGCTGACTCCCGAATTTCAGGAGCATCAACTTTGTTTCTCTGATGAATTGCTCCTGTGGAAGCTGCAAAGGAGCCGGCTGTCTTCTTCTTTGCCTGGGAGCCAGGTAAAGGCGGTCAGGCTTCACCGTCTCCTCTGTGGGACGCGGGAGCTTTGGAGAGCAGAGCCCTGACGTGGGACCGGCTATCCGGAGGCAAATCCTCAGTGCACAGCTGGACCCCTTCATCCTCCACTGCAGAATTTTCTTCCAGTGTAGATGCTTGGTCTTCTGGGGTCGTCTCTGGAGAAGATGAAAGCGGACACACACTCCTGCAGCCCAGCCTTGGACGGGAGTGCATTAAGACAGCTGCACCCTAGCCAGGCTGCTGGGTCCGGCTCCCAGTGCGCATGGCTGAGCGGACCATTTCCACGCGGGCTGCAGTGTGAAAGGGCCCATTACTGATACCTAAAGTGAACTAGACAGGATGACTTTGGAGAAAATGATCTGCCACCAGTGGTCACCAGCGAGAACAGCCGTAGGGGCTATCGTTTTGAGAGCTGCTGAGGGTGAGGCTAAATCACTCCAGCCTACGGAAAGACCCTTACATTCTTATACCCAGAAGACTGCATTTTGCACTTTAAAAACCTTTGCTGGAGATCAGATTTTATAGCTTATTAAGAGTTCTCCATTTATTTGTAAATTTGTAGGAAAAACTCAACACTCCTGGTGAAAGAAAAAACAAACAGAAGAATATGGCTTGAATGTGAGCTATTTACAGGCACCTTCAGGTTGGGAAATCGAGTGAGATGGTGTAGGTTTTGTTTCAATGTCTGTATGTTTAAAAGGACCCAACTCTGTCTGCCTCTTAGAGCAGTTGGTCATTTTGGCACATTTCCTCTCCCCATTGTCGGTAGTAAACCATTGTGAATGTAAAAGCTGTTGGGTAAACCTTTCTCCTCCCCGCCCAGTCACGTCCTCTCCCATCATTATCTCTGAATTAATTGCCGTAGTCATGGAGCACAAAGAGATGCAGTCACAGGGCTCAGGTTGAGTAAGGCCAGAACCGCTCCCGCAGCTGGTCTCCAGGTGGGGCTCGCTGTCCTGCGTCTGCAAAATACCAGGTCAGCACTCAGGCCCTTAGAAAAGCGTAACTGACTGTGTTCAAATGGGCTTTGATGCCAGGCTTACCCCTGCCGTTTGCCAGTTGGGTAACCTGGGCCAACACAGGCACAGAGGAACAGTTTCTTCATCTGTCAGACGGGGTCAGCACTGATTCCTGTCTCCCAGGGTGCTGTGACGGGCCGGTGACTCACGCCAGGCTCTTAATTCTGTGCCTAGCATGTAGGGGACAGGTTTTATCCTTGATGCACTGAAAATTCACCACCACAAGAAGGCTTTCTCCAGCACATGTCTGAAAATGTGAACCAGGCTGGGGCAGGGGTCTGCGCCAATTCAGAATCTGGCGACCCACCGAAACGCCCACAGACCTTGGAAATAAAGGTCACCAATCTTTTCAAGGTCTCTTCTGTATTTGTTATCAGGTGACCCTTAAAAAAATTAACCAGGAAAACAGAAACCAGAACTGGAGCTGTTCTCTTGTCAACATGAAATAGTTTTAAAACTAAAGAACTCCAAGCAAGTGTCAAAGTCCTGGTCAAGAAGGCAGAAATTCAGACCAGTAGAAGCGCTAAGAGCAAAGGCGTTAATGGTGAACTAGCTGTTCCCGGGATGGGAACGGTCCGCTGTCGGCGAGCGCGTAAGCCAAGCCCTCACAGAGTCTGTGTCGGGATGTGCTCGGTTCTGCCGCGGTAACAAGCAGCCTGGGAGGCTCAGAGACTTAACGGCGGTGTGGCTTATTTCTCGCCCTGCGTGTCCTTTGCCCACCTTCTCGGGGTCTTGTCTTGTGAATCGTGGTCCTTTCTCTGCACCGGAGGCTGAGGGAGCAGGAGCGCTGCTTGTGAAGGTGGCAGGAGGAACAGTGTGCTTTCCTGGGTGATCGGCGCTCAGCCCGACAAGGACCAGGGCACGTAGCTCATAACTTACTGGCCACCTGTGTCACATGGCCTTTGCTCCACAAAGGGAGCCAGAACATATGAGGCTTCCAGGTACCCAGAAGTGGGGCGACTGGGAGGACTGGCAAACAGCACAAATGGGGCTGCACCATCTGTCCACCAGCCTCAAAGCCAGTGCCGGGGCCGTGGGGGAAGTGGGAGCGAGGGCAGAGGCCATGGCAGGAGAGCTACGTGCCTCTGCCAGTTTGGGGTTAAGGCTTTTTTTTTTAATTGAAGTGTAGTTGATCTACAATGTTGTGTTAGTTTCTGGTTCACAGTGTTGTGATTCAGCTGTACACATATAAGTTCTTTTTTATACTCTTTTCCATTATAGGTTATTACATGCTATTGAATATAGTTTCCTGTGCTGTACAGTAGGTCCTTGTTGTTTATCTATTTTATATACAATAATTTTGTATCCACTAATCCTAAACTCCTAATCTATCCCTCCCCTGCCCTTTCCCCTTTGGTGACAGGAAGTGTGTTTTCTATGTCTGTGAGTCTGTTCCTGTTTTGCAGATAAGTTCACCTGTGTCATTTTCTAACAATCCGAGCTTCAGGGCATGCACATGGCATCAGGGAAAGGGCCCACGGGCTCTACAGCTGCATGGGGGTGGCTCCTCCCTCCTGGGGGCAGTGTGAGCCGGGCTGCAGTGTGGGAAGGGTAACGATCCCAGGGCCTCGGGGTCGGGCAGATGAGTGAGTCCCAGCAACGTCACCGCAACAAAACAGTGCTAACAACGGCTCACGTGCTGTATGGCCGTCACCTCGGTGGGGCCCACCTTCTCCACACGTGGGTCAGAATGCTGTTGTCACTCACCAGACGTGCTCCAGACTCGTCAGAGTCAAAGGTGAGCTGTGAGGCTTACGGACTGTTGGCCAGAGGCCTCCAGGGAGTTACCCTCAGGGGACTTCACGCTACCTTCCTGCCCCCTGGGCTGTGTCACCAAGAACCAGCTACAGAGATGGAGTCATTTGACGGGGTGGGGGGGGTGGGTTCCATCATGAGAAGTCATTACCTTGTGAACTACGACATCCAACTACCATGTGTAGTAGTATTTTTTAACACGTATATTATTAAATTGTGGACTCATTTTCTGTTACCCATCAAGATGTGTATTTTTTGTATAACTATGACCTAGAGCAGAGATTCTCCAAGCTGGGTCCCGACATACCACCATCAATGCTACTTAGGAACTTGTTAGAAAGTCGAGTTACCGGGCCGCAGCCCAGGCTACGGAGTCAGGACCGAGGAGGGGCCGCCCCGGCCACCTGCTGAGTAACAAGCTCTCCAAGGGACTCTGGTGCGCTCTCAAGTGTGGGGGCCACCGCCCTAGGACACGCTATTTTAGAATTAACAGAGATTTTTAGAGTTTAGATAGGAATGCAGCAGTTCTGAAACTTGGGTACAATCAAGGTTATCTGGAGAGCATATTAAAAAAATACATCTGCCTGGGTCTCACTTCCAGAGATTTTAATTCAGTTTTTCTGGACTGGGACTTCTCTGTCACCTGGGCTGGGACATGCTGCGTCACTGCTTGTAAGGGCAGCAACGGTGAGCCGAATGCTCGTTTTCCTGACACGTGCGAGGGGGCGGGGCGGCCCGCGTCCCCTAGCTCCCAGGCAAGCACAGCAGACTGGCTGCGGCTCATTTAGCAAACACTGCGTGCTGTGTTATCGCATCATATCAGATCATCAGTGCATAGTTTCAAGCTTCATAATCTGTTTTTGACCCGGATGAGTCATAACCATGCATCTCTGTTCCTGCCTCCACCCTTAATTAACCATCGCTTTGCTTTCACAGTGATCCCAGATTTTTTTTTAATATACAAATTTGTTCATCCAGCAAGACGGCAAATGGTTGATGTAATAATGACGCAAGCAATGGACAAGCCGGTCATCATTTTCCCATTCAGTTTAATCAGGATTCCTTCCTGTTTGTGTTGTGCAAGTCAGTGATGATGGCGTAAAGGTTATGTTTCAAGTACAGAGAGTGTGTGGTCTCTTAAAATCAAAGACTGGATCTGTTTCTGAACCAGATGGTTCAACCATCAGTGTCAGGTGCTTAACTCATCTGAGACAATTAGATTTTACAGGAAGTGCTGGACAACTCTTTCTTCGATCCAGATGTCTGGGTGGAAGGGCCGTGGCAGCTCAAGTGCTACTCCGTGGAGGCCACTGCGTCACCAGCGCCCCGCGCTTTTTCTGCCTCCGCCTACCTGATTCGCAGCCGACTGCCGGCAGCGCCGCCGACGGGTGCGCCTGCAAGGGCTCCGAGCCGCGTGCTGAAGCCTGCTCCGGGAGGCAGATGGAAGGGGAGGGCGGGGTTTGTCTAGTCTTCCGTCTAAACACAAAAGAATAATTTCACAGATTGAATTTCTTCTTCCCAACATTCACCACGTAGGAGAACGGCTGCGAAGACTCGGAAACTGACTCAACACCTCAAGACACAAGCACAGTTGGAGCAGGGATACAGGAGGATGTTGGTGACCAATATTTGCACACCTCTGCTGTGTCACGATGTGTGCTGGGAAACTGGGTGCTGCTCAGCGGGCACGGGGGACGCTGGCCTTGTAACCAGACCTCTGCTCATTCTCCTGTGCTCTGGACATAACCATCAGTTCTCGGAACCGGGCTGCAGTTTGCTGTAGCATCGCTGCCCAAACTGCTGTGAGGAAGGAGGCTGTGGGCTGGGAAGTGCTGTCAGTTCAACCCCTGACTTTCAGGGTGTGGAACCTGACTCTACACCGCATCTCAGCGTACAAGGCAGCGGCGTCCTGGGAAGGCGTGGCGCGCCAGGTGTTAAGGTTCCTGATGGGACTTACAGGCCGCCCGAGAAATCAGCTCACTACAAAGAACATAAAACCCACCTTCTGAAGCAGTTACAGTTTGTAAAACAGGTGTCTGACCTCAGCTTGAAAGCACACGTGAGGGGGGCTGGGCAGAGAAAACAGGCCCGTCAGGCCCCATCGTGGCACACTGCGGCCGGGGCCCCCGCGGGGCAGCGTTGGGGGCGGCAGCCTGTGCTGGGGCCGGGGCCTCCTCCCCGCCGGCAGGCAGCTCCCCGTTCCCAGGGCTGCGGGCCCCTGATCTGTACACCCTTCCGCCTTCTTTCACGGGCCCGCCCCCTCCTTCCTCTCCTGTTCCTGCCTTCCAGAGCTTAGCCCTCCTTCCTAGGCTGTTAGCACAGTCTCCACCTTCAGGCGCCCATGGCTGCCTCGCCAGCCCTTACGTCCTGGGTGTCGGGGAGGGAGCGAGGCAGGCCGCCGCTCTCGGGCAAGGCACTTACAGCTGTGAGAGCGCATTCTGCCCTGGTCCTTCCCGTGCTTGGAGCGATGCCTACCTTGCAGGGGGCGCAAGGACTGCAGCAGATGATGAATTTGAAGTCTGTGACCAGAACACAGGCTCCTGGCCAGAGCTGTTCCTAGAGTCAAGCTTCCAGGATCCCAGCAAGTGAGGACCGGCCACGTGGCTGTCACTCTTTGAACCTGGGTGAGGGAGGCCCCTATCCTGCACCTCGGCCTTTACAGCCCCACCCTGGCCCTCCTCTGGCCTTGGCCTTGAACTTCTAAAGGGCCAGACGTGGAACAGGCCCGGGACCTGCCCTGGAGCCATGGTTATGTTTCTAGTCCACACGATGCTCGTCCAGGAGCCAGGCATCCCAAGGAAACAGTCTTGCAGGCTAGGCACCCACCTGCACAGTCAAGGCCAAGGTGAGAAGCCAGGTGAGGGGCTGGGTCCTGTCTTCCAGCTCCTCCTGGTTCTGGCTCAGAAGTGGGAGGGGCCTGAGAATTCCAAATCAAACCTGGCCATTCGGGCCATTATTTAGATATGCGTGTCCAGGTCGGCAGACAGAACATGTCTTATTCAACTGGGTGCTGGCCTGATCCGTCACTTTGTGATATGTATACAAATGGTGTGAAGGCTCCTTTTGCACTGTTGACTTGGCCCCTACAAATGGCAGGCTTTACACACACAGCGTGCGTGTCCCACGGATGCACAGCAAGTGTGTTGACACCAGGAAACTATCCAACACGGCAGCCACTTTGAAGTGCTCATTTCTGTCATTTAGCAAAGGGATTTCTTTTGTGTGATGAGCGATCAGGTAACATCAGAATAGATACAGAATACACACAATCATTTAAAAAATTGGAAAAGAGGTCAAAAAGGAGGGGAAAGAGCTGAAATTTGCTTCTGGTGAAAATCTCATTCGAACATCCTCCTTCCCCTCTTCCTCACCAGTTATCTGGGATTTGTAATCCCAGAGGAAATATGAGAGCAATGCAAAAAAACCCCAGAATTTCCGTGGTTTCACAAGAAGAGTGCGGAGCAGTCTAGCTGGGAGGGCTGGACGTTCCATTTGATATTAGAGTGCGTTTGCATCATTTTCCGCCCTGACCTTAGATTGTCTGCTTGTGATACGGATTCACAGGCTGAGCTGAATTAAGTCGTGCCAGGGATGGATTTCACAGGAAGAGCAGGTGTTTGCCTAGGGCAGCAAAACGTTTTAGTGACTCTATTATGGGAGGGTCGGTAAGCTGTGAGGGGGTGGGTGGGCTTGTGGCTCTTTTTTCCATCTTGCCTACGGCAGCACATTCCCAGCACCCCCCGGGGCTGCGCCAGGCAGAACATTTGAATATATTTGCATCTCTAATTGCAAGGGGGGCAGGGAGAGGGGAGGAAAGCGTTTGTTTACTATTCCCTGAGCTTTGGATGAGAATTTAACTTTCTGTATCTCCATGCAGCTCCCACATCGCCTCCTGTCTGGGAGAGAGGCTGACAAAGCCAGACGTTTATGTGGGTGCTGACATGAAGGCCACATCACCGTCATTAGGGGTGTGCCAACCCAGACAGGCCAGCGGGACAGCTGGCATCCCTGCCCACTCCTCTTTTCTTCCCTGTCCCTCTCTGGAGAGCGTGTTCGTCGATGAAACAATATAATCGACGTCCTGAAGCTGGTCCAAATCTGCACCTGGTTCCCACAGCTGCCAACACCATCTGCACAGGTTGTCACAGCAGCTCAGGTGGTCAGCACCTGAGGACGCCTCGGTGGGACAGAGCCCATGCTCAGAGCAGACCTGCTGCTTCTGTGGCGCTCGTCTGTGCTGTGTTCGAAATTCTTCACGTGTGGGTGAACCAGAGTCCGTGAAATGCAAGTGAACTGTAGTGCAAGGTAACATGCCATGGAAGGAACAGGGCAACCCAGATGGACTCCGGCCAAAAACCGGTTCTGCGTGACATGGACCGCGCTGTGTGAAATGCTCCCTCAGACGTTCCAGCCCACCACTGTTACCGCGAGGCAGCGCGGGGCAGGCAGACCAGCCATCCAGAGGGAGTTTGGAGGCTTGGCCATTTGCTGAGAAGTAACACTTTTAGGAAATACCAGAGAAGATTATCTTAAATTAGCCGAGATCCTTGGAATAGTCACTGGAGTCCATTAAAAGCCACAAGAGACGTCTTTTGAGCAGAGGTTCCACTGAGGACATTCACAGTGAGCGTACACTGTGTACACAAAGGGGCACCATATGGCCAGAGTAGGCTTTGTCCGTCATGGGCAGTGCAGCTGCAGAGAATGGTTTTACCCGAGGCAAGTAGGAACTGGGAGGAAAATGAGGACGCTGGAGCAACCAAGGTGCAGTTCCTTCTGGGAGACTCTTATTGGGAAGAATATCCCGTAATACTGGGGGACTAGACTTCAGCATCCTCTCAAACCAGATCCTTCCCACGTCAGCAAAAGATTTTTCCTCTTTTTTTCCAAAGTAATTTAATTTTAGGTTTTTCTTTTTTGATTTGTGGGATATTTGTTTGTTTTTTAAAAGTACTTCTCAATTAAAACCTGTACTCTCCACATAGAGCCCAAGGGATCTATTCTTATGTCAATATGGCCACATAACTCACCACTAATGGGAACTAAATATGCACATCGCTGCAAGAAAAGAGCCCTGCGTGGCCCCAGTGGGCACGCTTCACTAATGCCACATCACGGGTGACTTCTCCTGAGAAGATGCATTTAAGCCTAAAGGTTCAGGATAAATCTGAACGGTAGATACAAACTCAGCCCAAAGGGATTTGAAAGATAATAGGGCCAGGACTGCAGGGACTTTTGGGGGAAACTTTGGGACATTGAGTCAATAGCAAAATGTTCTGCAGGCAGGTCTCCCTGCAGAGGAGAAGTGATGAGGGGAAGACCTTGAAGACCAGAGGTGGACGCCTAACAGAATGCTTAATTTTGCTGCAAGAAAACAGTAATAAAGCCCACAATGTTAAGAAAAAAATGACAATTTCTGTGCCATGACAAGATGAATGTCTTTTTTGTAATTTTAATTTTATTGAAGTGTAGTTGATTTACAGTGTTAGTTTCCGGTGTACAGCAAAGCAATTCAGTTAAACATATACATACATATATTTTTTTTCTTTTCAGATTCCTTTCCTTTATAGTTAATACAGGAAGTTGAATATGGTCCTCTGTGCTGTACAGTAGGTCCTTGTTGCTTATCCATTTTATATGTAGTAGTGTGTATCTGTTAATCCCAGACTCCTAATTTATCCCTCCACTCCCCTTTCCCTTTTGGTAACCATAGTTTGTTTTCCATCTCTGAGAGTTTATTTTTGGTTTGTAAATAAAATTCGTATCATTTTTTTAGATTCCACATATAAGTGATATCATTTGATATTTGTCTTTCTCTGTCTGACTTACTTCACTTAATATGATAATCTCCAGGTCCATCCATGCTGCTGCAAATGGCATTATTTTATTCCTTTTGATGGCTGAATAGTATTCCATTGTGTAGCTATACCACAGCTTCTTTAGCCAGTCATCTGTCGATAGACATTGAGGTTGTTTCCATGTCTGGCATTCTTAGTAGCGTTTCCTAAGACAATTGTTCAGAACTAGGGGATATTACCAGATGGTAAGGGAAATTGGGTTTTTAGCCTTGACAGTAAAAATGTCTATGGCTGTTTGGAGAGTGAAGGACAGTGTAGTCAAAACCTCCCAGGAAAAAGCAAATCGTGGTGCTTGTAGCCTTAACACACTTACTGAATTCAGGGCCAGGAAGAGCTGGCCTTGAGGATGAGCCAGTTCACGAGCTGAAAGCACAGATGAAGGCACTGACGTGAGACACTTGCTTAATCACTGTTCTCGTTCTGCCTCTCCTTCTTTTTTTATTTTCCAATTCCAGTTGCAGTGATTCCATTCTTGGAATTCAGTTATTCAATTCATAAAAAGTCACACTCTTGACCACAGAATTTTTGTTCTCTGTATGCTCCCACTGCCCCTGGGAAGAAGAAAAGTAAACAAGAGACAAATCAAACAATTCATTCTCTTGTGTATTCTAACTTGTACAAACGTCAGTAATTCACAAAGAATAAAGAAAACGTGCAAAATAATTTCTCAAGACGTCAGGGCTTTGATCGCCGAAAGCCTTTCTTTCATGTGAGCCCTCACTCCTGCTCAATGTCTCCATAAAGACGTGCTGCCTTCTCCGAATGGTTTGATTTTACAGATGGTCACACCGATGGGCTGAGCGCATTATGTGGGAGATCTTTGAGACGATCTTATAATGAAGTTCCTGAAAATGGCTTTGAGAGGTAGCCTGCCATGGGAGTAAGGGTCCTGAGGGGCAGGCTTCCATTGTGACTGTAAGATTTTATGTTTGTGTTAGCCTTTACAGGATCACTTTTATCCACACCTAAAACAAAGGAGGGAGGCTGGGGAATCAGGAAGGTCGTTTCCAAAGTGTGTTCATTGGTACATGTGATCTGGAAGATCGCTTTTGGAAAAAAGATTCTTGTTTCTTAAATTAGGAAATACTGTTTATTGTATTTTCTTGATGATTTTCAGTGATTCTTTTTTAATCAAAAGATCCGAGATATCTTCAGTTAAAAATTAATTTTAACTCACATTTCTTCCCAATCTCCATCATTGCTGAGAAGACATTAACAAAATTCAATACCGATTCATGATTTAAAATACTCAAGAAAATAAAAAGATGTTTCCTTAATATGCATGTGCATACTATTCACACACACAGAGAGAGAAACAGAAACATACAGATACAGTTCAAAACCCACCTTGTTATTTAATAGGGGAAACTCTAGTGACACTAGGGACATTTCCCCAAGGAGCAGGAAGAAAGCAAGGATGCCACTCTGTCCACTACTGCTCAGCTTTGTACTAGAGGAATCGACCAATTCAGTCACACAAGATAAATCAATTAGACACATGAGAATGGGTAAGAAAGAGTAAAGCATTTTTTTTTTACAGATTATGTGACACTATACTTGTAAAACCCCAAAGAATCAATGTTAAAACTAATTCAAAATATAAAAGAAATCAGTAATGTAGTAGAACATAAAATCAACACATAGACTTCATATCTACAAATAGCAAGCAGTTAGAGAAAGTTCTGTTTACAACAGCAATAAAAATTTTAATACTTGAAAATAAATGTGACAAGAAACATACAAAAGCCGTATGAGGAAGATCTGAGTGTTCATGAAAGTTGCAAAAGTTGATTTGAGCAACTGGAAAGTCAGTTCCGTTTTTTGGATAGGAAGGCTCAACATTATGTCACAGTTCTCTTTAGGTTGATTTATAAAATCAATGCAGAACCAGTAAAAATGCCAACAAGTTAGTTTATAGTGTTAGACAATTTGAGAAAATTTGTATGGAAAAACTAACATGCAAATACTCCTATAAAAATACTGAGAAACAAAAACAAAGGGCGGGGCTTGCTCTATCAGATGTTAAAGTGTATAATGTATCACTTGTAACTGAACAGTGTGGTACTGACATGGAATAGACAAGTAGACCCCTGGAAGAAATTTATAAAATACAGAATTGGACCCATTCACGTGGGAATTTACAAAGATGGCTTTTCAGCTCACTGGGGAAAAGATGGACTTAGTAATAAATAGAGCTGGGACAAATCAGTGGTCATTTGGAGAAAGATAAAAATTAGATTCATATCTCACATTATAATTAATATATGCCAAATTGATTAGTGAACTGATGTAAAAAAAATCACACAAGTACTAGAAGGTAAATGGGTAAATTCTATTTAAACTTGGTGAAAAGAAAAACTTTCTAACTATGGCTCAAAATTCAGATGTAAGAAAAGATTAGAAATTTTACAAAATAAAACATACAAAAATTATATGTCAAAGACTCACAATAAGCAAAAGAATTGAAAACTGGGAGAAAATATTCTAAACAAATAACTCAGACAAAAAGTTGGTATCTCTAATATATAAAAATCTATTAGAAATTGAAAGAAAAATGGCAAAATACAATAAGTGTGAAAAAGGCATAAACAGATCTGTTTCTTTCTCTCTCTTTTTTAATCAAGCTAGAGGTTTACTTTTCAAAAAGCCAGTTTTGTTTCAGTGATGATTTTCTTGATTGTTTTATTGACTTCCATTCTTTCGTTTTGCTTAATTCTGTTTTGGCTTTGATTTGATCTTCTTTTTATCTCCTTAAGGTGGAAATTTAGGTCATTGATTCTGAATCTTTCTTTCCTTCTTACATACCTTTTAAAGCTAAAAACTTCCTTCCAAGCATTGCTTTAGCTGTATCTCACATATTTTGCTATGTTGTGATTTCCAGTTTTTTTCTCATCCCCTTAATTTTAACAACTTTTTTATGTATAACAGTTTTAGGAATACAGGAAAATGAAGGCACTGGAGAGAGCAGGCACATCCTGCGGCCACACGGCGCGCTCGCTGCAGTGAGGGAGCCAGTGCTGGGTCTCTGTAATGGGCTACACGCGTGGTGTCTTCAGGTTTCCTCAGTTTTGCCGAAGGCCTCTTCCTGCTCCGGGACCGCACGCGGGACCCCACTTTGCACTCAGCCGCCACGTCTCCTGAGGCTCCTCCTGGCTGTGACAGTTTCTCAGACTTTCCTTGTATTTGACTCCCTTCAGGTGTTTTGTAGAAAAACTGCACAGAATTTGGTGTTTTCTCGTGATCATATGGGGGTTATTGGGTTTCTAGGAGGACTACCCCATTGATAAGGCACGTTTTCATCACAGTGTATCGTGGGTACGTACTATCCACGTGACTTACCGCCCATGACGTTGACCTTGGTCACCTGTTTCAGGTAACGTTAGGTTTCCCCACTGCACCGTGGGAGGAACACTCCCCATCTTGAGGGTGAAGAGTCTGCAAAAATTACCTGGAATTCTTCTGCATGGGAGAGTTGCCTCTTCTCCTCTATTTATTTACTTAGATGTTTATTTAATCATTTATTTATATCACATGGACTAGTTGATATCTACTCTATACTTGGGTTATAATAATTTACATATTATGTTTTTCATGTTATCTTGCCAACATGTAAATATGTTAGTAGAATAAATTTCTAAAAGTAGACTTGTAGAACCAAAGTTTAAGTACACTTTAAATTTTGATAAAGGATCAAATAGCCCTCCTTAAACGTTGCTCACCTTTATGCTCTCCTCCGTAAAGTCGGAAAAGGGCTGTTTCATCGAGACAGCCCTGCTAAAACACGGTGGTACATGCACGGAACTTTGCTGCAAATCAAAAATCTCGCGAAGATCTCATTGTGTTTGCTACTTTTTAATTAGCTCTAACTTACCAACAAGTATTTGTATGGTTCCTCTCTCTGCCACTTTTCCCCAGAGCCAGACTCATTCTGGGGTCAAGACAAATGGGTAATTTCTCATTAAGCTGGGGTAGAGAAAAACATGCATGTCTTGTGAATGTGAGGTTAGATCCTGGATGCCGTTTACTGTCAACGTGGACACGCTGAAGCTTTCTGGGACCTGAGATCAGGGCTGTCCGCCTTCCGCGTCTTCCGAGTTTGACATCTGTCGCTTTTGACAGACTATCCTCCTATTTTTTCATTTGTTCCCTCTTTCCTTCCTTCCTTCCCATCAAAAGTGAAATTTACTGTTTTTACTTTGCCTCCTATTTTGGATTTATTTCTTAGAGGAGGAATGCCTTCTTCTTTTCACCATGGTAAAAGCAGAAGTCCTTACCGACTTCGAACTGGTGGGCATGTACCTCAATTTGAAAGATGTTCACGGGAGCAGTTTCTGCCGCTTCCTTTTTCACTTCACGCTGGCACAGCTGGATCATTTGAATCTCGATGCAGTCATCTGCCAAAGTAGATTCTTCCCTCCTGATCATTAGACCACTCTAATTTGAGAAGCATGTTTCCTATGCCTTCAAGTAAGTGAATGATAAAAGCGTTCTACTGGGCTTAATCACATCAGAGCCTTCGGCTCACTGCTAATGACTTCCTCTCAGGTGGATATCAGTACATTAATCACCACTTATTTTTTTTACAGCTATCCGCTTCTTTACATTTCATCCGATTTCACTATCAGTCGGATCATGTCATCCTGTTGTGCGCCGTGGACACTGAAAAGGCTCCGTCATGTGCTTTGATGAGACCCAGATACACCGTGTCCCTGTCATCCACGCGCTGCCTGCCCAGAAATGGAGTCAGAAAGCCGAAGAGGTATGACTTGCAGGCAGGGAGCCCACGCTGACTCCTCGAAATCATTACATCTTTTTCCAAAGGGCTTATAAATCTATTGTCTAATAATTCACTCTATGATTTTACCAGGAAATGTCAAGTGTGTCTATTTGAAGTTTTCGGAACTCATGGCTTTACCCTTTTACCTTCTTTGTGATTCTTCAGAGACAGCTGAAATTTGTTTTGTGACCACAAATTTCCATCCTGCACACCTTGGGGTGAAACTCCTCTGGACCCGAGACCACTCCCCTGTCACAGGGCCAGCGAGCCCCCACCCTCTCCTCAGCTCCCTGGGACCCCACCTCCCATTGCTCCTGTTTGCTCTCCCAGTTCCTCTGGGAAGACTGATCTTGCTCACAGAGAAGGCTGGAAAGAAACCAGTAGGAGACGAGGAGTTTTCCCTCCGTCATCTGTTGACACTGAGCCGCAGCTGAAGGCTCCTGCCATTACTGATAGCGCTTCTTCTTAATTTTTTATTTTTTTAATTGAAGTAGAATTGATTTACAATGTTGTGTTCATTCCTGGGCTACAGCGTCGTGCACAACAGATCACTGGAGAAATTCCTGTTCAGTGAATAACTTTTGTGAATGGAAGGAGCCTGTGAATGGAAAAGGAACGTGCCTCCTAGAATTAGAGTTTTCCAGGAGAACTACCAGCAACTTGACCCCATCCTTTAAATGATAATGTTCCAGCTGTAAATATTTGCTTCTGAGCCCTTAAAAATCGAAATCCTAATGTGAAAATAAACCAGGAAAAAACGAAGAGGGTGAAGAAGAGAGAAATACCCAGAAACTGCATGAACACGTCCAGCTACGAAAGCATATGTGGCGAAAGTAAATGCCTTCAATTTACCAAAGAAACCGTAAAGCGTGTACTTCTGGAACTGTGCCGAGCGTGCTTCTGTGTCACTCCATTTGCCACTTCCGGTTGTGTATACTGATGATTTCTTTTTAAAGATCTCTCCTCAGTCAGGATTACTAAGAAACAGACACAAAATTCAAGAGAGGCAATCTAACAGGAAAACCCGCAGAAACATCTGCCGTGGTGCTGCCGCACGGAAGAGGACACGACGAAGCCACGTTGAGCTCTGTCTGCAGGCACGAGCAGAATGTTCCACGTGGACAAGGGTCCGCAGAGGGTCTCGCAGGCAGTGGGAACAGCGGACGCAAAGGCCAAAGCAGCCCTGGTGCAGGCCAGCCAGCGAACCGCAACCATCCGGAAACCGAGGGGGCCTAGCTGGGAAGAAAGGATTGAAGCTGGAAGCCACCCAGGAAAAATAAAAAGGCATCATCTTTGCTAGAGAGGTTTATTTCAATCAAGACTATGTGACATTAGGACTTCCCTCAAAAAAGGGACAGAAATTCTAAAGTTGGGGGAAAAAAATCACCTGAAGCCAGTAAACACATACTAGTGTTTAGAAATACACATTAAACCCTGAATGGGTAAGTATCACATTCATAAGGGAACCAGCTTTCTCTTGGGCTATGACCTGAATTCTGTCCCAACCCTGCCACTGACACCTCGGCACAGACAGAAGTTCCTGTTTTTATGGTCTGTGTAGATCACAGGGCTCGCTGCTGAAATAAATAACAGTGATTGTAAACTTGTTAAAACTACTTAAATGCTAAGCACGTAATTATTGTTTTTCCAAAGACCCTTACCAGCAAGAGTCACCACCCAAATATTGGCAAATCTGGATAGCTATGCCGTCGATATCGCTGAGATACTGCTTGACATCATCCTCAGAGGATGTTTCAAGGCCCACAAAGGAATAGTTATGACACATTTTGAAGATGCAGTACACACAGCTAAAGACCGATACAGGTTTGCCCGCTCCCATTCACTGCTGAGTCGTGGTCAGAGGACACAGCGGGACAGAGCGCGCTCCAGGCCAGGAGGGAGGAGACCTGGCGACAGGCCTTGCTGGTGCCTCTCTGGATGGTGACCATGAAGTGGCTGGTGCCGGTGCTCCAGGCCTTCAGACCGAGGGGCCCAAGTAGCTGCTCTCCCTCACCAGAAAAGCCAGGGGCCCTGGATCATGTCCCACACGCCTAGAAGATTCCAAGACACCCCCGATTTTCCCTCATGCTTCCATAATCAAAGCACGTGGGAGCCGGTGTGTGAAAATCCGTATCTTCATGAGGCTACAAGTGCTTTACCTTATTTTTCTTTTTTCTTTTCTTTCTTCTTCTTCTTCTTTTTTTTTTTTTTGAAGTACAGTCAATTACAATGTGTCAGTTTCCAGTGTGCAGCACCATGTCCCAGCCATGCATACATATACACAACATTCGTACATTTTTATCTTTGTTATGATTACATGCCAACCAATGATCACCTGCTTTTCCTCAAACATGCCCCCTTGCCTGGAACACTCTGCTTCTTTCCAGGTTGTCAAGTCCTGTTCACGGTTCACTCAAAATTCCTCCAAAAAGTCTTGCTCAATGACCCTCACAGAGGAAGACCGCTTCCCTCTCTGGAAGCCCCGGCATGATCGTGTGCTCTGTGCGGCCACCCCCAGGGACCAGCCGTTCTCCGCCTTGTGGGCAAAGGCAACCCTCTATGCCTTCCGTCTCCAGGGAGATTGTCACATACAGTGTGTGCTTGATTCCCACAGAGCTGGGGGCCAGTATGGCGGATACAAGGGAGCCTCAATGTTTGAATTGAAAATGCTTCCTTTGGTTGCACACATGGTTGGCTGTCACCACTCAAACTCAGATACAGCGAAATGGTGAGGAAACAAGAGGAGGTAAGGTTTCCGCACAGGCTAAAAACTTAATTGGAATTAGGTGGAAATTAAGATGAATAAAATTGTTCATCCTTTTTACTATAAAAACTTTATTTTACTGTTTTAAATCATTTAAGTTCCATATGCAATATAAATAAATAGAAATGATTTGTCTCTACATGTGGAAATTTTAAATTATTTTATACTCACTGAAACCTGTGGCCAAACATAGGTATTTGTAAAGAGCTGAAGCCATTTTGACTAGTGAAATTCACCCCTGATGCATTTAGCTAAGTCTTATCCTTAAAAAAAAAGTTTGTAGTTTAGCAAAGACACATCATTTGAATTTTAGAAAAGTTGAGGCTTAAAGCCTGTAAGATATTTAAACTGTTCTAAAGACGTATAATCGCAAACATTTTATGTAAAGAAATTTAATTGCCAATGATGCAGCCTTTTTTTTTTAATCATTGCCTTCCAGTTTCTCAAATAAGAATCAAAGAATGCCCTTTCTCAGGACCAAGTTTGTCCAGTGTGGACACCATTAGATCTGCTCATCTATCGAGATCTTAAAATGAGGGTGGTGAAGGTTACAAGTGCAGAATAAAAGAAGAGAAGGCACAATAGGTCATTTACAATGTATATGTTGATTTTATGTTGACAAAAACATTTTAGATCTGTTGGCTTAAATAAAACACTGTTAAAGCTAATTTCACATATTTCTTCTTACTTTTTAACAAGTGGCTACTGACAATTTAAAATTGCATAAGTGGCTCACATTCCATTTCTACTGGGCGTCACTCTTCAAGACAGTAACTTCCAGGCAGATTTTATTCAGCCTCAAATAAAGAGTCAGAATTGTGTTATTCGCAAAAAGACTTGATTTTTCTGAAATATACCAGCACAGAACTTCTCTCTATCTGATAACAAGAAATGAGGAGAGTAATTTGTGTAAGTCCAACAGGAAAAAAAAAATAGAAAAAACAAAAGAAGAAAGCCATTAGAGTTTAATTCCTTTCAATTACTTTTAATATATGATTTTTAAAACATACCACACAAACACCCCAGCTTTTAGCTTTCAGTGGAAAAATTGATTTGTGGAAAGGATTGATTCCCCCATCTACCAGCCTGCCAGGTCCAAAAATAAATAGATTTACCATATCAGCTAATAAGGATGCAAGTCCATGGGCACCCTGGGGCAGACGCTTTTTTCTGTGCCATGTTGATGGAAAAACTGACAAGGGGCATTTAAAATTCATTGCTGGGAGACTCCACATTGTAATGAATCTCATTAATAGTAATTAGGATTTTTTTCTTCCAAGCCACCAAATCTGACACTCTCCTTTTATAGGTCAAAGGAGCTTAAATATTGGACGGCACCCTAGCAACTGGCAATATCATTTTGTTTCTTAAGACTGTGTTGTAAGCTTTAAGCAACTTGTAAGCAGAAAATGTCTGCACCGGCCTGACCATGACCACATCACAGATTTTTTAAAAAAATCCTGACCAGAAATAGAGATCCCATACTTGTCACAAAATCACCAGTGACTTTTAATCACAATTACAGGTCGACCGTAAGTGGAAGCAACCAGTTCTCTTTCCTCGTCCAAAGAGTTCTCTTGGAATTCATTGTGAGAAGCCGTGACCCTCGCCCCACAGGCATCCCCTGGAAAGAACAGTGGGGTGTTTATTCATGTAAATGGGCAAAACGGACTGTTTTCTTGCACAGATTCACCCCGAGACATGCAATCTAATTAGCCCTGGCTTTCACTGACGTGTGCAGACGTTTGCTCCAAAGATGGGGGCGCCTACCTCTTTTGGCAGAGCTGTGACGTGGTGCCCTCCTGCACCGGCGGGTGGTAATGGAACCGGCGTGCTGGCGCTGTGACAGGGGCGCGGGAGGGCACGCTATCAGATGAGTGTTTCTGCTCTGTTCCCAGACAGCCAGCCCCTCACAAGAGCCCCAGCCATTGTGCCCCTGACACCGCACTGCCATCGAATGTTCATGCCAATCTAATTATGTATTTTGGCCTCCGTTTTCAAAATAGGCTGCACTTAAGCAAAATTTAGTACCATCTTATGTGTTCCTACAGCTGGATAATTACAAGGCATTTCGGTTTGGGAAGCAGGAAATTAATGACACGAAGATCAGCAGCTATTTAAAGACAGTGGTTCTCTGCACTCCCAGGGCCCACGGCGGGGAGCACGGTGCACGCCCTGAGGATGGCCCTGAGCTGGGGGCAAGGAGAGGGGAACGCGGTTTTGGTTCAACTTGAGTCCCAAGCATCTGTTATTCTTTGGGTCAGTGCACTGGGAAAGACGGTTGCTACAGAAACATGTCTCTCTTGTCACACTTGCACCTAAATTCCTCCTGGTAAGTGATTCTCAGGTGGGGGTTGGCTGCGGAAGGTGCTGGCAAAGCCAGAAGCTGGGAAAAGAGACCTTGCTCTTCAGAATGTCCTGATCACGGGCACAGAATGATAAAGTGTCACGGACTAGAAGAAACCTTAGAAATCATGCAGTCAAGGAGTGCTGAAATGCTTATTTTTTTCATGGAAGTAGAGTTGATTTACAATGTTGTGTTAGTTTCTGGTGCACAGCATGGTGACTCAGATAGATAAATAGATAGATAGATAGATATTCTTTTTCGTAATAGGTTATTACAAGATATTGAACAAAGTTCCCTGTGCTCTGCAGCAGGACCTTGCTGTTTACCCGTTTTATATATAGCAGTCTGTATCTGCTAATTGAAATGCTTACTTCTGAACTACAGATACATTCAAGCGGAGGTCAGCCTGTAAATCGCATACATCTGGGGCTGCCCTGGGTCCCTGGAAGCTCCCACAGTCTTAAGGTGGGAAAACCCCTGAACAGTACCCGAGGCTCTTTTCGTAAGGAAAGAACTAGCTTTTCTGATAGAATTATTGTATCACCAATATTATGTTTCATCAAGTCTAACATACTAACTGGGGATTGGTGACTGATGCGCATGACAGAAGAAAAAAGAACTGATTGGGACCCCAGACTGGGCTCTGCCCTACAGTTCCCGTCCCAGGGCAGCTGCCGAGACAGGCCGTTTGCCTCGGCCTACGTCTTTAGAACATGAGATCCATTTGTCTTACAAATGATTCAGACTTCCAGGCTGGAGTCAGAATCACTACACACTCAGAGCCACAGGTGAAACTGTTTAGAAAAGAAGCTTGTATTTGGTGAAATAAGGTTGAGATGTCAACCGACAAAGATTCTTGAAGAAAGAACAGGAAGGCAGACAAATTATTTTCAATGAATTCGTTCATTTTTCTCCCAGGATGAAGAAGCTTTTTGGCCTTTGGCCTTTAGCCTTTGACCTTGACATTGATCAGAGTAGAAATAATAGTTATCATTGCAAACTCTTTTGAAGCAATAAAGGAGATGGTCTTTGCTGCAAAAACTCCTAAGCTTCCTGGCTCCTCCCTTGCCTGGGCGGAACAGCTCTGAGAGCGAGCTGAGAGGCTGCGTCCCAGGCTCAAGTCCTCAGAAAGTCTGCCGAATAAAACACAGCTCTCGGCTTTTAGGCGGTGCATTTTATTTCAGTCGACATCCCTCGTAAAGGAGACCTAAATTGGAAAATTCTGCGGCCGGGGAACACGACACGGGGTGTTGGCAACTGTGTGCTGCTTCAGTGCTCTGCACTCAGCACACTATCGCTCTTTGATATTTTGGCTTTAAAAACAATTCAAAAAAAAGTTACATTAAGGCAATAATTACACTTGAAATGTTTCTCTTTTGACTATGCACTGGCCACCCATTCCATCAGGCACCTTCTATCTGAGGAAGCAGAGATAATGAACAGTCAACAACTTTGCTCCTCACCTGCCACCTGGAAGATGTTCTCAGATTTCAGATTACGATTTCCAATCATGTGAGCTCAAGGTTACAAGGTTCATCTAAGTTCTTTTAAATATTTCAATAGTATTGGTTTAAAATCCAATGTAAGTACTGGTCTTTTCTTGTGCTTTTGAAAAAAACAAACAATATTTCAAAGTAATGGCCTCACAAGCATGAAATATTGGAGCCCTTGATTAAATTTTGTAGCCTCTGATTACATTAGAGCTATGAAATATGACCCGCTCGCTGGCTGGCAGTGGATGGGTTGTTAATATATCTATCTTGCTACCGTATTTAGGTATACCAGATCCCTGCGTCTGCTCGGGGGGGCAGATAAACGAGGAACAGTGTGATGACCGTATAGCACAGAGGTGTCGAGAAAACTGAAAAGAGAAATTCAATTACTTTCCTGATCCTTCTTACATTTCTCCTTCACATAATTCTTCATCATTTTAAGAGGCCACTGGTTCTTTAACTCACCTTGCATTATAGACAGTCTTGTCACCTATTCCAACTCAAACCACTCACCTGGCCACAAGGCTCCAGTGTGCTTGCCACAGAAGTTTAGATCTTGCTTTTCACATAGTTAACATGACCCAGATCCATCAGAATTTCCCCCTTTACTTGTAGACCTAATCTCAGCTGCCATAAGAAGTAGCTCATAGCCAGGCCCATAGGCAAAATATACTTAAGGTTCAGACTCCATGGTGTCTGTTTATATCTTCACATCCCAGGGGCCCGGTACTTACCCAGTTAAAATGATCTAGTTAGATGTACATGTGAAAAGTAAATATGAACACTGACACTCAGTTCTTCCAATTACTCAGAACATACAGACACATTCACAGAAGATAAACAACGTTGATGCCCTGCAATGACAGAGGGCGTCGGAGATCCTCGTTGATGGGAAGATATCCCTTACACTGTCAGGTGCTGATTCACTCTAATTCTCCTTCGGCCTTGTCCCTGATCCGTTTCAATTTCCGCTCACCTGGCCCTGGTCTCCTATTTCCGCGTGGGCCCATTAAATCAGTATTTCACACAGAGTGGTGGGGGTCCGACTGATGCTCCAAGGCCGGGCGGCTCCCGTGTTCACCCCAGGCACGCTGGACACAAGGCCTGAGGTGGCAGGATTAATGAGTCCCACTCACAACCTGAAATGTCTGGCATTTTCATCAAGAAGCTAAAGGAAGATGTACTGGAAACTATCCATTAAGGTTACCACCGGGAGGTAAAGGAGTTCAAGATAAACAGCAAAAACCGAAGATGATTCGACCTGAAGGTAGATCCCAGTCTCCCGGCTTTTTAAAAATTTTAATCGGTGGGTTCCATTCAGTAGAGTCAATTGATAACACCCAAGCTGCAAAATCTGGCGATTCTGGAGAAAAGGGAAGAAGGAGTCAAATCACAAGTTTTGCCACTTTGATCCAAGGAAAGGATGTCAGCCGCCTGCCCTGTCTTGCTTCCCATGTCCCCAGGGAAAGGTGACAGCCACCCCCTCGGCCACCCAGGTCCTTTACTCAGGATTCTATTCCCCTAACAGACAAACACACTGCTTCCCTGGGTTCCTTCTGTCATCTCCCCTTAACCTGGAAGCATCTGACAGGTTTCTAGAAATCTCACTGATGAGAAAGTGTTTCACAGAGGCGAGATTCCCCCGTACTGAATGTGCAGCAGAGCCGTCTTCTGCAGGAAACGAGCGTGGGGGATCTCCGCTTTGCACCCTTGCCCCCAGACCATCCTCAGCCCCGATCAGCCGTGCAAGCGTCGGCTGTACTGCCCGGCACGGCAGGTCCAGAGGAGAAGGAAGGTGTCCGCCGGCAGGTGCTGGTGTCAGCGGACGAGGAGACAGGACAGGGCGGGCCCTGGGGTGAAGCTCTTCCGGTTCCTGCAAGAGCCCCCTGGGAGAAGTCAGGTGGCCTTCCTGTTGTGGAAATGCTCAACCCTCCCCAACACACACACCAGAAAAATAAGGGAAAAAACTATTTCATAAGAAAGTAGTTTATAAACTACCAGGTACCCTACCCACAGAGCATTGGGTGACTTCATCGAACAGTGAAGCAAAAAATACGTGAAATGATCAGCGACAACTGCTGCGAACTCGGCTTTGAGGGAATTGGTCGGAAAATGGGGAATAACGCGGGGGACGCCCTCACCCCTTCAGGCCGGGGCTCTCCCCTCTCAGCTCCCCTGTCTTGCTTAACAGAGCAGCCCCTCAGAGCAGGGTGTGGACCCAGACCCGGGCGAGCCGCCCGCGTCACCAAGCAGAAATAGATGTGCGACCCGCAGCCCATCCATCAGACGGAAGACTGCCAGAAGCCCGAGAAGACTGGGTCACCGCACCTGCACCCACCATCCATTACCCTCTAGGTCACACCCAGGGGGCCACGAGGTTCGCAGTGTGTATTAAAGCCCCACAGCTTTGTCGTTCCTAGAAATCGCTAGGAAAACAAAAGAGGAAAATTGATGAAATAAATAAATGAAAGAACCCGAGTCACCCAGTATTAGAAAGATACGTCTTCATACATGAGTCACAAAAATTTATCGCCCTGCCCGCATGCAGTCTACGCAGAGCCGTATATTACTGCGTGTTTTACTGGCTTGTCTTGGCAGCGTTGCCTCGCTTGCAATGCATAAAACCTGAATCCGGGTTTGTTTTTTTTTTTAACATTTTTTATTGATTTATAATCATTTTGCAATGTTGTGTCAAATTCCAGTGTTCAGCACAATTTTTCAGTTATTCATGGACATATGCACACTCATTGTCACATTTTTTTCTCTGTGAGTTATCATAACATTTTGTGTATATTTCCCTGTGCTATACAGTGTAGTCTATTCTACAATTTTGAAATCCCAGTCTATCCCTTCCCACCCTCCACCCCCCTGGTAACCACAAGTCTGTATTCTCTGTCTGTGAGTCTATTTCTGTCCTTTATTTACGCTTTGTTTTTGTTTGTTTGTTTGTTTTTGTTTTTGTTTTTTAGATTCCACATGTGAGCGATCTCATATGGTATTTTTCTTTCTCTTTCTGGCTTACTTCACTTAGAATGACATTCTCCAGGAGCATCCATGTTGCTGCAAATGGCATTATGTTGTCGGTTTTTATGGCTGAGTAGTATTCCATTGTATAAATATACCACATCTTCTTTATCCAGTCACCTGTTGATGGACATTTAGGCTGTTTCCATGTTTTGGCTATTGTAAATAGTGCTGCTATGAACATTGGGGTGCAGGTGTCATCCTGAAGTAGATTTCCTTCTGGATATAAGCCCAGGAGTGGGATTCCTGGGTCATATGGTAAGTCTATTCCTAGTCTTTTGAGGAATCTCCACACTGTTTTCCGTAGTGGCTGCACCAAACTGCATTCCCACCAGCAGTGTAGGAGGGTTCCCCTTTCTCCACAGCCTGTCCAGCATTTGTCATTTGTGGATTTTTGAATGACGGCCATTCTGACTGGTGTGAGGTGATACCTCATTGTAGTTTTGATTTGCATTTCTCTGATAATTAGTGATATTGAGCATTTTTTCATGTGCTTTTTGATCATTTGTATGTCTTCCTTGGAGAATTGCTTGTTTAGGTCTTCTGCCCATTTTTGGATTGGGTTGTTTATTTTTTTCTTATTGAGTTGTATGAGCTGCTTATATATTCTGGAGATCAAGCCTTTGTCGGTTTCACTTGCAAAAATTTTCTCCCATTCCGTAGGTTTTCTTCTTCTTTTATTTCTGGTTTCCTTTGCTGTGCAGAAGCTTGTAAGTTTCATTAGGTCCCATTTGTTTATTCTTGCTTTTATTTCTTCTAGGAGAAAATTTTTTAAATGTATGTCAGATAATGTTTTGCCTATGTTTTCCTCTAGGAGGTTTATTGTATCTTGTCTTATGTTTAAGTCTTTAATCCATTTTGAGTTGATTTTTGTATATGGTGTAAGGGAGTGTTCTAGCTTCATTGATTTACATGCTGCTGTCCAGTTTTCCCAACACCATTTGCTGAAGAGACTGTCTTTATTCCAATGTATATTCTTGCCTCCTTTGTCGAAGATGAGTTGACCAAAAGTTTGTGGGTTCATTTCTGGGCTCTCTATTCTGTTCCATTGGTCTATATGTCTGTTTTGGTACCAATACCATGCTGTCTTGATGACTGTAGCTCTATAGTATTGTCTGAAGTCTGGGAGAGTTATTCCTCCAGCCTCTTTCTTTCTCTTCAGTAATGCTTTGGCAATTCTAGGTCTTTGATGGTTCCATATGAATTTTATTATGATTTTTTCTAGTACTGTGAAATATGTACTGGGTAATTGGATAGGGATTGCATTAAATCTGTAGATTGCCTTGGGCAGTGTGACCATTTTAACAATATTGATTCTTCCAATCCAAGAGCATGGAATATCTTTCCATTTTTTAAAGTCTTCTTTAATTTCCTTCATCAATGGTTTACAGTTTTCTGTGTATAATTCTTTCACCTCCTTGGTTAGATTTATTCCCAGATATTTTATTACTTTGGGTGCTATTTTAAAGGGGATTGTTTCTTTACTTTCTTCTTCTGTTGATTTATCGTTAGTGTAAAGAAATGCAACTGATTTCTGAACGTTAATTTTGTAACCTGCTGCCTTGCTGAATTCTTCAATCAGCTCTAGTAGCTTTTGTGTGGACCTTTTAGGGTTTTCTATATATAGTAACATGTCATCAGCATATAATGACACTTTTACCTCTTCTTTTCCAATTTGGATCCCTTTTATTTCTTTCTCTTGCCTGACTGCTGTGGCTAGGACTTCCAGGACTATGTTGAATAGGAGTGGTGATAGTGGGCATCCTTGTCTTGTCCCAGATTTTAGTGGGAAGCTTTTGAGTTTTTCACCGTTGAGTACTATGCTGGCTGTAGGTTTGTCATATATAGCTTTTATTATGTTGAGATATGTTCCCTCTATACCCACTTTGGCGAGAGTTTTTATCATAAATGGGTGTTGAATTTTAGCAAATGCTTTTTCTGCATCGATTGAGATGATCATGTGGTTTTTGTCCTTTCTCTTGTTGATGTGATGTATTACACTGATTGATTTGAGTATGTTGAACCAGCCTTGTGTCCCTGGGATGAACCCCACTTGGTCATGATGTATAATCTTTTTTATGTGTTGTTGGTGAATCTGGGTTTTGATGGTGAGCGGCCTCAGATCCGTGCTGGAAATGAGTGGGATGGCGATAAAACATAAAAGAAATATGTAAGAACTGCTGGTTTCCGTGCGGGTGGGAGAGGATGAGAAGTTGGCGTCCCAGCGCTAGTTTTAAAGATGAGAAAACTGGGTGCAAGTTAGTGGCAAAATTGTTACAAGAATCGTGATGCCATACTCCAGAAATTGACACAACATTGTAAACTGACTATACTTCAACTAAAAAATAATAATAAATAACTGAAATTAAAAAAAAAAAAAAGAAATCTTAAGGGTGGTGCCCTTGTCAGAAGAGAGACACCAAGGTGCATGCTCAGAGCAACGCCACGTGAGAATGTGCAGTGTTGCGTTAGTTTCTGGTGCACAGCATAGTGATTCAGTTATACAGGTATATGTACATATTCCTTTTCATATTGTTTTTCACTATAAACTATTATAAGGTATTGAATATAGTTCCCTGTGCTGCACAGGAGGACCTTTTTGTTTATCTATTTTTTATATATTAGTACCTGCAAATCCTGATCTCCCAAATTTACCCCTCCTCATCCACTTTCCCCCTGGTAAGCATAAGTTTGTTTTCTATGTCTGTGAGTCTGTTTCTGTTTTGGAAATAAGTTCACTTGCGGCCTTTTTTTAGATTCCACATGTAAGTGATATCATATGATATTTGTCTTTCTCAGTCTGACTTACTTCACTTAGTGTGATCATCTCTAGGTCCATCCATGTTGCTGCAAATGGCATGATTTTATGCTTTTTGATGGCTGAGTAGTATTCCTATATATATATATATATATATATATATGTGTGTGTGTGTGTGTGTGTGTGTGTGTGTGTGTGTACATATTATCCAGTGAGACTTCATTTTTAACTTTTAATTACCTCCATACAGACTCCATTTCTAAATACAGTCACACTGGGGTTTTGGGCTTCAGCATATGGATTTGGTGGCAGTGGTGGGGTGGGCACAGTTCTGCCCCTAACAGAACTCAGACTGCCTGTTTTCCTCACTGTGTCTGTGGGTCAGGAGCCCGGGCGCCGCTGAGTGGGTCTTCTGTCTCAGGCTCTCTCTCAGGTGCAGTCGAGATGTCACCTGGTCTGCAGTCACCACAAACTCTCCCGAGATGGTCTCTTCCCAGCTCAGCTCCCTCCTGAGGGTGTGGGATTGGGAGCCTCGGGCCCCTCCACAGTCAGCCGGGGCTGCTTTCAGCTCCTTGTCCTGTGGGCCTTTCTAGCTTCATCAGAGTAAAGACTGTTCTCAGCAGAGTCATGCCCTTTACAAGCTGACCTCACACAGTGTTTCTGCTGCCTTGACTCCTTGTTGGGGGATGGGACTCAGAGGAGGGGACCACAGACGACAGAACTCTGGGGGTCATCGGGACTGATATGAAGATGCTGTGGCACTGCCGTCTGCCAGTCCGGGCCTGGGAACACAGTTTCCCCTGAACAGGGAATGGTAACACAAGCTGTGTCAGAAGAAGTCATCGTAGTGATGGTGACAATCATAAAACAGAACAGAGGGGTGACAGTTCCATTCACATCACAGTGGAAAGTGCACCCAGCACTTTCACGAAGATTATGTCTGAGAAATGGAACTTTGGGCAGAACACACCACCTCCGTCCTGAGAGCCCCGGGTGAAACTGAATGCGGTGCTGTCTGTCCGCGCAGCTGGCACACCTGCTGTCTGGGTGAGAGGTTCCAGCCCGGTTCCCCGCGCCGCCCTGCCGGCGGACAGGCTGTGTGGGCAGCAGGCGCCAAGGCCGTAATTAGGGAGGGACTGCGCAGAGAGACGGGGTTCTCTGCAGGCGGAACTGAGGGGGGCCAGAGGTCGCCCCCTCCAGGTAAGACTTGAGCAGCAGGCATGCATTTGTTCATGAACCTTTCCACCGTCAGCACGCTCTGAAGCCAGGATTGTGCACTCTGTGGTCACGTATGACATGGAGTTATTTTGAGTTATTAAATATTTAATATTTGCCGGGGTGTTTTTTTCATGCAAACTAATTACCTACAAAGCCTTTTATTGCCAAGAACTACATGCTGGTAAAACCGATTAGCATCCCAGCAGCTGCCCCTTGTGTAAGGAGGGCTATAAAAGAGCCAGACACGTATTTAATTTTAATGCTGTTTTTAAGCCCTCCTCAGTTCTACAATCAGCTTTCTCAGGGGACCTTAGACGCTCTTTCACAGTAAACAAGTGACACAGAACACGTCACCATGGCAAATCGTGACTTGCATGAGCAAAGTTTTCATTGGCACCTGTTATGGGTTGAGTACTGTACCCCCACAAAACAAAGATCTATTGACATCTTAAGCCCTGAAACCTCAGAAAGTGGTAACACTTTGGAGATAGTCTGCACGGAGATAATCAAGGTAAGATCAGGCCATCAGGGCGGCCCGAGTCCAGTAGGGCTGGTTTCCTCTAAAAAGGGGAAACATGGACACAGAGATGGGAGGGCGTGCGTTCAAGCCAGGAAATTGCAAGGAAGGCCGCCGTGATGCTGGGAGGACCCTGACGATCGAGTGGGAAGAGAAAGCCATGCGGAGGTTCGCCCCTCCGTCATGACAGACAGGAGAAAGAAAGAAAAGACAGAAGGTACAGAGAAGTGTGTTCACTGCTGTGTGACTTTCGGCTCTCAGTCCAGGCTGGGTATCATGCCCGTGTTGAAGGCAGGGGGGAAGACGGCCCGAGCTGTCGAGTGCTTCTGATCTGTCTTGTCTCCCACATCATTTAATTTCTAGGTGGCTTCTGACGCAGAGCAGAGCCCCAGGACGCTGAGGAGATGGGGGATCCCTGAGGCCCAGATGCTCTAACCTGGGCCTCGACCTGCGTCAGCTGAAGGAAGTGGAGCTGTGATGGAATGTTCTGGGTCATCTCAGCGAGCGTGCTGTCCCGACTCATCATCCACCTCAGTTACATCCCCTGGGTAACGCCCCAGTTTCCCATCCCCTCTGTCCTAAGCTTTGCTGTAAAGTGTTACTATTCCTCTTTAAATCAACTTTAGTGCAAGTTAAAAGTTACCATCGTGAAAGAAAAGCTTCCTTGTGTGTGTGTCTGTCCGTGTGTGTGTGTGTCTATGTGTCCTTGTATGTTTCTGGGTGTACAATACCTCTATGGCTGACGGTTCGGGCTGAGAGGCAATGTCACCAGAATGCTCACTGACAGCAAATGAGCCCCCACTCCCACCCAAGTGACACAGCAGCGTGTCACAGGCTGGTGGAGAACAGATCACACACCGAAGGAACCATTTCCTCCTCGTTCTGATCCTCCGGCGCCCTGATTTGGAACAGCCTGGGCCGGTTTATGAGGTTTTCCTCCCCACCCAGGCAGCGAGCAATGTAAAAAGCGTAGAAAACGATGGAACTGTGGGCAGCAGCAGAGGCAGTGGCAAAAATAGAAAAATCCATTCGAAGCATGTGGGTCAACGATCTCAGATTTCCCAAACTGGAGCCGACTCAGGGGGAGCGGTTCAGGCGGTCCTGTGGATGCTCCCTGCACGCGGTCCCCGCAGGAGGCCGGGGTCTGAGCAGGGTCCAGGCTGCGCCACCTTCCTGGACCATCTCATCCAGGCATCTGGTCCCAGGACAGGAGCCCTGGAAGCACCACCAGCCTGGAGATACACCACAGGGGGCCTCCTGCTCCTCTCCAAACCCGAGGGGGAGCTCTCAGTTTTCTGTGATCTTGCTGTTTAATTCAGGGGCACACTCTGCCTCCAGTCGGAATCCTGGGCATGGACAGCCTCGAGTCCTGCTCCTTCAGCTGTGCTGAAATGACACCTCAGCCCTTAAGTCAGAGGCTGGCTCAGAACCGCACATCACCTCCTCCAGGAGAGACCACCTCACAGATACAGGGAAGCACCTACGAAGGCGCAGACGCAGAACGACAGTGTCCCCGGCGGTGCCACCCCTGTGCCCCTCGGACCTGGGGGAAAGCCTGAGGGCCCGGGAGGGAAGGGACACCCCTGCACTGGACTCAGAGCTCAGCTCACTGCCACCCAGCTGTCACCTCCCCTTGTCCCTGGGCCTCAGCTCTTCCCAGTCCCTGGGCTGTGGTTACAGCTTCTAACTTCCTCGGTGTCCTCACCCCCCTTTCCCCCCAAAGTCATCTCCCAGCAGAGTGGGAGGTAACTGCCTCCATCCACATCCACTTTCGCTCTCGGGTCAGGACCCCCATTCATGTTCCCCTGTTTTCTCTCCAGCTCATAGGTCAAGGGAATGGAGGAAAAACTCACACGCCTTCTGCACAAACTCACCAGCCCTCGGCATGACTCCACGAGGTCTGGGTCCTGCTACCACGTCACCAGGTTGACCCTCTGGAGAGGACGCATCCGCCCCAGTGCACCAACGGCCTCGGCAAGGACGTGGGTCCACCGGCCCTGTGCCTGCTGCTCCTGGAGCCCCTCGACACCCAGGGTCCTACGCCCCCCGGGAGCCCCCCCCCCCACCGGCCCCGCGCACACCGCCCCGCAGAGGAAGCCCTCAGCGTGGCCACGCCTCCGCCGGCTGGGGGCGGTCTGTGTCCCCGGGGCCGGCTGGCCCGCCGCTCTCCCGGGCTGCCCGGGCCACCACGCATCCAGCTCAAGTTCCCAGGAAGCAGAATCCGAGCCATATATTTGCACACAGAAGGTACGCTGGGAGGAGGGTTGGGAACAGCTCCACCGGGGGGCCCGGAGCAGGGCTGTGAGCAGAAGGTAACCTGCGTGCGGCCGCAACGGGCCTCGCTGGCCTCACCGGCAGTTCCGGAGCTGGGCGGTGCTGGTGGCTGTCAGGAAGGAGCGTGGGCTGAGTGTGCTGCGTGTGCATGACCGGTCACGGCGCAGAGGTGAGCGGCCTGGATGCTTGTGCTCCCCACAGATTCATCTGCTGAAGTCCTAACCCCTAAAGTGATGGAATGAGAAAGTGGGTCCTCGGAGAGATGACCAGGCCACGAGGGTGGAACCCCATGGATTGAATGAGCGCCCTTATGAGAGGAGCCCAGAGACTCCCTCACATTCTTCTCGCCACGTGAGGACACAGAGGCTAGTGGGCCACGCGCCGCGCAGAAGAGGGCTCCTCGCGGAAGCCCTGACCTCGGACCCCAGGACCCCACCGTGCTGTCGCCCTGACCTCAGGCCTCAGGGTCCCACCACAATGTCACCCTGACCTCAGGACCCCAGGATCCCACCACACTGTCACCCTGACCTCGGCCTTCCAGCCTCCAGAGGTGTGAGGATTAACCCTTCGCTGTTCATGCTCCCATTCTGGGGCGCTTTGTTGGAAAAGCCCAGACGGGCTCATTCAGAGGCTGCTGCCGGGAAGGGCCCCAGTCTGCCCGAGGCAGCTCTTACAGGCTGAAGCAGCTCCCGGAGAGGGACGGACTCCCAGCCTCCGAGGAGGGGCGCCCGCCCTGCAGGGCCCTGGGCAGCTCTTCAAGGCACCCATCGCCCGTATCAGCTGCATCCACACAAAGCCACTTTTCTGATGACTCTTGGGCCTCTGTTCTCACTGCCTCTGACTGTGGCTGGCAGGGCGCTGTCCGCCCCTCCTTGGGCTCTCAGCGACCAGCGTGGTCCCCAGGCCTCGTCCACCCCAATTTATGTTTGTTCCACAAATACCTGGATGGACCAGTGAAGGTATCGTGTTTTCAAGCAGAGGAGAACAACCCCTCAGGCCCTTGCAGAGGCTGACTGTGAAAGTCGGAAGCGTTCCCTCCTCCTGTGAAGCCTCTCCTGAGCTCAGAAGCCACATTTGCTTTTTTCCTTTCTAGACGGCACTCCCTCTGTGCAGCCTGCAAAGTCACCGCAGGGACCGGGGCCACATGGGAAGGTGTCCTCTCTCTGCTCTGCAAATTTCAGTAGTGTCTTGGGACAGATTCCTTTGGCACCATATGCCAGATGCAATTGTGACTTGAACTTAAAAGTACAGAATGAACACATTGTCTAATTAATTAACATTTAAAGTCTCTCTGAAGAAGCAATCACTGGGCGGATGACGTAAGGAGGGAACATGAGAACGATTAAACTCCAGATCTGGGGAACTGAAGATATTATAACAGGCACCCAGTTTACGTTCTGGGCAGATCCGTTCAATGGCGCCTTGGGCTCTGGGACATAACGACCAGGTGCCAGATGTCAGCCCACATTCCAGTCCAGGCTGGAGATCTTGAATGACTCAAAGCCAGTCCTTCAGAATGTATTTTTTTATTACTTATTTAAAAAGACAAAAACAAAAACTGTTGGCCTATTTTCTCTTATCAAAAAAATCTTCTTGTAAGAAAATGGAAACCTGATGATAATGAGGCTTCCGGGCTGGGTAAGGACACTGCACACAGCGCGTCGCGAGCAAGACCTTTCCCACAGAGTTGTGCCCCTCTGAATCTGAACCAGCCCACAGTGCCGGTGGGTCATGAAAAGCGAAGCGTTAACGGACATAAAGTGAGAGGCTGGAAACCTCTCAGCTGTGCTGAAAAGCATGTCCGCCTTTGATGCTGGGGCCCAGCTGTCTGAACTGCGATGCGTTATAAGCGCAGCTTTGGGGGGTCGCAGTGCGGGCCGGCCAGTGGGCCGTGCCCTGGCACTTAGCGGACATTCTCTGCTGTTTCTGTCCTGGGAGGACCTCAGGGATGTCCTTTAATCTGCAGCACTTCAAATGCATGTAGAGTTTTTGCTGCTTTTAAATCTTCCAGGCAGGTGGCATTAAGACCTCATCCCAGCCCCTGGGGAAGTACTTGCAGGTAATGCCACTGGGGGCGGGGCCTCGGAAGGCCCTTATAACACCCACTGCGCATTGCACGGAGGATGCACCCGAGAAAACCACGAACAACTCCTCGGAAGCTGCCTGTGGGTGGCGCGCGCCTTCCCGGGCACCCACGGTGTGAAAATTGATCGCTCCTGTTTCTTTCCAGGCAGAGCGCCTCCATCCGCTACCTGGTTTTGCCTGGGTCACTTCCAAAAGCAAGAGTTCCTTTTATCACTCAGCAGGAATACTAATAGTTAACGGTCCCTCTTGAGAAAACAGCCCCTGGACATTTTGAAATGACCCAGAATTGCCGGGGTGGGGGGGGGGGTGCCAGTCTCCTCCACAGCACGTGCTGCAGGTAAGCCGCCCCGCCCTCCTTTGTGGGACTAATGGACCTGCGCTTCCGAAAGACGGGCAGCTTGCTGTGCAGGGATCACACCGCAACACAGTTACTGAAACAAGTAATTAGCTGGAGGACGTTTCTAAGTATGAGAAATGCGATCGCTTGCCGAGCCTTGATCCACCCCTCTGACCAGGAAAAGGGCAAAGACCCCGGAGCCTCCCACTGGCTCCGAAGGAATGAAAGTTCTGCTGTCCGCCTTGGTTAGAAAGGCCCCGTGAGCACACAATACCTCTTTGATGCTGGACAGTGATATTGATCAGGGTGCATCTGTCTCCCAGCGGCTGAAAATGACACCACGTGTGACTTCCTGTCAGCAAAGCCCGGCAGGCTTGGCCGGGGCCGGGCTCGGGGTGTGCGCGGCTAGCGTCAGCACCTCGGGGCCAGGCCTCTCCTGGCCTTCCAGGGGGCATGCCCGGGCCCTGCTGCACCCAGCTCCAAGCACCTTGTGACCTCCTTCCAAGGGCAGTTGGCTTTTATTTTCATTGGCTGCTGTAGCATAAACAAAACATTTTTTAAAAAGTAAAAAATCTTACAAAACAAGCAATCAGAAAAAAAAAAAGACAAAAGCCCCAATCTTTCAGGAGAGCAGGCTTGCTAAAGCTTTGCTCCCCAGGGTAAATGGTGTGATTTATACCTGTTGTTTTCCTGTCCCATCCACAGTGCTGCAGTTGCAGAGAAAACATCACAGCTTAAAGAAAAATGAAATCCCGCCAGCCCTGTTAATCCCCGTACCCAGGAGGGAGAAATTAAAGTGTGTGGAAGGCACCCTGAACTTTGCAAACCTACACCGAGTCCCGGGCAGGTAAAATGCTGACGTTAATATTTGATTGCATCGCACCTGAGCTGCACACCCCACGTACCACAACGGCCTTGGAGGAAATCCGTGTCATTACTAATTGTTACCTTCACGCGGTGCTTTCAAAATATTTTCTAAATGTTAAATGAGAATCTTAGGTTGAATTAGAAAGTTAAATGCTGCAGGCTGAGACGGTAATTACTTTAAGAGGCATCCGTTTGATTTGCGCTTTATTTTTTCCTGTACTTTAATGCGAGGTGGTGTGTGTGTTTCTTTTCAGAGACGCGCAGTGGCGTCTGCAGTGTGCTGGCGACGGCAACGCAAGGGCACGAAGGGAGAGGGGCAGCAGCGGCCGGAGGCACGCGCATCTCTGAGGCTGAGGCTGCGGGACTGCGGAGCTGGAGCTCAGAGAGCATCTTCTTCCTCAGATGCTTGCATCTCACAGCCAAGGACGCCAGGCAGTGTTCTGGGTTGACTTGGGTCCCAAAAATGGTGTGTTCAAGAACCAGCCCCCTGTGTGTGTAATCTTGCTTGGAAATAGAGTTTTGGCAGATGTGATGCGGTCATAGGTGAGATGAGGTCACAGGGTGGACCCTGATCTAATGATTGGTGTCCTGATAAGAAGGAAAAAGATACAGACACTGACAGGTGTGACGCTGACTGTGAAGGCCAGGGGACAGCGAAGACTGCTGGCCACACCGGAGGTCAGGAGACAGGCCTGGAACAGATTCCGCCCCGAGCCTTCAGGGCCTTCATGGCCCTTCTGACACGTGGACTTCAGACTGCTGGCCTCCAGGATGATGAAAGTATACATTTCTGCTGCTTTAAATGAACCAGTTTGCAGTAATCTGTTACACCAGCCCCAGGAACCTGGCAAGGGCACCAGCGTCCCACGGGCGTCCGGTCCAGTGGGCCCTGTCATGTCCTCAGCTCCAGCAATTCCACGGAAACGCAGAGTTACCAGCATTCCCAGAGGAAAGTGTTTCTACCTGGGTGTGAGTTACCCTAAAGGCAGAACCTGCATCAAGGAGTCGGTGCAAGAGGCCATCCGCAGAGGGCGGTGCTGCGACAGGGCGGGTGACTGCTGTGGTGACAGGCCCCGGGGTGGTCCCCCGAGGCGTGAGGGGCGGGGCCGTTCCATTGCTCTGGAGGGCGGGTCTGCCCCCGCTCTGGCCTGCCTTCCGTGGGTGTAGCACACTCCCTTGGACAGAGGATGTCCTCGGGCAGGAAGCCTAGCAGAGCCTCGAGCCTGTCTGGGAGGTGCACTTGGGGTGGCCTGGGGGTCCGGGGGTACCCCACAGCATCCTCTGAGCTTCCCTTCCCATCGCTGAATCCACATGTTAACAGCAAACAACCGAAACACAGTCCTTACTGAATTGGAGGGCGGATGTGGAGAGTAAGAACCAGAGGAATTGTTTTTTGTTTTGTTTTGTTTTTAGGTCTGAAGGATTTTTGAAAAGAGACAGTTAAGTAAGGAAGGCTGGAGCAGTCAGAAGCGGCAGGATCAGTCTTAGAACAGCACCGAGATGCCTTGAACGGTTTTTTTCAGCCTCACTGGTCACAGGTTCCGTGTTTGCAAAGTCATCAATGCATCACATTTATCTGTAACCTCCGAATCAATGCCCGTGGTGCAGCCTCGCTCATTCACAGATGTGGGCAGAGCGACAAAAAATCTGAGTTGTCTAGTGTGTGTTCCCAGCTGAGGACTAACCAGGGACCCCCTGCCTTCCTGTCCCACATTGTAGGCTATAAACGAGGGTCCTTTTTGTGGCATTTTTGTGCCGCATTTCCCACATTTTGTGACCCCCCTCCTTTTTTTGGTGATTTTGCTGTTTGAAATGGCTCCAAGTGCAGGGCTAGGGAGCTGTCCCGGGTGTGAAAGGCTGTGATGAGCCTCGCGGAGGAAACGTATGAGATCAGCTTTGTTCAGGCCTGGGTTTCACTGCTGTTGGCCACGCATTCAATGTTACTGCTGTTGAATTAACAATATCTATTAAATAAGATGTCTTTAAACAGAAATGTACATAAAACAAAGGTACAAACTGATGGGCTGGTGAAAATGTCACACGCAGAAGCTTGCAGGAACCTAACCCCGTATCTCCTGTAGGAACGATGGTTCCGCGTTCACCAACTTTGTGTTCACAGTGACTTTACAGAACAGAAACTACCACAAATAACAAGAATGGACTGTACTATGAGAAGCTCTCAGCCAGAGGGTCCTAGCAGACTGTCTGTGTTCAAAACACAACTACGCCGAGTCTTTCAGGAAAGAGAATACTGTCTGACATATCGTGACCCCGTTTTTTTCTTTTTACATTGATTTTAGGTACAGCGCAGGGAGAGAACAATTTTTTCCTAACCTCCCACTTCACATGGGTGAGGTCCTTGGACTGACAATAAAGCATTGCAGACAGACAGACATACATCACGTTATATCCTTTTGTTTTAAGCACAAGGAAAAGTAGGTCTAAAGTTAAGTCATATGTTTCCTTGTTCCAGTGAAGAGGGCTGGAGAAACAACACGTGAATGCAGAGCAGGTGCTCCAGTGGTGGCTTGTGAGATTGTTACCTAAGAAAGCAAACTGGTAATTGGAGGCAGAGCAACTCAGAAAGAAGTTACTGCAGAAAGTGAAGGACAAGGAGAGGATCATGGTCATCTAAGATCAAGGCTGTGTTGAATTACAGACTTCAGATTTCTGAGACGTTTTAGCTTGAAGCCCTAGTCCCCCTCAAGGCACAGTGTTGGTGTTTACTCGTCCTAATTGCTGGTTTTGGCAATTTTTCAGGGGACATGGAGAAACCTGTGACTGCCCGGCCAGGTGGAGGTCCACACCTGCCCCATAACCCTGAGTGTGCTTCACGCCCGTCCCGTGATCCTGAGTGCTCACCAATGATGACTCCAGTGCACACTTTTCAGATTTCATCTGGTTGGAGAAATTAAGAGCAGGGACTTTCTCCATTCTTGTCAGTTCCCCAACTTGAAAAAAACAAAGCATTATTGTTTCAAAGAGTGTGTTTTCTTCTTGACTTACCAAGGAGAATGTTCGTATTGTTTCAGAAGGTCTCAAAATGCAGCAGAATTTGGAGATTTTTGTGATTCAGACTCTGCCAGCCGGTTTTGTTTTTGTTGTTGTTGTTTCTAAAATATTCATAAAAACTTCCTCTCCAGAAGGCACTGCACGTCTATGTGGGATCCCAGATTGCTCTGGTGGCTGTGGTAAGGAATACACGTGGGTTTTAAAGTATGGCTGCCCTTGAGAAGAATGTGGCTCTGCTCACTGCTTCCCTCTGTAAGTTGAAGCCTATCTGATCCTGCCCCCTGGAAAGGCAGCCGCACTTGCTACGTAATATCCTTTCTTCTGCCCCAAATGCCCAGAACACCTGACTCCCCTCCTCCCTCCTACAGCCCACTCCCCTCTCTCCTTTGAGCCAAAATCACCCCAATCCAAACTTCAGTTTTTTCAGGGACAAGATAATGCTGAGACGATTGAGCTGGGTGTGAGTTGAAGGAGGTTGGAATGCTGCTAAAAGCCGTAGGTCATGGCCATGGACTGCAGGGGAGAGATGAGAAAAATGGACACCTTTCAGTGTTTCTGTGGAAAAAGGCAAAACAGAATAATTAAGCGAAAGCTACCAAGAATGGAGAGGAGATTAAGACATCCAGTAGAAAGGAGAGACAAGGAAAGAATAACAGGAAAGAGAAGAGATAGAAGAGATTTGAAGTATGTGCTCCAGAGTCTTGAAAGCCAGACCCAGACTCTCTGTGCCTCAGAGTGACCACTGGTTCATGAGAGGAAAACAGGACCTGCCCCACAGGGTGCTCCTGAGGACTTAATGGGATTATGCTGTGAAGCATTCAATATGGCACCACTTCCTTTATTCTTTCCTTCCTCTTTCCCTCCTTTCTTTCTTCCTTTCCTTTCTTCTCTTTCTTTCTTCCTTCTTCATCCCTTCCTCCCTCCCTGCCTCCCTCCTTCTCTTTCTCTCTCTTTCTTTCTTTTTCTTTCCTTCTTTCCTTCCTTCCTTCTCTCTTTCTCTCACTCTGTCTCTCTTTTTTTTATCCCAAAGGTCATCTTGGAAATGATGATGTGTTGACACAAATGGGAGGTCAGCATATCAGTAAAACTTCGGAGGACTAGAAACCCAACATGAGTAAAGCAGGATGACAGCGTGTGAGCTCCCTAAATCAAACCTCAGGCACGAGAGAACGTTTATAAATGTGATCTCCGAGACATCTTTTCCACCTTTGAAAAACAGAGAGCAGAAGGAAAGACCACAGAAAATGAGTGAATAAATGATATTTCAAAACTACAATGGAAAAGAAGATTCACTTAGGGACAACTACAGACTGATGGATTTAAAGAACATCCCTAGAAAGGATCTAGAACAGGTTATTAAAATCATGGTCTGAGAACAGCTAAAGAGAAAACAGTGGTAACTAAGACCCAGTGAAATCAGGAAGAGTGAGTCATGACTCTTTCTTTGAAAGGGTTACTAAAGTCAGATTTCATAGAAATGCTTTAAGGAACAATTATGTGGACTTCAATCTACTATAACAAAGTATTTTGTAATATCCTCACAGATAAGATAACATTTTAAAATAAAACATTTTGACCAGCATCTTATCCAACCAACATCTATTTGTAAATACCTGCCTTGTGCTTTCCTCTCCGCTCAGGTCCAGGGATACAAAGATGGGAAGAGGCAGCTCCCAACCCACGGCGGTGACTGCAGCTTTGGCCAAGAGCGGAGCACCAGTAACGAGTCAGATACCCACACGTGGAGGTCTCGGGTTAGTGTGTGCCTGCTGTTGGTCCACTTCACCTGCCCGTCTCTGCAGCGAGGCCACGCCGCTCCGTGTCTGCGACGCCTTCATGGCACTGGCAGCAGGCGTGTTCTCCAAGGAAGGATGAAAGTCAACTCTGCTTCCTTTCCTCACAAAATAAGCTTTTCAAAAGATTCTTTTCTGGGTCGGTAGGAAGTCTTAACCCTCCCACTTGGAGCAGACCATCCAAATCAGCAGCGGCGTTCCAGCTCCGGGAGCACCTGATGACGTCAGACCATCCTTTTGTTGCAGGCGACCCAGCGCAGACCCCAAATCTCACCTGACCTACTCAGATCCCTGGAGCTGTTCTTTTCTTCTCTTTTTCTCTTTTTATATTGAAGTATAGTCAGTTTACAATGTTGTGTCAATTTCTGGTATGCAGAATAATGTTTCAGTCAGACACATACATGCATACAATCATTTTCATATTCTTTTTCATTATACTGCAAGATGCTGAATATCGTTCCCTGTGCTATACGGTAGAAACTTATTTATTTTCTATGAAGTAGTTATTATCTGCAAATCTTGAGCTCCCAGTTTACCCCTTCCCATCCCCTTCTTCCTCCAATAACTGTAAGTTTGTTTTTTTAAAAGGACAAAGAGTTAATTCTGACGTTCACAACAAGAGAAGGGGAACTAAAGCCATCATGCAGTGGAAACCCCAGAACATCACCTCTGTGTTGACCGATTTTTTTCAGAAGTAGTTGCGCTTAGCTTTATTGCATGACTTCAGCATGCTGATAAGTTTTTAGTTATTTAAATTTTCAGATGAAAACTGGGAGCTGAATGGTTAAGAGAGCTGTGACTTTCCCAAACTGATGTATTGGGAGGAGGGAGTGTGTGAGTGTGTGTGTGTGTGTGTGTGTGTGTGTGTGAGGGAGGGAGGGAGGGAGGGAGGGAGAGATGGAGAGTATGCGTACACTCGTGTTCTCTTCCCAAATCGAGTGTTTTACCTTTTCCCAGGAAGCTTTAAGGCAGACTGATGGGTGGCGGGCTGTCAGCAATACTGGTAAGTGGAAAATCAAGCGCCGCTCCGGAGGCGCCTGGCCCTTCTTTAAACCCTGCCTGATTTTAACTCTTGAAGGTCTGCAGCTTCTGCCTCTTTCGGGGTCACCGTGAAACTTCAGTGGGTTCACTGGCTTTTATCTCTCACAAATGTGCTGGTGGGAACGCCACCCTGCAAACTGCTGAACGAGTGAAAACAGGAACAAAGTGTGAGCTCTTGCCTGCAGCAGCCCCTGTGCGCAGGTCTGCACGCCCGCTCTCCCTTGGTCATGTGGGCCTGGCTGACGGCAGTGGGGTGTGTTGTGGACCCGGCCCCACCAGGTTCCAAGCACCCCAGCCTCCGTGGAAGGTTTCACTATAAAGGGGGTCCTAACCAGGAATGTCATCGTTAAACGTGGAGCATTAGGTGCCTCCAGTCACCATCAATTCCCGGAATATGGATGGAGCTGGTTCTCTGTTTCTATTTTCATTTCCTGAGACATGTAAAGGGCATTCAATCAATTGATAAACCAGCCGTAATAATGAACCAGACAGAGTCAAATCATTTATTACTCAAACCTTATGACTTCAACCTTCATGATTACAAAGGGGAAAAAGCCGCTAGCCTCCTACAGTTATTGCTACATGAATGCAAGCGAGCCAGCCGGTTCAAGTTGTATTTTTTCCCTTCGGGAACTCTCTTTGCCCGAGAACACAGACTACAGCGCTCCCCCGTTCATGCTGGTGACTCCACAGTACGGGCTGTTTTCACAGGCAGATGAATTTGCAAAATCAGACCTACTCTTCCAGATTACACTGCCGTAGCCACAAACATCAACAAAGTCAGCAAATAAACAAGTCTCAGAGGAGCTTTCCTCAGGCCCTGCTGGCGTCGCTGGGCTCCTTGGGGAAGAGTTACACAACCGTTTCTCCACCCGTCCGCTAACCAAATCAGTAAATGTGTATTTAGAGCCTACTGTGAGCCAGGCGCGCCGCTGCGGGGCAGGGAAGACGCAAAGCCGTATAAAATGCAGCCTGGGATGCCGTGGGGGAGGCGGGTCAGCTATGCGTGCAGGTGTCCGAGGGGCAGAGGGAAGGTGATTCCCACCCAAGGGAAACCCGAGGGGAGCCGGGAGCCCGCCCTCCTCCTGACCGTCCGTGACCTCCTCCGCGCCAGCATCACTGCCTCCTCCTCCTCCTCTAAGGACAAATGGCGCCAGACTCCCCTCCTGGGTGGGCTGCCTGCACCCACCCTCGTCCAGTCCAGTAAGTTCTCCCAGCGGTGATAAGGCTGATGTTCAAAAAGTCCAAATCTGATCATTGAAATGCCTGCATAAAACTTAAATAGCTTCCGGTTTCATTTGAGGCTAAACAGCTACATTTTCACCTTGACCTCCAAGGTCGTGGATAGTCGGGCCCTGCTGACTTCTCCCAGCCCCGCTCCCGCTGACCGCTCCGCTGCTCTGCTAAAGCCACAGTCTTCGGATCTTTGACTGTGTGCGTTCTCTCCTGTCTTAGAGTCTTTATAACGGTGCTCCTCCAGCGCCCCCAGGAACCCTCTCCTCCCCGGCTGCAGTGAACTCCAGACCCTCCTTCTGATCTCAGCTCCAAGTCTGCGGCCCTGGGGAGTTCCTCTGAGTCACCAGGCTGGGGTGTATCATACGTTCTGCGGGCACCTTGCACTTCTGGGTGTTAGCCTTTATTTTAATTAGACACCACTGCGTGTGACAGGAAATCTGAAATACCAATGACTTAAAACAAGAAGGCTGTGCTGTCTCCTTTAAAGTGTGTGGAGCTGACCAGAGCCAAGAGACCAGGATCCTTCTAGGGTCTTCCTCTGGCCAGAGTCAACATTCGCCTTCCACCACATTGTCCATGATGGTTAATCTGACTCCAGGAGTCAAAACTACATTCCAAGCAGCAGAATGAGAAAACAAAAAAGCACGTCCTCTCACTTTAAGATATCATACTAAGTGAAGAAAGTCAGACAAAGACAAATACCATATGATATCACTTGTATGTGGGATCTTAAAAATATGATGCAAACAAACTTACTTACAAAACAGACAGAGACTCACAGACATAGAAAACAAACTTTTGGTTCCCAGAGGGGAAGGGAGGGGTAAATTCGAAAGCTGGGACTAGCAGATGCAAACCACTACATGTAACAGAATAAGCAGCAAGGTCCTACCGTGCAGCACAGGCGGCCACAGTCAGCATATTGTAGTGACCTGTCATTAAAAAGAATGTGGAAAATACATTTATGTATAATTGAATCGCTATGCTGTACATCAGAAACTAACACAACATTGTACCTCAACTATACTTCAAAATTTAAAAAAAAAAAAGACTACATTTCATAACCTGTACACAACACTTCAATGCACAAACCATTGACTAGAACTTACTCACGTGCCACAGCTAGATGCAAGGAGTCTGAAAAATGTTCTCAACAACAGACGGTCCCTATATATATGCGTGTGCAACTGGAGGGGAGGGGACAGCTCAGGGGCAGAGTACATACTTACCATGCACAAGGTCCTGGGTTCAATCCCCAGTACCTCCACTGAAAAATAATGATAAATAGATAAACCTAATTATCTCCTCTCCCCCCAAAAAGAGAATCATAGTCATATGTGGAATGGACTGCTTTATTGTAGTCAATAAATACTAAAAAAAAAAAAAAAGGTGGGGAGGGTATAGCTCAGTGGTAGAGTGCGTGATTAGCAAACACAAGGTCCTGGGTTCAATCCCCAGCACCTCCGTTAAATAAATAAATAAATAAATAAATAAAATTACCCCCCCGAATTAATTAATTAATTATCTACCAAATCAGTCTTTCCCTGAAATAAAGATTCTCAGAAGATGGACATAAAACCTGAGAGAAGCAGTGACTCTGGGTAAACTGAGCGCTGCAGTTGTCATCTCAGTGCCGTCTCTTTGCTGTGTGAAAGGTGGGGGAGGGGGGTAGGGCAGCTACTGATAATGACAATAGGACAGCAGGTGGAAAAGCAGGACTGTCCTGGGCACACGGGAAGCTCTGTAGGAATTCAGAAACAAGGTGAGCAGAGAAAAGAAAGACAAGGAGGTGGTGAAACATCTTGAAGCAATGTTACCATGAAACGGCTACGGACAAACATACCACATGGAGCAGGCTTGTAAGAAGATGCGGTAGGAACACAAACAACACCAAGGACCAGTTGAGCGTCAGGAACAGTAAACATACCTGGAAACAGGCCACCACTGTCACCACAGGGCAGATAAACAAACAAACAAAACACTGCATACGTCCTCGCCGCAGAAAGGCTAACAGGTTCAGGGTAATTTATTCACACAACCGCAAGCATCGCTCAGCGTGAAGGACTCACGCATTTATACAAACAACAAGGGAGTGACATCCCAGCCACCACGCCCAGAGCCCTCTTCCTTCCAGCCGTTAATCCTCAGTTCATCTTGAGACAACATTAGACAGCAATTTGTTTTCTGATCATTCCCTTAAGTCAACTCAGATGTGCAAGAACAGACAGCTTGCGAAGGTGCGGATCACAGTGAGCCAAGAGGGGAGTCGCATAAACGGGGAATCCATGATTAACGGTAGGAAATGGCAAAACAAACAGGTCGGGTTGCAGCTTGCATTTGGTGAAGGAGGGTGCGTGAGTTATAATCCCACGCTTCTGCCCTCGGCTCTATTGATCCTTCCACTCCTTAAACACGAAAACTGAAGAAAGGCAAAGGGAGGGACTCCAACCGATGTTTCAAAGAATCTTTGGTTCGAGCTGGATCCATTAGGACCCTTCCACTCGCAGCAGAGCAGAGCCCTCTGTGATCCAGTCACAAGGGTGAAGCCATAACTGCATAGCTTACTTTGAGCCTCGGGAGGTAGTGGTCATTAGAATTCCTCAGATTGGGTTCTTGGGAGAAGGAGAGGGGCGTGTGCCACTCAGACCTGATGGAGCGTGGGTGCCCTGAGCACCGGGGGAGCCCAGCGGCTCTCCCGCGTCTTCCCACCCGCAGCGGGGGCCCGTAGGCACGCGGGGGCCCCTTCCCAGGGCCGCCTTAAGAGAACAGCAATTTTCTCCCACAAATCACATGACGTTCAGTTTTACCCAATATCCACACCTGGCCTTTGAAAGTCAAAGAATTGGCTGTTTTCTTTTTAATTAATGATCAGAGAGAAAGGGAATTGGGAGACTATGATGCCTGTTTTGTGACGTGCACTGTGGGTCCTCTCTGAATCTCTTAAGGAAAATATCAGACGTAAGGTATTTAATGCAAAGCACGGCAGAAATTTCCCTACCTTAGAACTGTCTTAGCAATCGTACTGCATCCCCAGGTCCACCCCAAATGTGGAGGGTATTATTTTCATTCCCCAAATTTAATTCTGGACTGAATTTTCTCGGAGCTGTTCCTCTGAAATGACAAAGCCGTGATTCTACTGGGTCACTTCAAGTTTCTAAATATATTGTTATCATTCCCATCCTGATTGCATTGTCTCCTAAAGGCTCTTAGATTAATAAGCATAATTCTGAGAAAATAAATATGTCATCAAAACGTAGGGAAGTCAGAGCTAAAGCTGAGGCTGGGGCAACACACACTTCCCACGGTGTTTTCTGTCTTGCTCCCCAGATCCCTGCGCAGAAACGTGTTCTGGGAAGGGCCCCCTGCTCGCCTGCTGGGCAGCCCAGCATTAGTCAGCACGGAGGCAGAAAATGGCAGCGCCTCACTGCCAACAGCCTGCGGAGCTACCTGCCAAGTCCAAGGGAAGGCGTACGGCAGAGACAGACAGAAAATGACACTTGGGGGACAGTTCTGCCATCAGGCACCAAGCAAGTCCCCTAGGCTCCCTGTACCTCAGTTTCCCCATTCGTAGGAATCCTATTGGAAGTCCAGGGCATTTTGCAAAGTTAAAACCATCTGGAAGTTGCCTAGAAAGTGCTTTATCCTAGAAAAGATTCACCAATGAACAATGCATGAGTCTGGACCCTTCACGCAGGGGGACAAGGTCAAGCCTGAGACATGACCCAGAAAAACCAAATATACAGTCACGTGTCTAAGACCTGTAGAAAATGGGAACTACACCCACTCACCCACCCACCATGCGGGCGCCTCCTTGAATCGATTCCAAATTCTGACGTAAATGAATTACCCTTAGAAACGTTATTAAGCATCTTTGAAAGTATAATTTCTATAGCAGCAAAAGAATCCATGATCATTTAAAAATGCAAGTATTGGTTATTTCTATATTTTTACTAAAATGACTGACACCGTGACAATCACCCTTGCAATGACTCTTTGCTTCAAGATGAGTCATAATAAATTACAGTTAATTTTTTGTAATTCATGTGTTCAGGCCCTAATCAGATTGCAAGTTCCTCAGGCTGGGGACCATGTCATGTATCATAACAACGTCACAGAATATTCATATTATAAAATCACTGATGAGCTGTAGTCTACAATGGAAGCCTCTCAGGAAGCTGCTTCTCAGTAGCTTGGACATCACAAAACTAAGATGTGTTTTAGAGCATCCAGCCATGAAATAGCACATATCCACCAACTTGGAGAAACGGACCAGCTCTTGTGCCTGCAAAACGGAACTTCAGCATGGTGGAAGGCACTCGGCGGAAGACCATTGTTGTCAGGAGGATGGTAGGGAGGGGTGGGGCTACAAACACAGACAAAATTACAGTAATTGCTCAAAGTTAGGGAAACAGGTGGTGATTACTCACTAGGAGTTGGTTTAAAAGCTCCATCCCCCAAGGCTCCGAGACGCAGTCCCAGAAGCGGGATCAGTTCTGTGTTTGCGGCCCTCCAGAGCAATAGACAGGCAACTGATTGGATTGACTACATTCAATTGGATTTATTTTCTAAAATGGCTATGGTAACTGGATTGGTCCTGCCCTGGTCCAGTTTTTCCGGGTATCAAGACAGTTCCCAGGACAGAGTGATCGCCTGAGTCGGCTCGCTGATAAACAAATCTTGGCTGCATTTGTCCGGAGCACCATTTGCATTTGAATGCACTTTTCGGACCTCCCTCAGGAAGAAGAGAGGGTCCCACCCATAACTCAGCCCCGGGGCCCCTTCGGCAGCTCACCTGGAAGAATCCTGTCTCTGAAAGTGACCCTGATGAAAAAGCACCACTTGCCTAGTTGTCGTGAAAATCAGAGCTTTGTCTCGTGTCTTCCTGAGCCCTCTTCCCACAAACACATTAGAGGCAATTGCTACTTTATGGTCTCACTCATTTAAAAGGGACGATGCTAAGGCTGTGGAGCATTTGTAAGATGCACTCTTGTTACACAGAAGCAGGCAGCAGCGAATGGGATGAGTGGTTCTTCGAACCACACCGTAAATCAGGCTGATACCTGGCATTAGAACTCAAACATTTCCCTCCTCCTCCTCCTCCTCTTCCTCCTTGTCCGATGCAGCAAGTGCCATCTATCCGCTGGAATGCATTTTCTCTTTCCATGACATTAGTGCTCTAAACAAACAAATGTATGGCATCAACCCAATCAATATACTCTGAGACTCATGACCATCAAAGTTATGGAAATGTATTTCGTACATCTTCAGTGTTCAGCTAAAAATCAATAAAAATCCATTATCTAATATTTCAACTGCTACACACCAGAGAAACAGTTGGAAATAAATCTCTCCAAAGAAAAAATTAAACTATCTTACGCGATTACTAATTATTGATATTTACTTCTTACAATATCATACCTGGTGGGCAATTATTAGTAATTAAGTGTATAGTACATCAGCCTCAAAGGAAAAGAAATGTTAAATTGTTGGACTGAGACACTCCATGCGTGTTGCTGACTGTTTCAGTAAATCTTCAGAAAACATGGTGAGGAGTTGTATGTATGGTGGGTGGGCCTGGCAGGGAGAGATGGCGTCGCTGAGGGCAGGTGCGGGGGGACAGTCCAGTTTCTTGGTGAATCCCCCATGGGAATGAAGACGAGAATGCTTGGTAGAAGGAAGTCAGGTGAAGCAGGTGAACTCAGCGTCGAAGCTGAGTTTCAGGTGTTTTTGTGACATACCTTCCAGATTCCAGGGGACTGGGTGTGCGGCAGGCTGGGCTGGCCGTCCAGCTGTGGAGGAGATCAGAGTATACAGAGTCAGGCACATGGGATGGCCATGTGCCAGGATTTAGGGCATAAGGAAGATCCCCAAAGAGGGACCCAGTGGAAATAAACCCTGGGCTGCCCAGAAGTGTCTGAGAAGGAGTTTGGAAAGGAGCAGCCAGGGAGGGGTGGAGTAACTCAGGTCCCAGAACCAAGGCGAAGAGGGGGCGGGGGGGAGATACCTTCCCTCCAGCCCAGCAACACCCAATCTCTTTGTTTAAAATCCGTATTCTTATGATTTTTAAATTAATACAGTCTATTGTTTAAAACTTGGAAAATGTGAATTCATACAGAAGAAAGTACAATTTCCCTGTAACCCTGTCCTTCCAGAATAACCACTTGGCACACTTTTCCACACGCCTTTCCATTAGATTCCATCCTTAAACTAGTACTTACCTTGACAAAAAACTTGAACAATCCAAGTTAAGGAAGAATTTGCTTTTTAGTTTTTTGATGTCGACTTCCATTCTTTGATATATAATGATGAATGCTTTCAGTTTTTAAGAAAATGCATCTATTATTTTCATGTTAATGTAGAGAATTGATAAACATTTCCACAGAACTACATGCAGATGATTATTTTATCTGCAGAAAATTATTTTTACAGTGGATTTTTTAAATTAAAATATTTTAAAATATCCTTAAATAGATAAACATTAAAAAGTAGAGTTTATCTAATTTGAAAAGATACATGCACTCCAGTATTCACAGTGGCACCATTTACAGCAGCCAGGACATGGAAACAACCTAAATGTCTACTGACAGATGACTGGATTAAGAAGATGCGGTGTAGGTACACAATGGAATACTACTCAGCCATAACAAAGAATGAAATAATGCCTTTTTGCAGCAACATAGACGGGCCTCGAGATAATCATACTGAGTGAAGTAAGTCAGACAGAGAAGGACAAATATCACATGATTTCACTTATATGTGGAATCTGAAAAAAAATGACATGAATGAACTTATCTACGAAACAGAGACAGACTTACAGACATAGACAACAAACTAATGGTTACCAAAGGGGTTAAGGTGGGGAGGGATAAATTAGGAGTTTGGGACTAACAGATGCAAACTACTAATAAAGAAGAATAAACACAACTGCACAGCATGGGACCTGCGTTCAATATCTTGTAATAACTTATAATGAAAAAGAATATATATGTGTCACTGAATGACTGTGCTGTACACCAGAAACTAACATGACATTATAAATCAACTATACTTCGATTAGGAAAACAGTTTAAAATTTGCAGACCAAGATTCAAGGAAACCTGTACTTCAGCTTTCCAAAGTCAGGTACAATTTTCTATGCTTCTCACACGTGGGATTTGGAGGACCCGTGTCAGCACAACAGCTTTTTCTTGTGATTTGGGCCACGGAGCTATAATTTCGGATCTTTCATTCATTACTTTTATCATTTTTGTTTGTTTTTATATCTTTCTCCATTCTGGTAACCCAGGCATTTTTTTAAGAACAATTTTAGATTATATATCAGGCATAAAATTAAGTGCTGGCCCAGGCGTCCAGCGTCTTCAAAAGTGGCTGAGATGGACCCTTGGCTGCTTGGGGCCCGTCTGCAGCCTGGGGCGTCGTCGGTGTGTTTGGCTGAATTCAAGCAAATCCTCAGCTTCTTCTTGGCTGGAGTCTGGAAGGGCAGGTGACCAAGGACACACATAGACCGGCAGGCAAGCCACCAGCCATGATGCCAGGAAGCCAGATGGCCACATAGGGCAGGAGTGGAGGAGACTAGCTTTGCTCGGGTCCAAGTGCATTCTGGGCCTGTGGTGTGGACTCCCTGGTCACCGTGTCCCCGATTACCTCCCCCATCTTCCCAGGGGGCCGAAGGCTGCCCTCCTACTCGATCTCAAACGCCAGTGCCCAGGGCCCGGACCTCCACGGTCTGCCTCACAGAGCTTGTGCTTTCCTGAAGACGAGCTCCTTTCCTGGCTCCACGACTGCTGGGGGACGAGGCCGCCTCCCCCCAAAACCATCTCTGACTCCCTCCCACCCATGGACAGAGCGCAGAGTGGCAAGATGGCACAGCGCCTGCTCCATGTCTGCTCACACCTTCTGCTGCCAAAAGAATAACTCTTTAAAACAAGGACAAGTTCTGAAACATGTCCTGGTATCTTTCGGCAGCGTCACCTACCCATTAAGATCAAAACTCGCACCCTGACGTCACAGTGGCAGAAATACCTCCCTCCTTCTATTTTAAAATTCTACAATGTTTCAAACCAAGCAAGGAACATCTCTGGGACGCTGGCTGAACTCCATAGCCTTATTTCAGGCAGTGTCCTCAGACTGGTGTCATCTCTAGACAAAGGCAGTTTATTGCACTAGTCTGTAAACACAGGAAGCAACTTTAATCATTTAATAGGCATCGATCAGAATAAACCCTGAGATAAACTGTGACTTTTCTCCATGTACAAAGCAGCACATTTAAGCTGCTTAGAGTACATTTTGTTGTGCTCCTTGGAGCAGAAAAATATCAAAAAAGAAACTAAATTTCTATTCTCTGTGGTCTTCAATAAAGGATGAGAGTAAGACAAAGTAAGGCTGTGATAATTAAATGTATCCCAAATTCACACAGGTTTTGTCTTGGGCTCCTAACAACACCCAATAGCCACTTGGGATGATAAAGGGTACCCGGGTCACAGGAGAGCCAGGCTCCCCCCGGGGGAAGCCAGCTAATCCTTGTCTTTTGTGACTGTGAACCAGGTGTAAAACGAGGAGAAAGTGTTTTGTTCCTTCCTTGAAGTGTGAAATTAACCAAGTCAAGACTGAAAAATACACCCCTCCCAATAACGTTGATTCTGAACCAGTTTTCTTTCAAACACAGAATCCAAGGAAACGTACATGTTGCTGAGGTCACGGTTGGGATGCTGAGTTTCTGAATTCTGAGTGTGAGAACTGATTTTCAAACAAAACAGTGAAACGGAATTCTGTTTTCCAAGCACTCTGGGGCTCAAAACCATTTTCTCTGTGCACTTACAGCATTTAAAAATCCACGGGGACGGCTGTGACATCCGGCTTGCGTCTAAACCTGTGCACGAGGACATGAGTCCCGTGTGGAGCCTGGCACGCGCAGCTGCACACGCGCGCGCACACCTGCACACGCGCGCGCGCACGCGCGGCCCGGGCTGCCAGCTGGGCGGGCCCCGCTGGTCGTCGCGGGGACGCAGCCGCTGTCCGAGGCGCCCCCGCGCACCGGGCGCATCGCGGCGCTGTCAGCTGTGCGGGACTGCGGGGGCCGTGTGGCCTGCGAGACCTTTCTGTCTGGGACAGTACCATTCTGTCTAGACAGGGAGAGACCATATGTTCTGGTTGTTATTCTCGACACCGAAAGCGCACTCCCACAGCCCTTCGCTGAGGCTTCCTTTAAAAATGTTTAAATTCCAAAAGTGCTCGTCGCTGAGGCTGCAAGGTTCACGCTGGGATTCTCAGCGCGGCGTCTGTCCCTTCATTCTGCAGACCAGTTGGCCTTTCCCACCAGTGAGTGGCTGGCTGCAAGCACATTCTCCTGCAGCACCGGGGTCTGTGCGAAAAAGCCGCCTGCTTGCAAATGAGGAACACGCGTTTCCTTGCTGGGAGGAGGGTGAGGCTGTCTGGCTAGAAAGACAGGGGCAGAGGTAAAAGACGTTGCTTTAACACCGTTCTCCGTTAGGCCTGGCTGTAAGCGCAGGAGCTTCAACCCCCAGAGTCAAAACCTTAGATGTGCCCAGTGATTCCAAAAAACATTAAACATCAAATAGAAATCTTACAATCTACGCGAAGCATATGACTCTGCAGGTGTTAACCCAGCAGTTCAAAGTGCCTCCTCTTACTTAATGAAGGGAATTAGCTCAATAAAAGTTCATATGCGGCACGTTCTCTGCTTGGTACGTGCGTTCTCTCTGGCATGTGTTACTCTGCCTGCTCTAATGAAATCTTCAAAGGGTGAAAATGCCCTGTGGCTAACAGATTTTCCAGATCAGACACCGTGGGACAAATAACTTGCCTTTTTTGATTGCACGTAATGAACGAGTTTTATTTTATTTTTCATTGTACTCAGACAGAAATTCAGAGCGCAGACTTTTTATAGGATCTCTCAGGAAAAAGAAACTGTGGCCTGTTAACGGAACTAATCATAAATTCCCATTTCAAAGAACTAACTGATAGTCCCCCAAAGGTACATTTTTGAAGAGAGATTTTGCATGAGAAGTCTTCCTCCGTACCCCATAGTGAGCTAGAAAGAAAACCCTGCTCATGGAAGTCATTTTTCTCAGAAGATAAAGTTTAAACAGAGGTCTTTCCTTTTTTTATTTAGAAAAAAGAGCCAATTTTATCCTTTTATGTCAGGGAAGGATAAAAAAAAAAAGCGGTGGCCAATCTGATCCAATGTATCTAATTCCTAATCCACATGTGCAAAATTTATTTTTAAAATCCACACTGGTTTCGCCAGTGGTACACGGGGATGGTATGTGAACGCTCTGACCTGCTGCTCGGTGGTAGGAAGTGCGCCTTTGGGCCGGGCCGCTCAGCCTTTCCAAGTAGGAAATTCTTGGGTAGCTGCTGTAATCTCTGTCGAACAAAAAGAAAGCTCAAAGATACAGACCCGTTTCTTGCAGAACCTGCCTTTTAATTTGGCACCTGTTACGGTGTCTTGAAGAAAATATCAATTTAGATGACAATTTTTGAAAGACTGTGGATAGCACAAGATTTTTAAATTTCCAAATATTAGCTTGTGCCCGACTGTCTTAGAACATGTGTTCAATCACATCCTAAGAAACTGAGGCAAAAAAGTGAGCTCAAATTATTTGCTTAAAATTAAGGAAAACTTTAAAAAAAAAAAAAAAAACCTTTCCAGAATCCCCATTTTAGAGCATATTATCTTTTACTCATGCCTTATACAACGTGATTTCCATAGTTTATCCTGAGATTTTTTTCTTTCTTCTGTTTTAATAATAAATTTCCCAGGAAATTGCCCTATAACTGCCACATAAGGGAGACAGATGTTCCAAAGAAAAGAGCAATTTTATTTTATATCTTTTAACATATGCACGTGAAGGCTCATAAATTGTGGAAGGGTAGGAACATCAGATGAAAGGTGAGGCTACAGCAGAATTCAGAAAATGTGACTCTGCAAAAAACTAGTGTAGTATAATTATCTGTGTCTCTAAAGATTAAATTGATCAAAGAAAAGAATTTTGAGGACCTAGAGAAATGATGGATGATGTACCTCTTATGTGGATTTAGCTCATTTCCCCCAGACACAGCCTCTCCAACTCTGCTGTTCTGCCACCACATGTGACTCTGGTCACTTTGAAACAACAAAGATTTTTTTCTTAGTCATTAAAGTAAGTATTTTGGAAAAAAAATAATAGCATAAAAAAGAAAGAAAACATTTCTCACAGTACCATCACTTGAATGGAACCAATATGAATTTGTCGTTTTTATTTCTAGTTCTGTTTCTTCTTATACTAGAAACATAGGAGGGACAGTTTGAGAAACGTGAATAGGAAAGCTTTGGGTGTCTCTCATTTTCCTTTGAGAGACAGACATTGTGGTCCCCCCAGTACACACCCGCCTTGAGGAAGTGCAGACTTTGTATCACAGATGCTCAGAGAAAGATGCAGCTTCTGACCTTCAAAACGGACTCTTTTCCCCCATAAGACACTGCTGAGAAAGACAAGGATTTTGTTTTCGTCTCAGGCTCCGAAGGGTCAGAGATTCACATTTCTCAGTTCATGGGGCGCTTACACGATTGTCCTGCTCTGGGAAAGGGTTTGCTAAATTCTGCTGTCTCTTCCTTTGACACGGTAAGAGGCAGGCACGCTGGATCGGGTACAGGTTTACCCCGGAAGCCTGAACTCCAGGTAAACAGGAAGGACAAGGTAGGGAGCCCGTCTTTTCTGGTGGGGATGGTGGCGGGCTAAGTGGAGAATCAAAAGGTTCAGAAGTAGGTGCAGGCTTGAGGCACACCTCCTCCCTGCCTTTCCCTGCCCCCCCGCTCTGTGCCTGGAGTTGACCGAGGCTGACCTGCATGGACCACACCAGGGTACTTCCTTGCGCAGAGTCAGCCGAAGGGAAGCAGGAAACGGGAGAGGCGGGGAGAGTGAGGCGGGGGTCTTTGCTCTCAGGTGCCCTACCTGCCAATCTCTGAGGGTCGAGCATCTCTACCGCAGACCAAGGCTCCAGCGGGCTTCCGTGAGCTGCCCTTCTCCGGTGCTGGACGCCACTCTCTCTCATAGCCTCTCAGTCCTGGGGACCATAAGGGCTTTCTGCAGCTTTGGTCCCAGAATGACTTCCCATTTTTCAGTAGTTTCTCTAAACCAACACGTGTCAAACCCCACATTTGAAAATAGTTGTTCTGTTAAACTCGCCTCGATTTTGCTGCTGGCATAAGCCATTTGCTTCCTGGGCAAGACATTGACCTGCCCGGAGCAGGCACGTGGGTCCCAATTTTCTCTACAAAATGCAAACCTTTTGGAGGGGGCAGTGTAAGAGAAAAGAGGGGGATGTCACAGTAGACAGACTCTCTCTGCCTCCCTGAATGAGTTCCTTGTCAGAGACTTGTATGGACATACAGTCAACGTGACCTACATAAGAAGTCAAAGAACTGGGCTCAGATTACCATAGGAATCTTTCTCACGCCCAAGCCTGCCTGAACCCCCAAGTCCCCTGCTCTTTGGTGGGCCGCCCTTTTCTCTCCTCCTGGTGTGCGACATGTTTTAAAGTCACAGGACTCATCGGAACACAGCAACTTTACAGTAGAGCTACTTAATAAAATTTTTATAATGTGTTTTTTGCCTACAACTTTGATGATTTCTTTAGGATAGTTATCCAGAAGTATGAAGTGGAGAAATGCAGAAACATTGTTGAGTGCCTTGAAATACAGCAATAAACTTTAAAAAGCCATATGCATTCATTTCCTTTTTAATTTTTTTGTTTTTAACTTTTCACTTTGAAACAATAGCTGAATTTTTTTAAATTGCAAAAAGACCACAAAGAATTTCTGTATATCCTCCATCCCAATTCCTTTTACAATAACAGGTTAGGCAATCACACTACAGATATAAAAATTAGGGGGGAAAATTAACATTGGCACAACACTGTTATCTAACTTGCACATTTCATTCAAATTTCACCAAATTGTTCCATTCATGTCTGTTTTCTAGTCCAGGATGTAATTCAGGATCACAAGTTGGTTGCATTTAGCTGCTATGCTTTGTTAATTTCTTTTAATATGACTATTTCCTCTGTCTGTCTTTCGAGCCCCTGATACTTTGGACCCTAGTGGCCAGATTATTTTATATCGTGTTTCTCCATTTTGGTTTGCCTAACATTTTCTGGTAACTACATTCCAGTTTTGTCTTCCCGACGGAAGAGGTGGCTGGTGCCTGGAGCCCGCTACCTAGAAACACAACGATTTGCCCCATTGCTGTTGGTGTTAACTCTGATCGTTTGGTCAGTGTGGCTTCTGCCTGGCTTCTCCACTGATGGAAAACTCTGTCTTCACAGTAGAATCCCAATTAGCAGGAAAGACAGAAATAGAAAATCACCATTTGGTAGACACCACAGGTTTCTCCACCATTGGAGTAATCTGACCTTTCATTAGAATGCCAGTTCATAAATGTAGAAAAAATGATGAATTTAGAAAATCCCCATTTGGCAAACACCATAGTAAACATTGTTTCAAGCAAAAGTCATCACTGGATGCTAAGAGGAGTACCCGAATGTGATGAGAAACGAGGTATTTACACAATCTCAAATTCTCTCTCTATGTGATACTTACTAATTACAATGAGGGAAAAATAGTAACTTTACAACAGAAAACAGCAAATCACAACATATTTTTATAAGCATCCTCAGGGAAAAATCTCATTAACATGATGGGAAAAGTTGTTAATTTGAAAACAAAGGTAGGAAGATTGAACACATACTGGTTCTGTGCTTTTCCTTAATAAACTGCCTGTTTCCATTCTTTGCAAATTTCTCTCCTAGGTGCATTATTGTCTCATCGATTGATTTATACCCTGGTTTTCTGCATAAAGGACATTAATCTATTGTTTGCCATGTTTGTTGCAATTCTTCCCAGGTTGTTGTTGCCTTTTAATGTTATTTATGCTGATTTATGAAACAGAGGAGCTTTTTATGTAGTTGACTGTATCGATTGCTTCCATTGAATTCTCCCTTGTTGCTTTGCGATTGTAAAATTCTTGACTACCTTGAGAACAGAGGAATATTCCCCCTGCATTTTCCACCGTAGGTAACACTAGACTCTGACTTGTTTTTGTTCTCTCAAAGAGTAATACATTGTTTCAGAAAAAAAGGTCACTTGTAATCCTTCTGTTTCTCACAACTTTACGATGCTATTATTATTATTTACCTTTCTTGCAATATGTCAGCGTGTTTCTCATTCATCTACTTAATCCACGAATCCATTCGCCAGGACCAAAGTGACCTGTCTATCAAAGCTTTATGTCTGGGCAAAAATGCTTATCGCTGCTCCTTTTTCAAAATTTTACCCTTCAGTTTCCTGTGGCTTATCTTCCTGTTAATCTTAGAGCCACTTTGCTTATAACCACCACCCAAACCCCAAATTTCCCACAGGGGTTTTGTTTGGTATTGCATTCAACCTACTGTAGAAGCTAATTTCCAGAAGGAAAAAAAAATACTTCATTCAATTTTCTGAATTTTTAGCTCTTATTTAGTTCAGATGTTCTTTGTCCCTTTGGGAAAAATGGTAGTTTTTATGATATTACAAATTTTGACAGCTTTAGGATTCTATAAATCATATATATATATATATGCCAAAAAGCAAAAATACATCCTTCTGTATCCATTAACTAGCATTAAACTATATATTTTTAACTATTCACATGATATTTTAGCATGACTTTCTTGAAAATCACCGTTCAATTTCCAAATTCTTTGTTGATGGCTGATGAATTGTTTCTGTAATTTTTTGACAGTACTGTCACCAGGTAAATGCTAACCCGTCTGACATGATTTGACTGAGGTGACTGCTTCAAAGTCTCCCAAAGGCAACTCTGTTCAGCTGATAGTCATTGGATTACTTGTAGCCTGAGGAAGGAGAGAAGTTTTATCACCATCCACATTATTCATCCCGCTATCCAGTACTTACACTCTTAGATTTTTTTCACAAACAGTGATTAAACTCAGTTTTCCAGCCTCCGTTATATAGTCCGAGGCTTACATATATATTAAATATCTCTGTTATCAAAGTCACAAACATCGTTCACTGGCATATCCCATTCATTTGTTGGCTTAATTTTATTAATTAGATCACTTTCAATCCAAGGAGCTTTGCAGGAATAGAGCAGCCTTGGTAAGCCGAAAACTGTGACATCTTTTTCAGAATGAGTTTTACTAAAGTCAGATTTCAAAAAGAATTGTTTTCTAATGTCTAACTGCTTCCATATTCACTTACTGCTAAAATGAATGTATAAATTTTGATATAATTTTCAAATTATTTTTGCAGCTGTAGCACTAATACGCTGCTGTCGACGTCCGCACCGTCTTCCGGCTTTCCTCATTTGCATCTTACTCTTTTCAGATACGTTATTTCATTTTCTGCAGCATTTACTTGGCACACAGTACAAATAAGAGTTTTATCTAGACTAGCGGTAAAGTCACTGACGTAATTTTTATCTTTTACAGCGCGTCCAGTGTAGTTCTCCTGTCGTGGCTTTGATGATGCCAAATTTAAATGCATGTGTTTCTAAATTTTGGCTGAAACTTCTCATTTTCTCCATAGCTTTATCTGTATAACATCTGTACAAAATCCAGTAAGATTTTATTGTAAACTTTTCTCTTTAAAATATTTTTCCCGTGTACCGAGAATAAGATTCAAATTTTTTCAGATAACATGTCTTGCAGCTCCCAAGATCACTAGAAAACATTACTAAATTCAAAAATATTGAATTTCCCATGAAGTTATTAAAATAGTTTTATGTGAAAACTTGCCATCAATAATGATTGAAATTTTACTGCCTTGATTTTTACATTTTTCCCCAAAAGTTACAATCTTATTTGAATAAGTCAAAAGGTTTGTGATAACAGAGTCCATCACTCTAATTTTCATGAAACACTCTTATTCATATTAATCTTCCTTAAAGTTCTGTATAGTATTTAGTGTCTAAGATATACAATCATTTCTAAGTGTTCAATAGAGCTAACAGTTCTGGTGGTTCATTCTGGGTATATGCATTTGTTTTATCAGCATTCTTTTAATAAAGATCTTTTGGAGTTTTTATTTTTCAAACACTTTATAGCGTCAACATGAATCGTAATGCTATCTTAATTGTCTTTATTTAGATGTCTTGCTTCACTGGGGTTTTTTTTGCCAGCAAACAAGAACGCAGGGTAGTTTCTGAGAGAACAGACAGGAATCAGCTGCTGCTCAGAATGAGTTCACATTTCTTCTCTAGAGACACGTTAGCTCTGGGTTAGCACTTTCTGCGTTTTCAGTATCGTTGCCACCTCACATCTCCTGTGTGTGTGTGTTGAATGCTATTTGGATTTATTTCTGTTGAATATATTCCACAAAAAAAAAAAAACCATTAAATAATTCATTAGTTACCAAACTGTGGAAAGATGCCGACTCAGAACTTGAGAATTCTGCCCGTGGCCCCTGCCCTCTCTGATACGCATTTCCCATAGCAGGTTTATTGAGATATAACTCACATACCATAACATCCACTCTTTGTTAGGTGTACGGTTTGTGGTTCCTAGCACAGTGAAAAGTCATAGCTGTCTAATTTTCCTCCCAGAAAGAAGACATTCCGATGAGCTCTCACTCCTCAGGAACCCGGCCCTTCAGCTCCCGACAGCCGCTAATTCGCTTTCTGTCCGTGGATTTGCTGACTTCGGGCATTTCGTATAAAAGGGATCACACGGTGCGTGGTCTTTTGTGACAGGCTTCTCTCACGAAGCGTCCTGTTTTCCAAGGTCACCCATGTTGTGGCGTCTCTTGGTGCCGGATGCCCTTTACGACCTAATACCCCCTGTGTTTTCACAGGACACGGGGCTCCGCTGTTGCTGACTCCCCTCCTCACTGAGCTCTCCTTTGTGTCTGAGCCCTGTCCCCACCACGATGCAAACAATAGGAACCCTTAACACGAAGTTTTCCCTTTTGTCTCGCTCACCGCAGATCACCAGTTCACTGCAGTGTTCTCATTTACTTCATTAACAGGGTCTAGGTTGAAAAGAAAAGCTAACATTTATTGAGTGGTTATTATGCGCTCAGCACTGTGATGCACAGGCTCATCTCGCGTGAATGAAATTTTAACCACAGGCTGGGGAGGGGGGGATCGTTACCATCTTTATCCCACAGCCAAGGACTGTGAGCCTTAGTGGATGTGAAACACCTCGCCCACAGTGGCTGGTAAGTCAGGAGCCAGGATCCGCGCGTGCACAGCAGCCTCTCTGCCTAAGACAAGGAAGAGACAAGTGGGAGCTCGAGATGTGCGAATACTGACCCTTATGTATAAACGAGGTAAACAACAGATGTCTTCTGTAGAGCACAGGGGCACTAGATTCAGTATCCGGTAGTAACCTATAATGGAAAAGAGCGTGAAAATGAATATCTGTGTGTATATGTATGATTGAAACAGGACGCTGCGCACCAGACACTGACACGTTGTAACCGACTGTCCCTCAATTGGGAAAGACGAGGAGGAGGGGAAGGGAGCAGGGGAGCAGGAGGGAACAGAAGGAAGCACTCGGGCTCACCTTTCCCGCCTTCATCTTCAGCCGGCTCTTCGTGCTTTGTAAGTCTTCCTGAGTGACACGCACAGCTAGTCTCCCTGCCTCTCTAAACACAGCAAACGCCTCTTCCGGGACAGAAGTAATTTTTTTCTACTGATTTTCAATCTCTTCACGGGCCCTAACGCGACGCCCCTCTCAGTGCGGATGCAGACATGATGTGGACAAACGCCCCAGGTAGACAGCTCCAAGGAAGCGGGCGTGGCCTCCAGGGTGTTTTCTCGGGCAGAAGGGCCACACCCGAGTGAAATGCTCAGGCGTTTAAAACCACATTCTGAAATTTATGAGTCAGCGTTTAAAAATAACAGCCCCCAAATGCCTCAAAAGATTCGTGCACCAAACTGAATCTCTTTCTGTATTTATTGCAGAGTAATAAAAATGTGTAAAAAAGGGGTTTGATGGCGAACAGTCTTATTAAACCAAGGAGCCATGCCGACAGCTACGACATAACGTTGGGCCACATAAGCTGTAATTCTGTCAAGGAGGGCACATAAACACCCTGATGGAATCAGAGGCTTCTATGACATGGTAAATGGACCTTACTGCTCATAAATAAAATGCCAGATTAGGTGGTGTGGTTGGCCACGGTGTCATTCCTTCTCAGAACCAAGACGATGCTCGGAATTCTTTAGTGCTTCTTAGGAAAAGTGGAGGTGAGACACTAAATGTGGTTAAGGTCAAGGGCACCAGGGCCCCTGAGCAGAATGAACGTGGCGGGGAAATTCTCTTGGAGGGAAACATACAAGCAAAACAAAATTGCGAGCATTAAAAAAGATTAGCTCTGACTCGGGGTAGGGGGATTTTTTCTTCTTTGTCATTGTTCAAAGCTGAAAAGCACTGAGATTGTAAATGGCAGCGTTTCATAATAGAGCGAGGCCCCCTCGTATAATGAGGCTCATTATAAATGACATGCGTAATTCCCACCCTGCTCTGTGTTGATTCCGTCTTTTGTTGTGTAGACAGACTGCTTTAATGGGCCTGAGGAGCCACGGCACACTTTAAACACACTTCAAACTATTTTGCAAGAGTGTTTTGTTTTCTTTGCTTCTTCAATAGGTCAAAATTTAGACAAAATACCCATCTGGATAGAGTGTCTTTATGTTTAAAAAAAAAAAAACACGCATATTACACAGGGCACTATTTTCAAGTTCTCCAGGGATGAAAGTGTATGTGTCGAGATTGCCTGGTGAGTTAATCTCATCTGTTAGTAACCAAAATATGCAAACGACACAGGGAGATTGTTTGATTAGTGTGGATTTTCAAAGCTGAATATTTATGTCTGCCAGTCCACCACCACCACCACCACTGCTTAAATCTTGCAGGAAAAATCAAACACAGTGAAACGCGGTGTAGCCTCTGCAGAGAGATGAAAGGACGTGGGGCTACGATGGAAAGATAAATAAAAACAAAGCCAGTGCAAGTAAAATATCCACGTGGGCCCCTAGCAATAGACCTCAAAACTCCACTGGGTTAAAAATGGGACAAAGGGAGTGAAGGTAACAGCTCAGTGGCAGAGCACATGCTTAACATGCATGAGGTCCTGGGTTCAATCCCCAGCAACTCCATTAAAGAAATAATAATAAAGTGGGACAAACACAAAACAAACCCACTGCAGAAATGCCCACCGCCTGTTCCGCCCGTCCCCGCACACATGTTCTCCCATAAGCCCTGCAGGATGCGGGGAAGCACATCCCAGTGATTTCCAGAAGCATCTGGAATAAGGTGTCTAGGAGGTCTGTGACCTGCTCTGGGCTCTTTTATCTGTTCGCCCGGTTGTCTTCTCTGCCATCTGATGAGACAGAAGCAAAGAGCAAACTATCTAGGCTTCAGAAGTTCCCTGCAGGGTCTGGTCTCCTGGGCTGAGCACATCTGTCCTCACTGGGCACGCGGCCTCCCCACGGGCTCACCCGGAGAGCACAAGCCCTTGCTCCACCGTTCTGAAATCCGCTGAATGCCGGCGGAGACAGAAAGCTACGGAAAGCCCAGGCTCCAGAGCTCACGCCGCCCTCGCTGCAGTAACGCTAGGCGTCTGCATCGATATTTAACGTGAATGGGATACAACACATCCAGTCACAACCAACGAGCAGAGTCACAGATGCCATGACGACACCAGCACATCCCTCTGGCTGGACGTTCTGCAGTGTGCCTGCCCGGAACAAGCTCTCACTGCTGATCGCAGGGGAGGAGTTCTCCCTTGCACTTCTCCCTTCTCTAGTCAGCGTCCAGCATGGCTTTGGGAGTCTGCAGTGCACCAGATGTCTCCGAAAAGCACTGATATCAAAGTTTGAAAAAAGGCCCAAGAGCGCGATGCGGAGCGGAGGGAGGGGTGGCTGGGTCCCAAGCCCGGCACGGCTGGGCTGGCAGACGAGGGCAACCACAGGAATGAAAATGACTCTATAATTAGAATCATATAAATTAGACATGAAAGAGGCCTATTAGCCCATCTCAGTCACCCCTCGAGGGACCGGCAGAAGACTGCTCCCTACAGAGCGCTTTCCATGCTTCGTCTGCGTCGTCTCTAACGGGCTTATCAGATGACGCACTTTCATTAACTGCGCGGACAGGAGCTCCGCTGTGATTAAATAACACGGAATCTTTGATCTTAGCGGTTTGAGCTGCAGTTTTAATGTGGAGTTAATGCTTGCAAGGCATATAGGAAAAACAGGGGGGTGGGAGGGCTCACGGCTTCAAGCACACTTGAAACTTCCCGACACACACAGCAATTTCCCGCCCCGGCTCCCCCGCCCTCCACACACATGCGGACACTTGCTCTTTCTCAAGAATCCTGAGATCAATAGTCCCAGGAAACGACCTCTCACCTGGGAGGAGGTGAAGGCCGGCGATGGATCGGAGATGACTTCCTTGCATTACTGACCCCAGGGTTCCTGGGGAGGAACAGAAGTGGCAGCCTGGGGAAGGGGTGGCTCTGGTTTCTCCTCCCGAAGGCGCTGCGCCGACTCGGCTGAAGCGTCAGGTTTTACCCCAGTTCAGCTCCTCCAGCGTCGTCTACGGAGGGAGCAGGGATCTTCTGCAGCAACCGGAGCTGAGAGTGGGGACGAGGCCGGGGATGAAGCCCTAACACATGAAGAAGGGGGTGGGCGGGGAGTCCTTCCTCTGGAGGCGGCGGCCCCTGGACGCTCAGAATCCTCAGGTCAGACCACCGGCGGCCACCGGGGGGGGGGGGGCGGGGGGACATCAGAGCCACCTTCCCAGCAGCGTTTTGGAGTTAGGACAGAGATGCCACTCTTTTACTTATCAGCTGGGAGACTCTCGGCCAGTGACTTCATCTCTCCAAAGCCAGTTTCTTCATCTGTGAAAGTGGTTTGTTTTTCCGTTCAGCCATCGCCTGTTCGTGTGCCACGTTCCTGGTCTTCCACAGGGAGCCCAGAGGAGCCCGGCACACACACCAGGCAGGGTCCCTCTCCCTCCCTAGATGCTCCGAGGCGGCCACGTCAGGGCTGCGGCGGGGGATCGATGAAGTCACATTGCAGGACTGATTGCCGATGCGTGGGAAGGCCCCAGGCAACACCCGCCTGGTTGCTGCTCTTGTACCCGCTGGCGCTGGGGAGGAGACTTTATAAGAGGAGGGCAGGAGGAAGGGATTTGGGCTGTAAGATGACATATTTGGGAGAATTAGTCTCTTCCCACTTTGGTTTGCTTAAATCATCACCCTTCCAAAAAGAATGGCCACTTCTGCTTTCTCTAGTCCCTTCCCTTGACTTCACTTCCTTAGCCCGTCATGATCTGGGTGTGCACATCACTAAGCATTCAGTTTAACAGCACCTATTGTGTGCCTACTGCATACCGGGCACTCTGGGGATGTGAGGACCTGCAGGAGTGGGTCAGGAACACCTGAGAAGGGCCTCGGCGGTGAGGAGGAGGAGTCCACCAGGCAGAGAGCAGGACCCCAGACGGTGGGAGGAACACGCTTACAGTTATGAAGCAAAATTTTTAATGGCTCTTCTCTCATCTTAAAATATCCTCTCAATGAAAAATCAGACAGGGAAAAAAAAAAACACCATTTGACACAAGCAAGGTTAATTTGGAGATTGCTAGATTGTCTCCATGTAGATATTTCTTTCTGATTTATTTTCAGAGTTGTGATCCCATTTTTCTCTCTTTTTCATGTATTCTGCTGTAAAGGACCAGAATACGACCCAGAAGCAAGAATTACTGGATAAACTGGTATAAATATTTTCACAATAGAGTTTTCTTTTCCTTATCTTATTTTCTTGATCTTATTTTCTTATTTTATCTTATTTTCTTTATAAAAGAACGCCAGGTTATTATAAACTATTATTATTCTAAAATCATGTCAATATATCAAAACAAATTCTTAATACATTAAAATAAACAGTTTAAAGAATGTTCTTACATATTACAAAATAGATTGCACATATTTGTAAGGTAAAAGAGAGACAGAATTTGACTGCCCACGTTGTGAACGACATAAAGGAGAGAAATGCACAGTGAGGAAGAGCTGAAGTATTTCTGCGGACGATGAAAGTGATCGAATCCTTAAAAGATGAAAAGATTTTTAAAACAAAACTACATTCCTTTCCAGAAAGTGGTGACGGCTGCTGAAACTCGTAACGGTCGCTGCCTGTTGAAGAAGACAGTTGCCGCGTCCCGTGGAAGGAGGTCTCGAGCACAAGGACTCCTAATCTGCGGGGACAAGTGAGCATCGACCTCTAGTGAGCGGGGAGTAAAAATGTGTTTCCAGGAAAGAACGGTTCTGCCACGCATCAGTTTAAGGCAGGTCCTCCGGGAGGACTCTGGTCGGAGTTAATTGAAAGAGGTGGAGACAGAGAGAGAGAGTTGAGTTTGGATGGCAAACGAGGGGTGGCTGCCGCCTGCGCTCAGCTGAGGGAAGCCCTCTGACCCAGGGAGGACGGGGCTGGTGTCCCAGTGGACACCATCTGCCACCAGCTGTCACGGGAGTGTGGTTCCAGGATCGCTTGGAGCAGAGGAGAGGGAACCAAATGCCTGCGTTCCTGCTGACGGACACCTCCGAGTCTGGAAGTGTTCAGCCTCTAGGGAACTGAGTTTTCTGGGCATGGGTTTTCCAAACAAAAACAAGTCAGGCCACATCCAAACAAGCATTCTGGTGTGATGCACAGCACAGGTTCCGATCGCCAGTATCAGCTTCAGCACAATGAACTGACATGCCCCGCTGGGGCTGTCCTCCCCGTGTCTGGGACGGCATGTTCAGTGGGGCTCGAGGGAAGCAGGCGTCCGGCCTGGTGGTTGCAGTTTGTGAACTTCCTGCCAGAGAATGCTCTAGCAGCTGCCTGGGGCACCAGCCACGCCCGGAGAGGGCATGCAGTTCTTACCATTAAAACACTTTCTTATTTCATTCTTTTTTATGGCTGAGTAGTATTCCATTGTATAAATATACCACAGCTTCTTTATCCAGTCATCTGTTGATGGAATGCCATTTGCAGCAACACAGATGGAGCTGGAGATCATCATTCTAAGTGAAGTAGGTCAGAAAGAGAAAGAAAAATACCATCTATATCACTCATATGTGAATCTAAAAGAAAAAAAAAAGACACAAATGAACTTAGGCCGGGAGAATTTAAAAACCTGAGGATTCTCGGCTGTTAAGGTTTGTTCTCAACCCTTCTGACAGCCTCAGTTCTGCTTACCTGAGATAATATTTAATTTCCCCTTCATCCTGTGTTGATCATTCCCATCTTATTGCCAGGTATTTTTCATGCCAGGTGACGTGTTCTTAGGGGTTTTACTCTTATTAGTATGTGAACTACAAATAACAGCTAACCTGATATCTGCCTTATCATTCAAATCAGATGCCTGTAAACATATCAGGTAAGTAATGGATGTGAAGACAGCTTGGAATTGTAAAGCACTTTATGTACACAGCTATACAGAATGCATACGTGTATGTGCGTATGTATGTCTGATATGCACGTGTGTATGTGTGCATGTGTACACATTGAGAGCAAGAGACAGAGAGGGAGGGACAGAGATGTCGCCAGTGAGAGTCCGGAAAACACAACTGAAGAAACACTGTCGTCCTTTATTTCTGCACTGGCCCTGAGCACACGTGGTCTAACTTATCCATCGCAGAGAACAGAGGTGGCCAAGGGAGATAAGGGGGGTTGGACTGTGTTGGAGAAAGTTGGGCTTCATGCCCAAGGGCACAGGGGACGTTCTCCTCGCTTGACTGGCCACCCGGGGATCTGTCACCTCGGTAGCCCACCCATCTTTAGTTTCATTGGGTATGTTGATCAAATAAAGCAGTCAGCTAGAAAACAAACGTATGGTCACCGGGTGGGGGAGTGGGTGAGAAGGGATAAATTGGGAGCTGGAGATTTGCAGATCCTAACTACTATACATAAAACAGACAAATAACAAGTTTCTTCTGTACAGCACAGAGAGTCACACTCAGTATCCTGTAGTAACCTATAAGGAAGAAGAATTTGAAAATGAATGTATGCATGTACATGTATGACTGAAACATGATGCTGTGCACCAGAGATTGACACAACATTGTAAATCGACTATACTTCAATTAAAAAGAAAAAAGAAGTAAGAAATAAAGTGGTCAGGCTCCTCAGGGCAGCCCAGCATGTACTAGCATTTCTTAAGCAGGTTTGCCTACTGGAAGTTAAATCTCCAGTTTCATCAGAGATCGGGGTTGATCTGTGAGATGCACACGAAATGACCTTTTCTGGCTTTTTTGGGGAGCAGTTGGGTGGGAGAGAATCACTAGTGTCTCGCCTGTTGGATTACTTTACTTTTTGGTTGGTTGGCATTTGGTGTTCAGGGTTTTTGGAAGACGTATCTCCTTGTAGCTTTGACCTTCAGAGAGGAATCACTTTAAACGCGAGCATTTTCAACAGCCTTTCGATCTGGTCTTGTAACCGTGGGGAGGTCTCAGCCACACCTGAGCGCTCACACAGACACACGAAGGCGGTGCGTCCAGTTCACCTCCCCCTCAATTCATCTTCTCCAAGTGCAATTAAGCCTTCGGACAAAGATGTTGACGGTGACGCTGTCACAGCTCTCTTGCCACTGGAATTTGTACTGAGTGGATCATTTCTAATTTAAATTTAACACATAACTTAAGGACAAAACAAGGTGCATGTTCTAAGATCTGTTTCTCCATCCACAATCCATCTGTTCTCCACTCTAGATTAAGCATGGACCGTTGAAAGGACTCTGTTCTCTAGACCGATGTGCACTGAGACCCAGGCACTCATTAGAAGAGCGTGTCCTCTGTCTGTTCACAAACTGTGAAACGGACAACATTTAAGCAGCACAGGTTTACAGGAGAAGACTGTTCAGTCTTCAAGAAGGTAATTAGGTCACAATTGTATCGTTAATCTCATGCATTTTAGGTGAGTAATTTCCTGTATTCAGTAACTCATTTCAATAATTTCCCTTTCCTCCTTCACTGTATTTATTTTTTTAAAAGCTGATTACTACCCAGTTTTCTCACTACCATCTAATACCACAACTTAATTAAAAAAAAGAAACTTCTCATTGTGAAAATATGCAGAAACACATCCACATAATGCCTTAATTCTTGATTGCCTTTGATTATTTAAAGCACACTGTTTTAAAGTCAGATTACAAGTTACTGAAGGCTAACATCAATGTAAAGAAAAAATGACGCAATGTTCAGCCCAGTCAAGGAGCAGAGGACACAGCCGCAGGGCCATCACGACCTTTTGGTGCTCCACGGAGACGCGGGTTAGTCGTATCTTCTCCCCTTCAGTTACCCCGACAGCTTGTTGCGCGTGTCAGCTCAAACGAGATCTTCCAGACGAGAAGTGTGACTCCCCTCCAGGTTCCCTTTGTTTTTCTCCATTTATGCACCGGGAAATTGTTGAGAGACCGTAATTGTTGTATGTCGAAAGATCTGGAATTGGCTTTAGTCCATTCATTAAACTCATGCATTTGTACAGAGCACATCCTATTTGTGAGATTCAGGCAAATAATCCTAGACTCTAGATCCTTTTCAGATTTTCTCCCTTGGACCAACCCTGGCAGAGTCCTGAAAACTTACTTGATTTATTGTTGCATTAAGGAGCTGACTTAGAGCTGTCATCCTCTGCTAAATTCACTTCGTCAGGGGGGAGGGCAGCCGGCAAGAATGATGGGCAGAAGAAGTGGTTCCTGGCGCGTGAGTTCCGGTCCTAACAAAGAGAGGACCCGCTGAGCTCAGAGAGGAACACAGAGACCAATGCCCGGTGTCAGAAGCCATCGAATAACCAAGCTCGCTCATGCTGAAGGGTGAGTGATGCTCGAGGTGGGAGAAAGGTGAGAGCAGAGTGTGTCCACACCTGAAGGAACAGGTGCTCCAGGTCTCTATCCAAAAATGCTGGCCTCTGGGCTCCATCGGGAGTTCAAGGAACCATGAAGGACCAAGATGCCACCTCTCTACAAGCCGTCGAGCTAGACAAGCAGAGTGTCCTGGATGTTTGCAAAAGACACAAGACTCTGGGGCCAGAGGCAGAGACGTCATTATCCATGCACAGTAAAAATTATTTTTACAATTAGAAGAATGTGTGTTGTGTATGCATACTGTACACCTTTCTCCCCACAGAGTCAAGTAGAAAGACAAAGAAGTAGAACCCTTTCTCGTGAACCTATATCACCATCTCACGAACCCACATCATCTTTGGAAGAAACCAGCCTTAGCAGTTCCTTCTGTGTAGCTCAGAATTAGGAAGTACTGTTTTCTAAGTCTGTAAACTCCTATGAATTCTTCCCTTCCCTTTCTTATTGTACAGATGGGAATAAAGTCTTAGCATCTTTATGCATCTTTTAAAAAATTAACGTATCTGGAATATTTTTCTGTGTTTGTGCTGATTCATCTATCATTTTTAAAAATAGCTCTACTTTCTAAATGTACCACAATTTAACTGCTCATTCTCTGTCAATGGACATTTATAGTGTTTCCACTTTTAACATTTCAAACAAGGCTGCCAGGAAAATGCTCGTGCACGCCTCCATGCAGGAATGAGGATACACCTCTAAGGTAATTTTCCAAAGTGAAATTGGGAAGTCAGAGTACACGTGTGCTGCATTCTGTTGGACGTCACCAAAATGCTCTCCAAAGAGATTCCACAACTTTCACTGCCGCCAATAGTGGATGACACCATCTGTTGGCCTCTATCCTCTGTACCCTGTGAAACAATGACTTTTCAGTCTTTGCCCATCTGATGGGTTCAGAAAAATAGCATCTCATTCCCACTGGTTATTACTTAAGTCAGGTGGTGCTCCTTTTCTCTCTTTATCAGGCCCTTTCGTCACATTAGTATTTCTGTAAACTGCCCTTCACGTCCTTTGCGTAACACACTTTAGTGGGACCAAACTGAACCAGGTAACTATTGCTAATATTATGGAATTATGTGAATGACTCTCACTGAGCCCTGTGATTTACCCCAAGAAGATATTTCTGAAATTGTGTTCTTCTGGCATCGATGAGGGCTTTATTTTAATTAATTTCATTTTCTAAATTCTTAGTTCACATCATTTCTCTTTATAGATTATGATGACAGCAATATTTTTTGATGTTATATTAAAGATAGGGGTTAAGTCCTTCTTAACTAACCCAGCTGAGAAGAAGGCAAAGCTCTTGGATCATTTTTGGACACCTGAGTCTCGCTGACTGCGGCCTGTTGTCACCACACATCCTGAGTCAACGTCCTGTCCACGTCGGGGTGCTGATTCCACCCCCGTCCACACCAGGGAGCTCAGGGTAGAAGCCGCTGCTGCCAGGCCTATCAGCTTATTGATGGGAGGTTGCATCTCTCATTAGTCTGATCAAGTTATGAAGGCGTCATGGAGAAGGTGCTATTTGTGTGGTTGATTAAGGGCTGATTTCTGCCTCTTGCGGGATTTGCGTACAAGCTGGTGGCAAGGACGGGTCCCTCGGGGCTGCTCCCAGGCTCCCTGGGGAGCTGCCCCGCAAGGCTCTGGGACGTGGTGAGACCCTGCTTGAACTTGTGTAGACGGAGCCTCAGACGGAGGCCGCCTCCCACTTCTCGCCTACATCTTGGGCTTTGGCAGCCCCGTGCTGTGCCAATATGATTAACCCACGCATGATGTCACAAGAGGGAGAAAACACTATAAATGGCAGCCAGAGTCTCCAAGGGCCATGAAATGAGAGGGCTGGTGCTGCTGGCAGCATTTCTTGGCCCAAAGAAGGCCAGTGGGGAGAAGACCAAGCTGAACCATAGATGCGGCTACTAGCTTAAACCCGTAAGCCTCACCTCATTAATCTGGGTGATCGGGGCACCAGCCATCACCCCCTCCTGAGAATAGGCTTTGTTTGTTCAAGTCTTCAATCGCCTCCTAGTCTCCGTCGCAGCTCCATGACTGTGACCTTACGACAGTTACCACGGAAAGAATTCCTAGATTATAAATAATGAGTTTCCTAGTTACCAAGTGTATTTATAAAATGAATTCCAAAGGTACATGACATTTAATTCCAGCCTATTTTTAGAAACTAAGGGATAATAAAGGAAAATATCTTTTTTTTTTTCAGAAAGAAAGAATTGTACTGTTTTTCCAAATCTAATTATAAAGCAGCAGATCTATGTGACTATTAGGAAAAATTAAGGATTTTTAGTAATAGACTGTTCTGGGAGGCTTAAGGAAAGCATTTACAATAACAGAATGAATGTTAAATCACTATGACCATGTATCAGAATTAGATTTATAAAAATTACCTTGGAAAAAAAAAAGCATGGTGTCCTTTGATTATCTCATCAGATGTCTAAATTGGGAGGACAGATAAGCCTTCTATTTTGGAAAATATTTTTATTAAAGAAAACCATTATTTTTTATGCAGACTTCTTGAAAGCAAACATTTCCCTAGTCAGAGGAGTCATGAACCAGAAAAAGGGAGTGAGAGAACTGATTACATAAGGAAAGCCACCAAAAGGGCATTAAATCACTTTTTAATATGCTGCAGAAATCCAAGTTTGAAAAAGATACTAAAGCAATGGAAATGCAGTCATTCTTGTGTTCCTCCGAACATTCTGTCTCCTCTGAACATTGTTCCAGGAGACACTTCGAGGACGTCAGTCACATAATCACTCTTCAATGTGGTGACTGTGTCTCACAATTGAGGAATTTTCTCCTTTCTGGTCTTGATCTGAATCCTATCTTTTGTCTCACACTCTGAAACATGACAATCAGAAACTGGACAACTGGAATCTCTCACATTAAAATTCTCCTCTCTCCATGTATATTCCATGTATCATATGTATTGGTAAGTTCTTTCGGTTCAATTTCAATAAATACTTACTGCACACTGTATTAATTTTCCATTGCTGCTGTAGCAAATTACTAACAACTTGGCAGCTTAAAAGAACACACATTTATTATCTCAGTCCCTTCTGCTTCCTTTTCCCTCTTATCAGAACCCCTGCAATGACACTGAGCCCACTGGCACCACGCGGGTAACCTCCCCATCTAAAAGTTCGCAACTTAGCCACATCTGCAGAGTTTTTTCCATTGAGGTGGCATGTCCACAGGTTCTAAGGATTGGGACCTGGACATCTCCGGAGATGGGGGGAGCAATTACTCTGCCTACCACAGCACTGCTTTATTCTTTCCAAAAATTGCGTCTTGAACACTTAAGTACCTACTATGTGTTCAGTACAGCTGAGCAGATGAACAGAATGCAAATAGACCCCAACCCTGAAATAACCAGTCATGTTCTACGTATTCATAATCAGAGCAGCGAGTATCCAATTTTTTGTGAAGCCTGAAACTAAGCACTGTTTTATTTTTCAAAAGTACAATCTGGCTGATTCCTTCCCCTCTGCTTCCTAAACTGATTGTCTGCTCACTGTTCTGCTCAGAGAAGGAGAAGAAAAGATTCTCTGTAGTTCCCCAACATTCACCCTGTCACATTGGTTCCATCCCGACTTCTAGCGCTGGCTCCACCTCTGACTCCTTGTGTCTCTTGTCCTTTCTTTGTGTTGCTGTTGTTGGAGGGATGGAAGGAGAAATAATTAGATTTGCTTAATTATTTTTTAATGGAGGTCCTGGGGGTTGAACCCCAGGCCTTGTGCATGGTAAGCACGTGCTCTACCACTGAGCTATACCCTTCTTCTCCCCACCTTGTATTTTCGTATCTGCCTCTCCACCAGTGTTCATTTCTCTTGGTCATATGCAGCAAGTGTGGAAATGTGCTACGTATTCAGTGGTAAATGCACATCGATGGTTATTGAGATATCTATCCAGAAGGCTGGAAATGGAATCCAAAGACTGGTTTTCTCTCCAGCATTCCCGTTTCTAATTTTTTTCCTATGTGTTAATCATCATGTACTTTTTTTTTCTTCCAAATCTATAGGAAGTCACAGTGCTGTAAAATTAAAAAGTATTTTTAACTGAATCTAATAATCACATTAATTAGTTTAACTAATAGCAGGCAACTGATCCAAATTACAGTTCAATATAAGCTGAATAGCTAGGAATAAATTAATATGAACCTTACAGTGATGCTCATTACAGGTCAATTTTAGTTTCAGAAGGAGGTGGTTGCTGCAACACACTTTCCTCCCTTCTGAAAGCTCTCATTTTTTTTGAGAGGGCTTTAAATATCTGAGATAGAATTGGGACATATCTGGAGGCTAAACTTCAGTAAAAAGAGAATCATCACCAAATTCTGAACATCCCAGTGAAGTCAGGTCAGTTATCAGAACTGCTAGAAAGAGAGGTGATCCTGATGTGTCTGACCAGTGACTCACCAAGGTCTGTAAGTGACCAGGAGATTAGATAAAGTTCAACCAAATTCACCTCAGACTACAACCAACTGTGAAATGTTGACATCTTCACCCCGAGCCACAGGGTACCTGGGAGGATAGAGACTGGGAAGACAGAGCAGCGCGATCTGGGGGCATCAGTAAGTCCCCATGAGAACTCGGACAAGTGCCTCAAAGTTGGTACCCATGTTTTTCTGCTAAATGAGGATCTTGAGCTATGAGAGATGACATCTGAGATTTTTCTTGTGTTTGAAAAAAATTTGTCTGGTCTGCAATTCTTAAATATTTTGATCTCAAGATGCTTTCACACCCTTAACAAGTGACTGAGAACTCCACAGAGCTCCTGTTGACCTGGGCTCTATCTCCTGATATTTATTGTATCCGTAATTAGAACCTAGAAAAAATTTAAATATTTATTCACTTATTTATAATTAATAAGAAATCCAACACATGGCAATGTAAATAACATATTTATGAAAATAACTTAAAAACTATTTCCTTATAAGAGTTACATTTTTGACCTTTTTGAAAACCTCTTAGCAGCTGGCTGAGTAAAAGGCAGCTGGAGTCTCGTGTCAGCTTCTGCATTTAATCTGTTGTGATACCTCAGGTCATGCAAACTTTGGAAAACTCCACTGGAACCCTTGTGACAAGAAGAGTGAAAAGGCAGAAGATGGCAGTGTTGTTATGAGTGCTTTTGTACCCTCTGAACCCTTAAACTGAGGTTGGGGTCCCCCAGATTGCTTAATCATTAGGATTCAGAAGTGCCTCCCATAGAGGTGGAGTTAATTTAAGAGTCTGTTGAAGTGAGGACCCTCAAAGTCTAACTCGTTGATCAATAGTGTTGACTCCAGCTTTTGATATGAAAGCCATAGTTCCACAGTCTAGTAAGTTTTTCAGGGTCAAAAAGAACCCAAGTTCTTTCTCTGTGTTTGCACTGCCTTCTCGGGCTTTTCTCATCCTGGTTTTGCTCCTCTGCTTAATATTCCTCGTGGTTACAAAGTAGCTGCCCTGAACCCAAGCATCACAACATGATTATAATTGTTCTTTACTTCCTTGAAGGTTTTTTTTATTTTTAAGAGCAAAGAAAGATTTCCCAGATCCCCCAGCAAATCTGTTCTTCAACACCATTGCTACAGCTGGACCACTCGCCCTGCCTACACTCAATTTGAAAATGGGGAATAGGCCCCAAGGGTTGGCTTGATTTAAGCAAGAGCCACCCCAAGAGCTTCCGTGGAACCTCTCTGCCCTAAGTTCATGGCCACGGCAAAAAGAACGTGTACCTTCTGGAGAGCTGCCCATAGTTAAGAGGGCAGGTGACTCGCAGTTTCTGCCACAAGGGATTCCAGAAACACAAGATCCGAAAGAGTCAAGAAACTCGCCCAGGAAGAGCGTGTCCCTTAGAAATAAGGTGAACTTATGATGTCATCACACTAGTGCTTCTTTCTAGGTAATTTAAAGCTCATTTCTTCCACATCTGGATCACACAACAGCCAACGGCATTTCATGCTATTTCAAGTGTCAGTTACAATTCATAAGAGGGGTTAGAAAAGTGCCAGGACCGTGTCCCCACATCCAATTTTTTCAGCATCCACCAAATACACTATTTCAGCTGGAAAGTGGAACTTCCAGTGAAGAACCCTCAGTTTGGGCTGGTTTGTTTGTTTATTTTTCTGTTCTGCTTGGTGTTTGACTTACGTTTCAGTGTGTGCTGGCTTTTCTAAATATGTTTTATTATTTTTAAGCCAAAAATGTCTACTCCTGCTGCTAGGTATTTGACACAAAAAGGTATTTTCAACTTGGAAAAGCAATGACAAATACCGGAGGTCCCCAATTTAGGGTGTTTCAACTTAACGATGTTTGACTTTACTGTGGTGCAAAACCGATACACGTCCAGTGGAAACCATGCTCTGGATCTTTCCCCAGGCTAGAGACATGGAGTTATGATCCTCTCTTGTGAAGCTGGGCAGTGCCAGGGAGACACGGCCCCAGTTAGCCAAGGATCAGGTAGGTAAAGAACCCGCACACTCAGAACCATTCTGCACCCTCACAACCATTCTGTTTTCCCCTTTCAGTACAGTATTCAGCAAATTGCATGAGATAGTCAACACTTTGTTTAAAAGCAGGCTTTGTGTTAGGTGATTTTTGTCCAGCTTTAGGCTGTTGTAACATCTGAGTACACGTAAGATAGGGTAGATATGCTAAGCTGCGACGTTCAGTAGTTTATCTGTATTAAATGTTTTTTCCAATTTACAATATTTTCAGCTTCCGATTTAGGACGTAACGATTGTTAAGCTGAGGAAGATCTAGAGTCCCCGAGGCCTATGAGTGTTTTACTGTGGGCATAGTTCTCCTTTCTGATGCTCGCTGTGCCTGTCTGTTCAGAGCACGCACTTAGTCTCCACTTAAAACACCAGCAGACTTTGCATTACCGTCAGCCAGACGGTGTGACCTGCAACAGGAGCCTCTGTAAGCACAACACGGATGCCCAACAGCCAGACATGAAGCTGCAGCCCTTCCCCTCCCAAATAATTCCATGAGAAAATCCTGCTTTTTTTCTGAAAAATCAATCACAAAAAGGAATTTTCAATGCTTAAAATGTGCACAGCAGAGTAAAACTTTCTTGTGCTTAAAAAAAAAAAAAAAAAGGAGAGAAGCATAGTTTAGGTTAAAAATAGCAACTTACGTGCCAAGGTACATTCATGAATGTTTACTTACGATGAATCTTTAACAGACACCACAGTGATTAGAGGACAGCCTCACCCTTTTGAGGTCAACAAAACATAGGACGCCTGCTTCCTCCAACTCTAGGACACTTGAGTCACCTTTTAGGAAGAGAATTCGGGGTGGGACATAGCAAAATTCCTAAATGCATGCAGAGCAGATGTGGGTTTACACAATGAACTTATGGAACACTAGGGATTTTTCCAAAATTAAGCAAATTTTGTGCTAATGTTGCCAATAATCACCAGGAAAGTACGGTACTAGGTGTGACATTGTAAGATTCTGGGAGATCTTCCCTGAAATCTTCCATTAACTGAAACTAAGTGTTATGGCTGTCGTTGATTTCTTTCTTTCTTTCTTTTCTTTCTTTCTTTCTTTCTTTCTTTCTTTCTTTCTTTCTTTCTTTCTTTCTTTCTTTCTTTCTTTCTTTCTTTCTTTCTTTCTTTCTTTCTTTCTTTCTTTCTTTCTTTCTTTCTTTCTTTCTTTCTTTCTTTCTTTCTTTCTTTCTTTCTTTCTTTCTTTCTTTCTTTCTTTTTGCTAAGGATCAGAATTAGTGTAATCTGTGAAGTTTTGAGGGGTCTGGGTGTTTTCTGAAACGTACTTGACATACAATGCTACGTTAATTTCAGGTGTGTGACATAGTCATTTGACATTTCGTACATTATGAAATGATCACAAGGCTAGTGGCCACCAGCCCCCACACAAAGTTATTACAGTGTTATCGAGCCTGTTCCTCATGCTGTGTGTTACATTCTCGTGGCTTATTTATTTTATAACTGAAGGTTTGTACCCTTTTACCTGTTTTACAGACCCCCACCCTCTCCTCTTTGGCAACCACCAGTTTGTTCTCTGTTTCTGTGAGTCTGTATTTCTGTTGTTTTGTTTCTTCTGGTTTTTAGATTCCACATATAAACAAGATCACGTGGTATCTGACTTTGTCTGACTTATTTCATTTAGTGCAATATCCTCTAGAGCCAACCATGTTGTCACAAATGGCAAGAGTTCCTTTTTTTAATAATTGAGTGATATTCCACGATATACAGACCACATCTTCTTCATCCAGTCGTCTGTTGATGGGCCCTTGGGTTCCTTCCACATCTTGGCTGTTGTAGTGCTGCAGTGAACATAAGGGCGCGTGCATCTTTTTGAATTAGTATCTTTGTTGTCTTGAGAAATTACTCAGAAGTGGGACTGCGGGACTGCATGGTAGATGTACTTCCAATTTTCTGAGGAAACTCCGTTTTGGTTTTCGGAGGGGCTGCACTCATTTACATTCCCCCCAGCAGGGCACAGGGCTCCCTTTTTCCACGTCCCTGCCAGCGTTTGCTATTTGTTTCCTTTTGACGCTAGCCATTCTGACAGGTGCGAAGTGCTAGCTCATCTTGGCTTTGATTTGCATTTCCCTGACGATTCCCGATGTGAAGCATCTTTTCATGTGTCTGTTAACCATCTGCATGACTTCTTCAGAAACATGTCCATTCAGATCCTCTGCCATTTGTTAATCGGGCTGGGCTATCTGATGTTGAGTTCTATGGGTTTTATATGTTATGATTATTAACTCCTTATGAGCTGCATCATTTGCAAACATTTCCTCCCATGCATGATCCAAGTGGACTCCTTTTTCATTTTGCTGACTGTTTCCTTTGCTGTGCAAAAGCTTTTTGGCTGCATGTTGTCCCGTTTGGTTACTTTTGCTTTTGTTTCCCTTGCCTGAGGGGACATATCCAAAAGCCCGGTGGCAAAGAGCACACTGCCTGTGTCTTCTTCTGTGAGTGTTACGGGTTCAGGTCTCACATTTATGTCTTTAATCTGCCTTGAGTTTATCTTTGTGCCTGGTGCGAGGATGTAGTCCAGCTTGCTTCTCATGCACGTAGCTGTCCAGTTTTCCAAACACCATTTATTGAAGAGGAATGGCTACATAAGGAATTCGAGGATCTTAAAATTGATTTTCTTAAAGCTACCCATTTGCCCCCAAACCACATGAATCACCTTTGTGTACCTGTGAGGGGGTTCCTCCTTCCGTTTAAAGACCACCCCATGTCATCACCTGCTCACCTGGAGCATCACAACACTGCACTTCCTGGAATCCCGGTGCCCACTCTCCTCCCGACCCCCCTGCCCCTGGTATTAGGCCCACTGCAAGCAGAGGGACGGCTGACGGATGGAAGTCATGCCTCTTGCCTGCTAACCCCCTCCAGACGGACTCCGATTGTTCACGGACTGAAGAAGCAAGTTCTCAGCGTGGCCTGCGGGCCTCGCTGACCCAGGCCCTCCTGGGCCCTGCAGGAGGCACTCGCCACGAGGGGCTCCCTGGTGGTAGCCCCTCCCTCCTGCCTCAGAGCCTCCGGCTCACTGCCCTCCTTCTAGAACTTTCTCTCCTCCTTCCCTCTTCACTTTGCCATGCTCTACTCACATTTCAAGTCTTTAGCTGGAATTTTACTCTCTTGGGAAACTTCTCCAGATTCCAGAGAGGTTCAATCCATGGTAACAAAGGTACTGTGTGTCCTGGCCAGTCTGGGAGATCCACGTTTGCACCAGGCACCTGCCCCTTCTCATTCAATGACCCACGGCATCTGGTCTCAATCTAGAATCCTCCTTCATGCACACTGTACTTAGGCTCCGTCAGAATGACCCCAACAATTGAAAATACATATTATTTTATTTTTTAAGATCTGTTTCCTTAGAACAACTGTAAGAGCCATGAAGGCAATAACATGTCTGTTGGGTCCATCACTGAGTTTCCAGCATACGGTAGGGTCATTGGCACACTGTAGATAATCAACAAATATTTCTTGGGCTAATGAGAGAGTGGCTGAAACTTTGGGAACCTTGAAATACTATCTAATTGCTTTCACCAAGAAAGAACTGTATCAGATCATCCAGCCACGTGCTATTTGTGACAATGCTCCAGCAGCCCCGACGGTCTGCAATGCTGTTCTTTAAAAAAAAAAAAAAAATGCATAGAGTTGAAATGGTCGCAGGTCTTGCTTTAATCTGCATTTCTTTGATAACTAGGAAGATAGGCTTTTTCTTCTGACTATTTATATTTCACTGTGAATTTTTATTCCTATCCTGGGCTCTCTCATTCACTGCGGTCTTTGCTATCTCTGTGGAGAACTCTGTTTATTAAAGGTATTAGCCCTGTCTCTGATTTACTTGATGCAAACCTTTTCCCTGTTATTCTTTCCTTATTTCTTTCATTTCTGTTGCTTTTCACTTTGTGTGATTAACATTTTTGTAGTAAAGAGTCTGCCAGCCCGTTCTCTCATAACTTCATTTCTTATTTGACATGCTTTTTCTAAAATGGCAAAAAATGGATTTTAAAGTTTTTTTCCTTTTTTTAAAAAAATAAATTCTTGCTTGATTTTTAGCTCTTAGCCCACGATTCTTTTGACATATAATGCATAGTGTGGATTTAAATAATTTTCTCTCCATTCTCTTTGGCTACACAGTCTAAAAAATAGCTTGTCACGGCCACACTTGAGTCCTGTGTGCTCTCACCCACAGCTGTGAGAGCACGTGGCAGGGTCCTGAGGTGCTGCTGTGCGTGGGAGCAGTGTCACAGGAGGATGGGAGGGCGAGGAGCTCGACGAGTCCCTGGGAAGAGTCGGCTGGGGATCCAGGAAGGTGAGAACGCACCCATCTCATCTCGCGGATTACGGTGGGCGATGACCACAGCACTGCCTTTTCTGCGCAGCTGCAGGAAGTCCTTTCAATCCAAAGTGTCCTGGAGGACAGCCTGGGAGTCTAGGATGGGACTTATGTGAGTGATGTGTGGATTGAGGCAACTTTTCCTCGGACACAAGATGGTCACCCTACTAGATGGCGCATAACAAGGAATCTGATCCTTAACTCCATGTGCCCACGGCCATTGGCAGAGAAAGTCTTGATGTGTGAGGGCGGAGGGGAGGCAAGTGGGAAGGGAAGCCATAAACACTGAACAGATGCCGTCTTGCCATCTGGACGGCAGATGGGAGTCAAAGACGCCAGCCGTCATCTGACGCTGTCTTGAGTCACGTCTTATCATTGGCTCTTCCCTTCACCTCTGCTGGCGCCTTCCTAGACGTGCGCACCCCCCACCCCCACCCCCCCTTGTGACGACGAGGCTGCACCGAGAAGCGGGCGGATGCTATCGGGGTGCAGTCCGAGCTTGTGGCCCAAAGGGATGTCTGCCCTCATTCACAGCAGCTGACCCAGCGGAGCCACAGCGGTGGCTCGAAGACGTTCACAAAAGCAGATGGGCCCGGGCTCGCCGCAGGCCGCGCTCGGCTGCAGCCACGCACGCTCTTCCCCACCGCGCGGCGCAGTCCCGCCGTCGCGGCAGAAGCGCGCCCTTAGAGCGGCCTGGGGCTGTGCGCGCGGCCGCGCTGCCTGCGCCACGGCGCGCACAACCGCGCGCACAACCGCGCGCCGACCGAGCGTGCCTGCAGCGGGCTGCCTTAGCTTCCAAGAGCCTCATAATAAACCGCGTCTCTATCCTCTCGTTTTCTCGGGCATGAAGGCGATTCAGCCACTTCTTCTCACTTGTTTGAAATAACAACGAGGTCTCTCCTTTGTTTTACTGCCTTCACTTCTGAGGGAAAAACTGGTGCCTGCAGCCAGGCGTTATTTTTCAGCGAAGACGGGAGACCGGAATTCTTCATGAACGACCGTGCGGTCACTGTACGTCCAGCCCCCTTTTTGGCTGCCGGGTAACCCTTGCTCTCGTGGGCACAAACCCTGCTATTTCCTTTTATGATGGTCTTTGTGCTACTTTCTCTGTTCAGCTGGCTTTGCGTTTCCCATGTGATGGTGACTTCACTCAGATGGTGTGACAAAACGCCAGACCTGAACGCGGAAATAGAAACGGTAAAAAGAAGAAAAAAAAGTCAGTTTTGTCTGCTTTTTTAAAAAAAGACTTAAGAAGACTGTTTTTGAGTAATTAACACACTGTAACCTGAAGGCCAGACCCAGGCAATGCTGAAGTGTGCTCTCAGGAAAGCCCACGGCTGGCCTGTCCCCTTGTGAAACGCGTATCATTCATTCAACACATCTTTATTGATTGTGTCAGTCACCATAATAGGTTTTGGCATCACAGCATTGAACAAAACAGACAGAAATCCCCGACGCTTTGTCTGGGTTTTGGATGCTCAGCAGATGAGAGCCTCCCGTGCACCCGTCCCAGGGCCCGTTTCTGTGGCCCGGGGTATCCTGCTGTCTCTCTGGTTTTCTTTCCTCCCAGCCTTTTGGGGGAGAATTTTAATACTGCATAAAATTGAAACAGGTAAAAAAGAGATCTTTGAGACCAAGGCCATTCCCAGAAGATGTCGCAGTGTTTAAAGCTGGGGCCTTCGTCTGGGTCTGATGCTGAAGGCATCACGGCATCCTCTGAGCTTCCACAGAACACACGGAACACACACTGCCCCGGGACCTCCAGTCACAGCTCAGGTCAGGCACACGTCCATTGGTTCAAACCATCTTTGATAATCCAGTGCCTACCATGAATCTGATGCCACCACATCCAGCACGTGAGTGTTTTAGAGATGAACCAGTGTGTAATTAGAAAGGACATTTTTGAATGTCATGAAGCGTTGAATGTCATGTCAGCCAACCGCCACTGAGGACGGACTTGTACTTCTTTGCCGCAGAGGACACTCTGCCTGACCCGCACCGTCAGGGCCGTTTCGGGGCCCCGAGGGGCGGGGCCGGGGGAAGGAGGGCTGGCCCCGAGGGCATCAGCAGGGGCGTGGGAGGGAGCCCTTTTCTCCCCGCATCCAGGGGAGGGCTGCAAACCCCAGACACATGCACCCAAGGGTGAGGGTCAAGACCAAACCCAAGCTCAGGCTTGGGTTGTGGGAAGAAGACAGGGCAGCAGCAGGGAAAGAAAGGGGAGGTGGGATGCTCAGATGAGTAACCCGAGGGACGAGAGCCGGGTGAAGCTGGGCAGCAGGCCTGGACGGGGACAGGGACAGTCCCACGGGGCACCAGGGACCCAGAAAGGCAGACCCTACGGACACCCTGGGCTGGGACACGTGAGGGACTGGCTGCGGGTCCCTGCGCTTCAGGCCCAGGTGTCAGTAGCAGAAGGTTATGTTCAACCGTCGTTTTCCATAAGGAGGAGCGAGTACCCAGCCGTTCACTGTGGGAGGACCCGCAGGGAGAAGCTTTCAGTGGGCTCCGCGACTGCTGAGGACTGAATGACGGAGGTGCGCTGGGGCCGGGAAAGTGCAGCCAAATTCAAACCCAGGTCTGTTAAAATGCGATTTCCCACATGAGAAAAGGGCTGTAACACTCGGCTTCCATCCAACCAAAGCCGGGAAGGAGCGGTTCTGACCAGCCCCTCAGGGGCAGGCTGGGCTCTGCCCGCACCGCCCAGGTCCCCAGGGGAGCCCCCAGAACGGGAGCCGGGTCTCGTGCGCGGAGCCGTGGGGAGAGCGTCTGAAGCCGCTGAGAGGGACGTTGGGAGTTGCAGGCTTTGTTCAGCTGACCTTGTCGCTGGTGATGGTGCGTTTCGGAGGTAAGAGGGTCAACGGATGGAGGGAAGGAACTATGGGAAACTCCAGAAGCTTCCAGGACTGCAGCTCTCAAGCCTTTCGGATTACACTGCCCTCTTATTGTTTGGTTTTTCAACAGCTTCCCCTCCCCACTCCACCCCCAACTTCCCGTGCATAAATCTCTTCTCTGTGCCTGAGTGGATTTTTTAAAATTAAAGTGCATTAAAATACATTTTAGCGATAATAGATTGAAATGTTTACAATAAATATAATTAAAAATGTACTGTGCTATTGCAAGGCAAGATGGAAATCACTAATGCACCGATTCAGTGCCGCTGTAAACACAGAGAGCAGCTCACGCTGATAGGCTGAGAGGGTCCCACCCACATCTGAAAAAAATTTTAAATAAAACGAAACACCCTTCAGTAATGCTGTGTACTCTCAGCGCCAAAAAGCATTATCTTTATTGAAGTTTTTTTTTTTTTTCTCTTTGTCCATCTTTCCTGAAGACAAACAAGCCTGAGGCTGAAGACTCTCCCTGGCTCTAATAGAAGGAACTCCACACTCAGTAAAGGAAGAAAGAGACCTTCTCGGGAGAATTTCCGTCTTTGGCGGATTCATGATGCTGTTGCACAGTTCTGTGGTGCACAGCTGGCTTTTCCGTTGACCCCTACGTGTATGTTCTAACTCGCAGCAACCGTAGGCATCTTCTCAGTCGGAGCATTTCACCCAGAGACGCTGGGGAAGGATGCTCTTCCGGCACCTCCATGGTCTCATCAGCCGGGCGCTCAGGTGTAGGACCAGGCTCGTCTCTGGCCAGTGTCTGCTGGGTCCCATGCCTTCCGGCTTCGGTTGAGTCTAATCTGAGAGATAAGCCTTTCTCAAGAGTGGACCCCAGCAAGATGAAGATGGCCCAAGACAGAGAGGTTAGGGGATGTGGGTGACGCCTCTGGTGACTCCGTCTCTCGGTTGACAAAACCACGCTGTGTGAAAGCCCAGCAGTCAGCGTACCTGGCCGTGGTAAGTAGTGGACAGGAAGGTCAGGCAGAGGGAGCCGGGGACAGCGGGATGAACGATTAAACCTTTGCTGTTTACAACCATTTTTGTGTCATGACCTCACTACAAAACCCATTGACCCACGTGCAGGAGGGGACTGAGCCCACTGCTGCCTGTCTCACTTCAAGAAGCTGAAATGTAGAAACAAGCGAGAGGTGTGTGTTATTAAGGAGAATTATTGCTTAGCCCCAAAACGAGAGTAAAGTGGATTTCATTAAGCAGAGGTGCGGGCGGTGTTCCGGAGCGCCCTGGCTCTCCTGTCATCACAGGTCCGTCAAAGAACTCGGTTCCTGGTTTTCCTGGCTTGGCCTGCGTGATCGGCTTCCCTCTGGGAGCCCTGTGCCGGAACGCCTGGGAACGGCGTGGGCAGAGCGCGCGTGGGCCCCGTCCGTCGGCACGCGAACCCGTCTACCCGCGTGCTGCCGCCTCGCCTTCCCGCGGCACACGCCCGCCGTGCCGGGCGCCGCGCTCTGCGTCGGGGACCGAGCAGGTGCAGAAGCGGACCCCGAGCGTTGCAGATCCGGGCGTCGGCTGAGCGGGTCGTTCGGGAAACAGCGATGCTTTTGCTCCATGTGACGTCCTGTGAACTGGAGAGGTGGTCTCTCCGCGGTCCTAGCACAGAGCTGTCGCTCACAAGTCATGCCCTTTTATTTGCTCACTTCATGTGCTTTAGCCAGAGACGCTCCCAGTTTCCTCCTCTACATAAATGGGGAGAATCGCCCTGAACTCTCAGGGATTAGCCAGCTAGGGGTTCAGAGGGTTTGAACGTCTCTTCCACGGTTGTCCCGTCATTTCACTGGGAGTCTCGTTAACACCCTTTCCCTGTTACAGGTTTGTCAGCTACAAGAGTGAGCGGCCCGTCCCGGGTCACGTTCAGCGCTGCTGGTCTCTATTCTCGATTCGGTCCGCTGTTAAAGAGCCTCTTTCCACTCTTGGGGTTTTCGTTTCTATTCCAGAGAATTCCTCAGCATAGGAGAGGCTATACGTGCCTGCTTCCAAAATATATTGGGTTCGTGTTTTTGAAGTTATCCAAGTGTTTTATGTCATTTCATTGCAGGGGAGGGCAAATCTGTGAGAGAGAAGGAGAGCGTGGGAGGGAAACGGAGGGAAGGCAGGGAGGGAGGAGAGACACCGCATTCAAACGCTCTTTACAGACGGCTTGAATATAGAGATTGTTCAATGTATTTGTATATGTTGCAGATAACAAAACAGAACTGATGAATCAGATATTCCAGTAAAATTCATTAAGTCAAAAACATACCTACTGTCTGTGTCCGGGGCAATCGGAACCATGAAAACAGCTCCTAAACTGCACTTAAGTCATGAGTTACATGACTGGGCTATTTTTAAAGTAGTAGTTTGTTTATAATAGTGCCTTTTTATAATCCGCAACTTCTTTTTTTTAAATTTTTTTAAATTAGAAAAAGTTTTTTTAAATGAAGTATAGTCAGTCACAGTGTATCAATCTCTGGTGTCCAGTGTCATGTCCTAGTCATGAACATACATGCATATATTCACTTTCACATTCTTTTTCATTAAAGCTGATTGCAAGATATTGAATATAGTTCCTTGTGCTGTACTGAAGGAATTTGTTTTTTATCTATTTATAACCCCTAACTTGTAATTAAGGCAAACTGACTGCCTCAACTAGCACATTCTACCATTAACAACTTACCCGTGCCTCACAATCAAAGCATTCTTCACTGCATTTTTTTTTTTTGCTGTTTTTGTTTTTGTTTTGTTTTTGTTTTTGTTTTCTTTACTGCATTTTAAAATCAAAAGTATATGGAAACTTCTTCACCAGCAGTTTTTTCTAAGTTTACTGATAGCACATATTTTTCTGTGTGTTCTGTAAGACCGTACAGTTTACTTTCATTAGTTATGCCAAAGTGTTATCCCTTTGCAGCATCATGGAAAGGGTATTTTCCCTTTTTTTAGACCAAAACACAACACGCTTCATTTTTATCCAAGAATTTCATGGCTCTTTCATTTAACTCACAAACACATTCGTTCTGTTATGTACTGTGTCCTGGGAGTAATGCCAGGGAGAGCCAGCCCCATCCCCGCCTTTTTATTTTTAAAGCAACTTGACTTACTTCTGAAACTCTCAAAAGGGTGCCGCGGCCTCGCAGCCCCGGGCCGGACGCCACCTCTGTGCCGCAGGAGCGCCTGGTGCGGCGTGGACCGGGCCTGCTCAGGGCGCGACACGGCGCCGCGGGGTGACGGCAATCTGCGTGATCAGGCAGGGGCTTCCGTTTATGCCTCAGAAGATGCAGGGAAGTCCGTTCTCTGGGCTTGTCCTCCGAGGGCGGATGGAGAGACAGAGCTGGGTGTCGTGAATTCACACCCGATGTGCAGCATTTTGGGTCCATGACTGAAATACTACCTCCTCTGACTTTTTGGCCTTACATCAGACTGGCCTTATGACAAGAGGTGATGAGGCTTTCCAAGGAAAGAAACTGAGCCTTGACGGAGAATAACCATGAACACACCTGACACAGAGGCTGCTGAAGCCAGGGTGGGAAGACAAGGAGATCACGGTCCTGTGGAACGCAGAGCGGAACGTTTCTGGATGACGGAAAGCAAGTGTAAGGTCTTCTTACAGAATAAAACCTCTTGTGTCCAAGGAGAAAAAATGCTCGCCGCTAAGGGGGCGTCAGGGAGTGCAATGTCCCCTAGTGTGGTTTTCTCCATGCTTTTTTGTGGCTCAGCTGGACGAGAGGCTGAGCTGTTTGGATTATCTTGACACAGAAGGAAAAGAGGAGACCTGAGCTGACTTTTAAGGCTTCTGGTCAGAAATGATGTGTGTTATGACCTCTCCCGTCACCCCGCCCCCACAGTGATGCACTTGGCAAGGTGAGGGCTGGCCCCTGTGATCCCCCCAAGCCCCTCAGAAGAAACACGATTCCATGATCAAACCTGATAAAGAAGTGTCGTTCCCCCAGGGAAGGAAAATGACTGTCTTGAACACCAATAAGTTCTAAGGAAGTCCCCATCACCACAGGCCTCTCATGAGACTGAGTCCTCAGCCTTCTGGCCCCCCAGCGATGACAGAGCTGGGGCCGCAGGCCCTGCACGCAGAAGGAACATGCTGTAGCGAATACGGAGTTTCAGGAGCTGGCACCAGAGTGACGAAGCCATTGCCCTATCAGAAAGTGGGCTGCTGGGAAGGAGAAGGGGGTCCTCGGTCCCTGTGCCGGCAACAACCACGTAGGTCCAAGCTGCTCAGACTGGCGTCATCCGCGGGGTCCACCCAGCTCCCGCCCCGCCCTATCCAAGTAACGCAGGCACAGGTGTCAGGAAGGAGGGCAGAGCCGGGCTCCTCCTGGGGGCTTGGACTGAGACCTTCTCTCAGTGAAGCCCTCACCACGCTGGGGAAACAGCGTGCAGTGGAGTTTAATTGTCTCATTTAAGGAACTGAGATTATTTTATTCACAAAAAAATGTCAGATAAAAAAAGAATACAATTGCTGAGACCAGAGACAGCACCCAGGAGAGGAGCTCTCAGAGTCGGCAGCAAGTTTTAAAAGCTTCATTTTCCTCCTCCGAATGTGGTGCTGAAGGCCAGTTTAGATACAGAATTAGGAGCAATTTGCTGCTTAGAAGATTGGACAGTGGAACCTGCAGGGAAAGCCTGGCTTGGGGGAGAATTCTGGGTGGTGTGGAATAGCTTCGAAAGCAGAACACGTAGCATGGAAATGTCTGAACTGTCCTGCACAGTCTTGGCGACAACCACACCAATGCATTAAAACTCCTCAGCAAAGAGCATCGGAGCCTCAGGGCAGAGCCTCCGGCTGGTTCCCCATCAACCCAGAAACCGCCGCTTCCTGCAGAGCTCTCCCGGCCTGGAGACGGGGCCCTGCACGGAGGAGCCAGGCGGAGCCGGCGCGCTGTCTGTGGTGAGCAACGCCCTGCTCATGGTGCCAGGCGTGTTTACAGTTCTGCTGCAGGTTTCACAGACGTGAGAACAGCAGGAAGCCTCCCTTTCTCTCTAAGTTGGTTGTATATTGTATACGTGTGATGGATTTTGTAATTGTGAATTTCATCATTATGAAAACTATGGGACCATGTGCAGGGTGACCACCCATTGTATTGAGTTCTGAGGAGCAGAAAGCCAGGCTAAAGAAAGGACGACTAGACAAAGGGGTCAAAATGCAGCATTTACACGCGGAAGTCCAACGAATTCCTGTGACCCTACCAATCACGGTCACGTCTGTTAGGAGCCGAGGGGCACTGAGTGCCCTGCCTGGCAGACGGGCATTGTATGTGGTGAGCGGAAGGAGAGCCCAAAGGAAAGGAGAGAAGACAAATCAGGGAAGCCAAGAAGAGCCAGGAGCAAGGGGCTCTCCAAGCATCAGGCCAGTGAGGAGCAGGCGTCGGCCCCTGACTGCTCCATCGGAAGCCGTCAGGGACTTTTTTTTTAATTCAAGCACAGCTGATGTACCATGCTGTCTTAGGTTCTGGCGCGCAGCGCGGTGGCTCAGTTGTGCACATACGCAGATTCCTTTTCGGATTCATTTCCGTCGCAGGCTGTTACAGGATATCAAGTGCAGCTCCCTGTGCTGGACAGTAGGTCCTTGTTTGCCTGTTTTATATGGAGCAGTTTTGTACATCCCTCTCCCCTTTCCCCCTGGCAGCCGTAAGTTTGTTTTCTATGTGTGTGAGTCTATTTCTGTAAATAAGTTCATCTGTGTCGTAGTTTAGATCCCACACGTAAGTGGTATCACGTGGTACTTGTCTTCCTCTGTCTGGCTCCTTCGCTTGGTCTAGCCAGCCCATCCATGTGGCCGCAATGGCGTGGTTTCCTTCTTCCTCGTGGCTGAGTAGAACTCCGTTGTATGCAATATACCACATCTTCTTTATCCAGTCATCCCCATCAGGGACTTTTTAAAGAGTGATTTGAGGAGAGTCGTGGGCTAAGTAAGCACTGTCTAGAGAGCCCCTCCTTCCCCTGTGTCCCCATCAGGTGTGCACTGTGCCCGGCAGCATCTGCACAGCAGTCCTGGCCTCACAGGACTGCTTCTCTAACTCTGTGATTTCCTAGACTGTGACCCACTCTATGAGATGGATTTTAGACGGCAAAGCTGTACGTGTGTGCATCTGCGTACACACACACACACACACACACACAGGAACAAAAATATCATTAAGTACTACCCATCTTGATCAAATGTGATCTGTGATGACTTTGGTTTCGATTTTGTTCAATCAGAAACGTGATCATGACCAACTGAAATGATGGCACAACCACCCATTGAGCTGAGGCCGATGTTGAGAAGCCCAGGAACTGGGCCCATTCCAGGGCATAAATACCTGAGGAGGGAGAGACTGGCATGAAGGGGTGGATGGGCAGAGGGTCAGGGCTGGGGCCTGGGGCACCAAGAGGGTATACACAAGGAGGAGCAGAAAGGACATGCTTCTCCCCCCTCCCCACCCCTCCTACTGTCACTGTGCACCTACACACACACCCCTGGTTTGGTTACCGCACACACTTCCTCAGGGCCACAGGCAAATGCTGGAAAAGTCCACAGTTGCCCCGGGACCCCACACGGGAGCAGAGGAAGCACGCCTAGTGTGGACACCCAGGAGCTTCTCCATCTGCTCTTCTGGGCAGGGGATGCCTGCCTCCTGGGCACCCCCACCCCTTGCCCAAGTCCTGCTGTATCCAAGGACGCACAGGGCGCACACTGTGCATTGAGTGGGTGCATCCACCTTGCTCTACCAAAGTCAGAAAACTGAGAGAGGCAGAGTCAAGTACAGCATCCCAGGAGGTCCTCGCAGCCCGCGCGCTCTGCAGGGGACACTGGGTACCAGCGAGGTCTCCCCTGCCCCTTCTTGCAGGCACACATATGCCCAGTGCACACACAGACACCCACTGGCGCGTGGCCCCCTAGGGCGGCCCACGTTCCAAGGTCCATGCTGTCCAGCTTCATTATTCTCTTGGCCCCCTTTTCCCTCTCCCTGCGTCCAGCAGACCTGGCAGTGAGCCCAGGGTTGACTCCTTTGGCCGTTTTCTGTTTAGTATTCCATCCCAGTGGAGAGGGTTCCACTGAAGGAGAAGGAACAGCTGAGAGAGGATGTGGACATGCAAACAAGGACACAGCCCTTCACCATCTTGCTCGGACCAAACTGCTCTCCTTTCATGTGCACAAATGCGAGGGGAGGTGATCTTGGTTCTGATCAAACACAAAATCATTCTGCAGGGCCACTACCACCAGAGTCGGCATCCAATCAGTCCCATCCTCTTCTGTAAGTCAAACGGGGCCCCGGGTTTTCCCCTTGCTAAATTTTTCTCCAAATAGATGGTCCAAAGGATACTTTAATAAGATTAAAGACTGATTCCCAAATTGAGGTTAGGCATGCTCAAATGTGTCATTTCTGACAATGTAGGTGAAGCAGTTCTAGGAAAAGGCCTCACTACACTATGAATCTGATATATTTATTTTGTGGAGAAATGGAGATGCTAAGCCAGAGTCTCACATAATAGCTGACACTTAATGAGCATGAGGTCACAATACAGGTAAGATGCCATTAGCTCCACTTCATAAAGAAACGGGGAGACACAGAGGCTATACCTTGTCCAGAAACAGGCAGAGAGCGGTAGGTCCAAGGTGGGAACCCAGTCTGTCTCGCCAGCTGCAAGCTTAACTACAAAATGCATCCTCTCAGCATCCTGGCTGACTCCAAGGGGTTAAGGAAGAGTCACTCCTCATCATGGGCCCATAACCATGGTCCTATCACACAGCTCTGTAAACGTGACGTGATGAACCGAATGCTGTTACACTAAAACATTCTCCAATGAAGACGTACAAATGGCCAACAGGCACAGGAAAAAATGCTCAATATCACTAATTATCAGAGAAATGCAGATCAAAACTACAATGAGGTCACCTGACACCAGTCAGAATGGCCACCACTCAGAAGTCCCCAAACGATTGCTGTAGAGGCTGTGGAGAAAAGGGAACCCTCCTACACTGCTGGTGGGAATGCCGTTTGGTGCAGCCACTGTGGAAAAGAGTATAGAGACCCCTCAAAAAACTAAAAATAGACTTACCACATGATCCAGAAATCCCCCTCCTGGGCATGTATCTGGAAGGAACTCTAATTCAAAAAGATACATGTACCCCAATGTTCATAGCAACACTATTTACAATAGTCAAGACATGGAAGCAATCTAAATGTCCATCCACAGAAAACTGAATAAAGAAGCTGTGGTATATTTATACAATAGAATACTACTCAGCCATTAAAAAGAATAAAATAATGCCATTTGCAGCAACATGGATGGACCTAGAGATCATCATTCTAAGTGAAGTAAGCCAGAAAGAGAAAGAAAAATACCATATGAGATCGCTCATATGTGGAATCTAAAAACAAACAAACAAAGTGTAAATACAAAACAGAAACAAACTCATAGACATAGAATACAAACTTGTGGTTGCCAAGGGGCGGACGGTGGGAAGGGATAGACGGGATTTCAAAACTGTAGAATAGATAAACAAGATTATACTGTATAGCACAGGGAAATATACACAAGATCTTATGGTAGCTCACAGAGAAAAAAATGTGACAATGAATATATATATGTTCATGTATAACTGAAAAATTGTGCTCTACACTGGAATTTGACACAACTTATAAAATGATTATAAATCAATAAAAAATGTTAAAAAAAAAAGAAAAAAGAAAGGACACTATGAACTCATCTACAAAACAGACACAGACTTGCAGACATAGTAAAAAATCTTACGGTTACCAGGGAAAGGGGGTGGGAAGAGAGAAATTTGTTTGAGATTTACAAATGTTAGCCACTATATATAAAGATAGATTTTAAAAAAAGTTTCTTCTGTATAGCACAGGGAACTATGTTCAGTATTTTGTAGTAACCTTTAATGAAAAAGAATATGAAAACGCATCTATGTGTGCGTATGCATGACTGGGACAGTGCGCTGTACGCCAGGAATTGACATATTGTAATTGACCTTACTTCAATTAAAAAAAAAAAAACAGAGACTGTCTGGAAAAGAGCATTTGAAAACACAAAGCCAATCATCTCAATTAACTCTCCAAGGCAAGGGATAAAATTGGCTTCACTGGGAGGCTTAGAATAAATTGCTTTGTTCATTAACAAATATAGTGAAACAAGAGATATTTGGCCAAACTCCCATATTTTGAGACATCACCTCTCCCGGTGGAACGTGGTTGCAGCGTCCAGACCAGTTACTCCCACCAGACGTCATACGATTCTTTAGTTTATTGTCGTATCTGTTAACGGGGTTGTTGGGTAGAAGAGAAAACCCATTTGATTTTTCTGTTTGTCAGCGAGGATAAGGGATGACATGGGAGTACGCGGTAGGTGTTTCATTTGTGCGCAGGGAAAACAGTTCAGTCTGTCTCTTACCCCTCTGGCTTTATCTTTTCTCTCACCTAGAAACATTGATGTCAAAATTTATCAGTTTCCAAACAGTTCTGATAATCAAGCAACACACACTTGTACAGAAGAAATAGATACATAACCTTTTTCTAGAAAAAAAAAACCACTCTGAATTTACTGGGATTAGGGAGGCAGCATACAATGCGGTTGCTTAGGAACTTCCCTTCCTCACACACAAATCAGCATAAAATAGCTTCAAACAAAGGGATTAAGTGTTTCTAAATAAAAGCTGTCTTCCCAATGACCAGAGCCTTTGCCAAAGGTGACATACCCTTTAATATCTCTTCTCAGAGACCATCCTTTGTCTTATGTCATGGATACAAGATGGAACCACGCAGAGATTTTACCTTTGTTGTTTAGCTTAGAAGCACTGGAAATCATTTTGCTTTCTAACTCATAATACAAACTCAAGGCACCCAGATCAGATGTAAGGCACACCTCTGAAGCTCTCTTTTTTGCCAATGCTGTTAGGAAACATGCTGGCTGAACTTGTGGTTATTTTGTAACTTGGGCTGCATTTTAATTTGAGATTGGACCAGTCGAAAACCTGTGGGACGGGAGATTGTAACAGTGCGCCTCTTCCGTTCCCAACCCCCCAGGTGAGTGTCTGCAGAGTGGCTGTCGTTAAACCTGCAAACAGTGGTGCTTATGTTCAGGGCTTTGCTTCAGGGATGAACATCTTCAGGGATAAAACACTCATTTTACCTCTATTTTCAAATTGGTCAGAATACTGAGCAAGATTCAGAAAAGCATTTCACTGGACGTGACCTCAAGCTTCTGGAATTTCCCAAGTTTAATCTCACTCCTCACCCTGAGGTTCCACTTGGCGTCCCTTCAGGGACAATACTCAGTACAGAGCCAGTGCCTGGCACCTCAGAGTGCTCTCTACGTATTTGCTGAATAAATAATGCTAAATAAACGTAAATTATATTGCATAGCAACTTTTATTCTAGAGTATAGATTAACATTTTTATTGTTTTAAAATAAAACATATACACAAGGAAACTGTCAGAACAACGGTACAGCTTAGCGAGGGATGACAAGGTGCATACTCAACTTGCAGGCGTGAACATCAATCTACATAGAGTCCGCCAAAGCCCTTCTGGGGGGGTCTGTCACCCACAAGACCCCCTCTCTACCCTGACTCCTGTGTCCATCACTCCCTTGCCTTTCTTTTTTTAAAATTTTTTTCCTGAGGTACAGTTGATTTACAATGTTTCTGGTGTACAGCAAAGTGATTCAGTCACACAAGTGTGTGTGTGTGTGTGTGTGCGCGCGTGTGTGTGTGTGTGTGTATACGTATACTCATTCTGTTCCATTATAGGTTTTACAAGATATTGAATGTGGTTCCCTGTGCTCTACAGCAGGACCTTGTTGTTTATCTAGTTTACATACAGTGGTATATATCTGTTAATCCCAAACTCCTAATTTATCCCTCCCCCCGCCACCCTTCCCCTTTGGTAACTGTAAGTTTGTTTTCTGTCTGTGAGTCTGTTTCTGTTTTGTAAATAAGTTCATTTGTATCAGTTTTTAAAATATTCCACATATAAGTGATACCAGTATGATAGTTGCCTTTCTCTGTCTGCCTTCCCTTAGTATGACAAATCTCTAGGTCCATCTATGTTGCTACAAATGGCATTATTTCATTCTTTTTATGGGTGAGTAATATTCCATTGTGTATATATACATATACACATGCATATATATACACACTACATCTTCTTTATGCATTCATCAGTCAGTGGACATTTAGGTTGCTTCCATGTCTTGGCTATTGTAAATAGTGCTGCTACAAACATTGGGGTGCATTCATCTTTTCAAATTAGAATTTTCTCCAGATACATGCCCAGGGATGGAATTGCTGGATCATAGGCTAAATCTATTTCCAGTATTTTAAAGAATCTCCATACTGTTTTCCATAGTGGCTGCACCAGATTATATTCCCAGCAACAGCGTAGGCGGGCTCCCTTCTCGGCAAGGCCTCTCCAGCATCTGCTGTTTGTAGACTTTATAACGAGGGCCATTCTGACCTGTGTGAAGTGGTACCTCATTGTGTTTTAGCTTGTAAGTTAGACTCTATTCCTTTAAATTGAAGAAAAGCTTTTATCTTCTACAATTTTTAGTATTTGTTATTGTCTCTTACTTTGACTTCACACTTCAGAGACTCCTATTGTCAATATGTTAGATCGTCCTTGCCCTTCTTGGATGTCTGTCACTTCTGTGCTTTTCATTATCTTCATGTCTCTTCATTTTTTTTTTTTTTTTCCTTTTCACCTTCTGTTTCTCTTTAGGTAGTATATATTGTGAACATTCAATCCTGTGTTATTTTAAGTTTAGCCTATATGCCTAAAATGTTTATGTCGTGTTTATAACTATTTCTTGGCTTCTTTCACCTTATTTCTGGTTTTTAATAATTCTGATTTATATTCTTTTATGTCTTGTATGATTCTCTTAAAACATTTATGTCATTTTGAAATTGTACCTTATAGTTTTGTTGCATTTTCTGAGATTATCTTTCTATCACACTTTCATTGCCTATAAGAATGTTACTCTACTAAGCCTTTTTTTCCTTAAAGTAACTTTGTATAAAATTTAACCTCCATATTTCCTCTTGCTCTTTTTATGCAAATTTAGTTCTCCTGAATTTTTGGAAAGAGGCTTGCTTCAGATTGACCTTTTAACTTGTGAAGAGCTCCTTCTTAAGTTGTTTTGTATAATTTTTTAAAACATGACAGCCTTCTTTTTACCATTCTGTGTCTCTGTCCCTCCCCTCCCCTTTAGCTTGGACCCTCTCTTTCTTTCTTCTCTGTTGTCTTTATCTTATTCAGTTCTAATTCTTCTCAGCAGTTCTGCCCCAGTAAGGGGCCTGGCCTGGAAGGATGCCCTGGAAGATCATTCCAGAGGGTTCTTAGAGTCTAGATTCTGCATCTTCAGACCTTATCACAGACCCTTTGCACTCAGAGTCAGAAAAACACCTCCCAGGTTTGGTAGCTCCTCCCACAAGCAAACCTCACTTCCTGATTGGCTCTGTGGGGGTTTCTTTGGTCCATCAATCTTACTGCTGTCTTTCTTCACTTCCCACGCAAATGTCAATGACATGCAGGACTAGTGGATGCTGGATGCTCTGGCAACTTGCAGTCAGGCCTTGTGGGGGGTACCTTGTCATTTCATTTTATTATGAATGTTGTCAATTGATATTTTTATCACCTAACTGCTGCTTCATGTAGGCATTTGGGCAGGTACAGAACTATTCCAGCACCATCAGCACCATCTTTCTAGAATTCCTGCTACTCATTCTTTCGAGGTCTTTTAGTTGTCCCATATACTTGCCACCTCGACCACTTTCTAGATTCTTTTAGGGGTAAGGAACTCAACACAGATCTTTTGTTCAGGGCAAGCCTAGTGTGTACAGCTCAATCAATGTGGTCTATTAAATACATTAAATTGGTGGGAATTTAGAGCTGGAAGGAACTTTGGAGGTTAACTCTTCTAAGGTTTTCAACTTGTAGCACTGAGCTTTTTGTTATAAATCTTCTTTCTAAATATGTCACTACTCTATGTTTTGCCTGTTTTTATTAACGAATTGTCTTGAAGATATAATGTAACACATGTACCAGCCCTTTCTTTGATTCCTTGCATCTGTGGCCTTCTTAGAAAAGCTTTCTCTTTCCTAAATAATTGTGAGGGGTCTGCATGTGAACCTGTATTATTTGCATGTCGGCAGGGTTTATTTTTGTCGCTTTTAACAAATGTCTAATCCAGCTGAAAGTCATTCTGACGTTGGCAACGAGGAAAGGAATCTCACTTCATTACTTTTTCCTGCAGATGGCGATTCAATTGTTCCAACAGCATTTATTAAACAATCAAACTGTTTTTTCCCAAATGACTGTAAGTACCATCTTTATCACTTACTAAATGTGTGTATATGTTGAGTTTATTCATGGGTTTACTCACTTCTGCCCCTTCTTCCCTGCATTTACATCTCTTTTCCCTTCCTCTTATCTGCCAATGCCCCTGGTTTCTCCAAAACAGTGCTGCCAATGGTGATGACAGTAAACAGCACGGCCGGTGTCCCATGTCACGAGGACCACTCCTCACATCTGCCTTTTAAGCATGAGGCTATGTCGGATTTTCATTTGATACATAGAAATACTTGTATACAGTTATTCTCTAGTTACTGCTATCTTATATTTCATTAAATTATAAATAGATGTTAAATTTTAATAAATATTTTTGCAGCTTCAATGGAGATAAACTGGTGATTTTTTTTCTTTTACTGTTTTCATATAAAAATTATATTGATCAATTTGCTAATATTAAGACATTTTTGAATTCTTAAAATAAACCTCCCTACTTCTTCATAGGATTTTTTAAGATAAATGTGGGGCTTTGGTAAGCTAATATTTAATTTAGTATCTTTGCATCACTATTCATAAATGAGATTTGCCTATAGTTTCTCTTCCTTTTCTTTTTTACAATTGATGCTAGCACTACAAAAAGAAATGCAGAGTTCTCCTATGCACTGACGCGGTGTGAGCCGTACTCAGGTTGTCTGAACACTGAGAAGTCCCCCACAAGCCTCTCTGAGCCTGCTGCATTTTCAGGGGTTTCACTTCATCAGCTGTGCTCATTTCTTCCTTGGATAATTGGTCTGCTTTGTTTATTCCTGTCATTTGCAGTCAGTTTTGCTAGGGTTCCCAAATCATCAGTTTATCCCAATTCTCAAATTTATGTGCCTAGATTTGTTGCTGAGCATTTTCTAGGCACGCACCCACCTAGCTCACTGAGGTCTCAGAACAGCCCTGCCAGGTGGGGGGTTTTAGTATCCTAAGTTTATGGATGAAGAAACGACAACAAATACTTCTTGTACTAAGCACTTCACACACGTATCAACTAATTTACTGCTTGGAACAGCTCTGAGAAGTAGGTAGTTTGATTTTTCCACATCTTATAGATAAAGAAACTGAAACTTCAAGAGACGGCCGCACGCCCAGTTTCCCAGCTGGCGGGCAGCAGCCAAGCTCCCCGCCCGGTTAGGGCTAAACGTCTGCAGAGAATGGACTCCTGTCTCGAGCCTCCGAGCCACACGGACTCAGCCTTCGAAATCCTTCCTACTTGTCACAAACACAGCTGTAAGGGGGCCGACCGTGGAGGGGTACGAAGCAGAGGAGGCTTCCAACGATACTGTTTGTCTGCATCTGGCCGAGAGTCCCCGCTGGAACGGCACGGACGTTGGACGCCCACGTCGGGCAGTTTCTAACCGTCAGGCTCGCGTTCTTTTGCTGGGGGTGGGGGGGCTCCATTTCAGACCAACGCGCTGCCTGAAGCGGGCTCTCCTGCCGGTGTCGCACATCTCCGCTCGCTCCTGTCGGGGGCACACGCAGGCAGACGAAGCCAGGACTGTCACGTTAACAGCAAAAGCGCAGAAGGAGCCGACGGTCAGCACGGGCGTGTCTGTCGGGCTGAAGTGCGAGAACATCGGGGTGCAGGCGTCTGTTCTCACCGTGAACTACCGGCCAGGCCAACATGACGTATTTAGTGACATTCAGGAGGAAACACCCACTGCCAAACGAACGCGGAGAGGCGCGCGGGACAGTGACGGCGGGGGCTCGCCCGGCGGGTGGCGGGACCCTGACCAGGGCTGCCGCCCGGCTCTCCCTTCACTGGAACGGGTCTTTGATGGAGCATTTCGGGTCACTTGCACTGGAATTAAAGAGGTAATAAAGTAAGGTTCTATGGTTCTCAAAGAGCAGCGTTTATATTTCACTCACAGAGACATGGCCACATAGTGGCGGCAGGGGGGCCTGCAGGGCTTCAGAGACTGGACCCAGGTCCTCGCTCAAGGAACCGTGGACCGTTTGCTTCACTCCTCTGCACCTCACGTGTCCAACAGCAGCCTGGGCCAGCCCAACTGGATGGAACTCAGCACTAAAAACCACAGCCCGCCACCCAGCATCTTACCTGATGCTTTCCCTGCAGTGCATGCAGTGGTATTAAATAAATGTCTTTGCTTTTCTTTCGCGCTCAAGAAGCCCTGTGAACTGTTGCTCACTTGAGCATGTAGCTATGGCCGAATTTCCCTTCTGACACGGTGATAACAGGAAACAGCAGAACCATCGCTCCGTCCCTTTCAAGTCAGGCAAGAGAAGACGGAGGGAGAAAGCGCTGAGACTCCAAAAACTAAATAGAACTTAATTTTACCTCCTGATCGAGGCGACCACAGCCCTGGGGCTCTCAGACAGGCAGGACGGACACCCCACCCTTCCGGCATCTCTCGGAAATTGTGCGTTTCCATCAGGCTGGCATCTCTCGCCTCCTGAAGGTGTCATCAAATGCCAGGATGCGCACGCATCGAATCTGCCAAGGATCACTTAGCAACGGAACCCTGTGTTCTGCCAACTTTCTCTTCATGCTGACAACCTAGATTTCACAGAAATTGTGTTTTCTAGAAGGCTTTACAGACCGGGAAGGGTGAGGACGGGCTGTCTCATCACTAACGCAGACAGACGCGGGCACTGGCTGCTCCTGTGTACGGTTTCTGGGGAGATTTTAGATGTTATCATCCTGGCATGACAGTCAGGAACAACTTATTTTTAATCCTGGGCTATTAGTCAACTGTGGATTGATGTCAGTTACCTCATAAAGCTGATGACATAAAGGGCCGTCTTTGTGCAGAAATATCAACTTGATTTTAGCCACAAACATTAAAAACCAGCAATAAAGCGAATGTGTTGCTAAGGGCATGTCAGTGCATTAGCTATGTTTACTCACCTCGTGCAAAGTGAGGCAATGTTATTTTACAGGAGAAATTCTCACTGCGAGAACCCAGATTTGTCCCGTTGGCTGAGGGATGAGGTGCAGTAACTGGTATGTTATTTTATCTTAGTTCTCCCGTTTTTCTTTATTCCTGCTGTGTGGAAATAGGCGAATACTGTGAGATACATGACAAAGCAAAAGTGGATTATCTGTGTTTGAATGCAATAAACACTCATTTTAATGACAGGCCCTTAAGAAATGATTCGATGCACGTTGAGTGATTGTGCAGTGTCTAATCGTGGCAGCAACAGAGGACCGAGCAGACAGAACAGTGCTGCTCCTTCTATGACAGTCACTGCGTCTCGTTCATGACTGTCTCCTAACCTTACAGACACTGTAGAGAGTTAAGTGATGTCTCCTCGTGTTTCTCCATGTGATTATTATGTGATGCTAAGAAATAAGATGAGATTCTTCTTTTTTTTCTCTCCAAAATTATTATACCTAAATGTGGGCTCAAATGAATCATAGGAGAATGGGTATAAAGTTATCTACCAGTTTTCCAGAATTCTTCGCATCAGCCATTAAAATAAATGAGAGGAGGCTCCTACAGGTCAGTTTCCAGATCAGTTTAAAAATGTTGACTTCCTGTTTGAGGTATGTGGTACTAAATGATTAAGTGGCTTGTGTTCCACCCAGACCATCGGAGGCAGAACTTCGCTCACCGACGACGGCTCAGCAGCAAGTCGATGGCGGAGCTAGACTCCACTGCCCTGCCAGCCTGTGCGCTGGAACAGGCGTCTCCCCGGGGCTCTCCGTCCTGCACGTGTCGTGTCTGGTGACGGCCCCTTCTTACCTGCTGTGCCCCCACCCAGAGAGTCGCGGGAAAGCGGCGCAGCGCTCCCCGCCCCTGGCCGTGCCGGGGAGGGCCCCACTCTGACCAGCAAGTGCAAACACAGGGAGACGTCAGAGTGGCCAGGGCTCCGAAGGAGACAGCATGGTGCCGGCCTCCCAAGTGCCCCTTTGCAAAGGTCACCGCAGCCCGTGACTGTTCCTGAGACGTGAGAAGGAGCGCCGCGCTGGCGGGGCGGGCGCGGGCCTCCGGGAGGCGCCCCCTCGGGGCCGTCTGAGCTCTGCGAAAGCGGCGTCAGGGCCGACACCGGAGCGCCCGGGGCCGCGTCCCACTCCCGCTCGCGTGTGCGGCCGGCGCGGGCGCGGCGGCTCTTCCTCTGTCTGCGCGTCTGCTGCGGGGAGGCGAAGCGCGTGCTCCCTCCGCGTGGCCTCAGGATCGCGCCGGGAAGTGGCCTGGGCGCCGGCGGTCTCCGTTAAGCCTGTGCGGCCCGACCTTCCTGTCCCTGTTTGAATCATCATGTCTCTCTGCGCTTCCATGTCACGCTGCAGCGCGGAGGCGAAGGGCGTGGCGGGCAGAGGGGGGGAGGCTGCTGGTCCGCCCCGCGGGACTGGCCGCGGGCCGTGTGGGCCCTTGGCCAGGGAGCTGAGAGAGGGGGGCGGCCCTTAGCGCCCCGTCCTGCTCGGCTTCGTCAGTGCCCAAAATTAAGTAAATGCACATGAGAAGTGACAGAGAGAAGGGGAAAAGAAAGACTGTCTCTCTCTGCCCCATCTCCTCCCCCCCCCCCCATTTCTCTCTCTCCTCCTCTCTTCCCTCTCTCTCTCTCCCACCTCCCCCTCGTGCACACACCCTGTAACAGGCTTCAGGTCATTACGCAAACTGAAGTGTTCAAATACTTACCATAGAGTTTTAGTTTTTTGCAGCTGGAGGCTTTCAACACGGTGGCAGTAACCTACGGGAGGGAGGCGTAGACCTCGGGGTCCAGACTTCAGAGCGTCCTCGGAGCTCAGTGTCTGAGGGATGCTTGCGGAGGCCGACACTGCCTGCCCGGGCCTCTCCGCCGGTCGCAGGATGCGGCTCAGTGGATACGGAGCCGGGGTGCAGAGAGGATTTGACGAGGCCGCTGCGGTGGCCAGCTCTGAGTAGACAACAGCAAACCTGACTGCTTGGATCCAAGACAGAGGAATGGATGTTTCCCTAAACTGAAGTCAAACTGTTAAACCTGGAGCTTCCGGGGGGGATGGGAGTGGGGGGGGCTGCTTCTAGAGGAAAAAAGTTCGCAGCACTTAATTTCACCATCAGAGGAGCATTGCTCCAACATGCTTAGTGTGATGTTCTAAAAGAATGCCTTGGTGTTTTCTTACTCAAAGTGTGGTCAGTCTGTCACCAAAATAAGAGAAATAAATGTAGGATGTCTTCCCCAGGCCGGGACAGCACACACTTCATAAGGACTTTCTCCGGAAGCCTTGAGTAAGGTGGCGTGTCCGCTGCGTTCAAGCGGGGCGTGCGGCCGGTCTCAGGCGTGGCGCGATGCTCCCGAAACCGCCCCGCTTTGTCAGCTCAGAGGTCCCCCCACGTTGCTGTTCTGGGGACAGAGGGAGATGAGAGTGGGAGGTCGGGCAGCCCCAGGCAGATGCGCCCAGTCCTGGCAGCCACCACGGGAGGGAGCTGTGACAGACAGCAAAGCCGGCTCCGGCCAGGGGGTCCGGACTTCCTTGGGTCATTTTAACTGCCTGGAAGTGACGGCTTGACCCATACTGGTGTTGGGAGGAAAATAAAGCCTTTGCTTTTAGAAAAAAGAAGCATTATGACTATGTCAAAGTCAAAAGAACGTGAGCACATCCCCTGGGCTGGAGCAAGCTGCTACTGCTGACTGCTGGACGGGGCCACAGCATGGATTGACGAATTATATTTCTTTTTCACTTATTTATCTTTTTAGGTTTTTTTGCCTTTAAAAAAAACATTTCATGGAAAAGGAGGGTATAGCTTGGTGGCAGAGCACATGCTTAGCATGCATGAGGTCCTGGGTTCAATCCCCAGCACCTCCATTAAAAAAAAAAATCATAAATCAATTGCTGTGTTTGGAGATGGGCCACAATTGGGAAATCATCTTGAAAGAAATATATTCTTTTAGATGTGAAAGTGTCATGACTCCTTACATCAAGAGACTGAGATTTTAGTGCTGATCAATCCAATATGGGCCTTTTCTTTTAAAATACATATTCAATTCTGATTTGTTTTGAAAAAATTCTCGGTTTGGCATTCTGAGCCCTCTCCACATGGGCCTTTGACCATAAGCCATGGTCATACATCCAAGAATAAATGAGGTACCAATTTTTGTCTATCAAATTGACAAAATGGAAAAAAAAAAAAAGTATGTGATGTGTCTTGTCAGGAGTCTACTTGCTTATCCAATAGCTTGAAACAGCTATGAACAGTGTAGAGATTTTTAGGGGGACAGGTTGGCAACTAGGATTTAAAAAACTGAAAACCAGCACATATCACCTCCAGGTACACTTCCAGGAGATCTTCATGAAATGAACAGGGGTGAGAACAAAGCGTTGCCTCCTGTGGTCATCAGAGGGGCAGTCTGTAGCACTGAGAACCAGGAAACAACCTGAATGTTCACGAGTGCTGCATCCAGTTGCTGCCATTAAAAGCCATGTTGTGTTTAATAGCGGACAAAATTTAGACTATTTTGGGGAGAAAAAATTAAATAACAAAAGAATATGCTTCCCACTATGTAAAGAATACATAATTATCTGCAAATATTTATGATTATAAAAATAAAACTCACATGTGCTGAAGATTTAAAGAGTTTTATTGTAGGAAATTCATAATGTATGCCAAGTAGAGACAATCATATAATGAGTTCAGATGTGCCCATTCACCCAGCTTTACTAAGTATCACCTCAAGGCTAATCTTGTTCCTATTTCATCCCCATCAAATAGCCCCACCCCCACTGCCACCAGCGGGTCATTTCAAAGTCATCACGGCACTTCATCTGTATATATTTTACTATAAATGACTAAAAGATAATGACTTTAGGCATCAAATAACAGTATAAAAATCAAATGATACCATAATTTTAAAAAAAGTGATTTCTATTTTATTAAATGTCAATTTTTAAATGTCTCCAATTATCTATCCATCTATTTTTTTCTTATATCTAAATCCAAGATAAAACACACACTGCAATTATTGATCATGTCTTCTAAAACTCTTTTAACTTTTAGGTTATTTTCCTCTTTTTTTCTGTCAATTTTGTTTTTTCTTTTTCTTTTCCTTTTTTTTTTTTGCAATTTATTTGTTGGAGAATGTTGCTGGCTTGGTTTTGCTGATTGCATTCTTATGGAATTGTTTAATCAGTTTCCCTACCGTCTGTAATTGCTAGAAGCTGATGCTACCTGTGATTTTTAACTACTCCCTCGTCTCAATGCGGGTGACAAACCAGTGGTGTTCTGTTGTGACCTTTTGCATTCATAGCCAGAAAACTTGTACAGAATGAAACTTCCCCTCACCAACTCTGATTGCACTGTGTTTACTTAGGAAAGACAGGGTAAAGGCTTGAGTCTTTCCTTTCATTTTCCAGTTTTCCACATAGTTTATTGTTTCTCTGGCACCTTTTAAACAAGCAAGAAGGCCAATGAGTTCTTTTTTTTTTTTTTTTTAAACTATTTTGATCATTATGAACCGTGGATTTAAACTATTTGATGTTTCTTGATGCTGCTGTTGTTACTGAGGTTCATGCTGCTCCCTGGCCAGGGGGGTCTCCTCCAGTGTCTGTCCAACTTTACCCCTGTCATCTGTGGCACCTGCAAGCTTGAGGAAGACTCACCTGGGCCATTAAGGGACACTGTGCCGAGCAGCCCTGAGACTTATGTCAAGAGCATCCCTGCTGCCCCAAGAGACCCCGTTTCCTGCTCCTGCTCCAGATGACTTCTGACTGGAGCCCCACGAGAGACCCTGAGCCCAGACCGCCCAGCTGAGCCCTCCAGCTGGTCCGCAGCACTTCTGAACCACAGAAACTCATGCAGATATTCAATGATTGTTGTTATGTTTAAGTCAGTTTTCTGGCAATTTGTTATATGCTGGTAAGTAACCAAAACGGAGTATGTTAAATATACATGCATGTATACACATGTGTGTGTGTACTTGTGTGTGTAAAAATGGGCAGTCACGCCAGTATCTGTAAAAAGGCCGTCTGTGGATGAAGAGGGAAAAGGAATAAAGCCAAAAGGACTGAAGCTACACTTCTCTGTCTATATTGTGTTTTGTAGGCTTAATTTTGGAACTATGTAAATGGTTTATATAATTGTACACAATTTTACAAAGCACTGCCTAAAACTTAAAACAAAATGGAGTAAATGAACCTAACTGTGTATCAAGATGGAGGCATAATCACACCGAGAAGAGTTATTTTAAAGTGACGTTTAAAACACAGTGATTTCACCGTGCCTTCTCAGCGGCATATCATGCGAGGACAAAGGCAACCAAAAACAAAAACAAAACAAAAAACCTTAAGCTGTTTCCAGAATCATATCATTAGTAATAATACTGCTATTATTTCACCAAAAGAACTATCATCCAATATACAGCAACAACTACGCTCTTCTCTTTAGAAATCAAAATCGTGCGTACGTGAACGGAGGAACAAATACAAAGTCAAAGAAATCTTTCTTGTAGCTCGGAATCCTAGAGACTCACCTGCCGGGCAAAATTAACCAGTCCCGTCTCCTGAGCTGCCGCTTTGGGGGTGGCGTTAGCTCTCCCTTCATCCCCCAAGGATGGGGGGCAGAGGACAGGGGCAACCAAAGTATGCTTGTCCCCGGCTGGGGCACGTTGATGTGACAACAGTCCTGTTCTCTTTCTGCTCCTCCAGCATTTGATGGTGGCAGCGGCTGGAGTGAGTGGCGTGTGTGTTGAGGGAAACACATGAAGAACGCGGAGCCCCACGGCAGTGCTCGCGCTGGGCTGCGGCGAGCGGGTTAGCCTCCTGGACCATCTCTTTTCATGTCTGGTCCCGTTTTTACTAAAGCTTGGCGTGGTCTAGTACCTTCGAAGGGAAAGGAGACTTAAAAGGTTGGAGCGACCTGCTGGTGTGCCCAGCGCCTTTGCTCCACGGGGCCCCCCGTGCCGCCGCGGCCAGGACCCCGGGCGCTGTTCCTGCGGGACGCCCGGCGCCCGGTACGCAGAGTGGAGGCGCCAGCGCCCTCCACCAGCCACCCGCGCAGGACTTCGGAGGCAGAGCCCACATGCTTCCCAAGCGGCAGGAGCAGGTCCACGTTCTGGTTCCTCACGGCTCTTATTCCAAAGCGTCAGAATTTATCGGGCGCATCTCTGTGCTCTGGCGCTGTGAAAATCTAAGTCCAGGATGAAAGGATTGCAACCACAAAGCAGGCGCAGGCCTCGGGTAAAGACTGTGGTGGAGGGGAGACTTTCCTCGCCATGCCCAGCATTTTTCACCAGGTTGTGTTCTGTGACTCTGGCTGCACCACTGGTGACTGTTTCCTAAGTTTCAGAACGGGTTACCATGGACCTGGCTGAAATCTGCCTCTACATGGAGAAAGAAAATGGTTCAGCACAGCCGCTGAAGAGACTGGAGGAGGTACAGAGAGTCCACAGGTGGCAGAAATGTGACCTCACTCACATTCCTGAATTCCTGCCTGACCTTGACGTTCTGCGAAACCAACCTGAGGTGAGCTCCTGCCAGGGTATCACTTAAGAACCTTATTAGTCCATTAGTGTAAATACTTTAGAGGTAACTGAGTAAGCCTGAACTTCTCGTACAATACCGTCTTCCTTAATGAAGTAGTTTAAGAAATCTTGGTCAAAGCCAGGCTTCTCTATATTCTATTTTTGAAACGATGCGTGGATTTATTCCAGCCCGTTTCCTGGACTGGGCTCTGATGATCGTCATTACCTTTGAGTAAACACGACTTCTTTCCATCACTACACAAACACCCATTGATACTTACAATATTCTGGAACACCCTTTCTGCACACAGACTCTGGCTTTCTTTAACCTTCCATTCTTCTCATGAAATAGATGTTAAAGATTATTTCTCTTCCAAATGAATACCTGTAACATATCTCCTAGCATCTTGCAAGGCTTGGAAACAGAAGCTAGTGTAATAATTAGCATTGCAAAAACTCATTCTCTTCCTGTTTATTAAGCAAATGTTCTTGGAAAGGCCCTTAAATTGTAATTTACATGTTGCATTATACATACATATTCTTGGAACTTTACTCAGATTTTTCTGCATAATTTTAATGCCTTAAAATGCTTGTATATGCATGTAGCTACTCTTCTGAAGATTAACGAAACCAGCAAAAAAAAAAAAAAAAATCAAATTAGGAACAATTTCAATGTAAAATTTTGAACATAACTGGCCACTTTTTTCCTTTTAATTTTTCTCTGCTATAGTTTGGCCTGAAGTCTCAAAGATTTGGGGAAAGGGGAAAAAAATCTAAATTACAAAACAGTTGGTATCTTAGATTTTATCTCTTCCTTCTTTTTCCCTTTGGAGCACAGACCCAGTTCTGGCCCCCATTCATTTATGGAAGCGGTCTTGGCAGCCCCTGTAGGGATACGAGGAACAGAATGACAGGTTCGGGCTGGTCCCTCTCCTGAGAAGAGGAAGAGGAAGAGGACACCTTGCTTGCCAAAGGGCAACACTGGTTACAGGGTCACTAACCTCCGATGGGACAATGAGCTCTCCAGCTCTGGGAGATGGGGACACACTTGCTAACTGGTCAGCTGAAACTTAGCAAGATCTTCTTTTTTCAATTCTTGGTAAAAACCACTCTAAAATGTATTATAGTTTAAGAAGCAAAAATTCTCTTCTCAGTTGGATACCAAAAAAAAAAAAGCTAAATATTATATGATATCACTTATATGAAGAATCTAAAACAATGATACAAATGAACTTATTTACAAAACAGAAACACACATAGAAAACAAACTTATGGTTACCAGGAGGGAAGGTGGGTCGGGAGAGATAAATTGGGAGTTTGGGCTTAGCAGATGCAAAACTACTATAGATAAAATAGACAAACAACAAGGTCTTACTGCACAGGACAGGGAACTATATTCAGTACCTTGTAATAACCTGTAATGAAAAAGAATATGAAAAGAAATATATGTGTGTGTATAACTGAATCGCAATGCTGTACACCAGAAATTAACACTACATTGCAAACTGACTATACGTCAATTAAAAAAAGAAAAGCTATGTTGAAAGAAGCAGAAAATGAGTGGTTCCCTCTTTGTCCAGGGGAATCCTTCCCTTGCCTGGAAAGATGAACGCACCGGTCCACGAAGTGAGCAAGAGAATCACCATCACGTATCCACAGCGCTCATTTGGAATTAGAGAGGCAGGGCTGGCAAAGGGGCTCTGCAATCTCTCATAACCCCCTTTCAGCTGCACCGCTTGAACCAGGCTTTGAGTCGCCCCATCAGTATCAAAAGCACACAGATCACCAGATCCAGCACGGACTTGTCAGCTCTTCAGTGACTTGATCTGAGAGCAGCATCTCTCGTGCGATCTGGGCTTGCAGCGTCCTTGCTGAAGCACACTCCCGGCTTTGTTCTCCATGACTCCACATTCTCTTGGTCCTCCTGTTCTCTCTTGCTCCTTTCTAATTGTCTGTCCTAATTCTAAGCATTGAAGTTCCTTAATCCTAAATCTTTTCTCTGCTCTCTGCTGTCTTTTCCCTCCTTGTTGTCATCATCGATTGATGTGATTCCAACTTCCATCTATACACAGATGACTTGTAAATTCATATCTGACACAGCTCACCTCTGAGTCCCAGACCTGTTTCCCATTACGATCTCCACCTGGCTGTCTCAAGAACACATCGAACTTAACAGAGTTTTACCTTCTCTTCGCCTCTCCCCTGACCTGGTACTTCTCTACTGTTTCTTATTAGTAAATGGCCTCTCCATCTTTCCATTAGTCCATTCTTGAATCCTCTGTTTCCCTTACATCCATATCTAATCATCAGTTCTGTCTTTTTCCTCCGAAATCTCATCAGCATCTCCAGCTCCACCTCCATCGTTGTTCAGCTGTAGTCACTGACCTGAACTCACACGATGGTCTCTTAATTTGTTCTCCGTGTTCCTTGCTCTACTCTATTCTGCACACCAGTCGGAAAGAGTTTTAGAAAAAGACTAATTTGGTTGTGTCCTTTCCCCTTTAAAGTCACTGAATATGTACGTTCAAGTGCACTCTTCCCCGTGGGATGCTGGACCCGTTGACTGAGCCTTGCTCCTTCCCCAGCCCCACTCCCTGCACCAGGCTCCTATTCCACAGGATGCCCTGTTCCCTCCCGAGAAGGGGCACGTGGACACCCTGTTCCCTCTGCCTGGCTCCACCTTCTCTTCCTTCCCATGACACTGGCTAACTAGTCATACACACTTCCCTAAATCTCAGGTCAAATTTTAGTTTCTCAGCATGAGCTTCACTAACCCCCAAGCAAAGCCATTATGCACTTTTCTAGAACCTTGAGGACCTGCAAGTTCTTCCTTCTTGTCACAGTTGGCACATCTGTATTTATCTGTGTGGTTATTTGATGGATGCCTCTGGAAAGAAGCTGGAAGCTCCACCAGGACAAGGACCAAGGCTGTTTTGCTCCTGATTAAGGTCAAGGCAAACCAAACCCATGCCAGCTGGTTCTCAGCAAAGATGCATGGAATGGAGGACTCCCACCACAGGGAGGAGATTCTCAGCATCCCCAGGATCATTGTGGACCCCGCCCTGCCTGCCTTCCTCCTGCACGCCCCTCCACACCGGCTCGCAGGACGCTCAAAAAGTGGTACGAGAAAGGCAACGGTCGGCAAGGTTGCCGGCCCAGCTGTGAAAGCTGATTCTTGGCAACAAGGAGACAGGATGTGGACTGGATTCACCAGAATTGTTCCTGCGATGTCTGGGAACTCCCATTCCTGAGTGAGATTTCTCTTTGATTTTTACGTTTCATTCTGTGCTTGTTTCACGCTGATATCAAGAACAATTGGGGGTGGTGTCTTTTTTTTTTTTTTAACTTTCAAGAAGACTTAGTAAGTATTTGAAATTGAAGTTTCCTTGAAAACTTGGAAGTATCCGCCTGTAAAATTGCATGAGTCTGGTGTTTTATTTGTGAAAAGATTTTTAAATATTCATTCAATTTGTTTAATGCTTATAAGACGGTTCAGGCTTTCTAATTCAACCACAGGTCATCTCAGATTTTGAAAAGCCAATTTTGGTGTATTTCTAGGAATCCGTCCATTTCGTCTAAAATTTTATAATTAAAAAAAAAAAAAAAACTCTTTAAATCTGTCCTTATGTTTCTCCTTTGCAGGCCTATTACTGAGAATCTGTGCCCTCCCTTTCTTGACCAGTGTCCCCAGAGGACTATTTTGCTGCCTTTTCCAAGACCCAGTGTTTGACACCGCTGACCCCCCCAGTGTTATCTTTGCTATTTTATTTCTCTCTGCTTTTAACTTTTACCATAACAGCTTTCTTTTTGCATTCTAGGCTTCTATTGATTTATTTTTCTAGCTTCTTAGATGAAAAGCTCAACATAATATCTCATTAAATTCTTTCCCAGTCTGTTGCTCTCAGCTTCCCTGGAAACCTTACCTGGACTCTCCCCATGTGTTTTCATGGGTGTTACTTTCCTTATTGTTCAGTTATATTCTTTTTGTTTGCATTGATTTTTCTTTCATTGGAATTTGACACACGAATTTGAAGTTTTGTAAATATCTCAAGATTCACACTTTTCAAAAGTCATGATTGATTTGATTTACCACTGACTGCCTTATAACCAGAGCATGTAGTGCCCTTTAATTCTTGGAAATTCGTTTAGACTTGTTCCACTTGTGGTGGAGTGTATGATGCTTATGTACACGTCCCTTGTAGTGGTGAAAATGACGGCGTTCTCAAACCACGGAGTGGAGTTTGTGTTATACGCCCACTAAACCCAGCTGGCTGATTGTGATGTTTAACTCTTTCTATCTGTACTAAATATGTCCCTGCCTGATCTGTCAATCTCTAACCAGGTTATGTGGCTGTATTCAAGTCTGTTAATGAATTTGCCTGTATCACCATATAATTCTGTCCATTTTTTTTTGTTTTTATATTTTGTGGCTATTTTATTATATCCATAAATATTTAGAATTTTTATAACCTCCTAGACAATTCAAATTTAAATCAGGATATAATGACCCTCTTCATCTGTAATAACAGTTTTTGCATTTTTAGCCTTTTTTCTGATATTAATATTACTATGTCAGATTTCTTTTGGTTGTTATTTGCCGTGCATACAGTTTCCAGTTAATTACCTGAACACATCTATATTCTCATGCTTTAGGCATAGCTCTTGCAAAAATTTGATTTCTAAAATTCTATCTAGCACATTTATTCCTTGTGATTACTAATATATTTGGATTTATTTTCACCATCTCATTTTGTACTTCATCTTTGTCACACTGTTTTCTGAATTTCTTTATTCTTTTGTCACTTATTTTATATATATACACACACACACACACACACACACACACACACACACACACACATTCTAAAGTAGTGTGTCTTAAGTTAATTCAGCATATTTACTCTTCTCGTGAACAAGACAGAGAGCATAGGGTTCTCTCTCACCGTCCATGTCTGGCTTACCCGTGATTGTCAGTCCTATGATCTCATTGCATTAATTTTGCTCCATTAAATTACACATTCCAGTTATCACTCCACGAGCCAGTGCTGGGCAGACTGGGCGTGTGCTCCGAGGTCCTCCTCCCCTCACTGTCCTCTGAGATGCTTCTCATTGTCTCTGAAGTCGATCCTGTCAAAGTCCCTTTAGGAAGTCTCCAGGGTTGTAAAATCTTCAGTTTTTGTTTTTCTAAAAATTCTTATTATTTCACTCTTGATCTTGAGAGATCATTTCATCACCTACAGAAATCTAGACTCATGTTTGTCTTCCTCATCCTTTTAAAGATACCCTCCACTTTCTCCTGGTGTGTACCTACGGTTTGATTTCTTTTAATCAGTTCTGAAAAGTTCCCGTATCAGCTCTTCTTTCTTTCCCTCCCTTGTGTTCTATTTTCTTGGTCGTTCTCCGTGTGTGTCTGACCCTCCCAGTATGCGACGTCTTTGGGACTGAAGGCATTTGTGGCTTCTGCTGGTTCTCCCTCGTGCAGACTCGTTTCCTTATGGGGCACTGATTTGCTGTCTGTTATGAGCTAATATTGGGTCAAATGTAATGTATGCAGATCCCTCGGGACCAGGATGAGAACTGTTTTCCCCAGAGAGGATTTGCCTTAAACACACCGAGTACCAATGGGAAGGGTCACGTAGTGCCTGAGCCTGGGGCTCCCTTGAGTTCATGGTGCCCGGTGCAGCCGACCTCCAGATCCACACGAGACCAAGGAGACGTCCCGTGTTCTCAGAGGAGACGATTTTCCCCTTCAGAAATGGACAGAGTTAGAGACGTTCTTCTGGGTGCCCTCATCAGGTTTCATCCACGCCCCATTTCTCTGAAGCCGTGGTGCCTTCAGTTGTCCTAGTTTTGCGTGGGAGGCTTGACTCCAACAAGCCCACTGTGCAAGCATCTTCAAAGGTCAGTCCCTCATTCCTCTCCGGGGCCACGTCAGTCCCCAAAGCAAGGCTGCCAGGACTGTCGTCTGGTCCCAAACTTTGGCATGTGGGTTTTATTGTTTGCCTTCCCGCAGCTCTGGTTTCATTTTATTCAGATTTTTTCTAGCCCTTAGAGTTCTGGGCTGGTGTGTGTGTGTGTGTGTGTGTAACTTACTCAGCCTGAGGACATTTCGGGAATCCTGATTTGCCCCTCCTCCCATCAGCAGATTTCCGTGGAAACCTCTGCTCTTCTGTAAAAGAGGGGTTTTGGCAACTGAATTCCCTTCAGTTCTTAGATTCTATGGAATAACTAAATCCAGCCCGTGTTGGGTGTGATAGGGTGTGTATGTATATGTGTGTGTGTGTGTCTGTGTGTGTGTAAAGCAGAGACTGGGTGAAGACCATTGTGAAAACTTCTTTTTGCCTTAGTTCTCTCTCTCTCTTCCCCACCAGCGAAGAGAGCTGAGGGAGTCGCAGCACACCGTGATTCGTGGTCCATCCATGGACACCTTCCCCCCAGGCTTTATTCTTTCAGCCTTTTCCTCTTCATTGGTCACCACGGGCACAATCCTTTCTGGACCAAGGCACCCACTCAGATGTGTTTTTTAAATGTCCTTGGATGCAAATGTATCCTTGAAAGACATACAATATAAACATGACCTTAAACCACACAAATCATTTTGTGCTGCAGACCCCATTTTGTTTTTCCACTCAATGCTGTTTTCGAGATCTCTCCATGTTGCTAAATTTTGCTTCTCACAGTGGCATAAAATGCAAACATACATTTTCATCAAGTGTACTTACCTGGTCACCTAGGGATGGGCACCTGGGTTTCTTCCAACCCCTCCTATCACAAATAGCACCACACATCTTCCCATGCAGACCAGCATGAGCTTCTCTGAACAGAGTATATACATGCTTGTCTTTCATAGAAGCCACAGGTGCTCTCCAGGGTGAATGAACCTGATTCCTCTTCCAACAAGGACTGAGGGTACCCATTTACTACTTCATAACCAGCTGAAGGAAGACGGACCAGATGTGGACCATGCAGTAGCAGTGAGAGTGGTGAGAAAAAAGATTCTGGATGTGTTTTCAAAGTAGACCCTGGAGTTTCCTAATGGAGTCATTGTGGGATGTGAAAGGAAAAGGGAAGTTAAGGAGTCTCCAAGGAACGGAAACTGAGTGCCTTGTATTGACGTCAACCAAGGTGGGAAGGACTGGAGGACTAGACTGGGGAGTAAGAAGGAAAAGTCAGGAACTGGTCTTAAGTATGCAGAGTTTAGGTGTTTAATTAGAGACCCACATGGAAACAGGGAGCAGGCAACTGGACATCCAGTTTGAACTTCACGGGAGAGCTCTGTGCAGGAGATAGAGATTTGGGAGTCATCAGCACGCAGATGGTGCTCAAAACCGTAACGTCGGATGAAATCCCCCAGGGAGCATGTGTGGCCATAGAGGGGGGAGGCACAAATCCTGAGTCTGAGCCTGTGCATGTTCTAAATGGATGAGGCTGGGAAAAGGAGAAGAAACAGCAAAGGAGCACCCAAAGGGATAGAGGAAAACCAATGGAGCGTGCCATCCTGGAAGACAGAAGATCTACCAAGGAGGGGGAGGAATACATTTGTTAAATCCACCTGGAAGGCTCACCCCCCACAAGAGCATGATTGACAGCTGGACTTGCTAGGCGGCCATCGGTGACCTAAGGAGGGGAGTTGTGAGGTGAAGAAAGCATCGATCTTGGGTTGGGTGTGAGTAAAAATGAGAGTGAATACAGATCACATTTTTGAAGAATATTGCTTTTACAGAGAAGTCTATAGGGACAGAGAGATCACAGGTTTTTGTTTGTGTCTTTTATGATAGGAGAACTCGTAACCTGTTGATGTTGGAATTGGTCCAGGAATGGGAAAAATTGGTGATGTAGGAGGGAGGAGAGAATGGCTGGGCAATACATTGGAGACCCCAGTGCACAGATGGGGAGCTTGACCTCGGAGAGATTGAGCAGTTCATCTGTGGTAACAGGTAGGAAGGCAGAGTATTTCCTCACAGACTTCTCGGAATGTGGGTAGAAGCAGTTAATGTAAATTTGTTAAATTCAAGGCTGAGAGTGAGGAAGGGACATTTGTTGGGGCTTTAGGAGGGAGAGGAAAGTGTGAAACAGTCAACTAGGTGACCCTGAACATCTGAGGCTTCCCTTTGCAGAAAAGAGCTGTTCTTGAGAGTTTGACTGAACTCACAGGAAAGAGTGTGAGCTTTCCTTTTGCTTGGAGAAATCTGATTATCATTTAAATTTCCTTAATAGTTATCTGTGTACTCAGTTTTTCTGTTACTTCTAAGCCTTTTTAATATTTTATAATTTTTCCCAGAAATAGATCCTTTCAATTAGTTTTAAAATGCACTATAATTGTTATTAAGATTCTTTCCATTTTTTAAGTCAGTAAGATCTGTTCTTTCCTCTTTTTCTTTCAATATTATTTTAAAATTTTCTTTGGCCAAAGTTTGTCTTTTTACTAACATTTCAGAGAAGCAAATATTGTTATTATTCCTGTTGTCGGACTTGTTCCTTTTTTTTTTGATCTTGCACATTTTTGTATTTTTCTTCCCACTTGTCTTTGCTTACTCTTTTTTTTTTTTTCCTAGATTTCTGCTTTGGATGTTGACTTCTCTGCTTTGTTTTTTTTTTTCCCCCTAGTTTCTAATAAATGTGGTCCCTCCTGAGCGTGTTAGCAGCTGCCCACAAAATTTGGGATGCGGTGCCCTGACTGCTCCTTAGTTCCAAGTATTTCTTTTTTAACACAAGGGTTATTTAATATATTTCTGTTTATTTCTTAACATACAGAATTTTTAAATTATTCTTTTGCATGGAGTCACAGTTCTACTGGGTTATGGATGGAGAACCCTTCCGTGTTGTCATTTTCTCCCTGGGTGAATCTGCCCTGCGTGTTCTCAGCCTCATCCTTCCAGTGTCTCTACCAAGGGACATGCTGTCTTGTTGACATCGATCAAAACTCACCCTTGTAAAGGTCGGAAGTCCCAAATGTGTCAGCGTCTGCAGGGCTGGGCCCTCCCGGAGGCTCCAGGGCGGCTCCAGGGCAGGGCTGCCGGCTTCCAGAGGCTGCTGTGTTCTGACTGCTGGCGCTTCCCTCCTCTCCCCAGCCTGGGGTGGGCAGTCGGCTGTCTTCCACGTTGCATCCCTGAGACGCTGAATCTCCTGGCTCCCTCCTTCCTTGTGAGGACCCTCGTGGCCCCACTGAGCCCAAGCAGATGACCCAGGATCGTCTCCCCATCTTAAGATCCTGAGCCAGGCACAGGGCCCGAGTCCCTCCTGCCCAGTAAGGGGACGTATCCACAGGTTCTGGGGACCTGGGCTGTTCTGGGGAGGGGGGAGGAGGGCATGGTTCCGCCCGCCACCGGGGAGTGCAGAGGCAGAAGCTGTAACCACCAGGTCCCCGGGAGACACAGTGAGAGGAATCTGATGAACAGGGCCTGCCAGGGGCGCGTGTCTTCTCAGCGTCCTAGAGAAACAACACAACAACAACACAAACAGCAACAACTACAAAGCTTCCCGAGGAGAAGCACCGAGAGGAGGAGCCGGGGGCGGGGCTCGGGGCGGGGCTCGGGGACGCGCGGCAGTGGCCCCGCGCAGGCGCAGTGAGCCGCCCGCGCCCACGTGTGGACAAGCGCCCAGCGCAGCGCTGGGAAAGGTCACCTATGAATATTCAGGGACTGATTATACTCGAGAAGGAACTGAACAGGCCGTGCTGAAAAAAAATTGCTGTTTCATATTGCCAGGCGCTTTCCGCCCCAGCGGAGCTCAGAACTCCTTTGCCGTTTCCTCTTGCTGTGCTTCAGCCTGAGTCTGGGCTGGCGGGAAAGGCGTCCGGCCGCGGGGCACCCGGCCCCGGCCCCCGCGCGGCCCGGACGTGCGTCTCAGAGAATCCTGGGCCGGCCGGGCCGGGCTGCTGGCCCCTGAGAGCTGGAGCCCAGGCGGGTGTGAGGGGCGTCCCAGCCCGCCCAGGGAACGCAGTCAGGACGGAACCCGCGTGGTCCTCAGAGGCTCGCGTGCATCCAGGGAGCACATCCCTGGGTGCGGGACTCTCGCCGCGACGTCCCCTGGTACCTCTCAGGCTCCTTCTTCTGGGCGGGTCAGAGTCCTCCAAGTCTATTTCTTGTCAAAACAGCCCCGGGCGCCCTCTCTCCAGAAGCCTCCTCAGTTCTACAAACTATTCTCCCTCTTCTGTCATGTGGTTTGCAAAAGAGCCTGGAAAAAATTTTTTTCAATTTTATCTAGTTATAAATTGCCTTTTTTGGGGAGACGCAAATGGCTGCTCAAAGTGATTGATTAAATAAAATGCAAAAGGGGTACCGACCTACAACAAACGTTAACAGGCCCTTCAGGAACCCAGCTGGGATGTTAGCTTTAAGTGAGAAACTCACGTTGTGGGATAAAAACATCCCAAAGCAAAACAGGAGGGGGAAAAAAGAAATTTTGAGCGAGATTCTGGAGTGACGCACTTAGCATTATCAGTAATGATAAAATAATAGTGTGCGTGAACGCTCCTCTGAGAACTCCTCTTCTTTTCCATTACAGTTTATTACAGGATGTTGAATACAGTTCCCTGTGCTGTACGGCAGGGCCTTGCTGTTTACCTCTTCTGCATGTGGTAGTTTGTATCTGCAAATGCCAGACTCCCAGTTTATCCCTCCCCTGAGAACTCGCTATGTACTATGTCATTTGATGTTAATAACCTGTGCATAGAGGTGGATTATTCCCATTTACACGAGATGAAATGGGAGCACAGAGATGCTGAATAACTTTTCCAAGGGCACGCTTGTTAATAAGTGACTGATTTCAGAACATACACTGACACTTCAGTGTCCTCTGTCTTCGCATGGCTTAAACAGCGAATGGCACTTAGAAATGGAAACTTCCTGGGAATTTTGAAGCTGACATAATGTCTTTTTTCTCCTCACCAGTAGGAACAGGTTGGAGGAACTTGAAATATTTGCACGACTGACTTCTTGGTACCCTTTACAGACTAAGTCTCTGAAAGCATTTTCAATCACTATAAGAAAATTACTCATAATGTCACTTTTGCCTTTACTGTTCAGTGCAGTTTCTCTTTGATTCAGAGGAACGTTTTACAAGACTCAGGTCAGATTTTCCTTGTACACTGGGAGATGTATTTATGTCTTAGGAGTATTGCCACAAAGTGACACACATTGGGTGGCTTATATTGAATAAAGTTCCCTGTGTTATACAGTAGAAACTTGTGGTTTATCTATTTTATATATAGTAGCTAGCATCTGCAAATCTCAAATTCCTACTTTATCCCTCCCTACCCACTTCTGCATTCCCCCCCGTAACTGTAAGTTTGTTTTCTATGTTTGTGAGTCTGTTTCTGTTTTGTAAATAAGTTCATTTGTGTATTTTTTTTTAGATTCCACATATGAGTGACATCATATGGTATTTTTCTTTCTCTTTCTGACTTACTTCACTTAGACTGATGATCTCCAGTTCCATCCAGGCTGCTGCAAAAGACATTATTTTATTCTTTTTTATAGCTGAATAGTATTCTTTTGTATAAACATACCACAGCTTCTTTTTCTGTTGATGGACATTTAGGTAGTTTCCATATCTTGGCTATTGTAAACAGTGCTGCTATGAACATTGGGGTGCAGGTGTCTTTTTGAATTAGAGTTCCCTCTGGATATGTGGCCAAGGGTGGGATTGCTGGATCATATGGTAAGTCTACTTTTAGTCTTTTAAGGAATCTCCATACTGTTTTCCACAATGGCTGCACAAACTGCATTCCCACCAACAGAGTAGGAGGCTTCCCTTTTCTTCACACCCCCTCCAGCATTTATCATTTGTAGTCTTTTTTTTTTTTTTCCCCAGTGGTTGAGTGTTATAATGAATCAAAAGTGATCTTTTAAATGATGGCCATTCTGACTGGCATGAGGTGATACCGCATTGAAGTTTTAAATTGCATTTCTCTGATAATTAGCGATGTGGAGCCAGGCCAGGAATCGTAAATGACACAAAGCTAACACTTGATAGCAGCATGGTGACTCTTTGCCTTACTTACAAAAAGACCAGTGTGGACATCACATTCTACGTCATAACAGCAGGATGGTGGAGGTGACAGCCAGACCCTCTGTCACACCTCTGTGGACACATACAGAAACAGACCAGGGTCACAGGGCATCGTGGTGCCAGATGCTGGACGTGAAGCCAAGTGTCCCCCCTCCTGGCTGCTCTCTCCTCCCCACCACAGTGTGGTCCAGGTTGACAACCTGGTGGAATGAAGCTCAGTTGCCTTAATTTGGCTGCTCAGCCTGGTTACTTCATATCTGTCCCACAAGACAACCTCCTCATGCAGGGAAATCCAACACGAACCTCAACCATCCTGGGCTCTGCTCCCTGTCAACAAGCCAGGAGTCATCCTTGAGGTGGCATGTGTCCACTGGAATGTGGGTGACAGGTCGATCCCACCCACCCCGTGCCCAGTCTTTTCACCTCCCACCGATGAGTCACTGTCACACTCGCCTCCCCACAGTGTCACCTCTGTTCTCCCAGCGTGAATCGTCGCAACTCGATTCAAGCATCTCTCTTTCACACAAGCTCCATCCTGCGTCCATGTGGCTTCAGGGTTGTTACAACGGCTGCCAGTTAGTGGAACACACCTACAGTGACCAAACTGTCCCCAAAAGCCCCCTCAGGGAAAAGCATGGCACCCCTCAGGCCGACTTCCATGGCTCCCCACTTGAGTCCCCAAAACATCTCTAATTCCTGTGGTACAATGAGCATAGAAGACTTTCACCTCCATTGTCCTCTTTAAAAGCATCTTCACTCATCTCTGCCTTAACTTTCCTTCTCTGTGTGAGGATGAGTAGGCACTGGACAGAAATACCGCCGGCTGCAGACCACGGTGAGAGATGTGCAGAGCAGCAACAGCCAAAATCAAAAGCCTCGCATCTGATTTTCAAGCAGTCTTGGAGCTGGTTGATATTTGGAATGTCTATGACATCTTATTTCCAGGTTATATTTGCTTTTTCGAATGTATGATTTCTCTCTTTTCACATGTACCTTGAAACACCTTAACCGAATAATATTCACGCCGCTCCCTCTCCTTCCTCTTCCCTCCTCGCCGTCCTGCCTCCTTTGCGTGTTCCCAGGTAGGAGTTCTGCATTTCTCTGTTTTTAGATCCAGTGGCTCATGATTGGCGTTTACTTTTTTGTCTACATAAAATCTGAGAGTATTTTATCTTTTAATAATATATGTCAAACCACTCCCATTAATTTTGGGGGGGGGTAATTAGGTTTATTTACTTTATTTATTTATTTTCTGATGGAAGTACTGGGGATTGAACGCAGGACCACGTGCATGCTAAGCACATGCTCTACCACTGAGCTATGCCCCTCACTCCTCCCATTAATTTTTATAAAAGGAATAACACCAACATGTCAATTATCTTGTTCTCTGTTCCCTTCCCGAATGTCTCTGTCCTGTTTATTCACGTTCTCCCACCCCTGTGTTGTCCGACGTAGTGGAATTCTTTCACCTCCATCAACGTGACACACTCCTTCACGCCCTCCGCCTGCCGTGCTCCCCTCCCGCATCTTCCATCGCCGCCTTGGCTTGGCGAACACTTGCTCGTTCTGAAGTCTCATCTCAAATGATTCTGCCCTGGAAGAGCCTCCTTCGCCCTCTGCCCTCTGGCAACCTGCAACCAATCTCCCGGTCTTATATGATTACATGTTCTGTCGAGCTGCTTTGCAAGAGTGCAAACCCCGTAAGGTTAGAGATGATTCTGCAACCGAGCACACAGCGTGGTTCCTGGGACAAAGTGACTCAGTAAATATCTGTAATAGCTGAATGCGTAGTTAGTGAGTTAGAGAGCCCAGCTAGCCACGGATGGAGAGCGTTGTCTCCAGACGGGTAGGACCAGGCTCAGATCGCAGCTCCTGTATCTTCTCTGTATGACAGTCTGCATGGCCTCTTTTCCTGCATCCCATTATATTAAATATGGATCATGTGTGAATCTGCTTTCGGGGTGCTGGGAAGTCAAATGAGATGATAAATGTAGAAGGCGAGCTTTAAGCTTCTAAGCAACATAAGCTCTCACTAGACATTTATTTAAGAGACTAAGAAACACTGGATTTGAATCTAGGACTTTGGATTCCAGATCTCATTTCCCTTTTCATTAAACCAGGTTCTCAGTCCAGAGATGGTGGAGAGAGATTTGGGAGCCAGGTGGAGAAGGCCTGAAGGTGAGTGACAAGGTGTGAAGCCAGAAGCCACTTCGGTTGAACCCACCTGCATCCACGGACTGAGCAGTGGTTTTTGTGACTTGTCCTGAGAGCAGCGGCTAAAACACATTCTCATGGAGATAGAGCCTTCCTTCTGGGGGGAACCGCCTTCAGTTTGGTATCACAGAAGCAAACGGGACAATTAACAGATCTGCAGACAGATGATGCCGGGTTGTGGAAAAGTGTAGACCTGAGTCTCGCTGTCTACGTAGCACACATGAGTCCAGCAAGAAAGGTCTGAAAAGGTTTCACAACAACCTGAACCTTCAAGGGAGAGTGGAATAGACCAGCCTAGACCAGACCAGCCCATTCCAGTCCACAGTTACCCAGGAGCAAGACTTACCGACTTGGAGAAAGTATGTCTGAGATGGCAGCGCAGCTTCTTCCGTCAGCGGCCAGTGGTGCTGTGTCTTAAGTACCTAGTCTTAAGAAACTTTCTCTTGCTGTTTTTGCAACATAGTCGGTGTAACTGTGACAGTCCCAGCACCAGCGTGATCAAATTCTGAAGCCGCATGTGAGCAGAATGGAAAGGCTTTCGCCCATCAGCAACATCCACCCGGAGCCCAGACTGGGGGAAATGTCAGAACGTATGTCACCATCTTTGGCCTGGAGATTACATTTTCCCATCATCATCTCGCCAACTGAGTCACCTCAGTAACTAGACAGAGAAGCGTGTCCTTCCTCTGCGCCCTCCCATAGACAGCAGAGCGCAGCACAGTGGAAGTCCCGGATCAGCGAGACCACACGCATTTCTAGATGTCATTTGATCACTGCAGCTTTTCTAACAACTCACAGACCTGAGCTCTGCAAAACCACACTTACTGGGAAGAAAACATTTGCTTCAGGAGGCTTAAAGGTAGGGGTAAAACAATTTGTATTCGTTTAAAACATAATGTCATCTATAATTAATGGGAAAACTCTGGCTCAGTAGAGCTTGAAACTACAACATACATTGGAAGCTGGATTTCTAGTTCCCGAGATGAGAAAGACATTCACCCTTAAGCTTTCATTTTGTTTTGTTTTGTTTTTTCGTGGAAAAAAATGATCTCCAGTGATGGAACATTTGGTATCTTTTTAGTATGTTTTTGACGAGTGCTGTGTGCTCTCACGTTGTAAGAGCAAGGCTCCTCTGCTTTTAAACCATGGCCCTGAAACAGCAGGTGTCAACTTGGGTAACTGCGAATTCTTCTGATGCCTGCCCTCCGAGCCAACATTTGAACTCCTGACACAGTTTTTTAAAAGAAGGTTTTAAAAAAGACAGTTTAAAGGCTTTTTTTCTATCTTGATATACATTCAAAAAATAAAGGCTTCCATTTTGTAAGACAATGTTGAGAAAAAAGTTGTGACTCACTGTAATATTATTGAAATCAACTCCTCAATAAATGTCCATCTAAATGCGTGATGCACAACCATGCAGAATGACGCCTGCACCCCCCTGAGAGAATCGCGCCCCCACAGAAGTCTCACTGAGCCTATGGACAGGGAACTGTCCCAGGGAACACGGCGGGGGCCATTGCCTCATTCATTTCATCAGTCTGTTTTTCAAAACCTTGTCAGTTTTCCTGTATGTAAGGGGTCTTCATGCTTCAGCCTCATTCATATACACAATCAGACCTAGAAAAGCACCTGAATAATTCCAACACAAATAAGACTTAAAAACAATACGAGTACACTGATGAACTTGTTTACCAAACAGAAGCAAACTTGCGGACATAGTTAACAGACTTACGGTTACTGGGGGAAGAGGGTGGGAAGGGGTAAACTGGGAGTTCGAGATTTGGAAACATTAACCACTATACATAAAATAGGTAAAGAGCGAAATTTCTTCTGACCAGCACAGGGGACTACACTCAACGTCTTACAGTAACCTACAGAGAAAACGAATATGCCAATGAATGTATGTGTGCATGTGCGCGACTGAAACACGATGCTGGCCGCCAGAAAGTGACACACTGCAACCGACGGCACTTCAGTTAAAATAAATATATATATATATATATACATGTACAAATATCAGCACTAAGGGTTCAGAAGAAGGACAGGGATTCAGAAAATTCCCCTAGAAGACACTGGCGCTTGTGTTGAGGTTGACAGGGAGGTAAAACTGTAACAGACACAGATGAGAAGAGAAAACGCCCTCCAGGTGGGCAAGGTGGTTGGAAGAAAAGTACAAAGAGGAGGTGACCTAAGATAATCAGCCAAGTGTCCTTTATTCACCCGACATGGAGTCCAAATCATGGCGTCCATCAGCGACGGCAGTAATGCAATTTGAGACTGAGTCGCAGGGGCTCTTGAAAGGCTCACAAAAAAAGGCTGAAATTTACCGCTGACATCACAAATCTTAAGCTTTCGTTCGTTTGTTTGTTTGTTTGTTTTTGAGCTGGAAATGTTCTGATTAAAGCTGCAATTGGTAACAGTGATTTGATAGAGGTGAGAACTCCGGAGGAAGCATGAGATGATTTAAGTCAGGGAGGGGAAAAGTACCCAGAAAAAGCAAAAGATGTCACCAGCTTAACCACGACAGCACTTGACAACACTCGTGCAAGGAGGGTGGGCTGCATTCAGCCAGAGAAAGAGCCAGGGGACCAGTTAGGAGCTGCCGGGGTGAGGGGGTCCGGACTGGACGACAGCAGGGAGACACCAGGCCGGGGTGTGGATAATGGTGCACGGCAAGACTCCCGGGCCGGGGTGGATGCCCGGCAGCAGGAACAGGCGGGAGGATGAGCAGCTGCGTCCTCTCTCCCTGCTGCAAGGTGACACGATGCCGTCGCATGGCGACGACCTCAGGCCTCGTGTCCTCCAGTGCTGCACCTTCTTCCTCCACCCACTTCAGGCCAGAGAAGAAAATGGTACTCGGCCTGCCCCTTTGGTTTTTGTGCCCTATTTCAGGCTGTTTGCCAATGAATCCTTCTCCCAGCCTCTTCTGCTTCTTTCAATATTTCATTTTATTTTGTTAAGTAAATTTCTTAGTCACACATTTTTTCAGTTACTGAAGTATAGTCAGTTTATAAAGCTGTGTCAACGTTCAGTGTCCAGCATCATGTTTCAGACATACATGTACATACATATATTCCTTTTCGTATTCTTTTTCATTCTAGGTTACTACAAGATATGGAAGATATCTCTGTGCTATACAGAAGAAACTTGTTGTTTATCTATTTTATATACAGTGGTTAGTCTCTCAATATTTCACAGCATCTATAGTTTCCAGTGTTATTTAAAAAAAAAAAAAAGCACTGAGGACTTGTCTACTGCTCCATCCCAACTCTGTTTACCTTCATTTTGGGTAAATCCCTTAGTTTCTCCCTGCTTCTGTTTCTTCCTGCTTCAGGTGACAAGGTTGGGTTGATGCCTCTCAGATACGTAATTCACTGACTGTCCGTCTTCATCCAGGAAGTCTTCTGTGACTTCTTCAGTAGCCTGTGTTCTGCTCCCTAATTTCTCCTCTGTGCTATTTTGGCAATTGCATTACAATCCTCCCCAAGGCAGAGATGATGACGTGCAGTTTCTCAAGCGCCCAGGGCGCTGAGAAAGTGCCTGCACCTAGGAGGCTTTTAGTAACAAAAAGCTGTTGAATTAATGAGGAGACAAACACTAAGGGAAAGTTCCAGGTCTCTCTAGTAATATTTAAACCCTGGTACCAAAGAGAATTTTCTGCCAGCTTTTCATCTCCAATTGGAGACTAAAGGTGGAAATTTGATGGCTGCCCATTGACAAACCAGATTGGAAAAAAAAAAAAAAACAAAAACTCTTGAAAAATTAAAAAGTTACACTATTTAAATATTCACAGATGTACAATTTTTCTCTACAGCATAGCATTTTATGTAACTTGAAATTGCTCTTGGGGCATCGATGCTAAGAACTAGGAAAAGATTTACTTTCTTTTCCATTATGGGGAGAAAAATACTCTGTTCAGGTTTTCCCGTAAGACTCTCCTTGAATATGCAGTTCTCGGGACCCTTCTGAGCCAGCCAGGTCCTGACCACATCGTCTCTCCATGTCCACCTTCCCGACCGAGCGACAGGAAGGGCAGTGAGAGTGACGAGCTGCCCGCCAGCAGACGCAGGGCAGCGGGAGAGCTTTGCCCACAGCCCTGCCTTCTGACAGGTCCACGCGTAACCAGGCCCGAGGGCAGCCAGCGGCCTCCCACAGGCCCACTGAACCATCGCAGCACAGCCTGGGTGTCCAGAACTCCTCACCGGGGCCCCAGCCCTTCCCCATCCCGCTCTTTTGAGCTTGATCGCCTCCGGGAGCAGTGGGAAAACCAGAGCATCCTGCTCTACCTGGTGGGGAGATGAGACAGGGAAGGACAAATTCACTCCTTCTAGAAACCGAGAACCAAGTTGGACTCCCTTTCAAGCCTCTCAGTTTCCAGACTGGGCAGCCTTCCGAGAGCCTGCCTCTCCCCCGGCGTTGACGTGGCGTGCCTGACGCAGCGGCGAGGAGACTGGTGAGGACGATGGTGGAAACCGCTGGAGCGACAGCCCTGAGGAAAGGGAGAGCTTGAGACCGAACACGCCAGGGGGAGGCTTGTCTCAGAGAGGAGCAGGGGCCGCCCCGGAGGCGAGCAGGAGGGCAGACCACGCGGGGCCAGAGGCCGCGCCGGCGCCCAGGGGCTCACAGCACATCTCCACTCCAAGGTCGAAAGTCACAAATCGAAATAGCATCATACATCACACTCACCCTGTGTTAGTTTTCCAATCTCCCTCCCCTCGCCCGTGCATCTGACTCGTCGTGGGGTCTCTAATGAAGTCGCCTTGTGTTATCCACAGCAGAGCCATCAGGGGAGCAGTCTTCAGACGGGGGTGTCGTGGACACGGCTTGCTGGGTGTACAAGGCTTTTATGCAGGAATTGGGGCAGATGATTAGAATGGAATCATATTCCAGATCCTTACTCTGCATAGATTCTCTTCCCTTCAGCTTGAAATGCTCCCGCAGCCCCTGGCCTGCGTTTCTCTCTTCACATTCACCTGGGTCTTCTCCTGCTTTGCCAAAGAGGGTCGTACACACCCCTCTGACGGGACTGGGTTCAGGGTGGGACCCAACAAAGGGGCAACAGGACAAGCACCGTCCTTCGACAACAAGCAGAAAAGCTTTGGAAAGATATTCTGAGGGTACCAGCGTCTCACATGAAGCAGGTGACAATCTCTGGGCCGTTCCAGGACCTGTACATCGACTTACCCACCCACCCGAGGCCAGAACTCCGAACAGATACGGTCCTCACGGGGACATGCTTAGCTGAAGTAAAAAGCCAAGTCAGGCTTTTTCTGGCAAAAAGTAAGTCTGCTTTCACGAATCAGGCCGACCTTGAGGAGCGGCTCGATCTGCGAGATTGTGTGGTCATCAGCCATCATTTTACAAGAATGCGATGAGAAAAATCCTCAACTCCGAGGCTGGAACAGAACGATAACAAGTAAGCCTCCATGCACATTCTAACGGGAAGTTCCCCCTGCAACTGTTAAACGTGTGATAAAATTTTCATTTTCCACTTCAATGCGTGAGAAGGTATGTACTTAGGTTTTCCACATTATTTTAGGGGCGCGGGAGCAGAAACGATGGAAAAGCGCAGACCAGCTGGTCCCGCTGCAGGAAGGTTGTCGCATTTTTCCTCTCACATAAAATACTCACGGGAATCAAATAATGCAGAGCGGGGATGCCACCCACGCAGGGGGAGCGCTGCCACTGCTCTGCGGCTGCTCCATCGTGAGTTCGCCACGCGGTGGGGTTTGGCCTGCGAGTGGCGTTCACGCCATATCCCTGGTGGTAACGCCCCCGTGGAGGAGACCCTGGTCCTTCCTGCGTCCGGTCACCGCACCCCGCAGCCCTGACGGGGGGCCAGCCTGGGGCACTTGCATCAGTACGTCCGCTCTCATCGGTGCCAGCGTCTGCATGAGGTGCCCGCCGCCATCAGGAAGGGACGGCGTTCTGTCCCTGCCGTGTCCTCGTGGCCATTCAGCTCATGTTTATCAGATGAGTTCTCCCCGCAGTGCACTCCCGGCACCGGGGCTCCAGGTATCCGCTGAATTCCCAGCAGTACGAAAAGTTCCCTTTTCTCCTGCACCGCCTACTGTCTGCTCCCCACTGCCCAAAATAACTTCCTTTCCCCAAACCATACCCCTGAAGACGATTCTAGAGTGAGGCATTTCTCCGTGGAGGGTGGGAGCCCCCGGGAGAGGGAAGCAAAGCCCCCACCCTTTTCCCTCCAGACGGAGCAGAGCAGACATACCGACACCACGGAGAAAGGCCTCTGGCAGAGCCCTGCAGCAAACCTGTTTGCGCCCCCAGCTGCCAAAACGATGGATGCACTGAGGCATTCGCCTTCAAGCTAGGATCCGGAAGGCGGCTCGGATCGATGCGTGCAAGGGCGTAGTCTTCGACAAACACCTGAGAAACCAGATACAAAAACTAAGGCGAGGCCGAGCATTTCTGTTTTCCAAAAACTTCCGTGAACGGAGATGCAGGCGGAGACTATCCGGTGTAAAAGCCACAGGTGAGGGTAGCAGAGGTGAGGCTACAGGACGACCAGGGAGGGGGCGGAGGGGCCGGCCCCTGCTTCACACCGCGGGCCGGGACACGAAGCGCGTGGCTGGGCCTGGTGTCCGCGAGGCCAGGAAGACAAGCTTACGGAACGGCCTGATCCCCCCGCCTTGGGACACGGAGACGATCACCACAAGGTCTTCCCGTCTGTTTTTCCTTCTGTGAGAGGACAGCCAGGAGCCCCGGGAAGCATTCACCATAGTCACGGTCGTAGCCTGGAAACCCCGAAGGGAGCCAGAGAAAGCGAGTCAGAAGCACCTGGAAAGGAAGGAGGCGTGGTGCGCGGAGGTGGTCACCCCCCCCCATCCCAGTCCACACGCAGGCGCTGTCGGGGAGTATCCGCCTCTAACGGTAAAACACAGCTGGTCGGGGGGAACAAAGCTAGCATTCCTCCTCTGTGAACTTCGGGGGCCTTTCGAGTTGTGGCAAACCCACAACAGGCATCTCCAGGTGAGACATGTACCTGAAGGCTTCCCAGAGGGGCTTTTAATTAAAAAAAAAATTTTTTATTGAAGTTTTGATCTACAGTGTTGTGTTAATTTCCGCTGCACAGCGCAGAGATTCATTCACCCTGCATCTTCCTTTCCATGTTCTTTTTCACTGCAGGCTGTTGCAAGTTACTGAACACAGTGCCCTGTGCTGGGCAGCAGGACCTTGCTGTTTACCTCTTCTATATACAGTGGTTAGTATCTGCCAATCTCGAATTCCCAATTTATCCTTCCCCACCCCATTTCCCCCCCCCCACCCCCCGGTAACCATGAGTTTGTTTTCTATGTCTGTGCGTCTGTCCAGAGGTTTTTTTTTAAAATAAACTATTTTACAAAACAAAGATACATGTGTGTGTTTGTATGTAACAGGGCTTTTGTATGAAAAATCTCCCCAATATTCCCCCCTAAAAAAATGGGGAAAGTTTTTATTTGATTGAAAAGTTTGATAATCTTCAAGTAAAATGGTGCTGCTGGAAAGTCTTTAAGCAAATCTAAAACTAGTCAGTCACTGGCATTCGCAATGAATGATGACTCTTAACTGTATTCCCTACTCTGAGGGGTTTTTCTTCCTCTAAAGTACATGAGTTATACTTTAGGAAATATAAAATACACAACCTACCAAAAGCAATCATCAGGCGGAACCCTAGAATCGGTCTCCGACAAGCTCGCAGGCGGGGGTGGGTCAGGCTGCGAGAGTGTCATGAAAACTGCACCTGGGGGTTGTTTTAAAGACCTTCCTCGACGGGCACCAAACAAACCAGGAACGGCAGGCTCACATGCACTTCTCTGGACCTTTGACCTAATGTTTTTTAAAGACCTTGGTAAGTTTATTTTGCACGTGGAGAGTTTTAAAGCATTGGCTATTACTGCTTTGACTTCGGACCCTTTTTACAAGCCCTATAAATTGAAGGCATTGATGTTTTTAAAAGGCGTTTTCACCATCTTGCATTTTCTCCAGTGAAAACTGGGTTGGGGGCGGGGTGCGCGGGTTTCTGTCTGCCAGGACAGCCGCCCCTCACCTTGGATGCTGATCTCCATTCCTTCAAAAGAACAGACATGGAAGGGGTGCGTACAGCTTGTTGAAATGGAATGTCTTGAAAGCCGTTCCCTTCCCTTCCCGTTTATTTTAGAGCCCCCTGTCTTTTTTCTCTCTCTGGTGCGCCAATGCGGTGTTCACCGCCCTGCACCCCGCACTGTCTTTGCAACAACACGCACGTGGCTCTTAGGGCCTCTAGGAGATCCGAGCAGCCGTGCAGCCCGGGTCTCCCCCACGGGAGCGGCGGGTCTTGCGCCCGAGGGCCCTGTGCCTCTCAGCCCAGGGGGGAAGGAATCAGTCACTTCCTGAACAGGGCCCTCACATGACACCGGCCTCCGCTGCCAGCCCCGGGGGCGGGGGCAGACTTATACATATGCATTTGCGAATGCATCCCTGTGGTGGGGCAGGCATAAATCCCCATAAAGTGTTGCTGCGCAGAAAGTAAATTCTGCAGCGCTTGCCGGAAGGACTGACTCCTCTGCTTCTCAGTTAAAACGATGCAGCCTTTTTTCTGAATCTCAGATTCTCTCTCCCTCTCTTCCATTCCTTGCAAATTTCTCCCAGGGACTATGTGTTTTAGTCTCAAGCCTGCCAATATTCTCCAAACACCGGGGTGGGGGTGGGTGGTCACCTACCTCCCTTGGATGCCTCCGTCTGCAATACTCATCTGCAAACAGTCTGCTGCGGGGCTTCTCCACCGTGTCCCTTCCACCGCCGGGAAGATCTGTGAGTCTCTGGCAGTTGTAATAACAGAGACGAGGATTATGTCTGTTCTCAGTGGCAGATTTAAAAGAGAAATACAAGATGAGATTGCAAACTACATGTATGACAAAAAAAAAGTGAGGGAAGGAACTAACCACCATCCTTTCCCTTGTACCCCCAACGACACCCCCAAAGCCCCTTCCCCCATCCCCTACCCCCGCCCCCTCCCCACCCCACCGTCTGTGTGGGTTCCGTTGGAGACTAGATTTCTCTATTAACAAAGCCCCCCACCTACTGATTCTGCCTGAATTCACCACCCTGGGCCCCCTCGCTCTACTTTTGCCCCCAGGAAACACAATTCCTAATGGTGACCCCTTTGTCTGCTGAGTTATGTCTGAAGAGCCAGGTCCTCCCCTTCGTGGGGGAGGTTTCCAATGTCATAGGGTCTCAAATGTTCACTCAGTTTACAAATCAGCAGAAAAATGAAGGGTCTAGTCCCTCCAATGTCTTCCAACAGTTCCTGGAGCCCACAGAACCCCACTCACACTGCACTTTGCCCAAGAAAGTAAGGACGCCCTTCCACGGACTGCTGGAGCTTATTAGAAACACTACTTCATCTCCCAATCAGCATTTTATTAAAAAATTAATGCCTGTGAAATGAGTTTTTGATACAAAGAAGCGTGGTTGTGACTTTTGTGGGGGGAGTTTAAAAACATTAGTCTCTTCAATAATTCATCTTTTATTCCTTTAGCCTTACTAAATATTAAAGAGGTTAAAGTTAAATATTTGAAAAGGAAATGCAACCGGAGCATCTCAGGGAGGGTGTGAGGGTGGGACCACACCGGCGCTGCTTGCCGTCAGCGCCCTGTGGGACCTGGGGGCGGGCAGTGTTGGCATGGGGGTCACACGCTGTCTTTGCTTGGATCTTACCTGGTGGGCAGGTGAGGCTCTCATGTCTTTATCCTCACCTGGGAGCTGCTGACAACGTCACAGCGGGTGACTGTGATGGACAAGCAAAGTGGAAATTTCGAGACATGAAACAGATACACATTTCCTCTGGAGCTGGGTCCGCCCAAGTCAGGGAGAGGAGAGCTGTCTCTGACTGTGGTCAGCACGGCAGACTGGCTGGGTGGTCAGACCCCCTGACTTTCGTCGGCCCAGCCCCTGAGTGGCTGCCACATTCCTGCTCTAATCTGGTTAGTGGGGTGAACAGCAGGGCCTTGTCTTGCTAAATCATCTACATAATTTCATCTGAGTTGATCTGAGCTAAAAGATACAAATTCCTCTCTTATTTGGCCCCCCGATAACACACACCTTTCCATCATTAGCAGCACAGTTTCCACCAGGCTGAGAAATTAATTGCAGAACGCATGCGTGGGACATCACTTCCAGAGTGATTTTCCTCCGATGGTGTCTCAGCAGCTTATCAGCATTGCCGCATCTCTGTGACGCCTTGTCAGGACTGACGACAATTACCACGTTACTGGGGTTGGGAAAAACCCCTCTTTCCCTTTAAAAGGGCATGTGTGTACTGACAGAGGTGCAGGTTGCTTTGCAGGAAGAAGTATCTCTGGTTTTAAGTGTCCACAAGAATGAATGCTCATTCTCTAATGGTTACCAGAAACCTCACCCCGAAACAGGAAACTTGCATCTCCTGCTCAAAAACAAACACCCCAGAACAAATCGCTGAAGGTCAAACCTCGCTGTGGGGACAATTCTGAATCCAGCCAGCAAACAATGCCTCGACCTATGAGAAGAGAGCAAAGTGTACCATATCTAAATTTGACCTTCTGCTTAGCGAGCTTCCATCAACAAGCCCAGAATGTCATCACCCGGGAGACAGGTGGAGTGGACTGGAGGCGTTTTGAAACATGTGGAGACCAGGATGGGCCAGGCTGGCGCTACCTCTCCCCAGACTCTCGTGCCTCGGTCCCTCCCTCCCCTCCATCAGGCCTCCCCAGCCAGCCCTCCAGCGCACACCCTGCTCAGGCGGGAAGTCTCAAAGAGAGAAGGCTTCTGATGACGGCCACGCAGTTTTTCACACGGTAGAGAAACCGGTAAGCCAAAAGCGGCTGGAAATACAATGAAAATGCTAATTGGGGGCACAGATCCCACTTCCATGTTTTATTAATGACATCTGCACCATATCTGTAAAATAATTTACATAATATGTTAATTCTCCAAAAGAGAGGGGAATGGGAGCTCATAATTGCACAGGGAATCAGCACTTTCCCTGCCTGTGCCAAAGCTGCATGGTTCAGATGTGTATGTTATATATTTTTTTTAATAGAGACCCTTACTGGGCTTAGGTTACATTTAAAAGTCTGTCAAGATTAAATTTTTAAATCTATTTTTTGGGATATAGACTCATTAGTAAATGCTCATCTTGGCTTTAGACCTAGTATAACAGGTTTGTTTTAAAAAACTAGGAAGGACTCGGTAGCCAACGAGGGGCACGTGAGATGGGGGACAAGACCATTTTGAGCCCCCCAAAGCCGTGGGAATCCAGCAGCCAGTAATTTCATGAGACTTCCAGGATCTCCAGCCATTTTATTGGTTAATTTTTCACTCTGGCACTTTTTTTTTGGTATCATATGAAAATGTCACACTATGACTCCTGTTCCTAAGGAAAGGAATTTGTCAGAATCTTTTCTAGAACTTTCTAAGACAACAATGAAAATACCAGGCAGAGGACAGTTTGAAGGAAACGGGCTTCAGGCCGTGGAGAGCCGTGTGCACATGGCAGATCCAGGGTAGACGCTGATTCGGGGAGTTTTAAGTAACGCCACCAGTGCTGCTTGTTGGTTTGAAGATGCTGGGTTACAGTGATGTCCTATGATGCTCCGTTGGTCTCCACCACTGCCCTTCACTTAGCATTAATGAGTGCTGGTCATACCGGGAGGCCCAGGGCTGTTTTTAAAAAATAAAATTTGATTTCTCCTTCCTGCCAGTCTTCTGCTGATTTGTTAGTTAGCAAAGTCCATTCACAAATGATGAGGCAACTTCTAAGCCAGTGTGTTAAGTAGAACATTATGTTCTGAAAACTGTTAAAGAAGGTTTTCTAAAGAGCATCCTTCCGGCCAGAAACATCGCAGTTGCTGGGAAATCTAGAGGAACTTTTCTCTGCATTCGCTGCTCTGAGCTGATGAGGATCAAATTGGAAACTGGGGAACCCTCTCTCTTGTCTTTGAATTCTGGAACATTCTACATAGGGGATCGAGGCAGTATGTACAGGTGTCCATGAAGCGGCCACACCTAAACACTCCAAGAAGATGCAGGAAAAAACATCACCTATTGCTCCATCACCCATTCCTGTCTTTCTTTTAGGAAACTAGTGGCCTCCCAAGAGCATAACTGTTGGGAGGAACACACTGGACTCTTCATCATGGGTCCAAACAAAACACCTGTCACATTGTTGCTTGGAGAGAAGCCAGGTGGGCCTGGGTACGTGGTTTCTCACTTGGCCTTTACATCAAGCTAATGTCAGGCTCTTTTCAGAAGTAAGTTATTCTGATTACACTATAAGGTGATGCCCATACACGAATATATTTCACCCTTTGTTTGTTGAGGACCTACTATGTGCCGGGTACTGCGGCATGATGGGACTGGTGTCTTGAGAGGGTGCCTCTCTGAAGGCTGGGGGCATTAATGTCTCCCCATACTCTGTTTTCCAAAGGCGAGTCTCTGAGACCTAATTCCTGCGTCTGCCTTGTCTCTCACCGTCTGACTTCTCTCTGCGAACGCTGGGGGCGGACGTGGGGCGCTCAGTGTCCAGCCACTGTCTCTGTGTGGGTTCTCATTGTCTGGATTAGTGCTGTCCTGGTTGACCTATAAACTCAAACCTCTGTGAGCTGACCTGACCTCTGAACCAAGATGCTGCAGTAAAAGCAGGGGGAAGCCTACTAGTTCTTGCCCCAGCAGAATGAAACTCTTCACTGAAAAGCTCAACGTGGATTCTTCACACGCCCTCACTGGTAATTTCCCCAAGCAAGCTGAGGAATCTGACCTCAAGCTCAGTTCTGGCGACAGGGCTGGGCATCCACTCATCCAGCCTCACCCCGACATCGGAGGGACCAGGGCAAGAGTAAAACTCAAGCCTCATACTCCGTCTCAGTACTCAAGAGGTACCCCACCAACCGCTCTGGTCTGAAAATGTGCACCCCCCCACCCCCAGATTCACTTGTTGGAATCCCAAGCCCCAGGGTGATGAATTAGGGGGTGGGGCCTTGGGACAGGGATTAAGTCGTGGGGGCAGGACCCTCATGGATGGGATTAATGCCCATTTGCACCCTTATAAAAGAGCCCCCCAGAGCTCCCCAGCCCCTTCCGCCAGGTGCAGACCCAGCAGGAAGTCTACGCCCGGGACAGCCGCCTCTCGGGCCACGCTGACACCCTGATTGCCCGTGCCCGGTCCCCGGAACTGTGAGCAGTGAATTGTTGCTGTTTAGAAGCCACCCTGTCTGGGTACTTTGTGACAGCAGCCTGAACGGACTAAGACACTAACAAACATCTAAATAAAATGCAGCCTGCTCCGACCTCGACAAATGTGTGTTACAATCACAAAACAAATTACATGTGCTTAGTTCAGTTGACGGGCTGGAGATGTTCCCATGCATAATAAAGTCATCACACACGAAAGTAACAAATTATGACGTATTTGTTTCATACAACGTTCCTTGCCTTTATTTTTAACAATTCATTAATTTTGCTGCTATCATGAAGCCTTTTTTTTTTCACATAATTTATGTTCTACTGACAGTAATAATACATTGAGCAGTCTTTCTTGGATTGCTTTCACTTTCAGATATTGGTGGGCAGTTTTTGTTATTTCAATTTGTTGAAGCAACAGAAACTAAAATTATAAATAAAATTCTTAAAGCAATTCATAGATTTGAAAATAAACTATGAGTTCTACATACTACATTCAAATACGATGCTGTGGTCATATGGGCTGGATCATTACTACAGCAGAAAATACAAAAACATTTGAATTTGATCATATGAACAACTATTGTTTATATATCAAGTTTTACTGAAATCGGTCGCTGGAGCCACAAAATATTTCTGTAGTCCTTTCAAAGTTCCAATGCAAGGAAATTTTAAATTAAACCAAAAATAGACCGAAGTTGTTTGTGGTCAGAATGGTCTCCTTAAAAATTCATTTGAATTTGAATTCATTTGAATAATCTCTTTAAAAATTCATTTGAATCAAAAGAATTTAAATTATTCTGGTTTTCATGGATTATCCAAAAGCAGGGATTTTTCATTATAAATGCACCACGCCCCACAAAAGCCAACCCCAAAGTCCCCAGGTTCCTTTGGTCCTGCGTAGTCTTACCCCAGCACCCGTGACCCTCCTCTCTGCCCTCCCCACCCCACCCCATCCCCCATCCTTCCCCCAGGTAACACCTTCACTCCAGCCACCCCTAGAGGCCCACTGCACCTAGGGTGTGTGTTCTCCTCTCGTTCATTGAAGCCAGGAACGTACTTATCTTTTGCATTTACGTGTGAGAAAGTGTCTCCCACCTTGCACGACAGAACCCCGATTGGCCTCCTGGGCACAGGTCTCCTGCAGCCCGCAGCCCGGGGCAGAGTCGGGGTTCCGTCGGCTGCTCCGTCCTGCACTCCTACCTGCGCTGAGGTGCAAGCCTGCCTCGTGTGCTCACTGTCTGCACATCCAGCCCCTTCTCTGGACTGTGTTCTAAGGAAACAGATCGTGTTTTATTAGCTGCTCTGCCTCTAGCCCATCATCGCGCCTCGACCCGACAGCCGAGAAGCGTGCCTGGGGCTTCTCGCCCGCCTGCCCCTCGGGCAGCTCCCTTTCCCTTTCCTTTCCTGTCTTGCCCTCTCCTGTGTGAGACTCTGGAGCCTGGGAAGCATCTGCCTCCTGCTCTTTCTGCCTCCGCAGCTGTACCGCACCGCTCTCGGCTGCGGCCAGGGCGGTGGGCGGCCGCGTCCCGCCCCCTCCGGTGTCCCCCGCGCCCTCGGCCTCCCTCGTGCCCGGTCTGCGCGCAGGGGTGTATGCTCAGCGCCGCCCAGGGCGTGTGCCTGCTGTTCTCGGGTTATCGCCCTAACTCTCCATATAATGGGAGGGGCTATTTATCTACCCTTTGGAAAAGCATTACTTCTGGGAAAAGAGCCTGGATTCCAGGCAGAGTGTAACCAGGACCATTGCCCTGTAAACAAAGCTGCATGGGTGCCACGCCTCAGCAGTGTTCCGAGGGACTGTGGGCCCGGGAGCCCGCCCCGTCCAGGGTGCGGCGGGGCGCGCAGCCAGGGTTCAGCAGGGCCCCGGCCGTGCCCACCTGCCGGCTGGAACACTGGGACAGGGCAAAAGTAACAACTTGCCTGTGTTCACGCTGATAAATACGGCAAAATGAGAAACCAGTAGGACAGCTTCGTCTGAAAACTCAGAGTGTACAGGACAGAGATCATATTTTCACAGCCTTGACCTTTAATTCCACATGTGACAGGGAGGCCACGCTGATCAAGGATTTTGTAAATCAGTAAGAAAAAGCAGCAGATGCTCCAAGAAGAGGGCTCATTCTTTTATATACTTCTGTTCACTCAGTCTAGCTGAACTATTGGTCAGTTTCACAATTCAAGGCAAACAGAAATGAACAGAGCTTGTTCAGGGATCTCAAAAGAATCTAAATTCTTCTGGTTTTTATGGATTATCCAAAAGTGGGGATTTTTTTTAAATTGTTATTATAAATCTACTTATTTTACAGCTCAGGAAAATCTCAGTTTTGTTTCTGGGGGAATTTGCCTAATGCTTGAGTCGATATTTTAGTTTTGCTCGAATGAGCCCTCTTGGAGATTTTCAAAGTCGGCCAACTTTTACAAATGAACAAGCGTCTCCCAGGTGCCCTGTGTGAATGCACAGACGCCCCCTGCACACCAGCTTTAACCCCCAGGTTATAACGTTCAAGGTAGTTTTAAGTAGTTTTCGGGGAGGCCAACCAAGTACTGAGCACCGAGCCTGACACATTCCATTCGAATGTCCAGGGCCTCCCTGGTAGCTCTGTCAATGCTCTGAAAAGAACACGTTTGAAAGGACTGCCTCCAAGTCAAGTCTCTGGACTTTCACATTTAATAGAGTTGACCTGCCCATTTGAAAGACCAATACCAACTTACAGGAAAGAAAGTAAGACCAGTCAGAGGATTTCTTTCAGTTACATAATTTTCAATAATTCATAAAGCTTAGGATTTAGTTTTTTAAAAAATACGTCTTCACCAGATTGCTTATGTTAATTCCTGTGAAGCCAAATTCAAAATTCATGTTGGGCTTCTGACAAAGCTTTGATATTAAGGATGCTGTTTCCACTTATTAAATTCATTATGTGAGAGTTAACAAAAGCTGTTTACTTGAAGCCTTAAACAGTGTACAACATTTTCAATGTGTTGGAAAATTTGTGTTATCTTTGCCTTTGAATTGAAAAGAAAAGACAGAACAGACTTGTCAGCTGGTTTCTCCCCTTCTCGGAAGTTTGCAGTTAATTTCTGGTCCTCCGTGGCCCATCCGTACCCCCAAATCCAACATAGATGTTTTCAAAAAACAGTTTCTACTCCAACAAAACAAGTTTATGATTCACTTTCAGACTTTGTTCTTTCAACGGACTTGTTTGTTCAGGAAAACAGATTTCTAAGACTTGCACACACAGCAGGATTTTTTTGTGCCCCTGTTTTCGCTCCTGTGTTGCTCAGGTGACATGACTTTTGGTTCATAAAATATGCATTAGAGGTAAGTGGCGAAAAACAGCACAATCTTGGGGGGATTTTTTTTTTCCGGTGAAGCACCATCCTTAGCATAGAAAAGGTACAGGCCTAGAAAATGATCTGGGGACGATGAGTGGGAGCTTTGAAAATCGCCCACCTGGGGAGGTGGGCAGGTGCCTCTCCCCTGTGTGTCTCACCTGCCTGGACCCAGTGAGGTGTCTGGCTTTGATGAGTGTGTCCAAGTTATTTGTATGCTTTTCCTATTGTCCCCCGAACTGCTCTGAGCCTGCCTCTTCCCCCGACTCAGCTGCACCCTTGCTCTGAGCCAGCTCCCCACTTGGAATCTTTGCGTCTGCTGTTCCCTTTAGTTACAACTAATGTCCATCTTATCTCCCCGACCTCTACCTACCCTTAGCTCTGAACTCCATGCTTCTGTCTTCAAGTTTATTTACAAAAGAACTACATCCATTTCCAAGTGCAAGGAAGCAGACAACTGCAGAGAGTGGGCCGTGACACTGACCAGAAGCAGAAGGTGCTCTCTGCGTTTCCATGCAGCAGAGAGGAGACAAGGGACAGGGAACTTAAAACCCCTCTTCTTCCTAGCGTGGAAAGGAAAAAGCAGATTTTGTTGGTAAATGATAAATTGTACCGCACCAATGTCCCACTGTGGCATCTGGCTCAGTGTGGCCCCAAAGTGCACGGACCTGGTGGAGTGGTGGCATCGGGACACCCTCAGGGCTTGGCCACCCGGGATCAGCTAACAACCCAGGAAGGAAATTTCAGTCGCCCTGAAACTAAGCCTTCACATCTGATTGGAACTTGAGCTTTGGCCCAAGTTAGGCAAGAGAAGGAAACTAAAAACCCCAAACTGTGTTTGCCTTGTTGTCAGAGGTGGGATGTCCCTGAGGTGACAACTCAGGGACAGACCATCAAGCAGAAGGTCCCAGTGGGGCCCGGGGCCCTGGCTCTGCTCCAAGCTCACACCCGCCACCCATCACCTTCGGGACCTGCAGCCTGGAAGGAAGCCGCGGTGTCCCTGGGCACTTTTTGCGAGGCGGCTGGAACAGAAAGCAAAACTGAAAGAACCCTCAGAAAACCTCCCGGCCAGGGAGCCAGAGGGAGGTCTCGACCTCTGGGACCTCAGGGTTCTCTTCTGCACGAGGTTGTTGACTCTTACTTGGCTTCTCTTGCGGTGCTGTCTGAGGATCAAGTAAGAAAGAACTTGTTAAACTCTGAAAAATGCCATGTGGTTCTTCCTCCCCGGGCCAGTTTCTTCTCTTTGCCCGCCTCCTCTTCCATCTCCCTTCTTTCCCGACGTCCCACCACTCCGTCCCCTCTAGTAACTGCCGTATCACCTTCAGTCTGTCCTTCGTCTTCTCCGTTTTCTTCTTCTTTTAGCCCTTCTGTCCCTATTCTGTGCCCTCTCTTTCTCCCTTATCCGTATCAGCGAATCTAGGCAATGTGAATAAAAGCTTACCTTACCATTTCGCCCTAACTGGCAAGAAAGGGAAGGCTGAAACTAGGTTAAATTAAAAATGAATTTCAAACACCTACATGATTCTGCTCGCCGGGGAAAGGACAAGGCCTTCTTGTATTTTGGCTAGAAGATGAGTTTCATGTATGGTTTTCTGCTAAAAGTCTTCAGACTAAAAGTAAGTTTCTCCTAAGAAGCTAGATTCATTTTCTTTTAATACACAGACCAACAGACCAACTACAAAAGATGTGTGTGTGTATGAGAGAGAGAGAGAGAGAGAAAGAGACAGAGAGTGAGAAATCTTTTTTTATATACCGCTATTGACTGAAAAAAATACTTGCAGGCCACAAAAAAACCTGTAATTTAGAAATTATTGTTGGAATTATTACAATAAGAGCCAAAAGAGGAAATAGTGAGGAAGAAAAAAGTATGAAATAAAGGGAATGATGAGAGCGGGGAGGTGGTGGGGGGGGAGGGAGAAACGCGCAGAAATCTACCCACAAGGAAACAGCCGGAGGCCTGAGGCAGGACACTGGTTCTCAAGTTCTGTGTGTACAGAAATGGCCAGAAAGGCTCTCTCTAGCTTTTAAATCCAGATCTGTGGCTTCCATCCCATCTGTCCTGATGGGTGAGATCTGGGGCGGTATTTAAGAATCCGTGTCCTTAACACATCCCCCAGGAAATCTGGAATATAGGTGGTCCTGTTCAGGTGAGTAAAATTGTTTCCAAATCCAGTTTTCACCTTATATTCATCTGGAGAACTTTGAAAATAAGGATGCTTGAAGTTAGATGAGGTCCAAGCGTCAGTCCTTAGGACCTGTTCCCGGGTGACCCTAACACTCGGCCAGGGCATTGACTTTGGGCTCAGAAAACCTGGGGTTGTGACCACAGCTCCAACACCAAGTTGTGCAACTCGGAACAAAGGACTAAACCTCTCTGGGCTTCTGTGTTCTCTGTGACTTAGGGGACAAACCGTTTCCATCCCAGGGACTGGAGCAGTGGGCTCTCAACCTCAGTTGCACATCTCAGTCATCTGGAAGGTGTTAATCTGGGTCAGGTCCCCTCAACCGAATCAGAGAGTCTGGCCACCAACTTGGGCTCAACGTCCTAAAGCTCACCTTTGAGACCCTGCGGACTGGAGGAGATGAGACAGCGGTGTCCGTGTCCCTATTCTACACCGAGATGGAAACCGCAGCCGGCCAGGGCAGCGCCCTCTCCGGGCGGGCATGGCTGATCTAGCGTTTTACGTGTGATGCTTTCCTCCCGCAGCTCCCCCAGGGGGACTCTGTGCTTTTGTAAAGCCTCTCCCACAGTTTCTGGCTGCTGGGTAAGTGTCCTCTGTCACAGCATAGACAGAGGAAGGGACAAGGTGAGTCAGGGGCAGGTGCCCTCAGTCCCCTGACAGCTGTGCCCATGGCCATGTGGGTGGCCCGGACCAGCTGGCGTCGGCGGCTGCTGGTGAGGGTTCACCTACTGGAAGCGTCCATGTGGAACAGAACATTCAGGGAGACCAACAAAGGGGTTTCTTGGTCTGTGACACAAGAAGAGAGACTGAAAAGATTTTATGTGGCGTCCATTAGTAAAAACTTTGGTAGTAACCCACTGACATTTTTTTAAAAGTCTTGAGTGGGGGAGTCAGTGAGAAAGTCCGAGTCTCAAGTTCTCCTCTCCGCTTTTTAATTCACGCATTTTCTCTCCCCCAGGAGAGTTACTGACACTGACGTTCTCCATCTTTCCATTTCTGAAATGGGCATTTCTTGGGTACCCATCTGCCCTGAGAGTAGTGGACATCACAGCCTGGGGTCGATGGAAAATCTCTAACATCGCATGGGAGCCACAGGTCTTCGCCCACTCAGACAATCTAATAAAGGACAGAAAAAGACGGTCTTTTGCTTTCTCCATGCCTCATATGTAAAGCCCATCCTTTCTGTGCACTCCTGCCAGAGTCCCGGGTAAATTTTATGATCGCTACCCACTGTAATAATTAAGTAACAAAAAGCCTTGTGGAAGATTATTTTTCCCCAAGAATCGGAACACTGATAATGAAACAGCACCAGTAATCTCGCTTTAATGAAATGGGGAGTCTAATCCACCACACTTGGTAAAGATGTTAAATCAGAGAAAGCAGTAAAACGTGCTCCCATATCAATAAAACGCCGCGCTTTGTGTCCTTATTATGGAAAACGGTGAGCCTCGCTTTCTGGCCCAACTGTGCTTTTTTTCCCGGGCATCTCACAGCTACTTCATATGCAGTTGGTGAACAAACAGGTCTGTTTATGAAAAATCTGTTCATCGGACCATTAGGTCACATCCGCGGCGTTTTCGGTAGTAAAACAATTGGCAGCGCAGATATCTGTTTATGGGAAATTAGGGTCTCGGGAGCACGGATGCACGAGGGCGAGATGGATGTGAAACAGCACCGTGTTCAAGCCACACTTCCTAGCCAGCCTCTCCAAGCTGTATTTCATCCAGAAAGCTTTTATTTTAAAGCCAATTCAAAGAGTCAATAATCATTAAATACATAGAGACACTCGCGGGCTTCCTGCTTCAGGTTTTACTCCAAATCAGGCTCCGAGCGTCTTGTTTGCTGCAGGTACAGAAAACAGGGCGATGTCAGAACCTGCTACACTGAGCTCCCAAATACCAGTGGTTCTCCTGTCTCTCCCACAGAGGTTCCGGGGAACCATAGTTTGTTTTCTCTGTCCGTGAGTCTATTTCTGGTTTGCAAATAAGCTCCTTTACGTCTTTTTTTTTTTTTTTTTTTTTTTTTTTTAAGATTCCACCTACAAGTGATGTCCTGTGATGTGTGTCTTTGTCTGTTTCCTCTTGCTTCTCAGCTGCCAGCGTTTGCTCGTCCCAGAGCCTCCCGGCTGCCGCAGGCCCGCCTCCGCGGGGTGGCCTCTAGGGGATGTCTGAGAGCCGCGCCCCCTCCAGCAGGCGGCTGCGGCCACCCGCCCCTCCTGCGTCCGCCGGTTGCAGTCCGCCTCCTTCCAACTTGACATTTCCACAAACTGACCACGGCCTGGGACGTTTCCTCTGCTCTTTCCCTGAGCTGCAGCCTGGCCCTGCGGAGTCAGAGCTTGGCAAGGTGACCCTTTTTAAAGGCATGTCGGGGGGAGGCGGGGAGGCGCGCGTAGTGACCTCGGCCCGGCCGGGACACGCTGGCCTCCCAACGGAGCTTCTTGGTATTTAGCCTCCGGGGTCACTCATTCATCACACAAAGTCTTTATCTGTGCGCACATCCTGGAACAATACTCTTAGATAAATACTCTCCGGGGCATTTTGCTCCACGAGTGTTTACTTTGCATGGGCATGATCTCAATGGAACACAGAAAGGGCGGCAATAGAAGGCTTGGCAAACAGAAATTTGCCGCCATCTACGCACAAGGGGACAACTGGGAGGGACGTTGTTCTGTTTGAAAGGAGAGCCGCATCATGGCCTTGACGCAGTGCCTCTGTGCGCAGACCAGAACCCCCGGAAGTCCCACGTGACACGCCCGGCAGGTAACTTCTCTCTCCGGAGAACGGAGACCGCGTGGCTTCCGAGCGAGAGGACCAGGTTCCACGCCCTATCTGACCCTCTGGGCCCTGAGATCTTAGGCGAGTCTTGGAGATTTTGTTGAGTCTCAACTTCATTCAACAGTCCAGGAATACCGACCGGCCTCCCACCTGCTCCTTGGAATCGTTTTGTCTTTAAAATGGGATACAGTCCCCTGGCTTCACACAAGTGTGAAAATCCAGGGAAAGGACTACAAAGGCAGGCGCGGGCCACCTGCTTCGGGGGCGATCGCCTTGCCGCTGGGAGCCCGGGTGGCCGGCGGCACCTTCGCTGTATTATTATTAGGTTTTTGAAAACCCTTATGAGATGAGATTTATTCTGAAAGGTCACTAAGTCCACACACAGAAATTTATGTTAGACGCACCCACGTTTGTCAATGAAGCCTTTCCTGCCCGATTTAACTACCTCTTCCTCCTTCTTATCCTTTTCAATTAACTATGAACACAAAGATCTGTCCTCAACAAATAAACACAAGTTCCCGTGAAATCCTGCCAAAAGGAAAAACAGAAGAGGAAGAAGACGGGTGATTTCTCAAGGTCCACTGCATCCGTTTCTGCGTAAGCCACGCGGACTTCATTCATACCCTGAGAAAGCATGGCTGATTTTTGTAACAGCCCGAGGGAGGCTCCCGAGAAGGTAACTGGACACTTCCCCCTGGCCCCGGGGGGTTGGGGAGGGCATCTGTTGTTTATTTTATTTGTACACAGCGTGGAGGAGCCACGAGTCAGATCCTGAATCTGTCTATAACGGCCTGTGAGTGGGGCAGGTGCAGAAAGTCACATCAAGTCACAGCAGAGCTCCCCAAGATCCAAAGGAGCCTGGGGACATCGTCCTGGCCCTGCTCCAGCGCAGGTCGTGGCCCATTTTCCTCACTCACCTCCGGGTGCACCGGTGCCAGGTAGAATGTCCTTTTCAATACAAACATCAGACAGAGCTTTCAGCCTAGTCGGTCAGTGGTCCCATGATCCCCAGAAAGGCCATGATTTCATTCAATTGTCCTTTTCTTGAAAACATTCTTGGACCTCAGCTTTTGAGAATTCTCGAGGGAGCAAGCTCTTGAATATTCCGAGTGATGAAATCATCAGACTGCGAGGGAGGGTTTAATTTTTGGAAACAATAAAAATTTTGATACCTGTTTATTAAATGTGATCAGCGCTAAAGCCAAATCATTTAGTTTATGGTGTTAAAGGAAGTGTAATGAGAAGTGAAGGGATTTGCCTTGGAAATGACTGGAAACATCTCTGACTAGAGACGTATTTTAGCAGCCACAGCAGACTCAGGGAGAAGTTTATGGCAGCACAGTGTGGCTGTCCTGATGGGACCAGCAAGTCAGCTCCATTACTCTGCAGTGGCTACACAGTTTATTTAAAGACAATGGTGGCCTTTTCTACAATACTGAGCAATGAAACAGCACCTCCTCTGCCCACCTCACCACCAAGTCCACAATATCCATAGAGGTGAGGTTGCAAAGGAAAAAGGGAAACAAATTCATAACAGGTAGAGCAGTTGCTTACACTAGAGGGAGAAATCTCAAGGATGCTGAGGACTTATAAAGAAGAATCAGAATCGCCAAGACAAGGAAGCAACCTAAGTGTCCATCGACAGACAAATGGACAAGGACAATGTGGTGTATGTATATGTATATATATGAAATGGAATACTACTCAGGCATAAAAAAGAATGAAATCATGCCATTTGCAGCAACATGGATGGACCTAGAGATGATCAGACTAAGAGAAGTAAGTCAGACAGAGGAAGAAAAATATCATATGCTATCACTTATATGTGGAATATAAAAAACAGACACAAATAAACTTATTTATAAAACAGAAACAGACTCGCATGCATAAGAAACAAACTTCTAGTCACCAAGGACGAAGAGGGGAGTGGAGAGATAAATGAGGAGTTTGGGATTAGCAGGTACACACTACTATATATAAAATAGATAAACAGCAAGGTCCCACCATACAGCACAGGGAACTACATTCAATAACCTGTAATAAACTATAATAGAAAAAAATCTGAAAAAGAATATGTATGTACATATATGCACATATGTATAAAACTGAATCACTTCACTGTACACCTGAAACTAACACAACATTGTAAATCAACTATACTTCACTTTAAAAAAAAGAAGGAAAGGAGCCCAGAAATCCCTTTGTACAGATCACCCCCCTTCCAAGCACCCGGAGCCCAGTGGACAGCGCCCCCCTGAGAGCTGTTGTCGGGCGCACCGCTATGGTGAGTGCAAAGCAGTATGTGTGCTGTGATGTCATTGGGACTACTGTCTGATATGAACAGGAATCATGCCACTAAATCATGTAAAATTAATTCAAATAATAAATAACCTTGTGGTTGAGTACAATATTTAAGGTATTTATTTTGAAGTCTGGCCAGTGTCTGCCACACTGAGGCTTTCTTTCAGAATTCCATTTTATTATAGTCAATAGCATTTATCTGAAATAATGGAGGGGCCGTGAGAGCCATTATTCAAAATACATTGTCAAGATCAACCTCGGGACCCTTGCATGTAAGACAGACCCCTCAGGAACATGTGACAAAGGTGCACACAGACACAGAACCCCATCAAAGTGTTGCGCTAATCCTAGGTCGTAAAACAAAAAGCGAACTTCCATTCCAAGAAAGCAGTTGGGTGGGGCATCTTGAGAGGCAAAGGTGGCTGTTTACACCGCACAGAAGTGCGTGAAGTCATGGCCTCAAATCTGGCTGGGGGCCCGTAGAGGCTCAGGGAGAAGTCAAATTTAGAAACTGTTGCAGTGATGGAAAGGAAGGACGCAGACAATACCACCTTTGCACTAAAGAAGTCATTTAAATTAGTACAGCCCCGTGGGGTCTTCTTAATCAGCTGCACCGACGGGAAAGGAAATCGTCAAGAGGGAACTGAGGAGTTACTTTATCTACAGAAAGGGGCTTGAGTTTGGGGTAACCATTCTAACTTAAAAATAGTAAAGCTATGGGTGTCTACAGCTTCGAGATGCGGCGAGAGGAGCAGAGATTCCATTATGTCTGTGACAGCGAGCCAGCCCCGCTCCGAGGAGAGGTGAGCTCGGAGTCTCACTTAAGAAGCCGACCTAAATTGACAGCTCTCACAGAATTCACTGGAATCTAGGGGTAAAGATAGAATCTTCCCTCAGGTTTGAAAAACAAGCTCTTATTCACATTTTCTATTTTCCCATTGACATGAAAATTGCCTACGAACAGTAGAAGTCCCGGGGGTACATGGCTTTTCAACTCATCTCTCTCCCTTCCCTTCTCATTTTTTGGTTGCTCTGTGTGTATGCACGTGTGTGTGCATGTGTGCACGCGTGTTTCTCCGTGAAAGATCTTTCTTACCTGCAAGCGATGACCTTCCGTACGGGAGAGCTGAAGCACGTTTCCACCCACACTGGACCCATCCTTCTCTTGGAGCATGGAGGGCTCATCCTGTGAAACGGGGCAGGCACTTCAGCAGCAGGCACATTTCTTGCCCTCCAGTATTTACTCCCAGAAGAAGAAGGGTGTGAAGCATCATCTCAACAGTGCTTGGCTCACGGAGGTTTTTGGATATGTCCAAGGCTCTTTTGGAGAGAAGTCTTCACGCTGGGGGCGCGTGGACACCCGGGTGTGTCCTTTTTGCCTTTGGAGAGGCAAATTATATCCGAAGGACTCGCGGGCCCTTCGCGCGCAACATGCTGTGAACGCCCATTACAAACTGGCTGGTTGAGACCCCGTATCTCATTAATCCCATGCACGCCGTTACCCACAGTCCACACTGTGCATGTGAGTCATCATTCATCTTCCTAGACGCTTAACATATTCCAAGAGAGGAGGCGACATCCCCGTCTCGTTCAACTATGAAAACATCTTTAAAGGAGCTGGGGATTTGGGTCCGGAGGTGTGATGGTTGATTTTACTCGTCGACTTGGCTAAAGCACAGGACATTCAGACGTGCAGCCAAACGTGATTCTAGGTGTGTGTGAGGCTGTTTCTGCATGGAGTTAACATCTGAGCCCTTGATGGAGTGAAGCAAACGGCCCTCCCTCAATTCTCTCCGACCCCCCAAAGAGCAGCGCCATTAAGAGATGAGAAGGAACAGCACCACTTAACTGGAAGGTGGGGGTGCTAGGGATGCGGGAGAGGTGCCAACGAAAGGCTACTCTTCTCTAATCTGTTTATTCGCCATTCTCAATAATAAATCAGTTCTGCACACACATGTGTGGCACATCAGTCTGACGTACAGTCATTTTCTTCAGCTGGCCCAGAGCACCTTCGAGATGGGCTTTTCCTAGTTCACAGCCAGCGTTTAGGGTAGACCATTGATACTTCCAAGGTTTGGGGGTGATATTCACTGCAAAGAATTCTCCATTCTTTGAACATCCTTCCCGGTCAGCCTCAGTTAGGTACCCTGGTGAGGATCTTGATTTAGTATACAAGGAATCTGGCATCTTCTGAGTGAACAAAGCTTATCTTCAATGAGAATAAGCTCTCCCTTATTTATAAAAAAGCATTTTCTTTTTTTAAATTAAAAAAATTTTTTTAATTTTATTTTATTGAGTTAGAGTCAGTTTACAATGTTGTGTCTATAAAAGCATCTTCTCATGTAAGGATGGAGTAGGGCTGTGAGAAAAGCATACAGTAACAAAAAGCAAAACAATGAAGAGCAGAACAACGTGAAGACAACGCTCGGGGATGGGGGAGGGTTGATCGGCAGATCATAAATCAAATATTCTGTTACTATAGAAGGGGGAGCGCTGGTTGAGATGGGCCATCAGTGTTAACAGTCTGTGGCTTCTCTCTCTCTTTTTAATGTTCTTATGTCTACATCTTAATAGCCAATATGGATTTCAATGCAGTGCATTCAATTTAATCTTCTGACATGAATGTCAGTCATTAATATGCTACACCTCACTTTATAACCAAACCAACTGGAGGGAAAAAAGTCAATTGGCTGTCAAAAACCTGAGTGTCAGAGTCACTGCGACAACCTAATGCAAATAAGGGCTGTGACCACTGCCCAAAGGACACTCATTAGACACCTGCAGTACATGAGGGCTGTCAGGTGCCTCACCTGACAGGTACAGCCATACCTGTACCCACGAATTAACTGGCATCCACAGTATCATCTTTCAGTGCGAGAATACGTTGGTACCAGAGCCCGAATATGAGATCTCTTCAGATCTCTCTTACCATAATAGCACTTTTATCATTGATACGTGAAATGCAAATAAAAATGGGTGACATTTCTGGCAGTGACTTATTGATTTTGGATGGTTCTGGCTCCCTTCAAAGGTCATTTCCGGGCAGAAACAGCAATTAGCCGTTTACTTGTCACCACAGTTTGGATGGCTAGAATGACCTACCTGGGATCAAAGAAAAGGTCTTTCTGTTTCTAGTCAATGGCGGACTCCCTTCAGCAGTAATAGATCCACACTTTCCTGGTCCTTCCCAACTGGCCCACTTCAGAGGTGGCAAGCGTCCACACTGTTGTAGCCCAGACGAGAGTTTCTCCTTCCCCAGATCAGCTGCCCCAGGAAGCCCAATGTCACGTCCTAGTCCAGCTCTTCCTCTTTGGTCTGCCTGCAGAGCAGACTGGGAGTGTGTATGTCTAAGAGACGTCTTCCAGGGGAAAGGAAGGACGTTTTGGTCTTGTGTTCTCACTCGCATGGGAAAAGCATTGGCACATTGTAGACTGGTATCCAAATGAGATGAGTTCTGTTCCCTCTTCTTCCACATTATGGGGAGACAATGAAGAATCATGAAAGTATTGCAACCAATGCACACGGGTGTGGGTGTGTGGGTCAGCAGTTAGCAGGAAAGTAGATTAAAATTGGGAGATTAACTCAAGTGATGTCTCTGAATCTTAACATGTGACAGTGTACCATAGTCCATTTCTTTTTTTCTTTTTATTTTTGGGAGGGTTAGTTGATTAGGTTTATTTATTTATTTATTTATTTTTTAATGGAGGGGCTGGGGACTGAACCCAGGACCTCACGCATGCTAAACATGTGCTCTGCAACTGAGCTACACCCTCCCCTGCCACCATATACAATTTCTTAGAAGAGAAACAGAAGGCAGAGAAGGAGAGGGCGAACTTTTGAAACATCGTGGGTTTTTCTTGAGTTTTTTTATTTCTTTCTTCGTATGTCAGGGAACTTAACAGCCAGCATCTGAGGAAGTCTCCACCGGGCTGGGGCTGGGCTGGCACACGTGACCAGCTTGTGCCGTGAGAGCGTTGCATCACTTACGGAAGTGCTCGAACGTCCAGATGCTGCTGTGACTGTGCTTTTGAGCTGGGCTTCTTCACGTGCAGAGGCCCGTCAGGGATTTGTACCAAACATAATCCCCAGCCCCACAGAGAGACAGGTCACACGTGTAAAGAACAAGAAATAAACACAGATACTGTTCACTTCAGGGGCACCCACAAACTGAGACCACATAGTTTGGTGCTTACTTGTTTATTATTTTTATTATACCGAGTATATATTCAACCACTTGAGTTTTCCTGTAAGTCAGAACCAGCATCTCCTTCAGGGCCACGCAGGGGCGATGCCAAAGAGGCGTCTTGGAAGCTCTGTTCCACTTCAAGAGGGAGCAAGTTTTGTTGCTTTCCCTTTATAGGCAAGAGTGCTTTAAAAATATCTTCAAGCCATCAATTTTCGGCAGTATATTATACTTTATTGAAAACTGACCTTCGCATGATAGGCCATTAAAATGGTTCTGTGGCTCACATATAGATACACATACAGATGAAACATCTCACCTCAAGACTGCAAAAACACCTGCACAATGAATGGAAGAAACGAAAAACTTAGTATGCAAGTTAAGAACCCCAAACGGTGATATAAGCATTCAGATGCAGAAAGCTTCCATGTGGAACAGAGCGTAGAACGATGGTTGCCAGGGTTTGTGGCGAGGGCAAAATGGAGAGGTGAGGGTCAAACGGTACAAAGGTTTGGTTCTGCAAGAGGAATACATCCCAGGGCTCTACTATTCAACTTCAGATTTGCTAAGACGGTGGACCTTATGTTCAGTGATCTCATTTCACACACACACACACACACACACACACACACACACACACACACATGCAATACTAAGGATGAAATTAATAAAGGAAACCACAGGGTGATGGAGCTGCCTCTGGCCTTGTTGGTGGTGACGGTTTCACAGGTTGTGTATTGATCCCAAAACTCACAGACTTGTATGTATTAAATATCTATAGCTTTTTACATATCATTTATATCTCAATAGAATAATTCAAAAAAAAAACAAACAAACAAAAAAGAAAATAGCGTTAGTGGGTCGTGTAGAGAATGAGACAAGGAGAAAGGCAGATTGAGGTTTCGTAGATTTGGGTAGATTTTAAAGACTAGAGAGGACAGTGTTCATAAAAGCAAATTTTAGGAATGATTAACCCAAACGCCGTGTCAAGGATGAGCTGGAGATAAAAGCTGAAGGCAGATCAGTCAGCCCCCAAGCCAAGAATGCAAACACAGCTGACGAAAGCCAGGACAGCTGTGGAGCCTGAAGCCCACAGGTGTGAGCTCCGTGGCAGTGAGCAGAAAGGGTGTATCAGATATTCAGCCTCACATGTTCTCCTGTGTATGAGCTGGAAATCACAGTTATCACTGCCCTGTGCAGGGAGAACCAGGGAAGGAGCTAACTTTAGTGGGAAGGGGAGTTTAGTTTTTACTGTGTTGAACTGAGGCACGAATCCGCAGTGGCCCCAGAGTGGATAACAACTTAACATTAGAGTCCAAGGTGGCAGGAGCCACACTACAGCCCACAGGAAAATCTTGCCTGATGAATGTTTGTATGAATAAAGTTTTATTGGAACACAGTCTGCCCATTCATTTCCTCACTGCCTCTGGCTGTCTCTGAACTGCCACAGTGGATCTGAGCAGTTGTGACAAAGACCGTAGGACTGGCAAGCCTAAAATGTACTCTCTGGCCCTTTAGGGGAAAAGATCACAGAGCCCTGGCCTAAAGTCACCGCAGGGCTATGATCAGGTAGGAAATATTTGTGGCTCCTCGGGGGGTGTCCTCAGATATATCCCAGCAAGATGGGGCTCCCGAGATGAAGTCTAACCCAGCACTGATGCGTGTGAACATCACAGTCTTGAAGATGAAATAGTCCCACTGGGGGCCGGTCTTCAAAATGGTGGAATTCCTAGGGTGGAGAAGTCCAGTACGTTCTGGAAATCTTCAATCACGCGGCAAGAGGCCGTGCTGGCTAAGGAGAGGGAGCACGCGGGAGGCTCAGACAAAACTCTGGAAAGCATGACTGAGAAGGAGGTCAGCTTCACTTCGTCTCCACAAGCAGGTGTCCCAAAGAGTCAGGTCCCCCCTCTGCCATCTTTCCCAGCAGTGCCTCAAGGCCTCAGCTCCCCTGATGTCTGCAGGGAGGGTTTCCTGTCCCCAGGTGAGGGTAGACCTCTCTACCAGCACTTGGAGACCACTGACCGTTCATCTGGACTTGTTTTAGATGTGGGTTTATTTAGTCAATCCTTCCCAAAACGCTATGAAATGCTTACTAATGCTATCCCCTCGGAACAGATAAGCACACTGGGACTCAGAGAAGTCAGGTGGTTGATCCGTGGTCCAGGTCTGGTGAGGAGCAGGGCGGAGTTCCCTCCACTTTCCCTTTAGAGTGGCCAGGGTCGTCCCTGCAGCTGACCTCAAGCCCCGTGAAGCAGGAGCTCCTCCAGTGCTGGCTCCCGGTCCCCCAGCTCCTAGAACACTGCCTGGCACATTAGCAGTGCTGAGTGTGATGTGGAATGATGTGGATAATGAGATGCCCATGTCTTGAAATACTCACGTAGGAGTAAGAGAAAGAAAAAAGCAAAAAAACAAGATGTGTGGACCTATGTGTCTCTTGGCCAATATCCAATGCATAATAAATAATGTGAATTTGAAGTTATCACTTAGGACGGTAAATGTAACCTCCCTAATTACACTGAGCTTTGGCCCAGTGGGGTTTATGATGAGCGATGGCTGACAAAGAGCATGCGCCCTTTAAAAGCAGCAGGTTTATACACCACTATGGGCTGATCGGTATCCTCCGAAAGCCTGAAATCTTAAAACCCCTAGCACCTGTAAATCTGACTTGTTTGGAAATAGGGTCTTTGCGGATGCAAGCATGTTGAGAGGAGATTGTTAGTGTGGGCCCCTGATCCAATATGACAGGCGTCCTTTAAACAGAAGAGAGACACTGCTAGTGGTGTCATGTGAAGACAGACGCAGACTGAAATAATGCAGCTGCAAACCAAGGCGCATCTAGGCACAGCTCCCAGCAGAAGCCAGCAGAGGCAAGGAGGGAGTCTAGCTTAGTTCCCGAGGGAGCACGGCCCTGTCAACGTCTTGATGTGGGTCTTCTGGCCTCCAGAACTGTGAGGCAATGCATTGCTATTATTCTAAGCCTTTCAGTTTGTGGCCCTTTGTGATGACAGCTGTAGCAAACGAATGCACCCATACCAAACATGGAGCTGTGCTTTGAGACACACTGCAAGCTCAAGGGTGGGCGTGGTGGGCGGCGTCTTGGTGGAAGTCGAAGGCCTTGTCGGTGTGTCACAGACTACAGCCCAAATCACGCCCTGGATGAAGGGAGGAGAGAACGCAAGGCTGCGGTGCTGCCTCAGCTCTTAGGTCTTACAAAGGGACAAAACAGGGAAATGGCTGGAAAACTCAACCCTCTAAGTCTGTCAGGCTGAATGTGGAACATCCAGCCAGCCACCTCTCATCAGGGTGAGTCATGACCCCAGTTTTAGAAAGACATTGAGGGTGACTACTAACTGATACAGAGGAAGAACCAGGTGCCCTGGGGACAGAAACCAAAAAAAAGGCCCCCCAAAGTCACACACGTAATTGGGGCATCAGTGAGGCAGTTCAAAGGTTTCGGATGGAAAGGTAAGTAGATCGCAAGAAGTGAGGCCTGAAAGGTAACTCTGATTCAGAAGAAGAAATGAGAATTGTGTCTGAAACGTGGAGCTGACTGACAGGTGTCAGCCAGACAGGTGGTTTCCAGGCTCACAGCCCCTGCCACTCGTGTACGTGATTTTACAAAATGGACATATAACCAACCAAAGATGATTATCGGAGAGAAAGGTGGGCCTCTGGAAACATGGCCCTGAAGCTGATGTTCCAAAGAGCGGGAGTTACAGGAGGTTGCCAGGCAACGTGAGGACATTTTAGCCACAATCAGAACAAAACAGAGAACCAGAGAGAGCAGCCCGCAGAGCACAGCCTGGGCCCAGGAACTGGTCCCATCTGGGTTCAAGTCTTGGCTTTGTCCATCTCATCTCCAGGACCTCGGGCAGGTTTTGAACCTGCATACATGGAGGCTTGATTGTGGTTTTCACTTATTAAAAACTGAAACACACCGACCTCGGAGGATGGACATGAATGGAGGTTTGGTACAGCACGTGGTCTACGTAACAAGACTTAATTAGAATCATTTAACATATGGCTTGAGAGCATTTTAAAAAGGAAGCTTAAAGTTTAAAAAAAAAAAAAAGCAAACTGCAAAACGTAACACAATAATGTATATATATTAAATGTTTTTCTGGGATTTATTAAAATATAGCTGACAAATAAATTGCATATGTTTAAGGTGTACAACTTGATGACTGAGATACATAAATATTCACAAATCCATCAAAATGATCATTTGAAAATATTTGTGTCATGGGTAAAAACAGACTGGAGCCTACCAGGAGAGAAGACTCAAATCCTGTGAAGCACAGCTGAAAACGAGGCTATTTGAAAAGGCGACAAGTAGACAAGAGGGACCTTCAAGGGTTCCTCCTGGTTTTGTAGGTTGCAGTGAAGTCACAGGGGCCAGTTTTCAGGTCAGGAGGGTCACGATCACGCCATGCTTGTCTGAGGTTACTGAAGGAGGAATAATTCATCAAACGAGTTCCTGCCGTGCGCCAGCCCGGTGCTGTAAGAGTTCCATGCATCGCCTCCTGGAATACTTACACCGCCGCGCTGGGCGGAGATTCCTCTCCAGAGGGAAGAGGCCCAGGGGATTGGAGAACCTCTCAAAAGAATGTTGTATTGAGAATTCCAGTGTAAAATGGTAACACAATCACAGAATCTCTAATCTATTCAAAACCCCTGAGCTTGGGCCTCTGTGATCCAGTCCAGGAGGGTAGAAGGGAACCAGGGACCATGACCAGTAGGAACCCCCGGTTCCAGGGGTACATGGGAGGCTGCGATATGTGGGAGAGAAGGGCTTCCCATGGAAATGCATTTATGGAGACTTAGACCTTGCACTCTCACGAGAAAGAGAAGCAAGTTTCTAGAGTTAAAAAAAAAAAAAAAAAGGATTGTCCACATAGAGAATGTCCTTTAGGGGACACGTGGGTCCATATTTTCTGCCTTCCCACGCCTTTGTTCCCTTTGTCCCCCTATGCTTTAACCTGACATGTACCCTTCATGACCAAAAGCTTCTGGAAGTAATGTGTTTTTGGCTTTTCCTTGTGGTTTGTTTTCACAGTCTACAGAGACAAGGCTCAAGGACCACAGCTGGGTGGAGGGGAGGGAAAGAGAGTCAGGAGGGGCTGCCTCCAGTGACAAGCAGGATTCAGGGGCCGTTTCTCAAGCGTTTCCAATGACATAGGACCACTTGGAAGCACTGTCATCACTGGACCCACTTCCCTTGCAGTTTTGTGATGTGTCTATGACTCACGGAGCCTGCCTGACTTCTGGTTGGCCCGTGGATTTCTTTATCGCAGTCATTTCTGTGCGTCCGTGGTGGGCTTCCTTCCCCCTTTCAGGACCAAGGTTGACCATGCCTACACTACGGCTGACTCCTACACAAAGGACAGAAATTGTTTTCTTCTGTGACTTGTAAAGTGGTCCTCGATATAATTCCTGAAGTTAAGCTCCAGAAGTGTTCTGAGCTCCAGCAAAATTATTGGAAAGTTGGAAAATATTTGTGTCATCTTCTGAGTAGACCACTTGAGATGGCCACATGGACCACATGGAGGTCTGGGGAGAAAAAGCAGAAGTTAGCCTCTTTTTTTATAGTCACGTGTTTAGCTTTAGGCTCCTCTGAAAATGTGACGAAGTGTTTTGCTTTTATTTTTGCAAACTGGGTGTTGAGAGCCTTTCCATCCTCGTGGCTGCCATGGCTAACTGCTCTCTCGTTCCCGGAAGAGGAAAGTATAGGGAGAGAAAAGCGATGTCCCCTTACAGAGGCACCTGGGAGCAGATGTGCATAAAATCATCTACTGAAGGAGAACAGAGAGGATGAGAGAAACAGGCAAGAGCGCTAAAAGTGCATTTTCATTGCGGAGGCATGTGCATCACCAACGTGCGGGTGCAGGCGCAGCCTCCCCAGTCTGACTCCCAGTATTAAGCCAAAACCCCTCAAAGACGTACTGACACTCCACTTTGAAAGACAAGACGTTCCTCTGTATGTCCTGTGCCCTCTTACCAACCTGTTTATCAAGCGTACAGCTCGTTTCTGTTTATGACAGCTTGATTGATCACTCGCCAGGGCGCAGCCCTTTGACCTGCTGTCACACGCGTTTGTTTGGACTGTGTTTGCCCCTTTGTACTCAAGTGCTCTCTGCTGGAAACTTTTGAAAACAAGCTACCGGGTTAAATGTGTTTATGATCCTTACAGAGATCCTGTGGCGCTGTTGCTATAACACCCTGCTACGGAAGGGAAACCAAACCTGCAACTTCAGTTACAGGAGCAAATTTACTGTCACCCCCAAATGGACATCTGGGGTGCCGAGTGAGCATTCTGAACTAAAATTTTAAACACAACTTTGAGCAACAGAGGGCCGTTTTGTGACCAAGGTGGGGTTGTATAAAGTATGCCTCTTTGCAAAAAACAAGACAGAGCTGGCCCCAGTCTGTCCTGATCTTTGCCCTGTGTGTGACGATCGAAGTTCTCTGCAGGTGCATCTCAGGGGGGCATATCCTTACATCTGACTGCACAGCGACCAGAGGAGCTCAACTTCCAAAACAAGGAAGATCAGAACGCATCCCTGTGTTTGCTTAATCATCACCGTTCGGACACCTCTTAGATGAGCCCCGGCTTCCCTCTCCTCGCCTCCACTCACACAGTCACCACTCACGCTCTGCGGGGCTGCCGTGTGCGGAGCGCGTTGCAGAAATTAACCAGGACGCTCTGTGAATCCCGGGAATTTATAGTCTTCGCTGGGCACGAACTTGCCACATTTAACTGCAAAATCAAGTTGTAAATGTGCGTGCCACGCGTCTGATACACATGTTAGTCTCTAAGACGTCAGAGGCGGGCCATCCACTTGAAATCTGTTACTCAGAGACCATAGAACAGAATAAACGGATGTGAGGTTGCGGAGGGGCTAGCAAGAGTTTGATGCAGAGAACACGCCAGGGTGTGGAGACAGAGGCAGGGAAGCTAGAGGGTGGAGAATTCACCCAGAGAGGCCGGCGGGGCTGCAGACACAAGCACTGCGACACTGACCGCTGCTGGGATATCTCCACTCTCGTTAACTTCACAATTCCCTCCCGAGAAGCCTGACATCCTCCCTTCCTACCTCATCTCAGGCCATGCAAATCCACCGAAATAAATCAATAAGGAGTTCTCAAAATGTTTAACTATCCATTGATTTGATCATCATTTCTGCCCTTCTGGGCGCTGACCTCTGACCTCATAAACAGATGTGGATGCGCCCGACAACGAGTGTGGACTGACTCGTTGTTGGTTGATTATTTTAGAGCAAGTTCAGTGATGACCTTCACGTGCTTTGTATCAGTAAATTATCAGATTCTGTAACTATAAATTATGCCAATTCAATAATGAGGGAAGACTGCTAATTTTTGCTTAAAAATAGTTTCAAAAAAGCAAGTGACCCAAAATGTCACAGGAATCTCCAATAAGGACAGGTGTGATAATCATCAGAAACAGCATTCCCCTCGGTCTGCTTCACCCCCAAAACAATACGTGCTTCCTGTTGGGGAAATGCTCAGATTTTCCTGGGCTTGTGAGGGAAAACCAGCGTTAAAGGTTGCCGAATCGCCCCGTCTAGGCGCCATATAACTTTAATTTCTATAAAAGCATTTTCTGATCAGGTGATGTAAGTGAGAACCGAGTTTCACTCCCAAGTGATTACTTTCAGGAAACACTGTTCTTATTTTTGACCTCGGGGACCGAGGCATGCTGTCCACGGCGCTGCGTTCAAAGCTCTTCGCACACTGATCGTGGAGTTAGGAAACCAGAGGAGCCTTTGGGACATCCTCGCCCATCAAGCAGAGCACAAATATTTGTGTATCGTTTCATGTCCTAAAAATGTTTCAAAATTGCAGTTCCATCACCCTGAAGGCAAAGGAAGAAGCTCGCTTTAGGTGTTTGAGAACACGAGATTCCAACACGTGTGAAAAAAAATCACTTCTTATTGCTTTGTTGTGCTTGTTTATTTTTTTTAATGTTTTATTTCCTCTTCGGGCTAGAATACATCTCAGAACAACTAGTTAATCTTGATCATTTGCAGAAATGTGCAAACACACAGGCTCGGACTCTCTAGAGCTGCTCAGAAAGATTTTTTTTATAACTGCTTTATTGAAATATAATTCACACGCTGCAACTTCACCCTTTTAAAGTACACAATTCATTGGGTTTTAGTGTATTTATAGAGTTGTGAAATCATTGTCACTGTGTAATTGTCATCACCTCAAAATAAAACACACCCACGGTCACTATCCGTTTCCCTCCAGAGCCCTCCCAAGCTCCCGGCAACCACTAATCTGCTTCCTGTGTCTGTGGATTTGCCTGTTCCAAACACGTCTTCTAAGCGGGGTTGCACACTACGTGGCCCGTTGTCACTGCTTCTGTCACTTAGCATGATGTTTTCAAGGTCCGTCCATGCTGTAGCACGTATCAGAACTTCATTCTTTTTATGAAATATCCAATATTCCATTGTGCAAATAGACCACATTTTGTTTATCGATCCATCTGTTGATGAACATTTGGGTTATTTCCAATTTGGTTATTATGAATGATGCCAATAAGAACATCTGTGTACAGTTTTTGCATAGGCGTAAGCTTCCAAGACTCTTGGGTGTACACCTCAGGGTAGAATTGTTGGGTCACATGGTGACTCTAAGTTTACCATTTGGAGGAAGTGCCAAGTTGTTTTCCAAAGTGGCTGCAGCATTTTATATTTCCACTCGCAATGGCGGAGGGTTCCAATTTCTCCACATCCTCACCAACACTTGTTTCAGAAAGATTTTTGTTGCGGCATGTGAATAATGTGTCAGTTTCTCAGAATTCATTTCAAAGATGGTGGAAACACACGATAACAATCTTATCTAGGGGAGGCGAGAAATGCTACCCTTTTCTCACGCTGGCAGCCCCTCGAATCCCTGGGCCACCTTGCTCGGCAGGATTCCGGGACTCTAGGAAGGGAATCCTCACAGTCATTTGTGCATTGTGACAGAGTCATTCTCTCTCAGACTTTCCCTTGTGCAGGAAAGTTCACCACTTCGGGACAATCAGTGGGTCTCCTGAACACAGACAGAGGATCTAGCGTGCAGGCGGGTGGCGTAATCTGTGGCTCCCACGTGGCTCAGGGCTCATAAGAGCGCATGACTTGTCTTCCATTCCATAAAGATGACTTCTATACTCTAATTGGAAATTTGGACTTTTCTTATGATTACTATTTCTCTTTTAGGAAGCAAGTATTCAGCAATCTGATTAAGGATTCACGGTGTTAATGGCCAAATATTTCCCCTAGGCACATTCCTTAGGCAGAATTAAGATGCAAAGCATGATTCAAGATGACAGCCAGGAACAACCAACTGTCGTCAGCGAGTCTTCAGGAATTCATGATTTGAATAACGTGTTCCGTTCACTCACCTTTTTCAAGTTAGGGAAGATTGCAAGTTACCTGCAAATGCTCAAAACTCTATTAAAATGTTATTGTGAAAGTTAGGGAAAGAGCTCAGCCTTACCCATCGCGGCGCTAGCATCAGCAAACAGCCACAGGATGTGGGTGATTGCAGAGACGCGCGCGTGTGTGAAAGTAAGACAGATCTTATGAGAGCAGGTGGAGGGTTTGAGGTAAAGTATGTTGGAACACAGACATCACATGTTGCTATCTGAGACTAAGTCACGCACATACACACACGGCGCGTGCACATGCATGCCCAAGCACACACACGTACGTGTGCGCACACACGGTTTTGGACACCACCACCCATAGAATCTCATTCCCAATACACTGATGTCATGAAGCGCTTTGCAGGCCCTGGCGAGTTTCAGCACCTCGGAGATGTTTGCTGAGTAATTCAAGGTAGCGGCTACAACCCCTAGAGCGCACAGTTCTCAACAGCATCCATTCCCTGCGTTTTCACCTTTCACGCTCTCATCACTCAGGACGTCACGTCAATGTCCGGGTCTGTTGCTGATGGACTTTTTCTGTGAACCGAACAGGGGACAAGTGGAAGGAGGGTTCGGTCTATCTCCAGAGACCTCTGGTATCCTCTGCTTTTCACTGAAGGACGTCGTCTGCATTGTCAGCCTCTCGTGCTGACCGAGGGCTTTACATCAAAGGGAACACGTCTGCGGACACATCGTCTTACTTGCTCCGGACACTGCAACCTAGATGGCCGCTCTGCTGGTGACAGATCGTAGCTGGAACCACCCAGCTGCCTCAAGTCCATGCTTAGAACCGGGGGCGTCTTTAGCCATGACTCCACCTTGCCTAGACCACTTTCTAGAAGACAGCCGGAGAATTCAGAGTGCTGACTCCTCTGTGAGGGCTCGGGGCAGATGCCCGCCCCACCCTCGGGGTCTCCACCCCAGCAGCTCCTCCACGCTCACCTGCTTTCAAGCCCACCTCTCGCTAGAAGGGACGCCGTGGGCCAGGGATCAGGTCTTGCCCACCTTTGCATTTCCGTTGCCTGCCATATGGTAGGTGTTTGATTAGTATGTAACTGTTGGCCACCGTCATCCCCTAAGGGACTTGCAAGAGAAAGATTTCTATTAATGCTTCCACTGGGCTGCACCATCACATGGTCAGGGGAGGGGAGGCAAAACTTCATCCTCTTAGGGGCTCCAGCCGGACCTGTGAATTCAGCTGATATGAGAGAGACTCTCAGACATAGAAAACAAAGTTATGGTTACCGGGGGGTGGGGGGGAAGGGGGCAGGGAGTGATAAATGAGGAGTTCGGGATTTGCAGATACACACTACTATATATAAAATAAACAAGGTCCTGCTGTGCAGCACAGGGAACTGTATTCAATACCTTGTAATAGCCTATAACGAAAAAGAATATGAAAAAGAATATATACACGCATAAATGAATCACTACATTGTATACAAGAAATTAACACAATATTGTAAGTCGACTATACTTCCATCAAAAAGAAAGGCTAACAGGAGGAAAGCACACAGATTTTTACGTGTACATGGCAATCCCCACAGAAAAATGAAGACCCTAAGAACTGGCAAAGCCTCAGTGCCCATACACCAGGTTGAACCCAGAGAGACAATTGTGGAAAATGAGCTAAAACACATGGGGAGACCAAAGGAGGGAAGAGACAGTCTGACAATGCCTGTCTGTAGAGATTTCTCTGCCTCCACTCCCGTCTCTGGCGGTAAGAGTATCTCTCTCCTCCTGAAACAGGAGGGACACCTTCCACGGAGGGGTTTCATCCCCTGCTTTCAGGAAGAAAAGGGAGAAATAAAGCACCTTTCTTGCATCTACTGTTTTTCAAGTGCCTTTAGCTCAAAATAACCCTTCCGTCAGAGCAGCATGTTTCCAGGTGACACATTCTGCCGCCCTCCGCTTACTTATGTGGATGATGGCTGTGTCCCCTGCATAAGGTTGCTTTAGAGAAATAAATGAATTATACATGTGTATGTACACAATGTCTGGCATTTAATCAATACTGTGCAAGCATTAATCATTACTTTCAGTCGTGCAGGTTAAAGACGTTCCCACCAAATGTTAGTGCAATCTGGCTCCCTGACATTACACCCCCTACAAAAACGTGTGAAAGTTCAAAAGTATTCACCTGGCACACAAACTCAAATGACTTTAATTTACGCTGAACATCTAGCCTATAAAAATAAATTATTAATTTAATTAGTAATCAAAGTCCAAACAAATCCTTTACCATGACGTCTGTAATTATTCTTTTGTTCTCCCCAGCAACAGAGCGTAGCCAACAACAGAGAAGAGGGTTTGCCCCAGGAAGTTCTGCGTGTGGCCTGTTTGTGGGCCATTGCAGTATCTGTTATCCAAGTGTGTGTCTTGGGCTGTTGAGATTATAAGTCGTGGCTATCTGCTTCCTTCAGTACTGCGGTGTGCTCCCTAGAGGCTCGCCACAAATGTTCATTGAAAGAATAACTGAAAATAAACCTACGTGCCTTTTCACTTACATCCAAGCCTTTGCTAAGTTTTAACTTTCTTGATCATAAATCGCTTACTATTTACAAAGGAGAAGTATAGTCAGCGGGAGCCACTTTTTGTTCTACTTTCAGCTTTAATTTCTGTTTCAGTCACAAGCATCGCGGGCTTGACAAGACTCCTGTGTTCAACTTTCAGCCGAGCCTAGAAACCAGTCTGAGCACATCCCCAGCTTTCCCCTCGCGAGACCCTCTGGCCGCGTCTGTCTGCTGAACCTAGTTCTGCGTGAGTTACACCCTGGTGGCTTTGCCTCTGGCGGGCGGCTGGTGACTGACGGTGGAAGAGGATTCTGTGCTGCGGAGACAAGGCAGACCCCGGAGCTCCACGCAGTCAACGGAACAAGGGTGCACACTTACTTTTCATTCTCCGACTGCCAACATTTCACGTCAAATCCTGCAGCAAAGGATTTAAATCACAGTTTGCAGCTGAGAGAGCGCACTCGCTGAGGAGCGGCCGGGTCGGAGCCGCAGGCCTGCCGCTCACCCGGGGCTGCCTCGGGGCGAGATCCCCGCCCCGGCCCTCCCCCGAGGGCCGTCTCCGCCCTCGGAGAGACTCGCTCTGTTTTCCTGTCTGCTTCATCATGGTTTTGTGAGCATCGACCAAGAGCTCTATTTACACAAGAACAAATTCATGTGTGGAAGCATCTTATCGGAAAAAGCAGGCTTAAAATGTCCAAAATTGATACATCAATAGCGTGCTCTAGGCAGCTTTATATATAAGACCAATCAGCGCTGGCATCATGAGGACATCTATTTACATGAGAAAATCTCCAGACACCTTTTGCTTATTTCCTTTTCACATTGAAGAACATCTAGGTAAAAGATGCTGCTTGCTGAATTCCGCACATGCAGAGGGAAAAGAGATTTTCCTTTGGAGACCAAGGTAGAGAAGTCCTTTTTCATTTGCATAACTTGAAAACAACTTGAACATGGAAATGTTTTCCGTGTTCTTACCAGGCCCCTGCCCAAAATAAACTAGTCTAACTCAATAGTCCAGGTTTATGGGTAAACGAAGTTCCCCTGGATGAAGCATTCTGGAAAACAGCTTAATATATCATCTTGCTACGGATCCTCAGGCAGCGTTGCCCCATCTCCCTTCCGGCGCACTATTTATGTGTTTCCATTTACATGAGCCTACTCTAAGGTTTTGCCCGGCTGATTTTTCAAGTTAACGATAGGGCACTTAGGGAAAGATTAATGACCGGAATGCAGAGGTTCTGCAAATTGTTGAAGAGTTTCACCGTCCAATCAATCTCTCTCTTTCCTACATTATAAAAGCGCGAGGGGCGGTGCAGAGACGCTGTAATAATGCAGATATCACAGGCCTGTCTGGGAGCTGGGGGAGTCAGCTATAAAACTGATGGGGAATGGACCTCGGCTCTACGACGGGTTTATACCTCATTCCCCACTCCCTGCGCCGTCCTTTCTGGCCACGTGCTCGTACCTCGATGCTGCTTCTTTCAGCTGTGGTCATTCGGACAACATCCTGTAAGCAGGACCGTGGGCAGATGCTGAGACAGCATCCCGACACCATGCACGCGCTCATCTCCACGGACGTCCGGATAGTCCCTCTTTAGGTCCAGCTTTACCTTGATTCAGCTGCGAACAGTCCTGTTCGTTTGATGTGTGATGTGAAGCAAATACCACTTCCCTCCAAGGCAATGGGGCAATGCTTGCACCCATTCTGCTTCCGAGCTCCGGGAGCCCCCCACGCAGGGTCAGCCCCTCCTGGCCGTGGGTGCCCGTGAACAGCGCATGGGGCAAGGGGAAAGGCACTCTGAGACAGCGACTGCTACCCACTTCCCATTCAGGTCAGAAAAGATTGTGGCCACGTGTCTCCCCGATTTCTCGCCTCTTATTTTCTTTTCTTATCCCCAAATGCCTGATCATCTGTCAGAGATGTAGTGTATACACGTGTCTTGGGGAGCCCTGCCCCTGGGGGGCGGGCAGCAGAGCTGCCCGTGGAACCATCACCCTCTTTGTACTGCAGCCCCACCCCTTTTACAGTTTGGACAGAGGCTCACGCATATTCCGTGCACAGTGATACCTTCTGGCACAGTGATCATGTAAATTACAGTATTTGGATGGCTTCCCAAATTCTGCAGAATGGAGAACGTGTGACAAATAGTGGCTGCAAATCTAGTGAGTCTGTTAAGAAGAGCTACACTTCGGTTCTCTGTATGCTGATAAAGTGTGGTGGCCGTTTGCAACCCCACTCAGTCAGAAGGGTTTGGGAGACCACAAAGAAGATGGTGGGCAATCTGAACTCTGCCAAAACCAAACTTTCAGATCCAGGGAAGCCAAAGACTTAAAGATGAAAATTACGATTGGATCGTTGAACTTCAATTCACATGTTTCTTTGTTATAGCTTCTTCATCTGTGAAATAAAGTACCATCTTCCTACTTGATGGCGTTATAAAATAATCAGTAAGACATGATAAATTTGAATTATCTGCACACATCCTGAATCTCCAGTAAATAATGGAGAAAGGAGAGGTGGAAGTCAGAAAGCATCCACAGGTAATAGAACCAGGAGCCATAATCACCAGGTGTGTGTGGGGAACTAATCATTCCATAGACAACTTGATTGCTTTGGTGATGGAATTACAAGATTTACAGATGAAAGCAACATAGTTGATGTAAGTCTACAATGACGACTGCAATACATTCGATACAGTGTTGCACAAAATCCCATTTGCAGAATGCATTTGTGTATATTGGGACTGTCACTAGGAAGAAGAGAAAGCCAAGGGAAGACTGCCAGTGAATGGGTAGGAAGAGGCAGAAATGTCTCATTGGTCCATACTTTAAACCCTGACTTACAACAAAAAGTGGCCTTTGCTTTGGAGTTGAAAAATCTGTTTGAAAAGCAACAGGCAAAAGATGATCATACGTGTTGAGCTTGTTGAATATTTGGGATTTCAGAAATGGTGCCCAAAAAATTGGTCAGACTATGGACCACCAACCGCAGTTTCCTGAGCAAAAAATGAACGTTACGTGAACTCTGGCAAAACAAGGACGCAGCGTGCCTGTTCTATCAGCTCCGAATGAGGGCCGTCTAACTGATGAGAGGGAGGCGCTCGCTGAAAGGTCACTCGTGGTGAAATGCGCCGCGTGCTGAGGCGGCCGCAGGAAAAACAACGGAGAATTTCAGGGCAGAGAGCGATGCGGAGAGAAGCCTTGGCCTGAGTCGGTTATCGACAGGTTCACATTGCGGCGAGAGTGTGCGAGGTGGGTGGAGGGCTTCTTCCGCGATCCCTCACCCCTGCAACAATTTATAACCTGCTCGGGCAGGTGAAGTCTAAACCCAAAACTAAACAAAAGCATTCACGTGCTAAGAAATAGAAATCAGAAGGCGCAGCGCTCCCCAGCCGCAACGTTGGGTACTAAAAGAAAAACGGAGTGACGCATTTAGAACTCTGAGAGAAAATAGTCTTCAATTCGTAGTTCTGAAATTAGTCACAATATCAAGTGCAAAGGAAAAATGATGACATTTCAGGACGTGCAAAGGCCTGGAGATAGAATTCGATGCAAATGAGGATAAAAATGAGGCATGTCTCTCCAGTTTGAGGGGTAATGTACGAAAGGAAATGCGATCATAGTACACTGCTTGGCTCTGCAAAGAATGGCTGCCCCTGTGCAGATGTAAACAGCCTTCCTGACCTGCGTGCCTTGGGGTAGAAGGCCAGTGTGAGGGTGTGAGCGCTCAGGGAGCCTGTGGGAGCTCGCCCATCACAGCAGAAGGAAAACAGACCATGTCCTAAATTAGTAAGTGAAGAATCAAGATTGCAAGCGTATGGAGGAGGTAAACAAGCAGGGGACACAGGGGACACCACGACAAGGCCTGGAAGTGCTCACTCCTGGGGGAGAGGGTGGAGCAGGGAGCTGCTGGGTTTTGCTATACATCTTTACTCCTATTTGATTTTGTTTAAACATGCATATATTATGGGGGTGAAAATAAATATTTAGAACCTACATCAAGTCCTACGTATGAAAGGAAACAAAACTTAGGCTGCCAGTGAGGAGACTGGGGCACAAAAAGAATCAGGAACTCGTGCAAGGGCTGTGCTATGAAGTGGCTGAGCCTGAGTGCAGCCCAGGCTGACCACATAGGAGCCCTGCGAGTCCAGACAGTGAGGCTGCCCTCCGGGGAGGGCAGGGGTGGGGAGCGGTGCTGATGCAGTGCCATCATCCCTGAGGCCCCACTGCCTTCGCCCTGCAGGCTGGTCCACCCCACGAGGCCAGAAACTGTCATTTGACTACATTTGGTCCAACTGAGTTTCTGCCACTTGCAACAAAAAATCCCAAGACAGCACCCTTGACATAAATAAGGAAATTCGGGGGGGAAGCATTGTCTTGTTTTAGGGACAAGAGGATGAGCTTGTTCTTAGACACTTTTAGGTGGAGATGCCTAAGGAATGAAGAAATGTGTACCACAGCCCTTTGCGAAGGGAGAGAAGAATCAAGGATGGAAAAGGGGAACAAATCTCAGCCCGGGTGCTGATGTTTGCGCTGAAATAAAGACACAGAAGGGGGTGCCCCCGGGGAGTCGTTCAGGCCCTGATAGTGAGCAGGACTGTCAGATTTCACGAATAAAAATATAGAGGGCATTTAGTTTAATAAGAATTTCCCTATAAACTGCGAACAATTTTTTTTAGTATGACTGTATACCATGTAATATTTGGCATAAACGACACTAAACATTTTTCTGTTTTGTTCTTTATCTGAATGCCAAATCTAACCGGGTATCTTATATTTTTTCCAGCAATCCTGATACTTAGGCACCTTTGTAAGCAAAATAGCTGTTAAATTTCTGAGCCTGTTGGTTACCACTCTTGACCTTTTACAGAAACAATCACTTTTATCCCAATTGGGCTGTTGACTAATGGTATCTCATTTTGGTTTTAATTTTCATTTCTCTGATTAATTATAATATCAAGCCTATTTTAATATGTTTGTTGGACATTTGAGGGGGCTTGTGAGTGTGTGAAGCCCTTGTTCAGATTTTTGCCCATTTGTCTGCTAGGTCATCAGTTTGTTTTTTTCTTACTGATTTGGATGTTCTGGGCACTAGTTTTTTGCTGATTAGCTGTATTGTGAATACCTTCTACTAGAGTATGACTTACCTGCCAGTTTCTTAATAGTGTCTTTTGATGAACAGGAGCTCGTAATGCTAATCTTGTCAAAGCTACTTATACTTTCTTTTATAGTTATTGCCTTTCAGGCTTAGGAGATCCTCTTTCATGATGAGGTCATAAAGACTTCTCCTATATTACCTTTAAACAACTTTATAATTTTCCCCTTTGAGTATTTAACGACTTGGGACTGAGGTCTGTGTTTGATGATAAAGGGTGGGGTACATGTTTCTTCTTATTCCTTTTCTTTTTTTTCCAAGTAGGTGCTCAATTGTACCAGCACCATTAGTTGCAAAGTCAGACTTTTCCTCCATGTGTTTGCAATGCCATTTGTGCCGTGTATCAAATAACCACACAGGCACAAGTCTGCTTGTTGGCTTGCTGTTCTGTTTTATTGGTCTGTATTTCGAGCCCAAAGCTCACAGTACACTCTCTTAACTGTGGTAGCTTTTGAATAGAGCATCGTGTTCTCTTTGTGTTTTTCTAAGACTGTGTTTCAAGGCACATACGGAAGCTGTGAAGCTACTCAAAAGAAAAAAGGAAGAAAAAGAGTGAAAGGATTTTGATTGTGACTTTAATAAATATGTAAATCAATTAGGAGAGAATTAAAATATTTTAATGAGCCCTCTAATAAGATAAATGTTTAGCTATGTGTCCATTTATATAGATTTTCTTTGATGTTTCCTGGTAAAATTTTATTATTTCGTACTTAGATGATACTTGCACAACTTTTGCATGAAAGCACATTATGTTTTATGCTCTTATAAATGACATGCTGTTATAGCATTTTCCAATTAATTGCTGTTGATACATAGAAATGCAGTTCTACTCAGGCTCCAGCAACTTAGCTAAATTTTCATTGATTTCAATAATTTATCTATAGAGTCATTGAATATTCTATGTACATCACCATATAAAATGGAAAATTGGAACTATGACACTTCGTTTTTTCCTTTCCAGTTCTTCTGTCTTATTTTTCTGGCGTTACTCGCTGCATAAAACCCTCAGCACACGACTGAATAGAAGCGGTAGCGCAGACCTCTTGCCTAGATTGCAATCGCAAAAGGGAGTTTTCAGTTATGTCACTAAGTATTACGTTTGCCGAAGGCTGCATTTTGATGCCACTCATGAAGTAACAGAAGCTCTACTTTATCTCCAGTTGGCCAAGAGGTACTTTTTAAAAATATATGAATCGATATTAATACAAAAGGGTGTGAGCATTTTATCATACTTTTTTCTACATCTAATTGAGATAATGGTTCCTTCTTTCCCTAATCTGGTAATGTAAATTATATTAATATTTGACGGGAACTACGTTAACTAGGTTTTAACAATTCTTGCGCATATCAGATTGACCCAATTTTATCGTGATGTATTATCTCACTAAAGATATTATTGGATATGGTTGGCTACAATTTTGTTATTGTCTAATCTATGTTTGTGTATTAGATTGGCTTTCCGTTTTTCTTTATTGCACTACACTTGTTAGCTTTTGGTATCAACCCAAGCTTCATTAGCCTCTAAGGCAGATTTATCAAGATGCTGATGAAGTGTGAGCTTCAGGGATTCTCACCTGCATGGACCGCCATCAAATATCCACTAAATAATTCTATATTCATAACTTTATATTATTCTCTTATAAAAATTCTCCAGAATTTGGTATGCTTAAGGTTCCACAAAGCCTGCATTGCTCCACTGACAACCTCATAAAATAAACAGTGCAGTGTGTCTCCACAATCTAGCAGGAAAAGTTGGTGTAAGATTGGAAACAGTTGTTATTTTCCAAACGTTATGCTTGATAAGTTATTCTGGTGCCACCACTTAGGCTGCAATTTTCCGTTCAGGAAAACTTTCTTACTACTTTTTCAATCTCTTTATTACAGGACTATTCAAGGTTTCCATTTTATTTTTAGTCAGTTCAGGCAAGTTACATAGTTTGAAGATTTTTTTTCCTTTTAAAATAAAAGTTCAAATGTATTGCCATGAAGTTGTTCACAATATTTTTTACTGTTTTGCCTTTGAATGTTGGCAGCAGCCCTGGTCGCGTCTCCGCACTGCCTTCCTGACAGTGGCGTGTGGGCTTTGTTCCCTCTCTGCTAACTTCACCAGTGTTTTGTCAGCTTTATAACTATTTTGATATTACTTTCTTACATGTTCATATTTCATTAATTTTTTCTCATATTTACAATTTTTTTCTTATTTCATCAGAATTATTTGGTGATCTTTATATAATTCTCAAGACGATGTTAGCTCATTAATGTTCACCATTTCTTCCTTAATGCCCTTACAGTTATTTGTTTTCCACTAAGTTTTCGTTTATTTGCCACCCACGGTTCTGTTACGCAGTATTTACATTACATTCAGAGTATTGTATCTACTATCCATTATATTTTGTTTTACCCATGGGTTCTTCAGTAACGTATTTCATAACTTCTAAACATGCCTGAATTTTCTGGTTATCTTTTGGTTCCTGGTTTCTAGCTTAACTGCATTGTGTTCAGAAAACATACTCCGTGTAATGCAGTCCTCTGAAGTGTGTTAATATTGGCTTCACGACCTGGCATGTGATCAGTTTTCCATCCGTGTCTCATATGTACATGTGTACACTACAGTTAGGAAATGCACGGAGGCAGGGTATAGCTCAGGGGCAGAGCACATGCTTAGCACGCACAAGGTCCTGGGTTCACTCCCCAGTACCTCCTCTAAAAATAAATAAATAAACATAATTACCCCCAGAAAAAAAGGTTAAAAAAAAGAAAAGCAGTGTTCTCTCTGTGCCTGCTGAGTCTATCTGCTCATCGTGTTGTCCGACACGTCTATACCATCTCATTTGTGTTGATCTGCTCGTTCTATCAGTTACTGAGAGACATGTGTTAAAGGTTCCCCACTGTGATCACCTATTTCTTCCGTCAATTTTTGCTCTATCGATTTTGGCACATGCAAGCTATTAGTTGTGTACAAATTCTGGGCTTTTTTGGGAGGGGTGGGGCTGATGTATTGAAGCTTTTATCACCATAATGCAATCTCTAGATCTAGTAATGCTTTTTGTTTTCAAATTTATCTCATAGTAACATTGCCACATTATTTTTCTTTGGTTAGATTTCGTGAAGTATCATTTTCCATCCTTTAACATTGAGTCTTTTAGAATGCATATCTGCTGTATGTTAGATTTATTTTTTCATTTAGTCTGAAATCATCATGGCATAACTGGGGCACATAATCCCTCTATGGTGCATGCAATTGCCGATATGTTGTGATTTATATTTATTACTTAATTTTATATTTTCTACTTGTTCCAAATTTGTACATTTCTTCTCTTTTTTAAAAATTGATTCTTTTTTATCCTTTTTTTTTTCTCTATTTAGAGTTATGCACTCTCTCTGTTCCTTTACTGATACTCGGGAAATTACACTGTGCATCATTAATGTATTCAAGTCTAAAGCTAAACAAAACGTTTACTCTCCTAGATGATACAGACCCCAGAACAGTTAAAGCTTGTGACGCTGGGAATGTTATTTTTGGCTATGCAACTTATTTCTGTGTGTTTAACCCCATAAGAAACATAATTATTATTTCATATACTCAGTATTCTTTTAGATTAACCTACACCTTTACCACTTTCTGCTCGTTATCTTTTTTTTTATTTCAGACGTTCCAAGTGGAATCCCTTTCTGTTTAAAGTATATTTTTTAGAATTTCCCTCAATTAGGGGGTCCTGGTGTAAACCATCTTTCGGTGTTTGTTTTCCAAAAATAAGTTTATTTTGTCTGTGTTACTTTAGGATATTTTGCTGGATCCCAGTTGTCCTCTGGTAGTATTTTATCCCCAGAACATTGAAGGTGTGCCGTTGTCTCCCTCCTAACATTATTACTGCAGACAGAACACAAACAAGTCCGCCATCCCTTTGAACACATACCTTGAACCTGAAGTCCAGAGCATGCGGCGCCTCACGCTGCGCAAGGGCCCGGCACTCTAAGGCCAAGCGAGGCAATCAGTTTCAAGCCCCAGCTCCGTAGGGACCCTTCCTCTGCTCTCAAATCCCTGTATTTACATTAAGATCAAGCATCACCTATTGTCTGGAGCTGCCCCTCTGCTAGCCACGTCCAGGGCACAGGGTCACCAAATCACTGCTGAAGATTCTCAACGCGGCCTTTAGTTCCAGAACCTCCAGGGTTTTCTTCCTTGCTTGGGAGCTTGGCTATCTATTAATTCTTGTCCTGGTAATTTCACTTCACCTGGCTAGGTAATTGCAGTAGGATTGTTCTGTGTTTATTTTACCAAGCATGTCAGTGGACCCAAAAGTCCCAATATCAGTAATATTTGTCTAACTTGTATTTAAAATTTCCAGGGCACAGCAAAATATGAAAAGCTTCCCAACTAATTCAGGGACAATTATATAAGCCTGAAGTTTTTTGTTTTTTTTTTAATTGTACTCATAAAAAAGGAGGAACTACTGGCCAATTTTCCTTATGTATAGAGATTTTTTTTTAATTAGCAGATTTAATCCAATAGCATTTTTCATGAATAATACATCATCATCGAGTCAAATTTATTCCAAGGATATGAGAACAGTTTAACATCATAGAACGTATTAATGCTGTTCAACACGTTTCAAAGAATAATGACTTGAAAATAATTATAGGATAATATTAATTTAAAAATCAGAATATTAACAGTCTATGGAGAATAATTGCATTTTTATGCAAAAATATGTATATATATTTCTATACATCCAAAAGGGGGGGCAGGAGAAATAAACACTGAAATGCACATAGTTCTTCTTTCCAACGGCAAGACTACAAGTGACTTCTGCTTTCTCCATTATGCTTTTATGTGTTTTCTAAATTCCCAGCAGTAAAACCAGTATTGTCTGTCAGAAAATATTGATCCAATAATAAAGTTCCCCTCTCTGCTGTTACCCAGGCAAAGCTAGCACCTCACGCTGGTAGGCAGGGACCCCTCGTGGTTGTAACTCCCGTCTAAGGGGTCTCCTCCGACAATTTTCAAGAGAAGACCTTTAAAAACAAGCGCCGTCCCACCCGGACACCATGGCCCTTCTCAGAGCCGCGTTACTGCCCCGGTTCCTTCACCTGCTCCCTGATTTCCATCCTTCACGGTATCTACCAGTCAGATGCTTTCATCTAAGTACCAGCTCCATTCCATTCCTCCCAGTGAGACATCGTATCTGATAAAGCACAGAATTCTCTGTTTTTTTTCCCCTCAGTCTTTATGACCTTTAAGTCTCACCACACAATTTGGTATTGAGTTCGGTAGTAATTGGTCATTTGTCCTGGTTATTATTTGCATGTTCATCCAAAACCAGTGTGTGCACACCAGAAGCCCAGACTTGTCCGTGGTTTTTGTGTATTTTAAGTTTCTTACTTATTTCATACCTCAGTTACAAGCACATTCCATAATCCAATGTACAAAACTGACAAGCCAGGTAGAAACCCTGGCTCGTTGACTATGAGGAAGGAAGCAGCCCTCTTAAAATTTTTTTTAAAAACCCGCACCAGCACATTATGCACGATTCAAAGGGACAGTACACCCCAAAACCACGTGTGCGCTCAGTAAAATTCAAGATGCAATTCCGAATAAATCACAGTGTAAATAAAACATTGTCAGCTTCTCATCTGGATTATAAGCGAGCTTGGGAGGCAGGTAGCAACAGAGAAACAGCCGTCTCCTGGGGACGGAAATCCGATCAGTCAAGGCACGAGCCTAGGGAAGAGGCCAGGCAGGAGAGGCCGCGAGCCGTGCGCGCCGCTGGAGGCTAATGGATATTTGAGTGAGCGTGCGCATCAAGAGCCCAGCCTGCTCTTGAGGAAAGCACCACAGCCACGACGGGGCTTCTGCTAAGTGATCTGACTCTGCGTGTTGACGACTCTGTTCATTCTCTGTTTGGACCCTGATCTGCGCCCCGGAGGAAGACGGAGCCGTGGGGCCCTCTGGGAGCCCGAGGCTGAATGAATAAGATGTTGGCACTCCGGTGTCATGTTTGTCATCTGTCACTTTCCTGTCTCCACTGACCTCCCGAACGTCACCAAACGCCACGGGGCTCCCCACGCCCAGTCTCCAGCGTCAGTCCACAGTCTAAGGGGATGAAACCTCATGCTGAAAGTTCCCCATGGTTCTCTCTTTCTCTTCTTGCCTGTCTTCTGTTAAATCACAAGGAACATAATAGCACAAAACAAAAAGTACAGCACAAAAGTCAAAGAGCTGAACAGAAGCTGGCCTGATAAATAGCAAAAGATACGATTTCTTAAGGAAAAAAGTCACTTCAAGTTGTATCTCTGGCCCCGAATTTCTTTTCTGTGTGTCATTTTTTTTTCAAGTTTGTTAAAAGTCAGTGGGGCACTTCCAGCCAGTGGAATATTAGCGAGCACACAGAGGCATGAAGAGACGTGGAGGAATGTTACATGCACACTACGTGCAAGAAGCCAGTCTGGAAACGCTCCGTGCTTTCCAGCCCTGCCGCGCCCTGGGGAGAGCAAAGCCACGGAGGTGGGAAAAAGACCAGCGGCTGCTGAGGGGTTACGGGGACAGGCGTGATGAGCAGGCAGAGCGCGGGGGGTTTTTAGGGCAGTGCGACGACTCTGTGCGGTATGGCAGGGGTGGATACATGGCCTTATGCATTTATCCAAACCACAGAACGCACAGCACCACAAGCGAACTTGCGTGCAAACTATGACTGTGGGTGATTCTGATGCGTCCGTTGTAACCAATGTACCGTCCAGAGGGAAGCTGAGAAGAGGAGGTCTGTGCCTGTGAAGGGGAGGAGGCATATGGTATAAATCCCTGCCCTCTGCTCAGTTTTGCTGCGAACCTCAAACTGATCTGACAAATAGTCTTTTAAAAAAGTCAGTGGTAGAGTCTTTGCAGTATGATTGGATGAAACATGTACAGTTCTTCCCTTGCAGGTAAACTCTGCTCTAAAGCAAAGCACCAGAAATAGTTCTGGATGCCTTCTTGAATTCCAGACCATGGACCCTTAAGACAGCAGATGGTACCTCCTCCAACAGTGGGAGGGTGTCCCATAATACAGGTAAATGATGCTTAAAAACTAGGGGGGACCCAAGGACTCCTCGTCGGCCCCTAGGAGAGCGCAGATTGCCAACGTCAGGATCTTTTTCATCAGTCTGCGCCACGCGGGGCTGGCCAGCCCCGCACCACCCGGGAATGGGATGAAGCACGGTCTCCCCAGCTCGGTCCTCTGTGCAGCGCCCTGTGACTTCTACACCTCAACTATTAGTATTTCCTTTATCTCCTTCATGCTTTAGGTAAGGCTGCTTTAAACTGAGTCTCTGTGTTCATTGCCGTGTTACCACGTTATCATATCACCTGCCATACACAGGAAGCAGCTATGTGAATAAAACATCACCAGCTACCCCAAAGCACCTCACATCACCTGGCGAGCCACACGTGGCAAGTGTCCCATTTGGGGAAAAGTTGTGCAGAGGACGGTTTCTCCAGTCACAGGAAAAAGGCTGAAGTCATTGCAGAGACACACTAGTGTTTGCCCCCATGAAACCCCCTCCCCCCGACTGCGCCCCTTCGCCAGGCTCTTCCGCGGGGAGGTTAGGCGGGGTGCCGCTCACACACAACATCCGTCAGCTGCGAGGGCTGTCCTCAGGTCTGGGTACTTCTTCTCTGGTCACAATAGGAAGAGCATCGCTAACTGTCAATGACCTTTTTCTTGCCTTTACAATTCAGTCGTGTAATGAGTACACGCCGTTTTTAACACAATGTTAGTTCCTGTAAGTACCTTCATGTGGTAACACTATGCACATCTAAGCAGTGCTTTCGTACGTTTAACGTGACAGGTTCCTCGTATTCTGATCAAACTGACTATTTAGTCTGCTTCCTTTCCTCCCCTCCTCGCTTTCTTCCTGGTTTTCTAGCAAAAGTCTAGTTATTGCTGTTTTGCAAACTGCGTAACTGGGGTAGAAAGGTTAACTGCTGGCTTGCAATTTACTGTGATTACGTTCACAAATTTCACAACAAACGGAGGCTCAAGATGGAAACATTAGCCCCGAAGACATCGGATTACCTAGACCATAAGTGAGAAAAATGCTCCGAAATCAATTCAATTACGGAGAGGAATCAATTATCATTCCCAGTGGAAGCCCCATCTCCCGGAAGTTAACTAAATGGACAAATATTACATAACTAGTTATGTGCTTCCTACACTAAGTGGAAGTGGACAGACGTAGAATGCGGCAGGAGGAAAATATGTCAATAGCTAATTTCACATAAAACCTGTGCTACGACCTGTCTAAACGGCCAGCCCTTGTTTTGCCATCGGATGATGTCAGTTAATCATCCGCCCACGGCCTGGAGGTGGGAAGCGCCTGCCTTCCCCGTATCAGGACAGCACTGGGACGGTGACGTCACTCTTTGGGTCGTAATCTATCCATATTTGAAGTGGGGACGTGATGTCCACGTTCCTAACCTCCCAGGGCTGGCTGTGAGGACAGGGCACATCCAGACGACGGGACATCACGGGAGGACCTTGTACGTTACCCGCACGGCTGTCCCGGCGCTCGTCCTGGGATTGCGGTGCTCAGAGGGGACGCGGCACGCGAAGGTCATGCCGTACTTTCTTGTCGCCTGCTAACAGCAAGACAGATGGCAAGCAGGACGGACTGCAGAGATGAGGAAGACGGCAGACGTCTTCCCCAGCCACAAGGAGCTTGTGTAAAGGACAGCCTTTCCAAGAACAACTCTGAAAGCTGAATAAAGCACCAAAACGAAAACCAGAGCACAGCCGTGTAAAAGCGCCCAGAGAGCACCCAGGGCAGCCAGAGCCCGAGTGTCTGGGGTTCCAGGAAGAAGGAGGGCGCGAGGGAAGCCCTGTCCCACACACCCCCCCCCCCCGCCTCCTCGGGTGGTCTCTGCGGCCTGCCGGCTCTGCCAGGGCTGAATGAGCAGGCGGAAATCGGCGGCTTCCAGTGTTCAGCATCTCCCAGGTCCCTGCAGCCTGTGCACGGCGCCCACCTGGATTCCCGAGGGCGGCCCATGTGATGCCCCCTCCATTCACATCCAACCAGAACCTCAGGGTATGACCTTATCTGAATGGAACAGGTGAATTAAGATGAGGTCATGCTGGACCTAAATCCAAGTGTCCTTGTAAGAAGAGGAGCAGAGAGACACAGAGGGGACACACGTGGGGGATGCTCTCCCAGCCTGGAAGCCCGAGGACTGCCGGGGGACACCGCGACAAGGCAGGGGAAGATTCCGCCTTCCCTCGTGCCTTCAGAGAGACACGGCTCTGCTGAGCCTTTGACGTTGGCCTTCCAGCCGCCAGAACTCGGAGACCATAAAGTCCGGTTGCTCTGAGCTGCCCGACCTGTAGTGCTTTGCTCCCACAGCCCTAGGAACCTGACAGACACGCTGTGGGCCCCCCGGGGTGCTGTGAGTTGCTCTGTGACGCCTATTCCCGGATTTCACACAGGACCACGCGGAGCCCAGGAGAAGCCCAGTGGTGCCCAAGTCCAGCCAGCGGGACGGAGAACAGAGCGAACTAGGATTCAGGCTCTCTCCCTCCATCAGGTTCCTATTCTGTTGTGTGACTCCGCCACCACCACCTTTGCATCTCTGTGTCTTCCCGTGGGAGAGACGCCTATTCTCTGGCACGCTGTTTTCTGGTGAGCGCAGCAATAATTGAATTCCTGCCTCTTCTCTGATCAGAGGAGGGGAATTAGCTCTATTATGCCTGCCACATGTCTTTTGTGACACTAAATTATATTTGATGGCTCGTGGTTTCATGTGCAGCAGCAAACCTGACCTTCTGCTCCATGTCTGACTGGTCACTGGGGTCGCACGATATTATTGATTTAGACGTGGACCCTCAGACCTGCTAGGGCTCCTTTGCCCTAATCCTGTGTTTAGATTTATAAACATTACTTTGACAGTTTTAGTTGTAATAATAAACTTTTCCTGTTGAATGAAAATGGGGCTGTGCTCGTTCGTCAGCCCGTGGCCGGCAGCGTGAACCGAATTGGGCGTAGCCGGCAACAGCCAGTAGTGCGTGGTCACCGAGGAGCTGTGTGCTTGATTTCTGATTGATAACAATTTTGTAGTCAGCTATTGGCAGAGTGTGTAATGTTCCCATCAATTAAACACAAAGTCATAATTTACAAAAGGAAGATTTAGAGTTTCTAACTTTTTTGGTTTTGGAAAGGATGGTGACGGCTGTGACCTAAACCCAGACGTCACGGGTTCCCGTTGGGGCCGGGTCTGCAGCCTTTAAGTACATGTGAGCCCCAGCGAACTCCACTGCTTGAGGGGGCCCCGTGTACCACCAGCGGCCATCCCTTCCCTCCACCTTCCCCGGAGGCGTCTGTTGACCACTTACCCTGTTTACCATTCACTGAGCTCAGGGCTCTGAGCCTCAGAGTGAGTGAAGTCAGGTGAGTTTTCTCACCAAAAGCCAAGCTTCGATGAGCACTGATGTCATCTTGTGTGCAGACTGTCCCTGGACTGCATTGTCATCGATTTTCCTGTTCCTTTACTGATACTCTTGGAGAGAGACTGTCTGTCTTTATTTGGATGCTACTTAAATATTGTCTTTCATTCACGTGAGCTGGGCTTGAATCACTCGGTTCAAAGCAACAAGAAAATATTTGGCTCTACAAAGATCACTGAGCACCTAATGTGTGCCATGCCCCGTGCTAGCTCCTGGAGGCTTGAATGCGCCAAGATTTAAAAATTTAACCTTGCCCTTGAGAAGCTCAGTCTACAGAGAACGTGAGCGATACAGCGGCAGCCTCTAGCTCATCGTCGCTCGGTGTTTTAGGAAAAGAGAGCAAATAAGCTAAAGCCGCCACTTTGCACGTGTATGTGCTGTTGATGGGTTTTTCCAAGAGCTTCTGTAACTTGACGGACAGTGTTCCCAGCGTCACTGGAATTGAGGAACAAAGAAGGGAGGAGGCGTGGCTGCAGAGACTCGCTGGCCTGACAGGATGAAGGAGAAGCCTGGAAAGCCAGCTGTCAGGATGGTGTGAGTGCATTTTTCTGTCTCTAAGGGTGACAGACTAGGAGACACAGGTCTTCGGTTCCAGGAATCCAGCCTCCCTGGTAGGTGGGATCTGTGGAAATGAAGAGGAGGAAGGAAGATGTCCCTGAGTTGATAAGCAAGAGTTGGGAAAGCAAAAGACGAATCAGAAAAGGTTTAAAGAGATGTGGCGAAGAGGCAGCCCACGAGGACAACCCCTGAGTCATGGGCCGTGAAGACGGAGGAACCCACCGCGGGGGACCCAGCAGCGCCAGTGAGAGAAGCCAGGTCAACTGTCTCTCACGGCAGCTGGGGTGGCTTATGCAAGAGAGAGGAAATGGTCCAGGTGGACCAGTAAATGCTGGGTCCAAGAGTGAAGGGAGGAAAACCCCCAGCCCGGGTCCCCCACTCACGGAGCCCCTCCCCGCGCTAGAATGTTCACGTTCGCTGCTTCGGCCGTCTGCTTAGAAAAGAAAAGCAGAGAATCTTTTGACACCATGTTTCTCTTTAATTGTGGTTTTGATTTTAATTTGTATTTTAAAACGTACGTTTAGATTGTGATTGTAGCAAGAGGACCACCCAAAGTGGACTTTGCTGCAGCCCAGCAGTTCCCACCTTCACAATCAGTGCCAGTCAGGTCGATCCTGCAGGGACCCCGTCCGTCCCCGGAGTGACCAGAGGACGGACTCCGCCAAGCTGCAGTCCAGCTTCGCGCCAAAGGACGGAGCGTTGATGTTACTTGCAGGGGCGATTAAATCTGGTGTAAACCATGTCCAGCATTTCATCACGCTGAAGAGCTAAATGCCACTTACTTCAACGTAGCTGCATGAGAGCGCAAACCTCAAAAGATCAGGCTTTCAGAACAAACAGGGGAAAAGCGCTGGACCAGCGAAGGGTGCTGTTTTCAACGTTCTCAGTCTCGCTGGCCGGGGCTTAACTCAGGTCTGACGCCTGCAACGCAGAACTCTCCCTCAGGGCTTTCCGAGGGAAGGCCATCTCCTACTTATCAGCGCGTGCTAGTGCTGGGAGATAGGGGGTTATTCTGCTCTCCCTGGAGTTATACATTCAGGGCATTGTGAATACTCACAGAGCTCACGCTGTTCTCTGCTGTGTAAACAATCCTTGGCGTCATCTATTCCGGAGGTCATAAACCAGGTTCGTGTTTTACTGGTGACATTTTGTTCTCATGACGGCTCCTGTCCAAGCCTGTTGTTGCCACTCCCTTGGATGGCGGCCACTTTTCTGGCCGCATCCGCCCTCCTCATCACCGCGCCCCAGCACCCCTTCCCCGAGGGACGCCTGCGCCTCGCTCAGGAACGCACTTGGAGCTCCCGCTGCAGGGTCCTCCCCAGCTGGCCTTTGCCCTCTGTCCAGACTTAACAGACAGGAAGCTGATGGGGACCCAGCTGCGTCCTCCAAGACTCGTACGCGGAAGCCCTAACCCGCATGCCGCTGTTTGGAGATGGGCCCTTTAAGAAGGCGATCAAGGATAAAGCAGCTTCCAAGCGTGAGACCCTGACCTGCCAGGACTGGTGTCCTTACAAGAAGAGGAACAGACACCAGGAGCGTGTGGGCAGTGAAAAGCCCCTGTGAGGACTGGCCAGAAGGCGGCCGCCGGCAAGCCGGGAGGGGAGCCGTCCCTGCAAGCCGGCCCGGCAGGAACCTCGGTCTCGGGCTTCCAGCCTCCGGACTGGGACGATTCATCTCTGCCGTCACAGCCGCCTTGCCCGCGGTGTTCTGTTATGGCGACAGATACAACAGAAGCCAACTCGCCCCTCCCGCCTCCGGCCAATATGTGACTGTTCTGCTCCTCTCTCTTCAAACACCACTGTGGTCGTTAACTGTCCTTCTGGAACCATTAAATCAGAGACCGTAACAGGGCAGCGTCCTGCCTGACCAACACTTGCCAGCGTGTTTGGGCTGCGGCCAAGTCCACGTGACATTACCGCCTGCCATTTTAAACCACATTCAAGTGTGGAGCTCGGCGGCATGAAGTGCAGCCGCGTGGTTGTCCAGCCGTCACTCTGCACCTCCAGAATGCTGTCACCTTCCTGAGCTGAAGCTCTGTCCCCATCAACTGCTAACTGCCCTTACCCCGCCCAGCCCCTGGCCACCCCTATTCCACTCTGTCTCTATGAATCCAGCCCCGCTAGGTTAGGACCCTCATAGGAACAGAATCACACAGTATTTGCCCTTCTGTGTCTGGCTTATCTCATTTAGCGTCACGCCTCCCAGGCTCCCCACGCTGCCACCTTCACCCGAATTCCCGTCCTTTCTCAAGCTGAACGGTATCTCACCGCGCATATAAACCACACGCGTCCGCTCACTCGGCCCCTCGCTTGTGCTTGCTGACTCCCTTTGCATGTAGACCGCTTCTTTGCTGGGTTACTTTTCTTGTTCCTTAAAGTCCTTCATTGTCTGTCCCTGAGGTTCTCAACCCCCTGGGGGGGTTTCACAGCCCTCCTCCCCTGCTGGGGACACGTGGCAATTCTAGAGGCATTTCTGGGATCACCACTGGTGGCTCTGCTGTGTCTGGCGGGTAGAAACCAGGGAAGCGGTTCTACAATGTACAGGATGGTCCCACAACAGGAGATGACCCGGCCCAGAGTGTCACAGTGCCAAGGCTGGTTTTAAAATGGGAGTAGTGGGTGCCTCCACGGACGTGTTTCTTGGCTGCAGATTCCACAGATCCTTCCAAATACTCCACGCCGGCCAGGGAGCAGTGCAGCCCCGCCTCTGACCCACTCAGCTTCCCCTGAGTTCCTGCTCCTGCCTCCTGCCCCAGGGCAGGCCTGCATGTCTGCCTTCCCGGGAGCTCCCTGTCCTTCTGCAGCCTCCTGAGCTTCCAGCTGTATCCAGACCGGACAGAATGGGCAGCTACTTCAGCTTTTACCGACGCGGACTTGCCTCGCCCCTGAACCTCAGCCATGTCCACCTTTGCTCCGACCCCATCTCTGTCTTCCATTCCGCTCCTGGGCTCCGTTGCCTCGTTCTCACAAAGCTCCCCGAACTCACTGCACTTGTATGCTCTCTACTTTCAATTGGCCCTTACAGCTCACGGCTTCCTGTCTGTGTTGTACCTTGCCTTTCTCCCTTAACTCAGCCTATCATGACCCTACCCACAATTTCCCCCAGTTTAAGCCCCTAGTCCTCCACCTCCCTTCCAGGTAAATGATTCCACTTCTAACTTATCCACGCAACAGGCTGAGAGGCATGGACTGAGCTCCGTCTCCCTCCCCTCTTCTGAATAGACATGTCCTTACCCTGCGTCTCTCCAGCCTTGGTAAGTGCTCCCCCACGCAGCGCAGAAGCCTGCATTCTCGTGGCTGCCAGACTTCTCAACGAGCACCCAAACCTAGCTGCAAACTTCTAGAATGGTTTATAATTATTGCCTTCCTGGCTAGCTGGGTCTGGCTTCTGTCTCCACCACTGGAGAGAGACTGCACCAGTGGGCATCTGTGAACGCCTCGCTCCCACTTCTGAGTTTCTTCTCTCTCGTTCACAACTTCCCAAGTGCCTTTGACACATTTGACACGACCAACGTACTTCTTTTTAAATTCTGAGCTATTTATTTGACCTCTGTGACCCTGAGTTACCTTGCTCAGTCGTGACCTCTTTGGCTGTTACTTCTCTTTACTGACTTTCTTCCTCTTCCTCCCTCTAACTTCTTCTTAAATGTTAACATCGCCCTAAGCTAATTTCTTTATCACTCACCGGTTTGTTCCTATATATTTCTCAGTAGCAAAATCTCCCACTAGCAACATTTCTGACTCTAAGACATTGAGCAAAAGTTCCATTTTGACTTAAGTGTTTAAATTCAACCCACCCATCCTTGGGTAGGAATGTTAAATGTCCCTCTGTTTCCTTATTTCTGTTAATAGGGCCCACAGCCTCCCCATCTCCCCCACCAGAAGCTCTTCAGTCCGCTCTGTTTGTTTCTTAGGGTCAAGAAGTCACCAACCCTGGTCCATTTTTTCCATCTATCTCATGTCAACCCCTTTCCCTCTCGTCCAGTACCATCTGCATTGTCCGGGTCTTTTTACCTTGTGGTACCTTGAAACCCTCTTAATTAGTTTCCTTGCTAACATTTTTTCTTCTAACGTATTTTACACAATAGCAAATTTAATGCCCAGTGCATCACTTTACAAATCATATTCCTTGCCCGTGTCTGGCTGGCGTGGAGACGGGCTGGGTGGGGAAGAACTGAACCGAGATTCCAGGTGGAGACAGAGTATCCACTAGGTCTCAGCATACAGCTGTGGAAGCAGGACGGAGATGTGGCTTTTCTAGCACTTGGGAAATGAGTCTGGAGAGCTGAGCAGCAACCAGGAGATGGTCTGAAGACAGGTGCAGAGTCTGGGGCGTGTGCAAGCCCATCACACGGAAGCCCGGCACTGCCCACGGCGGTCAGCACGGCGTGAGCCGGGACCAGCCGAGTCCGCGTCCCTGCAAACCGGCAGGTTCACGCACGTGGGCAGCGAGCTGTGGGGAGATCCTGCAGCCGGCACTGAACGCTGATTTATGGGTAGATTGAGGCTTGTTGGCCAACAGCCTAAACTCTGGAGTGGCTGAGCTATGGGAGGGGTGGCCAGGAAACACAGTATAATACACTTCAGGGAAGTGTTTGTAGACCTCAGATTAGGAACTCGTGCAGAGCTGGATGGCGAGCTCATGAACGGCTGGGTTGAGGCTTCCTGCACTCCCCCTGGTCTGAGCCCCAGCTGGGCAAGTCTGGCCAGAGGGTCATCATTCAACAGTGTTTAGGAAGAAGTGGGAAACCAGAACCCACCAAAAATCTTCAGCATCTACTCCCTTCCTATAGGATAATGTCCAAAGCCCTTAGCATTCCAAAAGGGACCCCCCAAATGCAGACTCATTTCTCTTTTTAATCTGGGATTCCCAACTTTTCCCTTCCCAGATTCCCTATTTCAGTCTGTCTCTGAACTCTCAAATACACATTGTAACTTTTCCATAATCCTTTCCGTTCTCTCTCAGATCCATCCCAACACCATTAGTATTAAAAATCAAAGTCCACACACCCGTTCCCCAAGGGGGCCTTTCTTGATCAAACTCTGCCCCTCCTCGCCTGGCTCCTCCAGCCTCCGTCATCTGAATAGCACATCCCTCAGTTCATCAGGCGAGTCTTACATCAAGGTGCTCCTCTGCTGTGGCTTCGAGCTTGTCTTTAACTTCTCGTGTGATTACATCAGCACCCCTCAGTTAGGATGCAAAGTCCTTGAGACCAAGAAAGAGACCCCACTTTTGCCTTTGGACGTCCCACCATTCTCACAGTAGGGTTGCTTACCTAATAAGTCACTGCTAAATATTTAATTGTCACCATCGCCTTTAAAACGTTAGGGCCCCAGCAAGGATGTTTTTCGTTGCCTTCGTGTCTCAGCTGTACATCTTGTGAGTTACTCTCATTTACATTCCTCCTCTGATGGAAGCGTTTGCCATAGTAACAGACTTCCCTGGTGATGCTCAATCCTTGGTAATAAGCAGGGATGCAGATTTCTTGGCGGAAGCCGAAATGCATACACTGACAATTAAAAAGCCAATATGTTGGGGAAATATACCAAATGATTATTTTTCTTTTGTTTTTCCTCTAAGTCTTTATTGAAAGGTCTTTTCCAAAAGATAAATATTGTCACTCATTTACTGTGTGTTTCAAATTGCTGGAGGTTTTAGGATTTTGTTTCTCATGTTTGTTTTTTTCTTTTTTCTTTTTACACAAACCCGAGAGCTTTGAACAATTGAGTCTACTGGCTCTGGCAAGACTACCCCACAGCTTGATATAAATTCTTTTTTCCTTCCTTCAGATGAGAAGGCCAGGGTGGAATGGGACTCAAAGGGAGAGGAAATTGTAGACAGAAGACACATTTAGGCTACTCTTTTTTTCAATAAACCACTGCATAGGAGTTAGAGTACCCCGTCTTGATTTACTCCCCAAACTCTCGGGGGTCTTGGAAACTGCCAAGCAGTGTATTTGTCCAGGCAAACCAGCGTGGTTCACAGAGCTCCCCAGGCATGAGCTAAGGAGGGTGCTGGACTGGCCTGCACCCCCGAGATCTCTGTGCAGAATTATGTCCCTCTGGCCCGCGTGCACCCCTGTGGGTTCCCCTTCCTGACCGGCTCTCCACAGCCAGGAGCAGTGCAACTTCGAAGGCACCGGAGGAAGCACATCTCATCGAGGCAGGCTCCTTCACCACCTCTCCGTGGTCAGGCAAGCTCAGGGGCTCAGGCCGTCCCACAGGAAACTGTGCCGTCCAGAGGGTGAACTGCCGGGGAGCACTCCATTATAAGAGGCAGCCCATGTTCCTTCTGGCTTTTCAAAACAAGCTGAGTTCCTTGGCGGTGGAGAAAAACAAGAACATATTGACAGATTGATTTCTTTTCATAGACTGATTTCCATCCTAACAAAAAGTCTGTGCTGTTCAGAAGCCGAAGAAACACAGGGTACCAATTTACCGTATTTCATTTCTGTATTCCCCACGCTCCTGTCACATTCAAAAGGGACACGCAGTCTGGCCAAGGTGGCTGAGAGAACAGCTGGAGGCCCACAGTTTTCTCCTAGGTCATTGCTCCTCACCCCAACAACTGCCTCCTTTTTCTCACCTTTTTATACTGTAAGATTGACTTGGACTTTCCGTCTTTCTACATCAACGGCTCCCTTTTTGTCAGTTCCACCGCACTGGTGAATTCAGATTTTGCACCTTGGGGATGTCTTTGTCCCAGCGATCTGCTCTTTGGAAGAAATGAGACCAGGTCAGGTCATGAGAAAGGAGAATGTTTCTGTTGGGGTAACCATGCTCTCCCAACCCCACCCAGTTTCTGTCTCGTCTGGGGCCATCGTAACTAATTACAGGGTCAGTGCAGGGAGTCCAGGCTGTGCAGCAGACCCCCAGACGCCAGGACGATATTCGTGTTTGTTTGTTTGCATCCGGTGGTTTGGGTTATGTAATTGCTACCAAGCCAAATGCGTCTGAACGCTGTTTATGCCATGCATTAGCGTACCCAGCTCAAGTCTATAAATGAGCCTGGATCAGCCCTTCTAGGTCAGAAAAGGAGAGGAGCCCTCATTTCCTACATTCCCAGACTGGACACTCTACATGGAACATGGGGGCCTCAGGAGGACAATTGCTCGGCAAAACCTGCACAGAGCGTCACGCCCACTGGCACACTGGTGCCTGGCAACTGGCAAAATGCTTTAGCACTAAGATGTTGCCATTTTTTTAAAAAAGGAAGACTGTGCAGAGACACTAAGAATAATTGTAAAATGTAGTGTGTTTTGCTCGACTTAACTTTATGTGATCAATAAATTTCTGGAGAAAATCAATGCATTAAGAACTATAGATTCTCCTTACTGTCTCTACCTAGAGGAATATTGATCATGACAAGAGAGTTGAAATGTATTGTAGTCACTGGAGGGTTTAGGGAGGGTCCCTCTAGTGACAAGATTCTCCACTGAAATCCTGACATGACAAAAACAGTGACCGGGTTGGAGTGGGTGCCCGGCGACGCGGCAGGATGTAAGCATGAACCTTCCAACAAGCAATTCTTAACACACAAGCTTCTTGATCTTAAAACTCTGTGACATTCGTGTGTGTTTCCCTGTGAAGGGGGAGGTCAGTCTCTCCCTACGGAGGCCTGAAGGGTCTGAGAGGCGACGGCCGCGGACGGCACCTTCCCTTGGGCGTTGGTTGGGGGTCCGGGTGGGAGGAAGGAGGAAGGCAATGTGATGCGGATGGAGTGCCAAGTGACAAGCCCTGTCAGTGGCATTTTATGTCATAAGCAGGAAAGAAAATCCACTATTCATAGGTTGATAAAAGAATCTTGATGTGCTTAGGTGTTCCGAGCACGGTGTTCTAAATAAACTGCATATGAGTTTTTAGCACAAGGAAAAGACCCAGAGCATCTCAGCGCTCCTCCAAGTGGGGCCCTTCCCCGCCGTCTGCAGAGGAAGCAGCCCCGCCAGGCACAGCGCGTTTTCCTCCCGATGCAGCCTCGCTCTGGTTGACGCCTGCAAGTCTGTGTTTGGCACCGGCGTTTGAGAGCGGGCCGGGTGCCAGGCCGGCAGATGGCTGCACTGATAAGCATATGTCCGGGAACAGGTACGTGCTCGCCTTGGAGCGTTAATCAAAGCCGTCCGTCTCTTGCAGGTTGTAGATGTGACTTCAACAGCTCCGCATCCTGTGAGGGGTAAGAGGTTGTGTGATCTCATCCAGCGCCCAGGGCAGCGCCCGCAAAGGGACAGAGTGAGGCAGCCTTCAGCCCGGGCTCAGGGCTCCCGCAAAGCTCCAGCAGGAGAGGCTGAGGGGGCACCTCGTCAGCCCGTTCCTTCCAGCAGACACGGGTCCACCGATGCACATGGGGGCCAGACCTGCAGACTGGACACGGCGGACCCCCCAACAGAGGTGTTGCACTGGGGAAAGTGGGGGGCCTTCTGCGTTCCCCATCCTCTCCCACCAGGCAGATGCAAACTGGCCAACACAGCAGACACTTCTCCCTGGCCCCGCACACTCAGACGCACTTTCACTCTTGTGAATTGATTCTGACAGAGACGAGCAGACCTCAAGGAACATGTAAGCATGGACTTCCCTTCATTCGCGGACTGGAGCAAACTCAGCCTGCTGGACTGTCCCCGTCCCCATTCTGATGCTGGGTCAGAAGGAAAGATGGAGCCTGGACGACAGCTCACAGACGGGACCGGAAGGCCAGGCTCTGCCACCAGCTGCAGGACCCTCACAGCACCTGATCTGTGTCTTTCTACTTCCAGGGTCATGTATAGGGCAGTCGGTACATGGAGAAGAAGTGAGTGAACGCAGCTCTCACAGCCACTTACATTATCCCCTCATGAGCTTCCACTTTACCCAAGAAGTAGAAGGCAGGGCACTGACCCCCGGGGAGGCCGGCTCTTACGATGCATGCGCTTAGCGGATGCTCTTGACTGCCCCACGTGGAAGGTGAGCACACATGCTACCCAATTCACATGGAATCACAGTGACCTTTAGAGTTTTCCCGATTTACTCAACGATGTGCTCAAGAACGGGCAGTGTCGGGACAAACCAGAAGGCAAGGGTGAGTGGAGCTAGTGCAGGTCTCCAGTGGCGCAGGGGTGAGGCTGGCGGGGGTCTTGTTCGCACCCTGAGCTTCACTGGACCTTCCACCTGCAGCTTGGAGGCTCGGCCCGAATTCTGGGGTAGCAAGGAAAGTCCCACTGAGCATCCTGCCGCACGAATGTCAAGGTCGTGTGGAGCATGTTTCAAATGTAATTAATTACTGACATGAATTAAACACACAGCCATAAATTTCATTTTCCCAAATTTCACTCTTTATAGCAGAAGTCAGCAAGTTTCCCCACAAAGGTCAAATAGTAAATATTCCCAGTTTTTCAGGTGTACAGCCTTTCCCCAGCTGTTCACTTCGCCTCTGTAGCATGAAAGTAGCAGCAGATAACACACACACAAAATGGTTGTGGCCGTGGTACAATAAAACTTTATTTACAAAAACAGGTGGCCATCTGGGGGCCGCAGTGTGCTCACTCCTGGTGAATCCTGAAACAAAACCGTTATGATGAACAGAGTATCCATCCGTGAAATGTGACTTAGAAGAACTTACACAGTATACGTGATACACGTCTTTCAAAAGGTAAGTTCTCAGGGAGGATCTTAAAGCCTCGGTTCTCGTTCTGGGGTGCAGAGGGCCTTTGCGTTTCTTAAAATTTATACGTGAAATTCTGTGTAACTGTGTATTTTTCTAGGGACCCAATCTATCACTGCCAGGAGATTCCCAAAGTGTTCAAAAAAAGACTAAAAAACACTGATTTAGAATGAAACAAGAGTCCCAAAATGGACAGACAATTTCCAATTTTCTTTTGAATAATGATTGTACCAGGTGCTCCATCCAACTCTGCTCTAGACAAGTGTGTGTTACACCACCAGCAGTGACATTTTCTAGTCCCCTTGGTTTCCCCAGTCACGGTCCTGCGCCCAAAACTCCCCCCAGCCGAGGCTGGGGAAGGAGAAAGCAAGAAGTCTGCAGGCACGAAGCAAAGCCGTCAGCCCCGTCCTCTGTGGGGTCAGTGCGCGCAGTTTCCTTCAGCCCTGCTCATGAACTGCAGTTTCCGCAGGGTCTCTCGTGAAGCCTGGGGGTGTTCCCAGGAGGACTGGTTCCTTTTAGACAAGTCAAACAGGAAATAAAACAAGATTACTCATCAGGAAAGGAATGTTCTTGGAAATTCCTTTTTACTATTGTTTGTTTTTGTACCAAACATGCCAAAAACCACACCTTGTAACTCTGGGAAATTCATTTTCCACAGCAATGTAAAGGAGTCTCTGGGCCCCAGACTGCGGCCTCCACAAACCATAACTGGTGCATTAAAAGCTTACAGAAACTTTTTAAAAAACAACAGCAAAAAACCAGTGTGCATATCATTACCTGACAGGAAAAATGGAACAAAATCAAGCATTAGGTGAATTCCGAGGAGGCTCAGAACAGAGGGAGAGCTCAGTCCTGGGAGACAAGAGATGGTTTTCAAGGAATTTATATATATTGACTGAGTCTTGTGCATTTTGACTTATCACACTCAAAAAAGAGAGGGTTGAAGAATCCATATCTCAAAATCTTACAAAATTTAAAAGTATTAATAAACCCAGATGAGCAACCTAATATTTAAGGAGAAAAAGTCAGAGAACCAATACTATCCAACTCCAAGGCTCAGCCTAGACAGGCAGCGATGAAGGCAGTGTGGTGCTGGCAAAAGAACAGGCAAAGCCGATTGATGGAACGGAACAGGCAGCCCAGGCCCAGACCCACATGGACAGAGCCAAACGGTCTTTGAAAAGGAAGCAAGAGCAAATCAGTGGAGAAAGAAGGGTCTCTTCAACAAATGGTGCGGGAAAAACGCCATCCGCGCACACACAAAACGGATCTAGACACAGACCTTACACCTTCCCCCAAATTAACTCAAAATAGACCATAGAACTAAATGTAAAATGCAGAACTGTAAGCTCCTAAAAGACAGCATTGGAGCAAATCTAGATGAGTTTGGAGTAGGTGATGACGCCACTAAAGACATGAGCCGGGAAAGAAAGAACGGATAAACTGGACTTCATGACCACTAAAACCTACTGCTCTGCGGAAGACACTCTTGAGAGGGCGAGGCAAGCCCCGGCAGACGGCAGGGGCATAGCTGCAAACGGCACGGCTGACAGAGGGCTGGCATCGGAAATACGCAAAGAGCCCTTCCAACTCAGCAACAAGAAAATGAACAACCCAGCTTTAAAAATGGCCAAAATACCTGAGCAGACACCTCACCAAAGAATATATGCAGATAACAAATAAGCCTTTGAAAAGACATAAGCATCAGATGTCATCAGGGAAATGCAAATTAAGGCAATCGTGAGATAAGACTGCCCACCTGTTAGAATGGCCAAAACCCAGAACACAGACAGCACACAATGCTAGTGACAATGTGGAGCAACAGGAACTTTTATTCATCCGTGGTGGAAATGCAAAATGGCACGCTTTAGAAGACAGTTTGGCAGTTTCCTATAAAACTAAACATACTCTTACCATATGATCCAGCTATCACACTGCTTGGTACTTATCCAAAGGAGTTGAAAACTTATGTCCACACAAAAACCTGCACATGGATGTTTATAGCAGCTTTATTCCTAATTGCCAAAACTGGGAAGCAGTGAGAGTGCCTTTCAGTAGGTGGATGGATAAACAAACTCGGAACATCCAGACAATGGAATATTATTCAGCTCTAAAAACAAGTGCATTATTAAGGTACAAAAAGACATGGAGGAACCTTAAATGCATGTTACTGAGAAAAAGAAGCCAATCTGAAAAGGCCACATTCTACATTCTGCATGATTCCAATTACAACATTCTGGAGAAAGGCAAAAACTCTGCGGACAGTAAAAGGATCAGTGGTTGCCAAGGTTAGAGGGAGGCAAGGAGGAAGGGGCGACTGGGTGGAGGAGAGAGGATTTTTAGGGGAGTAAATCTGCTCTGTCTGATACCAGAGAGACGGTTATATGTGCGCATACGTTTGTCCAAACCCAAGGAACGTGCAACACGAAGAGTGAACCCACCTGTCAAGTACGGGCCCTAAGTGATGATGACGTGTCAACGTAGGTCCATCAAACGTAACAAATGTACGTTCTGGTGGGGGTGTTGATGGTGAGGGCATTAGCCAGGGTTCTCCAGAGAAGCATGACCGATAGAGATTTATTATAAAGATTTGGTTCATGTAATTATGAAGGCTGTCAAATCCCAGGTCTGCAGTCAGCACTGAGACCCGGAGAGCAGAGGCTATATAGTTCCAGGCTAAAGACCAGCGACTTTACACGGGGAAAAGCCAACATCCCAGCTAAAAAGAGATCAGAGAGGAGGAATTCTCTTATATGGAGAAGGATCAGCCTGTGTCCTACTCAGACTGTCAGCGGACTGGGTGAGCCCCACCCACATTAGGGAGCACAAACCGCTTTGCTCCAATTCTATCAACTCAAGTATTAATCCCGTTGAAAACACCCTCACAGACATACTCAGAATAATGCTGGAGCAAATATCTGGGCGTCTGTGGCCCAGTCAGTGACACCTGAAATGAGCCATCGCAGCAGTGGGAGGGGTCTGTGCGTGTGCCGGGGCAGGGGGCACGTGGGGACCCTCTGGACCTTCTGCTCAACTCTTCAGTGAATCTGAAAGTGCTCTAAAGAATAAAATCTACCTTAAAAAAAAAAAAAAAAAAAAAAAAAAGGCTAACAGCTCAGAACGCACAGCACGCTTCTTGAAGAAGTAACCTCCAAGCATAAGCCCGCGGGAGATGAGTGAGCCTCACGGAACGGCTGCAGGCGCGCGGGGCGGGCTGCCGAGCAGGTCGCACCTCGCACTCTTACTGCATGATCATAATCACAAACTGACGATTTAAATGTGTATAATGATCCCTTCTGTTGGTATTACGGAAGAGATTTCTGGGTGTAGATAAAAGTAGACAGAGAAATCTTCAGTCGAGAGAATTCTGCCGCCTTCAGTTTAGACAACGGGGGTGGGCGTGGTCTGAGTGGCCATTCAGCATAGAGTCCACTGGCTGGGGGCACAGGAGGACCCTGAATGCTTCAGTAACAAGGAGAGAAAATATGTTTTCATGACTATTACACCAAGCTTGATATTAAATCACAGGTCAATAAAATTAGAGGTTGGAAAACTGCTGCCTAAGACTCTAATATGTCCACCTCATGTTTCCCGAATAAAGTTTTATTGGAACCCAGCTCTGCACACTTGTTCACCCACTCTCTGCGGCTGCTTTTGCATCCCGCTGTCAAATGCAACAGAAAGCATGTGGATACAAAGGCTAAAATATTTATTATCTGATCCTTTGTAGAGTAACTCTGCCAACTCCTGATAAAGTTCACCAATTGTTATTTTCTAAGGGGGAATTTTTGCTCATTTAATTTTATGAGGTGAAAAAAAAAACACAGCCTCTTCTAAATGCAATACGGCGGCCTGAATTGGATCCTGGAAGAGAAAAGAACTTCAGTTGAAAAGTGGGACGATGGGTACAGCTCAGTGGTAGGACACATGCTTAGCATGCACAGGGTCCTGGGTGCAATCCCCAGCACCTCCTTTAAAAATAATAAGTCAAATGCTTTTTAAAAATCTAAAAAACTTTTAAATGGTGAAATCTGAATAAAGCCTATAGTTAAAAGTGATACAGCAATGTGAATGTCAGGGTCTGACCAAATGCACCGCAGTTACGAAAGATGCTACCACTAGGTAACTTCTCTGTACTGTTCACGCAACTCTTCTGAAAGTGTAAAATTATCCAAGATTTTTAAAAAAGTGTATTTCAAGAAAAATTCTCAGCCAACAAGATCTCTGAAGCAAGCGTTCAGGATGTGCATTACGTCTGTCTCCAAATGCCATGGTGATGTGTCTGTGGGAGTCATTCATTCGTTTATTCAATAAACATGTGAGAACTAGCAACAACAGGCAAAGAAAATCTCTTTTACAAAAGTGTGGATAAACATCAGCCTGCCTCCCTCGTTCTGGTCATTTCATCCAAGCTAAATGTTAAAACGTGTAAAAATATTCCTGACCCTGAAGACAAGTGCACAGTGAGCAGGTAGACGGAGGTCTGGATGCAGGGAGCAATTCAGAAGCTGAGCAATAATAAGGTCTTTCATTTTTAACCTTCCCGGAGGAAGGGTAAAAAAAAAAAGTATGAAATGAATACTTCCTTGAAGTATTTATGAGAGGAGGAGGTAAAAAAAAATCCTTGAATGTCTGCCCTTTGCACAGGTTGTACGTTTCCCCTCCTGGAAGTCTTCCAGATCGGAGCACCATGAAAGCACCAACCTAGAGCAAACCCAGATGACCGAGGCTCGGGCACCAGGCCGGGGATACGCGGCTCTGTGACAGCAGGTCTGAGGGAAGCTGTTTACACCCCGACAGGCAGATCATGCCACGTCCAGACCGTGTTCTGGGTGACTGGAAGCCAGACACTTCAAAAGGCAAAAGCGAGGCCAAAATCACGCACAGGGGCTGACCGAGCAGTGGCGCTCCAGCCGCCTTCGCGCGGGTCCACTAACGCCAGGGAGAGGCGCAAGGTGGCAAGCGTTTCTCGCACATGGAGATTCTGCAACAGCTGCTGGGTTTATTTTTTATTCTATCAATTGCACAAAGAAGGAAGATTCCTCCACCCTTTTCTCCCCAGTGAAGTCCACCCTCACGGTTCAGGGCGAGGGCATGTCGGGTCAAGATTCAGGTCAGCTGTGCAGAGGGTAAGGAGACAGCAGGTGAAATGACCAGTCGTTCAGAAGAGCTGGTTTCCACGCCCTGTTCCTCCGAGGTTCAGGCAGACTGCAGTTCAAGCCTGCAGGCGTGCTGGGAGAGAACCCTCGGCCTTCTCGGCTTTGGCTCCGTCCCCTGCAAATTGAAGGGATTCAAATAGTAACACTGCTCGTGCCCTTCACTTCTGACACTGACGACACGGTGGCGGGACCACGCGTCCGGCATTCAGGTGCTCCCTGCGACCACCGGGAATTTGCAGAGAAGGTGACGGAGTGGAAAGCTGCAGCCCAGCCCCTGCTGGGGTCATTCAGGTGAGACAACCCTGACGTTGAAAAGCACACAGCACGCGTCCTGGAGGGCGCAGGCGCTGTGAAGGGGCCAGCCTCCGGGCAGCACTGCTGTGAGAGTCAGCTCAGACTCAGCGAAGCCCACCGTGGCGATCTCAAGGAGGAAACTGGAGTCTGGGGGGGGAAAGAATCATATTGTTTGGATTGTATTTCCTGTCATAAAGTTAGAGTCATGGTTTTCGCTCCCAAGCCGGAAACGAAGTGTTTCCTTATTGCCAAAGGCCTGAGATAGGGGTTAAAGGTCCCAGCACTGGAAGTAATTCAGTGGCAAGCTGTGTCCGCCAGAACTCGCAGACTGAGTGCCCAACACGTGACAAGCACGGGGCTGAAGCTTGACATGAATTCCCTGACTGAACTCCCCCATCAGCTCTACAGAGAAGACATGGTTGTGATTCCAGTGGAAGGAAACTGACTCTCAGGCTCAGTAACCTGCCCAAAGTCAGATAAGTAAGGAAGGCCTCAAACTCGGCCAAGTCACAGCCATCAACACCCCACCAGGAGCCCAAAGACTCGGACCGAGTGTGCAGAGTTAGTGTCAGAAAGGGACCCGCCCAGCTCAGTGACGGTGCTACCTTCCTTCTGAGAAATAAAATGTGGACTATGGTGGGTCTAAGGGTGATTCACCACATCCTAGACGGCTGAGACCTAGGGTCCCTCTGTCCTGGGAGACCCTGCTGTGTGTCCTGCAGCCGCTGACCCGTCTCCAAGCAACCAGCTCCGAGCTCCCAGGTAACCTGATGTGACCCACTGACTATCTGAAAGCTGGGGTTAAAAATGCAACACAGCTTCCCAGTTACAAGAAAAGCACGAGAGCTGGTAATGGGACAGCATTTACAGTCAAAAGGAATCACCTTCACCCAAGAAAGGCAAGACTACCATTTTTTCCAGAAAATTCTAGTTCTACGCCTCTGCTTTTTCTGTGGTTCTCACTGAATCTATCTCTCTGGGTCCCTGATGACAATATTATACGTAACTTACAAACGCACTTTTCCTGTTCAGGGGTAGACTTTGCCTCGTATGACCACACTGTGGTATTTTATTAATATCTTAAGAATCTGATAAAATTAAATATACTGCTGTTTCACTCAGTGTGACTACCGGCTCACATCAGACCCACACTTGTGTATATTCTATTGAAGTGCACGCTTACTTTGCCGTGCGCGGTGGCTTGCCGTTAAATGTTGGCTGTCTTTGTTTAGAAAGTTTGGGTGTTTATATATTCTTGCTTTTGAGAATGCCCATAGTTTAATTCACTTGATAGATTTTGAAGTTTTGTGCTTTGTCTTAATCTCAAAAGTCAGCCTCTTCTTATACCTGAAATTCCCAACCAAGCAAGCTTATCTCTAACGATAAGACAGAAAATCGACAAGAGGCGGTCACTTGCCCCACAACAGTGGTCACTGCATGCAGTTTACCGGACACATCTGCGTGAACAAAAGCAGCAAACTTGGCAAACAACGCGGAGAGGATTGGAGTTCCACTGTGTGCATTCACGCAGACGGACTCTCCTACGTGCACCCGCAGAGGTATACAAAGATGTACATTCTGTCAGACTGCCCAGCGTGCTCTCAGCACGGGGAGTTAAAACCGCAGTTCGGTTGTGTGCTCGGTAGGAATTCTGTCGGTCTAAGGAAGCAACCAGGTGACGGCAGTGTTGTAACTCAGTCTGTGGTGAGTTCACTTAAGACACAGTGTTCTGTTCTTGTCAGTTCCTGCTTGTCTGAAAGGACCTTTTGCGATGAGGGAGCGAATGAAGGCAGAGATCTAAGAAGAGAATTTGAGAGAAAAACCAAAGAAGTAAACAATAAGGCTTACAAAGCTTGAGGAAGAAAAATAACGGGCCTTCTTCAAGATGTGTGACCAGATGTTAGAGGGCCCTCGTGTGCGTGAGTGAGTGAGTGTGAGCGGATGTGAGTGGGCGTGTGTGGAGGTGAGGCTGTGTGCCTGTGTGAGGGTGGGGTGGGCTGGCAGCGCGTGTGTGTGTTTCCACGCTCACAGAAGATGAGCCAGACGGTGCCACCGATTCCAGCTGAACTGGCTTGAACTTGGACGCCCTGGAATTGCATCAAAGACCTCCCCAGAGATTTTGGAGAGGAAATGAACCAAAACCTGTGTTTCCAGTTAGGGTGGAATGAAGTCTGTGTTTGAGCCTGGCAGAATGACTCTGCGAGCTAGGGATTTTGATGGATGGTGTTTTGTGAGCTCGGCCAGGCTGAAGTTTCAACATGAATAACACGCTTGCTCCCGGCTGCAGGGGAAGAGCTAAATTCTAAACCAGGGATGTCTTCATTTCCCCTTTTTTTCCTTCTCTTCCTCTTGAATGTAGAAATCACATGCAGTCAAATGACAAGTGAGGGATTTCTCAATGGATCCACCCAAAATAGCAGTGGATACCAGAGCAAACCACGGATCAGTAGACGGGGTGGGGACCAGTCCCGGAGCAGAGCTGCGGTGGGCGACCTGAGGCATCCCCCATCCCAGGCCCACGGGCTGTCTGCGCAGCATCCTTTCCGGCTGCAGCCTAGACCCCCTGGGACGCCGGGCCTCCCTGAGGCGCCGAGGCTGACGGGCTGGCCCCACCCTTGGGTGATTACGGCCCCTGAGAGGCGCCCAGGGAATCAGGCCTGTTTCTGGGAACTAACTCCTCATAGCAGGACGGAAGACCTGCGCACGGGAAACATTCAGGTTAAGATGAAGAGGTCTGGTTGGAATCTTGGCTTTTGACCTGTTCAGGACGTTCCTCTTTATAACAGGGGCACACTTAGAGCAGCTTTTGTGAAAAAATGTAAGAATAAATTGAATGACAAGCCTGGCCCTTATGAATAATGAATGGCTTTATATGGACCATGTCCCCCACCTGAACCGCTCAGAAAGCATCCGGGACCCAGAAGTTCCATCGGCCGGAGGCCTTGTGGGGAGAGGAGTGAGCCGGCCAGCGCCGGACAGAAGAGTCCTGGGGGGAGAGGGCGGGGGGAGGCACAAAGCCAGGAAGCAGGGAGCGGGGTGACTGGGGCGCCTCCACCGTCACCCGGGGGGGCCCACGGGACTTCTCCAAAATCCTGAAGAGGAGAAGTGAGATGGCTGCCTCCCACATGCTCAGATTTCTCTTCTGCATTTTCTGTTTAACAGTGGGGCCAAAGGGTGTCTGGAGAGGCTTCTGCTAAACCAGACACAGGACGAGAGGTTGGTCAGGCCAGCGGTGATGTGGACAGTGGTAAACCTCCCTTGGCCAGGTGTCCGTCTGTGCTAGTTTTGATCTGAAAAGCCTGCCCCCATCTCAGCCACAGTGAGGAGGGGCCCACAGCGTGGACGGTGTCTCTGTGAGACGCGCTGCTGCACCCTTGCAGCGCCCCTCCCCCGTCGCCGCCGTGCGGGGCCCCTTCGCTCTCCCTCCCGCTACCCCATCTGGTGAGAAACACGTACAAGAGAAAACGACTCTCCGATTTTGCTGGTGACAACCAGAATGAATGAACAAACGCAGCACTTGTCTCCAAGTGTGTCCTCGGATGGCTGTGGGGTCCACCGTCTGAGGCTTGGGCCAGTCTCGGGACCACAGCCCAGGCCTCACAGTCAGAACCCACACGCTGCCCCTTTGCAGGGTCCTGCATCTCAGGTTTGCAAGGCAGAGCTTTGGCTTGTATTTAAAAAAGAACAAAGCCCTCTGAAAGTGTTTCTGTTCAAGATGCAATGTTTTCATGGGACAGAGGAGAGAGTCTCGGGAGGGTCCGAGGGGAGCGGGCAGAACTTGGCGTGTTTTCTTCATTCTCTCTTATCTTAAACCTTGTATCCAAGAGGGGAAACAAAAGCTTTTCATATTCTATTTCTGTGCACTTGTCTAAGTTAGCAATATCAATGTGCTTCGCACGTAATGGTGGATATTTGCTTACCGGGATAGACTGGATTAAAAACTGTTCATCTTTCTGGATGGGTTCTTGCAAGCAACAAATTCAGAAATCCTAAAAGCAAATCTTAGCAGAGCAAACACATTTCCTCTCTACAAGGGCTGGCACGGAAGGGAATGCAGTTCTCTGGGCCTGGTGCCCACACACTCCAGCTATAATTTTAGAACATCACTTTAAAACAAATATGTATGTATAATCTCCAAACTCACTCACACCAGCTCAGTTTTGCTTTTGGTCATGCCTCGCCAACAGTAGGAAAATAATTACATGTGTGTCTGGGATTTGTCCCTGATGGGTAGCGATGCAGATAAACACATCTGCCTTCGATGACTTGCTCTGGCCAGTTCTCATCACTGCTTTAAGACAGTGGCGGCGACAGCTCAGGGCCACCCCTCCCGCGTCCGAGGAGAGCCACCGCCGAAGCGCACTGAGTGCCTAATTTTTGCAGCTGGGCATATTCAAAAGATTCAAATTCCAGAGAAGATGGAGGGAAATCTAATAAACAGGCGTAACTTTTTTTAAGACGATCAGTCCATTTTAGCTGTCAGATAACAACTTTATTTGTCCCAAAACGGGCAGCACAATTCAGGCTTACTGGCCGCGGTTGTAGTCTGCAGGGTATTCAGTGGGTCGGGCAGAGGAGCTGCCCCAGAATTCATCCAGCTCAAGTATGTGATCAATGTAACGGACACAAACGCTGGAAGTGTGCGCAGGGCTGTGTGTTTGCCGTGGCGCTGCGTGCCCGTAACCGGCGGTGGTTCACGGTGCCAGGCCCCCGGGCAGGGCTAACCCGGAGCTTTTTAAAATACAGTCACTAGTGAGTCAGCAGATTTGTATCACATGTCACAAACATGAAAGTCAAGAATTACCCAAAGATGTAAAAGGGAGATCTTACAGAGTTAATTAAAATAGTCTGATACAGTCACGGGGAATTGCTTAAATAAATGAGGGTGTGTTCTGCCGCTGACTGTTACTGAGCCACCAAAATAGCAGAGTTGCTAGATGGCAGAAAAGATGTTCCCCGACGGTGTGACGTGGGGGGAGAAAATCAGGCCAAGGATGACTGTCTGTTTGTAAAAATAAGCAAAATGCAAACACAGGTTCTGGAATAAAAGCAGCTTTGACTGTGACTGTCTCGGGCAGGGAGTTAGGGGCCTCCCCCTCCTCTTCGGTTGTCTGCAGTGTGTGCTTTGTCTGCGCTGACTCTAAGTGGGTCCTTTGCCATGAGAAGTGTGGTCTGGAGTTTTGGAGCCTGGATCCCAGCGCCTTCGGGGTGGAAACAGGGCAGAAGACTGCTCGCTCGGGCACAGAAGCTCCAGATTCCCCAGGGGGCCTCTGTAGGCCGGTGGAAGTTGCTGAAGTTAAAGATGTTAAAAACAGGAAAAGCTTTCTCTTCTGAAAGGGTTTCTCGGAAAAGACGCACTGACACAGAACGGTTTCCCCCCCTCCAGGTGGAGCCCTGGCCGCAGACAGGGCTCCCCGACCCCACCGTCCACGCGCGGGGCGGGGGGGTCCCTGGCGCGCCTGCCCCTCAGGTGGACCGCCGCCGCCCCGGGCAGCCTCCCTTCCCGCTGCCTTTTCAGTGTCAGGAAAGAGAGAAATACTCATCCTAAAAGCTACCGAGGCCCCATGAGGGTCATTTGTACCCCAGCGAGTCCTTCAGAATCCATCCAGCTTGTCTCTTTTTCCCATACAGTTTTCTTCTTTTTAAATTAAAAAAAAAAAGAACTTTTAACACCTGTATGATGGTATGATTCCTGTACAGCACACTGCACATACTTCAGATGTAGAAATGGAGCATTTGATATGCACCTTAGAGAAAAATACATTTCAACAGCTGAAGTGCAGGGTGGAGGGTGTCAAAGATCAGGGGCAGGGGCATTTGGGACACGGAAGCATTATAAACGGGGCCCAGAACCGTGAGGCAGCCCACGTGGTTGGCGGACTGCGAGGATATTGCAGCGCTGGGGTGCAAGGGCGGAGGGCAGGGGGAGGGCCAGCCGGGAACCGGGCTGGACAGACCAGATCAGGGAGGAACAGTCAGTGCCAAACTAAGGAGCTTGGCCTTCATTCTGTAGCCGGTGGAGACCCCCGTCCCCTTAACTTACCATGGTGATGTATGGGGACAGTTGTTGTCAGAGATCAGAAGGGAAAAGTTCTAGTAAAACTGCTGGAAGTCAGAGAAACTATCAGATCATCTCAGTGACTTACGTCAAAGGGACCCGATTTTTACACACTACCCATTTCTTTGAAGGATTATCTCTGTCTAAGAGAAACGCACCCGTTCTGCCAGCCTGGCATGCGTGATAGAAATTCAACAAATCTTATTGCAAAATTACCCTTGGGAGGACCTGGGCAAGGCACTGGATACACAGTTACAAGCAAGAGGACCTGGCCTTTGCCTCCATGGGGCGAACATCCAGTGAAATCTAGGTTGGAAATCACACACGGCTGGGTGTCAGAAAAGCAGATTCCAGCCTGTCAGCATAGATGGAATTGTGTGGGCACATGTCGGCCAGCTCTGTCCACTGACACCAGCACCTACTCCAGACTCCATGGTCGCATCCCACTGTCCCCTCAGAGGACCCGTGTTCCCCAGAGTCCAGGGCACGGAAGGACCAGGGTGAGCCTACAACCCGCCTTCATGCTGAGACGTATTTAAAGACAGATGGCACGCAGGCCAGCTCGAAGGGGCGCCTGACTCAGATTCTCCCAAATCTGGGCACATTTGCACATCAGGATAAATGGTGGTAATAACAGACTATAATCCGCTGATTGAAGTGGAAACCGAGAGTTCACACCGATAGAGGCAAAGACAGAAGTGACTCATTTAAATGCTGGATGAGGAGAAAGTTATGCACATAGTATTTTGGGGGTTTTGTTTTTAACTTTTTATTGAAGTATAGCTGACTTACAATGTTAGCTGCAGGTGTACAGCGAAGTGATTCAGTTATACATGTACATATATATATATTTTCTTCTTTTCAGGTTCCTTTCTATTATATGTCATTACAAGAAATTGAATTTAGTCCCCTGTGCTCTACGGTAGGTCCTCGTATGCACACAGTTTTGAGGTGGTTCCCTCCTGGTAAGTACCAGTCACAGAGCAGAAGAGGAGTGAAGGTGACTGTGGACACGACCCCATCAAGGGGCCAGTGAGCATCCTCACCCCTCCTGAGTCCTTCCAGCCAGACGTGTGGCGGAACCTAGTCGCGAGGAGACAGTCAGGGAGACCCAGATTCTCCAGGATGCCTGTAATTGGCAAGGTCAGGAGAGTCAAAGAAAGATCCAGGAGCTTCTCCGCGGTGGGAAAAAGCCAAGAAATGTGAGGATGACACGCAACATGGGGTTCTGAAGTGGATCTTTTTGTTTTAATGCACTTTAAAAAAAATGTTTTATTGAAGTATAGACACACACACACGCCTGTTTCTTTTCTGATTCTTTTTCGTAGGCTATTACAAGATGCTGAATATGGTTCTCCGTGCTGTGCAGCAAGACCTTGCTGTTTATCTATCTCAGGGCAAATGTGAGTGCGGCCTGGGGACCCCGGGGTGGTGATGAGACCTCTGAGCCTGGTTTTGCCGGCTCAGTTGCAGTCACATGGCAGCATGTTCACATGTGAAGAGGACACACACTGAAATGTTCAGGATTCATGGGACGTCACATAGGCAGCTTATCCTCAAAAAGATCAGGAAAAAAAACCATTTGTGCTGTACTTTCAGCTTTTCTGTAAGGAGTTTGTGCTTGTTCTAAAAACGCAGACTGTCTGTGGGGGATTCCTTGATGCATGAAGGGAGTGCAGGCACTTTGGGTAAAAGTAAGGCCCCAGACCCCTGGCAGCCTGTGCGCCCTGGGGTCCCCCCGCCCCGCCCCCGGATGACCTGGAGGGTTCCCAGATCCCACGAGCGTGATCCGTGATGACACAGATGTGCTCCAAGAGGCCAGCACGGCTCACGGTGACGAAACCCTCTGCAGTGTGCCAGCACCTAAATAAAGGACGGTGAGACCCACAGATGGCACCCTGGGCTGCCAACCCAGGAGGAAGGGAGGAGGCTACCCGGGCGGGTCAGGGGAGTTCTGCTTTTGGAGTCCAGTCAAATGAACGTCCAAGGAGAAGAGATCAGGGAATCTCAGGACCGGGGATAATGGCACCGCTAAAAATAACCAGGGCTGCCGTTTCTGCTGAGTCCTCCGCTCCACCCTCTCATGTGACCATCCCCACGTCCTGCGGAGTGAGCATGATCAGTGCCCCCGCGAGAGGAGGAACCTGGGGCCCGGCAGGTCACACAGCATGGCACTGATGACACATTTCTGGTGGGGTCACTTTCCAACCCACGCAAATGTGGCATCTTTATGCTGCACACCTGAAACTAAGAGAATGTTATCTGTGGACTCTATCTCAATGAAAAATTAAAATGTAAACAGACAGACAGCATGGCCACCATCGGTGGGTCACTGTGTTATTTATTTGATCATCACTGGGATCCTACGAAGGGGCCGAGTACTCTGTGGCTTTCACAGATGGGGACCTGAGGCCGGGATGCCAGGGGCTCACCCAGGGTCGCAGCCTGTCATCAGGAGTGGGGTGGGGGGCTGGATGTGCCCACTTTCTCACGTGGGACCTGCTCCCCAAGCCCCCCTTCCCGGATTCCTGGGCCGTGTTAGGGGTTGTGTCCCTGACACAGACTCGGTCAGGGCAGGACCGAGCAAAGTCCGCCCCAGGCCGGGGGTGCGGGCAGCCTTGCTGGGCCACCCTTCACGGCCCCCGCCTTCTGTCCAGTTCTCTCCACTCCTCCGGGAAGCAGACGGGCTCCCCTTCCCTCTGCATCCGCAGCTTCCTTGCCATTCTAGAACAACCCTCTCGAAATGACAAGGAAGTGGATTGTCTACACAGCAGTGAGCCTCGTGGACACGTGGTCCTGAGGACCACAGAGCTTGTCAAAGACTGAGCACTTCGGGCTTCTTCAAAGGACAGACTTTTTAAAAAATTCCTTCTTGCTTTGTTTGTTTGTTTTCTTTTTCTGAAGAGGGAGATATTAGGTTTATTTGCTTATTTATCCATCTATCGACCTAACAGAGGCACTGGGGACTGAACCCAGGACCTCGTGCTCACCAAGCATGTGCTCCACCATGGAGCTATCCCCTCCCCTCCAAAGGACAAACTTTTGACTTTTCCCAGCTCAGTTATGGGTGTCTCTGAAAAAACATCACACAGGCCGTCCCGCCTCTTGGCCTCATTCCCTGGTGTCGGTCCCTGCCCATCTCAGCCTGGTTGTGAATACGTCCTGAATAAATGTCACTAAGTTTGAATGCAGCCTCACTCTCTCCTCTCCCTCCCTTCTCATAAGGCATCTGACTTTAAAAGGGGACTGCAGCTCTCTCATCAGCTCAGGACAAAATTCACTCCCTTGTGATTCTTTTTTTTAAAGTCCCAGAGCAGATAACCGTTTCCGATCAAGGTCTTCAGGGCAAGGTGTCCGGCCAGCGTGGGTCTTCCTCTCTGAATTCCAGGACCTCGTCTCCCCAGCCTGTTTCAAACGCACATCTCTCCCTCCCGTGCACGCTCAGACTCTGGTGGGAGGCCTGGCACTGACGACTGCTTTGAATTCTCTGTTCTCAAGCACACGGCAGCCCAAACAGGACCCTCCCAGCGGCTGGAGGCTGCGCGTGGCCTCTGGGTTCCTGTGGGCTCAGCATTGTTCCCGGCTCGGCCGGGCGCTTCCGCTGCCGCATCCATTTGGCTCTATTTAGGAACTAAGTACAGGAAGGTAGTCATTGTACGAGATTAGTTTCCTGTCAGCCATAAATTGGCAGTAGCAGAAAAATACAGGATGGATTTATTAGAGCGCAGGGTCAGCTGAAAGGAAGACGAGGCTGGCGAGGGAGCCGGTTTCTTTCCTTTACCCACCTCCCGAGCCCAGCCAGGCTGAAAAAGACCCTTTAACTACTTAATTACTTCTTAATAGTTTTAAACAAATTCAAAAGACTTTGCCGTTGCCAAGTGCCTGGAGGTCAGAGCTGCCTGGACTTTGTCAGGAATTCCTGTTTGGACTGGAGTTTCTGAAACCTGATTAGAATCCCCTGCAACCATGGCCTTGGGGGGGGCTGTTTTTTTGGGTTGGGGTTTTTTTGGCCTTAGTTGTTGATTGGCTGGGTATTTACTCTTTTTTTTTTTTTAATAAAGATAGATTTATTCAGAGAGAGACACACTCCACAGTGTGGGCTGTTTTAGAGGCCAAGGAGCGTGGGGGTAGGTGCGCACCCCGCAGACCGAGCGCAGGAGGCCTCACTCAGAAGGGAGAGCGGCCTGCATGTTTACTCTGAACGTAGAATTTTATATTTGGGGATTCAAAAGCCACTTCCAACAGTCAAAAAAATCAATCAAGTCAAAATAGAATTGCTTCCAGTCTGAGGTCTAAGAATGTGATAAATGCCCCTGGAGATACTTGCTTTTGAAAGAACAGGGGCAAGTCGCCTCTTTCCTTCAGTGAACACACAGTTGCGGGGGGGTCGGAAAGGTGGGCTCGCCCCTTACAGAGACACGTCCGCGTCCAGGAGGGCCTTGGCCCCCCGAGCCCTCCCCGTGCTGGAAATCCAATCCTTTTTCCCTTTAGATATTTTTCCAAATGGCTTAAAGCTGTCAGGTAAAATGAGGCCCCACCGGCAGGAGATGAAGAACCTGGAGCCGTTCTCAGCGCTTCTGCATGAAAGGGTGTAATTCACACGTGAATTGTGCCAGCGGCCTGCGGTGAGTTACGGACACCCCTCCTCCTCCCCCGCTGAGGCCCGGCCCCACCCCGTCTGCGCCTTCACCCTCCCGGCCCCCCCCCCCCCGTGAGCTTCCAGGTGGGCAGCAGGGGTGGAGGAATGAAGGCAGAGTGGGGCACTCGGGTCCCCTGTCCTGGCAGACCCCAGCCCTGTAGATTTCCTCTTTCTTAGGGACCTGCGGCACTGTCTGTAACTGAAAGGCAGAGTGACCAAATTGTCTTGCAAAGAAAGGGGCCAATAAACACTTCCTGAATGAGCCTATCGCGTTCCCTGGGGGGTCGCTGCCGGGGGTTCCCTGGGGCAGCCTCTGCTTGTGGCCCCGCAGCCTCGGGATTTGCTGTCTCAGGCCCCCGGATGGAGAGGGCGGTCCAGAGCTGCATCCAGCTCCACAGCACCCGGGCTGCTGTTCCTGAAGCCCCAGGAAGGTCAGTGTTCTCTGGTGTCCACGTGTCCAGGCCGCGCTGCCTTTATTAAAACCTTTGAGAAAATGCCTCCTACCGTCAGGTCCCAAACAGCCCTTCTAGACGTGCTCAGCAGCCCTCTCCCCAGAGCCCAGGTGAGGGGCCACAGAGCAGGAGGGCCAAGCTCGGCTTCAGGGCCACCTGCTCGGCCCAGCGGAGGGGCGGGGACTTGGCACTAGTCCTGCCTCTGATGATTCGTGGAAGGTTTGGAGGATAGCAGCTTGGTTATTTTTCCGGAGGAGACGAGGGCCTGGGGTACGTACAAGCCCCAGCTGTACCCGTCCAGCATCAGCTGGATCTCGGGCTCAAGCCAGACTCAACCTCTTGTGACCTTCCCTGAGCCAGTTATCACAAAATACACATCCGAGACTATGAAAGCGAATATATGTATGTATATACATGACTGAGACATTGTGCTATACACTGGAACGCAACACAGTGTAACTGAGGGTACTTCAGTTAAAGAAGAAAAACCATCCCGAAATTGAGGGGGACGTGGACAACCTCAACTGTACCAGCGGGAGCCTTTGCAAGGCCACCCGGGGCCAGACACTGGCTGGCAGCTTCCTTCCTGACTCCTGGGTGAGTCTCCATGCAGCCCAGATCCACGGTCCCCAAAACAAGGACAGATTTCCCTCCCTGGGTTGTTTTGAAGGCGGCTTCAGCCAACCTTGCAAACCTCAATCCCACAAATATTTAGACCCCATAACAACCCCAGGCCCAGCTGTCTTGTCTGTTCCCCACTCCTACAGACAGTGGCGAGAAGACAAGCCCACACCGGGGCACCTGGATTTCTCTGTTCAGGCCCCTTCAGGGGCATGCTTAGTTACTAATTCGGTTTCTATACGAAATGAGAAATAGGGAAACAGCATAGCTGTGACAGGAGGGAAAGTTCCGACCAGAGTCAGAAGCCTACGTGGTGTAGGCTGGTGCAGGGCCGGCAGGCTGGGCGAAGGATGGCAGGGAGGAGAAGGCACGAGCCTGCGGTGGGGGGCTCCGGGCTGCGTCCGTGAGGCCCACGGAGCATCACTCTGGGGTGGAGGGCGGAGGGATGTCTGCTCCTCTGTAAACCCATGCAGGACCCTCGCTTCGGTCTGCAGTGACACTTCCTCTGACTGGTGGTGACGTGACCTATGGAACCAGCTTGAGCACACGCTGTGGCTCTGGCTGGACTCTGTCTTCTTACCCAACACGACCCCTCCCCCCAGCTCCTCGTGTCTTACCAGCCCCGCTGCCCACTGCTCTGTTGCATCCATTCGGTCCCGTCACATCCCCAGTCACATCCAGGCAAGAGCCCCTCCACCTTACCCTGTTTATTCAAGGTGTGACCCCACCAGGTAGCCTCAGATCATCGCATGACTGTGAATTTGTGAGGCTTGGAGATGGAAGCAGAATTTTTAGGACCACCACGTGCCTTTGGAGACTGCTCCACAGCTTGAAAGATGATCAGAAACAAAAGACTGATTCTTTTCACCCACCCACCCCACCCCGTGGCTGGCTCTCCGCTTTCTGCAAAGTGTGTGCTGCCTGCATCCTGAAGCTGGAAAATGCTTTTCTCCCCGGTGAGTCCAGAAGACCCTGTGTTTCCCCAGTGCAGAGAGTGCATCACAGGGAAAACCTGAAAACAGCAACTACAGGGCGTGATGAGAGCCACTGTCAAGCCTGCAGAACAGCCAGGACGCGGGCAGGACGAGCACACAGCGAAGTAACACCCCTGAGCAAGTGAACAAATCACCAAAGGGACACAAGAGCCTTGTGGGTGCGGGGGGGGGGGGCACAAAGACCTGGGCGTTACTGCATTAGGATCAACATGTTCGGAAGAAACGCCACATTGCATTGGTAATTCAAAATACAATCTCCTTATTAAGAAAACCAAGAAACAAAACGTGGTCTATTGTACAAAGGAATATTACCCAGTTGTAAAGAATGAGACACTGATCCATGCGGGTAAACCTTTGACCACGATTCTAAGTGAAAGGAGGCAGACACAAAAGACCACGTGGTGTAGGACTCCATTTGTTGGAAATATCCAGAATGTCCAATTTTGTAGAGACAGGAAGTAGACTGGGGCTTGCCAGGAGCTGGGGGTACCGAGGGGCAGGGAGTGTCTGCAGACGGGTCGGGGCTTCTCTGGGGGTTGATGCAAATATTCTCAAATGAGATAGTGGCGATGGTTGCACGACTTGGTGACTATGATAAAGACAGTTGACTTGTACACTCTAAAAGGGTGGATGTTATATCTGAATCAAATCTCAAAAGAAATAAAATGAAATAAATGAGGGACGATGGCAGATGGGAACAGAAACGACTTCCCTTATCCGTGCCGCCTTCGCACAGGCCTGAACGTTGCACCACGTTTGTGCAATCGTCTCTTTGGAGGCGAAGGTCACTGGGCCTTGGACAGGTGCCCAATGTTACAATCAAACTTTCTAGAGGCCCTGGTTTTACTCGGTTTCCTGGCAAGTGCACGTGTCCCTTTTGAGTTTGAGCCTGCAGGAGAGCTACCAGGCACCTGGGAGGAGCCCCCAACTCGGCCAAGACCTTAGGTGTTTGAATAACTTGGGCCTGGAAGCCAGCATGTTCGTCTGTTTCATAGCAAGTTCCCCAGCTCGGTGGACCGCGTCGCAGCTAGTTCCCATCGGGGACTCGCACTGCGCCGTCTGTAGGAGGGGGTGGCCTGGCCAGCGCGAGCTGGGTTTGCAGGCAGGCCGATTTCTCAGCCTGGGTGTGCGAGCTCCATGTCCCATCACGCACGTTTCCCCTGCCTGATGGCTCAGAGCCCAGCTCAGAGCCCCGGTTTCCACACCAGTAAGTGTTGAGTAAGAATTTTATTTCTTAATTGCTTAGACACCAAGGACAGACAGACAGGGGAAATGGCACGGCGTCCCTGTCACCATGGACCTTGAAGACATAAGTGGACCTAAAGGAACAAGAATATGAATTGACAAGACAGACCTCCATTCTCTCTGTCCTCAGGCACCCCAATGGCTCGCCCTTTCTCAGGGACCCCACTCTACTGTGGCAGAAAAAGAGGAAAAAGCAGATCCGAGGGCCACAGCTCTGTTAGGACCACCAGTCCCCAGTCTTCACTGCTGTCCCTACGGATATCTGCCCCGTCCCGCCCTCCAGCTCCATCCACAGGCTCCTCGGTGCTTCGTGACCCCCTCCCCGCCTTCTCTGACAGCAGCTCACCCCAGGCATCATCTTCTCAACTCTTAGCTTGCTCTTGGAGAGGCTGATCCTCAATGCTCCCAGCACCAAAGGAAATAAAATGAATCCTTTCCACATCCTACTGACCATCATTGGGGGTTTCCCTAGCTGACAGCACAGGGGCGGAGCTGCCGGGGAGGGCCACTGGGAGGCTCTGCTTGCTCCTTGGGTGGTTGGTTGGTCTCTGTCTCGGCCGTCTCTCACTGGTCCATCCCTCCCCTAGATTCCAAGACCTAGAAAAAAAATGCCTGCCACACAGTAAGAATGTCACATACGTAGGCTGAACAAACGAATGAGGGTTAACAGCATTTGGTAGCTCAAATTTGAGACTTACACACAATGAAGTTGTAGATCCCAGAGCTCCTTAAATGCTAAGAATTATAGTTTCTGATCCCAATGCTTCCACCAGACTGAGGTGTCCAGGGCCTGGAGTCGGGGGCCCAGGGCTTGAATCCAGTCTGCCACTGATGGTCTGCTGGCCTCAGCAGGGATGTGACCTCTGCAAAGCTGAGGTGCCAGTCTCTGAGGCACAGGGCAGGAGGGAGGTGGTGGCCACGGCAGGCAGAGGCAGAGACCCTGGGATTCCAGGAGACAGTGCGCAAAGGTGACATGCAGACGAAAGAACAGCGGGGTGACAGGGGAGCTGATGTGAAGGTGAGACTGACATGTTCTGAGCGGTTCACGTCAAAGGCAAAAGCAGGTGCTCAGGTCAAGAGGGCTGCCTTGCAGTGGAGAGGGAGGGGCTGGCGTTCCACAGTCAGAGGGACTGGACCACAGATGTGGGCATCATTTGCCTAGAAATGAAGGCTGAGCCCCTTAGGAAGGGGTGTGATGTCTCTGGGAGGGACCAGACTGAGAGACAGGATCAAGGAAGGACCCCAGGAGAACCACCGCACCTCGGGGGCTGGGGGAGGTGGAGTCGGGGCAAGGAGATGGTCAGGAACGGGCCGTGGGTCTGTGGTTCCTGAACTACAGTGTTTCTCAAGTGTGGCCAGCCAGCAGACCAGCCGCAGCAGCAGGACCCGGGAGCCTGCTGGAAATGCAGAGTACCAGGCCCCACCCCGGACCCGCCAAGGCTGGTGACTTGGGCGCAAGTGTCTGTGTGTGATGTGCACGTACATGAGCGTGTGTGGCCGCATCTGGGCGGGTGTACGATGCGTATGCCCGTGTGGTGTGTGTGTGCGAGTGTGTGTGAGACGGGGTGGGGGAGGGGCGTCTTTCTGTTGGAAAACATTCTTTGCGGAAACACAAAACAAAGAGCTACCGTAAAGTCAGTAATGCCTGAACAAGGTTTGAGTGAGTTTGTTGGTCACGACAACGCCTACAGATATTTGTACAAGGGTACATCTGTGTCCTGTACAGAGCAGCGCAAACAAAGTCGCAGAAATCTGAACACGGCTGGCGGGTCGAGTCGACGCCCGCCTCCGGGCCGTGACGCTGCGCTGCGGGTCTGCAACGCGCGCCCGTCGGAGAAGTCTCGGCACAGGGTGCATGGGGCTTTCTCTGTGCTGTTTCCTATAATCGCATGTGAGTCTGCAATTATCTGAATAAAACCTTCAATGAAAAACTGTGATCTTGAGGCATGGTTTTGCAAATTTTTTAATTTGATTGTCTTGAAAACCAACTTTTTGTCCTTTTCACTGCAGAGCGGCGGTAGCACGCACTCCATGGAGCACAAATGCTGTTTCCTACGACTCCCGCCACCGCGCAGACGGAGAGCTGGGAGAGGGCGAGTCAGACAGCAACGCCGGGAAGTCAGAACAGGGAAGCAGCACCCAGAAGGACCAGGTCACGGGGAGAGAGATGACGGCAAATGGAGGATCCATCCAGATACACACATTAGACAAACATGAGATACTCACATCCTTGCTTGGAAATTAAGATAGATTCCAAGCCTTTTATTGTAGGATTTATAAATCTCCCACTTATAATAAAAACTCTACAACACTGCTCAGTTAAGCTCTTTGTTGTCGCCAGGAGAGTTATCATGTAAGGTTAAAGAAAATAAATACAATTAAATTATGTTCAAAACCCATATAACCTTATTTATAAATTATGCTCCAAATAGAATTCTTTCCTGCTAAGCTCCCAGTCTCTCTGAGCTGTCAGTGTCTCAGTGAGCCTCACCTCCGCCCGATTCACTGTCACAGACCCCCTGCCCCTGTGTGTCCCCTACCGCTCTCCTGGCTTGCTTTTGTCTGGTTTCTGTAGCGTTCAGTCATACCCTTACACACTACATTGTGACATATTTATTACGTCTACAGCTATTATCTGCTTCCCTTCTAGAAAATAAGCATTATGAAGGCAGGGATTTGCGGAGGGTGGGTTGGGGGGAGGGGGAGACGTACACTGATGTACCAACAACTAGTCAGAGCACAGTAAATATTTGTTTATTGAATGAATGAATTTTAAGCATTCAGTGGTCTAAGTTTTCTTCAACGTTTTGGAGAAGAGGCTGAAAAAAAATAAAGCTTTGTGTGTGGCTGTGGCTGGTCCCTGTTGGGTGTTACACGGACAGATGTGGCGAGAGCATCGGAGGCCAGGCGGGAGCAGGCACGCCAACCTCGCACCCCTGCGGCGGTGGCACTGACCGCCTGCCAGGGCAGAACATCGTGGTGAGTGCAGAAAGGTACTGAAGTGCCATCAAGACGTGACCACGTCCAGAAGGGGTGGAAAAACACATCCGTAGAAGAGGACTGGAGAACCATCTGAGACAGAGGCTAAAGCCACATGACTCAGGAACAGAGAGATCTGACTTCCGGGGGACGGACTCGAAGCCGGAGCGGAACCTCCGTGCAGGAGATGGGCCCCTGTGCCCGGGAGGACGCCGTGAGCTAAAGGCACGAAGCCGCAGCTGGGGGGCTGTACGGGGCACTGTGCTGGAGGTGCGGAGACAGGGTGCGGAGAGAAGGGCAGACGTAATCGTGGGGCCGGGCAGCAGGGCGTTGCAGGTCAAGTGCAGAGATTGGGCACTGTTAGCTAGAAAGCACGGATTGGCAAGCAAAGAGGTTAAACTGTGGGAGCGTGTGCCCCCAGGTCTGGAAGCAGAGCTGCCAGGATCGGCATAGAGGGGGGCCGGGGTACCAGAGAGGCCGTCTCCAAGGAGGACTCTCTCCAAGGATGTTACAGCTCTTCCTCCACCCCCGCTGGACCTCGAGCCACATCCGGGGGCCTCCCACGGTCTACGTCCTGGAGACCCTAAACGCTCCTTACACGTCTCCCTTGGGGATGGGGGACCAGGGGATGGAAAGGCATGTTCTTTCCAGAACTCCACGTTTCTTTACCCCTGGCTGCTCCCAGAGCCTGTGCCCCACGCACACGCCCCGCCACACACACGCTGGCCTGGGGAGCTTTTAAAACCTAGTCCCAAAGTACTCTTTTTTTCTTCCAAAACAGCTATTTCCAGCAACAGGTTCTTCGGGACTAGAATTGTGCCTTCCGGTCAGTGCTTAACTCAGATCCATTCTATTTCCTACTGGAATACTTTGGAAAACACCAGAAAGGACAGAAACACAGTACAGAGGACTGGGGCGCCGTCTGCCCACTGCCGGCATCTGGGCGACACGCCAGGTCACGCCCAGGACAATGGGGGAGGTTGAGAAACAGCCACGGGCCCTGTCAGCTGGGCCCTGGGACCAGAACCCGGGCAGCTGGACAGCGGGGCTCACCGCAGCCTTCCGGCCCTCTGCCCTCACACAGGCTCCTCGGGGTGGGAAAACCCGCTGCCCCTCCCTCCCCAGCAGAGCGGCTGTTTTTGAGGAAAGTAGGTTGATAAATCACACAAAATCAATTGTTTGCTAAGTAACCTTGTCCCAAGACCAAGAACGTGGCAGATGCCTCCCCTCCCTGTCCCTGTGCTGGTGTCCCGTCTCCAACCTCAAGGCCACATGACCCTGAGGTCTCCTCTCCAATTGCACCATCACCGCCAACGGTCAGCACCCGCTGGTCCTCACTCGAGCCGCTAGGAAGGTCTCCCTCCTCCAATCTGGCCCCATCTCAACAAACTCGGCACTGCCACCAACAGGGTCTTTATAAATGCCAACTGGAACACCCCCTCTGGACGGCTGCCAGAGCCACAGGCTAAAGACTGGAGCTCACCTTGGTAACCTCTCCCCCCACCCCCGCTCCACACCGGCTCCACCTTGTTCTCCAAAACCAGAACTCGCGCCTGCCAGAACCACCCAGAATACATCAAGCTTGTTATCAGCCCCTCATCACTCAGTTTTCTCCTCTGCCTAGAATGTTCCCATCCTGTCTTCCCCCTGCACCTGGCCCATTTCTTTTCATCCTTTAAGACACAGCTCAAGGACCACTTCCCCACCCGCAGAGTCAGGCGCGCTCTCTGACACAGCACACGCTGAAGACCTCCATCATGCCAGCTCACCACAGGGTCGTGCTGTGACCCATCCCTCCCACCTCCTGCACTGCAGCCTCCTGCAGAAAACTTCGGTCATTCATTCAAAAGCTACTCATTTGGCCCTGCTACATACCAGGCCCCCACCAGGCACACTCACTGCACACACAGCAGAGAAGCTGTAAGTTCCAGAATCTGGATACTTAGAAATAAACCATCATATAAATCAGCAACATCACCTCTGAGAATGTCGGGTGCGTGGCGGCCATACCTTTCTCTTTTGTACCCTCTGAGACCCAACCTAGCTTTTGACCTGTGGGACGTGCCCGATAAATGTGCTGAGTGCACGTAAGGCCGTCAGCATCGACGTGATGGAGATAAGGAAGTGCTGAGTGCAGAGAGACGTGCTTAGAGAACGTGTGACTAACAGCAAAAACAGGGAAGAGTGAGAAAACAGGTGGCGGCTGGCGGGAGAGCCAAACCTTGAAGGTATAGTCACTGTTGTTATAAGGTAGCGGGGGGGAAAAAAAAAAAAAGAAGAGACAAGAGGAGGGAGATGATGGATTTGCTGATGAGAAAAAAGGCAGGAGTGAGCGCTTCCTGGCAGAGTCACAGGGTGTCTCAGTCAGCTCGCGCCGCAGTAACAAACACCGTAGCCCGGCGGCTGGGACACCAGGAACTCCATCCTCAGGGCTCTGTGGGCTGCAGATCAGGCCCTGCTGGCTGGGGTCTGGTGGGCAGCTGTTCCTGCCTCCTCACTGTGTCCTCCTGTGGTGGAGAGAGATCGGGCGCTGGTGCCTCTCCTCTCCTTGCAAAGACACCAATCTGCCCTTGGCCTAACGTAACTCCAGTCGCCTCCCAACTCCTAGCACCCGCGCACAGCGGCGGCTTCAGCACTGAAATGGGGGTGTGTGTGAACGTTTGGTCCAGAACCGAGGCGTAGCCTCCCCTGACATGAGCTCGCAGGGGACGTGTGAACAGATGGAGGTAGTTGGGTCATAGTAGGGAGGTGGGTCACAGCCTGAGGGACCCACCAGCGCTGGACTTGTCTCCCATCCCCAAGAGCCAGGACAGCCATCTGTGTAATGGGGCCGCTGCAGGATGAACCCGTAACTGCCCCGCATGCAGAGCCCTTGGGGGGCAGATCAGTGTCCCTGGAGGACATGGGGGCCGGGGCAAATTTAAGCCAGACAACCTGTCTGCAAAAGGGAACACGTGGTCGGATAGAGGACCAACACATTTTTTAAAATGGGACACATGAGAAATGACCTTCCCTCGCATGAAATTTCACTTAAAATAAATGTCACGTGGGTGTCTGTAGCCCAGAGGGGAAAGACCTGGGCATTGTCCCCACCGGCCTCAGTTCCCATCCCCTCGGACGGCCGCAGCGAGGGAAAGGAACTTGGCCCACTGTCAAGTCCAAGTGTGGGATGCAAGCAGGGAAGGGTGGCTGTGTGTTCTGTACGCCAGCAGGTCGAGTGGGGGAAAGGTGATGTTTACTGCAAGGCTCGGGGAGCGTGAGTTTTCTGCAGGCGGAGAATTGGGCAGAGACACTCGGAAGGGCCCGCCCAGCCAGTCCTGCACAATTGGGCCAAAGGGGAAAGTTGGGCAACATCTGAAAAAATAGAAGATTAAGATCTGGAGCCTCAGAGCCTGTGTCAACAAGCGAAAATGAAGGGAAGGGTCGAGAAAGTGGACTGGGCAGCCCCCAGTCCCTCGTGGAGAAGCCCGTGCGGAGGACTGCCCAGTGCAGGTTAAGCCAGCCGCGGTCCGCCCGGGATGGGCCCCCAGGGTGGAACCCAGAGCCCCGGCGGCGGGCGGGCGGGAGGCCGTGGGGATGGAGACAGATCCACCTGCTGGGGTACAGGGGGCCTCCTGCTCCTGCAGTCACTTGTTTCTGCTCCTGAAAGTTACCATGTGCTGGCTGATTGCAATTCATTACAAATCTCTTTGAGTAAACACAGCCTTTTGAAGTCAAATATAAAAGATGTTAGCCCAAAGGCTTGGGGGCAAATCTGGACTTCTGTGTTGAAAGGGCCGTGTTGTGGGGGACATTTTAAGGTGTAACAGCCTGGCTGGCATCAGCTGAAGTGCTGAGCAGTTATGAGGGGCAATCTGGGGAAAGAGCTAGTCTTTATCACGCGGGAAAAAAAGAGAAAAGAAAAAAGGACAATATCAAGTAAATTTGCTCCCTTCCTCCCTTATTTTCAATACCACATTTCTGAGCAGAAATTGTCTTGGGAAAAAGCCTCAAATCACATTTTTGATTATTCAGTAGAGCTGTTATGCTTAAACAGGGGCGCTTACAGTTAGGGAGTGCGTCACCAGAACGTGACGAGTCCAAATGAAATATCGATGTTTCAACTCCGCTTTCAGAACTAGGGTTTCTTCTCGGTGCTTAAAAGAAAGGCAGCCCACGGGAAGCAAGCACACCAGGCTTGCAGCTGAGAGGACGGCGCTCCGCGAGCGCCGGCGGCCAAGGACGCCCGTCAGCCGTGCGCGAAGCAGCCTGCGCAGGGCTTTTTGCGCTTTTCCTTATCGGTTTAAGTGCTTTCAGGCAGATAAGCCGCAGATTGTGCCAAAGATTTAAGGGAAAGTAACTGGGGAACTTTTTAAATTGAGAAAAGTGTATCCATTTTCTCAGCCTCGTGTGTGCTGTGAAAAAAGCTCTGTGTTTTATCTGAATGGTGGAACCCATGGTTCAGCGCCCAGAGCCTGCACTTTCCACAAGAACGCGGCTGGAGCCCCATCGCCCCAGCTGCCTTCGCCGTCCTGCCTCTGTCTGAGAACGACCAGTGCGTGGGCTCTGTCTGCGAGATCGCAGCGCCCTTCTGTTTCGTTTGGCTCTGATCTCATTACCCATTATTATCTCATTCCCTGTACATTTTTGCCAGGTACTATACATCCCTTTCAAAAGAGATTTAAAAAAAAAAGTTATTTGGATACAACACAAACAAGAACAAACAATGACTTCCCTGAAAACGAACTTTGGAATCTGGGGCTTTAGGGTTTTCAAAGTTCATGTGGGCATTTACTCAGTCCTTCACTCAGCGAGTAATTACTGGGAGCTTATTCTCTGCACCAGACACCATTCCAGGGCTGGAAATACAGCAGATGAAACACGCCAAGTCCCTGTCCCCATGGAGCTGGCATTCTGGAGGGGTAAACAGGAGACAAACAATTCCGTCACATGTAGTAACACAGCGTGGCAGGTGGTGAGGAGGGTTATGACGAAAAACAAGCAGGACACACAGGATGGAGAGGGAAGTTTTGCTCAGGGTGCTCAGGGACGGCCCCTCAGATAAGGTGACATTTAAACAGGAAACCGAAAGAAAAATTCAGGGCAAGGCACGAGGCTCTCTGGGACCAGCGCCTTCCAGGAAGAGGGCTGGCAGGTGTCCGGCCCTGCGCTGGATTTGCCCTTTAACTCTTCTGGGACCAAGGTGCCCACAAAGCCTCGGTAGCTTTCCACATTTGAACAGCTTCCAAGTGGCTCCTTTGATGAGAGACACAGAAAGTCAAAGTCTTTAGAACTGGACTTCTCTGTCTTTCAGAATTCCCATAGTCCCTCCACCAGGCACTCCTGCATCCTCAGCTAGGGATGCAAGTTTGCCAAGCGTTCTTCCTGTGGTACCCGCAAACTGACTGTCACTGCGTGGGGGCACAGGGGGCTGAACTCTGCGGCAGACTCACCAAGGCCACGGAGCACTTCTGCTCTGAGAAGCTGCCTGCTTCCCGCCAAGGCTCATCTTGATATTTTTCTGAAAATTGTCAGAGAGCTTCTTAGTTGACCCAGATTCCTTTGAAGCTGATGCCAGGAAAACCACCAAAGGGACGGAGGCAGGGCCCCAGCTCCACTGGGACTCGTGCAGGAACAGCAGTCATCCTCAGAGCCCAGGTTGTGTGGTCATCCATCCTTTCTTCCCATTTGGGAATAGACACTAAGGGTGTTATATATCTCTATCTATCTATCTGCTAAATTCCAATCCACTGATCCATCTTCAAGAAACACCTTTCCTCCGAGCAGAATCCTGGTGCAGGAGAGTGTGATGTGCAAACAGAAGATGGTTCATGATCACCTGCTCATGTCCAGCTATTCTTTGAAGGGACAAATGCACGGTCATCCCAGTTGGCACCGCTACGATGCCCATGGCTGTGGTGGGCAGGTACCCTCTTCTTCCACCTGTGAGCTGAGGTCAGGTGAGAGTGGCTTCAGGTACAGGTGATAAACAGCAACTTCCAATTCTTCCTTCCTCACCCTGGAATGGTGGATTTTGTTCTCATCTGTCCTCTGTCCCCAGCCCCCTGCCCAGGTATAGGTGCCCTTTGGAGCTGTTTTGCATCCTGACTGTGGTGACAGTCGTGGGGATCCACATGTGTGTCAAAACTGATAGAGCCACAAACCCAAAGAAAAATGTCACTGTTACTGTGTGACTGGAAGGTCCAGGTGGAGAAAAGAGAGACTTGAGAAGTAGGTGAAGACAGGGCTGTGAAGAGCTGCAGAGAGGTTTGAAATGAATTTTGAACCCAATGGGGAAATGAAAGATTTTTTTAATCAAGAGAGAAGCATGATTAGATTTGGGTTTCACTAGGATCATTCTGTTGATAGGTTGGAGGATGGATTGGAAAGGATACGTGGAAGGGAAAAATCAATTAGTATTCTATTACAAAGGAGAGCAATTAAGGGCAAGAGATAATGAATTCAGGTCTGGACATTCTGACTTAGAGACATTTTGGGGGCATTGAAGCAAAGATGTCTACAGGGGGTTGAACATATGAGTCAGAAGCTCCGGGAAGAGGCCTGGGCTGAGAGCACCAGCTTGCAGTTGAATTCCTCCGTATGGGTGAAGTTGCCTTTAATGAACTGCACGCAGGGTCAGCGGGGAAGCAAAGAGTTTGGGGATGCAACTCAGGGAATCACAGTGTCTAAAAAGGACAGAGAGATAAAGGAGGCTGAGAAGGTGTGGCCAAGGAGAGCAGTGGAGGAACCAGGAGAAGACAGCACCCCAGGAGCAAAGGAGGAGGTCGGGGGGGACCGCAGTGGCCGGCCCGCTCACCCTGCCAGGCCCAGCTGCTAGCGCCTGACAGACGGGTGGGCCACTGAGCTGGGCGCCGAGCCACGATGTCACCTGTGCATCACCCAGTCCACAGCCTCATTTCACAGCTAAAGGAACTGAGTCTGAGGGATGCTAGTTGGCTTGTTTCAGAGAAAATGGTTAGTTCATGGTGAGTCTGCCACTGGCAATCAAATTGCCAAGACGGTGGCGTGAAATAGTTGGATTTTTTAACAAGTCTTCCATTAAAATATATATATATATATATATATACATATATTTAGTCAACAGATTTCACCACCCACTTTCCCTACATCCACTTCTATCCCAAGACAAATAAGCCAGGGCCAGCATGAGTGATTCCATTTTTCAAACAAATAGTTGCCAACCTTAATAAGAAAGAAACAAATAATACAATCCAAAAATGGGCAGAAGACCTAAACAAGCAATTCTCCAAGGAAGACATACAAATGATCAATAGGCACATGATAAAATGCCCAATATCACTAATTATCAGAGAAATGCAAATCAAAACTACAAGGAGGTAACACCTCACACCAGTCAGAATGGCCATCACTCAAAAATCCACAAATGACAAATGCTGGAGAGGCTGTGGAGAAAGGGGAACCCTACTGCACTGCTGGTGGGAATGCACTTTGGTGCGGCCACTGTGGAAAACAGTATGGAGATTCCTCAAAAGACTAGGAATAGACTTACCATATGACCCAGGAATCCCACTCCTGGGCATATATCCAGAAGGAACCCTACTTCAAAATTACACCTGCACCCCAATGTTCATAGCAGCACTGTTTACAATAGCCAAGACATGGAGATAGCCTAAATGTCCATCAACAGGTGACTGGATAAAGAAGAAGTGGTATATTTATACAATGGAATACTATTCAGCCATAAAAAAGTCAACATCATGCCATTTGCAGCAACATGGATGTCCCTGGAGAATGTCATTCTAAGTGAAGTAAGCCAGAAAGAGAAAGAAAAATACCATATGAGATCGCTCATACGTGGAATCTTAAAAAAAAACATAAATACAAAACAGAAACAGACTCATAGACATAGAATACAAACTTGTGGTTGCCAAGGGGGCGGGGGGTGGGAAGGGATAGACTTGGAGTTCAAAATTTGTAGATACTGACAGGCATATGCAGAATAGCTAAACAAGATTATATTGTACAGCACAGGGAAATACATACAGGATCTTGTGGTAGCTCACAGTGAAAAAAAAGTGACAATGAATATATGTATGTTCGTGTATGACTGAAAATTTGTGCTCTACACTGGAATTTGACACAACATTGTAAAATGACTAACTCAATTTAAAAAAAAATAGTTGCCAACCAACCTGGATACTTTCTCCTCTCCCCAGCTGGGGGAACACAAAATGACTTTTGAACCAGCCGTGAAACCCCCAAATCCGGCTCCCGGACAGGCTCTCCAGAAATCATGATGGGAATTACTGTGTTTTTGCCCCAGACTTGATGCTTCCATTTTCTTTCCCAAAACACTGGCCGCTTGCCGCCGGCCTGGAGTGTGGGGACATGCTGCAGACGATGGGATTTCCTGCAGCCTGGGCTAACTCATCTGGGCCTTCCGAGAGCTGAAACACTGACACATGACTTTAAAAAACCTTATCCATGTTTCAAAACCTTATAATGAATCCGTGTGCACCTGAAATTATTCTCCCTAGAAGAGTTAAATCGTCACGCGTATCAGATTTCCAGCTCCCTCGGTTCCTCCCGGGTGAATCTCAGTAAATAAAAAAAACAAGGACTGCCAACTTCCCAGCTTGCTCCCTGATTTCTAGATTTCTGAAGAACTGTATGTTGCTTAGCAAACTTGGAAGAAAGAAGAACATTGCCTCCCAAAGTGTAGCAAAAGGATAAACTATGGAGGAAAAAAGCCCTAAATGTATGTGGCTAAACCAGAGCTGAAGGTACAAACGTTCACTGAGGACGAAGCCACTCCACTCCTTCTTGCCACGGGCAGGCGAAGCCACAAACAAGGAGTGCAGAGAACCCAGGCCCAGCAAGTTTGGAAGTCGGCGTCACGGCTCCCAGCGGAGGTGGCGTCTGAGCAGGACACCCAAGCGGGAACAGGGTCTGCAGACACAGAGGGGAGCTCATTCCGGGAAGAGAAGGGGGTGGGCTGGGAAGATGCGAGTTGTGTTTGAGAAAGTTCAGTGGATGGGGTTTGTGAATGAGGCTCCCCGGGCAACTGCAGCCACACTTGGGAAAAGCTTTGCATCACGTTGCCAGGAATGTGGACTTTTCTCGACAGGTCTGGAGAGTTTCCGAGGCTCTAGAGGAGCGAGCTGACCCTCCCCGCGCTTGTGGAGAGGGGTTCTGACAGCCGTGTCTTGGGGAGGAACGTGGTTGGTGCAGTCATCAAGAGAGGCACCGCTGAAAGACAATGCCCTGAGCTAGAACACAGGCTGAGGATGCAGAGAGGATGGAGGAGAGGATGCAGGGGCATTTCAGAGACGCTCCCAGGCCTGGGAGTGGTGGGAAGGCATCAGAGGCTGGCAGGGGAGGGGGGAGAGAGGGACATAGACTCAGGCCACCAGCTCCCGGGGGGTGGGGAGAGGAAGGGGGGACAGGATAGACGCTGAGCATGTGCACATGCTCAGAAAGCCCTTCGCAGTCCAGATCCAGGTGTTAATGGAAAGACATCAAGATACAGGTGTGTTACAGGAAATCCCCAGGAGGCAGGTTTGAAATGATCAGAATACAGATTTCCCTGGAACATTCACTCCTTAAGATTTCACAGTGGACAAGGAACCCAGAATCCACGAAGGAGGGGTCTGTGCGATGGGGAGAGACTGCCTTCTGATGGCTCATTGCGATGCCCATAAGCAGGGCTGCAGGCCGTTTTACTTGTCACCACGCCTAGTACAATTGCCAAGCGCCCCCAAAGAACTTGGAGGCTCTCCTGGCATCCTCCTTCCGTGAAACACGGGAGTGAGGAGATGCGACAACACGGCAGCCCGTGGTGAAGGCCTTCTGTCTCAAAAGGCCCTTGTGGGATGAAGTCCGGACCTGTCACAGGTCTGTGAGCACCCCGCCGCGCGGCTGCCCGCAAAGCCATGCGTGAGCCTGCCCGGCCTCCTTTCCCTCCGCTCCCGCTGCAGTCACTTCAGGGGCGTCCAGTTGTTCTTTCAATGCCTCTCACCTTTTCCAAAAAGGATGTGTGGGGTTTTTACTCTGCAAGGTCATCTAACTCGGGTCCGGCCTTGGCTGGTGAACGGAACAGCTTTTTGGACAAACAAGGGGTTCAGCCACTCGGAAGCTGGGGTTCTTGATGTTTTATTTGGGGGGCGTTCACTTCCCGTTTGTAGACTGAGCTTATTTTAGAGGAAATTTGCCTTCTCCTTCCCCCAGAAAAGGGCAGATATCCAGCACCCGCCCTCACTGACTCTTGAACATGTTATGCTGTTAACTACCCAATTTTGAGCCTCAAAAACCTCACCTTAGAAATGCAAAAACTATGGAGATTATATATTTTTATGATGTAAGATTTAAGTCAGGCTGAATAATAACCGTGGGGATGCAATATGGAGAATGGAAAGGTTCAGTATGACTCAGAACCCACTGTTCTCACTTGAAATTTTAAGAATTGAAACTGTCCCCGCCCCCATCAGAATCCCAAGAGACTTCAACGCCGCCAGCTGAGCCAAAGTCTTGATTTTGTCTCTTTTCCAAGTTTCCATTTTTCAAAGAAGGATAGATACACATACGTAAATAAAAAGTTAACAGTATTGGGAAAGAAGTGGGAGCAGCAGTGGAACAGGAGTGACGAGAACTGCCCAGGGCTCCAAGCTCCGAGTCAAGAACGCCGAGCTGGCCCCGTGCCGAGCATCAGGGCAGATTTAGAGCCGGGGGTGAGGGTGACAGTCAGTGCCCCATCATTGACCCCAAAGCAGTCACTCGAAATGACAGTCAGAGGAAACTTTCCTCCGAAGATAAAGCTCAAATGCTGTTTTCTAAAGAAAATAAATTTCCTGGTGAGGTTTCTGACAAGAAGCAGCAGCAGATCGGGGCTGAAGGGACCCTGGACCCTCACAGCAATGCGGGCAAAGAGGCAGCAAGGCTGCAGGAAGGAAAATCTCCAAACTGTGACCCCAGGGGCCCTAAGACGCCGTGCAATCTCACAGGGTCACTGTGGGGTTTTTAATTTTCCAGGGAAACAGCCCCCCTGGGCAGCTACATGGGAAGCTCACGGCCGCAGCCCGCACTGCGTTCCTTCCCCGGACGTCATGACTTTGAGGAGCTAGGTTTCCAGCGGCCGCTGATACAATGCAAACGAGAAAATCAAGGCGGCTCAGAAAATGTGGGCAGAGGTATCCGATCTGTTCCCAGGGCTGACGTCTTTCCGTTCCCGACAGAAACAGCCCTCCCGCCGCTGAGGATGGGGGTTCTTGTAGTACGGCAGAGAAATACTGCTTTCTCTGTTAATTTACACGTACTCATCTGGTAAACGGTGACTGAGTTGTCAGGACATTCATAGTTAATCAGTTGGACCCGCCTGCTCATGAAGAGGACATCTAAGATGTGCTTTTGGCTTCAGGATGATGTGAAAAATGACTGCGGTACCCGGAATGGAGGAAGCGGGGAAACCTCTGAGCTCTGCCATCAGTGCCCCAGTTTGGCACTTGGCCCAGGAGGGGCGTGGGGAAGGGGGAGGGAGAGGTCCCAGGGCGCCCGCCTGTTTTCCCTACTGTTGGGGCCTCACCCTCTTACACGGGGCCTGCAGTTAACCATTCACAGAGGAGGCAGCTCAGGAAACAGATGTGCCGGCGGCAGAGGAAACCCACAGTCACCGCCCGCGTGAGCCCGCCCGGGCCCCCATTCATAAAAACACAGCCAGACCCACCAAGGGCCACCGAGACAGCAGGAGGAGACCGGCACGGAAGATAATGACCGCCATGGACAAATACAGCAGCTCGCCGAGGAGAAAACAGAAATAAGAACAATAATAAAGTTCCAGTTTGATCCTGAAAAATGAGAGAGGAAATTGCGCTCATAAAATTAGGATCAGCTGCAGTTTGAAGAAGGAAGCGGGAGAGGAAGGAGGAGAGAGAAGGAAAAGGGAGCAGCACCCGTGGAAGGGGAAGGAGGGCCGGCAAATAAAGATAGATGGAGACAACGAGATGGTTCTCTCCCCGCCACCACCCCGCGTCCTCTTCCAGCCTGGGGGCCAGACAGCCCGCAGACAGGTCCAAAGCAGTCCCCCAGGTCTAGAAGCAAAAATTAACCAACAAGTGAACAAATGAAAACAGTCTTGCAAAATAGATACAGGGTCAAACTGTCTAACAGAGATTTAGAGCAGAAACGTTAGAAGGAAGGAAACAGTGAGAGAAATGACTGAAGCATCGTTTCCAGGGCTGAAGCTCCCTGTCCACCGAGGACAGGACAGGGTGAAGAAGAAATGTGCTCATCCAGCCAGATACAGCCTGATAAAATGTAAGGAACTGGATGAATTCCATCTTATTGTCACTTATCCCCCAACTATGAGTTAGAGGGACAGGTCATGGCGTGCGACTTCCCACACTTATACGTGTGCTATTATGACGGTCAGAGGTCAGCACGCCGGCAGCCTCCCGCGAACGCCGCCCCACCTCTACAGCGGGCAGGTCCGCAGCCTCTGCAAAGGCCTGTCCAGCTGAGCCACATGCTCTGAGCAAAGACCTTAGCCGGTGCTGGGGAGGGCTGGCACCCCCTAAAATCTTACCTTGGCGTGTAGACCAGGATCTCACCAGAGAAGAAGTCAGTATCAGTGTGAGGCAAAAGCTCTTTTCCGAAATTTAATCAAAGCGCAACAGCAGGAGAAACAGCGATAAAACGGGGGAAAAAGTAAAATTCAGTCATCCTGTTGCCTCGGTTAAACAAAACAACACATTTTTGGGCATATAAATTTTTATTTCAAACATCTTGGAAACACCAAGAATGTCTTCCATAATAAGTGATTTTTTTTCCTTTTTCTTTTCTTTTCTTTCTTTTTTTTCTTTTTTCTTGTTTTGTTTTGTTGTTGTTGTTTTTAGCAAATCAGGATAATCAACATGCTGTTAGTTCTGGGGTGAAGGTTTTCACAAGATGCCCCTCTACTGTTGATGGTGTTTCAATCGTCTGTCCTTGGAAAAGCATGAACAAAACCAAGTGGAGGACTGAATCCTGAATGTTATTGTACAACCAAAACGTTTGCAGCCTCAGAAAACACTTAGGATCCAAGGGCATGTTTGTAACGCCCAGGGGGAGAAAACAAGACGTAGGCGGGGGGTGAGAAGGATGACTGCGCAAAGCTGAGGCAGATGTTCGCCCTTCGGAGGCTCCCCCCCAGGTCTGTTGTTGGGAGCACCCGGGTCCCGGGGGAGAACACTTTGTTTTCTTCCATGTTCTGACAACATCTGATGCAACCTGATGCAAAGCGATACGCATCTCGTCACAGGAGAAGTAGAGAGAGAGGAGGGAGTAAGTCTGCCACTGGCGTGGAAAGTCTCAGAGAGCCCCGGCGGGGGGCGGGGCCGGGGGAAGGCTGCAGCTGAGGCAGGCTGGCTGCCCCCCAGGGGAGTTCCCGGGGAACTGGGCGGGTCCAGAGAGAAAGCAGAATCTGGTAATTAAAGAAAAGAGTAGGGATGATGGCAGGCAGGGGGCCATGATACAGCCTTTGGATGGAAGTGGAAGCTTATTTCAGAACGTTTGTTCCACAGATGCTCCATGCGTCAGGGGGGAGGGGCTGGCATCCAGCATCCACAGAAACAACACCCCCTAAGCAAGGAGCTAGCAAGAGCGGTGCCGGCAGTGGTCCTCAGTGCCCCTTTTCCGGCGGGGGCCTTGTGGCGGGATGGAGAGCATCTTCTGGCTTCCCTGCTTCCCAGGGGTCAAGGCCAGCCTGGTGGATGTCGCAGCAGGTGCGCGCTGGCCAGGCCAGCCAGGGGCCGTGTGAAGAGGATGAATGCTCCCTGAATGTGCCCTCCAGCGCTGGGGCCCCCGGGGGATAGCACGGTGAGAAGGGTCCGACGGCCGCCTGCAGCCGCGGGCCCAGGTGGGGAGACTTGCTCTCTGGTCTTACATAAACACAGGACCCCCATCCAGCACGCTGCTTCTCACGTAATACACGTGCAAGTAACATGTATGGGTACATGAATGTTATTGAAAGGGCTATTATTAAGAGAGTTTGTTTTATCTATGGATAAGCGAAGGAACTGGACAAGGAAAATGCAGAGGCAAGATGTCCACGCACTTCCTGGTGGGAAAGGGAGCTGAGAAGGATGAAAGCAACGGTTGCTATGGGAACCCAGAGCCGGGACCAGGTCAGGGATGGTGTCCATCTGTCCTAAAGGGGAAGGAAGCTGCAGTTACCGGGGCTGCGCAAGAATGGTTGGGCGGGGTCTACAGAGAAGGTGAGAACTGGGCCGGCTCTTGAAAATGGGTGGAAATTGGATGTTCGGGGGAAGCAGTGAGGGCCCAGGAAGCAGAGGGGACTCCTTGCTGAGCCAATGTCCAGGTGACAATAATAACAGAAATCACTGTAACAGGAGAGTGAGACTTTTAGTAAGGGTGATGGAGAAATGCAAGTTAGAAAGGCAGATTTAGGTCAGAGCGTGGTCATTCGCAAGTATTAGACTTGAAAGCGTGATCCTGTAGGTAAGAGGGGACAGTGAGTGCTTTGGGAAGAAATATGAACATAAAATAAACCCCGAAAAACATACTATCAGAGCTGGACACGACCTTAGAGGCCAGCCAGCCGCCGCTCCCAGCCCCTCTCGAGGGCCCCGGTGTCTGGAAGGGTGTGTACTTCCCCCGTGCTTCCCACAGCGCCTGCAGACAGTAGCCACTGGAAATTTAAATACAAATTTAAATTACAAACGGAAGAGGCGGGAATGCGCGGCCCTCAGGCTGATCAGCGACTTGCCGAAGGCCGCGGCGCGGGGCGCGGAGCCTAGCTCCCGCTCGCGCGTGCCCAGGGCCCACTCCCGCCTCAGGGGCTGCCCGCCGCCGACTGCGCGTCCTGGCCGCACGAGCACTGCCGTCTGCGCGCGCGCGCTTCCAGAAAGCGGCCTGCCGGCTCGCTGACGGCTTTCAGATGCACGCCTGAAGTCACTAAGTTTAAGGTTAAAATGCAAGCCTGAAACTTCCCGGAGCCAGGCTTCCCATACTAAGAGGACAAGGGTCCGCAGGCCATACCACACGTAAAACACCTTTAAGAGGAAAAACTAATAAAGCCCCGATCCTGCAAACCTCTCCCCCGAGCCCGCGGCACACAGAGGAACGCGCACGCGCACAACCGCTCACCCCGGGTATCAGCTCGCTGACTCTCCCCTCTTGCAAGCGTCTCGTTTTTCTACTCCGCTCTGGAAGGAGGGAAGCGTGAAGCAAGACGAGTCGTGAGCTTATCTTTGCTGAAACGAGCTGGTCAATATGCGGTGCCTCCTCATACCTCGGCCTCTAGTTTTGCAAATTTTAAAAATTTCTCATTAGAAAATGTTTTTTAAATAAGGGTGAAAAGCATTCATTAGCAAATAAATGTGTTATTCACAATTGGCTTATTGAGCAACATTCTGAAGAAAACAATGAAAACCCGGTAAACAGGACAGGGTTGGAGCGGCTCCCTGGCCGGTGGCCCCGGGGCTCTGGGTGCAGGACTCGAGGCAAGTGCCCCCATAACCTGGGGGGCGACCACCCTAGGCGGGGGAGAAGGCTCTGCGGTACTTTCCATCCTACCGCCCACCTGTCCGCTGAGCAGAGGACGGCTGTGTTGTTTCAGGGTGCGAGCCATTTTTTACCCCCAAACTTAAAAACAGTATTACTATTCAGAAATGATTGAAAGAGTTTCTAGCCATGTTAAGTGTCTGAAAACTAAATTGCTAGGGAGCATTCACCGACTTTACACATCGAGACTCCTGATTTTGTTCCTGCTCGTGCGCCTTAGGAGATCTTTAGACGTGCACAGACATCACGGGGCCACAGATGCCCTCCCTCCTGCTGCCAGCGGCGAGGCGCCCGTGGCGTCTGAAGCCCACGGGACGTGCGCGCGCGAACGGCAACCGGACAGCACTGAGCCACGCTGGGGCGGCTCGCTCTCGTCCTGGCGGCTGCAGGCCTCGACCAATTCGAACAAAACATAGACAGTTGAAACCCTAGCGGCTTTTTCTTTTCTTTTTTAATTTTTAAATGTGTTTTTATCTCACTGGGTGAATTAACTACTCACTTCTTCACCCCTGTGCCCATCCGGGTCGCGGGTGTTTTGGTTGGTACCACATGTAGATGCTATCGGTATTAACCTTTCTTTGAGTGTATTTTTCTCAATACTTTTTGATTCTTTTTCTTTTTCTTTTTCTTTTTCATTTTTTTTTTTTTTTGCTTTTTAACATGTTTTATGTTACTTTTAGAGAAGTTGTAAGGTTTTTATACAGTCGTTGTTGCCTGTCTTTTGCTTTCAGAAAGAGCTTTTTCTTTAAACCTAAAACTGAGCATACCCCTCTGAACTGTGAGCATGGTTATCTGTCTTTCTTTTGTCATTTGCCATTTTTGAAGGAGAAAAATGGAGAAGGGCTGAAATGTGATAAGAGAATCCATCACCACCGAGAGTTCTCTGTACGCATTCCTGGCTGTATGTCTAGTGCTGGCTGACCACAGAAAGAACTCCAGAAATGTTTGCTCTTAAACATAGAGATCATTGTCACTGTAACTCCCACTACATCAGAATACGTTGACACTATTGCCCAATCTATACACATATTAACGCACATGGTTATATATAATATATGTATTGTTCATGCAGACGTAGGCAGAGAAAACCTTAGTGAGTAGCCTGGTACAGTGGATGCTTGATATTTAAGTATGTTCAAATATCTGGGAAAGGAGGGAATCAAATCTGTGATTGCATTTTAAACATAAACTATATCCCTGTACCTGCAAAGCATGAGTAGCCGTAGCGGTACAAGGCCCTGGAAACACCAGCTCTTTCTTTAACAGTGGTGAAGACGGCCTTCAGCAATCGAATGCTTTTAATGTTTCTACCCTGGATGAAATCAGCCACATTCAGCCACAACCTGTAGGGAAGACACAGGCGAGTGAACCAGATTTCAGGCTGAAATGACTGTGATGTGAGGCCTGCAAGGCAGGCAGTGCCTCTCAGAGTCCTTGGCTCTCAGCTCAGAGGGAATTCCACGCAGGAGGGAGCGGGGAGGGGCTCCAGCTGAGGGCGGAGTTAGATGGCCTGGAACTCAACTTACAAGTAAGTGAAAAAATAACAAGTTTCCTCCCCTCTCCGGCTCCTTTAATTGAAGCAATTTCTAGCTTGGAGACCTCCTTTGAAACGCAATACTCCTGGGAGCGGTCACACCTCAAATTATCAGCTAACACTTTGGGAGAGATTAGCAGACAGCCCACAGAGAGAAAGAATGGATTTAGGCAAAGTGCCTGGAGGTGGAGGGAAGGCTCGGCCTGGCCTGCAGGAGAAATGTTAGCCAATCCACACATGCGTTGATTTGTTGATAAACAGACAAATTCTCCAACTCCAGAGCCTTCTGGTCTACAATCCTTGGACCAAAAAGATAAACGATGGTGTGCGTGTTGCTAGATTAGTAATTTCAGCATGATTTCCCTGATTATCTTGGAAGCAATTTGGGGGGTGGGAGGGGGCAAATAAAATAAACCCTAAATACAATAGAAAAGTATTGACTTTTTACTTCAAACATCTTTAAACCATCCCTGAGGGGCATCTGTGCACTTGCAATCAGATTTTAGAAAAGTTATAAATGCATTTTAAGGTAAAGGCGTAGTCAACGGACGAGCAAGAGCTGATAGGTCTACACGCCGATGACTCAGATTCTTCCAGAGCGGCAGCTCAGACCCTCTGCCAGAGCCGTGCGGCTGCAGGTTAGAGACGTGTGTTTCTCTTCTGGTTCAGGAGTCTTTTTTTTTTTTTTTTTTAACATAGTTACAAATAGTCCTCGTGATGGAGGACTTTTAAGATTTACTCTGTTAACCACTTTCAAATATGGAACATAGTATCATTAACTCTAGTCACCATGCTTCGCATTACGTCCCATGTCTAAAAAATCTACTTTTAATTTTCCTTAGCACTCTGGCTCTAGTATTTAAACCTTACCTTCAAATATCTGCCTATATCAATCAACTCACAGCTGGAGCCTCTCGCAATGCTTTTTTGGAACCAGACCTCACGGAGAAAATAATGTGATGAGATTTTTTTTTTCCATACTTTTTCCTATGGCCTTCCTAGAAGCAATAGACCTGAACCGCTTTTCCAGGTTTAATTGAGCACCTTGGGCCCACAGCTGCAGCGGCAGACCCGGACGGCCTCAGGTACCCCCCCTAAGTTGCTGAGTAGGGATTCTGTAAATGTATTTTGTTCGTATTGGCTCTGCTTCTCCACATGCGATCATGGGGGGCATGAACAGCACAGAGAGAAGATGTCAGAAGTACCTCCCAACTCCGTTTTCCCTTTCACGCGTGTCCCTGTGGCCGTGGGACCTGCCCCTCAGAACAAGCAGCGAGCAGGCATAGGCGCGCTCCTTCCTCTCGGCCTCAGGCCATCACAGTCACGAGCCCCGGCAGGTCAGAGCCGTCCGCGCTCTCAGACCCGTAGGAAGGCTATCTGAAAGGGGTCGTTGGGACGAGATGTGTGTGCTCTTCACGCTGTGACTTGGCTGGCGGGTGGAGCCCCTCTTGTGCGCCGGGCACTGGGCACAAAACAGCGGAGCGGGTCCAGCCTTTGCCCTTCATGACGGCATCTCGTGACAGCTTGCGCAACTGGGTCAGATTTAGAAGCAACTCGCGACGTTGGAGTTGACTGGAAAAGCCAGCTGACGGTCAGGGAGCTTGGCTCGTACCTCTGTCGCCACTGACGAGGTGTGTGGCCTTGGACAAGTCACAGCGTCTCTTTTATTGGTTTTTCCCCATAAAATTTGACATTTGGCCACAGTGAGACAGTTCTGTTCCAATCCAGAATTGTCTGATTCCCCGGCAAGAGTCAAGTCCATTGAGGGAGAAACCGGGTTCGTGGCTAGAGCATCAGTCGCTGGTCAGGTCGGTGACATCCCCCTCAGTCCCAACCGTATCCTCTCTCTCCAGAAAGACCTCAGTTTATGATCTTGAAGACTGAAAAATTATTGTTTAATAATTAATAATAAATTAATATTGTGTAGACTAATTTGTGAAACCGGCCATATTTTAGGAAAAATGGCTTATTACGTAAAACATTCAACATATGATGCCAGGGAAGGGAGGTGCCTGATAAGGACCAGCACGGCCCTGACACCCCGCGCGCCCTCGGCCTGGTTAGGCCGGGAAGCCCACGGCACTGGCGGGAGCAGCGACCCCGCGGATCTGACCTGCCGGAGGCAGCCACCAGTGAGCGGTCACCCCTGGCGGTTACAGTTTGAACTTTAAAGAAGTGTAGGGGGCAGTTCTGTTAGTCAGCCGTACAACACTGTGAACCTGCTCTGACCTCCCTGAGTCTTTGTGTGAAAATCTTTGTGTGTAAGGTGGTAGATCTGAGAGAACGTGAGGACCCCGGGCCCCTCGGGCGCCCCGGCAGCCCAGGAGCCGCCAGGGCGCATCCCAGCGCGGGGAGCAGCGCCCTCCTCCCCGAGCGGCTGCCGCCCCGTCAGGCACGAGTGTCCGCGGCCTCTGCGGAGGCTGCCGCCTGGAGCGCGGACTCGGAGGAGGCAGGCCTGTTTGGAGCCAGGTGGCGTGGGCACCAGGCTGCCGGCACCAGGACCACAGAGGCTTCACGGGAGAGAAGGGACTTGATGGACTGCGGGCAATACTTAGGGGATTTTTTTTTTTTTTTTGGTCTCATTTTGTTTGATTTTTTAAAAAATGTTTCTGGTGTACAGCATAGTGATTCATTTCTATATATTTTTTATATTCTTTTTCATGATAGGCCATTATTTGAATTTTTTAATACGAGAGAAAATCTGCTTTCCCTAAGAAGTCAGCATGTTATACTACACACCTATTAGCCAACTGCAGTTGAATTGTAACTGAAAAATGAGAAACAAGAGTGTCCTTTTTAAAAATCAGTGGGAAACACATACAAAATCCAATTCAAAATTCCTCATTCAACGTGCTGCCTGTAAATGTGATTGCAAGTAGCCTGTGGTTACTTCTCGTTCCGACAAAGATTGCCTTTCTTTCTCTCCTTCTCTCTTTAAGGAGCTGGGCTGCAGCTCGCGCAGGGAAACAGCTCGCTCACACAGGGGCTCCGACGGACAATGTGGAAGGTTCCAGGCGGAAGAGCTTCAGAAAAAGAGGAAGTGAAAATGGCCGGGGGTGTCAAGGCGACATCAGTCCCAGTAATTTGGCAAAAGAGCCTCAGCGGTGCCTGGAACCTGGTTCACACTTGACGGTGAATTACAGAGAGGGCGAAGAGATGAAATTCCTTCAAGTGTAATTCCTTAGGGTATGCGAGGGAGCCAGAGACCTTGCGGAGGTGAACACAATTAATGCTTTTTTCCCAAGGAACTCTGAATCAACAGCCTAAATATCTCAATGCATTTTTGTGAGAAAAATGTTCCCTTGAGATGATAAGGTATGTATTTTACAAAAAAATAGAGAGCATACCCAAAGGACCGAAATATATGTGTAAGGCGTGTGTGTGTGCATGTGCATGTACACATGCACGCCTATGCATATACCTACTTCTGTTATACACAGACATCTCTATATACGCATATGTACCCTGCACCACATGCACACTCTGTCGATATACACACATTAATAATGACTGTTTATACCAAGTCTATTTCTTAATACGGTGACCCTCCCTCCCAGGCACTACTTAATGGAGAAGTACGATCACTGTGCTAATCACCAGGGGAAAACACCATGATTCACTTAAAGCTCAGCTTTGCACTTAGAATTCACAGCTAGTCTCTCACACACAGTGGGAACTGAGTGTTCAGCAGTTCTCAGAACTTCATAGGAACTAATACAAGAGAACGCTTATTGCTTTTGCAGAAAAAAGAAATTAGTGCTTTGTAGAACATTTATAACAATGTTGATGGAATCGAAAACAAGAATCCGCTTTCAGGAGGAGCAGGTGAATTGGCAATATGTGTGCTAACAGAGGGTTGTTATTCTATTTGAGGACTTTGATAAAGGACCAGTCGGTGGTGGGGGGCGGTGAAGGTCCAGTGATCTCATCAGGAAACATTCAACTCCCACTGCGACGCTGACCCCACGGACCGTGGATCCTCTTCAGGAGAGCTTGGAACTTGCGAGGACTCGGAAGGGCTGCAGGAGGTTCCAACCTGAGAAAATACGCAGCATCGCACCACCTCCCAGACGCCGTCAGTTCTGGCCCCTGGACACACACAGCCCACAGCAGGGGCCACGTTCTCTGCGAACTGGCAGCAGGCATGGCTGTGGAGTGACTCTGCAGACAGCCCGCTCACCCTCGGCTGGTCAGCTAAAGGATCCATCGTTACTACCTGTTAGAGATGGTGTCTCATGTTTATTCCAAATACCTGAGGCCACTTTTAAAGCCCAAGTGCAGTCACCTGGCCACACTTCCACATCCATCCATCAGTCATTCATGATCAACTCAGTTTGCAATGGGGGCTGTGGAGGAAAGAGACAGACACAGAGTACCCCTCTGCCACTGCTTTCAGTGTAGCCGGTGTGACAGGGACGATACACAAAACTGAAGAAAGGTCACTGGAAGCCCTCTGGGTTTTGTTATCTCATTTTTCAAATCTGAACCTTAAATAGAGCCTCTCTTATCCCCCAAGTTATCAGGTAAAGAGAAAGAGCTGTACGAAGGGACAAGGTGACAGCCCTGGTGGCTCGATCTTGTGGATTTCAGGGGCTGGAAAGGATTGGGGGAGGGGGGGTCCCTGAGGAGGAGAGGTCCCCACAGGGTTTGAAGGAGAAGTGGGGTCCATGCAGGCAGAGCCAGAAGGGCGGTCTTTCAGAACATCCCCCTTAAATATTTAAATGAGTCTTTTCCATTTTCTCATCAGTGTTTGTCAGCATCATTTACCCTTAAAATTCTGTGCAAATGAAACACATTAAGGGCAGTTCAGTAATTAAAGGTAATTATTTCAGTGGAAGGGACTTTTCTCCCCCTAATCTCCTCTTTATCTGCAGAGAGCCAGCTCCTGGTTACATCTACCACCTACAGCCTTGGCTCTGTTTACGTTAAAGAATAAGCCACTGTTTGATTTGGTTTCTTGCTTTCAATATGTAAACCTTGGTCTCTCATGTCTCCATTACAGGAAGGAAAAATAAAAGAACAAGGCTCTTAAAATATCAGAGCGATGGCTACTTACAGATCCACACAGCCTCAGTGTGTTACACAACAGTCACTTAGGAAAATGCGTAAGAGTCTCCCGGCCGCAGCCTCGATTTGGCAAGTATACCCCCATGGAGCCAATCCCTTTTTATTTGGCTGTCAGTTCGTTTGGTTTTTCTGGCTGCGTTGCACCAGAGCGTGTATTTATTTCAAAAGGTCATTCACCTATTCCATGGTTCAAAGGGACCATTTTGTTCACTTGAAGTGTCCTCATAATGATACAGGAAGACATAGCTAAGGAAGATGAGTTAGAATTGTGAGCAAAACTAATAGGAAAATCTAGGGGTTTACACCACAAAACACAAAAAAGAAAAATAAAACAGAAACATCATTCTTTCACTACAAAAAACAAGTGGCATAAACAAAAACAACTAAAACATCTCTAGAGCAAACCAAGCTCCGAGTTTTACTCTATCCTAAAATTAATCATTGCAGCTGCTGTAAATACTTCATTGATTTATTTTATTCATATTCTGCAATGGCAGCATATTCTAGTTGCCGCCTCGATTTAACTAATCCAGAGCAAATGAAAAGATAGATTGATATGAAGTTCACTTTGTACCCAGATTGTAATGGCGTCCCTAACTGAACTTCAGCGTCACGCGACTGGGTGAAGTGACATGTGTCTTACCCACCTCCGTGGGTGCCAGGTGAAGCGGGCCTGATGAAACAGTCAGCACGTCCAAGCTCATACTGCTCACCGCACGACAGCCCAACAAATCAGGAGACGTTGGGGCAAGGAACAATGACTTTCTTCAGAAAGATGGTGGACTAGTGTCCCATAGAAGCACTTTCCCTGAATTAGGATTCAAGTTGCTTTTACACTAAAAGGAGAGGGGGTAAAGTCCTGGTTCCAGCCACACTCCCGGCGGGAGGTGCTCACTTCTTCCTTCCTGGTCACTCACAGGTGGGTCTGGTCAGGATGTTCCCTGTGAGCCACACAAAGGTATTTTAGCCTGACGCTCATGACCTGGGAGGCGGGGTTCCCAGAGACGGGTTATTATGTGGAATGCAAGCTTATAGCAACTTCCCTTAGTGGTGAGCTTGTACTAGAACCCAGGGGCTCTTCCCTGTTGTGTGAACAGCCCCCCCAGTCCCACAGGTTAGCCCCCTTCTGGGGAAGAAAAACCAGCCCGTGGCTCCTTCACCTACCTTTTTATACAGGGAAAAAAAGCCATTCCTGTAGCGAGGATGAGGACAAGTGCTTCCCAAAGACCACACGCTTGCTAGCTAGGATCCTGGCTGATGAAACACTGCTTGGCCAGTCACAGGCTGTGTTCACATGACAAGGGTGGCTGTCACTTGAGTGGACTGTATTAAAACACTTGGTTTCCATGAGATTTTTATAATCACACTATGTGGTGTTTATGGATGTCTGGCCCATAAAAACCCTGTATTTAGGGCAGCTACGAGACGAAGCTGAACCACTTGGGAGCCAAAAAGCAACCGAATGAACTCCATCACTCATTGTCACAGGACTTTCAAATCCGCGTCCTTTCTGAGGGGGAGCTTCCTCAAACGTGAGTGCGGGGACACGTGACCTACGGCAGAGCTGGGGTAACTGCTCAGCTCACGCGGATGGAGGCTGAGCACCCCACCCAGCAGGAGAGGGGCATTCGGACGAGATTCTTCAGCACCCCCACCCCGAAACCTCCGCGTGGCCCTAACGGCAAACAAGCTGAGACAGGGGTGGGCCTGGACCTTCAGCAGGCGTGCTGGGCTGGAACGAGGTCAGGCGTCTGGACGCCTGTGCTGCCCCCCGAGCTGACACCTTCCCTGTCTCTTGTTAGGCTCGCCCAGAAAATCTCAGTCAAGACGCCCCCCTCCCCCGGCAGATGCAGCCCCGGGCGCGCGTGCAGGAGTGACGGGGTCGCCACGCCCGTGCTGCCAGTCTTGCTTCTGCTGATATTTACGTGCTCGATGAAGCGGGCCCTGTTCACAAACATGGCATCACCTCCCGGGACCTGCACCAGACGGGACCTCCGACACAGACCAGGGCAAACTGCACTAATTTGCCGGGCCCCGCCCAAGTGGAGCCAAACTCAAAGCTTTTATTTTTGAAACTCCAAGTGGAGAACCACAGTTTCGAAAACACCAAGGCAAAGAGTCAGAGGCGGGAAGCTGTCTGAGAGCCACTTCCGCGTGAAGGTGCTCCGCGTTTCCTATTCTGCTTCCTGCAATGGTGAATTTGTTATTAAAGCCGAAACCTAAATAATCAGACTGCCCCTACGTGGAGCCTCGCTTCATCTACCCTAAGATCTCGCCATCAAATGGAGATATGACCGGTGTTACCAATTTAGGGGTTTCTGTGGCATCTACTCTGTGACATGTCAGGTCTATGTCTCTGGGTGAGAAGTGCATTGATTTTTTTTTCATGGCGGGATTTTATTTTTTCAGGTCCGAGGACAGCTGAGGGCTGCAAAACCAAGCTGATGGCCCCATAGGAGAATCTGATTGGTTGATAAGACAGTTTATAAGAAAAATCACTGCACTGCACATCCAGAATAACGGTCAAGTGAGGTCACAAACTCTGTTTGATTGGACCACACCAAAATATTTAATGTAGCGAATTTTCTAGAGTTCACAAGAACTATCTTGCCCGAGACCCGGGCTTAAGCTTAGATGTTTGTGTCAACCCTTCATCCGCGGCCTGTGGCCGTGTCTGTGGACCCAGCTGCTGCTGTGCTGACCCACAGAGGTCTCTGTAACCGCACCGGAGCGGAAGGCAATCGTTCCAAAACACTGGGAGAGTGCTGGCTGGTCGTTGCCTGAAGATACGGCTCAAGCACTTAGCCAAGCCCTGAACCTGATTTTGCCTGAGTAATTCTGTAAATCCTCGGAAAAGGGAAGTGAAGTGTTTAGCAGAGAAAATAGATTCTTCTTACAAAAGAAAGAACATTTTCTTGATCTGAGGAAACAGCAGAACGTCTCCTTGCCACAAAGATGCGCAGGCTCCACTTTGAAGATCAAACTTGTAGGTGAACGAAGATGCCAGAATAAAGCACACCCTCCTTCCTCCAGGCGTGACGCTGTGTTCACATAAGAGCTGTATGAGCCTGATTTATGTGGACTTCTATTAATCAGCAAAATCCAATCCCAAGGTTTCCACCTGTCACCTCCAGGCTTCCTTAAATTCAACACTTGTCAAATGTGATGGATGTCTCCCGTCCTCAGGTGCTACTTCCCAAAAAGAAGAAGAAAAAACACGGGAAATGGAAAGACAAGCATGTTAAACAGGTGGCCAGATGAAATGGTTTGAGCACCAGGAACAGTCATGTCTTGTCTCCCCATGGGGGTTAATAAAACCTCAGCAGACGTGGCCGTCATCTACCTGAGCCCGGGCAGGTCCAGGTAGACCCGCCCTGCCTCCCCCAGGCTCAGAGAACAGCACTAGTTACAGCAGAGCCGTCATAACTCTTCTCAGGCAGGTGACACGCGGTGCCGGGTGTCCCAAGACGTGTGATGACTGCTGTGCTAGGGGAGAACAGCCCTGACTTCACACTGCACCTGTTTCTTGTCCTTTAACCTTTGTAACCTATTTGCTTTTGCTACAAGGTAATCACTAAAGGGATGTTGCTTATAAGCTTAAATGATACACATGGCCCATCTCTGGGCGCCCCGCCTCCCGGGGAATGAGCGTTAAGCTAAAACAACTTTGTGTCGCTCACAGTGAACAGCCTGACCGCGCCCACCTGTGAGTGACCGCAGGAAGGCAGAAGTTAACACTGCCCTTCTGGAGACCAGGAAATGTTTGGCTTTACTCCCTCTACTTTTAGTATCAAAGAAGCCTCACTCCTAACTCAGGGAAGGTGGCTCTTTCGGACACTAGTCCACCATCTTCTCCACCTGCTGGCTTTCTGAATAAAGCTGTCTCTCCTTGTCCCAACACCTCATCTCCCTGTTTATTGGTCTGTCGTGCGGCGAGCAGCACAGCTTGGACCCAGTAACATTTTGTCCATAAACTGTGAGTGCTTTTCAACTAGTCCCAAACTTTTAAGAAGTTCTGATTGGCCCTAAATAATGAATTGCATATTCATCATCATTTTCCTCTCAAATGTTTGATTTCATTAGGTTCGGATCATTCATTCATTCACCCGGTTCAGAGCCTTATACCGGACAGCAGCAGAATTGCAGGGAAGGTATAAAACTATGAATTGACACATGGTAACTGACTATACTTCAACAGATTAAAAAAACCTTTTTAAGAAAGGTATAAAACCATGCAGGGCCCCTAAATTATGATTATTTTTAACTTTTCTAAACCATTAAAATGCAGCTCAGTACGTAAAGATACCTGCCAAGAAAGGAAGCAGGGGGCGCTGAGCTTTCCGATAGATGAGGACAGGGCCGTGGGACTCCTTGGGACTTCAGGCTCTTCTAAGTCACGCAACCACGCCAATGACATGGGAGCAGGACCCTCGACCCACCGGAAAGGCTCCCATCCGTGAAAGCAGAGCTGGGGTGAGGGAGGGCCAAGAGCGGGCCACCCACCCCGCAAGCTCCCTGCTGGCGGCCACTCCCAAAGAAACCAGAAGGCTCGACCTTTCCTTATGCAACGTCTGAAATTAATCTGGGGCTGAGAATCAGAGGCGGATCAAAGGGTGGATTACCTGAGGCTGCCTCTGTACTAACAAAGGCCTCTTCAGCTGGTGAATCGGTGCGGTGGCCCTGGGCCCAGGGCAGCGATTTGAGAAAATCACCCACGGCAACAACTAGGCCAGGAGTCCTCAGTGGCTGCCAGCAATCGCGCTGAATGTTGGAGGGAGAGAGAACTCATACGTAATCCAAGTTAGAGCAACAACAACTGAATGCTCCCAGTTCTGCTCGGGAGAACCCAGCCCAGGCCTGCAGGGACGCCCAGGGAATCACCAGCCGGGGCGGCGGGCTCACCAGCCCTGCCTCCCGTGTGGCACCGCTGGTCTTCGGGGAAACACTGCTTCTGTAAAGCCTTGGTTTCCTCATCAGTAAAATTGAATATCAGCAAATAACAGCTATTATTACTGTGGTCCTCCAGGTGGCTGTGAGAGATGGGAGGCCACACAGGGGAGCAGAGGACCTGGAGGTAGTTGACTCTCCTCCCCAAAAAAAGAGTACCCTAATTCCCCTAATAGAAGCCCCACAGAGATGCTCTCCACATTGGAGCTCAGAGGGGAGGCCTGAAGAGAGAGCTGCGGAGCTGAGGTTGTCAGCCCCATCAGGAGGGCGGATGTAACCTGTGAACATCCCGAGTCTGGGGGAAAGCATCGTCAGCAAGGAGGAAACAGCAAAAGCCACACAGAAAAGAACATGAGCAGCGGGGGGAGCCCCTCCGGGCCCCAGCATCTCTGACCAGAGGGAGGCAGATCCTGACAGGTATGAATTAGATGAGTGCTGCTTACACAGATGCCTCATTTTCCAACAAAGAACCTCAGCCCACACATGAATGGACGGAGAAGGTGTGGTCACTGGTCAAGGAGCAAGAGATGGGTGAGGACAAAGGACAGGGCAAGCAACCTCAAAGGGGCCGCACTCTGTCTGCTGCCAGACACCTAAGGAGCCACCCTTGCCGGGAGAGGCAGGGGCCCAGGATGAAGCAATCCGCCCGTAACATCCAGCTCTCTTCTATTCCACGTATGCTGTGTGGCAGGCAACGTGCTGGCTGCTCAAAGAGGGTGATATTTTTCATCCACAATGATCCTGAAAGGTAGTATCACTGAAATCGCGTACTTGCCCAAGATACACTGATACGCACAGCGCGTTCCATCATTCGACGTTCCCGCCTTTTAGTAAGATTCTCACTGCAGGTGGGCCGGGGAGCCGCCACTCGGGGTAGACTCCTGGCCCAGGCTGCAGCTGGGCCAGCCCTCAGGGTCCCCAGGTGACTGGTCCGGGAGTGAGCCTGGCACCCTCATGGGGTCAGTCATTTTGAGGGAAATTTGTGTGGATACTGGGAAAATCTCTTTCTGAAATTGCTAACTCTGAAGGGAATGTGGGCCGAAAAGTTTTGAGTTATTTTCATTAAAAAATAAACTTAAAGTCTTTCTGTAAATTGCAAGGAAACAATTATTTCATACTGACAAACTTTTCAACACAGAAGTTCCTCAGGGGCTGTTTTAGTTTTGTTTTGTGTCTGCTCGTGTCTCCTTGAGGCCTGCAAGAGAGAGGCGATGGACGCCCCGCAGACGCAAGCCCTCTCTGACATCGCAAGCGCGAAGCAGTGGAAAGGGCTGCTGGGCACATGGCGTCTGAGCGGCCCGTCCTTCGCACCGGAAGCAGTTAGCAATGTGAGTCTGGGCCACAGAGAAGACAGGGGTGTGGATCTGGCCATTGGATAATACCATAATGAAAAGAGCACAAAACTCTAGTAAAGAAGAGAAAGGTGATAGAAGATGAAATCTTAGAAGGAAAATTTGAAACATTGGAAATGAAACGCATCCTTATTTCTGCTAAATGCATTGAGAAAGAATGGCCCAGAAAGACATCACAGGAGACCAGAGAAGCAGAGTGTGGCCAGTGATTTAAAACACCTCCCAGAGGCCCAAGGCTGTAGGCTTACAAGAGGCCTCCGGATCTGCCAGGGGAGAAGGTTGTTGCGCTGTTTCCCAGCTTAGCTGGAAAGTGAGGCAGGAGACGCCACTGAGCAGTTGTCCTGGGGGTGAGGCTGCCGCCCTGGGGTGCAGGGTGGGGATGGCCGGAGGATGCAGACGTGGAGCCGGAGGAGGGGCGGGCCGGGGGGCGGGGCCTGCCAGGCGCTTGTGAAGCAAGTGGACGAATGAGTGCAAAGCAACGGAAAAGGGAGGCGATGTGGAATCTCCTACAGGCAACATCCTTGAAAAAGTGGGGAGGCTCATGGGTGCAGGTGTGGGGGCAGAGAGGCATCACACTCCCCGGGCGGAGGAGGGCGGGGACCCCTGACTTCTGCCCGCTGGGCTCTGCGCCTTCCACCCACAGGTCTGCGCTGGGTCCCCGAGAGAGGAGGCGAGGCAGCTCACTGACCCCGACTGATCAGCAAGGGCAAGAAAGTGCCAGGCTGTTAAGGAAAAAAAGCAAAATAGGTGGTTTCTCCTATTGCCCAGCTGGCACCTTGGTTCCGAGGACACAGCCGCACAACAGGACATTCTATGTCCCGCAACTGCTGCCTCAGTCCCAGGCTCGTCCCCACTGCCTCCTTCTTTCGTTCTCTTTCCCGCCAAAGTTTCTGCTTCAGGGCTGAGCTCCACGGGAGGAAAGAGCCCGTGACCGCGGATGACCGGCCCCACCGGCATGAGGGTGACGCAGCGGAGGCCTCCCGTAGAGGACCCCGCGGCCGATCTGGGGAAGGAGCTGTCACCCACCGGCCACCAGCGGACAGCTCCCCGCCCAAGCGTTTACCCTTTTTTTTTTTTTTTGCTTTATTCCGCCTTCTCTTTCTCTCTGGGCAATAAAACAGCCTTTTTTTTTTCTTTTCCACTTGGTGCCTCTACTGAAAAGTCTTTCTCAATTGGCAGGCAAGGACCCACACGTCTGTGGGGGAGGCCTGCTCACCCGTCTGGTGGGCTTTCCAATTTGAGGTCCCTCTAACTGCTGACATCTCCAGAGCCACCCGTCTATTCATCCAACAAATGCTCAGTGAACACCTCCCCAGGCCAGGCAGTGTGGCCGTGCACGGGGAGGTGCAGCTCCCAGCCGAGGGGGGTGGGACTTGCACAGTGGGGACTGGGGCTCTCACTCCCGGCCTGTGTCTTTTCCAACGCTTCAAGCCACTCCAAATATATATATATTGGATATAAGTTAGAACATGGCACTTGCTATGAAATTCAGCTTCATATTCAGCCCCTCCTGGGGCACCACCTCCCTGCAGTCCTCCCTGTAGAAACCAGGGGCTGCCCCTGCCCGGGAGGTCTAGGGATGAGGACACAGAGGACAGAAAGGGAGATCACAGACACCCAAAGTCACGTGAAGGAGGCAGACACTCAGCCAGCATTGAGAAAGCTGTCGGGAGGGCGGGAGGTCCACCCTGGGGGGCTCCAGTGTATTCCTGGGAGGCTCCGAATTCCATCAGAGCAAGGAACTGCCAGAGGGGATGAGAAGGGCCTGAGCAGTGGACAAGTAAGGGCTATCCAGCCAGAGGAGAGCGGGCTTACAGAGGAGCCACGGGCGAACTGGGAGAAGCAGGAGGGCAGAATGAGCAAGTTCAGGAAAACCCACGCCCAAGGTGTCTGGCGCGCCTGGGGCCAGAGAGGAGCCGCACGGGACCTGACTCCGAGCGAGTGCTTGGCCGTTCTTCTAAAGGGCATGGGGAGCCCCGGGGCACGCGAGACACCTGCTAATTCTCAAAGAAGTATGTCCGTATCCAGTTTGAAGATGCTTGGGGTCCAGTGGCTCGGACTGGGTGTCTCACTAGGTGATGAGGGGCTGGAGGAGTAGAACAGGAGTCTTAAGCTTCTGGCTTCTCCTCTCCAGGGAGTCTAAGAGCCAGGCAGCCCGCATCACCCCACTGAGACGGCAGAGCCGGAGGGCACAGGCATCCAGGGGTCGGCAGGTCTTAGCTGCTCGTGGTCTTTAATGGGATTCATTCGTCCCAGCACCGAATGAAGCTGTTTCAGTTCAGTCCAGGGAGGACTTGCCAGCCCTGCTTCTTCCCTGGAGGAGCCACATCTCAGCCAGAGGCCGATGCTCAGCACAGGGACGATGTCAGACACTGCACAGGTGAGGCTTCAGGAGCTCGGCCCAGGAAAGGAGCCAGTCTCAACCCCAGGCAAGTACAGAATGGCTTCCCGAGCCGAGAACGAGGACTTGCTTCACACATTCCAAAGGCAGCCGGCAGCCGGGACAAAGGAAGCGCGCGTGCGCGCACGCACACACACCCGGCCGCGCTTTCTGGCTGGTCCCAAACAATTGTCCGCAGCCACTGGGAGGCCCTCGGTGGCTTCACCAAGTGGAGGGTGCATTGCAAATGAAAACAACAGTCTGCCAGTCAAAGGCGATGTTGTTAAGCACAGGAAGAGGAATGCCACTGTGGGGGGGGCGGATAAAAGGGCTCCGAGCATCTCTAGAGCGGTTCACACACAAAAGCACCTCTGTGCCTTTAACAGCAGCTCCCCGGTTTCATAACCTGAATGCTGCCCGTAGTGATGTGGTTTGGAAATTAACCTGGCTTTTCTTCCCACTGCTGTTTTACATATTAATTAAAGTGTTTTCCTCAGATCAGGAATGCCTGCAGGCTGGCCGAGCTCTGCAAAGGCATCCTGCCGCCACGCCCTGCCGGGCCCCAGCCGAGGGCCTGCCATTCGAGGAGTCTGCCCCGACCCTGTCCCCTCCCTGGCATCCTGAGACAGACCACACACTAGTATGGCCTTTAAACAGTCATCCATCGCTTCCCTCCCCCAAAGATGACTGCAGAGCACAACTCAGGGGAGGTGAATTGTGGGAGAAATTGCTGGAGAGGGGTCTGTGTCTCTCCTCGGCACCCGCCGCCTCCCTCCCCAGCCCACTTCTTTCTTTTTCTTGTTTCCTGTTCCGGTGGTGCTTGGAAAACATGTGCAAACAACTCACATTTTAAGAGTAAGTTGACTTGTTATAGGTTATCACAAGCTATTTACACCAGAAACTAACACAATATTATCAATCAACAATGCTTCAATTTAAAAAAGAGTTAAGTTTTAAATCATCTATTTTTAGGGAATCACGGTGGCTTAAACTTTAAAGACCATGGAGTTCCTGAATCCCCAGCATGCAAAACGGATCAGCCCCTCAGGATCCAACACCCGCCCTGCGGTCAGCCTCCGTATCCCGCTTTGCATCTCGAAGTATCTTTCTTTACAAGTTGAAGATTCATAGCAGTGCTTCAGTTACACAGTAATGCCAGGAGTAATTTTCTAGTTCGGCACATGTGGCTCATACATCTGCTTCCCAGGGTAATGCAATCAAGTCACAGTTACTGCCGTGGGCTCAGGATACTTTAGCCCAATACATCCTTTTCAATTTTGAATTATATTTTGGACTGAATCCATGAACTTCTTGCATTATGTTAAATAAATATGCTTCTTTGTGATTTTAGAAAACTTTGTTCCCCATAAAGTCAAGGGTGAAATGATTTAGACTCAAAAATGCAAAATGCAGGGCTAACTGGTCACCTGTAATGAAGGTAATTCAGTTTATATACCGAAGAGCAGATTATTCCAAAATATATGTCATGGATTTCTACACATGGATGTAGACATCAGTATAAATAAGGAAATCCAGTTGATTTATCGAAAGTAAAATAAAGCTACTCTAGTTCCCTACTTGGCGTTTATTTATAAAATTCAAAAAAGGTGAATGAAAGTCAGATTCAACGTAATAAGCGTCTGGGGGCACCGTGGAGAGGTGACCTCCATGCCAAAGGTCAGCTGCAGAGGACAGATCCCATCACTTTCTTGGAAAGATGTCTACAGTATATCCCCCTGCATAGCGCGCCTGTGCCAGCTCCAGTGACAGAACTGTCTCAAACTACTTTATTAACAAGGAAGTGTAATGGCTCCTCTGGCTGTGAGTCCAGAGGCAGGGCCAGCCTCAGGACCGGAGGGGCCAGGAGCCCCAGCCATCAGCCTCGGGTATCTCCATCCTCCCCTTCCTCCATCCCGCATGAGCCCCGCCCCCAGGGGGCCACCTCTCGGGTCCTGGGCTGATTGCCTGAGAACTTACCTACATTCACGGAGCTAGTCGCTTCCAGAAGATTCTCAGTCGTGCTGGGGAAACCCTTCCAAGAGCCCTAAACTTCCCTCACAAGCCATCCAGCGCCCAGAATCACCCAGCAGCAAGAAGACAGATGGCTGGGTTGCCCCGGAGGTGCAGGAATCCGTCTGGAAATCAGCCTTCTCTTAGGAATGCTTGCAGAATGGAGCAGGGTGCTCTAGCAGGGGACAGGCTGCGCACAGTTGCACGTCCCCATCACAAGAATAACTCAAGGAGAGGGAAACGACTGATTACCTGTCGGGAAGGTCATCCCGGGATTTCTGCCCTGAGAAACAGGACTCAAGCCCACCTGAGGCCTCTTCCAACTCCGAGATCCTGTAATGTGACACCTGTTTGAAAAGAAATGCCCCACTTTGTCACGACAAAAGATTCACAGAGGATTTACTGAATGACTGCTCCAGGCAGGGCGCTCTTCTAGGGTCTGGACAGCAGGAGTGACAAAAGAGACATCACTGCCCCGGGTCACTTACCTTCTGGGAGGAAAGACGGACAATACACAAGATGCATGAATAAAACACGCAGGACCGCAGAGGGGGGTGGGGGGAGCACGAAAAAGTAACAGGGAGGAAAGACACGCGTGAAGTGTGGAGGCAACGGCCGGAGATTTCATTTTAAATAAGTAGCCAAGGAAGTACTGACTGAGAAAACAGCCATCGTAACTGCACCCCGCCCCCCAACAAAAGGTCCCTGCAGCACGGATTAGGGCTCAAGTCCATCTGGAAGGCAACCCCAGGACGCCTGGAGGTGAGCAAGGGGGCATGGAGAGACAGCTGGCCCTGGGGCAGCGGCGGCTGGGGAGGCTGAGGAGGGAGCACGGCCCAGGACGTCCCACTGACGGGGACCCGGAGCTGCCCCGCGTGGGTGCCTTCGGGACACGCGGCCATGGGGTGTGCTGGGGAAGCCAGCAGGCGGGGAAATGGCAGCTTCGAGGAGAAACGTTAAAGATGGAGCCGGGAAGCGAACCAGAAAGGTTTTCAGGACACAGTGAGACTTTTACTGCAAGCGAAGAGGGGACACATCTAACCTGCTTTCTTCACAGGGTCACCGTGCTTCTTAATGAACAATCCACCGAAAGGGGGACAAGAGCGAAGCTGGGAGGCCAGTCCGGGAGGGAGCCGGAGGCGGGGCAGGAGGAGTGGGTGGTCCCGAGAGCCACGTGGAGAGGTCAGGAGAGAAGGGTCAGGTGTCCCAGGTCAGATCTACAGGATCCCAACGTCCGCCTGCAGCGAGGGAGCTGGAGACGGGGGTGCGGGAGGGGTGGGGGGGGGGAGATGGAGAGGGAGGAAAGGAGAGGGAGAGAAGCGTGAGCAGAAACACAGACCCTTTTGTCCCCGTGTGTGTGTGTTTGTCTCTGTGACACCTAGTCAGGGCTTCCAGTCTTCAATGCAGTCTAAGAACGTGGAACATCCAACTTATGAGAGTGGGGGGTTATTTGTATTTGCTGCTGACAGGGTAGGAAGTGCGGGTCTGGGGGACAGTCCTCTTCCATGAAGATACCTCGGCCTCAGGTGGCGGGGGAAGCCGGACCCTGCGGCCCCCGACCCAAACTCTTATTTTATTCCTCGTTATGTTTCCGCATCTTAAAAAAAATTAATGTGTATATTATGGAGTTTAACTGAATTTTCAGTGAATGAGGGAATCCAGGTAGAGGGTTTCACAAAATACCAGTATCAATGGTTAGATCTTCCAAACAAACATCTAGGATTCTTCTTATGAACAGCTTTTTTAAATCCAAGAGACTAAAAACCAATGATCCACACTTAGGATACATTTGCCCGAGTTACACATGACCCTACCCCTCAAGAACAGACCTCCCGAACGAGACACAGCAGAGAGTAGCCAGGTTAGCCAAACTGGCCACAAAAGTCATTTTTCAAAATCCAAGGGTAGTTCCCTACACAGCTGTCTTTTCATAGCAACACACAATTCCACGGCAAACCATCCTGAAGACCTAAACACCCACCTTCTCCAAGAGATTCAGCAGTGCTGTGCGGACACCTGACCAGCGCGAGGCCGGCCCCTCGCTAGGTCTGAGCCCCCGTCCGGCAGTTCGCCCCTTGGCAGCCACGGGGTGAGCCTCTCTGGGCCGCTCTCCTCTCCAGGAACGCTTTCGCGTTTCTAGAAGGATTATCCCTGAGTTGTAAAAACTGTAGTTACCACCATGCTCTTATCTTAACTTTTTATTTTGAGTCAATTTTCTGAACATTTACATCCATGAGAGTCGAGGTTCATGGTCGACCAGTCATCCATCCTTACCCTCAAAGACCATACGCTTCTTGAAGGATAAAACAGGGACCTCAATTCAGGGGCAACCAGGAGACCCCCCAAAGTGCTATGGGTCAGTCATGTGTGCGAGGCGGTCAGGGAAGTCTATGGAGGAGGTAGCAGTGGATAAAAGCCTTCAGGGTTGGGAAAGCTTTTACTGGGCAGAGTTAGGGGACAAGAGGAAGCAGCACCCATGAAGACAGGGCAGGCAAAGGTGCAGGGGGGCCCTGATCCCTTCCCGCGCCTGGGTCACACAGCACAGGAGTTCAGAGATGAGCCGCTGGAGATCCAGGCCTGGAGCTCCAACAGGGAGCATTGGACTTTGTTCAGTAACAAGAGGGATCTGTTGAGGTTTCGTGCACAGGGCAGTGATGTAACCTGAGCTGAGCTGGACAGGAGATAAGCTGGAACCGGGGGTCCAGCGGAGCAGGCGAAGTAAGCAGCGTGTTGTCGGTGGAGTGGCCAAGACAGGACGGATTCGAGGACATCGCAGACACAGACCTGACTGGATGTGGAGGAGGTAGGGCAGGGGGCTGTCAGAAGTAACTTTAAGCCTCAGTAATTCAGAGAAAATGGTTGGGAGGTGGAACTGGCTTTCAGGGAAGACAATGATCCATTTCCAGACACGCTGAATTTAAGACACCATTAGAGAAGCCACACTAAGCCATCGTGCAGGCAACTGCCAATGAGAGATCGTGGCTTCTGAGATTCGGCGGCAGAGAGATGGGCACAGAAGCCAGGAAGGGGGTCACAGAGGAAGGAAAGGCAGGCCCAGGAGGTGACGGAAGGCTAGTTGGGAGCCAAGGGTGTGGAAAGGGTGGAGCGAGGAGGACAGCAGAGAATGGGGCCCGGGGAGGGCAGGCGCTGAGCGCAGCTGTGGAATCAGACAGACTCCATGTGAGCCCTGATCCTGCCCCTCTGGAAGCGGGGCCAAGTGCTCTCCATCAGCATCCCCTGCAGAAGAGATGCTGTGACCACATGACGCAGATGCGGAGGTGGAGGCAGCCCCTCAGGAGGACCTGTGACCTACTGTTCTGGTGACTCGGAGGCTGTCAGCATAAACGTGTCACCAGCTGGGGGTGGCCGAAGCCACTGCGGGTCTTCCTTCTCTCCCTGCAAAATTCTTCCTGCCTCCTTCCAAGCTGTAGTGGACAGTTTCTCTCTCAAAAGCACTCTTTAACTCTTCTAAACAGAACTCGTGGCTCCAGCCTCCGGTCTTTTTCTTTACTTGAGGCCCAAGGACGCGGTCACTGTCTTACCCGCGAGCGCTGCGCGGCCCGCCCACCCCGACGGGGCTGAGAGGGACTCAACCAGGAAAGATGTCCTTGTCCTGGAACAGCTCAGATCAAGTACTGGTTGAACGGCTGGTGGACGACAAGGGCGGCGGAAGGGAGGGAGGGCGGGGCGGGGGGGGTGGAGGCGAGGGAGACTTTGGGGGAGAAGGACTGAGAGGCAGCTCTTCTCGGGGAGCAGGACTGTGTGGAAACTAGGGCGCATGCTGGGTGGCAGGACGGGCAGGGGTGGTGGGAAAACCCAGGGCTTGAGCACCCTGGGGACTCAATAACAGAGGAGTAACAAAGCACCAGAGACCCGAACTGAGATGAGAAAGTACAGATTTGACTGGGGTGTCACCTGTAAGCGAGCTCAGGAGCGTGGCTCCCCGGGTCACCTGGGGCCAGGAGTATGCAGCCTCTCCTGAGCCTTCCTAGGCTGATTGCTTGACTCTACTGATGTTCGCACATCTGCTTCGGGAGAAATGTGGATGGAAAGGCATATGAAACCACGGAGGCACAGTCCTTCCCCGCTGCCCTGAAGGGCTAGCTCTGTGCGTCAGCTGGGTGACTTCTCATCTGGACCAGGCTCTCGGGCGTGTTTGGGACAACCGGCCAGACGGGTGTCTGCTCTGTGCGGTCTCCCATCAGCCAACAGACGAGCCTGGGCTTGTACCAGGGCAAGGGCAGGACTCTAGGAGAGCAAGCAGAAGCTGCCAGGCTGCAGGAGGACCAGGGGTGGGACGGGTACCCGTCCCTCCCTCCACAGTCTACCGGCCACAGCAAGTCACAGCTGGGCCAGACTCAGGAGTGGAGAAACAGACTCTGCTTCATAGAGAGAGAAGCCTCCAAGTCACGTCTCAGGGGCTGGGTCTGGGGCAGGGCTGGAGAGGGAAGCATGCGGGATCATTTTTGCAAAGAATCTACCCCAGGAGGCTTGAGAAAGAAGAAGGGGACAAAGAAGAATGGTGCAACGGTAGTGTCATCAGGCAGGGAACTTTGGAGTTGGAGATCTTGGCGATGGATCATTTTCAATGCCTGATAAGACCGAACGCTTTGATAAATAAACCTAGTTACCTCCCCGCACCAAAAAAAAAAAAATAAAATAAAATAAAATAAACACCGAATGCCTTGCTGGTTGATACTATCATCTGTCAGGAAGAACGTCATTTAGCGAATTGGGTGATGGGTCTTTGGTGTTTCTTATGTGATTTATTCTCATGCTTGTCACTTTATTAGAAAATTCATGACCTTTGTGAAAGACCTGTGCCTGAAGCAAGGTTGGTGATTGGTATAGATATTTGCTGAATGAATTTAATTCAATCCCCTGTGAGATAATTCACATATTAGGAAGGTAAGGCTCAGAGAGGTAGAAGAGTCGGCTCAGTGTCACACAGTAGAGTCTTTTCTCCTGAATCCTAGTCAATCCCATCTTCTTTTCATTCTTTATTAATTGACTTTTTTGCAAGTGATAAGAGAAGAAAAAATGACTGAAGACACTAACATTAAGTCACATAATATGCTTTATCATTTTAAATTTGTCTACCCTAGCTCCACCAAAAGCAGTGTGGCCATGATGCTGTATCGCCTGGTATGAAATAGGCTAGCCTGTAGTACAAGGAACCAGATTCTGTGCCAACCACCTAACGCCACAGCTTGGCAAATCAAACCCAAGGATGCTGTTCAATTATTTTATCAAACTGTGTTTATTTTAGCCTCAGAATTTCCCAGGACACCTCATTTCATATTTACTCCAGATCATCTCTTTAGGCCTAGAGAAGTCATTTCTTGAATAACTCAAGAATGTCTTCACTGCAAGAAGATCTTTGGCTTTTTATTCTTAACCTGCTGGTCAGTGTTTCCCTTTGTCAAAAGCAAACAGGGATTCCAGCCTCAGACTGCATGATGTTCCTCAGCGAAGAGTAGCCCCAGGCTCCAGAGGAATGACACTGCAGAAGACAGCAGGGACAAGAGGAAGTCACTCGCGGATGAGGTTCCAGAACAAGCATGTGCCAGGGAAGTCACTGTCAGGCAAGTGGCTGGGCCAGGAAACATCGCAGCAGCAAGCGCAAGGGCTCAGCAAGCGAGAGCTGGGGGTGCGGGGGTGCGTCTGCCGGCATCACATTATAGAGGAAATCACTGCATCCTGTTTATCCTATGGAGGATCCTATTTTTTTTTAGTTGAAGTACAGCTGATCGACAATGTTTTGTTAACTTCTGGTGTACAGCACAGTGACTCAGCTGTACACATATATCTTCCTTTTTACGTTCTTTTTCCTTACAGGCCATTACAAGGTATTGAATACAGCTCCCTGCGCTGCCCAGCAGGTCTGTGTTGTTTATCTGTTTTATATATAGTGGTGTGCACCTGCTAGTCCCAGACTTAGAGGGTTCTATTCTTATCCGTGGATTATATAAATACGTACATTGATCATATCTAAAATATCGTGTCTGTGTGAACATTCAGATATGTATCTACGTACATATGTATTTTAAATTCAAGTGAATGGGTAAATACTAAATTTAACAGTAACCAGATAATTATTTTTTCCCTTCCCAGTTTCAATTGCTCCCATAGCACCAAAACATTTAAAGATAAATTAATACGTTGATATCTAGACCTTTACTGGTATAGATGAGTGTAACAAATGGTCAGTCACTTGTCAACCATGGAAAGAAGTGGGGGCCCCACTTCAAGGGTGCTGGAAAGCCCCTGGGGAGCGGTCTGATCTGATCCACGTAGCCTAGCCTCACACAGCTGTATAGAGAATGGGGTGGAATGGATGGGGCGGAAAGGAATGGAACTGAATGGGAGGAAGCTTGTAAGTGGGGAGACCACTTAGGAGGCTGCTGTGTAGCCCAAGCAAAAGATGATGGTGACCTGAACTATGAAGAGAGGTGGTGAGAAGGGGTTAGGTTACGGGCGGCCATACTTCTACGGAGAAGTCACCAGGATTTGCTGAAGAATGGGATGGCGGATGTGAGCTGGAAAAGAAGAATCCAAGATGGCGCCCAGCTTCTTGTTCGGCGTGTTTGGTGGATGGTGGTGCTGTTTATGGAAGTGGGGAAGACCGGTGGGTTGGGTGGGCTGTGTTAAATAAAGAGGTCTTTTTTGATTGTGGTGATTTTGAGGCATATTAGACACCCAGGTGGAGCTGTCAGGTAGATGTGAGTCATTGGCACATAGATGGTATTCGGTGCCCTATGATTCTGTGAGATCACCATTCCCGATTCCAGGCTTTAGAGGGAGGCAGATGGAGAGAATGTTTGGCAAGAAGAGCTGAATGGAGGATACAGGAGGAATGGCAGGTCCAGGCAAGAGCATGATTTGCTTTTTTGATATGTTGAGCAGGAGCGGCCGGTGAGACATACTTGTAAGTTGTCAAGTCGGGAGTTGTTCATGTGAGGTTGAGACTCACGGAAGACAGAGGTGAGGATGCAGCTTGGGGAGTTGAAGTAATGAGGGTGCATGAGGGCATCCGGGGAAGGGTGTCAAGTTGACGAGCAGTGGGACAGGCAGGAACGCTGATTTCCAGGCCAGGGAGAGGCAAATGCACCAACTAAAGAGGCCGCGTCGCACAAATGCCAACCAGGAGAGAGCAGCGCCTGCACCCCCGGGTCGGCACTGCTGTGCTTCCTTACCAAGTGCGGGAACCCTGGGCGCCAAGCAGTACAAAAAGAAGAAAAGGGGGTTTGATTTAGTGATCACTCCTAAAGCTCCTTCAGGCAAATCTGCAGAAAGGGAGGGGGAAATTCAATCCGTGGTTACAACGTAGTTGGACCCCAGCGGTTAACAGGGGGAAGAAAAAGCTTTCGCCTTGACTTTGAGTGACTTCGCATCACTTTTCCCCAAACTCCAGAAGGCAGCTCCTGCCTGGACCTCTGACACATGGGTAAGGAGATGTTTAGGAAAAAGGCTCTCATCCCAGAGGCTCCTCAACTCTTTCAGGGTGGTTTTGCAGAGACCTTGCCACCACATGTGTCATCAGTGGGATAGCTGATCGCACTAGGGTGCAGGGCATCCTGCCCTGGCGGCTCCCCAGGGGCCCAGGTCCGCAGCCCGTCAGTCTCAGAGGAGAGATGCCCGGACAGCGCACGGTTACAGGGGTCCGAGTACTAGGTCAGGAACTGATCTCCCTTCTCATGTGCTAACAGGGAAAGGCAGCATTTGACGTGGAAGGGAATGAGGCAGAGAACACGGACTGCTAAGAGTTACCTCCTCTTCTCCATACGCATTTCCCACCCACCCTGTACTTGGCATTATACACCCTCGCTCCCCGAAGTGTGGTCCCGGGACAGACCTGCAGCCGCAGCAGGACCTGGGAGCTGGTTAGAAACGCAGAGGCCCTGCCCCGGGCCCCCTGAGTCAGACTCATCAGAGCTAATGCAGTTCCCAGGGGGCCTGTGTGCGCATTAACGTGTGAGAAGCACTCTTAGATATTATGAAATGGCACTCCACTTCAGCTTTTCCAAAGAAAACCTTCCAAAGAACTGAACAAACCTTGCCCTTTCAGTAAAGGGTGTCACTGAGGTAGCTCAGGTGTGCCCCAGAGCTCCAAAGCAAAGCTGGAGGGCTGCTGATGGCATCAGAGGGGCCAGTGTGGCTTTGACACCTGCAGACACAGGGCTTCACTACCGTCGTGAAGAGGCTTCATGCACGTCCACCGAGTTGCAGGCACAGCAGGGCTAGGAGGGCTCCCGTCTACCACTGCTGGGAAGGGCTCAGAGCCGTTCACGCGACGCCGTGCGGGGCTCCAGCGAGCGAGGCTTTGGGTGGATACGGCGGGCCCTGTGATGGCTACCTGCAGTCCCCACGGGCTGCCGCCTCCTGGTTTGGGCTTTTACTTGTACTGCGTCACCTCAGCCGCTTCCCCGTCCTAGCCCCGGCGGGCAGTTTACGAAGGTCTTTGCCCCTTACTGTAGCACAATCATCGTAAACAGAGCAGCTGAACCGCAGCAGAAATCTACTCACGGCTCCGGAGGCTGGAATTCCGAGGTCAGGTGGCGGCGCGGTCGGGCGCTGGCAAGGACCTCTTCTGAGCTGCCGACTCCTCACTGTGGTGGCTGGGGCTGAGCGGGGCCCCTTGAATGAGGGCACTAATCCTGCCCGTGGCCCAACCGCCACCCACAGGCCTCGCCCACCTCCCAGTGCCGCTACATTTTGGGGGGAGGTTTCAACACATGAATCTGAGAGACACACACACGTTCCATCCACAGCAACAAATAAAGATTAGAAGTTATTTTACAGAAAACAGCATAAAAACTTTTTCCATATATATTTTAAATTTACTCACGTGTTCATCTTGGTGCATTCCAATCTCTTTTTTTTAATTCGAAATCATTAAAAGTCTCACCTTTCTACCCGATCTTGAATGCAAACAAATGGAATTAAAAGTTTTCTTTTCTTCCCCAAGATAATAGCTTTGAGAACAGGGAGACAAAACTGTGGATCCAGAAAGAGTGAGGACGGCCACGTGAAACCCCTTCCCAGAGAACTACGCCACGGAAGGGGAGCTCCCGCGGCCGGCCGGCCGCGTCACAGCCGGCCGGAGTCACAGGCAGGCGGCTCAGGCCGCCGCGAGCTGAGCCCGCAGGGCTGGGCTCCTCCGCAGCTGCTCACCGCCCGTAGGTGTGGATATTTACTCCGGGGGTTGAGCATATTTTCCGCCACACCTGGATGCCTCCAGGTCACCAGGGAAAACTTTCAGTGGAGGGGAAACGACAGGCCTCTGATGGGAACGTGAGCGCGGAGGAAGGTTACTCACGCTCCTCGCACGGGAGCCGCTTTGCTTCCTGCTGGAAACGTGTGCGAGTAAGACGAGGCTGACGTGCTAAGAGGCTCTCCGGTCGATACCAGAGCGACTCCAGGATTTAGGAGGCCAAGCCCGGGGCTGCTGTCCCGCTAACCAAAGTGGGTGAGAGCGTGACTGAGCCGCACGTGGAGGTACCACTTTAAATATTTTATGTCGCCATGGCCCAAGCTGGACACACTGCCCTTCGGGGGGAGGCTTCAAAAGTCAAGGAACTTCAGTAAGTAGCCCGGAGGGGAGTGAGGAGAAAGGGGTCCCCCAGCCTCTGTGCGTTTGCAGAGCCAGCGGTCTCGCCCTCCGGGGGCTGCTCTGCCCACTGGCCGGACGTCCTTGGTCCAGGCCAAGCAGATGAAAGCAGGAAGCAAGCGAGCCAGGAGCTGAATGTTTTCAAAAAATAGACCAGACGGGAAGGAGCAGGGGTTTGCTTTGAGAGCAGCAAGCACAGCCTTGGCTGCCCGCCAGGGAGGAGCTGATGTCTCCAGCAGATCCTGGAAAGCTCAGGGCTGTGGGGGCCTCTCTGGGGCTGTGAATGGGTGGCAGGAGGGCTTCCGGGGTGGGGGTGGGGAGGCCCAGGGCCTAGAGGAGGAGCCCAGCCTGGGTCTGGTGTATGGGCTCAGCTCCCCGGGGCTCAGCTCCCTAAACAGTGGAGGATGGAGAATAGCCAGGCAGCATCCCACGAGCTCCCCTAGCAGGTGCTCCTGGCCAGACGGGACCTTGCTCACGAGAAGGTTCTGTTACCAGGCAGTTGACAGCTTTGGGGTCCTTAGGGAGGGCCTGGCTGGATCTTAGCCCGAGGCTTCCCCGCCTCCCTTACAAGGAGTCTCAGAGGAGCCTGAACACACCCCCAAGTATAAAACCCTTCGCAAAGACAGACCCTTCCCTGGGTTCTGCCCCTGATGCCCTTCACAATTAACTGGCCTCTCTTGCCTTTTTAGGGGGACCTGTCCCTGCCCACTCAGCACAACACAGTTATCAACCCAATCTTTCATCTTGCAAAGTGGCCGTGGGCGCGACAATTGCTGGGCATCCTCTGGTACCACTGGATGGGGGAGTGAGGTGCCATGTGCAAACACAGTGAGAGACAGCAGCTTTATTAAACCTTTATCCTCAGCCATTTTAACAGGGGTGCCCTCTGCGTGCCCGTAAACGTTCATACCCTGCGAGAATGGGGCTGGGATGTCGGTGTGTTTTGCTCTTTTTGGAGAGCAGGGACATTCAGAGCAGACGTCACTGATGGTGATAATAATGAGATAACGACAATTGTACCAGTGGAGGAAGAAAACACACAGCCTGGTAATTCTGTGATGACACGGACTCATGGAGTGAACTACCTTAAACGTGGGGCGAGGACACCTCACCATCAGGACCTCGTTAGCTCGAGGCCCAGCTCATCTTGCCTGAGGGTTTCATCGGAAGTCCGCACCTGGGGAGCCAGTGAGGACGATGAGGAGCTCAGAGACCAGCCGGGTCACGGCGGGGCACTGGGCCGCAGACTGAGCTTGCCAGCACCTGCTCACGGGCAGGGACTATGCCCCTGGGCCCTGAGGACCTCGGGCCTCCACAGCACATCCCAGGAAGAGGGTCACTATGTGGTCAGCTGGAGTTTCCCCAAGCAGCTCTGTTTGGGTCACTAAGGAAATGCATCACTTGGTTGAAACAGCAAATCGAAGGCAGTTTCCCAAGAAACCTGGGCCTGATCACCTCACTCACAGCCTTTCTGGTGTTCCTGGCTGTCCTGCCCGCCCTCTGCTAGGAGACACGCCAGCCACCATAGCGTCCAGCCCACCAGTGTCCTGCCCCTTCTCATGGAACATACCTGCATCCCAAATGAATAGCCCTTCAAAGCCAAGGGAAGTTCCTGTTTGTTGGCTTAACTCTGTCCTTCCTCCTACCCCATCCATCCTCTGTATGAGGCAGTAAAGCCAAGCTCTGAAGGGTCACACTGAACTGGCAAAGCTTTGATAGACGATTTGTATAACTGATTCTCACTTACAGATGAGGGTTCAAAGTGAACCATAAAACGTGGAATGGTAGACCAGAAAACAGAGTCTTTGGCCTCCTTCTTGTTTATCTAATTTGTCAAGTATGTTCCTGACCCAGGGCCTTTGCACATGCTGGTCCCTAAGCCTTCAGTGCTCTTCCTCTGAATGTCCACACAGAGGGCCACAAGATTAATATCAGACGTAATGCATGTATACAGTGTAACCATTAAAGCAACCAACTCAGGCTGGAACAGTTACAGTGACACATGAGACAAATATTCAACAAACTCAGTCAAAATACTCAACAGGTTTTTGCTGTGGACCTACTATGTATCAGAGGTTGTGTTTGCTCTACCAAAACCTAGTGGGAAAGGGCAGGGATGTGGTCTAAGTGCAGTGAAGTCTGATTCCTTGTTTCTTGGGTGTGTGACCTTGAGCAAGTGACCTCTGCAAGCCTCAGCACCCGGGGCACCACGGAGCCCAGGGGGACCTATGAACGTAAATGAGGACGGAGGTGAGGGCCTTAGCACAGCGGCACCGCAGTTACAGGAACAGCGCCTTGGTGACTCCTGTCTCTACAGCCTGATCCTGTCCATCAAGGACCTCCCTCCTGGGAGGAACATCCACAAACAGGTAATACATGAAACTCGGGAGATGCTGTAGCAGTGAAGTGAGCGGGGTGCTCCGGAACCCAGAGGAGTGGGTAACTAGCCGTGCGGAGGTGAGTTGAAAACAGGCTGTGCTGGCATGAAGACTCTTCCCCCAGTAGTTCTGGACTCCTCCTTCTGGCCCCTGGACCTGTGGCTTCCCAAGAGTTCCCTCTGAAGATGCAGCCACGGGATAAGCTTCGGTCAGTGGAAGTGAGCAGAAGCAACAGTCTCACTCCTGAGTGTCAATTTTAAGAATCAGGGGACAACTGGCCTTGTTTCCTACTAACTGTGTGGTGACTGTGGGAGCTAACGATGGTCCCTCCACCAGCCCAGGCCTCTGGTGACCACGGCAATCCAGGGCCTGCTCCTGCGTGCCCACTCACTTTGGAGAATGATGCTTCTGAGGTCTGGTGGCTTCTTGTCACTGTAGCATTACCTAGTCTCTCCCAACTGATCTGACAAATAGTGACAATGTCTGTCTTAAAGACTGAGTGCAGGTGCCCAGGGCAAAGGGAACTTTCTATGCAGAGGCAGAGTCCTAAAAGAATTAACATCTGGTGACGGGTTCAGGGCTCCTGTCACCCACACTGGGAACCCGGGGCAGAAGGCAGAGGCTGACACTAGTTCAGGTGGGCACAGAGCACCTCTAGCCTGCGTAAGGCATCTTTGACAAGGCCAGTTCCCCCAAGGCAATTCAAACTCAGAAGCCATTCAGCAGACTCTCCAGATTCAATAAATTAAGAGTTTAAAAATGGATTAGTAAATGAAAATTAGAAAAAGATGAAGAGGGGGATGCAGCAGTGGAGGAAATGAGTTGAGGACCGAGACAGCACTGACTGGTACAGCATCCATAATGCACATTAGAGGTGAAGGACCAGGGCAGGTATGGCTGGGACCTGAATTACTGACACAGAGAAAACTTTCATCATAGTGAATACAGAACAGATGAAAGAAGACAAAGATATTAAAACACTTAAAAAGAAGCTAAATCATCTACAAAACAGAAGCAGACTCACAGACACAGTAAACAATCTTACGGTTACCGGGGAGAGGGGGTGGGAAGGGATAAATTTGGGAGTTTCAGATTTGCAAATGTTAACCACTATATGTAAAAATAGATATAAAACAAATTTCTTCTGTGTAGTACAGGGAACTATATTCAATATCTTGTAATAACCTTTAATGAAAAAGAATATGAAAATAAATATATGTAAATATATGCCTGACTGGGACATTATGTTGTATACCAGAAATTGACACACTGTAACTGACTATACGTCAATGAAAAATATTTAAAAATAAAACTAAATACAAATAAAAACAAGCTAAAGATACAGACATGAAGATGTGTCAAAGCCCACTGAAATAACTGTTTACTCCTAAAGGCGAGAACTCAATGAATGTTTTTCTGAAAGTATTCAAAAGTAAAATACAAGAACACTGTCATGACATAAAGAAAAAACTAGTCTCCCAAGGAAAAAAAATGAAGCAAAAATAAACAAATGGGACCCAATTTTACTGAAAAGCTTTTGCATAGCAAAGGAAATCATAAACAAGATGAAAAAACCTATGGAATGGGAGAAAATATTCTCAAATGATGCAACTGACAAGGGCTTAATTTCCAAAATATACAAACAGCTTAATATTAAAAAAATAAAGAAAATCAACCCAATTTAAAAATGGGAAGAAGATCTAAACAGACAGTTCTCCAATGACGACATCCAGATGGCCAACAGGCACAGGAAAGGATGCTCAGTATCACTAATCATTAGAGAAATGCAGATCAAAACCACAGTGAAGTTTCCCCTCGCAGCAGTCAGCATGGACCTCATCAAAAAGTCCACAAACGATAAATTCTGGAGAGGGTGTGGAGAAAAAGGAGCCCTCCTACACTGCTGGTGGGAATGTAAATTGGTGCAGCCGCTGTGGAGAACTGTACGGAGGGTCCTTAAAAAACTAAAAACAGACTTACCATGTCCAGCAAGTCTACCCGTAGGCACACATACGAAAAAGACAAAAACTCTAATTCAAAAAGATACATGCTCCCCAAAGTTCATAGCAGCACTATTTATAATAGCCAAGACATGGAAGCAACCTGAATGTCCACCAACAGACAATTACATAAAGAAAATTTGTCACACACACACACACACACACACACACACACACTAGAATACTACTCAGCCACGAAAAAGAGTGAAATAATGCCATTTGCAGCAACATGGATGGACCTAGAGATTGTCATACTAAGTGAAGTAAATCAGACAGAGAAAGACAAATATCATATGATATCACTTATATGTGATTTACAAATGAACTTATTTACAAAACAGACTCACAGAGATAAAAAACAGACTTATGGTTACCAAAGGGAGAAGGAGTGGGGAGCAATAAATTAGGAGGTTGGGATTAATGGAAACACACTAAAAAAGGAAAGAAAACTCTGTACCTGCAAACGCAATGCATTCACAGAATCACCGAAATTATTTGAAATAAAATGCCCAGCACTGAGGCATGTCCTGGTTAAGCTCCTGAACTTCAAGGATCAAGGCAGAACTTTTCAGAAGTGTAAACAGAACAGAGAAAACACTGTAAGAGCGAGAAATCAAGTTGGGTGGGATCTCTATACCCCGAATCCCAGCGCCAGTAGGCAGTGGGGAGATGTCTACATAACGTTCTTGAGAAAAAGACCGTATGACCAAGGACATTCCACCCAACCAACCCGTGGCTCATCTATAAAAGCCACAGGAAAATATTCTCAGATATGAGAGGACTCAGGCAACAAAGCAAACATAACGTTTCTTGAAAAACATTTTGAGTTTTCTGCTTGTTTTTAGGAACAAAATTGGGACCATTTTCAGAAGGGTCAGAAAGTAAGCCTGTTCAAAACCAGTGTCAGGAAATAAATCAACTTAAATAGACGTTGGATAGTTGAAAATCATGTGAATTATATTATAGACGAGATTTTTTTTCTTAACCTGGGCAGTGCCAAATGAATCATGTAACTCACAAAATACAAGCGGGGGTAAGAGGAGAGGGCAGGAGAGGAGGGTGGGGAGGGTGTGAGGGAACAATCGGTAACGTTTAAATGCATATTTTCAAAGGTGCTTCCAACCTCTAATGTTTTGTGTTAACTTCTCCCAAGGGATCTTTTAGAAAATGGGGTCTCTACCCAGAGACACAGGTATTTGTTTCCAGTTCAGCCATTCTTTCCAGGTTCATTCTGTTTTCTTCTGTCCCCCAGTGGGGTACAAGTCGCATAACTTGGTAAGGTTTCCAGTGGAACTCAGGGGGAGAACCATGAAGACAAGCTAGAAGGAGGAGGCAGAAGCCAGGTCATAAAATGCTCTGTGTCCATGAGGCCAAGGAGGTTGGCTTCCCCTGTGAGATAACGGTTTCATTGAGATACACAATCACGTGTGCATTTTTATAAAGGTCACCCTGTCACTTCGGCTGCACCGTGTTTTACCATCCCCTGAAGGGACGTGAATTAGAGATGATCTCTCAGCATCATTTTATAGCTAATGGTCCAGATTGATCTAACAGCCTTCTCTTCCATTCAAATTTTTAGCTCTTTCCTTCAAATTTCTAAATATGACTCTGGTACAGAGTTTTACCATGAAGTAAAGTAGGTCAAAGTTGCCATGTTACTGCAAATGGTAATATTACATTCCTTTTTGTGGCTGAGTAGTATTCCATCATATAGATATACCACAGCTTCTTTATCCGGTCCTCTGTCAGTGGACATTTAGGTGCTTCCGTGTCTTGGCTGCCAAAACCCAATGCTAAGGAGTGTCCTCACCCCCAGAGAAGCTGGGACAGGAAACAGGACCAGGACACGCCGGCCAGGGCTTCCAGGCCGCGCCCCGAGTGCACGCAAGTGCCGCTGGCCTGGCACCACGGGCAGCGGCACCCCCGCCCCTGGGACACCGGGGGGAAGGACCAGCTGAACTTGTGTGGTAGACCTGCCCCTCTTCCATCCGTTCAAAGAAAGACAGGTAACAAAGTCCTATTTTTTAAGGCCTCCAAGGGATGTAATCTAAAATTCTTTTGATGTTAATACTGGTATTTAAATTCTCATTTTCATCAAAGTATTCCTTGTGGAAACAAACATGAATTCTCAGTGTCTTCTGTCCCTTGAAGGTCAGCTGACGAATCTCTCATCATAGCCTCTAATACAACGGGTGCGATGAATCACCAGTTTTCCTCTCTCCAACCTAAATGGTCCTCGCTCTTCAACGCACCTTCAGAGGGCCAGCTTTCCGCCTGTGTATGTTGACCTTTCATCAAGCAGCTACCAATGCCTCGTAGAATCAGTAACAAAAACCAACATACGTGAAGAACAGAGTGACAGACTTATGCCCAGGGCCTTGAAAGTAATCATTCCGTAACTACAGGCCAGCATCGCGGTCACGGTTTTGATCACACTAAAGTAATCACTTTATTCCACTTGTATTTTGCTAGAAATCCGTTTTTCAAAATGACTGGAGACTGGGAGCAGGTGCGCCCGAACGGGAATAATGCATTTGAGGTATACACGCATAGGAAAAGGGTTTTGATCAACCGTTCCTTCTTTGCTGCTGCTGAAGGCACCGGTAGCTGCCTCCTGCTTCCCAGCGCTCTGTTCCTGACACACCGCTCCCTTCAGTGCCTCGCAGCCTGGTGCTTCACGGGATGCTGGCGCTTCCCTGCCCGAGGGTGAATGTCTTACAGTGTCAGCCAGCCACAGCGCAGCTCTGCTCCTGGGAACCAGTGTCAACATCCAGCCAGAGCCTGGTCTGGGGCACTGGGGAGGGAGGCAGAGCCGGCGGGGGCGGCTGGTTCTGGGCCCGTCTGCGTCTCTCTAACGGGGCACCCGAGGAAGGGAGACTCTCTGTGGGGCATCATCACGGGAGGATGTGCTGTTGGGAGCCGCTACAACCATCTTATCAATACGGGGCGGATAAGTCTGCAAGGTAGAAGCTAAGATCCCTAGGTTGGCTGAGTAGGAAGATGAAAAGACCCCGGGCCCCTGACGATGCCACGTAGCTGCCTGACTAATCCAGCCGTGAACTCGTTACGTGAGATAGCACATCCCTTTCCTGTTCAGTGGTCCTCAGAGTGTGGTCCCAGACCAGCAGCGTCAGCATCACCTGGGAAATTATTAGAAAAGAAAATTCTTGGGCTTCTCCCCAGAGGTGCTGAAAAGCAGGTCTGGGAGTCAGCACCGGGATCTGGTCTAACGAGGCCTCCACGTGGTGCAGATAGGCCCCGGCGTCCCAGACGCCTGGGACCAGCCGTCCAGCTGCACTCTCTCTGACATGTGCTAAGCACATCCTAACTAACCCAGCGCTTGTACGTTTGATGTGCCTTCTGTGAAACTCTATCCATCAATTAGGTGTTTTTGTTTTACTTTGGAGTCATCTGGGAATTCAGGGCTGTGGATGGGAAGGTCTGAAAAGGGCCTGGGCCACCCAGGGAGGCTGGCCAAGAGCTGAGGTAGGTTTCTTGAAGTGTAAAAAATTCTGGTCAAAACTTAAGAGCTTTTAGAGTTGAAAAGGGTGAAAGGAGGGGATTCTGAAATACAGAAAAGGAAACGGAGAAGCCACAGCTCAGAGGGTAGGATTTCTAACCGTGTGGTGACAGAAGCTGTGAGCACCTCGAGGGCTCCGAAGGACTCGGGAAGTAGCCCGAGAGGAACCAGATCGTGAAAGAGCGCGAGTCTCAACACGCGCCCGAGCACGGAATCGAGGAGGTGCCGACAGCAAACAGGGAGCCACCAATGGCGAGGCAGGGTCCTTTGGGGTCGTGGAGCAGGAACAGAGACCAAGCTGGAAGAGGCAAAACGCACCGGGAGCGCTTTCAAACTACCAGTCCTCGCCTGAGACTCTGCAGGGCCATCATCAGAGGTCGGCGCCAACAGGGATCGTCAGCGTCCTGCTGGCTTAGTTGCGCCAGCCAAAGGAACGTGGAGGCACTGCCCTCCTGGGAGGGGACGCAGAGCAGCACTGCACGTTTCCAAAGAAGCCCTTCCGCCCTTTGTCTTCCAGCCGGCGGCCCTGAAGGGCGGTACGACACAGAGGTCAATGCTGGTGGAGCCGTCGGCTGGGAGTTAGACGCCCAGAGGAGTGGACGGCCTGCCCAAGTCAGCCTGCAGACTTGCGAAGTGACGTTCAGCCTGGCACCCGGGACCAGGTATGAGCCTGCAGGTCCGCTCACAGATGCTGGAGACAGCGCCGAGACAGCCCCAGGACCCAGCGTGCATCTTCCAGTATGGCTCCTAATGGGTCAGAACCCAACTCCCCCCAAACCAACGCAGTGAGCCTTTCAGCCTTCCTCCTGGTGTATCTGAAGCTGACATTCTCCTCCAAGTCTACACACTGGTTTCCAGTGAGTGTCTCTAGCACCTACAGAGCTTTGAAACAACTCTTCACTTCTTTATTTACAGTCAGCTTTTCTGAGCAAACATGTTCGCGGGTTCCTGCCTCACACGGCTCCCCTGGACAGCCCTTCATCAGTAGTTAACGGATCTCAGGGACACTGAACCTTGCAGATCATACCTCCTCCTCAGCGCCTAACGGGAGGACGGTCCGTCTGGGCACTGACAGCCACATGCCACCTATGAGGTCCCAAACACCACACAGAGCTTGCCAGTCTTGTGATTTAAAAGCCATCATTTAAAAATCATCTCCCATATTGCTGGGTTTATTTGTTCAAAAGAGATGACACCCGTGTCATTGCATGGCGGTAATGTGAGGGTAAGGCGGATGGAGAGAAAAATTATTTCTAACAGGAGGTAAAACTGTCCTTGATAAATCAAGACAACAATTGTCGTATTTTCTGCCTCCTGAGTGGTACCTCCCGGCTCTGAGGACCTGATGTCTGCGTGGCCCGGTCCTCTGCATCCCGGAGGCAGCAGGCGGTGCCCAGGCGCCCAGGTGCTGGGGCTGTGCTGCAGCGGCCGCTTCCCGGCTCTGCGCGCCCAAGCTACACGCCCCTCACGAGTCCTGGCGCCCCCTGTGCCTCCGTCTCCTCACCTGTAGGTCGGGCTGGCGACTCCCACCACCGGAGGCTGCTAGGAGGGAGGGAGGAATTAAGACCTGCCCAGGTCTGGAATGCTCCGTACAGCCCCAGCACGCTCACAGCACTCCTACATCTGGAAAGTGAATGACATGGTTCTGGTTTTGTTTTCTGAACACAGCCCCTTCTGGCAAATTTTGTGATTTGGGGATATTTTCTAGTTTCAGAATAAAACCTTTAAGACGGGACCAAGCGTCTTTAAGGAGCCAAATATTTACCTCTTTAATCCAAAGCACTGAAAGAGTGGGCTTGACGTCAAATTCATCATCCACACAGGAAAAAGCAGCCCCCAGGCTTCCTTCGCTTCATAAATAATGTACTTTATTGTACTGCGTGTGGCTATTAAGGGGGGCATCCGTGATGGGAACAGACTACGCACGACACGCCACCGCAGTCCCGCCGAGTCCCGCCTCCGGCGGCGCCACAGCGGCCCGTGTGTACCGCGAGGGCGCGGGAAGACAGAGCGAGAGTCTGCTGTCATGTCACAATAGCAAGAAATATATTTAACATCTTGATATCCAGAAACAATACGTACCCCAAAAGAAAACACTGTTTAATAACTATTAAAGTTTATATAGCAAAAAATATTTTAAATTTAAGGTAAGTCAGGCAAAATGTACAAAGACCCAATATACATCGTGAAGTTTTAACAAACATAACATTTATACATTTTGGTTCCATTCTGTAAACTAAATTAAAAATGTAAATATTGCATATGCCTTTTTGAAATGTACAGGATAGAAGGAAATTTAGTATAGTGTCAACTTCTTACTTCGCTTGTTTTAAGTTGCAGGAGGAACGCGAACCACTGGGGTGGCGGCTCGGCTACACTGAGGACGGGGAAGCTACTTAACTACAAGGCAGAGGCTGCGCTCAGCTCAGTCCCACCTCCTGGGGGGAGTTTCGTAGCAAGGACCACCCATCCATCCTTAGTCCCAAAACTAAACCAAAACTTTAGGACATTTTATACATTTCAATAAAGTCTTTGTATGTTACACACTGAAGAATGACCTTCCAACTAATGTTGTGTGTGGTCTCCTGTGCACGTCTGGGCTGTCTGATTCCAGAGAAGGAAAACCTTAAAAACAGTCAGGGGAGTCACTTTACATTCAACTTTGTCTTGCAATACAATCCTCTGTTCTAAAAGTTCAGCATGGGAGGAAGACTTTTGCATTGCGATTAAATATATTTTTAAGACATTGAATTTTTTGGTCTTCCTCTAGAAAAGCCTCATTTTATTAATGCATTATTCTATAGTGATATATATCTATATATTTATATATATTTTTCTCCAAAAAAACCCACCTCAAATCTCCAATGAATTCGTGTAACCTCTATAGGACTCTCAGAGAAGAGGCACTGGGGACGCACCCCCGGGGGTGGGGGGGGGGAGGCTCTACATGCCCCTCCCCTCCAGTGGCAAGGGAGCAGTGAGATCAGGTGACATTCTGCTGGTCGAGGTCAGCAGTTTTCAGTGACACCTGCCAAGAACTGTCACAATACTGATATTTCTCAGAACACTGAAAACACACAAAACAAGGGCAGCCCTGTCGGGAGTTTTTGTGACAAGTAACGTGTCCTGTGCGATTGTTTTTCTTCTTCGTCGTCTATTAATAACACAGGGGCTATTAATGCCTCCTTCGTCCGTTTCTTTCCTTTTTGTCTTTGTTTTTGGTGTTCTGTTGTTGTTGTTCAGGGTAGCCTTGCCGGCTGACGTGACAGCATCACAGTAAATACAATACATTTTTTTAAAAAATCAGCCAAATCCTTAACCACCCTTGAACCACCCACATGCCTACGTGAATTTTTGGTTAGAGAAATACAAGTTCAAGATTAAGGATAGCAGAGACATTTGAGCTGTAAATAGGATCAAAGGCTTTTGCAATTTGAAGTACCTACAGAAACGTCTACATGGAGAAGATTAAACAAGTCTGTTAAAGGTAAAAAGAGATATTGACCCCTGTCCCAGACCCTCCCCTCCCACCCCCCACTACCCAACAGAGTTGATGATTTCCAAAAGTAGGTTTGCTTCAGTTACATATAATAATTATTATTTATTAATCCATCTTCAAAGTCCAATCTCAAATTTCATCTCCGCGGAGAAACGTCAGTCCCACACTGGGCTCTGTCTGTGAGTGAGCACGTAGGTACCTGGACTGGAGTCCACGAGCAGCCGCGTACGGGACCAGCCGGATGAGCCGAGGGCCACTGGGGACCCAGCAGAGGGGCGTGAGGCCCCGCCGGCCCCGACCACGCCGATCGGCTTCACCTGGAACTGAGGTAGGACGGTGGTAGTTTTGAGCGGATGCCAGTAAATTCCAGATTTCACCATGTTAGTGCCTGTGGGTAGAGGCTCCCAGCATGCTGAGGGGAGACCTGCTCTGCCCGGACGAAAGTAAAGAAGAACTCAAGACACCAGCCACCACTGAAAAGGCTCGTGAAGACATCCAATTTTCTTGTGAACCACTTCTTCCGCTAATTTCATCAAAAAACGAAACAAAACACAACAGGAACAGCACGAGGAGGAACGCCCCCTGCGGGAACACGGGAGAGAGGCAGGTGGCTCCACGCCTGACAGTGGCAGATGCTTCCACACGTGGTAATTGCTCAGATCCCAAAGAAAACAGTAAGCAGCTTTGGATTAAAAAAAAAAAACAAAACAAAAAAAAAAAAACGCTGAGTGTCCTCTTTTAACGTTTTTCTCTGACGTGTGATGTCGTGGGGACAGAGCCAGACAGATCTTCACTCTGAAAGAGGAGAGAGAAGCGTCAGTGGGACGGCCGTGCACACACAGACGAGGCCCCTCTTCCCCGGCCCCGTCACTTTCAGGAAATGACCCCTTTGGGACGCAAACTCTTACTCACTCCGTTTTCCCGAAATGAGCTCAACGGGTGAATTCCCAGCCAGTTTCCCAAGAGGCAGAGCGACTAGGCTCACGGCGAGTCGCAAGGCCCGTGAAGAGGGGTCCTGTTTTCAGCGCAAGAAAACTGCTCACAATTCTGACCCGACCCTTAGGGGGGGAGCCGGGCGACCTGGCGACAGCCCCCGACCGCCTGGGTCTGGGCTCTTCGTGGGGACAGAGAGGGAGGGACCGCTGCCTTCCTGTCAGGGCTTCAGGGAGGACGAAAACCAGGACACGTGTCACAGCGTGCTGTCAATCACACTGACGATGCAAACGTGTGTTACGGTCCGAACGTGGACGAAGTAATCATGGCCACGCTTCTGCCCTCGGAAAACCCTTCCCACCAGATAATCTACCCTGTGCCTAAGGTGACGCACGGTTTCAGAAGCTCCTGTTCTGTGCCGTCTCCCTCCGCCCACGGGCCCCCTTGAGCTGAACTGGCTGCACATGTGCTGGGACCCCCACCAGAACCAGCCATTTCCCTCATTCGGGGCTGAAGGATCCAACTTCCTTAACTTCTTCCTAATTCGCAATGTTTTCAGCATGTTTTTAATCTATGTGTCTATTCCTCTTTTATGGGACATAGCAACTGGAGACATCAATATTTCATAGCATGCTGCCCTTTTTTTTCCCGTTTTTGTTTTTGTTTTTAAAGCTTTTTGGCTTTTTAACAAAAATGCCAAGCTGTTGGTCGCTCCTCATGCTGGTGACTACTCAGTGGCACGCGTGCCCGGGGGGCCACGCCCCGTCGTAAACAGGAATGCTGTCTTCCCTTGCAGTTGGAGTCACTCAACCTGCATCTCTGAAAACGCCTTTAAAATCACTTAGAATTCTGACTCTAGGCTCCCACCACGTCCTGGATTTACATTCTTTGTGAATCTATTGCTTTTCTGTTCATCTTGAGCTCAGAGGACTAATCCCGCCAGACAGAAATTTCCAGCGGGTCCCCAGGCCGAGGGTGAGCCCCTGCCTGCTCTGCAGTCGGGCAGTGCCCCCCAGAACAGGAGCCTCACAGACACGCGCTGTCAGCGTACAACACAAAGACAGTATCTTCCCATGACTTTTTTCAAAAGTCCCCTATGTGTGACACTTTGAGGCAGTGCCACTTCTATTATTTTTCAAAAGGCTGATGTCCTTTAAAATGTTTCATTTAACTGTTCAGCCAATGACACTTACTGGAGAGCAGGGCCCCAACATTTCTCTGAAGGAAAAGATGTGTCTCCAGCTACTTTATTCACTCCTGTGGTTTCTGGTCCTAAGAGACTGCGGCGAGAGCCTGCAGGTTTTCGTCCCTTAAATATGAGCATTTGCTAAAATCCACTGGACAGGCGCCTCGCCCCAGATGAGCGCATTTTGTCACGCAGTCCTGTTCATGAGAAGCGCCCCTCACCCCCAGAGTCAGTCAAGACCCCACGAGTCCACTTGCAGGAAGATTTCTGTTGACTTCATTTTTACACTGACGTTTAGCTGAATGCGCCTAAATTGTCTCGTGTTAACCCCAAACCCCATTACCTTGAAAACAGCTAAGCAAGTGAGTTCTTTAATCCTTCAAACTCAAATGCACAGTCATATAAACGAGGGTTACTTATAGCTGAAAACTTCCTTCTCTTTACCCTCTGCAAATTCAGGGACATGTTCACTCTGTTTCTAAGGACGCTTTATTGCTATGAAGTGACTCCTATCATGAGAACGTCATCAACTCTGACCAAGTCGAATGTGTAATTTAATTTTTTTGAAGTTCAACACAACTGTGAAAACCTTCACCTCTGGGCACGAGTGTTATGAAAGAAAACGCAGCTAAAAGGCGAGGAAATCACTGAGTCATGTGTTTATCTGCACACTGAGCTTCCAGCATCATTTTCAATTCTGCGCTGGGGCGGGGTCTCCGCGAGGCACGTGGGCGCGGATGGGGACAATGTTCCCGCCGGCACGGGAGTCACAGGACAACCGATCTCCTGGCAGGGCAGGAAGGCCACGCTCTCAGGTGTGCCCCACGCTCTGAAAACACCTGTCTTCCGAAGGCTGCCCGGCCGCAGTTACCAGGAGAGGGAGAACAAAGCTCCTCCAGGGGCCCAGGAGAAGTGCGGGCTGCTGGCAACCCAGGGATGCAATCCGACATTGGGACAGGGAGGAACGTCATTCCCTAAGATGCTGAGTGGTGGGCCGAGCCGCCCCAGGGCTCCGGGGAGGGGAAGGGGCAGGGACATGCTCTGACACGTGGGCCGGGGGAGCCATGGATGACTGGGGAAGGAGGCCGACCCCACACACGCGGGCACGTGCACACACACACACACACGTGACGTCACAGGCTAAGGCCCAGGAGACCAGCAAGAAGGCGGCCACCAGCTCAGAGACAGACGTCTGGGCACGAGGAGCGCCGGGCTTCCAGCACATCTTCAAATGTGCAGATGGGCCCTGGCGTCAACACAACAACACACCGTGGATGCAGAGGACGCCAAGACCTGCAAGCCTCCTCCGGGGCCTGGGAACTTCAGTCACCTGCCACTGAAATCCCCGGGGCTCAGCCCTGGCTCACTCGGAGATCCTCCCACACGTGCCTCGGCAAGATCCCTGAGCGAGGACCGCCAGGAGGGGACCAGCTGCAGGAAAGGCGCAGGGGAGCCGCTCGGGAAGATGCCCGGGCTACAGGGCTCGCCTGCCCCGAGCAAGCAGGCTCCCCGCGGTCAGGCGGGCATCCCGGCAGCAAAGCGGGGCTGGCCACCTGGGAACCACACCTCACTCCTCTCCCTGCATTCTGCATCCTGCATCCCGCACCCGTGTCCCAGGACAAGGGGATGAAGGCAGGAGCTAGGAGCTAGGAATGGGAGCACACGTTTGCCTTTTCTTTATTTACTTTCAAAGTAAGTTAAACCATCCCTCCCCCTGAAAATGGTTCCGCCAACTAGGGGGCAAAAAGCCTAACATTCTAGCCTGGTACCTTCACCTGGAAATACTTACGCTTCTGAATGGAGAGATTTCCAGCAAATTTTTATTTATTTCATTATCTAGGTTAATTCTACTAGAGACAAAGAACAAATCATTCATTTTGCGATCTGTCCAGTGAACACCAGTTAGATGGGAGACACTCTCTGAACTGAGGAGGCGCCGCGGCAACGCAGAGAAGAGATGCGGCCAGAACCGTGCGCTGCTCTTGTGGCTGCGGAACTGCACGCCGGGTCTGATCCTGCTCCTGGAGGGACGCCTCTGAAAGCAAACTCGCTGATACACCTCGAATGCCATATAACTGCACACTAACATTCCGCAGCTTAGACGCTGCCGTGTAAGGATGGCCAGGCACAGAGACGCCTATCCATACAGTCACTGATTAAAAAGGAAAGCACTATCAGTAAAAGGACCGAAGTTGTTCCATGTGACACGTCACGCAGCCTGGCCACTCCCCACCTTTTCTTTTCACGCTCTCATTGACAAATGACGTCCATATGGGCCAGGGATCATAACCCCCTGGGGACCAGCATTAATTTCACCCCTTTCCTTCCTATTTAAAGGAGGAATCAGAATGCAAACGAGCACGAGTGTTGCCGGCAAAAGGTCCCTCCTCCAATTTGCTCTATTTTACAAAAAAGAAAGAAAGAAAGAAACAAACAAACAAACAAAGAAAAAACAAACAAACCACTAAAAAACCACTAAAATTGTCCGGAAGACAAATGGGAAAGCTGCAGTGCCACAGGCGGCACTGACGTCAGAACACAGACATGTCACACCACTGCTGAGCTGGCCTCCAGGATTTCAAACACGTTAGTGGAAAACACAGTGAGCAATGGATCCAGAAGATTTTAGAAATAAATCAGGTAAATGTACTCTGGTAAACAGACTCGAGCAGCATTCTGGATGTGCGTTCTGACTCATGACTTTATGATTTCTCATGAGAATCTGGGTTTGGATGCAGACCGAGTCTCGTGTGGGCTCACGTGGGACTGGGGCGCGGCACAGCGGAAGGGAACGGGGCCTCCCAGGCCTTTGGTGAGCAATGCTGCACCAAACAGAATCCAAACCCACACAGTAGGTACAAAGACTTCATATTTTCAGGCATATCTGCATGAGGAGCAGTGCAGACACCGACTCGCATGACAAAATGCAATAATATAGTTCTTAACATTAAAAATTGCATTTCTAGTAGCAACTCTGATGAAAAAAAGAAATAAACCCTCTGTGAGCCCAAACACGCCCTTCAAGTCCATTTAGACTTTTTGTTAAACATAGAATTAGAGGAGAAAATAAACTTTTCAGTTACACGAGAAATTCCTAGAAAAGTAAACCTGATAATTCAGTATCTCCCAACTTTACTAAAAGCAAAAAACACTCTCAGAATGTACCAAAAAAAAAAAAAAAAAAAAGTAAGGCTGGGCGTGATAACAAACTAGCCAGGGATTCTAAGAAAAACGGTCACTTGAAGCCTTCTTTTAAAATAGGAAAAAAAAAAACAAAAAAAAAACCTTAAAAGGAAAGCGTGGAAGAGCAGACCCCCAGGACAAGAGGGCACGGCGAGCGCTGTGGCCGCGGCTGCTTGTGCAGGTCTAGAGCCTTCCTGCAAACGAGCTCATCGTTTCCACTGATGGTTAAGCTCGTCTCATCCCGAATGCGTGTGATTAAAGAAATTCCCTAACAGCACGTTGCAACTTGATGTTAATGACACAACATGAAACAGGATGAGACGGCCAAGTTTTCCTCTGACGCTGGGTTAATAAAAGGCATCTCTCCTTCGTTAGCTCTTGATTAATCCTTCACGTAAGACCTTGTTTTAACCACCAAAGACTATGGCAGTCAAGGGTCCCAGACTGTCAGCTACCAGACCTCAGATTCCCTCCGTGTCACCAAAGTTCCACTCGCAGCAGCCTGCGTTAACTCCAGCTGCACAGGGCGCACCGATTTCATGCCGTAACACTTAAGTCTTTGTCTCTTTTCCACTTGCTACTAAAAAGCCTGACGTGTGCATCCGATACGCCACCTTCTGTGGCGAGGGTTTCCCCCAGCACCTGTGACGGTAACGGCCAGGATCAAAAGTGCCCCGAATCTGCTGGTGGAGCCTTCTCTTAATGTTTAAGAGGTCAGACCTTTTCTGGGTAAAAAGCAGGTGAAGCAGCACCGGTGCCTCAGAGCCGGTCAGCAGGCAAGGACGGTCCTTAACTTCTCCCAGAACTTTCCTCTCGGCTGCACTGGAGGCCCTCTCTGTCTGTTTCAGCAAACAAAAGACTGGAGGGCCTGGGGGAGCAGTGAGAGGAGGTCTAACTTCCACTTGGGCCCTGAAGTTCCGACCCTGACATGGTACCATCAGCCATTCATAAACTACCCCAAGACATCAAACCTGCAGACTATGGATGCTGGCTTCATGCGTCCGTCTCCCCTGCTGTCCGGGGGCTGGGCCACATCAGACCCAGCATCTGCAGGTGCCTGCGAGGTCCTTCCTGAAGACTCGTTGAGTTAAACTGAAATAAGAACCCACGCGGTTTATGCCATTTCTTCCAGGAAGTAAAGTGGAATCAACTCTTCTAAAGGCGCACAAAACTTTAGGGCGGTCTGAGGCTCCAGAGAAAAGAAAACCCTTCTTACCTCACACGAGAGGGGCACTCTAAGAGGGAGGTCAGCGAAGCATGGCCAAATCTGCTTCTGCAAATAAAGGTTTCCTGGAACACGGCCACGTTCACTCCTCTGGACATGGCTGCATCTCAGAGGAACAACAGAGGTGAGGGGCGGTGGCAGAGGCTGTGCCACCCAGGACTTGAGGAAGACAGTGAGGAGAGGGAGGGGTAAGTCTGAAAATGATAACATAAACTTCCATGTGCATGTTACACCTGAGACTAACGGATGCCGCCTGGAACGTTCCCAGCAAGCTTACTGCCTTCAGGACGCCTCGTCTGCTTACAAGCGCACCGTCCCATTGTAGACCCTACTGAGAACGAGGAGGCAAGTCACAACGCCAGCTACGAAGCCGCCACACGCTTTTGGAGTTAGTTTTCCTCACTCTTCTGTTCGGTGTTTCATGTATGACACAAAACTGCTGAATAAACCTGATTACTACTAAGTATATCCTCCAGTGTTACTCTTCCAACCTTAACAGAAGGGAAGTCCTGCAATTCAAAAAAAAGTCCAAACCCCTTCTCTTCCTGGGGCCATCTGAGCACGTAACTGTAAGCACTGTGTTTCTGCCCTTCGAAACAGTAAGAATATTGTGGCCAATTGATAAAACTTGCATTAAAATCACAAATAGTCTATGAAGGTTGTGATTCTTTCCTCAGATTTAACACATTATTATATTTATGATTTTTATACTGGTGTAAAAAATATGCATTTCTGTACATTATAAAAATGTTTATATTGTGTACGTAGGAAGTTCTCAAAACTAAATATTGTTTTCCTATAAAGCGAAGAAAACGGAGAATAACAATTTATTCAAAATATATCCGTTCCCAAATATCCTGTTGTTCTGTATTATTTAAAGTAAACAATTCTTTTCTTCAATTAAATAGTTAAGAGTGCTCCTGGGTTCTTTTTGTTTAGTAATTTGATGCCTTTTTGTTTTTATTATTGAAATTGAAATAAGCATTTCCCGGAAGTCTGAAATTATGCCAAATGCAATTCAAAGCCCCTCTATGATGTCACTGACTGGGAACCGTACTTACGAGTGTAGCTAAAAAGGCGTACCTTCAGGACCCTGAGCTATTCTCTGGTTTCCACATTTAATGCTAATGCAGTAATTTGGAGATGTAGCAGAAGTGCGTGTGGTGGGGCGAGCGCTTAGCGTGCACGAGGTCCTGCGTCCCATCCCCAACACCTCCATTAAAACAAATAACAGTCAGCGTTGTGACGTGCTTGCCTGTCATCACAGGAAAAAAATAAAGGAAAAAAAGCAAGAACTAAATGAGAAAGGGGAACCCGTTCCTGCCCCCCACCACGACATCTCCCTGATGCAGGACGCTGGCTCCTTTCTTGGGGGAAGGAAACACCTCGTCCGCGCGGGCACCTGGCCTCTGGATGCAGGATCTGGCAGCGGAGTCGAGCTGAGAGCCGAGTTCTGTCCCGGAGCAGGCAGACCCCCCGCCCACAGCGGGCGTCTCAGGGGCACGGCCTGGGTCCTCAGGAAGGACCCCAGGCAAGCCGTCCAGACGCCTGAAAACCACCTGCCTTCCCCCAAGCCAACTCTCTGCCACGTGGGTGTGACAGCCACTGTCCCTGCCGGAGTCGGGTCTCGGCCAGAGCCCACAAGCCTATTCCCGCTTCAGAAAGTGGGGACCTTATTCTCCTGCCGTGGATTCCTCCTGGGCCACGGGGAAACTACCAAAAGGGGTGTATGTAGCGCCCGTCTGAATAGGTAGTGCAAACACATCGTTTCTTCGTGTACGGAGAAGCGCACGCTGCTGCCATGACTGGCACCTCGGGGCCGCATCCCTGCTCCGCGCACCTCCAGTGACAGATACGCGTAACCGCTCGTTCTGCTGTGAGCAAGGCAGACCTGAGGGGGCGGCCGGGGACGCCTGGGCCTCCCACCCCCGCCGCTGGTCTGTGTGGCTGCAGCCGGGCTCCCCGGGCACGTCGGCGGCCACGGGCTCAGAATGACACCCGTGAACGACACCACCCACAACTCATCTTCCAGCAGCAAGTAAACAGCCATGGACGCACAGACACAAGGGCAAACAGCTCCCGGAAAAACAGCAAACTTGCTTTCACTGGACAGGAGCAGAACAGGAGCAGAACTGGTTTTTCCCTTTGGTCGGGGGTGACTCTGGGCCATTGAGCGTTAACAGCTCTCTAGCGCGGCTGGGCGCTTCCCCCACGCCCCGCGCGTGGGGCCTGGGGCTCCCCGGGGCAGGATGCTGCCAGCTAGCTGGGCCCCGGGCACAGAGCCTCCGTTCCCGCGGGTTCACGCACAGCGCTGCCCCGAAGCGCACATCAGCATTTAAATTCCTCCATTGCCAATGAGGGCGATTTACAGCCAGACGACCTAGGCTTGATAAAAATTTCAGTAACGATGAAAAGTGGAAGATGCTAAGTTACAGAACCGTCTTTATAAAGTTTACTTACTACAAAATAATATGAAGTAAGATAGAGGTGGCTGATGGCCGCACCTCCCCGGGGAAGTGCAGACAGCGCCCCCGCCGGCCAGGTTAAGCTACCGTGCGCCCCCTCAGCCCAGATGCCGCAACGTCTCTGTGTCATTCAAAACTTGAGTCTCAGCCTTGGCAGAACCTAACCTAGACATTCTTACACGCTCATCGGCTGGGAGAGGCCCTGGATCTGGGATTTTCAAAGGCCCCTCGGGAGAGGCGCAGGAGCTGGAAGGTTGGCAACCATGGCCCCCATCGCCTCCTGGGGGGCCCAGGACAGCCAGCTGTCGCACGCAGGGCTGGGAGGGGGCACCTGCTGCTGCCTCCTGGTGGGAGGCCTACATGCCCGGGGATGGAGGGCACCCAGCCCTGCCCAGACGGTGACACGGGGCACTGCTGGGACATCCTTGATCATCACCCCACCTCACCCCTCCCTCTTCCCCGGCGAGGAAGAGGCCAAGTGCAGCCACCTAACGAGAGCTTCTCAAACCGCAGCAGGCTTGAAAAAGGGGGAAATGATGAACTCAGCATGAAGACAACATTCCTTGCGGTAAAAGAAGGTTGGATTGTGAGTGCTAACTGGCCTCAACACATTCCCGGGCACCAAAAGCTGGGCAGGGCTTCCTGAAGACATTTAAGAATGGATTTATGCATCCACTGTGGAAAACAGTATGGGGATTCTTTAAAAAACTACAAATGGACTTACCACATGATCCAGCAATCCTACTCCTGGGCACACATCCAAAGGGAACTCTAATTTGAAAAGACACCTGCACCCCAATGTTCACAGCAGCACTATTTACAACAGCCCAGACGTGGAAGCACCTAAGTGTCCCCTGACAGATGACTGGATAAAGGAGATACAGTATTTATTTAAAATGGAATACTACTTGGCCATAGAAAAGACTAAAATATTGCCATTTGCAGCAACATGGATGGACTTGGAGGTCATCATTCTAAGTGAAGTGAGCCAGAAAGAGAAAGAAAAATACCATATGAGATCGCTCATATGTGGAATTAAAAAAAAAAAAGACAAATGAACTTCTTTACAAAACAGAAACAGACTCAGGGACATAGAAAACAAACTTCTGGTCACCGGGGGGACAGAGAGTACAAAGGGATAAACTGGGAGTTCGAGATTTGCAGACACAAAAACTACTACACATAAAACAGACAGACAGCAAGGTCCTACTGCGCAGCACAGGGAACCCTATTCAACATCTTGTAACAGCCTATCGTGAAAAAGAGTATGAAAATGAATATGTGTGTATGTGTGACTGAAACCTCATGCCGACCACCAGAAATGGACACAACGTTGGAAAGTGACTATAATTCAACTAAAAAAATTAAGAACTGATACAAAATGTTTAGAAAAGAATGGGTTTAAGTAAGAGGTGGCTTCCTAATCACCTCTTTAGAAGTCGAGACAAACTCCAGGCGGAACAGACGGACCCTTCACAGACAACGACCGTGCCCTGCGCCCCACAGACACGGCCCACGCCCTCCCAGGAGAGCACCGCACGGACCCACGTGGCCCGTCCCGGGAGACCACTTCCGCCCTTTCACATTTAGCAGCTGCATGAGTTTGCGACACCCTGTATGTATGAATTCATATAAAGTAACATACTTTCCATTCTCTTTGGACAGCAAAGGGCCATTTTACAATTTCTACTTGTTGAACTGAACAGGAATGGGGCACTTTGAAGCCAAAGGGACCTAAACAATGAGAAACCAAGAGAAACAGCCCACGGGCTCATCCTTTACACACTTGGCACCCATATAAGAGTATGCGTGAATCAAGTTATTTACGAATCCATGCTGGCAATCTGCCAGGAGGGCGAGTGTGGCGGACACGGGGCAGGGGTGCAGTCCCCTGCGGCGTGCGTCCTCGCCAAGCCTTGGGTGCTGGTCACAGACCTTCCCGACACGCAGCCCGCTGCCACTCACCGCGCCCTGCCCTGGTCCCTGACACACCAAGTTCCCACAAATTCCTTCATGAACCAGAGAACTCAAGAGACCCGTGTTTCCTACAATAACGCACTCGACAGCGATCACTGACGTGTCATGCTTCCGGCCTGGAAGAGGCAGCAGCAAGCTCTACGGGAAGGAGTAACCACTAATGCAGCTGAGTGAGTCACAAGGAAGGATGCGCTTCTGCAAGACGCTTCACACGTGCATGCTTTTTCACGTCTTTCAGAAAAATTAAGTAAAACTAAGTCAACATTCTAAACAGAGACTTAAACCTATGTCAGGTCCTTAAAATGACACAAGCTACAACTAACCACACACAAGTCCATTTACCAAGTGTGCTTTCCCCATAGACAGGCTAAGAGGAGGAGAGGGTCTCTGACTACTAGTTTTTCTTGACGTCCTTCACCCTGAGCACCAGACGCCCCGTCAGAGCTTTCCTGTTAGGCGCAGTCTCCCCGGGATGCATGGAATGCTGATTAATCTATCATTTTGTTTCCAAATCAGCTGAAGAAAGAAATCAGTTTGTTGCAGAGCCTGAATGTAGTGCTCCTTACAGGAAAGCCCGCTGTGCGGATGCCCTGGGGGTGGGGAGTAGGGAGTAGCTGACCCAGTTTTTTAAAGGAAGGCATGGTGGTACCCGGAAGACACAGAACCAGGTATCAACAAAGGGGCCGGGGCAACGCTCCCTACAGCCCAGCAGAGACCCTGCGAGGCATTCGGAGGGGTGGGGTGCCCACAGCTAGATCCCCTCGCCCTCGGGCTGTTCCTTTAAAAATAAGGATAAGACAGATAAACAACGAGGTCCTACTGTGCAGCACAAGGAACTAGTCAGTAGCTTGTAATAGCCTATAATGGAAAAGAATATGAAAAAGAGTGTGTGTGTGTGTGTGTGTGTGTGTGTGTATATGACTGAGTCACAACGCTGTACACCAGAAACTAACACAACGTTGTAAATCAACTAAACTTCAATTAAAAGAAAAAAGGTAAGAGCAGGAACCTTCCCCCCAAGGAGGTTCTGAAGATGAAACATCACTTAAACATGTTTTACAAGGCGCTTCCAAATATGTCTGTGTGGCTGAGTGTGTCATTCGACGACTAAATGCTTGTGCTCGGATTCCACTGTTCATCCTCTGAAAACTTCCCACTGCCTTCTGCACCGCAGTGACCTCTCAGACCCTTCCTTCCCCTGGAAAACTTAGGTCTCTTCACCTTTGAGACTCTATTTTTGAGAAAGAAAGTCAAGAATGGACATCTACCTCACCAAGTAAAAAAAGACGCTACAGCAAAATCATATGAAAAGTGTTAAGACACTTTACGTACTGTTCCAAAGAAACATTTTCCTCCTAGGCTGTTAAACATGAACAGAGTGTTTAAGGTGGTTGATTGGGCTCCACACTTCATGGTCAGTTGTTAGTCCTTCACATTATCCACTATCGTCGCCTGCTCCCTTTGTCAGCTACATGGGTCTCCTCCCCACCAGCAGTCTTCTGCCCCAGGGCCTTTGCACGGCTAGTCATTCCCTTTGCTCATGTGGACCACCCCTCTACCAAGTATCTGCAGGACTTGCTTCCTCTCCACCTCCAGGATGCCGCCTTCCCCCCTCCCCTGCTTTATCTTCATTTCCTGGAGCACCTGCGACGCTACATGTTCTGAACACATGTCAGCATTATGCTTATTTCCCAGATTTCAAAGGCAGGCCTTAAGATTCAGTATCTTTGTTTTGGGTTTGGTTTTTTTTAAGTTTGAAAGCCAAATCTCTTTCTTTCTAGACTGTACCTTAATATTTTTAAAATGGGTGAAATAGTTTTAAAGTATGCAACATGTAACAATTGGCATCTCCGTAATGAAAAAAAAACCGAAAATGTAATGATTTGGTTAAATCTGAAATCTGAGGGGAGACTGAACCTTCTCTGCTGCTGCCCCTCCTGCACCACAGCCCACCTTTCCATCCTCCCAAGAAGCCCTTATGGGAAGTTCCTATCATTTGTTTGTTTGCTTTTTTGGGAAAAAAAACATTAAAAAAATACACTTTTAAAAAGGACTCAGTGGTGCCTGCACATGGTTGCAAACGTGTCTTGAGAAAACAGAACCCTACGTGGACATTACTAGGACAGCTACAAGCTAAGCAGTTTTGAACCTAAAATATACAGACGTGTGACGTGTTAAATGCCTGTGGACCCTGATGAGAAAAGTATTAACTAGAATCCGAATGTTCACTTTTCACGGACAGGCACGGGGGTGGGAGGGTGGCTGCACTGAACACATCTCAAGTGTGAGTTTCCACATGTGTGCAGCGGCGATTGCGGAGGGAAAGGTGATGAAAGCAGGGATGCACTCACAGAAAGATTCCGATCACACAGACTAGAGGGGATGCCTCCTTGTAAGCGAGAGTTGAGGGGGAGCAGGGAAGGGGGGCCCGTAACCTAGCACTGTGAAGTTCCTGAATACGAGGGCTGACAGCAAAGACGGGGCACACAAAGAAAGGCTGAGAGTTACGGGGCGAGGCCGCCAAGACCTCAGAAAGGCTGCCATCAGGAGCCGGGGCCCAGCAAAATCAAACCTAGGGTTTCCCAGAGAAGGAAACTGCCATGGAAATTCCACCCCATCAGACGCACCCCCGGCACAGGTGGGGGGCATGAGACGTCTGAGGGGTCCCACCAGAACCTTCCAGCAGGGGCACCGCAGCCCAGGTGGGGACAGCCCGTCTTCTGTCTTCTGTCTTCTGTCCAGAGTGGGCACCTGCTGAGGACTGGTTGCCTGGGAAACAGCTGGTGGGCGTGGCCCCCGGGGACAGGGGCTGTTTCGGGATCCTGAGCCTCCCACCTACTCCTGTGCTGGGACACACTGACCTCGCAATCAACTGACTGGCCGGAAACGTCAGCCACGCTCCAGTTTTAGAAACGGCCGAAGCCCCAGTGGATTCTGAACATTCCAGCTCAATGGCACCGACTCCAGTCAGGAAGATGCGTGCCTGTCACCCCGAGTTATCCTAGAATTTGAATGCTCCGCGCCAGGGAAACATGGGTATTTTACCGCAGTGGTTATTTCATTTGGCACCAGGACTACGAACAACCAGTACTACCGACAAGTTAGACTGCAAACGACAGTGAGAAGCAAACGGGATTGAGATTAGTTGGTTCTACAGCATCTTGATAATTCTGGCACAACCCTAAGGACCAAAATGACATCACATTTGGAAGCTACATAAACTTTCAACTTCAAAAGAAAGTGTCTATTTTAAAACTTTTTCAAAATAAATAAAATCTAAAGAATGTTGAAAAAGTCATTAATGTTCTTATTGATCGGAGTTTGTCCATGTTTCGTATCTAATGTTTCCAACACCACCGTTCCTTTAAAGCGTAAAGTATTTTGTTTACTCAGAGTCTTCTGAAACTGACTGAAATAAATGGACACTCTTGGTTTTATAATATCCTAAAGGAAGAAGAAATACAGATTTTGCAGTTTTACAACTAACATATTTTGCTAAATATTTTCAACTGAACTACACATTTATTAGAAGTCTGCTTGGTGAAGTAATGAGAGTAGCTTCACCAAACTTATTTGATAAATGTAACCAGAAGAGCTTATGAGGAGCTTATGGGTTTCTGGCTTCATCTGCGTATGAGAAATGTTATTTTTAGGTCACTTTTATGCTGGAAAACAATTCTAAAAATGCCTACATCATATAAGAATAAGACAGAAGCCTACCACCACCACGAATCACATTAGCAATTTATCTTTTAAAAAATACAGCATAATGATTCAGTTATACATAATACATACATATATATTCATTTTCATTATAGGTTATTACAAGCTATCGGAGCTATTTCCCTGTGCTGTATAGTAGGACCTTGTCGTTTATCTATTCTGTATCCACAAATCCCAAACTCCTAATTTATCCCTCCCCTCTTTTCCCCTTTGGTAACCATAATTTTGTTTCCTATGTCTGGGAGTACTTACTATTGTAAATCAATTATATTAAACTTCAATTTAAAAAAAAATGCATCCAGGCTGTGGTGTAAGACACTGACCCCTGGAGTCCCCCTTTCTAGGAACTCCTGTTGTCTGAGCAGCTCTGGAGCCTCCTGGTGACCACGGCGGACCAGGGTCCTGGAACCTCCACCTCCGATCTCCAGCAAACAAAATCCAGCTTCGTAGCACCCTCTAATCCATGCCCCGCTTAACCCTGCTTATTGCCTGGAGTTCCTCAAGTACTATGTGCATAGCTTTTAAATTTAGCAAGAACATCCTGGCCTGTTTGCCAGACTTCTCCCTCACCTCACAATTCCCCATCCACCCATGCATCCATCCATCCATCCATCCACCAACCGCGGGCTCGGGGAGTCCTGGCGGAGGGACGGGAGGCCTGGCCGGGCAGAGGCGCGTCACTCCCGAGATGGGAGAGGGTGGCTTCCACGGCAGACCTGGGGATCCAGGGGCAGCAGCTGGTCATCAACCTCGGGCTCTGTTTTCAGTGGCTCCCCACCGCCAGCACTGGGTACTGCAGCCAGCGCTCGGGCCCCCGGTCCCCGGAGGAAAGGATGTTTTCACGGTGCAGACCTCGTCCGGGGCAAGGCTGCTGGGCTTCTTCAGGAAGAGCCCCTGCCCAGCACAGAAGCCCCCTCACTCCCCTCCCGACGGGGCGAGTGCCCACAGAGCCAGTGCTGGAAGACGGGGGGCTCTGAACTCTGCTTTCCTCTTAACCCGAGGGGCAGTTCCAGCGCTGCCTTAATTCCTGGGAGGAGGAAGAGCACTCGCGTTCTGTTCATCCCGCGCCGCCGGTGGACAGCAGCACCGGGCGCGTTACTGGTGTGCGTGGCTCGGAACAGCGGGCGCGTGGCCCTGGGGCTGTCACCGGCCGGGAAGGAAGTCCTCTCTCCTCGGATGCTGGAGAGACTGACAGCTCCTGTAAACACAACCCCGAGTCACTCCCCAGAACACGAGGCCACAGATTCTTGGCTGCATTTTCTCGAACCTGGATAGCTCAGGGATCGTTGTGGTGGCTCACCTCTTCCTCTGTGCCTTTCCAGGGGGGCCAGGGAGGGGTAGGCTCACATCTTAAGGAGGCGGACCCTTCTGAAAAAAATTTCTCAACATGTAAAAAGTAAGCTAAATATATATACATATATATATATATATATATATATATATTTTTTTTTTTAATTAAAAAACAGGAAGGGCACAGGTGAAATGACCGCCTGCAGGACGGCCACCCCCTGGCAACAACCGACCAGCTGCTTCTTGGTCCTCAGGCAAATTCTCAAGTGGTTAGTTTTCAAGTAAACTCATCATTACACAGGGGGATGACTCATTTCTTCACAAATAGTAAACGGATTTATTAATCATGAGGAGTACGTGGTTTACAGAATAAACGCATCTGAAGGGTCCCTTAAGCAGAGACTGAAAACACAGACAGACCCACAGACGCTGGGTCAGTGGCCCAGGATGAACCACCTACACGGAATGAGGACCTGTATTTCCTCAGATCATGGAGGCCTTTCTATTTAAATTATCTCAAGAATTTTCTTTCTTCTTTTTTTAAACAAGTAAGCACACGACCTTGAACGCTTGCCAAACCTTCACTCTCGGGCAGCATCAGTAAACACTGCCCACACGGTGGCGGGCAGCCTATTTCTCTGACGTGCTAGGGGCTTCCTCACTGGAGGGCCTCCGTGTCCCCTTTCTGTTGCTCAGCATCCCTCGCAGCGCCTGCAGGTGGCAGTCTCCTGAAATGCTCCCCAAGAAAAAGGCCAATATCACTTCTGTGAATAAGAAGTGGTTTAGCTGGAACAGGCCGTGTGCTGGGAGAAAGTTACTCATCGGCACACAAAGGCCATGGAGACAAGAGCAACCCTCTTCTTTTCTGACAATATTTACCAACATCTCCACCAGCTAATTAAATCAGTGACCTTGAAAGGATGCCCACCCTCCCTGGGCCTCCATGCTCACAACCTCCAGATGAATTACATCACGCCGACGCCTGCCAGCCCTTCTCACTCAAAGCGACCCTGTATCTGCTCTCCCGACGGCCCCCACGCCGGGTGGCAGGAGTTTTCGTGTACTTGGTGCTGGCAGGGAGGTATCTTATCAAGTATAATATACAGTTTGATTTACTGAGACAAAGACAGCTGGAGGAATAAAAGTTTCCACTCTGCAGGCCAGTAGATGTCCAGGAAGGGAGCCTCGGGTCCCCCAGAACAGGTGACCTAACCACCATGTGACTCAGCTCTAAAATTCACCAACGGAAAGAGAGTCTGGAAGACAATACGGAATCCCAAGCTCTTCAAACCGGCAAGTATGGAAATGAGTTTTTAAAAAGAATCTGAACTAATATATATATATATATATATATATATATATATATATATATATATATGTATGTATATATACAACTGAATCATTTTGCTGCACACATGAAAACTAACATTGTAACTCAACTACACTTCAATAAAAAATAAGAATTTAAAAAAAAATCAGGGAACTCTCCTTCAACATCCAGTCTTCCTGCTTAGCTGTCCCCGTTTCACTCTGAATGAATAATGTGGGGACGAACAAAGAGAGAAATTAAGTAACTACCACCAAATGAAATGAAAGCCAAACTGTTAACCTGAAAGTTGCCTTGAGGCCGGTCTACAGTGAAACCCCAAGGTCACTGCTGTCTAAGACCACCCAGCGCAGACAGCGCGGGGGCCCTGGGGATGACGGGGTTCACTGCAGCAAAGCCCCGGCCGGGGGTCAGGCGCTGAAACAGCCTCTCTGTGTCGTTCACCCACCAGCACTCTTTCTGGCTTAGGGATTCCCGGCCAAGTCGCTGGGATTCTCTAAGCTGCAGGTTCCTTATTCCAAAAATGGGGATCTGGGTGCCCCCGGCTACATCATGGGGTCTTTGGAGTATTATGTAAGATTCTATGTATGAAAATATCTTAACACTGTAAAGTGAAGAAAAACCCCTTTTGAATTTTAACCACTTCTTTTGATTGAAAGGGGGGAGGGACATGCAATTATCTTTCAATATTGATCAGAGTAATGGTTCCATTTTCATCATCTCCACTTCTGCAGAATTTTTTCAAAATCATTCATTGTCCACCAAGTTTCGGGACTGTTGCTTACACTTGTAATTTGGAGGTCAAAGATGGACGGATTTAAGTAACTATTTTTAATTTGCATAAAGCATGACGTTGCATGCATAAATGTTAAAAGTTACTCACTGATTCTGTATGAAAGAAGTTATTCTTAAGATATACATATAGATTTTAAGGTAACTATTAAAATCATTAATATGATGAACTCTACTATAATTTCTAATTTTGTCACATTGAAAAAATTGGAATTTAACACTACACCATAATTCACTCAAGTATTTCTACCAATACCATGTGGGCAGATTAAAGTAATGGTAAAACTACAGTTATACTTACGGTCATAAAGTATTAACATGATTAGAGAACACACAACTACTCAGTGTTGAAGCTTCAGTCACGAAAAAAAATCCACATCCAGCCTCTCGGACCACGACTGGGCGAGATATTATGGTCCTACACACACGTACTCGCCACAAACGCACAGCATCCCAAAACAGTATAATTATTTCTAGAAAATTTGGGACTCTTTAAAATTGATACTAAAAAGCCCAGTATTTATAAAACGCTGTGCATGCGATCATTCATCTCTAAGGTATATTATAGATAAAAATATTTGATCAAATATTTCAAATTTCGGTAAAAGCACAATAAGCAAAGAGCATTTTCTAAATCTCATCTATGGGCATAACTATCACGTATGGCATGAGAAAACTGGGCCAACTTTGAAGACACATTTTGCCTGATCAACTTTACAAAGGGCAGGTAGAAGTAACTTTATGCAAATTTAATATTTTCTAGTCCAATCAAGAAGAAATCAGAACGGCTAACTTGACTATCCTACCATTTGTAAATGTGCAGCCTCGAAGATTTAACCTAATTCTATTTCAGCAGAATTCAATGGATACAGTTCTAACACAATGAAGTCAATTAAATGAGACCACCAAGCACAGAGCGTCCTGTATTGTTTGCACCCACAGAGCAACTTGCCAGTATCCAGCACGTGCTCCAACTTTCTCTATTCAAACTTTCCTCTGCGCCTTTCATTTTAACGCAGTTGAAGTCTCTGCAACCATGCAGGAAGAAGTGGAATAATCAGTAGCAATTACTAACCTCAGCACTCCCTCGGTCTTGAGTGATGACTTCCCCAGCTCTCTTCAGAAAAAAACCTACCCCTGAACTCTGTCCACAATAATCGACCTTGAATGACTCAAAATAACCACCGCCATCTTGAAGAGCGCATGCAAATTAATAAAACTGACACAGCAAGAATGTCCCCGTTTAAATGTGGACGGTGCTGTTCTCGCAAAACCTACCACCTGGCAAATGACGTGTCTATCACTGCTGATTTGGGAGGTTCTGAAAATGTGTTGTTGATGAAAATGCCATCATCTTATGAACACTCATTCTCCTCTAACATGTAGTGGATGAAAGTCTGCAGAGATCACCTATTACAGGGGCCGCACTGAAGAACTGGGTGTGGGGGCGGGGCACCATGGTTTCCTTCCCCGAGTGCCCCCACCGTCTCCGGGGACTTGGCAATGCAGATAAAAGAGTTCAGGTACGTTTTCCCTTAAGTTTCTAAGGTGAAATGGGAACACTTGGTTCTGTGCTAACCGCCCCCCCTCAAAAAAACAACACAAAGAACCTTTCCACCTGCCAAATCTGATACCAAAAGTTCCCCGGCTCTTAGAACTCGGATTCCACAGAAAATGCATTCGTGGGAATTTAACAGAAAACCCATTATCCCCGTGCTGGGAGCGAAACTTTTGCAAGTTCTTTTCAGAGAAAGAAAGAGATTCATTTTAATACTAATCATTCAGAAAAAAAAAATCAAGCATTCATGATCCAGTAAAACTCCTTCTCTGGGGGAAAGTGGGCCTGTGGAGGAAAAGCAAATCAAACCCTGGAGGTTTTCCCGACCCGGCTTGACAACCAGACAAATCAAAACAGGGCAGGAGTGATCACCCTAATCAACCCCGAAGAGTGAAGCCTCAGGCTGAACAATGGACGATTCAACAGCTAAAAGTTTAAGCTGTTTTTCTTATAAGGCATCGCGTAGCAAGGGCCAGCGCCGCCCCTCTAAAAACCCTGCGCTCTGCTTACCCATTTGCATCCTGGCAGTGTCTCTGAATACACAGCAAATCACAGAAGGTCGTCAGAGTGCAGTCCTGATACGGTTTCAGGATTAGAAGGCTGTTTTCCTTCATCCTTATTTTACTACGTAATTGAAAATGCTACTTCATTACTGCTGATAGTCATGCATGAAAAAATCTCCAGTTAAATTAAGAGGAGGATGAACAGTGGCTCCTGGAGATGGGAGTGGAACCAGTGCTCAAACAGAAAAGGCCTGCAGTTCTTAGGCAGGTACCAGCTCTGTTTTCAGACAGCTATGAGCTTTTTGTTTGGTTTGGTTTGGTTTTGAATCTAAGAACACCCATTTACAGAAGTGTCTTTCCTGGATGTACTCGTGGTTTCAAGGCAATGAGTATCAACAGCATTCCTGGATTTATTTTCCTTTTTAGAAGACCTTAACCGCTCCGGATGCTGACAATCTCCGGGGCCTCCCGGCGGCCCTGGGACCCAGAGGAGCGGGTGCCAACTAGCCCATTCCACAGACAGAGAAAGTGAGAGAGCGACTGGACGGCTTCCCTCTACTCATACACCACTCAGGAAGGTCAGGAGCTAGGAACCTGGTTTCCTGATTCCTGGGTTAGTGTCCCACACGGCATGCTTCCCTCCCCGAAGCACTATTTTTGTAAACGTTTCTCTTTCAATAAAGGAACTAGAACAAGTCACGTGACTTTCATTCACGAAAGCCAGTGTGTTTGCATTAGCACCTTAGTCGTCGGTTCCCGGGAAGGGGCAGGAACAGGCACACGCCTATCTCCTGATGACAAGAGCCAGCCAAGCCAAGCGGAAACGCAGGCAGGGCAGAAAAAAGAAAGCGTGTGTGGTTTGTCAAGCCATCTCACTGGAGCTCTAAAAATATGCAAGTCCTGTGCTTTAAGACTTCAACAGGCGATGCTTTGAAACATAAACAGTGATTGCGTCCTTCCTTCCGAAACATTTCTCTTATCCCATAATTCTTTCACCCTGGGATGTGACTAAATAGTCCTTTTATCAAACAAATTTAAATACAGATGCTTTCAGGGGCAATTCTTATCTAATCTGCCTTGTACATACACATAAACCAATTTTAGAACAAACACCCTACTAAAGAGGAACAGTGAAATAGCACAGTTTATGGTCTACACCACGCTGTAATCCTAACAACCAGATTCATAAAGTTCATTTTAAAAAGCAGTTTTACAAGCTTATGGTCACCAGTGGGGGAAGGGGAGACGGAGGAAGAAATCGGGAGTTTGGCATTAGCAGACACACACCACTATATACAAAATAGATAAACAACAAGGTCCTGCTGTAGAGCACAGGGAACTATATTCAATATCTTATAATAACCTATAATTAAAAAGGACATGAAAGAGAATATATATTTGCATAACTGAATCACTATGCTGTACACCAGAAACTAACCCAACACTGTACATCAACCATACTTCAATTTAAAATGATGGAAAAAAGAGAAAAACACTTTCAGAGCACAGTAAATTCAGAAGCATCGTTCCAGTTTCCAAACAATGACACTTGAACAGATAGGTTAGATTTTTCCACACGCATACTCACAAAATGCACGGCAAGGAAGCTTCTCCTTGCTCTTAAGTGAGATGGATAATTTAGGGTTACATGTTCACCTGCTCTGGACTGCATACAGACACACACACGTATTTGTATGTAAACCTAAGGGGTACTAACTTTTTAATTGGCTCTAGCATTGAAATCCCACCCCCATTGCCAATTCTGCCGAAAACAGCTGTAAACATGGCTGGAACCTTACCTCCTGGTCACTGCTTATCCAAATACCGAACACTACCCAAATGACCCCAAATGATTCTGCTTCAGCATAACTAATGAAGGGTTCCCATGCGGAACCCAAGGAGCTGGATGTGGAAACACATTCCACTTCTGAGAGCCAGGGCAGGGCACCCAATGACCCAGGAAGCCCATTTCCCATTTCATCTTCAAAGAAATGCCTTGCAAGTCTTGCTTCCACTAACCATGCTCCCGGAAGACACTTCTCTCCCGGGAACTTTTTATTTACGGGCACCACAAACCAACGTCGACGCGCATACGTGAGTGACACAGCAGTGAGTGTTCCTTCTGAGTTTCTCAAGGGTCCCTCCCTGGCTCCGCAGAACGCAATTTGGCTGCCACATTAATTAAGATGACATCCTCGTCTCCCCTAGTCTACTGTTCTCTCTGCTCAAATGAGTTTACTAGAAATCCATTTAGCGTGCAGTCCTTTTTTTTTTCTCTTTAATGTGGTTTTGGCACAATGGATCCATTGTAGTTATCTATTTTGCTTAAAAATAGTCTTTTTCCTTCCTCAGAGGGTATTTGCCATAATGCCCACACAGCTTTGGAAAAACAACAATCAAAAGCCATCACTCCGCTTTGTTCAGTCACCCTGAAACATACAAACCACTGTTTTGATTTCAGAATCCTGAATCCTATAGGTTGAAAGGAATTTTCTCCTGGTGGGAAAATCTGAAACAAAACAAGGCAAATCAGGTCTCTCTCTCAACTCATCTCTTGCGGTTGAAAATTTTCCCTCATCTGAAAAGGGCAATTGTATCGTACACGAATCCCGTTTCTGGACATACCTACTTTATCAGAAAGGCCTCGAATTCTTTTAGGCCTGTAGGCCAAGGGCTAGCTCATGCCTCCTGGCACTGCGAGAACCCACTCCCACGGCCCTCCTCAATCCAGCCCAGGTTTTCACTGCCTACTCCACCAGCAGCAGTACAAGGTGTTATGTTCTCAGGCTGTTTTTCTGATGAGAGTCAGATTTCAGCAGAATGCACTTTCCTGTTCACTGCGGTGCAGATCCGCTCGCCTGTGTGTTGTCACCCCCACTCAGCTGCGGCTGTGCTGGGGCGCTTCTCCGGCCTGCGCCTGGGACAGCAGCTAACCATCCTTCAACTCCCAGACACACGAGCCATTCTTCAGATGCACCTGGAATGCGTAACTCCAGCAAAGTGACCTTCCGCTGAGAGTCACCATTCATGAAACACATCCTGACAGCTTCTGATTGACTTAATTAAATGCGGAAGCGCCAAATTCCTGACAATCCTCTGCGACTTTCCATCTTCTGTTCTGTGGTTTTCATAAAAAGGCAAAAAGCTTCTCCCCTATTCTGTTAGAATAACAGGGTATTCCCCCTACAGCTAGAACTTCAAATCCCGTGGGTACCATGAAACATAGGCTGGATTTAGACAGCGTTGGTCAGGTCTGTTTACTTTTGGAACAAAAGGTGTGTGAACCCCAGAGCCGACTCGATCATCACCTTTTAACCCTTGCAGACTGCTGACCTTGGGCCAGCACTGGACACCACTTAGAAGAGTGCTCACTACCACGGGCTTTGTAGCTCCCACGAAGCCTCTATCTTACCCGCAACCCTGCAGGGAAGCAGCTGCAAAATTAAAGAACTCTCCTGAACAGAATGCCCATCCCCGCCCCCCTCTTCCACCTCATCATTCCGAGTCTGACACAGTCAGATGCACCACCAGCTGCAAAGCACAACCTCCTCATGGATATTTGATGAGAACGTTTAGAACAATACTCGGGGCACCATCCCATCCAACCGTTCTGAAAAGATGGGTGCCATCCTCTTCCAACGTCTTCTCTGAAGCACAGATTCACATCACCTGGGCAACCAAAAAATGCTGGTGTCTGGGCCCTGCCCATGGGACACTTGACTTGCGCCCGGGATGACGAAGCCCCAGAGGTCACTTCTCAGCCCTCCACAGGGGATCTAACTGGGGCAGGTGCTCCCAGGATGGTCCCCAACCAGCAGCACCGGCACAACCCGGGGGCCCCTTAAGAACACACGTCCTCGGCCACACCCCAGACCTACTGCATTAGAATCTCGGGCTCATGCAGGTTTGAGGACCATTGCGTGTAAGCTGTGTGTAAGCAGTGCGACCACGTCAGCCCCTCAGGAGAACAAAGTCTGGCGAAAAAGCTCCCCCGGCTGACGTGTAAACTTCAAACGGTTAACTGTTCCCCGCGGCAGAGACCAAAATGGACGTTCACTTCCTAAACAACTTTGGGGCCTGTTTTTATAAACTTTGAGGCTGAGCAAGAATCACCGGGCGCGGCTCCAGGAAAACAAAGAGGAAGGTGAGGGCTGGAGCCCGGGCCTGCGAACCTTCAGGCGCCTTCCTAGCACGTTCCCCGCCTCTCAGAACAAGAAGCCCCCCGTGCCACCTGCTGGGGCGGCCGACCTAGGGGGTCCACCGGGTGCTGACGCTGTGGGAAAGAAGAAAGGGGCTGGGCCAAAGAAAGCAAGGCAAAGTCTCCGGGGCAGGAAGCCTCGCATGCAACCCAAAGACGGCCGAGTGCTCTCGGCAAGGCCTCCGGGGAAAGAGGGCCGACGTGCGGCCAAAAGCAAAACAAAACAGGAAACCTGCGCCCGCTCTCCGGCATCTGGGTCAAGGAACCCAAGGAAAGAGGAGTTGACCCCCGACGCCCCCACCCTCCCACCGCCGCGCAGGCCTCACCTTTCACAACCGTGGCCTCTTTCAGGTGATGCGACAGGAAGTCGATGCTCGCGTAGGTGCTGGCGGAGGGCAGGGCGCCGGGGCCCGGCCCCCCGCACGCCGCGCCGGCGCCGCCGCCCCCCACCGTGCTGATGAGCCCCCCGAGGCCGCGGGCCCGGCCCCAGGCGCTCCTGTCTCCGGTTTGCGGGTGTGGATGCTGCTGCGGGGGCGGCGACCGCTCTGGCTCGTCCCTCACGTCGATGGCGATGTAGTTGAGGCCGTTCTGGAAGCCCGCAGAGGTCTCCCGGCGCATGGGAGAGCCGCTGCCCCCGGGGCAGCTGACCAAGCCCCCGGGCTGACCCGGAGTCCATTGCCGAGCCTGCTGGGGGAGTGGTGGCTGCAGCTGGCGGGGGGACGTGGGGAGGTCCTCGCCCCCACCCAGGACGCCGCTGCCGCCCCCTTCGCTGCTTTTCCTGAGAGAGACGTTTTCCACGGAGGCCGAGTTGTGGCGCTTGGGGTTGTGGGCGAAGGACGGGGACACGGGGGTCACAGTGGTGGTCGAGGAGAAGGTCTCAGAGCTGTGGCGGCGGCGGCCCCCCTGCGGGTCTGCGCGGATGACCTTGGCACCCCGGTGTGGGTCTGGGGCCTGGCTGGCCTGCAGGAAGGCCTCGACCCCCGACACCTGATCCATGAGACTCAGCCTCTTCAAGCCGGCCACGGGGCTGCTCACGCGGCCACCGTCCGGCTTCGGGGGCGCCGCGATGGGTTGTGGCGGGGTGGCAGCCACGCCGAAGGCCATCTCGGTGTAGTCACCATTGTCCCCCGTCTCCGAGGACGAGGAGGAGGCAGCGCTGGGGCCCTGGGAGGTGGGGGCCGGAGGCAGACGGTATAGCTCCCCGGGCGGCGGAGGCGGAGGCGGGGGTGGCGGCTGCAGGGCAGAGGAGGGGGCGGCCGGGCGCGGGGGCAGCGGCGGGTAGGCGGAGGCCTCGGGGGACAGGAGTGCGTCCAAGGAGCCCACAGGGTCCCCGCCCTGGGGGCCCGGCTGGGGTGACTTGGGCGAGCTGAAGTCGAGGTTCATGTAGTCGGAGAGCGGAGAGCGCTGTCGGCTGTCGCCGCTCGTGCCTGGGGTGCCCGAGCCCAGTGACGAGGCCGGGCTGCTTGCGGACAGCAGCGAGGACGACGAGGCGGCCGAGGCCAGCAGCGGAGGGGCGGGCGGTGACAGGCGCGCGCCCGCCTCGCCGAAGTCAATGTTGATGTACTCGCCGGGGCTCTTGGGCTCGGGCGGCAGGGGGTACTCGTGCATGCTGGGCAGGGTCTGCAGCCCCTCCAGGGACAGGCGCGTGGGTCGAACGGCCCGGCAGCGCTGGCCCAGGAAGCCCTCTGGGCGGCCACTGCCGCTGCCACCCGGCCTCCCGGGCGAAGGCACTGCTGGGTGGGGCGGCTGGGTGTGGCCGCCGCCACTTGCCCCAGCTGCGAAGGCGCTGGCCGACTGTGTGGACCCCGGGCTGGCTGGCGGCTCCAGCCTCTCTTCCTCCAGGATGCGCCCCACGGGGGAGCTCATGAGCACGTACTGGTCGTTGTCCCCTGTACAGGTGTATGGAGCCTTGTAGGAGCGAGGCAAGGAGCTGTAGCAGTAGCCGGGGACGCCCCGCAGCATCTCCCCGCTGCCATGCAGGGCAGCAGAGAAGTCCGGCGGGGTTCCCGCGGTGCCTGCGTCGCTGGGGGACATGTTGAGGTAGTCCCCGTTGGGAAGCAGCTTGCTGTCAGCGTTCTCCATGGACAGCTTGGAGCCACACCACATGCGCATGTACCCACTGTCCTCGGGAGAGCTCTCAGCCGGGGAGCTGGCCTTGTAGTTGCCCCCGTTCCCTGGAAAGGCCCTGCTGACCGCCGAGGTGGGCGTGGGCACTCCAGCTCCCGAGGGGGGCAAGGCCGTCGCGGCAGCGCGTGGCTGCAGAATCTGCTTCGGGGCAGACACGCTAGTGGGGCTCATGGGCATGTAGTCGTCACTCTTGCAGCTCCCGCTGCCACCGCCCATGAGGGCCACGCCAGGGGTCATGGGCATGTAGCCATCGTCCGTGCCCAGGTTGCTGCTGGAGCTCCTGTGGGACCCGATCTCGATGTCACCGTAGTCTTCGGGGTAGGGGTGGTAGGCCACTTTGGGAGAGGACGCAGGGCAGGAAGGGCAGAGACGGCCCGAGCTGCCAGAGAAAGTGGCCCGCATCAAGGTGTATTCATCCAGGGAGGCGGAGGAGGGCTGGGGCACTGGCCGCTGCCGGGCAGGTGTGGTCAGAGAGTAAGTCCTCTTCCTCAGCCCTCTGTCCAAGTCCTGGGCCCCGTCCCCTGAGACTCTGCGATAGGGACGGCCACAGTGGCTTAGGGGCCGGTCCATGGTCATGTATCCGTACAGCTCGCCCCCGCTGCCGTCCCTGGCCGGGGGGGTCTCGGCGATGGATTCGGGCGTGTTGCTCCTATGGCTGCAGAAGGCTCTCAGGTCCCCGGGGCTAGAGCCATACTCATCCAAGGACATAAAGCCAGGGTCGCTGGGGGAGCCCGAGGCCGAGGCGCTGCCGCTGGAAGGTCGCTGGGGGTGCAGGGGGTGCTGCAGGTGCGGGTGCGGGCCTGGAGGCGGCGGGTAGGAGCCCGAGCCGTGCCCGCTGCTGGACGACAGGCTGCCTGGGCTGGTCGCGGCTGGGGGCGAGTGCGCCACGGGCATGGACATGGAGCGGCTGTGATGCAGGGCGCCCCCTGCCGGCGCCAGCGTCACTTTGCTCGCGCGGCCGCCGCAGCCGCCGCTCAGGGTGTGCGAGCGGCTCAGGGGCGCGCGCACCGGCCCCGGACTCAGGGGGCTCCCCGCCACCGACACCGGCCTGCCGCCCGCCGCCCCGGTCCCGGCGGCCGCGCCGCCGTCGCCCTCGCTGGCCGTGCGCACCCGACACGAGCTGCATTTGGCTGCCGGCGGGGTGGCGGCCAGACTGTCGGTGCGCGAGCGGCGCACCAGGCCCGTCTGGCTGGGGGGCAGGTTGACCAGGTGATGGTGGCGGCGCGCGCCGGGGACGCTGATGGGATGTGTGGCCGACGAGCCTGACGACTGGCTCTTGCTGCGCGGCCGGAACTCGAAGAGCTCCTTGAGCGCCTTCATGGCCTCCAGGATCGTCTCATGGATGTTCTGCGCCACCACCGAGTCGTCGGCCTGCATCCACAGCTCGCCGGGGCCCGTGACGGCAGAGCGGCCCACCTCGATGAAGAAGAAGCTGTCCGAGTGGCCGCAGCGGCGGATGTTCATGAGCTGCAGCGTCACCGACGGCTGCTCGCAGTTGAGCTTCACGAAGCCGATGGTGCGCGCCGACAGGCACAGGCGGTACACGCCCGTCAGGTTCTTGCTCTGGCCCAGGCCCTTGGGCTTCAGGTTCACCTGCCACACCTCGCGGTAGGCGGCCGTGGCGGGCGCCACCAGCCCGTAGCTGTCATCGGCCACGGCGGCGCCGGCCGAGCCGCCCAGGGCGCCGGGCAGGGAGGCGCTGCAGGACCCAGCGGTGGCGGCGGCGGGGGACGCGTCGCCGGCGCTCGCGCGGCCCTCGCTGACCAGGTCGGTGAGCGCGCGGTACCAGCCCTCCTGCTCCTGCTCGTTCTCGGCCGCCACGGCGAAGTACTCGTCCTTGGTGTAGAGGGCGATCAGGTACTTGTGCTTGGCGTCGGCGCGCTTGTGGATGTTCAGGCAGCAGTCGAGCGCGATGACCCGCTTCGGGGCCCCCGCCTTGCTCCGCCACTTCTTCTCGCTCTCGTAGTACTCGAGCCGCGGCGGCTGCGGCGCCGGCCCCCCGCTCGCTGTCGCCGTCGCCTCGTCGCCGCCCGCGCCGGGCCCGCGCAGCACGAAGAAGCGCTTGTGGCCGTGCTTCTGCTTGCGCAGGTAGCCGCACTTGCGCACGCTGTGGTTGTTGTTGTTGTTGTTGTTGTTGAGGTTGGGGCCGTCGCCGCCCGCCGGCCCGGGGGGCCCGTGGAGCGGCGGGCTCGCCATCGCGGGCGCTTCAGGCCGCGCCGCCCGGCCCGGCTTGGAAGGGCTGGGGGTAGCGGAGGGGGGCGCGGGCGGGGGCGGCTCCCTCCCCCCCTGCTCGCCGGCGTCCCTCGGGCCCAGGAGGTGGGGAAGGTTGGGGGAGGCCCGCGGGGGCCGGCACCGCGCGGTGGCGCAGCGCCCTCCCCGCTCCGGGGCCCCAGAGGATGCCCGGCGCAGGCGGTGGCCGCCCCCTGGCCCGGCTGCCCGCGGCTGCTGCCTCCCGGGCTCTCGGGCGGCGCCTGGGGACTCGCTGGCTGGGCCGAGAGTCGGGGTCCCCGAGCCGCGGGGCCGAGCCTAAGGCGCGCGCGGCCGCACGGGTCTCGCCGCCGCGCCGCGTTCCGGGGTGCCGGGGTGTGCCCGGGTACTCGGGGTCCGCGCTGCCTCTGGGGCTGCTGCTGCTGCTGCTGCTGCCAACGGCGACCCGGGCTCGTCGCGGTCCCCGCCGCACAGTGAGTAACACATCGCGCACCGAGTGACTGAACTAAGAAGAGCAAAACAACATGTGACTCGGCGTTACGCAGGCACACACGGCGCGGCCGCCCCGCCCCGCCGCCCGCATTGGCGCCGTGCCCCCCGACGGACGGCGCGCGCGGCCAATGGGCTCCGGGCGCGGGGGGGGCGGGCCGCGCGCCCCCGCCCCGCCCCCCTTTCTCCCCAGGCCGCGTTTCCCGCCGTCCCCTCCCCCTCCCGCGGAGGCCGGGGCCCGGGCGGGGTGGGGGCCCGCCCGATCCTCATTAATCAGAGGCTCGTTGTGGATGCCGGCGGAGAAGATGCCACCCAGGGCGGGAAAAGGGACGCGCGGGAGGGGCGGGGGCCGGCCGCCGCGCGGAGGGCCCTGCCCTCCCGCCTTTGACTCAATTAATTGGGCTCGGAGCTTCCGCTGGGGAGGGGACCGGGGGAGGGAACACTGCAGGGGGCTGGGGCCGGCGGAGATCAAGGGCGGAGACCGCCAGCCAGGGCTCCATGCAAGGGAGGGGGCGGTTGCACCCCACTCGGGCCCCGCATCGCTCCGCCGCGGCCCACTCGCGAGGGCCTAGAACGGGCAATGAACTTGGCTGCCCTCTGAGAACCCCCTTCCCCCAACACACTTCAGTCTGCAGATCCGGCGCCCAGGCTTGAGAAGGGCGCGCGCCCGCCCGCCTTGGGTTTGCGCCTGGGTGGTTCCCGGGTGACCGGCCCGCGGCTTGTTTACGAGCATCACATTAGTCACCGGTGAGCTCTGGATCGATAGCCGCTTCGTGCCCCTTCCTGGAAGGAGAGCCGGGATGCGGGAGGGAGTGCGGGTGCGGCGCCCCCAACCCCAGGCCGCGCAGGGTCCCACCCGCTCAGGGGCGCCCTTCCCCCGCACCCGGTCGTGGGCCCTTTCCGGGGCGTCATCAGCGCCATTCACTTGTCAGGTTCTCGGGAAGTTGAAATCGTCTGTTGGGGATGTAATGGGAGAAAGAAGGAGGACGAGCAGGAGTAGAAAACTGCAGTTTCCACAGTGGCGGGCAGAGGGCGGGCTCCGGCAAACAGCCCAGGGAGCCGGGTCCCCGCGGCGGCTGCCGTCCTCCCGGCAGACCCTCCGCACCCCGCGGAGGCGCCGGAGCGGGCGGCGGCCGGACCTGCTCGCCCTCAGCCGGCGGTGGTTGCCGCGCGGCAGATGCCCTTGAAGAAGCGCTTCGAATTGTTACACCTACGTGGCTTTTGTGACTTTCAATGTCAAATACAAATAGGACCCACCGTACAAGCAATCGCATCTTCTAAACGACAGTGAGGGCTGCCGGTGAGGGTGGGGGTCCCCGAGTTCGGATCTGAGCAGGCTCCGGATCCTGCGGAAACTAGCCCTTGTCTTTTTTTTTTTTTTTTTTAATGCACCTGTGTCGTCATGAAATAATTTGAAACAATAATGTTGGCTATTTTTTATTAAATCCTGGAAGTTTGTCTTTGAATGTTCTCTATACTTTATAAAAGTCTTTATTTTAAATACAATGAAGTCAAACTTAAGAAAAATAATTTAAGATTGTAATTTTTGAAAGGATGATATATATATTTTAACATGTTTGTAAAAATGTGACAAAATATTACTAGTTAATTTTATGGGCCAAGAGACCCCCACTTACAGTTCCTAACATTTTGTTTCGTTGTGTATGCAAGTTATGATTATTGATGAGTAACAAACAGAATAATCAATGACACAAATAGCATCATAGAATTTGCCTCAAAGAGGTACATTTAAAGTCGAGTCTTCATTTTAAAGCATGCTTTAAAAATTAATACCGCTAGGAGTGCCATTTTAAGTGTGTGTACCTGTGTGTGTTTCTACGTGTGAATGTGGGTGTGTACATGCACGTATGTGTGTGTGTGTGAGATTGTGTGTATGTTGGGGGCACCACCCTTGTGGACACTACCTGGTTTTCTGTCCTTTGTAGCTCTCGTTGCCCTTTTTTATGGTAACAGATGTTGCCTGCTCAGAAAGGAGGGATGAAGGCATTCTCATCTGGAAGCTGGAGCAAACGGAGCCCACTTTCATTAGTCTGTGCTGATTTACAGCAGGGGGACTGCCTCTGTGTTCAGTAACCCTACCTAGCAGAGAACGATGGTGGGGCAACCTCTTTGCAGCATCATGTGACAATCATTTCTTCTGAGAAAGTATCTTTTCTTTTTGATTTTGGCTTTTCCTACACAATTAAGTTTTCAAATGTTCATTGAATATTTACTGTACCCATCGGATGTTAACAGGTCCATCTTGGGTTGTTCTGGTCCTTCCCTCAGAGCTGGTGGGTGTTCAATGCCAGGGTTCAAGTTGAGGTGTTGGAAGCTGTCCGTCAGCAGTTGGCACTATCCCCACTACTACTGCCCCATCACTGGTTGGGGCGGACAAGGTAGGGTGAAGCATTATCACCTGTATGGGAGGTGTTCTTATACAGTAAGGTCACACAGATCTGCAGCAAAACTGCAAACTAATTGTCATTCTGAGGTCCTAGAACCTCTGACTACAAGTGTGGGGGAGTACAGTTTCCATTCTCATTAAGAAGTCAGTCCATGAAGCCAGCAGAAAAGAACTCTGTAATTAGAAGTAGCCCAGTCTTCTTCCTCAACGAAGGAACTGGTTGTCTTTCTCCCTTTCAGGGGCCAAATAAACGATTTATTTATGTAAAGCTGGTTTGACACCTTGTGATTTTCCAACTGTTCTCCCATACTTTTGCATCAAAAGTCAGCTAATAACATCTGCCAGCCTCCTCTCTGCACTGAGCTGGGTGCTACTTTTGTGGCCGGTTGCCAGCAAGAGCCTGGATGAAATATTTTCTCATGGACCAAGATCTTTTGTTGGAAGTTCTCTTTCCTTTCATGGATAACAAAATAGCTGTATCTTTTAGCAAGGAGTGTTTTTTGTTTGTTTGTTTGTTTTTTAACATAGAATCTTACACAATGATTCTTTTACTAAAACAAAAAGTCCTTTCTGGAATAATTTATACCTTTTATAAAGTAATCAATTTCCTAAAAATGTAGATATTAAAAGTGTATCATCAATACATAATACAAATAATAGTAATGCAAATAATAGTAATAATAATAGTGACCATCATTCATTCTCTTCCCTGTTTCATAGAAGAAAGGTATGTATAGGAGGAAAAAGTAGGTAGCATTCCAGTGCTTGAGAGTCCCCCACCCCCACCTTTTTAATTCTTAACCCTACATCAGTTTGACAGTATTTTCTATCTGATGACTGTCATCTACAAACTGACTATGCAGATCATTAAATTGAAATATTATATAGACAGTTAGAATAGCTTTAATTTAAAATGTATTTTAGCAGTAGAGATTTAAATGTCAGACGTTTATGTCGTAGTCTTTGAAAAGAATGGCAACATTTCATGAGTTTTGCCATACTAAGTAAAGTGTTTCAGCTGCTCATTTAATAAATATCCCTTTCTGTGATGAATGAACCCTGCAGATGACTTCCTATCTAGGGTCCATACAGGGACTTACTGCACTTGAGAAGCTAGTTGGGGTTTTTTTTTTCTCCCTCGCAAGTATATTGCTAATATGTTTCAACTGAAATTTCACAAGGATTTTGTAACCTGCCAGCTCTGTGCAACAGAATAATTTACACGCGGGAACGCAGCTGCTGTCGGACTGTTCACTTGTGATGCGCTCACGTAGATTGTGTCAATTAGAAGTTATAAAGGCTTTCCACCTCAAGATTTATTTTGCTCATTAAAAATGCTGATGTATTTTACATAATCCTTTTCTTAAGTACTCATTTGGGGAAGAGGGATTTTCCAAACTAAATGATTTCTCATTTGTGTTTATGCTAGAGCAAACTACTATAACACTTAAAATAAAAATTATTCTGAAAAGTGTATGAATGGAATGAATACTATTTGGGATAAAGCTCATTTATGGAGTAGGCACAAGAAGAGCTAATCTAATATTCAAAATATTTTCATTTCAAATAAAATCATGTTGAAGAAATATTAACACAGAAACAACTGATTACATAGTGACTGCAGTTAGTAACTTAAGATTCTTATTCATTCACCCCTGAATTTTGTTGTGTTTGAATTTTGAGAATGTATCTAGATTTAAAAAAAAATTTCCCCAAAGTTTCCATGACTGAAATGAGAATTTCACATTAATGACTGTATAATATTACTGAATCATTAAAAAACAAAAGTTTTCCTTCTTAGAACATCCCTCTTCCTTGGCCCTGGCACCTAATAGCCTGGTACTTTGCATGACTAAATTGATGTGCTCGCTGTTAATGTTCTAGCTGCTAGGTTAAAATGTTGCTTGTTCTGTTGTATTGTGTGTTTGTTTTTTTCCTGCAGAGTAGAACAAAAGTGTCTGCTTCTCAATATGTAGTTCATGAGCAGATGACATTTTTTTTAAAAGTCTCTAAAATGACACAGCTATATTTTCTGGGCGGAGAGCGGGGGTGAGCAGGGGAGCCAGCTGGGAGTGTCCTTGAACGGAGCACAAGTGTTAGGAAGGGAAGGATCAGCCCAAGTTCATTGATCCCACTGTTTGTTCTAGAAGCAAGCTTTCGCCCTGTTTTTGCAAACTGCCCAGAGAGGCAAATCAGGCACAGGCTACCCAGCTTTTTGCCAGATGCACCAGTGTTTTGTGGACTCGAAACCTTCCTCTCCTCTGCAGTTATTCGTGGGCTGTTCCAGGCTTGCCTTTCAGTCTGGTTTTTTTTTTTTTTTTTTTTTTTTTTTCTAGAGTTGTTTTGAAATCCAACCTAAAGATAAGAGAGGAAATGTGACCCGCTCTTGTGAATGCTGCCACCAACTGGCAATGCTTTTTCCCAAGGCAGGACCAGCTACCAGGCGACTTGTCACAGCCAGACTGGTGCCTGCTTTGATAGAAAGCTGGTTACAACCTCACCTTCACTGGCTCTGCTCAAATCTTTAAATAAGTCGATAGAAACTATTTGAGATAAAACAAAGATACCAACAATGAGTGACTAAGGACAGATGACAAAAGAGGAATGACTGTGTTAGTAAGCTTAAGAACTTCTTTTTAATGGATTGGTTATCAAGCTATTATGTTCACATTTTCTAATACATTTTGTATCTCAATTTGCATCTTTATTTACCCAGAATAGCTATTGTATAAAAATATATATCAATGTTCATTTAAGAGTTTATCTAGCCAGTGAATTAAACACAAGAATCTAAACAGGATTGTTTCAGAATATTTACTTGAGCAAATCTAAGGGATACAACTGAGAGGTCCTTTTCTTGCAAGCAAACTTTTTATTGTATTTCTCCACTAACTTGACCTAGTCAGTCTCTCTCTCTCTTTTTTTTTTTTTTTAGAATAAGCCACAGTCATCTTGAGAAATATTGGAAACAAGATTTGAAAAAGTATGAAGGAAAGAAAATATATTTTAAAAACTATAAACTATTTTTAAAGCTGTAAGTGACAAATGGCAGTGAAGTGTCAAATGTGGCTACCTTTTTGATTAAAATAGTTTGAATTTATGAATTCATGGCTTCCTTATCAAAGCTAAATGTATAAATTACATTTTCCTTCATAACTGCTTCAGTTCCAGCTTTTAGGCAACGCCAGTGCCAGAGACAGTCAAGGGAGTGGCGGTGTTTGAGCTAAGCCATCCGTGTAGGGTGAGGAGGTCAGAGGATATGATTTATTTGCCACCAAACATTTTTTTAAGTACCTTTATCGTGCATGAAAGAGAAAAACCCCAGTATATAAAACAGCAAAAATACTACAGCTGCTAACAAGAATGACGGGTGAGGACAGTTCCTCAGCGTATTTACATGTTGTGGCCTTTGATTCTCACTGAGCTGCGAGATAAATAAAAAATACGTCATTCTCCCATGAGGCCAATATTATAAATATATGATTTGGACACAAGTGGGAATCCAGCTAGGTCCTTCACTCCCATTCCAGGTAACCCTTTATAACCTGTCCTGTGAGCCCACATGCAAGGGTGCAGAATGACTAGCTGTTCATATACGTAGGATGCTTTTTGCCTTGTTTAGGACACTGGTAACACAAATGACATTCACTAAACTCAAGTAACTTGAGGAAATAGGCACCCTTGAGGTTCACAAGAAAATAGAGCAACAACTTGTGAAATTAAAGCAGGTGCCACATTTCACTGTTTGCCACTGACTGTTAAGTGTTAAACGGAGATTTCAGTTCAGATAAAGACATTCTAAGAATCACCCTGTGAGTGAAATGTGTTCACTGTTGTCAGCCGGTGTTTTCATGTCTGCCGGTCCTTTATTAAAGTGTCTATCTATCTTGTTTCTAAAAGAGAAAAAAAAGAATAATATATGGAAAATTTCTTAAAATTACATTTATACTACAAGAATGTCTTTTTAGGTAGTTACTAGCAAGAATGTAAAAGCGCTATTTTTCACTGCTATTAAACAGCACACAGAAAATGACACACATTGGTATTTTGAGACTTGATATTATTCTGTTTTTATTTTGGCAGGGATGTCCCTGATTTTAAAAGTTTTATGCAGTCGGAGTGGATCACAATTTCAAAATGACAACTGTACCTCTCACAGTATAAATTAAAAAGGAAATTATTACGAGATTGTCATTCAGCATCATTGTTTAAAGTCACATTATTTTTCAGTTATAGAGTAATAGAAAAGTGGGATTATCCTTTATTATGTAGGTGAATTTATATCTTTCTCAATTTAAAATATAAAAACCAGCAAGCACTAAATTACTAAACATACATGAAGTATTTGAGTATCTAACAGTTCAGGAACTGTCTAGAGCATAGGTTTTTGCCCCTTCAGTTTTCTATCTAAATAATAAAGCATGATTTTTCTTCAGTGATTTATGTTTGAGAAATTTCTTTTTTCTTGTGCCTTTTGTTACAATATTGTCACATGTAATTCAGAATAAAAAATTGTTACATGTCTTTACAACCATCATCCGGCATTTTTCTTGACTTCTTACTGCTGTATTCTAATTCCTAATGCAGCTGTTTTCGCCTCTGTAATATATGGTAGAGAAAGCCATTTTCATCTGCAAGCCCAGCGAGGTTCACAAAGTTTCTCATGTCACATCAGATAACATTCAGGACAATTCCAGAAAAAAAGAAGAGACAGTGAGAAGAAGGTCATCTGGGTTACATGGGACTGTCTTCTGGGTCAGACTGTGCTTGCACTTAGGCGAAAGGAGGGATGAACTGAGGCAACTTTAAAATTGATCTTGTTCTAAATGGCAGTTTAGTTTAGTTTAGTTTTACTGATGTGAGGTGTTGAGCAGTTACCATTTAAGCTCATCTGCTCGTCGCCCTGAGCTGTCAGAGCTCTCCCCGCTGCTCTCATGGGAGCCCCTGCCTGGCTCTTCCGTCCTCATTCATTCCTCAGTTACAGTAGCAACCCCGTTTCTAATGGTATCAAAGTCCCCGTCCTTCATTTCAAAATGTTTCCTAACTATAGTAAAACTATTTGCTACTGTGTCTCATTGCTGTTTTCCATCAGTTCTTTTTCTTCTTTTAAGTTCTCAAGCAAGTTCACCTTTCTCTCTAAGTGGTGCTGGCGATCTCCGGCTAACTCCATGGGAGGGGGAACCCATTTTGTCTCCCCAAGTTTGCTTTCTGGATGTTGTTTCTAGTCATGACTGGATTACAATTTCAAACATAGCAATGCGTAATTAAAACATTTTAGCAACAATAACTAAGTGCTCATTTTAGAAACAAGACACATCCATTTAAAAGAGATTGAGGGTCCTTAAACCCTGTGCTTGCCAAGTTATCAGCTGAACACTGCGGGAAACGAAAACGGTAAATGAAGTGTCGACATCTCACCTAAGGGAAATTACTTTTAACTAGTCAAACACTAGAAATTCTACCTGGTTTATTTTTGGGTTAATGTTTTTAAAGCTAATGATATAACTACTGATCCTGAAGGTCTACAACATGAGGAACTGTCTGCTGAGTTGGGAAGACTCGTAGGTGGTGCCCAGTTGCGTTATCTGATGGTAAATCCATGCTAAACTAACAAAATGTTTGATTCTATCGAATTGATCAACGTTTTAGCCATCCGTGTGTGCTAGACACGATGTGTGGTCCTGTCGGCACCGAGACGCAGACCTACAGGAGCCGCCCCACTGTGCCCCTCGGGAAGGACCGTCCTCCACGGGTGTCTCCGGCTCTGAGACCCCTTGCTGGTAAGTGAAATGTGCAGGTCCTGGATGACTCCCTCCAGGAGAAGCAGCAGGCTTGCTTACCTCCTGCTACAAAAGAGGCGGCGCCCCCGAGCCTGGCGCACCCGCTCTGACAGCCCCCCTGCGGGGACTGCCACCGGGAATCTCCGTGTCAGCCCGGAGATGTGTGGGGGCGGGGAGGCGAGAGGAACAGAAGTGTGCTGCTGTTTCCTGTGGCACAGGGCTGTGGCCCCAGCAGCTCAGGTCCTCTGCCAGCGAGCGTGTCAGTGACAGGCTAACTGAGCAGCTCAGAAGGAAAGCACAGTAAAATCCCAGCCCGTGGGGGATCCTCAGGACCCTCACAGCCCGGGGAGAGAGGGAGCCGGTGTGTATATAACCGGAGCTGGGGGCCCCTGGTGTTCCGTGCAGGAACAGATCCGGCTTCACAGGGGAAGAGGGTGTCTCCTAAAGTTGGCATTTTATTTCATTTCTGGAGAAGACAGACTATTTGATAAATGGTGCTGGCATAACTGGAAACTGTATCTGAAGGCATGTTAAAGTTGCACCCCTGTCTCCTTCCACTGAAATGTCAGATGAGTCAAAGATTCAAATATTAAACCATGAAACTGTAGGACTTAGGAGAAAAGGAAAGAAATATTGACGCATTTAACTTTCTGAAGTAGTGTTCTGTGGAGAAAAATATGGTAACAACAAAATCAAAGTGCAGACAGCAAACTGGGAGGAAATCACGGCCAGTATCACAGATGAAGAGCTTCTTACGTGCTTGTTTAATGCCTTAAAGGCTCCTCCTGTGAGGCGAATAATGAGGAGACCAAAACCAACATGAACACAGGTGAAGGGTCTGAACACAGAGGTCACAATGATGAAAACAAACGCAGGAGAGTCTTAAGCCTATAAAAGCTCATAATAAGGTAAATGCAAATTAAACCACAGAGTGGTACAATCACTTACCTACCCGGCTGGCAGACTGAGAAGTGTGATAACACGGCGTGTTGGCCAGAATGTCCGGCAGGCTCCCACGCGAGGCTGCCGGTGGTACGCACTGAAGCAGAGCCCGGGCAGGGCCATTGGACTGTACGTATCAAAGGGACACAAGCCCACGTTCCTTGACTGACAATTTAACTTCTAGAAATTACTCGTGCATACATGAAATGATTTATTTACAAGAGTATTTATTGCATTATTGCTCAGAATAGAAGTTGATATTCACGTGAAATAATATGTATTGGAGGAACTTCATTACAGTCTTGTCTGGAATAGCCAAAATTTGGAAGCAAATTGACTGCCAATAATTTAGAACTGGTCAAATCATATATGTCTGCAATCCTATGTGACTGTGGCGTGATCCAGGCAACACGAATCGCACGGACTGTGATAGCCAAAGATGCAGTGTGCACAGGGAAAGTAAGTTACAGGGCAGTGTGTAGAACAGAGTGATACCATTTTTATTTAGAAAAAAAATATGTGTGTGAATGTGGGAAGACATTTTGGAAACCTGCTCACAAAGCTGGCCACAGCAAGGACCTGGGTTCCTGAGGATGGGAAGTTGGGGGACAGGGAACTCACATATTATTACTTTTTGGATTTTCTGAATTTTGTAACACAAGACTCTATTAAGAGGGGAAGGTACAGCTCAGTGGTAGAGCATGTGCTTAGCGTGCACGAGGTCCTGGGTTCCATCCCCAGTGCCTCCATTAAAAAAAAAAATTAATAAACCTAATTACCTTCCCTCACCCCCCAAATTTTAAAAAAGAATCTATTAAATATTCAAAGGTGTAAAAGTAATGCACTTTAAGGTCTAACGGCTCCTAGACCTTGGTGATGGTGTGGCTGTGAGGCAGGGCAGGAGAGTCCAGAAGGGTTCCTGGGAAGTCTTGCACAGGAACTGGCGGATGGACGGCAGCGCCCTGTCCCAAGGTGGGGCGACTGGCAGGCGAGAGAGGGCTGGGGAGGGAGGCTGACCGGAGATGCTGGAGGTTTTTGACACAACTGTCAGGATCCCGAGGGAAGGTGCTGGGCAGACTGCCACAGAGGTTTGGACCAGAGGTCTCAGTCTGGGACTCACAGGGACACAGCAGCATTTAAATCTACGGGACTGGCGTAAACTGCAGTGAGACGGATGAGCTGGGGAGGAGCACTCACGTTCCCGAGTTGGGGGGGGGGGGGCGACACCCGGAAGGAGCAGCCTGGGAAGCCGGAGGAGACAGCAGAGCCTGTGGGAGGAACCAGCCGCCAGGACAACGATGCTGAGTGACCAGGGAGGCGGGCCTGGCCACGCGGACGCTGCTGTTGATCTAGGCGTGAGTAGTTTGCTCTCGTGCAGAGTTCACAGGGACGGGGAGGCTGGAGTGCAGCCCAGACAAGGCGTGAAAGATGAGCAGTGTCCCTGAGGATGACATCTGAGGAGTGAAGTACTTCCACCGGGGGTTGAAAGCACTGTCCTGGCAGGAGCCACGGGGGGTCAAGGAGGCCACAGAACTCCAAGGGAAGCTCGGGTGGAGGATGAGCCGCGGCTTAGCTGGCGTCCTCGGGATGGAAGGCGGTTCAGATAAGATAGACTCGGGTTTACAGTGGGAGGATGCTTGGAAGAACCTGACGTGTTTGGGAGAGACAAGGCAAGGACCAGTTAGGAGAACCCCTAACCCCATGGGAGCAGGTAGACCCTGAGATCCTGCCTGGGCCAGAAGGACGACGAAGGGCAGGTTGGGTTTTCACAGTGTCGTGAAGATGCCAATGAAGCCGAGACCAGGAAGGGAAGCCCAGCACGCGGGACCCCTTCCTCTCTGGGCTGGGGTGTCCTCCACGGTGGTGCAGCAGTAGCTGTCATCAGTGGACAGAGGGCTTCCAGCTTTGGGGTCCTTAGTGTGGGACAGGGCGAGGCAGAGACCCACGAATGAGTTGGTGCCCCTGGGATCCCAGGCTCGGAGCTGTTGGGGTCTCCTGTCTGCACAGGGGGGCTCCATCCATCCCCTCCATCTCACGGTTTTGTCATAAAGCTTAGAACCCCTTAACCAGCTTTTTCCCCAAGTAAATATCATTTTACCCCTTCAGTTTTTGCATTTTTGGAAGTTGAATCAAAATCTACACCCTCTCCCTGTTTTTTTGACTCTCAAGCTAATAGCTTGTTAGAACCTGCTCATGTCATGCCTGGAAGGGATGCAACTGCGTGCAGTTGCTCAGAAACTCCTTCCAAGCCTGCGGGTCGAGAGCGTGTCGACGCTGCTCCACCAGGGACTGATCGGTGCCCCCGACACGTGGGCCCAGATGCTGGCATCATCTTGGAATAGAGACGCGAGGTAACGCTGGCACTGCCTTCCCCTCCAAAGTCCTGCAGCCTGGCCTTTCTTCCTGTGCGTCATCGGACGGCTTCCGCCAGCCCTGGGCCTGTGGAACCCACATCTGTGGATTCACTCTTGACCTTTGCTGCGCTTCCTTAAAGGACCTACCACGTAGACGTCAGTACGTTCTTGTCAGGGTTGCTCAGCTACATTTTTGGATTATATGGATATACTTTTTCCTCTGATTAAACATCTTTTGTGCTTATAGAAAACTATGGAAGTTGACAGAGGGGGAAACCGAGATGACACCGGGTGTGGTCATGCCTTTTTAGATATAACAGCAAAGATACGATCCATGAAAGAAGTCATTGAGGAGCTGGTCTTCCTTAAAATTAAGCACGTTTGCTCTGCAAAAGACAGTATCAGGAGACCTGGAAGACAAGCCAGAGACCGGGAGAAATTACTTGCAGGAGACACAGCTGGTAAAAAGCTGCTATCCAAAACGTGCAAAGAGCTCTAAAAACTCAATAATAAGAAAATAAACAACCTGGTTAAGAAATAAGGCAAAGACTTTCCTAGATGCTTCACCGAAGAAAATATACAGATGGCAAATAAGCCCACGAAGAGATGCTCCGCATCTGTCCCCAGGGAAATGCAAATTAAAACAAGGAGATACACGACACACTTACGAGCGTGGCCAAAACCTGGGACGTGAGCGACAAAGACAGAGCGCTGGTGAGGTGTGGAGCAACGGGAATTCTCACTCACTGCTGACGAGGACACAGAATGGCGTGCCTGCCATGGGAGACAGTTTGGTCATTTCCTACAAAGCTAATCAGTCTTGCCACACAGTCCAGGCCTCATGCTTCCCAGTGTTTCCTCAAAGGAGTTGAAAACTATGTCCGTATAAAATGTGAACACAAATATTTATAGCAGCTTTATTCAGAATTATCAAAACTAGAAGCAACCAAGATCCACATTAATAGTGGTTAAACAGACTGTGGTACATTCACACAATGGAGTATTATTTACTGATTTTTTAAAAGATGAGCTGTCAAGCCATGAAGGATAGCAAAGAACCTTAAACGCACGTTACTAAATGAAAGACGCCAGTCTGAAAAGGCTACACACTGTACCAGTCCGACTGTATGACATCCTGGAAAAGCCGAAGTTCTGGAGACAATAAAAGCGTGTGGACTTTGGGGGAGTACAGCGTGTTCCTCGTGGTGAGAAGTGTATCTGTCCTCCTGGTGTGCCACGTGGTATTGGGGGACGCTACGTATGTGTGGGGACAGGAGGAAGTCTCTATAACTTCTCAGTTTTGTTGTAAATCCCAAACTGCTTTAAAAGATAAAGTCTTAGAGGGGAGGGTACAGCTCAAGTTGTAGAGCGCATGCTTAGCAGGCATGAGGCCCTGGGTTCAATCCCCAAACCCTCCATTAAAAAAATTAATTAATAAGTAGACCTAGTTATCCCCTCCCCGCAAATAAAAAGAAACAAAAAAAACTCAAGGAAAAAAAAGATAAAGTCTTAAATTAAAAAAAAAAATCTACCACGAGAAAGTACAAATTGTCCCTGGATTGTGTGTTTGAACACAGCTATTTTTGATGATTTGAACCTTACCTGAAAGAACGGGCCGTGATCAAGGCACCTGACCTCTGCAGAGAGCGTTCCAGCAACACCGTGGTTATCCCACTGCGTTAAACAGACAAAGCAGAGCATGACCTTTCTTCTAAAAGATGTTCTTCTTTCAAAAAGAAGAAACAGCGGAAGTGGACAGAGACTATTAAGGAGAATGGGAAGACGAGGCTAAATACCAAGATGCTGGCATTCCCCAGTTAAGGAGAAGAGAAGGCCAGTGGTGCTGCAGGCCCCCCAGATCAAAGGTGTTTCTGGTAGCTGACAAGCCTTCTCTCTACGGGGGTCAGTGCCCGAGGTGCGGGGCACTCACTTTGATCCCCTGGGATCCTTTTGCCCGGAAGGCACTGGATCCATTATCCTGCATTAAAAGTCTGAGGGGACGTTCTAACTTGATCGCCCAAAGAGGCTTTTAACCCCCAGCCACATAATTATTTCATAACAAGCATACATTTCTCTACCCCGCTGGTTTCCCACAGCACACACACAGTTTCACGTGGGACTTTGCGACCCACCTAACGTCAGGGCCTTAACATGCCCTTGAAGGGACTGGCAATGATTTTAGTTGCCATATAAAATGTTACGTATATATTCTGATTACGGAAGAAATCATTGCTTAGTGTGGAAACATTTTAGACAAAAGAAAAGTGAATAGAAGAAGATTAAAATGAGTCGTAAGTGTAGCACCCAGAGACAGCTGTTGTCAGCACTTTAAAGGTGTCCTGACCGTCTTTTTACACGCACGCGTGTTATTGTGCAAAATGGAAACCATACCGCTTTAAAATTTTTTAATTGTTGCCAATCTCTTCAAACACACCACTCTGATGGCTACGTGCCGTTTCCTCCGGGCAGTTTCATCGGGATTCGCTGTCTTGTCCTCGCCCTTTTCCTTATTGCTAATTTCTTACTATGGAAAATGAAAGTGTGCTGACTAGACACTATTTGGGGGTATTCTTTAGCTTGATAAGTAGGTCCCCCAAAATCCAGCTAGGAAAGGTGGAACCTACCAGTCATTCTTGCTGTGGGTCTCCCTCCTAAACCCAATCCTGTACCAAGTGTGGTTCATTTTCCATCCAAAACGTCCTGCAAACCATAATCTATAACGAAAACGAATATATGTGTGTGTGCATGACTGGGACATTGTGCTGCACACCAGAAACTGAACATTGTAACTGACTGTACTTCAAAAAAAAAAAAAAAGCCCACAAATTTATCTACTTCTGTCCACCGCCATCCCCTCCCTCCATGTCATGACTTTGGTCTTAATATTTTCAGTTCCTTCCTGGTCAAGTAATACACGAGATATTTGCTCTCTCTTTCATGTTTCCACACTTCCTCTCAGAAGCAGCTATTGTTTCTCTTCTTCCAAGTTTTCTCTCACACTTTGGATGGGATTTTGTTTGTTTAGTGTAAGGACTTTCTTTTACATCATGCAGCATAGCACACACAAACAAAAGGCTATTTAACATGCATGCCAGTTATAAATGATAATTTGAAACCGGTATACTCAGCTACAAGCTTATTAAAGAACATTACCACTATTTTCCAGTCCATTGGCTGGTCCTACCACCATCCTAAACTTTATTCTGTTATTCTCTGATTATCTTTATGATTATACCACATATGTATGCAAACCTAAGTAGTATATTTCTACATTAAGCTTATATTTAAGCATTATACAAACACTGTCGTTCAATTTATATTCTTCTGAAACTTGCATTTTTTTAATGCATCATATACTTTTATTGAGGTATAATTCACATACTGTAAAAATATATAGTTCAGTGGTTTTTAGTACATTCACAAAGTTTTGAAATCATCACCACTATCTAAGTTTGGAACATTTTCATCACTCCAGAAAGAAACCTCGGCCCGTTAGGAGCCACTGGTGATGTTTTTCTCTCTGACCCTCATCAGCTACTAACCTAACTTCTGCCCCTATTCAACGCTATGTTTTTGAGAGTCATCTGTTTTGGTCCATGTAGCTGTGGTTAATTTGTTTCAACTGTAATAAACATGTAACAGGTTTTCACTTGTGCCAGTAGAAATTTAGGTTATTTGTAGTTTTCTTTTTAATGTTTATTTTAACATTACTTTCTTGAAAATGTGTTTAACAATGAAGTAACTTTGAACAATGGAAGTCCTGGTAACAACCCCTGTGGTATATACGTGCTCTCATGCACTCTGTTCGGGACGTAGGGGTGACCTTGCCTGCCTTAATTCTGCCCGTCGTCAACGTTAACGCACACGTAATAGTTATTTTCTGAACTGAATGTACAAATGAGAACTCCCACCAGCCGGGTATCACTGAGTCTCAGTACTGTCCCATGTGTGATGGATGTGAAGTGCTGTCTGCAGGCTGTCCCTTTCCTTTGCTGGGGTTGCTAAGGAGCCAGGTGCACTTCCCTGGGCTTAGTGGCTGCTGCAGCTCCTCTTCTGTAAAGCCAATTGCACGTTTTTGCCCGTTTCACACTGGGCTCCTGGTCTTCTCTCCCTGATCTGTAGGAGTTGTTATACATTCTCAGCACGAGGTCTTTACAAAAGTGTATTTTCCTGGTTAGTTATTGTCTCTTCACTTTCCTTATGTTGTCTTTTCAATGAGCAGCAATTCTAAACTTTAGCAGAATCAAGTTGATCAATTTTCTCTTTTGAATTTTGGGACTTTTGGTTTTTTGTGTGTTAAAATTTCTTTTTTTCCTATTCCTGATGTCACAAGCATTTATTCCTTTATTTCCTTCCTTCTTTCTTCTGATTCTTTTTCTTTTGGGCTTTAATTCACCTGCTTTAATTCACTTGTTGTGTCTGGCGTATGAAAGGGGCTCAATTTCATTTTTTTTATTCTCTTTCTGAAGCATGTTGTGAATATTTGACTTTTGCCCGCTGGTCTGAATTAGCACCTCTCTGACGCAGCGAATCTCCATGTTGGCATGGGTAAATTCATGTCGTCTCTTCTTTTCCACTGTCTCATTTGCTTATTCCTAAGCCATTACCGCACTGTTTAATTACTGTATTTTATCAACAAAACTCACTGTCTGGTAAAACATTTCTTTCACCTTCGTCTTTAGAAGCATCTTGAATTTTCCTACACCTAGGACTCATGCATTTTAGATCAGCTTGACAAGTTCATGGGCCACTCTTTTAAAATTTAGGTAAGTTTGGGAATACTGGACATCTTTAAGATATTGAGTTGTTCTATTCATGAACATGGTACATCTCTCAATCTGTTCACAGGATTTTAAAATGTCTTTTTATAAAGGTTTATAATTTTACCTATAGAGATGTTAAACATATTTTGTTAGATTTTCCCTAGCACCTCATTTATTTTGTTCCCTTTATGAATAACATCTGTATAAAAATTAACATTTTCCTCTTCATTGCTTGAGACTATAAATCAAATAAAAAACTGAGCCTCCACATAAAGGTGCACACACTGTTAGGGCTGGTGTACACCATGAATGGTGGCTCCTGGATTTGTGCAGAGCCGTAGTCCCAGTCTTGTGGTAGATGACAGTCCCCAGCAGTGAGCCACTCAGCTATGAGATAAGAATCATGATGGTTGGGGTCATGCTATGAATAAACAGAATAATACACAAAGCCTCTTTATTATGAGAGTAATTTGTTTATCATAATAAATGTTATTCTTACCTCTGTGCACATCTTTGAGAGAACCTACACAGTTGCTGGACATTCTGCTAGATTTTTGCCACTCACTTAACTCTATAAAAAGAGAGCTGCCCAGGCTGGTCCAGAAGGGGCAATGGATGTTCTGCTGAGACGTCTGTCCTTCCTTCCATGACTGCATCATTTAATGGCTGTATCATATCCCACCTTAAGGTCACACAGTCCTTTTTTCCTTTATTTTCTGACTGTTAGGTATCACTTTTCCTTTTTTCCTTTGCAGTGATAAATAATCTTTCGATGAATCTCTCATATGTACATTTGCATTCCTATTTTTGTTCCCAAGGGACAGAGTTCTGAAAGTAGAAATACCAGTTCGAAGGTTCTGAATGTTTTCAGGTTTTGTACACATATTATTTAATTGCTTCCCAAGTTGTCCCAACAGCTTGTGAGAATGCCGCTCTCTGTCCATCTCTCCAGGGCTCAGTGTTAAGATAATTAAATATTTGTAACATTTGATATGTGAAAAATGATGTCTCCATGCTTTCATTTGCTCTGTTTTGATTTCTAGTAAGGTAGACATGTTTTTATGTTTATTAACTAAATGTATTTTATTTTTTACAAATCCATTCTTATGGTTTTGCTAACTTTTGGGGGAGCTGGTAACATTTTCCTCACCAATTTTTATGTGAACTTTAGTTATAGTAGGGTTATTAACCATTTGTGGTATATTTCTTATACATATTTTTCAGAGTTATTATGTGAGTTGTAATTTTGTTAATTATGTGTCTTGATCTGCAGAAATTTAAAATTGCTATATGCACAAACTTTCTTTTCCACTGTGTTCTTTTAATTGAAGTATAGTTATCCAATATTATATAAGTTACAGGTGTACAATATAGTGATTCACAATTTCCAAAGGTTATCTTCCATCGATAGCCACTATGAAATCTTTGCTTGAGTCCCCGTGTAGCACAATATACCCTCGTAGCCCATTCTACACCTGACAGTTCATACCTCCTAACCCTCACCTCTGTGTCCCCACCCCTGCCCTCCCCCTCCCGAGAGGCAACCACAAGTCCATCATGGTCTATTTAATACATTTTTATATTTAGAAAGTCTTTCCTTGTCCAGATGTAAGTATTGCTTATGTTTTCTTATAATTTATTATGGCTTTATTTTTTTGCTTCTGTAATTCTGACGCATGGTGTTAAAAAAAGTAGACGTTGACATTTACCAAATATGAGCACTAGTTTCCAAGACCACGTATTTGATTTTTCTCTATGTTCCACATTGATTTCTGCTGTTCCTATTTTTTCCTGTTGTAAGCAATGGTTTGATGAACTCTGCTACATGCAAGGTTGTCCTTATTTAAATTCTTCTACACGCATAGAGGCATGGATGGGCTCCCAGCGTGAGCGGGCACTTATTTTCACCAAAAGACATGTGTAAGAAACACTAGGCAGTAATGAAAAAGAGCAAACCTCTTGCAATGGATGGTTCGGCACCGCGGTTGCCTGGTCTTATCACCACTTCCATTCCATTGTAGTGGCTTTTTTTTTTTTTTAATGGTGTAATTTAGAGGGGAGGGAAATAACTCAGTGGTGCAGTGCATGCTTAGCATGCACAAGGTCCTGGGTTCAATCCCCAATACCTCAGTTAAAAAATAAAATAAAATGAAATGAAAGGGGAGAATAACAAGAGTTTAAAAAAAAAGATGTAATTTAGTGGGAAAACCAAATAGGCTAAAACAGAACATAGATATAATAGAATACATAATAATACGGTTACTTTTTATTCTAATGTTATCTGATTCTTAAAACATGTCCTGTAAGGCAAACTGTTCTAAATAATCTTTAGTAGACACGTTAGCAGACACATTCAAGGAACTGCATTTCTGAGTCACTTCCAGCATGAGACAGTCAATGGACCTTTAAGGCCAGGACGTTGCAGATGTGGTGGCAGCTCCAGACCACTCGGCCACCTGAATTCTGCCCCTGCTTCTGCCGTTAATCGCCATATAACCATGGGCAACCTGCTTACCCTGCGTATTTCCCATCTAAAAACATGTGGGTGTCTGGCCAGATGCTTGTTGAGGCTCCTTCCTGTTATAAAAAATTATATTCTTCTACGATGTTTAAACCCAGGGCCTTTGTTTTGTAAGTGATACAGTTTGGGGCTATATTATTTCAAGTAGTCAATTTATTGGTCGGAAGTTATATGTGAAGTACTGTGGCAGCGACAGGAAAATGCACACTAGCTCCAGCGGGAGCCCCAGCTCAGTGTTCCTCCCTCTTTCGCAGGCTTTCTCAGCCCTCCCCACGCCACTGCTTCCCTCGACACCCACTTTCAGTTCCGAGCTCAACTTATTAAAACCTGCTGCCCCTCCTGCCACTCGCTGTAACACACCCACTTGTCCCTCGTGCCATCTCCCCACCGTCAGGCATCTGCAGGGGACATCTGAGTGCGGCGAGAGAAAACAGAGCCGCCGACAGGTCTTCCGGGAAGCTCACAGGCACACACAGCACATGGACCCAGGCCAGCGGAGCAGCCTTCGGCACCTCTGATCCACCCCTCCTTCCCCACCCTCATCTCAGTGACATGTGGCTTTCCCAAGGCTGTCGTGGCCATGTGCTACAAACTAGGGGGCTTAAAACATTACAAACTTATTCTCTCACAGTTCAAAGCCTGGAAGTCTGAAATCAAGGTGTCTGCAGGGCCCAGCTCCCTCTGAAGTCGCTAAGGGAGGAGGCTTCCCCGCTTCTTCCAAGCCCCGGGAGTGACCGTTGATGCGGGTGTGAAGACGCTGTGGTCCAGTCTCTGACTCCATCTCCCCGCCCCCCGGTCATCTCCCTGCAGGTCTGTCTCTTCTGGTAAGGTCAGTGGTCACACCCCCAGTGACTTCCTCTTAACCTGATCACATCTGCAAAGATTCTGCCTCCAAGTAAGGTCACATTCATAGGGACTATGACTAGGACTTTGACACCTTTTGGGGGACACTATTCAACAACCCCCCACGGACAGGCTGTGCCATCCTGTTCCCTCTGCACTGAGCGCTTTCTCTCAGGGGACATCTGGCTCCCTGGTCCGTTCTAGGGGAAAAAAAGCCAAGAGTTTTCCGATGGCGAGTGAGGACCTCCAACATCTGGCAATATTTGCCTTCTCTCCTAACTCTCTGTCCCTCGCTGTCCCCACTATTTCAGCAAATGTGATGCACTTGACCTTGGGGCCATGCCCTGACCTCAATGGACATGCCCTGGACATCCTTCGGCCCCCGTCTCCTTCAAGTCTTTGTCCATAGGTCACCCAAATTCTCTTTCCCCTCTTTGACTTGATTTTTCATAACAAAGGTCCCTCTGTAACTTACAAAGAATATGTGTATTTATTATTTCTACTCATGGTGGTGCATTTCCCACCGCTAGGATATAAAGTCTTCATTGGGGACACTCACTGATTGTCTGGGACCTCGTGGGTCTTTAATAACCATTTAATTTGTCAGCACAGGCAAGAACACCTCCCAGTCATTTTTTCCAGTCTGTCCAATGTTTTGGAACATATGCCCCCTTGGAAAAAAAAATGACTGCTTTCGATTTTTGTTCAAAATGATGTAATGAGCCACAAATTAGGTATAGCAACTAAATATGTCAGTAAAAAAAATAATATAAAACAAACGTCAGAAGGCCAAGCTGGAATATATTATTTTGGTCAAGAGTGAAAGAGTTGATAGACATTGTGAATAAAATTTGTAGGAAAATGTGGGGCTGTTGAAAAGTTTTAAAAGTGCTCTTTTTGTAGAGAAGGGGGAGGTGCAATGTAGAGGAAGGGGAGCGAGAGGCACAGGCTGCCAGGGTGACGCGGGCGGCAGGGCATGCTGTGCGGGGCGGGGAACAGAGCCGACGCTCCGCAGTCACCGGACGGGGAGGTGGCCCCCAAACATCGTGAGCCACGGCGTCGCGCACCTGCAGCTCGTCTAGCTCTGCGCAGCGAATATACAGCCAGGAAAACACGTTTACGCGCTCTTACATGATAGACTTTTAAAATTTTTATTGAAGTACTGTTGATTTACAGTGTTGTGTTAGTTTCTGGTGTACAGCAAAGCAATTCAGTGATATATATATATTTCTTTTCGTATTCTTTTTCATTATAAACCATTACAAGGTATTGAATATAGTTCCCTATGCTCTACAGTAGGACCTTGTTACCTATTTATATGTAATGTAATGTTATACATTATAACAAATATATATTTATATAATAAATTTATAATATACGTATTCATTTTTGTTAATATAATAGATGTTACATAAACTATATGTAATAATATAATTTATTATATATAAGATAATAAAAATATAACATATAATGTTATCTATTTTATACATGATAGTATCTGCAAATCTGAACTCCCGATTTACCCCCCACCCCTCCTTCCCACTAATAACCATGTTTGTTTTTCTATGTCTATGAGTCTGTCTCTGTTTTGTAAATAAGTTCATATGTGTCTTTTTTTCCCTAGATTCCACATATAAGTGATATCCTATGGTATTTTTCTTTCTCTTTCTGCTTACTTCACTTAGTGTGACGATCTCCAGAGCCACTCACATTGCTGCAAACGGCATGCCATTTCAATTAGTGAAGTCAACGTAGCATGCACTGTTGTTGGTGCTCAGTATGCATGAAATATTTCTGCATCTCAAGACACGTTCTTGAAGCATTTATTTATTTTTCAATCTAAGTATCATTGAGACATATTCCTGCTTATTAAAAACATTGTTAAAAAAATTTCTGCACCTTGTTAAATTATATGAAGTGTCAGTAAATACTTGTTGATCAAACTTCAAACAGCAAATAGAACTTGGCAAAGGGGTTCAGGTGGCATCTGCAAGATTATATCACAGGGTCAGCAGATTCCTGCAGGAGATGTGGTCTCCTGTGGACTATCTGAAGTAAAGGTTCAGCTTCATAAATAAAGAACGTGATTAAAAAAATATTAAGAATGATGTTTTCTTTTAAACAGCATCCCATACGCAAATAACTTTCATAAAAGGATTTATATAAATACCACTGAAATATTCTAATACTCTAATTTGAAACATTCTAATTTGGAGTGGTTCAACATGACTCGGCACGACGGTAATGTGTGCGAATGCACTTTTCAATCTAGAACGCACCTGAGCACCTGCGGGGAGAGGTCAGCGTCAGGAAGGGTTGCTTGATCAGACAAAACACCAGCCTGACGTGCCACTGAGCTCAGATACGTGTGCTCAGCTCACGTGTACCTGTGGTTGTTGGGATCCCCCACCATGAGCTCCAACAAGTGAGTCCTATAGTTAAAACTGCCTTCCTGAGCTACAAGCGGGGAAAAACCAAGTAATCTGATTTTCATTTTGATTTGAGTGGAGACAACAGAGCTGTATACATGGCACAAACATCATCAGAGGTAAGTTAGTGTCCCTTTGGTGTAAGTTTAAAATCAGTGTCTTACATCTGCCCCATGTTTACAGTGGAAAATAAAGTTCTTCTAGCTGAGACATTCAAAATTGTTTCCGAGGAGCTAAATTATGTAACAGTGAGTACCCTCACAGAGGTGTTGCTGGCCGACAGTACGGCCAGACCTTAAAATCTGGGCAGGAAATTTCTTGTTAAACGTTAGGGCATGTGGAAAGTCTCAGCCGTTGTTTGCCTTGGAAATCTCCTTAAACTGAGGCACTCACACCACTTGATAAACAATGCAGCAGTGTCCGTGGAAAGATGTTTCAAGTCATCACTTTGCTTACTCATCTGAAGCCAGCTTCCCCAAAAACACACACTGCCTTCTACATTTCTTATCTGGGGCATTCTGCAGTCACAGGGACTCAAAACACAAGCATGTGATTCCTCAATGACAGGTTTGCCAACACAGTTAATGGTTTACTTACCCGCCTTGTGCAGAGATCCAGAACCATCCTCGCACCTGAGTGAATCAATGCTTGTGGAACAAGTGAACAGGTGTGGACTTCTCATCTGACGCTCCAGTGACTGGTGAGGAAGAGCTGACTTCAGGTCAAGCATCAGAATGGCACGAGGACGTCTGCACTAGTCACTTCAGGCAGCACCCGGCACGTGGCCCGGAACGCGGCAGGTTAGGGTCGGGGGTAATTCGCGAGGGTTCAGTAGTCCAGCCCTCTCCAGCCCTGTGACCTTGAGCAAGGTAATTCATCTCTCAGGGCCTCAGTTCCTTCACCGGTGACGTACACGTACCAACGCTGTACGCTTACAACATCAAGTGCCTGATGGGCACGGGGCTTGCCGCCCGAGGACCACGGAGCTCAGGACTTTGCAGACGGAGGAGGCTCCATTTCTCACACACGTGTATGCTGGCAATTTTAGAATTCTGAGGTGACACTGTGATTACCGCATCACACATCCACTTAATAGACGTCCGGGTGATATGCACATATGTATTTCTCATCAGTGGAGAATGAAGGTACTGCTTGCTGGTCTATATAGTTTTGATGTTATAAAAATGGCCTCCACATGGGCAAAGCTTGGAGATCACAGTTCTGCACATCACTCTTGAGTCGCGGGCTGGGGCCTGCAGTCCAGAGGGGCTGGATGCTCAAGTCCAGGGGGTTTGTCAGAAGAAGAGCCAGAATCCCTTTTTCGTGGTATGTCCATTTTCAGATGAAAACTTGAAAAACATGGTATTGGTCGTATTTCTTTATCAGCATACCACAGGGCTGATGTAAGAGTAATGCTTTTTCAAGTCTGAAAAGTAGCTGTTAAACTGCTAGTTCGGTCATCGGGGGCATGTGGGTCAAACGAGGTGTGTCCGGGCGGCGGGGCCGTTTCACAAGCCGACTGTGGCCGTGGGGCGCTGCTATTGTACAGCCTGGTTCAAACACTTAAGATGTGTATCCGCATCACTGATTCCTTTCCCAAAAACGTCCCCCCGTGACTTCATTAAGCGCAGCCCGAGCTTCTAAGGCAGGAGACGCGGTGCAACCACGGCCCAAGTCAAACAAAACCTAAGCGCACCTGTCAACAAGCATCCTCCTTACCGCCAGAACGCAGTCGCCCTGACTCGACCGAAAAGCTCACAGCTGGCTTAGCACCGTGCGGTCTGTGCTTCCCTCAGGAAGCCTCCGCGGAAAGCAACGTAAAGGGTGTGTAGCTTTTGTGTCGTGGTGCGTTGTGCCGCTCTGGTTCCTGATGCAAGGTGGAGTTTCTCGTTACTGAACGGTCATGCGCCAAGGTAGCTGGTGGCCGAACGGTCACTCGAATTCCGAACGGACTTCAAAGACCGGGATTCGTCGCTCCCCTGTACTGTCGCTCCTTTAGTCATCATTCACTCAGATCCCTGAGAAACGTCTGCACACGCCTCATTTGCCGTCAGACTTCGAGGATTATACAACACCGTTTTCCGGTCTTTTTTTTGAACACCTGAACCTTTCTACGAGCAGGTCTGAGCATCATCAGTGACGATACACTAGGCGTTGACAGTGGCCGAGCCGACACGCCAAAGACGCGGTGTCCTCAGTGCGCGGTGCAGGGGTTTTAGCTCTGCCCCCGGTTCAGATCTGCGATTTGCTAGCTCAGAAGGAAACGCTCTGCATACACATTTTATGCCACAAGCATAAATATAGCAAATGTGAAGCCCGTGCATAAATGGTTTTCCAAGGAGTAATACTGGGGGGAAACCTGAAAACTTCTTGCCGGGCTCCCCCGGTACCCTGTGGTGCCACTCGCTCTACACGGGGCTTTAACGCCCGTGGGAAGAGGCACTAGATTTCCCACACCGCCAAGCAGACCGAGAGGAGTTTCAGACCCCCGCCCCCGGCCCCACAGGGGCCCAGGAAGCGCCCTCGGACTGGCTCTGTCGTCTTCACAGAGATTCGTGTAAGACACCGAAAAGTACCTAGAAAGCCACGTGTTTTAAAAGTTGAAAACTGTGAGTTTGTCTTCTCAGGTAATCTTCATTAAAAAAGGAAAAATTTCCATCTCAAGAGACCTGTCCTACACAGATGTGGACACGGACACTGAATGCAAAACAGCAAAAGATGCGTTAAAATTATGGGCATCCGTTATGATAGCTCACAGAGAAAAAAATGTGACAATGAGTGTGTATATGTCCCATGAATGACTGAAAAATTGTGCTGAACACTGGAATTTGACACATTGTAAAGTGATTATAAATCAATAAAAAATGTTTAAAAAAAAATTATGGGCATCCGGCCCCATGACTGATGTGCACGGAGAGCCTGGATCTGGGACCCAAAGGAGGGGACAGGATTTGGGGACCTCTCGGTCTTTCCAGGCTCCGTGCTGCTCCGTCATCAAGGTCTCCCAGAGCCTGGCGGCCTGGCTCGAGGTGGGGTATCCAGAAAGGTGGGGCAAGTCCAAACCAACAAAGAGATTCCCGGGCTTTTTTTTTTTTCCCCACTTTTTTTCTTTGGTGGAGGAGGGGCATAATTGTAGCTATGAAAGTCAGGCAGAGAGGTCTCTGACACCCACAGCCCTGTTCCCCTCTACAGTTACACATCACACGACTACGTTGTAACATCCAAACCAGGAAATACACATCTCTGTCCCGTGCAACGCGCATTTCATCACCCGTAAATTTCTGTGTGTGACTGTTCCACCCGTTAGTCACACAGAGGGCTGGCGCAGAAAGAGAGACAGGGTGCAGGTGAGGAGGGGCCCCAACACTTCTCGTCCTCATGTCTGCAAGGGTCTTTATACCGCCTTGGCACCTGCTTCTGACCAGCCACGGCCCCATGACTGAACACGCCCTGCATACTCACCTTGCAAAGGAAAAAGAGGGGCTTTTCTTTGACTGACAGTGTTCCCCTGGGAGAAACAGTGGGAAGGGGGTTGACATGGAGAATAGTACCTCAATCATGAGAAGATTATGGGGTAGGACCCAGGGAGGTGGGCCAGGGTGCTGGGGTGGGGAGACTGGTTAACGATGTACGCTGCTCTTTGGGGTCCCCAGGCCCTGAAACGTGCACACACTAACTTAACAAATAAGATCAAGTCGCTTGTTATCTACACCTGTACCAAACCACCTGTTTACCCAATGTCACTAAATGACATTTTCCCTCATGAGAATTAAGTTGTCTGGATGAGTAAAGGGGAACCCTTTAACACCTGGTGTGTGAGTTTGACCACTGAATGGAACATTTTCTAAACTCAGATGTGGGTCGCTCTACTTCTTAAACAATATATCTCTTACTTACAAACATGTCTTGTTGACACAGCGTGTGCTAGAAAGAACGTCACCCACTGTGGTTCTGGAAGACACTGGGTTCCTGCAGCCCTTTGCTTCCATCAGGCTGAGCTGCTGGACAGCCCAGGAGGGTTCAGCCACCCCCTTGCTCTTAAGGGTTGCTGTTTTGCCCTAGAAGCACCTAGGAACATCTAGAACGCACAGCTCTGGCTCCCCTGCCGACCCCTGCTCTCACTGGAGCAGACTCTCCTTTATCTTCACCGTCTATTTTGCAACATTAGAGACCTACCTAAGGTTTTGTTTGTGAATAGCACCTGCTGATGAGAAATATTTTGAAAACCAACAGATCAGACCATCTCTTTATGATCCTGTGAATCAACCTTGCCCCCAGGCAGGGCTCACAACTGCAATACTGAGATTCTCTAGCATTTTCAATATTTTCCCCCATATTTAAATATTCAATGTTCCAGCTGCTCCTCACTCCCCGTCTCTCCCACCAGTTGTTGGTGATTTCTGGTGAGAACTGGGCTCAGCCAGAGGCAGTGGCCCCGTCTCACTTCCTCCTCCCAGACCACAGACTCCCCTGTGAGCAGCGCTGCTGTTCCCTCTTACAGGGAGGGTAGGATTTACCGATGAATATTCAATCGTGGTTCAAATCAATGGAGGCAAAACGTGCATTGCCTGAATGAAGAGTCCGGAGGTATCCAAGAGTTGCTTTGAAAAATCCCCCCATCTGCACAGAGTGGAATGAGGAAACACCATGCTGACGGGTAAGGAAATATGTAACATGTCTTTCTGTAAAATTAGCTAAGAGATTAGTGGGTGATGCAGCGGTCTGTCCATTGCTTTCTTCTCCAGGATGGAGTGGGCACCCTGGTCCATCTGTGCCTTTTCACCCAACAGCACTGTTCACCCCTACATCCCTCCCTCCCTCTGTCTCTCTGTCTCTCTCTCTCTCTCTTTCTTTCTTTCTTTCTCTCAAAGGAAACAACTTGTGCCTCCTCCTGCTGCTGGGTTTCCTGGTTTGCTGATGCAACAGAAATGAGCCATATGTTTAACCATTTCAAGAATATGTTTTGATACGGTTTTTGGGCAATGTACTCCAAAACCCACTCTTTTCCCCCTATTGTCATCAAAAGCACATCAGTCATTCAAAAGTCCACAAAAGATAATTGCTGGAGAGGGTGTGGAGAAAAGGAAAACCTCCTACACTGTTGGTGGGAATGTAACTTGGTGCAGCCACTATGGAGATTCTCAAAAAACTAAAAATAGACTTATCATATGACCCAGCAATCCCACTCCTGGGCATGTATCTGAAGGGAACTCTAACTTGAAAAGGTACATGCACCCCAATGTTCACAGAAGCACTATTTATAACAGCCAAGACATGGAAACAACCTAAATGTCCATCAACAGATGACTGGATAAAGAAGCTGTGGTATATGTATACAATGGAATACTACTCAGCCATAAAAACAAATAAAATAATGCCATTTGCAGCAACATGGATGTCCCTGGAGAATGTCATTCTAAGTGAAGTAAGCCAGAAAGAGAAAGAAAAATACCATATGAGATCGCTCATATGTGGACTCTAAGAAGAGGACACTAATGAACTCACCTACAAAACGGACACAGACTCGCACAGAGTAAATCATCTCATGGTCACTGGGGGAAATAGTGCAGGAAGGGATAAACTGGGAGTTTGAGATTTGCAAATATTAACTACTATATATGAAAATAGATTTAAAAAATTTCCTCTGTACAGCACCGGGAACTATACTCAATATCTTGTAGTAACCTATAATGAAAAATAATATGAAGATGAATATATACATGGGTGTGTGTGACCGAAACATTATGCTGATCACCATTGTAACTGACTTTACTTCCATTTTCTAAAACAAGGCACATCAGGCTCCTGAGGACAAAGCACCAAAACAGGGTTTAATCCAAACTGCTCTGAATGATGCATCTTAGCAGAGCCCCAGGCACACCTAGTATTAAAAACTACACCTCTGATGTTATGAGATTAAAAATCTGGCACATTCCCTGGATAATGGATCATATAATTACATTTCCTTTGAAAACACTTGTGTTTTATTTCAGGTTTTAAATAGCACCCTCACTCGTGGCCTAAGTCAGTGGGAAATACATTAATGGCCAGGAAAATCAGTCACGGAACCATCCCAAGAAAGCACCCACAGAACAGCTTTATTTTCACCCAGCAAGCCTTTGATTGCGACATGATCTTTCACTGAAAGTAAAATTATGGCACAACCACTCAGGGAAACAAATGGTCCATCTATGCTTTTGCTGGTCCAGAGTAGGAGAGAGGGCAAGGGGCAACAGCTTTGGATTCTATAAAATAATTAACTTTCTAAACACATAAGTTCTTATTTTCTGGCTGCCTGCAGATTCATCAGCACCTGTAAAAGCAGCATTTTGCACACTTGCCTCGTTACCGTGTGAGAGTTTACAGCTTTACCGGAATTCTTTGTCTGCTCCCTAAGCCAGCACAGAGCTGTTCCTCGGGTGCTGGGCCTTTGTGCTCTGACCCACTCAGAGTCCTTAAAGGGTGTTTTAAAAATTATACTTACTTTTTTCCTCCTCAGAATCATGAAGAGTTTCTCTTTGGTATTGTGTGCTGTTCTTTCACATATATAAGTGATAAAATTATTCAAAGAGTTGCTTGCTGTCCATCAAAGACTAGCCATCCAGTCAGGGAAGAGCCATGACCAAATCTGGGAGAAAAGAGACCACGCTGTCATCTGGGGAGGATGGCCGTCCACCTTGTGACGGGAGCACACTGCTCTCTGAGGTTTCCCACTGCCCTGTTCTGCTGCGTGGCCTGCTGGTCAACCAGCGTCTCCCCTTCCTCCGGTCACGAGGTTGCCCTAACCACATCGCCTGGCCTTTCTGGCTGATAACCTCAGCCTGTCCGTCAAGCTTTTCCAGCCTACCTGTGCCGACCAACCAGAGACAGCACCTTGGACAAGGGGCAGATGCAGGTAAATGTCTGTCACCTCGGGTCTCCTGCAAACAGGAGAACCAAGAACGGCCCCAATGAGAAAACAAAAGTGAACGTCAGTTTGGAGACGGAGTGACTGGCTGGAGAAACCCAGTGATGACGCTTAAAAAAAGAGAGAGACAGAGCTGTGTCACCAGGCAATCTTGAGAGGGGAGAAGCAGCGTGGAGGCTACTGCCCACCCCTGGGCCTTCCTCTGAGCAGCGTGGCCCTTCCTTGGACAGTCCCCCTCTCCAGCCCCTTCTCGGTTCCAGCCCCCAGTTTCTCATCCTGTCTCCCCGGGAGCGGGAACCTCATTCCTTGCCCCTCTTCCTCCTCGTCGATGCTGCCTGAGGTTGGATGCCCAGCCGCTGCCCTGAGCTGACTCGTCACCTGCGCAGCCCCGGGCCACCCTCATCACCAGCTCACAAAGAAGCAGTTACTCATCCTCCATCACAGAGGCAGAGGCTCAGGGCAGAGGTAACATGTCTTGATGCCAAATAAGGAGCAGAACCAGTAAAAACCGATGCAGAGCTGCTTCCGAGCAGTCCCCTAGACTGCCTCTCCCTGCTGCCTTCTGAGCTCAGCTGTGAGGCTCCCGTGGCCCCTGGACCATGTCCAGGGATGACCAGGTGCCATCAGAGACCAGGACCGAGCAGGTACGTGCGGCCTGCCTTCAAGCACAGGGGAAGTCGAAATACTCCTCTGCATGGTCTTTATCCAAACCCCCCAAACCCTATTTCTGAACATTTCTCAGCCATTAGTTAAAGTAAATTTTTTGCCTTTACAAACATAAAAACATATTCATAAAACATCGCAAACTTGATTTCCCATTTTTACCATTGGATTAAAAAACATGAAATTCTAACCTTTTTTGCCTTCAAATGTACTCTTCTTTCTAGACACTGATGACGGTTACAAGCAGAAAAACCTTAGTGCAAAAACAAGTGTAACCAGAACAGTAAGAGGCCTGCCGCGGCTCGGCGGCTGAGGTCGGAAGCGCTGTGTCTGCTCGCTCGCTTGGTCTGTGGCCGCTTCGCAAACCCGAAGCCTTCCAAGGCACCAAAACCCGCCGTCCTTACGTGCTTGCAGGATAGACGCACTTGTTTCCGACATAGTTCAGCATCGAAGGGCAGTGGAAGTGATTCCATTTGCTATTTGGGCGTCTTGTTTCAGAGACTTGTAGGAAATCAGAATTCCCACAGGAGAAGTTACTCCGTGTATCCCAGATGGCACTTGCGGTATAAAGCTAGGAAGCGGAGCGACAGGGCCGCTGTAAACGCATCGTTGAATGTGCCGCTCAGAAACCCACTTTTGAGCACAGCGGGCAGCGCTCCGGGTTCACCAGCATTTCAGTCCTGTTCAGTGATGCACAGCGTGGGCCTCGGGAGATGCGGTCCTCATCGTGGCCTTTCTGGAATCCTTTGCCATCTGAACGTATAACCTTGTCTCTGCTTTGCTGGGCTTTGCTCACGGGACTATGTGGAGTTAATGCCGAAAGGAATGTAGCATTTTATTAAAAACAGAGTTAAGCTGTCACTCTAGAATCTGAGTCAAATCATTCAAACATCATAAATGCAAGGACTAAAGAGGACCTCGAAATCCACGTAGCAGCCTCGCTGTAGAGGCAGAAGCTGGAGGCGACGGCTTGTTTGGGGGGCGGTGGCAGCCTGTCACCCTGTTGCTTGTTTCTCCTATTGTTACTAGATACTCTCCTGCAACATCTGCCCTTAGTGACGCAGCACAACAGACCCATTTTTAACAGGGCGCACGTTGCAATAAGAGACATTGTTCTAAAATCATGAGAGAGCAAAGTAAAAATTCATATAGAGTGACCAGCTTTTGCTAAAATGTGAAATTGTGGGGGTTATGATAGGCAACATTAAAGTTTCAACAACATCTGTCACAGAACTTGGCAGTGCAGCCGGCTGATAGAGGACTCGGCCCAGAAAGGCGGCCCCCTTATAACTAAGGGAGCCAACATCCGGGGGACAGAGGCACAGGAAGCACTTAAAAGCCGTAATTCTGGACGACAAGAGACCCTGAGGAGGAAAGAGGAAGACTGTGCGGAGTGATTAGCCGGCGCATGGAGACGGCAAGGCCTCCCTGCTTCCTGTGGTCAAGGACGTGGGGGCTTAGCCGGGGGTGGGGCGCGGGGGCAACTGCTGACGGGTGTCAGCCTCCTGCCGAACGAGTCCCGGGCTCTTGTTCTTCTCAAATTCTTCCTGAAGGTGAAGGTTTGTTGAACACGTAGAATGTGGCAGGTACCTCGCGGGTGCTGGGGACACAGGGCTGCAGGGCTGACCTCTGCTCCAGGACCCAGGTAGGATGGGACAGGCAGGTGAGAGCCACCTGATGACATCGCCATCCCGTCTGAAGGGCCTCAGGAGTGGGGATGTTTGCCCAGAGGTATTACCTGAACCGACTCACAGAAAGAACCGCACAGCTGACAAGCAGAGGGACGCCCAGCCCCGAGCGACCCCAGGCGATGGCCGTGCCCGGCCCCCGTCTGAGCTCCAGAAGAAGACGGGTGACAGAGGCAGTCCTGAGCCCTGTCCGCAGGACAGCCGCTGCCCTCCCTGGGGCTCGGCCCACCCCTTGGCCCACGCACGTCCTCACCCAAAATGTTCACGGTCATCATCTGGGAAGGGTTCACGCAGGTTGAAGAGGGAAGGTCAGCTGACGCTCGGGGGCCAGCCCTGGATGCAGACACACCTGTTTGCAGATCTGGTCTAAACCCTTCTCACTGGGAACAATTGCATGTTGTTTTATTTGGCTTCGCTCTTTACTCGGAGGAAAGTCCTGCTTGTTTGGGTGGTGACGTTCACGCTGCAGCTTCTCTCCGGCTGTAACTTGAGAGGGGCAGCTGGCCGGGCCCCCGGCGGCCCCGAGCCGCAGGCGGGCGGCACCAGCGCCGGTGCGGACAGAGCACGGGCAGCGCCAGGGCCCGCGGGGCCAGCGGACGGAACGCGGCCTGAGTGACGTCGAGACTGGCCACCCAGACACGCAGCAAGCAGAGCGCCCCTTTTTCACGGTTATGGAGCTAATTGAAAAGCTTGAACTTGTCAGATTTATATTTGAATGTTATATTTGATTATTATATTCGAAAACTAGCTGTTTCGCTGGTGTTTCTTTTGTCGTGGAGAAACCGTCTAGACTTGCCCTCTACAGACTTCGCTTGACGATGTCGCCCGCGCCCCGCCCCGCCCCGCCCCGCCCCGCCCCACGGCCCACCCCCTTTCTCAGCTTTGCTCCCACGCCAGCCGCGTGTGCAGGGCTGCGCCCCCCCCGCGGCGGCTCGCCGGTGGTCTCTGTGCTCCACCTCGTCGTGCCTCCTGAGCCCTGACCCCGACAGCCTCCGATATTTTGCCGTCTCCACGGTCTTGCTTTTCCAGGATGTCACATGGTTGGAATCACGTATCGCGCAGCCGTTGCAGACGGCCTTCTTTCACTCCGCCACTTGCACGTACGTTCCCGCCTTGTCGCTCTGCGGGTGGATGGCTCACTTCTCTTAATCCCTGAATAACTGACGGAATGGACCAATTCTGTTGACCTGTCTTCTTTTGAAGTGAAGACAATGCCCGTTTTGGAGGGAAGTAAAAGCAAAATGCTTTCTTCCTTCCATTTCTTTTTGTTTCTCTTCTCTGCTGCCTTGTTCCAAGGGAATAAAATGCTTACATGTAATGAAACTGCAAGTTGGTGAGCAGCGGGGTCACCGAAGTGTAAGTTTGTACGTTCCTGTTTTGATGGTGGGGCTGCCCCAAGGGCACATATAAATACTTCGTGACCTCACTTATTAAAAATAGAGCAGTAAGCTAGGTCCCAACTGCCCTCTCGCAGGATGGCCTGGAACGCTGCCTGCAATTACTGCGTTGCATTCCGCAGACACGCTCCAGGACCTGAATCATTCGAGGTGTTTTATTCACCACTCATCTTCCCAGTTATACGAGACCTAATGCTGGGCAGATACACCCTAGTTCCGGAAGAAATCTCCAGCACCGAGATGTCCAGGCTGAGTCAGGGAGAAGGCAAACCGGCCAGACATCTGCCAAGTGGCACTGAGCCTTCACGCCCAACCCGCCAGCACCAAGCCACTGGCCATCCCCTGTCGGATTTCAGCCTTTAAAATATGCAGTACTTTGTTCTGTAAAAAGCTGTTTGAATGAAATGCTTCTAGCGAGTGCTACTCAGCCAAGTCAAAGGAAAATAAAATGGATCTCAGAACACAGGCAAATACCAGCCTAAGTGTGCCCGCCCTTCAGAAGGAATCCAGCCTTCCCCATAGTTGGGAAGGGCGTAGATTGTGCAGGATGCTCTGAGAGAAACCACTGGTGACTGAGGACGACAGCACCCTCCTCCCCAGGTCCCCCTCCCCACCCTCTGGAAATCACTGTTTTTAGGAGTTTGGCTTTTTCAGATTCTGAAGATAAGGCTAGCACTGACTTTCTCCGTCCAACTGATGTCACCTAGCACACCACAAGGTCCATCCATGTTGTTGCAAATGTCTTTAGAAAGAGTTGGACATGTCCTGGTTCCGCACCCTGATGGAGACACACCTGAATCAGAGGTAGACCCTCAAGGCCCCTGAACAAAGACGGAAGGAGCACACGGGGTCGGCGTAGGGGGCGCAGGGAGCACAGAGACACTTCCTCGGGGGAAGGCAGAGGAGAGGGCAGGTCCAGCTGAGTCATCGGAGGGTTCCAAGACGTGGGACACGGAAACAGGTGCCCAGAAAACTGGGCAGAAATGGCCTCTTCTTGAATGTTCTAACTATACATTTATAAACTTTGTTGAAATTTAGAAAACATGTTAGAAGAATGGAGGATAAAAATAAGGCCAGTGTTGTGGGTGGTTTTGGTTTTTGTTATAATTCAGCAGGAATGGGTGCAGGGTGTTCCTGAAAGGGGAATGGCTTCACTGGAAGCCCCGAGGTGGGGGGGTGAGCCCCGAAGGACAGCAGTCAGGGGAAACCTCACTGACCACGGGGCTGCCCGACTAGGCCTGTATGCTGGAGGCTCTGACGTGCTGGGGAACAGTGTGGACGTGATTCCGTAGGACATGGTGGTGTGCGGGAGGGTCGTTTTAAGGCTCTAGGGAGGGCTGTCCGCATGCACTTGCAGAAGCTGAAACCATGGGCCATGTGTGTGGGGCCTCCAAGAAGACCCACAGAGGGTCCTGGGGGTTGTCCTAGGGGGTCACCCTCCCTGACCCAGAAGACGGCGGTGAGCTCAGAAAGGAAGATACGAAGGAAGAGGCATTGACTGTTCCATGAGTTTTCATAGAAAATACTTCCTTAATTTCCTACTGTTCTTCCATTTGCATCGAAGCAAAATAAGTCATTAGGATACTGGTATACTTTGACATCGACCAAGGAAGTTCAGAAGTTAAACGTTAATGTTTGAGAATCAAAATTAGCATATGACTTTTTATTTTTTATTAAAGAACAGTCCGTTTGCAATGTTATTTCAATTTCTAGTGTACAGTGTGTTTCAGTCATACATATACATACACATATTTGCTTTCATGTTCTTTTTCATTATAGGTCACTACAAGGTATTGAATATAGTGCCCTGTGCTGTGCAGAAGAAACTTGCTGTTTGTCTATTTTATATCTAGTAGCTAGTATCTGCAAATCTTGAACTCCTAATTTATCCCTCCCCAGGCCCTTCTCCCCAGGAACCATAAGTTTGTTTTCTGTGTCTGTGAGTCTGTTTCTCTTTCGCAAATAAGTTTTGTGTCTTCTTTTTTTTTTTTTTTTTTTTGATTCCACATATGAGTGATATCATACGGTATTTTTTCTTTCTTTTTCTGACTTACTTCACTTAGAATGACAATTATGTCACTGCAAATGGCATTATTTTAGTATTTTTTTATGGCTGAGTAGTATTCTACTGTATAAATACACCACAACTTCTTTATCCAGTCCTCTGCTGACGGACGACATACAACTTGAGAGCAGTACATTTTATTGTTTCTGAAGCAGCCCCTGTGTTTGGTGGAAGTCTAAGGCATGGGCAGGCTTCACGCACTGTCTGCACCACATACTTCCTCGTTTGCTTTAGTGGCAATGCCCTTCCCGGGAATTCTCTTACTTATAATACCCTTTCTGGAAAATCAGCTATGGGACTTTAAAGTTTGCTCACTTATTAGATAAGTAAGTAAATAACTCATTTATTTCTTCCCAATTTCATTTCCAGGAGAAGAAAACATTTATTTCCTTTGTCAAGCTCCTTTCTTGGGGAAATTCCATCCCTAAACATTCATAGAAGAGTTAAAACTTGTCTGTTTTCCGATCTAAAAGATGAAAAATTCTTTTTTCTATCACCGTTTCCTGCCTTTAAGAGAATCTATCAGAGTGTCCCCACCAGCACGTTCATTGTTTATTTTCACACAGAAGGAGCTTTACTCAGTGATCAGCTTTGGCGCCCGAGCATTTACCTGTTTTGGAGACACTTACAATGAACTTTCCGAACATTCTTTCTTTCTTTGTCCCACCTGAAGAAGATACGCAAACCTTCCTGCTGCCCCATGGCTTCTCCTGGTTTCTTATTTCACGAGGATGAGGAAGCACCCGCGAGCTGTGGTGAATGAGACCGTGCCCCCAGAATGCCGGATTCACCACTGGAATCTCAAACTGGACGTGGCGGGAAGGGAAGGGAGGTGTGAACATTATTGATTCCCTGAATCCAATGACATTTCCAAAGGGGAAATGCATGTCCACAGTACAAGTAAACACTTCCACCCACGCAGCTTTGTTTTCTTTTAATTAAGGGGAGAAAATGAGCTCCCCGCCTCGGCCGGGGATTCCTCGGAGCCTCTTAATTTACGGCCGTGGGAGCCGGCTCATCTTGCTGGGCTGGTCCGTTTCGCCCCCTGATGGGTCCTTGGATGACGCCCTGGGGAGAGGGCCCGCCGAGCGCGCCGTGTCCGGCGCCTGCGGTGGTTCCTTTGCTGGATGGAGCGTCTGCAGAAAATCGCTTACGAAACGGAAATGACTTTTCCTACGTGTAGAAACTGCGGCACCGCGACGGCCCCACGTTTAAAACTCCATAAAGGGCTTTGAGAGCCTGGCTGTCTTCGCTGGTGTCCTCTCCACGGGGATGTTTCCAGGCCTAACTTTGTTCTCAGACCAAAGCCAGGCGCGCTCAGAGCCGGGCCCCTTCCCGGACCACCCGCCCTGCCCACGCGGGCCGCCGGGCCCAGGAAGGCCCCGCCGGGCGGTGCGTTTCCGCCGTCCTTTTATTTCGGGGCAGATTGGTGCAAGTTTAGTTTTCACCCTTTATTTCATTGCTTTCTTCTTTAGGAAATGCTGAGACTTATTTTGAAACTTCTTTGCCTCTTGTGTAAATTTCCCCACTTTTTCCCTTAAATGCCTTCTTCTGGATTTTAAAATACTCCCTTCTTTTCACCTTCGATGAAGGTGCTGTGTTTCTACAGCGATTTTTTTTTCTTAGTCCCGACCGCTGTCACCGCCTTCCCGAGCTGGACTAGCTCGCAGTCGTGTCACTCGGGGTCTCTCCTGTTACTCTCCTCGTCTCTTTCAGGGCCCGTTGAGGGGTGGCGGGTTCCGCTTCCCTTGGGTTTTGTGGGCGTGTCTCGCCGTCTGTAGGACCGTGGCTCTGTTCGTCGCCTGCCTTGTCTGAGAATGACGGAGTAGGGTCGTACTTCAGTCCTTTTCTGTTGCTCCTTTCCGCCGGAGGTGAGTTTTCCTGTTTTTGAGAAGATGGGTTTGAAGAACTTTTCCAGCTTCCTGGCTCTAGAGCGCCCCCTTCTGTTGTTGCCCTGAACGACCAGGGGGTCAGGGGTGGCCCCCTCTCCAACTGCCTCCGTCCCACTCGTTTCTGATTCTGTTCTGATTCTGCGCCGGACTCTGTCTGGAAGGGAGGGTGGCTGGTCAGTTGGAGAGGGGACCCGTGCACTCACCCACAAGCTGGGGTCTGCAGAGCTTCAGCTGTTTCCCCAGCCGGTCTCAGAGTGACCCTGGGGTTTTTTGGCGAGTGTCTCCAGGCTCTGTTCTCCTGTCCTGTATCCACAGCTGTCCCGCTGCCTCCCTCTGCCTCCGCCCTGGCAGACAACGACCCCACTCGAGTCTCCCGGGGTCACTGGTCCCTCTGTGGCACTCTGAAGACCATGGAGGTACCTTGCCACTAGTCTTGCTGCAAATGTGGTTTGTGCAACTTCTGTGCTTCTCTCTTAGTTGTACTAGGAGCTTTTCACTGGGGAACGGGTCAGAATTCAAGGCAGTTTACAAACTACACTGCCACCAGCATCTGCCAAAAGAATTGTTTTTAAAGGTTTTGCAATCTATATGCATTTTAACATACTTTTGGAATTAAAGGCTAAGAAATACTTCGCAGCCAGCTGCTGGTTTATTGGGGGAAATGGTAATCTGTCAGAATGATAATACTAAATGTAGTATATTTGACTATTTGAAAGAGTCAAATTATAAACCTATGTAGAGAATATGGTGAAAAATCCAGTGTGGCATCTTGGCAGATTAGGGAGGAGTTTAAATATGGGGTAAAACATTTTCTTCCTTTTAACTTGTTTGGGATTTTTTTTTTTAATGGTTTTCATCACCATTAACAATATCAGTTTAATCTTATTCACGCTGAGGATTTGCAACTGCCTACTTGAGAAATCAGTGAAGTTGGGCTTTAGAGACAGAGTGTGAAGAGGAGAATTCCAGATCACACACCACACAACCGCACACACACACACGGGTACACTCACACTTGCACACACGGGCACACACACTACTTTACGACTTTCTCTTAAATCTACACAACAAGTATCCTTTTATGGTACATCGTGAAGATCGCTGTGCTGCTTTCCTTCATTCTATTAACACAGACCAATTAAGTTAATGCAGCCCCTGGCAAGTCTTAATTCCTGGAAGATCATATTTTATTGGCCTTCTTACATTCACTCTCATCTTTACTAAGCTGGAATGAAAGTGAAACCCATTATGGATATTACAAGAAGAGCTGCCTTGGTGAACAAAAGAATGTTCTTCCACTTTCATTTTCCCCACAAATAGAGATGACTCTTTGCTGGGGTGGGGACTTAAGACGCCACCTGCCAGAGACCTTGAGGTTCAAGGACTCCTGTCTACTCCTTTCCTAATTTTCATACCAGCCAGGGCCCATTCCCAGAGTCTGGTTTTGGCCGGCCTTGGGCATTGATGCTTTGGGGTTTTAAATCTCCACATGTGAGTCTAATCATAGCCGGGGTGAGAATCGCTGATATAGAGCATAGACCAGGACGAGGAGGCTAAGAGAAATAATAGGCTTTAAGCAGATTGCAAAGGAACATGACTGTCTTTCTTAGGCGTTTGGACCTTGGTCGATAGGTAATAGGGAGACACTGCATGCTTTTAATTAAGGGAATTACAGGATTACGTATATTTTGGAAAAACAACAGATTTCAGTGTCCTGGGGCTGGGGGCAAGAATCCAGTTAAAAGCTACAACAGAGGTTGCAGGAGATGGGGGTCTGCAGTGGTGCCACATGGTTCCAGGGAGAGAGGAAGGCGTGAAAAAACCTGCTTGGGGAGGGGGGAGCACAGAGGAGCCCTGTGAAGCCATGCAGCTTGGGACTGGGGGAGGAGGGGGTTTTAGGACTGGGGGAGAGGGGGTTTTGGGACTGGGGGAGGAGTTTTAGGACTGGAGAGGGGGTTTTAGGACTGGGGGAGGGGTTTTAGGACTGGGGAGGGAGTTTTAGGACGGGGGGAGGGAGTTTTAGGACTGGGGAAGGGGTTTTAGGACTGGGGAGGAGGTTTTAGGACTGTGGGGAGAGGGGTTTTGGCTCCCTGGGTAGTTATGACATGATTTGACTTAGATAGAACCGCTGAGCTTGGGTCACACCTATGATGGGAAACGAGTAGGAGTTAAAGTCGACCTGTGAGGGGCTGTCGCCACCCGGATAGTGAGATACTATTCAGTCATAAAAAGGAATGAAGTTCCAAGATGCTCTGACATAGACGGACCTTGAATGCCTTACACAAAATGAATTCACCCAGACACAAAAGGACCAAGAGTGTAGGGGGGTGACCCTTCTGGCAGCAAAAGGGGTCAAAGTATGAGGGTCGGGCTTTCCCTGTGAGGGAGTGAGGGCGGCTGCAGAGGAAAAGACATTTGGATCTGGAAATGGCAGGCTTGGAGTCAGGTTTGTGGGGCAGGGGGGAGCTGGGAGTCTGGATGCAGGAGCCCGGGCAGCATCCAGTCCCACTCACACGTTCTGACCCTGCAGTCGGCAGGTGGTGCCTGCAGGCACACATGGCCTAGTTGACAGATCTGGGAGTCCCCTGGTAAGGCGTTTGGTGTCAGGAGGGACTTGCAGGAGGGGGGACGCCTGGCCTCAAGCCTGCATCCTGAGGCGGGTATGAGAACAGGGAGGCTCAGGGAGGTGCACCAAATACCCGAGGTTCCCAACAGGAGCACTGGACAGCTTAGGGCCCCAGTTGTTTACCTGTGAATGGCAGAAATGACCTCTCAGCCACAGTAAGGTGGGGCGCTCCGAGCAGAAGCAAGAGCTGCGGGCTTCGAGGGGCCACCTGAGTTTCTTCCCCACTTCCGGGGCTGATGCTGGAACTGCCGCCGGAGCCTGTGGGGATGGATCCCTGGATCACAGGCAAGCAGGTGGGAGGGGTCCGCTGGGCTCGGGACCTGGACCAACTACTGCGTCTGCCGAAATGCCATTCCTTGGCCTTGTGGACCATGGTATTTTTCCTATGACTCTAGTAAGCACCAAGCTTTCGAAACCTCTCTCTAAATGGCCTGAACCATCACCAACTTCCAGGAGAATCACATCCTTCGACTTTCCTCCCCAGACGACACTGAAGGCATGTGAGTGTCTTACCGCTGCTGGAATGAATGACGCAAGCCTGGCGGTGAGTTCCTGCGTTTCCTCTTAGTTCTGCAGGCGGTGGGTCTCATCGGGCTACAGCCGAGATGCCAGCGGGGCCGCACTGCATGGACCCCCTAACCTCCCCGAAGCCAGCAACGGGCAGCGGAGCCCGGCTCACGTGGGCTCTCCGACTCCTCATCCCTCTGATCGCGCTGGGCCGCCTGGATAACCCAGGGCCCTCCCCATCTCAGGCTCAGCTGATTAGCAACTCTGTTCCCTCCCCATCCTTGAGCCCTCGACTTGCCCTGGCCCCACATGTCCTGGAGACGGACAGGGACGTCTCTGGTGCCCATGACTCTGTCTACCACCAGAGGCTCTGTGGCTTCCTAAGGAAACTGACCTTTCTAAAGTTCACACATCTGAGAGGCCGTTTTAGTGTGCTGATTAATGGAAAAGCCTATACCTTCTTCTGATTGGCTGAAAACCAAAGAATGGATGCTTTACTTACCATGAGAATTCAAAGGGAAATAAAACTAGGACCAAAATAAGGGGGTGATGGCTCATTTGTCGCTGAATTATTAACTAATCAGATTTAATGACAGCCAAATCAGATAGGCTTCTAACATTTTCAGGAAAAGACAGATAATAAAGGAGCTAAATGTGAATATTACAAGAATGTGTCTTAACATGTCATTGTGGTTTTTTAACTTCTATCAGCGAGGTTGAATAAACAGAATATTAGGAATTTAGATAATATGCTTAATCAATAATTAACTTTCATATATACACACATAGGTTTACACAAATAGCATAATTGCCCAGGCAGCATGGTTATTTATTTATAATTCTATCTTTCCACATCTATTGTGGGTACATCCCGTTCTACAAAATCATGTGATAACTCCTTGTTAGGAGATAAAAAATTTTACTCGTAACAACTGTAGCACTGCATATCTTAGGGAAAATTGTCTGGGGCCATATAAGTGTGAACCCTGCTGAATTACACAAAGTTAATCATCTTCTTTACTGATAGCTGGCTTAGACACTTTGACATACTGATGACCATGGTAAATTTCACAGAGGGGCCTCTGGTATGTGTCATCTTCAAAGCTTCTTTGAAGACAAACCCCTTCTTGCGTAGTGAAGATGCTAAGGTGTTAACCAACCAACATTTTTCATGGGTAAGATTACATGGGGCAGTCTGAAATCTATGAAATATAAATATATAAATGGAATTCACATGTGAATAGAATTTATATGCAAGTGGAATTTATTTATATATATATATATGTACATATATATATGTAAAGAGATACGTACAGAAAGATTTACCAAAAGTGAAGAAATCCAAATGCAGACATTCCCAGGATGCAATTAAATGCAATGTAAGTGCTGGTTATGATGCTAGAATGACAACCTCTAGACTGTGAGCTCATCATCGCACTGTAAGGATACAGCTCACAGGTAACCGAGGTGCGCTGACCGAACAGAAGGGTGTAAAGCCAGGAACATGGTCTCAATAAATGCTTGTTGAGAAAACGAATTAATAAATGAATAATTTAAGATTAAAATTTAGCTGAGGAGTTCAATATAACCTACTTGAAAGTTGTATTAGTCTGAGTTCTCTGGAGGAACAGAACCAGCCAGATGGATGGTTGGATGTGTAGCTAGCTAGCTAGACAGATATATGGATAGATGCGTAGGTGGCTAGAAGTCCCCTGATGTGCCACCTGCAAGCTGGAGACCTAGGAGAGCTGGTGGAGTAATTCAGTCCAAGTCCAAAGGCTTGAGTACCAGGTGCACAGGAATCGCAGTCGGAGGGCAGGGGGCCACAACACGCCCCAGCTGTACCAGGCAGGCCAGAAGGAAAGACAGCAAACTCCTCCGTCCTCTTCTTTTGTTCCGTTCAAGCCCTTAGTGGACTAGCTGATGCCCCCTCCCCACCACAGAGGGGAGGGCGAGCTGCTTTACTGAATCCACCAATTCAAATGCTAATCTCATCTGGAAAAGCGCTCACAGACACACCCAGAAAGAATGCTTAATCTGGGCCCCCCACGTCCAGTCCAGTTGACACATGAAATGAACCATCACAAAAGAATCTGGTAGCGTGCTGGTCTTCGAAGAGCTGATCTCACAAGATAGAAGTGCGAAGTCTTCGTGAGTGACGTGGGCTGTGGCCACGGTCTTGAAAGGCCACAGAGCTTAGCTCATTCTGCAGAAAGGGAGACAGAGGAGCAAACTCAGGGCTGATAGAAGTCAGGAGACCTGCCTCTTTGCAGTAATCATTACCTTCTCCATATTTATGGGTACCGTTCCAGGCACTTTATCTATGGAGTCATTTAACATTGTGAGGTGCTGTGATTAAACCCACTTCACCGGAGAGGAAACTGAGGCAGTGAATGAAAGAGATGTAGATTTGAACCTTGAGTCAAGGTTTCCAGCCTGGTGCCAGGTGGATGAGAAGCCCGTCGCACCATGACACGTAATAGAATAATTTTCTCCTCTTCTTTCCAGAAAAGGATAAGCACATGAAATGGAATCGGGAGACCGTCTGAACTCCTTGCTACAACACTTCTCAGCCAACCCAGTAACTCCTGCCTCAAGCATCTCCAGCAGCAGCTGATCCATTTGAACTCGGGATTACAGAGGCAAACTCTGAAACACAGTGAAGAGGCTCGGCTCTCCAAGGGCATGCGGGGAGGGGACACTCCCTGACCACATCCTTTGATTTCAGATAGCAGATTTATTTTTAATACAGAGAAAGTGGAAATTCTAATCTTCTAAGTTGGAAGGCGACACACACCTCCCTTTCTACTTAATCCTGTTTAGCCCCGACCCAGAGCTACTGCTTTCTTAGTGCTTCCCGCTGTAGACACTGTAGACGCACTTACCAAATCTCACACTGAGATAGCCTGACCTTCAGATGACTCATTTCACTTGAAAAACTGGTTCTAAGAAGTGCACATACTTTCCAAGTTACTATGGGCAATAGCAGACTCTAGGGGATTCCATTCCACATTCATTCATTGAGTGAGTCTGCAAAGACGCATGTAAATCCTGGTGAGCTTGCTTTCACCAAGGGTCCCTTATTTCAGGAGCTGGCCCTCTGGGGAGTCAGGCAGAGAAGGACACGAAACACCACACACAAAAGCGAAACAGGAGCAGTAGGAACGGAACAGGATGGGATCTCAGAGAAGGGACAAAATATGAGATTGTGAAGGGGTTTAGGAAAGTGCTCAGAAAGAATGCTGGGAAGGAGCTGAAGCAAAAGAATAAGCAGGCTTAGGTGAGGAGCAGCAAGCATTCCACGCTGACGCCACTGCATAAAATCACGAGAGTGAGGGGCTGTACCGAACGGCTGGGGGCCAGGCACACGTGCATGAGGCGTGGAGGCAGGGTACAGGGTCGGGCTTGGTCACACGGCTTCAGAAATCGTGGTGACATGTTTGGACTTTACCGTGCAGGCTGTATGAAGCCACTTGAAAGAGTGATGTGGGTGATGTGGATTTAAGATCAATCTTATTTGCAGAGATGAGAGATTGGAGGCAACAACAGGACCAGGCAAGAGTCTGTTAGCTTTGAGCTTTGTGGTCCCTTCTGAGAAGGGCTGCTGGGAGCCTGACCAAAGGGAGTGGAGGCACAGGGAGAGACAGAGGGATGAGTGGAAGGACTTCAGACCGCAGGAATTGGGGAGGGTAGAGCTCAGCGGCGGAGCACCTGTTTAGCACGCATGACGTGCTGGGTTCAACCCTCAGTACCTCTATTAACAAAAACAAAACAAAAATTTTTTCGAAAGACCGCAGGGAGGGAAGCACGCCTTTGCAGCGTCCTAGAGTGTTTCTGCGCTTCGCTACCAAGGAGAGCAGGTCTCGTTCCAACCAGAGACCCCCCCCAGGGGTGTGAGAGGCCTCAGAGGGAGCACAAATTCACTGCTCACAGATCAGCTGCCATCTTCCTCGACTGATGCTACGTCCCTCTAATAGAGTTCGTCCTTTTGCTGACGGCTGCGTAAGCTGTCAGAGCTTCAAAGTTCTCTTCCGCATCTCCAGGAAGCCAAAGAAGTGGATCAAGGGGCACGGGTGCTCTCTAGCTGCACCCAGAATTAAATTAGCGTCACCGGCCCGCCAGGGAGGAATACGATTTTTTTGGTGAGCGTCCATAAACATTTGCTGAAATTGCAAACATAAAACACATCTCAACACATTTCAAACCATGAAAAGCTTGTGTGATGCGGCCACAGCGGAAATAAGCCGGCAGTCGGTAAATACATGTATACAATCAGGGACTGCCAAATGCTGGGGATTAAGTGATACGTGTAAAGAAAACCTGTGAGTTAAAGAAGCAGTCTCAAAGGGAATTAGAAAATATTTTTGACTAAATTAGAATGAAAATACAACGTAATAAAACTTGTGGGGTGAAGTAAAAACTGTAGTTAGGAGGAAGTTTACAGCTAAATTTATGTATTACAAAAGAAAGGCTAAATATTAAATAATCTCTGTAAATGCTCAAGGAGTTTGAAAACCCAAATCCATTAAACACGAAGGGAATAGTAGAAAAGAAACAGTAGTTACAAGAGTATAAATTAATGAAGAAAACCCAAATATACAGGAGAGAGAACAGGTAAGTCGAGAAGTTGCTCTTCTTGTAGGAATGATAAAATTGTTATGTTCTTGACAAGATTGAGAGACTGAGAGAGAGAGAGAGGACAAATACTACCAAAATTTGGAAATCACTAAAAACGGCAAGTCACTATAGAACTTACAGACGTTGAAAAGTTTGTAAGGGGTATTACACATAACCCTTATACCAGTACATTTGAAAATGTATATGAAAAAGATAAGTTCCTAAAAGAACACAGCTTATCAAAAAGAAGATAAGAATCGATAGAAAACTTGAGGGGTCCTATACTTTGCAAACAAACTTATCACTCAGTTAAACACCTTCATCCCCCACCCCACTCTCCCACACATCCAAGTCACATGGCTTCACTGGTAAAAGTCTCTAAATTTTTAAGGAAGAAAAAACACTAATCTTACACAGACTATTTCAGGTCATAGAAATACAGGGAGCACTTCTCAGCTTTTTATAAAGTCAGCATAATAATAGTAACCAATTTAAGGATGATATTACAAAAAAAGGAAAATTACAAGTCATCATTTTCATACAAAAATTCTAAACAAAATATTAGAAAACTAAATCAGTCAATACATAAAATGTACAACCCACCGAACCAAGCCGAGACCTATTCTGGGGGTGCAAGATTGATTCAACATTTAGAAATTGATCATTGCCATTCACTACACTAGATTGTACTAATAGATACAAATAAATTACTTAATAAAATTCAACATACATATATGATTTTAAAATCACCAAGAATAAAAGGAAATTTCTTTCATCTGATAAAGGTGATTTACAGCAAAACCTATTAGAAAAACGTCATGTTTCACTGTAAAATATTGAGATACTTCTCCCCAAGATCAGCACTGAGAAAGTGCGTGTGCTAACACCACTTCTGTTGAACGGCTCTGGTGAGTTCTTAGCCAATGTTTTAAGGAAAGAAAATGTATGAGGATTAGAAAAGAAGAAGCGAATGTGGATTTACTCACAGACAACATTATAACACATATAAAAAAATCCAAAAGCTTCCACAGACAAACTGCTAAAATTAACATGCCGATTTATCTATTCCAGTGGTAAAAAAGTTCACATACAAAAATCTATTGTATTTCTACATACCAGAAAAATAAGCAAATAGGATATGACATAAAACATAATAGCATCAAAAACACATCAACTAGCGATTAATCTAACAAAAGTAATTAAGCTGAAAACTTTATAGAAATAAATCAAAGAATACCTAAATAAATAAACAAATATACTATGTTCATGGATTGAGGCACAGAAAGTCATCTGTGATTCGAACTGTAGACTCAACTATCCCAATCAAAATATCATCATGTGTTTCAAAAATGTGAGTGCAAGACAATCTTGAAAAAGAATAACAAAATTGGAGAACTTGCACTGGAAGATATCAAGACTTATTACATGGCTACAATTTTAAAATAGTGTGTTACTGTCACAAGGATGAACAAACTAAAAGCAAACTGAGAAAAATGCTCATTCATATACATTCGTTTAATATAGGTTTAAGGTGACACAGTGGTATAGCGGGGAAAGCATGATCTTTTCCATAAATGCTACAGAATTAATGGAGTATCCGTGTTTTTTACAAATACAGTTTGATTCCTATCTTATAATATACACAAAAATAAATTACAGATGGCTTGTAGATCTAAACATGGGATGTAAAGTATATTTATGACTTTGGAGTAGGAAAATTTTCTTAAACAGAATGCAGAATGTGCTACCCAGAACAAGAAAAAAAAGATAAACTTTCCTTTATTTAAATTATGAACTTCTGTTCATGAAAAGACACGATTAAGAACTTGGACATGTGAACTACAAAGTGGGCAAAGATTCTGCCATACGTATATCTAACAAGAGACTTGTCAGAATAAATGAAGAATTCCTGCTTATCTAAAAGAAAAATAAAGAGAGAAAACTGTCTTTTTATAAAAGCTTGTACTTGAGATGGTGCTTCACAGAAGAGTCTGTCCAAGCAGCCAAAGAGCATATGAGAAAATGAGAAGATGCTTAAACTCAGTAGGGGAATAAAAATAAAATGCAACAGAACCTACTCACCAGAATGACCACAGTTACAAAAAATAGAAAAGAAAAAAGGAAGGAAAGGCAGACAGAGACAGAAAGGACGGCGGGAGCAAGCAGGAGGAGGAGAGAGAGGAAAAAGGGAAGGTGCGGAATGAGAGTTGGAGAGCACACAGAGCAGGCACTCCCGTAGAAAACTGGTGGTATTTTCTAAACCTCAACATATGCACACTCTGCAGTGCGGCAGTTCCACTCCTTAGCATATGCTCACCCAAAATGCCCACAGATGAGCACCGAAGACTTAAATGAAAGTATCTCCAGCAATGTTACTTGTAATAGTCCCAAGTTGCAAACTGCCATCATGACCTTCTGTCATAAAATGACACGTAAATTGTGATCTGTTTATGCAATGGAATACTATCCAGTGGTGAAAATGAGTGAACTGCAGCTACAGCCAACACCACGGGTGAATTTCATAACGCAACAGTAAGGAGAAAATGTCAGCTCCATAATAGGGCACATTCTATGACGCTGCATTTATAAATTTCAAAATCAGCAAACTAATCAATGTGGATAGGGATGAGGGCAGCTGTACCTCTGGGAGGGTGGTGGATTGTGACTGGGACAGTGGCCTCTTGGGTGCCAGTCATGTTCTGTTTCTTAATCTGGATGGTGGTTAACAGATGTGTCCACTTTGAGGAAGTTACCAGTTTGTACATTTACTACACGTGCACTTGTCTGAATGTATGTTCTACTTCAACCTACAGACAAGAAACCTACGGACAAGAAAAGGACTGTAGATACACAGCAGGTTGCTGAGTCTATCATCTCATTATCATCTATGCATCTATCATCTTGTACCTACCATCCATCCATCATCTGTAAATTTATACTGGTGTGCAGGAGCCGCCATAATGAAATACGCAGACTGAGTGGCTTAAACAATTGAAACTTATTCTCTCACAGCTTCGGAGGCCACAAGTCTGAGATCCAGGTGTGGGCAGGGTGGGCTGCCTGTAAGGCTGTGCGGGAGAATCTGCCTCATTTCCCTCCCCCAGCTTGTGATGGTTTGCTGGCGGTCTTTGGTGGTCTTTGGCGGTCTTTGGCGTTCCTTGGCTTGTGGATCCATCACCCTGGTCACTGCCTTCATTTTCACATGACATTCTCAGCGTACGTGCTTCTGGGTCCAAATTTCCCTTTTTCATAAGGACATAGTTAGGCTGAACTAAAGCTCACCCCAATGACTTCATCTTGGCTACATGTGCAAAGACCTTATTTCCAAATAAGGTGATGATCTGAGGTACTGGGGGTGAGGATTTCAAAATATGAGTTTGGGGGAAACATAATTCAACTAAACACCAGTTAGGTCTACACACACACACTCAGGCACACACACATAAGAAGGGCCATAAAGCATTTGCAATTCTTTAATAAAATCCTGCCTTCTGATCAAAGCTTGTTCTTGGAAAATAGAATTTTATTATAATACCCAGTGGCAAATTTTTATAGCCAGGTTCAAAGCACATATATATATTTTGCATTTAACACATAGCCTGGGACAGTAAGATAAATGCAGCCACAATAATTTAGCTCTAAATGCATGACTAAAACACGGAAAGTGGTCCAACAACATTTTAAAGTGGAATTATTGGTCCTTAATAAAAAATTCCACAGTGGAGGAAATGGTGTCACCAGTGGTCATTACAATTAGATTCAATTGTTGTTTCAGACTTACGTACACAGACAAGTGTCAGCTGTTTTATTAAAAATTAAGAAGACATTGTTAGAGTGAACGCTCCAAGGTTTCGGACAGTGGAACGTCTGATTAGCACCTGCAGGTTGTCGGACGCAGGGTCGTGGGTGATGGAGCCAAACCCTCGCCCGTGCTGGCTGGGCTGCCTTGCTCACAGTCACGGGGGTGGCTGGAGCCCTCCCCTCCCACCCGCGCCCCCCGGGGAGTGTGTGCTGAGCTGAGCAGTGTCGACTTTGCCCTGCTCTTGGCAGAACATCTCTGCCTGCCTGGACTATGAACAGTGAGTCAGCACTGTGCTCAGATAGGAGCCAAAACAGCAGCCTCGTACATCTGTGTGTTGCTTTGCAAAGAACAAAGTCCTTTCATAGGGGCCACTTGTTTTGATGCCCAGAACCATCTCTGGGTTTAGTGAGGCAATTTAATTTCCCCACATCAAAGCCACATGGGACAGGTAAGGTGCGTGACTCACCTACCTGCCCAGGGTACCCACGAGATGCAAGCGTGACAATTCCTGCTCCGTGTTTCGCACCATGCTTGGCCCAGAGAAAGAGTTCAACACATGCCGCTCAGTTATTAGAATGACTTTATTGTTATTACCTCCCCAAGATCACACGGCTCATAAAATTCTGAGAGAGAACTTGACCTGAGGTCGTCTGACATCAAAGTATCTTGATTGCCTGGAAATGTTAAAATCAGTAAGATTGGACTCACAGAGCAAGCATCCTGAGTGACCACACGGTCATACCAAGATAAAGTGTGATGGCTAATGCCAATTTCTGTCAGCCAGTAGGACTGGCTGTTATGCGTGTCTGTTTCCAACAGATGAGAAGAATTTAAAAAAAAAAACAAACCCTAGTTGTCATAATTTCTCAGAAGATCCCAGCCTGGAGTAAATTACACAGGAAATGCAGAAATAAGTCCCAGAGAACGGTGTCCTCGTCTGCCAGGCAGGTTCACGGCAGGACGCGGGGCAGACACCTGGCCTGGGGAAAACACCACTCTTTCCAAAACCCTCTCTTCTCCTTCCCAGAGGGAGACATGACGGCCTCCTTCCAGAAGGAAAGAGAAAGGCCGGGTTCCCGGGAACAGCACAGAACAGTCCCTTGAAATATAATCAGGCGTTAGCTGCGAGGAAACCACCTGGGGCACCCAGACCGGGAGGCGAGGACCAGCCCGGAGGAGAGGACGGTGGCGTCCGGACAGTCACTCTCCTCTTTCTGGGTGAGCACACACGTGACGCGAAGAGAAGAGAAAGCGGTTTCTCAAGTGGGAGGCACCAACCTACTGCCAGGCGGCGAGCGCAGCCGGGCGCGCAGACAGAAGGCAGCGGGCAGCGCGGCGCAGCCTCGGGGCGCGGCGCATCCTCCGGCGCGGCCCTCACAAAGGGGCCGCCCTTCTCCCCCAGCCCCTTGACAGCCCGTCCTGTGCTCTTAGGGAATGAACGCGAAGCTCTGGAAAACTGCAGAAACCGGGCTAGAGACAGACGAGGAACCCGAGAGGAACCGACCGGAGTGTAAAAGGAGGAGGGCGGCTGGCTGTGAACGCGGGAACTCCTTCACCGAGGAAGCCTCCACGCGAAGGATGGAATGAAGCCCGTCAGTCACGTGGTAACTGCGATGGTCCATAAAAGTGACAGGGCCGCCTCCGTCTGCGTGAAAGCACGGCCGGCGTCTCTCCGGCAGCGCGCTGGCGCTCTCATCTGTGTCCCTCCCCGGGGCGCGGCCACCACGGAAGGTGTTCGTGCGCTGCAGGGAGGGGCAGGGCACCTGCTCTCCCCAAAGCTGCCTGCTGGTCAGAGCGACCTCGGAATGCCCCAGCGCGGGTGCCAGACCTGTCCCTTCCCCTTCACTCCTACGTGGGGGAGTCACACAGGACCTCCTCACGGGGTTGTGACGATGGTTCCACAAGTTAATTCAGCACAGATTGTTACAACGGCGCTCCAACTGCCTGTCAGCCTTTGCTGAATAAGAGGGAGGCCCACCAGAACCCACGGAGCAGAATTCTGGGGCCTGGACCAAGGCAAGTCCATTTGGAGAGTTCCTCCAGGACACACTGGTTGGGCTCCCCAGTGACACTCATGTCAGAGCCGTCAGGTTACATAACCTGACTGTCTCTCCGCCAGTCAGTGACGGCCTCAGAACTAGGGTACCACCCAGCGCCCCCCACACTGCCCCCGGTTATCTCTGCGATGCCCTGGCCACCTTCCCACCTGCCCTCTGGACCAGTCCTCCTCTCTCCCTGCAGGGCCCTACAGCGTGTGGCGGGAACCTGCCCTGGAGTCCAAGTGACACTGTTGCACAGCTGGTGCCTATGCATGGTTCTCTGCCTCCGAGGCTGTTCCCTGCTCTTTGTTGGACAAACTCCTATTCATCCTTGAAACCATCCTTGGTCCAGGAAAATCTTCACTGCACACACCCCATCAGGCAGCTTGTCCCAATGTACTGTACTTTCTGATTTCCTCCATTCTGTCGTAAAATACCTGTGGGTTCTCTGCTGTGTGGCCAGTCCTGGGACGGAAGAGCTCTCACTTGTGAAGGTAGGGGGAGAGGAATTCAGACAAGTCAAGGGCAATTACAAGAACGCACCGTGAGCTGTGTGTGTCATGAGGACGGAAGAGGCGCACAGCCCCTACTCTGGGGAACCGGGAAGGAAGGCGTCCAAAGAGAAAGGGTGCCTCAGCTGGGTCCTGTGAGTCAAGGGGGGCCTGACCAGGAGAAGATGGAGGAGGGGGAAGCGGCTGGTCCCTCCAGCGGATCCCAGGCGTCCAGAGCACCAGCCGTGTTCACCTGTCCTGTCTTCTCAGCGCCTGTGAGAGCTGGGTAAATGCGGGAGGAGCATGGGCACCACAGCTGTGGCACTTGTACGACAGCTTAGAGGGAGCCAGGACAGAGGGCTTTTTCACAAATTGGGTTGCTCAGATCAGAGGCTCTTCCTCCACAAAGCAGACGGTGATGACGCAGGCACCCCCAGCCTCAGGCATCAGGAGGACAAGACGAAGCCGCCTTCTTCCTACTTCCAGGCTCTCCAGATGGTGAGGGAGGAGGCTGGGGCGGGGGGAGGGGGTGCAGTGAGGGCAATCTGCCAGGTGTTTTTGCTGGCTCGTCCTATAAAACATGAAGGCAGCAATTCTGTATGTGATGTATACTTTTTATTTATTCAAATAAAGTAGACTTACAGTAGTACTATATTAGTTTCAGGTGCGCATAAGACCGATCAGATATTTTTACGTTTACGCTCCATACAAAGTTATTATAAAATACTGACAATATTCCCTGTGCTCTATGTTATATTCTTGTAACATTTATTTATTTTCTTGTTGAAGTGTAGTCCGTTGCAACGTGTCCATCTCTGGTGTGCAGCATCACGTCCCGGTCATGCGTATCCTCTTGTAACATTTATTTTACTCCTAGCAGTTTGTGCCTCTTAGTCCCCTTCGCCTACTTTGCCCCCCTCCACTCCCCGCTGATAACCACTGGTTTGTTCTCTGCATTTGTCTCTTTCTGTTTTGTTATATTTGTTCCTTTTTAATTTTTTTTTAGATTCCTCATATACGTGAAAACATACATTTGTCTTTCTCTGACTTCTTTCGCTGAGTAGAATACCTTTCCAGGTCCATCCACATGGTTGCAAATGACAGAATCTCATTTTCTGATAGACATTTTAAGTGATAAAATGCCTTGCAGTTTGATTACTTGCAGTTATATTTAGACTTGGCTAAATACTGGGTGTCAGAAACAGACGCACATCTTTTCTCTTCATTTTTATTTGTAAATCTGTCCCCTGTTAGTTGACTATGTAAACTAGAAACCTACCTAGATGAACGCTCCCAGGTCCCAAATGCATAGCTCTGGGAGGGGCACCAAGTCCCACGGCCCCTTCGTCCCTGTTTGCCTTCTGCTTCTGTTCCACGTAAAAGTCTTTTCTGACCCAGGAGACGCAAGCTGCTCACGTGACCGCAAGTGGCCCTCAAGGGACTGGATTTGCTAGTGACTAGCTGGCTTCATCTCCAAACGTGACCTGCTTGGCCCAGTCCTGTGAGCGCAGAAAAGGGCACCACGTGACACAGGTGATGGGCGGCTCGGGAAGCACTGCTGAGAAGGGAGGTTATTTTTTAAAGGCTTCTGGGAAAACTTGGTCATGCTTGTTCTTTCAAATCGTCGCGTGAAGCCCGTGCTAAGGTTCCTGGAGCAACAGCCCCGCGGAGGTTAATTTCCAGTCAGTGAAAGGTGAGAAGGCTGGAGAGGACAGGACACCTGATCCTGGGCGTCTGGGGCTCTCGGTCAATTTTAATTGAATCCACTAATTGAATCACTGCCTTCTTTTAAAGGGGACACAGAAATGGCAGAGGCCAGTCTCTGTTTAGGGACAGTCTCATTTTCTCACGGTTTGTCAGCATCGATCCTGGTATGCTTCCAGAAATCACTGCATTTCCTCCTGGTGGCGGAAGCCAAAGTTCACCTTCCCTGGAAGTAGTAAGGTGTTACATTTACAAGAGATAGTTGTTCAGAGACTCATTTTGATGTCCCCAAATTGTTTCCTCAGCATCCTTCTGCTCGTGTCTCTCTCCGTGTCAGTTTGCTACCATTGTCTCTGTGGGGAGTTTTGGAAAGTCCTAACCAGGCAGCCCCCTCCCCTCCCTCCACCTCGCCCCGACACGCTTGGCAGAGGAGCAGTGACACCCGGGTAATCCGTGGTAACCAAAGGTGGCAACAGATGAGAGCCCTCTGGGATCCACAGTCAGGAAAAGTCCATGAAGAAGCTCTATAGAAATGGCGATTTGGCTTTGTTTTGTTTTCATTTGGGGAATGATTCATTCCACAGTAGCTCTTCAAGTGCGCCCGGCCAGACCCCAGGAGCTGCGCATGTGGCTGGTGCCATGAGGGGCTCCCTGCCTGGTCCTAGATTCCCGCCTTCCGGGCCCGCCCGCAGGAGCAGGTCCTACCGCCGTCCATCTGCCCTCAGCTTTCACGACCCGGGAGAGCCTGGCCGCAGAGGGTCCAGGACCCGGGGTGGGTGTGTGATCGCCCCACCCAGCCCACCTGGTCACCATCCCTTGGCCCCTGAGCCATGACAGGCAGCGGCCACGTGCAGAAGAGCTTGCCTGTGCTTGGACGAGTCATTCCTTGTTGGCCGCGTGCCCCCACCCACCCCTGTCCTGCTTCCACATAAACTATTTGCACATAAATCCCTGTCTCCAGGTCTGCTTAGGGGACCCCAGCAAAGACACTGGCCTCCCAGCCTCTACAGATGAGAGCGGGAGCCAGACAGGTGGCGGCTGCAACCCCGCGTGGGTGCACGGGAGACCCCAGGGCACGTGTCCTGCAGGACACACGCGTGACGGCCGTGTGGAGCTCTCGAGACATCAGGAGTGCCCGAACCTCATTCCAGACACGGCGTGGACTGCAGACCCAGCCGAGCCTCCGGCCCTTCCTCTCCTTCCTCGCTCCGCCTGGCCCACATCATTTCCTGTCCTCAAATCTCCTTCCCGTCCTCAAGGCTGTGCCCTGCCCTGTGTTTGTCTCTGGTTCACCTCCTCCCGGGGCCAGCTCCCCTCCATCTCCCCTGCCGACCATTTCTGAGTCCCCGGTGCAAAGGGAACTTGACCTTTGCCATCAGCCTGTCACTTTGGTCCTTTGAGGGGACCCCATCCTCCATGGTTTGGTCACCACCTTCATCTGCATTTCACTTTGCTCCCAAATGAATGTGTGAGCTTTGCAGGGGTCAGGGACCCACTTCATACTTTCTTGAACCTTCAAACGGACCTTGACACAGAGTTCTGCTTTATTTTATCCTCCTTCAGGAATAAAGTTCTCATGACAGGAGTGTCGCGTTTATTCATTCATCAGACCGCCAGCTGATTTCTCGGGATGTGATGACTGGACTGTTGAGCCTGTCTTTCTCTCACCTTCTCACTGTACTCCCACCAGGTGAATCGCTCTAAGATAGGCTTGTTAATGTGCCGTTTTCTGTCCCTGGAAGAGGAGAGCCCTTGAAGATGCGGTTTGCGGTTAAAACACTGTGATCCAAGGGGTCTTAGCCGTTCTCCTCCATTTCAAACCTCCCCCTGCGGAGATCAAGTCGTCCCTCCCGCGCTCACTGGTGCTCCTTGCTTTGGAAAAACCCTTGACCCTTCACCTACTGCAACTTTTCCAGGCAGCAAGGGGACTGAGGAGATATGATGGATGAGCCCGTAGCCGACATTGCACCCCGTTTCTAAATTAGTCAGAAGGGTAGACACAACCGACTCCAAGTAAATCCCTCTGTGTCTTGGGGCCAGAGGGTTGAGGGGCAAAAGGCTGAAGGAGGGCGACAGAAAGATGGTGACAGGAGAGAGATGGAGATTGTCTTGGTTGAGAATTCTGTTGCTAAATTGCTTTCCATTTCTAAGAATTTGCTCCATCTGCTGCCCTCCTCACACTGTCTAGACGATTTCAGAGTATTACATAATTCACAGCGGCTGAATATTTTCCTGTTTACTCCAGAGTTCATCTACAAAGGTCACTGATAAAATAATCGTTTTAACTGGTATGAAAAACATCTCAAAAATCCAAGAAACCCAGGAGCCAACCACAGCAGTACGTTTTGATACTGATTCACAGATAAAGGGAAACCACAACAGGCCAGGCTGTCCCTGGCTCCCGGCAAGGTTTTGACAGGTGTCAGAAAAGGAGACCAATTTGTGTCCACACTAGGGAAAGGCAGGCTGTGGCCCACAGTCAGCCTTTTCACTCCGTGACCGCTTGCTGAGCGGGAGCCTCACGCGGAGCTCACAGGACCACCGGCCCTAGTTAGAGCCCAGAGCTGAGTTAAGGCAGAGGGTGCTTCAGAGTAACATCTTTGGAACGCATTTCATGGAGACACTGAGCACTTTGACTAACAAGAGAAGACAGAGGAGAAAAGGAAGCAAAGCAGAAAGAAAGAGAGGGGAGGATGGGGAAGGGAAGGAGGGAGGGAGGGAAGAGAGGAGGGAAGGAGGGAGGGAGGGAGGGGAGGACCAGGCAGATGAGGACGGTTCACTCATCCAGTACTGTTTTCCCTTGGGGACACAGTCTCACTATTTCCAAGGATGAGGGGACAGCCGGTGCACCTACCTTGGGAGATGGGGTGCAGAGCAGACATGGCCATGTGGGAGCCGGGCCGTGGAGACAGGCTGGGCTCGCTGTGAGTTTCTGGCCCCCTCTCCACCCCAGGTATTTAAGGACGGGCAGAGCAGACACTGGTCTTTCTCTAGTTAATCAGGCATTTCTCATGGATGCCGTCGATTTTTATTCCACTGCGTTAGAGGCATGCCTGAGGTTCGGGGAGCAGCCGCAGCTGACTGGTGACCTAGGCGTATTCTTCTTTGGGTCCCAGCTGACCCATCACCTGGCCTCAGGGAAGCCACCTCTGTTTCTCTGCGTGGGACCAGTCAGTCTGCAACAGCAAGAGCCACGCCCCACCTCCAACTCTGGCGTCAGCGTGCAGCCCGTGAAGCCGGCACGTGAGCACACCTTGTCCGGGAGGACGGCGTGTAAGGGCAGGGTGGCTGCCACCAGGGTCCCCAAGAGAAGGTGTGGCGTCAGCAGGACACACCTCTGTGCTCCTCCGCAGGGTCCCCACCCCACACCTCCCAGGACCCCAGGCTCTGCTGGGACCCGTGCTGGGACACGGTCGGCAGGGAAGGGAAAGAAAATGGTGCTTCAAAGCAGAAGCCGCTGCTGCTTTGCTATTTTCACACCAGGATAGACATTGATACGTTGAAATAGCCCCAAATAGAATTTTAAAAGCAACCAGGGCTCAGATGCTAAATTTTTTAAAGACTACACATCTGAGCGTGGGCTAGAGACGGTTACCCACGGGGTACCTGCGTAAGCCCTGTGTCGCGCAGGTCAGGTGGGCGAGGCAGGGGTTTTGCCAGGAGAAGTCGGGAGCACGGTCATCCTGGGCCCATGTCGTGTATTCACACATCCCATCCAAGAGGTCGTTTTAGAGGAAACAGAAATACTTTACCTACAAAATTAAATCAAATTGAATTTTGAGAGTTAGACTTCACTGAAAAAGAGAGAGAGAGAGATTGTGAGCACAAGAATCACGTGCGGCCTCAGCTCCGCGGAGTCTCAGGTGGGAACTCAGGCTTGCTAATAAACAGCCCTACATGTTGGTCGACTCTTTTGCAAAGTGCATTAGAATCGGCCATGCTAGAAATCCATTTTTGACCATAATCTGTGGCTTAAATTTACATGTGTACTACAATTCTGAGTCAAATTTTACAATGAATACGACATTGTCTTAGTACATATAACACAGACATGTTGTTACGCTGGATCATTGTCTGGTTGGAGATCACCTGGGTACTGTGGGCATTTCACATGGAGGATATATGTATACACACTTTTATCCGTCATGCAACAGAAGCATCAGTAATACAAATGTTCCCCCAAATTATGTTTAAATTATGTTTAAATTTTCATAACTATTTAAATAGGTATACATTTTTTAGAGCTGGAATTAAAGAACAAAACTGGTGTGCAAATACCATAGTTTTTTCCTAATCTCTGTGACCATAATTAAGGCAAGGCAATTTACATACTAGTAATTTGCATGTATTTCACATTTAATTACATACAAATTACATTTACTTGTAATTTGCATTCTAGGAAGGGACTTTCAAAGCCGGCTTTAGTCACCTAATGTGCATGAGAAATGACTCCGAACGTAGTGATTTAATACAGCAATAGTCATCTGTTAGCTCCCGCACCATCTCTGGGTCAGGAATTCAGACAGGACGCAGTGGGGGGTGCTCAGCCCTGCTCCGTGAGGCCTGGAGGTCGTCCGGAATGCTCCGAGCCCAGGACCTGGTGTCATCTGGGGACTCGTCCTCATGTGTGGGGGAGCTGCTGCTGGCGCAGGGGTCAGGAGCACCCCCATGTGACCCCTCATGGGGTCTGGGCTTCCGCACAACCTGGTGGCTGGATTTCCAGGGCAGTCACACGGGGAAGGGTGGGGACGGGGCCACACTGCTTTTCCTAACCTAGACTCAGAAGGGGACCAGCAACCCTTCCACCCTCTGCGGACGCAGTATTCACAGAGCGTGCTCTCCCATCAGTATTTCTACTTCATATTGTGCCAAATAGATACGTAAGTTTTTACTAAAGGATCCCCGCCTCCACATCCTCTTCCTTTTCAGGGGCTTGAGAGGCCGGCGGTGGGGACAGTGAGGTCCCTCCCTCCGGCTGGGCTGCACGGAGCAGGGGCGCCCTATTTCCGGGCCTGTCCCCCCCACTTCTGTGTCTCATCTGACCAAACGCTTGAGGACGTGCCGTTTCCTCCCGCGGGACCGGAGGGCTGGCTGTGAATGTGCCGGCGCCACACCTCTCTTTTTTCTGTACCTATTTTTCAACACAAGCATTTTATCAACTGGTGGTTGAATGTGCCTCAGTTTCTTGGTCACTGTATGATTATCATTGCTAGAATTTCAAAGGAGCAACAGCTTTCCTGCCAGTCTACATAACTTAGATTGACAAACGTGTGACAAATGTGTCAGATAGAAGCGATGGGAATGTGTCGCTAAGTAATTCAGTTGATCCTGTACATGACGATGCTTTGCGTCTGGAAAATCTGGTTGTGTAAACAAGACAAGTGTTCCTTCCTACAGTTATAAACATTAATATTCTACCCTCAAAAAATGCTTAGTGTGACAATGACTCAACTCAAAAACTAGCATGATGACCAAAAATTATAAAAAACTTTCTGTCCATAAAAAAACATAAAACCCACACCAGGGGAGGACAGGAGAGCAAGGAGGTTACTGGAGCCCAAGACGTGAAGCTCAGCCCGGTCTGGGCTCCGTGAGGATGTGCTGCCTCCATCCTTGCACACCTTTGGTATAAACCGTGCATTTTGGTCACTTGAGCAGACAGCCAGCACAGTTCCAGCTGTTGCATGAGGGAGACTTGACGTCAACCCTGCTGCCACCTCGTCTGACAGAGCTGAGGAGAGAGCAGGACTGACCCATGACCCCCCGCAGCCCAGTGCATCACCAAGAGCATCATTTCTCATGGGAGGGAAAGTGAAGCGGAGGAGGATCTGTCTCACACAGTGCACCAAAAGGAGGGAGTTAGGACGGACGGAGGCAGTCAGCTGTTCTGGGTTTCCTGGGGACAGTGCCTCCCTGGCAAGGAAAACCGACATGTGGATGTGTTTACCCATATTGAGCAGTATCTACTGAGGATCAGCTGTGAGCCAAGCCCTGGTCGCCCAGTTCTAGGTTCTGTGGGTCCAACGGCCAGTGAGGCAGGGTAGGCATGTCTGCTGCCCACCCCCGAATCGTTTCTCCCCCTCCTCAAGCCCACACAGCCTTGGAGGTGTGTGTGACCCTGTGGCGTGTTCTGTAAGCGAAGTATGAGCGGGAGTAACTCGTGTCAGTTCTGGCGGGGCTGTAAGATCTAGTGACTCATTCCTCCTTTGACTCCCTCCAGGGTCTTGCCTGTGCCTCCTGGTGGCACAGCAGGAAGTGGTGGGGCACCTCTCGGGCTGACCCCTACACCCTGGAACATGGCCTGGGGCTCTGGAACCGCCCAGGCCCCCATGGACTTCTCATGAGCCAAAGGCCAAGGCTTGTGGGGCCCAGCGTGGCTCCTCTGGCGGTTTGTGTGCAGTGCTGCCTGGACCATCTGAGGGATGAGGTCACCGTCCCTGTGGGCCTCTGTCCTCGTGAGACGGACAAGCCAGCCCAACGTGGTGTCATTTCAAGCGGAGAGAACGCCGTGAAGGAAGGAGAAGTGAGGACAGAGTGAGTGAGGCTGAGTCACGGAGATCAGGTGTTTAGGGAAGTTTCCAGGGAAGAGATCAGGTATCTGAGACAGAATAAAGCAGGTGCTTCATGGAAAAGCTGAGTAAGGAGCGTTCTGGGAAAGGAGAGGGCGGGCGCGGCTTCCCACACATCCCCAGAGTCCAGGCGAGCTTGGCCTACTGCAGGAGCAGCAGGACCAGCGGGGAGCCAAGTGCGTCCTGAGCGCAGATGAGATGAGCGGTCCGGGCGGCAGGCAGCCCGGGTCACGTGGGGCCCTGCTGGTCAGGTAGCATGGAGGGTCCACGTGGTTCCACGTTCAACAAAAGCCGCGGCAGGTTGCTGAGCAGGGGCGGGATATGACCCAATTTATATTGCAAAAGCATCGATTTGACAGCAAGAAACTTTAAACAGGGTGTTGAGGATTAAAAACCTTGTGGGGTGAGTTCAAGAGAGCCTGAGCGTGATTGGGTGGGAGGTATTGCAGTTGACATCAGTCCAATACTTCGGGAAACTGTTTAACAGTGTCTTTAAAAGTTAGAAATACCTCCATCTCGTCACCCAGCTGTTCTGTTCCTAGACATTCACCCAACAGAGACAAAACCCTGTGCCCCGCAAATACTTGTACACAAATGTTTGCAGCAAGTTTATTTGTGTTCGAGTTGAACCAGAAACAGCCCACATGCCCATCAGCAAGGTGAACAAAGGTGGATGTATCTGTACAATGGGATGCTCCTCACCAGTGAAAAGGAATAAAGTCCATACACACACAGCCAGGTGAGTGACCCCCAGCATCGCTTTGCTGAGCAGAAGGAGCCAGACACGAAGGAGTAAAGAAGGCACGTTCATACAAAACTCTATCGAGGTGAGCCAGTCTGCAGCGTCAGAAAAAGATGGGTCGTCGTCTGGGATAAAAGGGGGAGGAGACGGCAAAGAAAGGTGAGGAAACTAGGATTCCAGACTTTCCAGTGGGTGTGCGTTGGTACCTCACAGTGGCTTTACCTTGTGTTTGCCTGGTGACTGGTAACACTGAGCATCTTTTCACGTGCCTGTTGGCCATCTGTGCGTCTTCTTCTGTAAAGTGCCCTTCAGATCTTCCGGTGTTTTAATTAGTTGTCTTATCTTCTTAATACTGAGGTAGAATCAGCATATTACCTATTAATAGCACATACGTGTGCACAAATACGTATTTTAAAAAAAGATTTCAAGAGTTTCCTTGCAATGTCGCCTCCATCTTCATGATCCTTGCTAAGTAATTAAATTCTCAAGCCTTAGAGATTGTTCCTGTGTCAGTAAACTCTTCCTTATCCCCTGACCCACTTGTATGGTATATATTTTTTAATTGAAAGCTTTCTTTGTACACGTGGCTCCTCACGCTTGGTCACGAAGAATCATCTTTTAGATGCACCTTGATTTTACCTGCTGTTGTTGTAAGTATGGCTTTAATACATGAATGTAAATCGATGCACTTGGATGAGTCTGAGTTTTGAGTGTGTGTGGTTGCACCTGGGCGGTATTTTCATCACATTTCGATACTGTACTTCTGTTGACTTTATTTAAAAAAAAAAAAAAAGAAGAAGTCTTTTCAAAGCTCTGGAAAGGTTTAAATAGCAGCAGCAGGAACCCTGAAGTTTGGAAGGGATTCCCAGTGAAACTGCTGGGACCAGGCACTCTTTTCAAGGGGTAGCACTTTTCATAGAGAAAGTGTGGGACTTGCGGGTCTGCATGATGACATAATGCCGGGGAAGCCCGGAGCACCTCAGAGGCTGAGGGCGAACATTTGTTTCGAAGTGTCACAATGTCCGGAGATTTCCCCATCCTAGGAATTGCATTTTGCCCTGCCAATAATCTGGAAAGACGGGAAGTCTACAAGAATGCCCCGTCACAGGCCATTACGCCAGTCTGAAAGTGTCCGTGTTCCTCGAGAAGGCCGAAGGCCAGGAAGGCTGTGGCGGGGCACGCCAGCGCTGACAGGCGCCCTTTGTTCCGTGCCCCCGTCTCCAGGCAGAGCATCGTTAGGCTTAAGCAGAACACAAAGTGAAGCTCCAGCTGGCTTACTTTTCACTGTGTTTCTGGATTCAGTCATCCCCTGGGGTTTTCGCTCACAGCACCCTTCCTTCGCCTCTTTCTGGGTTATTGGTGCCTCATATTCGGGGGCCCTCCTCTTACCCTTGTCACTGAGCGTTTCTCATGACTAAAGCCAGACTTCTTTGCTTGGTGCAGAAAAGCCCACGGGGCCACTCAAGTGCCAGCGTCGCGGGCAAAGCTCTCCGCCTCTCCTATCAACTTTATTGGTATCATTTGCTCAAAATAGACCCAGACCTAGGGAACAGAGGAGCTGAATTAGCCGCTGACATCATTAGCACACACGCTCCCGCACAGCTCATGCCTTCTACAAAGAAACCGTTGGGTCATTAACCTGTGATCCAGAATAAGCTTTAGTGACCTCAGACAGGAAGTAATTCCAGCGTTCAACACCGCGGGTGACTTCGCTGACTCTCTTATTTATAGTACAAGGGACAAGCGTGCGGCCTGCCTGGCGAAACTGAAAACACTTTCCCATTGGTCTTACTCATCAACATGCTATTAAAACTCTGTTAGAATATTATTAGCTTGTTCAAGCGTCGCCAGGCCTTATCAACTCCAGAATTAACATTTCACCTAAGCGTAGTCAAATGTGGGATTTTTTCTTTGTAATGAACAATCATGTTCCAGGTGCCCTGTGACTCTATGGTAAACAAATTAATCTCTATCTAACACTGTTAATTGGAACAGTATTTAGACCCGTGTCTTCCCGACACTCTTGGGGCCATGACTGTCTCGTAGACCCTCAGGTTGACACAAAAAGCTATCAGCTCACATGCCTTTGTGAGTAGAATTTCTGACCAAAATTTACACATTGTAACTCTAAAGGTTATTATTATTATTATTATTATTATTTTGGCCATCAGAAAACCCTGTGATTTCAGCGTGCGCCTTGGGAAAACCACAGGACACCCTACCCCGACGTCAGCCTCAGTAACTCTACACGGTGAGGACAGTTTCAGGGCACCACAGATTTACGGCCAAATGAAGCCACTTTCATAAAAAAAATCACATGTAACTCCTGAATCCCACGCTGGGACGCTCCAGACTGCTCATCTGATTCACTGGCACAAAGGCACAATTTACCTGGGGAAACGATTATCCTGAAGGGAAAATCACAAATCATCTTCTATGCGAGGAAGGCTTCTCAGTGACCTGTCGGAGGAAAATTCTGTATGGACAGGGCGTCTCTGCAAAGACATGGCGTTCAGAGGCCGTCTATTAACAGGAAGAGGCTGAAGGCTCCAAAGCATCCTTTTTTGCATCAGTTAACGAGTCTGGACTGGAAATCTGTGGAAACAAGCAGATAAACCTGAAGTAAAGCAGAAACAGGCAGAAGTCCTTGGCAGGGCTGACTGCATACTTGTAAGGCTGTGGATGAAGTACTCAGAGCACGACTGAAGTTAATGCGAAATAAATGAATTGTTTGGTGCAGGCGCTTGGCAAGAGAAGGGAACGCACAAAAGAATAGCCTGGGAATTATTACTGAAATACGGAAAGGCTGGGGCGTTTTGCCAGCTTTCCAGTGACTTAATAAGCTGTGACGTTTATAAAAAGCATAGTATGTCCTATGCTTCTAAATTTATAACAAAAACATCAACAAGACTGGCCAGATAGAATTTGTATTCTGGCTACGGCAGCTCATCACTAGGAAATATTAGCATGTATGCACGGAAAACAAAATGCACTTGGCTCATTTTAAAGTTGCATTTTCTTTTTTAGTTAGGACTTTTACTTACATTGATCTGCAGGTAGAAAATGGCTCTATTTCGTCTGATGTGTGTTTCTAATTACCGTGCAGATTTTGGAATCAGGGACTCAGACCTCGCTCCCTGGTTCCCCTTCCCTCCCCCTCTCTCCCCGCTGCTTCCTTCCGTCCCTCCCTCCCTCCTTCCTTCTTGGGTTCCGTCAGCCAGCCTCCCCCACGGAACCGAGCACCCAGCACGAGTTAGTGATTCCCCGGTGAGTGCACTTAACTATTCAATGGAACTAATGCTACCTGACAACCCTTGGACACCCAACAACGTTTAAGTGTGTATCTAATGAAAATCACTTATAATAGAGAAATGGGGTTCCCAGGAAGTCTACCAAGAAACATGTTATTAAGCATGACTCCTAGCCAGTAGTCTCCGAGACAGCCCTCCAAGACGAAGCAAAAGATGGCAAAGCACACAGCACTTGTGACACAGATCTTAGAAAACTGTGTCCACAGGGCCCTAATCTGAGGCACTGAAATGAGCATCTTACACATGTTTTCTTCCCTGCCCCAAACAGAGCCAACTGCCAGCCAGACAGCGATACGGAGACACTTCTCCCTCCTCCCCTCTACTCCCCGCTCAGGGAACAGAAAACTTGGCAGCCAACCCTCAGCTAGAAATGGGTGTTGTTCTGAAGCGTCTGTGCAGGGCGGCTCCCTCTAACCAACACAACACCACAGTCCCCATTTTTCTTACTCTCACTACATCTGCATGAAAAGAAGAAAAATGAAGGAACGTTGAGGTTCAGGAGACAGGAAATTCTGAGCAGTGCAGCTCCGATGAGAAAGTGTTTCTGAAACAGGAAGAGCCGTGTTGGGGACGAGCCTGGGGAGACCTGTGTGTACCTCGTCGATTCAGAGCATCCAAGGGCCGGCGAGGCCCTGAGCGCACGCGCCCTCCGGACCACACGGCGTGAAGCCCAGCTGACGCTGGTCGAGAGTGCCCAGCTGTCTCCATCAGCCTTCGCTGTGCCCCCTCGTCTGCAAGAGGGCATCTGTCCCCACATGGGGCCTGGGGACGCCGGGTGCTGGCCCTCGGTCTGCCTGTCGTTTGGCCAGTGTTGGGTCTGGCTCATCTCTCTTCAGGATGAGTAAATACACAGGTGCCCCGACACAGAGGACGTGGGGACGACCCAACAGGTAAGGGAGGTGGAAGTTGCCAACTAAGCACTGGCACTCGCCATTTGCCTCTACGAGGACTGGACCACGGTGGCACTTGCCATCTACCCTCCTTGGAGTAGATCATGAACCGCGACAGCCACTGACCTCCGACACTCCCTGAAAGGAGTTCGAGGTGGATATCAGGCACGGGGTGCTCTGTGTCCTGGGAAAACTGGCAGAACAGGCCTTCAGGTAATTAGATACTTTGAGGAGAAGATTTTATGAGCCCTAATTCTTGAGTCTCCTCATATCTAGAAAAGCACCAAAATCATTAACAGTGACATCTGCTCCTGGTGACTAGCAGCAGCCTCTGCACGTCCCCCTTCACTGAAATCATATGTAATACTGGGTCTTCCCCCTGCTCTTCAGAGACGCTCCTCAGAGCTCTCTGAGATGGTGTCTCCCCAGCTATAGTCCTCATTTTGACCCAAATGAAACTTAACCCACGGCTCTCACGTTGTGTGATTTTATTTAGGGCCGCAAAATCATCCCCTAAGCTGTCAGGGCCAGGAAAAGCCTCTGAAAATTGACAACACCTAGAACAATGCCTTTTTTTTAAATTGAAGTGCAGCTGATTTACAACATTGTGTTATTTTCTGACGTACGTCATAGTGATTCGATTATACGCGCAAGAATATGTATTATGCTTTTTCATATTCTTTACCACTGCAGGTTATTACAAGATACCGACCACAGTTCCCTGTGCTGTGCAGTAGGACCTTGTTGTTTACCTATTTTGTACACAGTAGCTTGCATCTGCTCATCCCAGACTCCCAATTTGTCCCTCCTCCCATCCGCCTCCTGCCCAGGTCACCCTAAGTTTGTTTCTATGTCTGAGAGTCTGTCTCCACCTAGATTATCTGACAACCTTAATGGGATTCAACAAAGGTCTCCAGGAAGCCAAAGGAAAAGTCCATAAAACTTACAAGAAAGGGGACATGGATGAGAAAGTGAAAAATTAAAATAATTCAAGTGCAATAAAGCAAACAAATCAGTGTGGGGAAGAGTAGATGGTGGCAATTAGTACTGTCAAAAACAACTCAGCACTGTGGGGTGAGCTGGAAGATCTCCAGAACGCAGAGGGGAAGGGCAAGGCGAGGAGGAATAACAAAGACGCTGCTTTTGCACAGAATGGAGAGTGCAAGCATGACTGATGGAGATGACTTGAAGATACAGATTGAAACACACAAAGAAAATCAAGGAAATAAACATCTGGAACCACGGCATTTTTATTGCAATCAGAAGGGAAATTGCCACAAGCACAGAGGCCATAAACCAGCTCTTAAAGGAAACAAACATCACACTGCCCTCAGGTGTCCCAGAAGCCCAGTGACATGTTAGACAACCACAGGGTCTGTGATGCACTGTGTGATAGTGAAGATGGGAGAGATAAAACATGGGCAAAAAATTAGACAGATACAAAGGAAAAAGCAGAGCGCTGGTATAGTTTAACGTAATTTTAGGATACGCAAGAACAAAATTAAATGGGGCTGGCGTTATGAAATGTTGATAAAGGAGATAATCTAAATAGAAAACAGAAAGATCTATGAACCCTAATGTATCAAAAAATATAGTATCAGAAACTTAAATTAAGATCTGTTAGATTCAAGGAGGTCACGTAATGATAAATATCATTTCTGTAGGACTCTAAACGTAAGCCACACGCTCTGAATGTTTGCAACCCAGATATTAAAGAAGCATCCCATGTGATCCCCGTGAGGTACATGCAGACAGTTGGTTGCAGCAGTGCTTGTAATAGGAGAAAGTAGAGAAGTAACAGAAACAGTCCTCAGAAGAAGTGTTAGAAGTAGTGGAAAAAATATTAAATTATGATGATTGATCAGTCAAATAGATTTTTTTCCTATGGAAAAGTTGAATTAAGAACGAATGGGGAATATGTTATTTGTTTAACAGAAGAAATGAAAGAAAATGAAAGAAAGGAAGGAAGGAAGGAAGGAAGGAAGAGAGAGAGAGAGAAAGGGAGGAAGAGAGGAAGGAAGGAAGGAAAGGAGAAAGAAGGAAATCCCAAAAGGCAGGCCATATAAGACTATCTCACAACTCTGGGTAAGAGGAGGACTGTTGGTGGCAGGTTGTACATTCCCCAGATGCCACCTCACTATCTCCTGTTCCACGTGTCCCCCCCACAATATGACAGCCACTCCCCATCAACAGGTGTAATCAAATTCCCTTCCCATGGCTCTGGGAGCATGAGGAAGTGATGCTCTGTAACTTCCAATGCCGGATCACAAAAGTCAACACCCCCTCTGCCCAGTTCACTGGCGCTCTCACCTGGCGAACCTGGACTGGCAGGTAGAAATTTGATGACTGGAGGCAGCTATGCTGGGAGGAAGGCCAGCCACACAGGCGGCCTCGGGCCAGCAGCCCTCGTCTTTGAGCTGTCCCAGCCCAGGCATTGGCTGTGTCAGTGACCAAGACTTCGGGTGATTTTCAGCTGTGGGGTCCTCAGTGAGTCCTCCCAGTGCAGACCCCCACCGTCGTGGGGAAGAGACAAGCCATGCCCCGGGCTCTGCGTGAGTTCCAGGCCTTTGTGATTTGCAGGCACAGGTAAATCTCACGTGACTTATGCTGTGGAGTTTTGTCGTGAGCAGAACTGTTAGGGGTTGAATTGTGTGCCCTCGAAATTCAAACACAGAAACCCTGGCCCCCCAGGGCCTCCGAATGTGACCTCACTTGGTTGTGACAGGTGTAACTGGTTGAGATGACATCAGAGTGGAGTGAGTATCTAATCCAACGTGACTGGCGTGCTGATGGAAAGGGGCAGTTTGGACGCAGACCGCACACCAGGAAGATGGAAGCAGAGATGGGCACTGCTCCTGCACGCAGCAAATGCCAAAGGCAGCCAGCAAAGCACTGGAAGCCAGACAGGAGGCTGGAATGGATTCTCCCCGGGGTCTCGGGAGGAAGGAGCCCTGCTGACACCTTGATCTCAGCTTCCTGTCCTTCAGAGCCGGGAGACGGTCCATTTCTGTCCTTTCAGCCACCGCGTCTGTAGTATTTCATTGTGGCAACTGCATAAAATTGGAACCAGGATGTACGTTTATATTCCTATTTCTAGATAGTTTGGCCTAAAAATTCCCTGTTTGTCAAGATCATTTTGCTACCTGGTTACTTTTACCTGAAGAGTTAGACAGGTGAGTGGCTCTGCCAGGTTGGGGCCACCCCCTCTTTTTCTTTCCCACCTTTTGCATTTTTACAAGGTGTGGCAACAAATGTAGCGCAGGGCAGAACCCCCAGCAAAGCCCTGCTGGGGAACTTTGGGCTCACCCCACGTCACTAACCCATACTTGGGGACGGTCACTCCACCGACGCAGTCACCTCATTCCACCTGACAGTCTGTGTCACCCTGCTTTGTCCGCAGCACGTGAAGCACCTCGTTACATGGCTGGCCGAAATCCTGACCGACGCAGCAGAATTGTCACCATGTGCCAATTCAGTCACTCAGATCTGTGACTCAACGTGTGTTAACTCGGGCTTGTGCCAAGCCAACCACAGGCATGTGCCGTAACACAGGTGATGTCCTGGGCAGAACCACGTTACACAACTGCGAAGGCAGGAGAACGTGATCCGAGCAGGTAAATCTGATGTCTATCCCGAAAAATAAACAAATCAAATGACTTGAGAAGGGGCCACTAAAAGGAAAACTGTGACCACCAGACACCGTGAGGGAACGTGATCGCAGACCCTCCTCATTCATAAACAGGGCTTCAGCTGGTGGAGACGTGTGTCCCTGTCGGCACCGACGTGGATTTATTAGCAACTTGGATAGTGATGCAGAAAAAAGGCTCAGCCGTTATCTTCAAATAACACAAAACCAAACAAAGGCAAACTGAATTGCATGTCTTCCAAAGGACGTTTTAAGCCCCCAAACGCCAGTCTAATCATGCAAGAAATACTGTGCAATCGCAGATTTGGGAAATTCTACAGGACACCTAACCAGTACCCGCCAAACTGCCAAGCCTGTGACAGACAAGGGAAGGGAGGAGACAGGGGAGACACAAGGACCAACGCGGTGGCCCCCGGACAGGATCCAGGGGGCTCGGCCAGACCGGGCCTCGGCTAACCAATTCCAGGACCACACTTCCTATACTCGAAATCAGTAACTCTTCCTGCCACAACTCCTTCTCGCCTAGACTCAAAACTGGCAAAAATGGGTCCTCTTAGAAAGACTGAGTTCAGCTGGAGAAAAATGAATGAAAACCAAGTACGCACGTGAGCGTGAGAGAGAGCCGAGAGGTGCTCAGGGAGCAGGTGCCGACGACAGCGTAAGGGGCTTCAAAGCTCCCCGTGAGTTAGGAGGCCCCCCAGCCCCTCCGCAGGCACCTTAGGTATTCAGGGTGGGCTGGCCAGCGGGATTTCCAGACCTGCTGCAACGCTCTCCCCTCCCAGGAGCGCAGAGCTGGTTTGCAGACTCGCTGCAGCCCAGCCTGTGGGCCCCGGTCCCCGGTCCCCCTGGGGCCAGCCCCGCAGATCGCAGGCGGCTTTGCGGGAAGCGCTGGAGGGACTGCCACGGACCTCCTTGGTTCTGCTCTTCCTCCCTGGCTGCAGGCTTCAAAACCTGAGGCATTTCCTCCTGTTCTGCTTCAGCTGAAATCTCTAGTCTGGTCCCGGGGAAAACTGGCCTGTGCTCCATCTGTAAGGCACACTCGTGTCTCCGACGGCCCGGAACCTACCTCCCCTGCCACTCAGGCGACAACCAAATGGGTCCACCACTGCCTGCGCTGAGATTATAAGCAAAAGTTTTCCTATTTCTTAGCACACTTTCAGTTGCATGTTTTCCTCCCAGTTCGGAGGGACCGAATTTGCTTTGGATCATCTCCGGTACCTCATCCTTGCAGTCATTCTTGCATTTGACTAGCAAATTACCGAAGTTTTTAGGAAATCGTGTGAGTCTACTAAGAAACACGGCAGCGTAACCTAGTGATTAACAGCCTAGACTCTGGAGCGAGGCTGTCTTGGGTTTCAGCCTGCACTGGGTGGAACTAAGCAAAGCACCTGGGTTGCGGGGTGGTGTTTGCCTGTGTGCTTGTCTGGGCCTGGCTGGCTCTGGCTGCAGATGGGCGCAGTGCCTGGAATGACAGCCCCCCTGCGAAGGGCCCACTGCTCCGAGGCGCTCCTCTTTCACACTGGGCAGTAAGGCGCTGAGCTCTGTCGTGAACCGTGAGGGAGAGGAGAGCGCTGGTGAACAGCGTGCAGAGGGGACAGCGGGAGTGCAGACACGCCCACGAGTGCGAGAGCCGCTGGCCTCCTGGAGGTGCCACTCACGGTTCACAATAAGCCTGTTGAGGAGATCAGAATTCTAAACAGGACCCATCGCATCCTTACCCTTTGCCGTCTACAGGGAGCGGCCAGGACCACGACTGGGGTGACGAGGAAAGGCTCCCATTGACTACTTTTCCGTATTTTCATCTTCCTGCTCTTGGCTGCTGTGGAGAAAAAGGACTCGGCGGGGAGCGCTCTATGTGGACGCACGAACTGACTAGGATGCTGGCTTGTAAGGTGGTTTGAACTGATGGTGGCCAGGGTACATCTTCACTACTTTGCTTTCCCCCCGTGGATGCTGTGGGGTGTCCCTGCAGGGAGGTGCTCACTGAGTGTTTGCTAAGTTGCTCAGGCCAAAAAGAAGCTGGGGGTCATGGGGGATGCCAGCCGGCTGAGTCTGGGGTGCTCACACTACGCTCCCAGCATCAAGATGGGCATTTTTGTTGGTCGAACTTGCTGTTGGAGCTGCTGCCACGCTGGCCCCTGCAGCCACAGGCCTTATATAAACAGGTCTGCCAGGGTGCCTTCCACCCACGGGTGTCTGCTGGGTGATTTCGGTGCCCTGAACAGACAGAGGTACCCTCCTCTGTCCCATAGCCTGGCAGTGATTCTCCCGCGGTGACCTTAGAAATACTTCGGGAATATCTACAGACAACTGGCCTGCCATCCGCCAGCTCACGTGAGAGAGTTCGTGTGATTTCACTCTCTGCTGAAACAGCACTTTGTCAGACATACGTATTTGGTACCTAAATGTGATTGTTTTGCTCTAGCAAGACACAGAGTAACACATTTCCAAGGGCCCTTCTCAGGGATGGCGCAAAGATGGCATTGCTATCCAGGTGCTTAATTTGACAGTGATAGCTATTATGAATGCATCTTCTATGTGCATTCTGATTTCTATAACCTCTTTCAAAACAGAGCTTTTGTGTGTATGTGTATATGTGTGTCTATAACCACTCACCAAATAAAGATCCCTTTGTGTAAATTATGGGCTCTTATTGATGAAATTCTAGGATGCGTTTATGCGTTACCCCAGCTAATGAAGGCAATTAGATAACAAAAAGTTAAAGAACGAATAAGCTGTTAAATCAACTCTTTAGATTAATGGTCTCCAGAAGGGTGCTTCCCGAGGGCCACATCAAAGCAGAAGGAGAGCTGGATGGATGAGAGACCGATTTGCATATGATTTGTATGTAATTTGTATGTCATTAGCATATGTGTGCCATTAGCATATGTGAAAGTCTTTTAAATTTCAAGTTAAAATTTGTCCCTTAAGATGTCTTCTCCTCTTTTCTATGCAGGCTCATCCAATCACGGATGTGGCAGGCCTGTTAGAATATTATACAGTGAAAAAGATGAAATTGTGACAAGCTGGCTGAAAATGTCATAGAACAATGAGTGTTACCTCAAAGTCTTTGCTGAGCCATTAATAGCGCAGGGTTTGGAGAGCATCCCCTTAGATGGATGAGGAAGATGGAAACGGTGCTTCTAGCCCCGCCTTGATCAAGGGTGTCTAACCTGGTTACCAACCGCTTCTACCTGCGGCACAAGGTGAGTTTTACTCTACTTAATTTTTTTTTATAAGGTTAAGATTTAAAATTCTTGAAAGTACCAAATGCAGGGCCAGCCTCAAGAAAAACTGAAAATCAGTATTTCTCGTCCTGGGACCCCCTCTCTGTCCCGGTGTACTTCCTTTGTTGCTGTTAGTTGCTTCCCTCCCACTTCTGTCTGAAGCCCACAGTCCTTGCTGTCTGCTGAACACCAGCTCTTCACCCAAACAAAACCCGCTCTCAGAAAGGGTCTCATATCAGTCATTTGCAGCTTAGTATAAATTTGTGAACAGTTCATTCATTCAACAATAGCCATTGAGCACCTACCTTTCATTGATTCTCTTTTTTAAGCATGTTTTCTGAGCACTCTGAAGATTCCAACTACTGTCCTGAAGACACAAAGACCTAATCCCAGGCTCTGGCCTTGGGCCCACAGTCTGCCGAGGGGAGAGGAGCAGAGGATGAGGAAAACAGTGTTCAGAACGGAGAGTTATCAAACTGTGTTCCCTCCAAGTTCACTGGAAGTCCCAACCCCCCTGCACCTAGAACGGGACCTTATTTGGAGACAGAGTCTTTAGGGAGGAAATCAAGTTGGAAAGAGTTTATCAGGGCAGGCCCTAGCCCGATGTAACCGGTGCCCTGCTAAAAGGGAAATTTGGGCACAGAGACAGACAGCGAGGAAGATGGGGTGAAGAGACAAGGAGACCCGGGGCGGGGGTGGGGTGGGCCCCTCCTCGGGCCCCCTGGGCGTGGGCTGCCAGCCCCCACTGCTGTGGGACAATCATTCCTGTTGTCCCAGCCTCTGCGTCTGTGCCGCTTTGTTACAGTTGCCCTAAGAATCTGATGTATGCTACGAGCAGGCTTCTAGAGGCCCTTGGAGAAAAGCCGTTCCCTCTGTCTTTGGGATCAAAGAAAGCTTCACCAAGAAAGTCTATGGTAAGACAAGTTCAAAAATGCCTTTCCAGACCCGCAGGGCAGAGCCGTCTTCCTCCAGCTCAGAGAAAAACACTGAACACGGAGAAGCAGACGCTGCGGAAGGTCGTCGGGAGGACCCGTGAGGCAGGTCTGTGGGCCGCCCCGCCCCGTGCCACCAGCGCCCCACGAGAGCTGCCGCCCCCGACCCTGTGACTTGCCTTTGACTTTGATACCACTTTACACAAAGCCCCTAAACACGGCCAGCTTTTCTGACACTCAGCTAACAGCGCACTGATAAATGGAAACAGCAGCGGTGTTCCACGCGATTCATAGCTGGTGTCGTCTTTCTCAAAGGAACCAGACGTCACTTGCTCTCTGACCATCTGAGCCCCGTCCCTCTCTGCTCTGGGAGCCCTGGTTCCAGCTCAGATGTTCTGCTTTGTCACCAGCTCCAGAAACAGCAGCTGCAACTTGCAGGACAAATCCTGGTCCCCAGACCTTCAGCGGCCTTCACTCCAGCACCGACAAGACGACCTTGGGTCCCAACCTTGAGACATACCCCAGTCCCAGCAGCACGCTGAGCAGAGCGCTCGCCCTGGGAGGGTGTCAGTCTACTGCAGCGCCACCCAGAGAAGCCGAGGAACCAAACCGGACTTCTCGTTCGGTGTCCATCACGTCTCTCCTGTGCACCAGATACAACTTCTAGCAAGTTCTGGGGACATGGGAGTGAGCAAGACACAGCGCCTGCCCTGAAAGGACTCCCCACCTGTGCGGAGTCTGTCACGGCTCTCCTACCGGGAGCTTTGAGACAACTGCAAAATACTCCGCAGGCTGCGCGGGGCTGAATCGCAACAATTTAACAAACATGGATACTATTAAAATATTTTATTTTTCCATTCTTTTGTCAGCTCGGGTTTTTTGGTTCCTTGCTCTGAGGGTAGAAAGCAGCACAGAAGGGAGCTTGCAGTCCAGCGGACTTTAGTTACGTGGCGTGTAGGGGTGGGGAGGAATTCTGGAGAGTTCAGGAGGTGTCTGCAAAGGTCCGTCTCCACGCTGGGGCTGGGTCATTGGATATGTTCACACTTGTTGATCAAGCTGTGTGCAGCATGCCCAGACGGCCCCTTCTGCAAGGAGGAGAAGGCTCCCACTCCAGGTCCACAGCCCTGGCCCCCTGTCTGTCGGCTTGACTTTCTGGCTCAGGCCCGACCTACCAGAAACTGAGCTCAACAATGACATCTCTAAGTTGATTAGATGAGGTGCTCATTCTGAAGACCAGTACCCTGCGGTCCAGCTCAGCTCACGGCGCCCTCACAGGACCCGCCCCTTCTGGTCCCCCTGGGAAATGCCTTGGTCTTTCCTGTCTGTAAGACTCACCCCCCAGGGGCAGCTTCCTGTGGAAACCGCAGGACGCTCACGTAGCCTTCTCTAGTCGCCCTGCCCTGCTGGACATGCCAGCAAAGGTGCCTGCACACTCTGATCCCTCCTCTCTGCTGACACCCCACCAGCCACCACCCGGTGGGACCAAGGGATGACACCAGGGCTGTCCTGAGCTGAGAGCCACCCCTGAAGACGCCTGGTGTGGAAAGATGGACTGGCCCTCTCAGAAGCCCCCTTCGGGAGATTGTACTTGGAAATAACAAGAGAATAAAGCCTTCAACAGTGGGATCTGCAGCCAGAAAATTCCATGAGGTTGGATCGGGGCCACAGTAGGTCACAGCGAGGTAGGAGCAGGTACCAAGGAGTGAGGTGGAGAGGCAGCCTCTGGCCACACCAAAGGGGAGGCTGACAGACATCACAGACTCAGAAACACCAAGAAACAAACCAGGAGCCCATGAAAGGGGTGCCGAGGGCGTGGAGGAGGGGCCTCACCAGCCATGCCCGGTTTCCGACGGCCTCGTGGCAGGGCGAGGGCAGCCCAGGGAGCCCCGACTCCACCCAGCTCCATGAGCATCCGGCGGCCGCCCGAGTTAGCTCAAGGTGCGCCTTCCTGTGCCGAGAACACAGCCAGCCCACGCTGCCGCTGCCTGTGTCAAACTGGTGCTTTACGCACGTAGCCAGACTCGCTTTCCTCTCAATGGCTCGTAATCTTCTATGTTCTGCTTCTCTAATTTCTATTTCTCAGGCTGATTTTAAGGGAAATCGTTCTGCGTAAAAACACCACACAAAGAAATGACGGTCACATTGTCCATCTATTTTTAACCTATGTTCTGTCCACTGGTAACAATTAGTAACCTCTGTGGCTTTCAACATCTCTGTCCAGTGGGAATTCCAAGCCTCTCCGTGGCCCTTCTTTAAAAGATATTTTATTTTATAATAGAAAATGCAAATATAATAAGGAGCCGCAGGGAAATAGCCTCCACGCCAAACACCAGTGCACACAGAGAGGAGGCGGGCATAAGCTGCAGCCGAGCGCAGCCCCTCTGAGCCCCGTCCGCACAGGGCCAGCTCTGCCCGCTGGGACGTCCGCTGGGCGTGCCAGGAGGGGCTCCTCCCCCGGGCCACCACGAGGCTGAGCTAACCGCATCTGCCCCGGGAGTTACCGCGCACATCATCCCCAAAGCCACTGCTTTCATCAGCTCGCAGCTGACTGGCCACACCGTCGGCAAGACTGGCTTTCCCGGTGGTGCCCATATCTGAGTCTGCATTCTCCCAAAGGGCACCCTTTCCGCTCTGGCTCAGGATCACAAACCAGGCTCTTCGCAGTCTCCATCTCCCCAGCTGCCTAGGGCACTATGTGCTTACCTCAGCGTTAGCACCTTCTGCTAGTGTTGATGGTGCCATTAATTTTATTTTTATGTGCCTGTAAATCTTTTCTAGGGATGTGTTCCCTGGTCACTTGATGCTCCTAATTAGCACATTTATGAGCTGAAGCGATCAGAAGCCCACATCTCAATGTATCTTAGAGCTGGGGACACCCAGGAAGCTGGGCTGAGTCCCAGCCAAGGGACGATTCTCCGTGAGGATGATAGCATGACACTTGCCGTGATGGCTGCGTCCCGGCTTCAGCCGCTCATCAGTGGATGCTAACCCGACCCAGTTACTCACAAGGCGCCGGTGCACACGGCCTTATGATTAGAAGTGTGGTCTTTAAAACACCCCAGAAGGAACGGGGTTGGCGTTCCTGGTACGGGTGGGAATACCAGTGCGGTCACGTCCAGCTTCACGGGACCAGTTCCGCCAGCGCCTCTGATGCGAACTAGAGCAGCTCCCATCACCAACGCCACCACCCGCGTGTGCGCGCCGCCCCCAGGAAGCGTGAGGTGTAAGCTTCTCTATCACTCGAGATGCCTCCGGGTTTGCTCCTTATTTGCTTCTTAGAGACACTGGGCCTCACGCAGGCAGTACTGTGTCGCTGAGTTAGGGAACTTGGAATTGCCAAGCTAGGGTGCTGGTTTTGCTCCCGGCAAACCTCCGGTGGCAAATAGTGAGTGGTGTTAATCAGCTTCCTACATTGTTCCCCCGAACATCCTAACTTTGGGCTTGTAATTAACAGTATTTGCATAACACCTAAGACGGCAGGGCTGCAGGTGGCACCTCAAAGTAACTGAATTAAATCTGTTAAACCTCTTATCGTGAAGCCCCTACAACCGGAGAAAGGCAAATACGGATTCCAAGGGCTCCCCATGGTCCACCTTTAAAATGTGAGTTCCTCCCTTGTGCTTCAAATGTAAGTCAAGTGTGTAAGAAATCATTTGCCTGCACGCTCAGTATTTTGTCCCCTGCGTAAGGAGCATGGTGCGCGGCGGGGGAGAGGAACGCACTTGTACGTGGCACTGCTTTGCTGTCCTGCCCGCTAGTCAGCACCAAGGAGGGGACAGTCCTCCGGATGGAGCACTGGATGTAGACGCTGGGAGACGACCATTGCTCCGCGTGCGCAGACACCGAGTTTACAGAGACAGCGAACAGGAGGTAGAGGACGGATGCTCCAAGCAGACATGACTTAAACTAAATTCTTGAACCAACGAGCATGTCTCAGCAAAGCTTCTCAAGAGACTGGCAAGGCCAACCGCCCTTCGGGGCAGGCCCTGTGCTGGCAGGGGACCCAGCCCCCAGCCCCAGTGACATGAGACACTAGGGCCACCTCTCTGTGTGGGCTGGTGACACCACCCCACCCCCTCAGCGTCACATCAAAGAGCCCACTCTTTCCGAGATTATTGTCCCGACCTCCCTGCCCAGACCAGCCCCGAATCAGCAGGAACGAAGTGACCTCTTGCTGATTCTTCTTTCAAGGGCAAGAACTCGTGCTTTATGTATTGTAAGCGGAAAGAATGCACATTTGACGAGCAGACATGTCCTCCTCCTTCCTGAAGCATAAGTCGCTTTGAGCTGCTTTAGCCAAGTCCCTCACATTCAGAGGAACCGAGGTCACAGATGCATTATTTTCATGTGTTGCCAGAATTTTTGTGTTGACATAATGCGATAAACACGAATGAAATGAATCACATTTGCTTCTCGCCTTTCAGGCTGACTTGAAGAAGGAGAAAACAGAGACTCCGTACCTTGGATTTGGCACAGGGGCTGGTACACGGCGCGCCCACTGGGTGTGGTCACTCGGCAGATCAGCATCACATTCAGCGTGGAAAAGATGAGAAGGAACGTGCGCGTGTTCTCTTGTGTCCCCGTGTGCTGGCTCATCGCGGGGGCACCATGACGAAGGGGGTGTGGAGCGGCGAAACCAAGACTCTCCGAGGGGCCTGTGCGTGTCCTAAGATGCACCCTGCTGCAGGGCTTAGGAAAGACATTTGCTTTCTCTATGGGCCTCAGGGGTTGGATTTGTACCCCTGTAGCATGTGACACTCCAGACCCTCATGCCACAGCCCTTCCCTTTCAGTTTCCAGGTTTGTCTGCCTACAGGTGCTCTGCCACCAACATAGTCCCCCCCGACACGGCCACCTTGCCTTCAGAGGACACCGAGCCAACATCCGGAAGGCTGCTGATCACTGCAGGTGAAGCTGCTTGCCTTCTTACTAAATGTGCATTTTAGTAAACATCTCTGTAACGCAAAGAAACACGCCTGTGGGGAGTAGACTTAGGTGCGCAGAGGAGACAGGTGTTGGTGCAGGGGCCGTCTTAACACCCATAACCCACCTGCCACAGCCAGGTGCCCACTGCTCCACACTGGAAGCTTCATCCATCCCATTAGTGGAAAACACATGGGGCGTCACCTGAACAAGGTGTCGATGAATAACGCTCTCGTCTTAATTCAGAATTGTTTCAATGACGAGGAGGCGACCTGGGAGGACTGGAGAAGGCGAACCAGACAACGTGCTGTGCATGCCCATCATACGCCCATCGGGACTGGGCCGCTGCGGAGCTCTCCGGTGCAGACAGGGACACAGACGCCCGCGTGGCGCCACGGGAGGAGGGCTGGCGCAAAGCCGGGTGCCGACCACCTGGCGCTGCCGTACGTGCACCCAGGAAGCAAGCTCCCGGCTGTGTGTTCAAGCCACTCACCTTAGAAGTTAGTTTTTACCGGTGTTAACAACCCAAACAGTGCTCTCAGATCGAGGCATTGCCACCTCTCAAAAGGACAGCTGGAAAGTGGGTAACACGGAGTCCCATACGCCTCTGTGTTTATAGGAAACCAAAGGGAAATCCCAGAATTAAGGGCTGCTCGGCCTCACTCAGGTACCAGGGAAGCAGACTGCGGAAATAACCACGGGTCCCGAAGCCTGACGTCGGCAGCTGTGTCGTCTGAGAGCATCGAGGTGCCCAACTTCTTAGGAGAGAGAGAATGGCCACTGTGAGGTCAACGAGCATTCACTCCATGAAGTGTCAAAAAGAGTGTCCCTTTCCAACTGGCTACAGTCACACACACCCTGGATGTTTCCCTCATGTCTCTGCCTTTCAGGTCACCTGAGAAGGACTTCTGGTGACGGCAGCGTCAGGACAACCTGGAGGAAGGTCCCACCGACGCTGCCACCCGGAGTGGGACCTCTGAGCAGATGGCTGTGCCGCCCCATCCCCGGGCCCATCTGGAATTCTTCCTTTATGATTAGGTCTTTTAAAAACATAATCTAGTTCCTTGTTAAAATGTTCAGTGTGTACATCTACTTTTTTCCCTGATTAACTTCACATTTTGATCACCAATGCCTTGAACTGTTTATCTGGTGATTGTTTATTTCTGATTTAGTATTTATTTTTTCAGGGGTTTTCTCTCATTCCTTCATTTGAGAGCCGTTCCTCTGCCTTTTCATTCTGTTGGCCTTCCTCAACCTCTGCCAGCTCAGGCGGAGCCGTCACGGACCGCGGCCTTCCGTGCGGGCGCCCTGTGCGGGCCGTGGGAGGGCTGGCTCTGACGTGGACGCGACGCGTGGCTCTCCTCGGGGCGTGCTGCCAGCTGTCACCTTGGCAGGAGGCGGGGCGTCCCCTCAGCTCAGGGGCCATACCTGTCCTACTGGGGGCGCAGTCTGATCTCAAGCTGCTGGAGCAGAAGCCCTGAGGGTCGGCCCGGGTTGGCGCTGCTCCTTTTCAGCGCCAGGACCCTTGCTCTGGGGGCGGTATGCTGAGACAGTGGGGCCCATGGGGGCTCCTGGTGTGTGCCCGCTGTGGGCAGAGGTCCCAGCTTTCTCCCACAGGCCGCCTGTGGGTGCGACTCTCCTTTTCCCTCGTGGCTGATGGCTGCCTTCAGCCTCTGCCACCCCTGCCCTGTTGTGGAATCACAGTGCAGAGCTGGCGTGGCCCACGTGGACTCTTGGGGTGGCCTGGGAGTGAGCTGTGGTGGAGTGGCAACTGTCAGAGATCCGGGCAGCTTCGGAGCTGTTGCTTGAGTAGATGCCAACAATGGTTGTCCCCCGACCCAGGCTCCGCCCCAGGACCCAGTCCCCTCTGCCTCCCACGGTGGCGTCCTCCCTGCTCATGGCTGCCTCCGATCCAGTGCTGTGCTGCGATGTGTAGTGAGTGGGCCTGGGGTGCCCACTTGGCTCGAGTTAGAAGCTGCAGGCAAATGTTATTCAAGGAACATTGATCTCAAGTTTACCTGAAGTCCAAGGATCATTCAATATAAAGTCTAACTCCAAGTTAAGAATTCATTTAAAAGAATAAACGCTGATGAGCAGATAGATCAGTAGATATGATAAGACAGGTATAGCAAAGGGTCAATGGTGGCAACTGGGAGCTGGGTATACAGGTGTTCACTGTAAAATTCTTTCAAATTTTCTGTGTGTTTGAGAACAAATTAAAGTAACACATTAGAAAAATTTACTCTTCTCAAGTTGAGAAACAAATTTCAGGTGATAGTAAGTCATAACTAATAGTCATTAAAAGTAGTTGCTAAAGTTCATCAAATTTGCACTAGTATTTATTTAAATCCCACTCCATGCAATTATTATCTCCTCTACTTAATAACATCATCTGCATTCAGTTCTGTTTTTGTCTTAAAACAAAAAGTTAAGTTGGAAGTCAGGCTAATGTCTCTCTCAGTTAAACACATCTATGATAATACAGGGACCCTGAGGTTGGGAAACTCCCCATTGTCTGTGCAGTGGATAGAAATATACTCTAATTTCATGGAAAGACCCCATAAAACAAATGACACAGAGTTTTCAGCATTAAATGCTTATGGGAGTGTTAAAAGCATCCGTTCTTGGATATTCAGTTTCAACAAGACCAGGAATAACTGGTAGATGACACCAATAACGTAGGCCAGCTCCACGTCCCCGGTAAACGGTGTGGCTCTAAACGTCCCCAAAAGAGAGTAGCAAAGTAATCTTCCTCCTCCAGAAAGAGACCGAAACTGTAAGGCTGTGTATCTTCTAGACTGTTCAGAAGGTTACCAATTAGAAACCAAACAGGAACTTTCTAGGATCAGAGTAAGATGGTGGCCCCTTAAAAATAAAATGGTGCCACAAATATTATGACCAAACTAACATTTATGAGAAACTTTCCTCAAATGTCTTCAAATTCACTGAAATACAAAGAAACAAACAAAGATTTCAAAAGAAATGGGATACAGAAATGACACATTCTGCCAGACCAGAGGTGTAATTTCTAAGAATCCAAAGCTAAACGAGGACAGACGAGAATAACTTGATCATGCTCAAGGAAATGAAGCAAGGCCGCTCCTTCCCGCCCTCCCTCGCGTACCTAGTAGGGAAGAACGTCCCCACCACAAGGAGCTTCTTTCTGCAGCATCGAGGACCATTTTGACCCTCCCCTCCCGCGACATCCATGCTTATCCAGTTGCTTCCAGTCGGGCAGACGGCCTCTGGACGGCACTTGCCGTGTAGAATGCGAAGCTGGCAGAGACAGGTGCTGAGTCTGGAAGGGCCGCTGGACCAATGCCTTCTGGAACTTGAACCATCTTAGTCCATCATTTCTAGAAAAGGTCTATTTCATATTATCCAAACATAAATTCTCCTCCCAATTAAAGAAGACGGGGCTGCGCTAGTAGGAAAGCCACCCCTTTGGAGCAGAGCCATGGTAGACGGATGACTGACACACACCAGAGAGTTGGCTATGAACAGGGCAGATATATTAATAAAAATGAGAGGGGCTTTAAGATTGAGGCAAACAGAACAGCATACAGATATTGTACTCTAGTTAGTAAATTTGTTTTCCATAGGAGTGTGGGATAGAACCAGATTTTGTGTGTTCCAAGACTGAAAAACTGAGTAAACAGATTTAGGTAATAACATCCAGGACTCTCTTTGTCAGGATAAGAAGTTACCAGTGAAGGAAGGGAGGGATGTCGAACTGGAATCAAAGGTGCGGGCTAATGAACGAAACACAGAGAGCTAGACATTGACATGTATAGATGTATTTATGTACACTTGTATACATATATTTTCTTCATCTGCCCATGAAGAAGGCCTAGAAACAATGAATAAACTAACATAGCACTGAGCACGCTAGCTCAGCTGGCACTCATATCTTGGTTCCTAAATATCATTTTCCAGCGACAACTATGGCTCTTTAGACACATAGCTGCTCTGCACGCGGGCAAAGAAGGCATAAAATGAGCCCGGAACATCTCGTGGTTCTGGCAGAAAGTAAGGAAGTGCCCCCGAATGATGGTGATGTGCCAGGAACACAGCAGCCAATTTGAAAATTCCCAAATGTCAAATCTGGGACAATATGAGCGATGAAATTGGAAACATAAACCTAACCATTTCAGTAATTCCATTAAACATAAATGGCCTACAATAGCACTAATTAGAGGAAACTGACACATTGAATTTTTTTAAAACGCTAGCTATATGCTAGTCACAAGAACCCTACCTCAGATATAATTATGTAGAGAAATCAGAAGTGAAAAGATAGCAAAACAATACACCAAGTAAACATTAATCAGGAACCCTCGAGTGCCCATAGTAATACCAGGAAAAGGGGACTTCAGACCAAGGAAAACTATTAAGGATAAAGACAGGCATATCAAAATTAGAAAAAGGTCAATTAATCAAAAAGAGCTAGCGCTCCTAAGTGCACATGTGTCTACCAACAAAGCTCTGTATTCCATGAAGGAAAAACAACTGAAAAACATGGGCAAAGCCACAATTACACTTTGAGATGTCCGCATTTCTCTTGCAGCGATTGATCAAACAAGTAGATAGAAAATTAGCAAGGAAATCAAAGACCCGAACAGCATCGCTGAACAACTGTACCTCACTGACAGCATAGACTCTCCATTTAAAAAGCAAAATGCAAGTTCTTTTCAAGTGCACATAGGATGTTCGTCAAAATAGACTATATTCTGGGCCATAAAACAAACCTTAACAAGATTAAAAGAATTTAAATCATACAGAGTAATTTCTCTGGCCATACAGAACTATAAATCAACAACAGAAAGATCCTTTGAAAATGACCAAATATTAGAAAATTTAGCATCACCCTTTTAGACCCTTGGGTTATGGAGGAAGTCTCAAGGGAAATTAGAAAACATTTTGGAAAAAAATCTAAAGGAAAATACAATAAAGGAAGAGGATGTGATGTAAGTATAAATACAAAGTTAAAGATGACTGAGAAGAAAATCTTTAAAACAGAGGACGTTTTTTAAAAATCAAAAGAAACTATTTGTTGCTCTGTGCAAACATATTTTTAAAAATTTTTACAGCTGGATAATTTACTGAGAAGTCCAAGCAGAGCAAGTTTCATAGAAGAAAAAAGAAAAATCCCATCCCTAAAACGTCAGGCCTGGATGATGGTTTGCAGGAAGATTCTACCTAAACTTCAAAGTACTGGCCATTCCAATACCCTTTAGACTGTTCACTGAAACAGCCCAGAAGCACTGGCTTCTAGGACCAGTGAACCCCCTGGTACAGAGATCTTGGTTTCTAAGATACGTTCCCAAATAAAAGCCATCAGGGCTGCTCTCAGGACCAGGGGCACAATCCACCCATCCCCAAACACCGTCACACTGGAGATCCAGAAAGCACTCGGATTAAGGGAGGGGATGCTGAAGATACAGGGGCCAGGCTTGAAGGGATGACCGCTGGCCGAATGTGGAAGAGTGAGAGCTTCGTGAATCAGAGTGAATGAAACTGTCTGGAAACACTGGTTTAATAAATATAAATGAAGTCATTGTGGAGAGGGAGCAAGAGACCATATTTGCCACTGTTAGATTCAGTTGCTGGACACGGTGACAGCTTGTCCCCATTTGCCTGAGCCTTCCTGGTTTGTGTCTGCAACAACGGATCGCATTTCTTTTCACTTTTCTGGGTACTTGAAAAAATATCATGAAATGTTGGAAAAACAGAAGACTTAAGATGAAATAACCAGATGTAAAGGAAACATGCTGCTGTGGACAGAACAAATTTGGAAACTTTGCTTATGTGCTCAGTATGAGAAAACATTAAAAGTTATCACTAATTTTTAGTTGGAATATTGCTACATCGGCTACCTGATGAGATCCTCTAGTTTTTTAGATGATTTGGAAGTATTTTATGGTGGTGTCAAGATGCCTGTGATTTACTTTAAAACAGTTCAGCATAAACATGAAACATGAAGATGGGAAAATAAAAGATGTATATTTGCATTTTCTTGATTTACATAAATTCTGAAAGGATATTCAGAAAGCAATAATGCTGATTGCCTATGGTAGTTTTGTTTTGTTTTATTTTATTTTATTTTATTTTACTCTATTTTTGGTGACGGGGCTGAGGGAATGGAGAAAGAAAAGATGAAAGGAAATTTTTATTTGCCTGTGTATAAATTTTTTAAAATGTATTTTTACTCAATAAAGTAAATATTTTACTATCAGAAAACCTCTCCAGTTTTCAACAGATCAAGAATGAGAAACTAAAATAACCGCGCAGAGTGCCTGAGTGATGTCATAAGGGTAACTGCAATAATGCATTTCTAATTTTGTTCCCTGTAGAAAAATGTATATTCTTTTTCAGGGTCGTACAGAATATTTACAAAAATTGAGTATGCGTGAGACCGCACATAAAAGCTTGCTGAATTTCAAAAGGCAGAAATCGCGCCTGCCAAATACTCTGACCACAGGGAAATAAAATTAAGCTGTGTTCAAAGACAGATTTATATCCATAAAAGCTTTTATTATTAAACAAGGAGAAATGAAAATAAAAGAAAACATTCAGTCCAGGAAGTTAATATAAGAAAAACAAGGCAGGAGGAAGGAAGTAATTTTTTAAAAAGAAAATTATAGCAAAAATAGAAGAAAACCAGATTTGATATACACATTCAAAAGCTTATACTTGGAGGGGAAAAACTAATTAAAATGCCAAACATCTGGCCATTTCTTCTAGAAAAATGAGAAAATACACATATACAAATAAAGGGTGAGGAAACAGCTAGATATAAGATTAAATTAATAATGTGGTCAACCCTCTTATACTTAAGATGGTTGGTTAACTCCAGGATAATATATTTGGAAATCTTGCAGAAATGGATGATTTTTTTCAGAGAAATGGTAATTTCCCAAAATCTTCTGAAGATGAAGTATACCATCCAAATGTGTAATGATTGTGGAAAAAATTGAAGGATTATCAAAATATTACTCCCAAAATGGTGCCAAGCCCAGGCTTTGGGGGCTAAGCTCTTTCCAGCTTTCAAGGAGCAGATAATTACCAAGCTATGTAAACTGCTCCAGCACAGAGGAAACTACAGGAAACTTCTAGTGCAATTCACAAAGCCAGCACAGTTCTGGTCCCAGAACCTGATAAAAGTGGCACCAAAAGGAAAATGACAGGCTATGAATAGGCTTATTAAAATTCTAAGGAAAACACTAGCAGTTTCAGACCAAGTCTGTATTAAAATGATAATAGTTCATGATCAAGTAAGATTGTTCTTGGAGCACAGGGAGATTTTAATATAATATATCCCATTAATAGATTTTTTTTTAAAAAAAAACATGTGATCATCTTTAAAATTGCCCCCAAAAAAGGTATCTGAAAATAATGACAATATCCATTCTTGGTTTAGAGAAAAAGAAAAAAGAAAGAAACGTTTAAGAACGTGGGATCAGATGTCTGCTTAGCTCATAGTGTATCATCAAGACAAATTCTAGCCAACAAACCACGTACATTCGGATGGTCTGGGTGCTCATTTGAAATGTAAATATACTGCCTTCTCTGTTGAACCAGTCACCTCCGGCCATAATGATGCTGTGTAACAAGCCTCCCCGAAGCTCAGCCTTTCCTTAGCGTATGGTCCAAGTTGGGGTGTTTAGGGGAGACGTTTCCTCCGACCCTGGCCGGGCTCCCTGGGCCTGGGGCTCAGCTGGCTGTGGGGTCTGGAGTGTGCAGTCACCCAGAGTTCCCTCCACACCCGCGTCCTCATCCTCCTGCACCAGCAGCCTGCCTGGACGGCTCCTCTTGGTGACGGCCAAGAAGCAGAGGCCAGGCACCAGCACAAAGGGCCTCTCAGGCCTCTGCAGGCGTTGCCTCCTGCAACACCCCATTTGCCAGAGCAAGTCACGTGGTCACACCCAGTGTCCAGGGCCGGGCGAGCAGCCCCGCCCCCCACGTGCAACAAAGGTGCACCTCAAATCCCAGCAGTGCCAGGTGTGGATACAGGGGCAAGGTTCACAAAGCGGCACAAATTCTGGCCCCAGACCTGGCAAAAGTAGCACAAAAAAGAAAGTGACAAGCCGGATCTGTGTTTTACAGATTGTCTACAGCTGTCATGTCACTTTTTAAATCTTTCTTCTTAAAAAAAAAAAAAGGTTACGGACTTAAGAAGCCTTGAGTATGTGCCCCTGCGGGGGGAGACCCCGGCACAGACTAATCCGGGCTGTGAGGTCCATCGCAGGGTGGGAGGCAGGGTAGGGAACCTGGGGGTGAACGTGGGGGTCTCTGTTCCTCAGAAGGAGCGAAGGACGCGAGAGGAGAGCGTGCTTGGAGGCAGAGACGGCGGGACAGCGCGGGCGGTGCTGGCGGCCCACAGCGACCTGGAGCGAGCTTTTCAAACCACAGTCTGCAGTTGGTTCCTGGATCATGGTAGCAATTTAAGGAGCCACAAAGACGTCTCTTAACAAAGTGGGTGACCAGAAATCATCAGCGTGCGTGGCAGAGTGGGTGGCAGTGAGGCGCCAGAGGGCATTCGGTGGAGCCATGTGAAATGTCTGCCTTCTCCTCCGGGAGACTTTGCAGTCGAGGAGCCTTAAGAGGAAGCTCTGGCAAAGGAGACACAAAGGGCTCGCGCAGCTTTGCTGCGATGCGGAGGCAGGACACGTGCCCTAAATTAGGCCTCGTGGAATCGTCAACAGCGTCCGTCTCAGGAGCGTTCCAGTCTGGGCAGTAGGCACGCGTTCACCCTGGAGACAGCCAGCTGGATCCAGCCAAGGCGGTGAGGGCCTCGGTGCCCACAGACAGCGGACAGACGCCACCAAGCTCTCCTCGGAAGGGACCCCTCCAGGGTGCCAAGTGGCAGGGCTTCTAAGTCATGCCATGATGCCAGTCTCCTTTGTTGCCTTGGCCGGACTCTGGCTCTCGGTTATTCCATCAAACATTAGATCAGGTGTTGTTGGGGAGATACTCTGTAGATGCGGCTAAAATCTACAATCAGCTGAATTCAGTGCAGCACAGAATGCGGGTGCCTCATCCAATCTGCTGAAGGCCCTAAGAGCAAACACTGAGGCTGTCCTGCCTCGAGATACAGCACCAACTCCTGCTTGGGTCTGCAGCCTGCTGTTGGCTCTGTGGATTTCGGGCTCGCCAGCCCTCACAATCGAGTAAGCCCATTCCTTAAAATAAATCTCTGTCTACCTTCATCCACATCTATGTCTAAATCCACACCTGCCTATGCTGGGAGCTCCCTGCACAGCTACGTCTGTCTGTCCATCTCTCTCTGTCTGCGTCCGTCCTTCGTCTCTATCGCTGTCTCTAGCTGCCTCTACATCTCTGTATCTCCTCTAGATTCTGTTTCTCTGCGGAATCTGATGGACACAATGGCTGAGAGTCAGGGCAGCACTGGGAGACTGTCCAGTCATGCAGGGATCCAGGTGGAGACTCAGCCCAGGTCTGGCTGTGTTAAGGGGTGGGTTAATTAGACTAGGTGACAGTCATGGGACGTAAAGATGAAGACGAGGCTTTGCATGGGAGAGACACATCGGGGGCCAGGCCTGGTGCCACGGGTGAACCCTTGTAAGGTTAAAGGGGCTGACGAGATACAGGGCTACGTCGTGAAACCCACTGTCTGCTTCCTCACAGTTTCATGCAGTTTGTGCTCTGCCGTTTTCTCATATTATAGTCCTAATGCTGAGAAGCCCGGAGGTGCTACCTGTGAAACACTAGGAGGGATGGTGTCTGCACGAGAGTCTCCAAAGAGACAAAACCAGTATTGCAATAGATGTTATTATTATATTAAATATCTAACACACATAGTGCACATGTTGTTACATGTGCAACATACACAACACAGCTCCTAACACGCATGGACACAGACACAGATATTAACACACGTGCGTAACGTCTCCGTATGTGTGTGTGCTGGGAGCTGCCTCATCTACCGGGGGGCGTGGATGACAGAAATCCTTCTTCTTCGGGAAACCTCAGTGTTTGCGCTTAAGGCCATCAACTGGCTGGAGGTGCCCCACCCGCACAGTGGAGAGTGATCTGTTTTACTCACCGTAACTCACAGGTGACGTCAACCACATCTGCAAAGCATCCTCAGGGCGTCTGACCAAACACCTGGGCACCACAGCCGGGCCAAGTGAACTCCTACAATTAACCACCTTTGGGCCTGGGACGACCTGGGGTGTGGGCATCCTGCTGTGTAACCTGGGTTACCTTAACTTTAAAAGGAGGATGATAAAAATGACTGAGAACACACGTTGAGTGAACTGAGTGCACGCTCCGCGGCGGACAGGTTTTGTTGCCGCCTCGTCGGCTGCTGTGCGGGCCGCGAGGTGCGGATGCAGCAGACACACCAGGGAGGCTGTGTCCGAGCTCTGGAGGAAGACAGCTTCTCCGGTAACGTGAAGCGGTGGCAGCACAGGCCGGGTTTGGGAGCTGTGCCCCCGGGACCCGCCCCACTTTGTCACAGTCCCACCGGCGACCAAACAGGTGCAGGTGAGCATCTGAGGCCATTGGCCTCGCCGGCGGAGGAAGGCCACTCCCAGTGGAGGCAGTGAAGGCCAGGGGTCTCTCTGCGGGCTCCCCCTCCCAGCGCTCTCACACACAGCCTTCTTGTTACGGCCTCACGCGCCTGGCAGGAAGGAGCCCTGTTTAAACCCGAATTCCTTTCTAGGAACAACCAGTTGACTGAAATGCAGTGTTTTCCTAGGAAAGTAGGTCTACGAAGCAGATCATCTTACGGCACATCGAGGACAGCGTGAAGGAAAACCGGCCGAATTCATAAAGCCCATAACAAGTGAATGCAGCCACTTCATTGCCCTGGACTGGCATCGAAACACAGGCACTGGTGGGCTCCCGGGGTGACGCACGGCCCAAGACACCCAGAGGTCATGATGCGTTACTGAAGTCATGGTTGACCGCGCGCCAGGGAGCGTCTGCTGGATCAAACTGGGCCGCGTGACGCCTCTTTGCGTCATGTAACTGCGCCATGTAAAGGGCCGCTGGTCCGCCTGCAGGAACGCGCGTCGCCTTCCTCTGCGGCACCGCCGCTGTTCCACGACCCGCTCGCGGACGGACCCGGGTGGTGCACTTACGCTTCTGCCACCTTCGTTGATGACAGAGATGGAAAACCTACTTCCCTTTGTGACCGCATTCAAAGGCCTCCCTTTGCTCTGAGCTTTCTGGATCTTTCATCTGACTGCAGAGTAATTCTGAGCCCTAATAACATCGTCCATCAGCAAGATGGAAGCGATGGCTCTGCCGTCGCCGGAGAGCCGTGTCCGGGCCCCGGCGCTGCGCTTTCTGCTCCCAGTTAGTTGAACACAATTCTTGAAAAAACATTTCAAAAAGAAACTTTTTCCTTTCCCAGAGATTTCAAACAGGATGTTATTACTGCCTGTTCTATTACATTAGAAAACCTTTATTAAAACCACCTTTCTCTGGCCTTTCAAATAGAGAGGCATGTAGCAAATTTGGCAAACACAAAAATACTTCTGTAATGCTGAACAGAAATACATGTGCGTTTGTAACGCGAAGCAGGCTGTTGTGTTTTAAAAATTCTATCCTCTTCCTATACATTCTTCTCTTGGTTTCATGGAAAAATAAGCCTTTAATCAAATTGAGATTTATCTTCAAACTCTTGGAATTCCTGTAACAAACGGGAGAACTGACTCCCCCTTAACCACATAATTTCCACCTTCGATTCCACCCGATTCAGTATCCAGATTTGCTTTATTAAATTCTACGTGTGCTGCATTGGTGGCCAACAAGGACTAACTGAATTAACTAATTTATAAATAAGGACTTCAGACTGTGTGCCATGGCTCTGCTCAGGCTGCAGGGGCTGCAGAGCAAGGTGGGGAGCTCCCCGCGCTCTGAGATGTTACCTGAACTCACACGTTTATTTTTCAATGTTTGTTGCATGGGTCGTGCACGTAACCCTGCCCTTAATGAGTTAACACACTGTACCAGCTGCCCACTGTCCACAGACTATGTCAAAGAACAAACAACCACAAAAACCATGCACTATGAAATTGAACGTGCATTTAGTTCACGATGCCATGGGGTTCAGTGCACCCAGGTTTGTCTGGGCCGGTCTGTGCTGGGTACTCCCAGGTCTCACGTGGGGTCAGTCTAGAGGGTTGTGCTGACTTTGCTGGACTCACCACATGCCTGGGGGTCAGCTGGAAGTGGGCTGACCTAGGAGGCCTCAACCAGGATGATGACGGTAACTTATCTCCACTTCACACATCCTGACTCCTTGGGAAATCCAGCTCAGACATGTTCCCGGGCCAGGGCGCAACAGCAGGGCCAGGGCAGCCCCAGTCGCTCAGACACTTTTCTGGATGCCGTTTACAGTAGCTGCTAACACCCTATTGGCCAAAGGAAGTCACATGGTCACCTGAGGGTGAGTGGGAGGGGTCTGCAAGGTGAATGGGCAAAAAGCTTGGAAATAGGGACGGGTGGAGAATTGGGGGCATTTGTGCACTCTGACACACAGTGCGTGAAGGTGCACGTAAAAGAAGAACAAAGTGGAATGAGAGATGGAGAGCTCTCCGATCTAGCCAGGAAGGCTTCCTGGGGGAGGTCACCGAATCAGACACACCGTCACGTCACAGACGACATCCCTGGAAATGGCTCTCACTCTGAAATCATTAACGTCAGGACCCCAGACTCGCCCCACTCACACAGCACCTCCCCTTGGACTTCACCGACCTCCCCTGCAACTGCCCAGTTCTCTTCCTGTCTCCTGGCAACATCTGTGCCCTCATCTCTGTCTGCACCTGAGCAGACCCCTCCCACTCTCACTCTCAGGCGACCATGTGGCTTCCCTTGGCCGATAGGGTGTCAGCAACCACTGCAAGCAGAATCCGGAAAAGCGTTTGAGTGGGTGGGGCTGCCCTGGCCCTGCTCTGTGCCTTGGCCCGGGGATACGGGAGTCACTGTCATTCTTTACCCCTGTCCCCTATCCACTTCTCCACCTCAGCCGGCCGTTTGAGAGGTTGGCACCGTAATTAACAATGTTGAAAGCAATACATGGTAGCACCATTTTCAGCTTAATACGATGGGACTCAGGACATATATATGCTTTTTTCTTTTCTTAGTGTCACCTTTCCCTACATCCAAGTACAAGTAATAAAGTTTTTTAAAATATCTAAAAGGGTTACCAGACCCCACAGAGAAGGGCCATCTATCAATACACGGCACTGGCTCGTTTACCACCTGCCCTGAGTGCTTAAAACGCAGGGGCCTCCGATGCTCCCAGAGCTCCCTGTCGCCTGTGGCCCACGGCGGGGGTCGGGGAGGAGCCCAGCACACGGACTTTATTCCACACACGCCCCCTGCCACCTCTGCAGGACAGGACTGTGGGTACTGCCCTCCCCCTAGGAAAGCTCATTCACGGCTCCCACGCTCAGAAAGTAAAGAACGGTCGTGCACGCGTTTTGATAACCAGAGAGTTAAGTAATCCTGCAAGAAAGCCGGGCAGCTTGGAGGAGTGTAAAATGGCCGTGGGGAATTGTCGCAGCCCACCCTCCTCGGAGCAGTGAGAAATTAGAGGGTGTTCCCCCACCTTCTGCCACTTCCCTTTGCTCTCCTCACCGGCTTCACGAGAACTGACTGTTTCAAACCCTTTAAGTTCCGTCTAGCTTCAAATACAGGCAAGGAAAGGTGGAACGCTCCACTCGCCTCCCCGCACCTCAGCTAAGTGCGGGTGGAGGCTTGTGTGTCAGGGACGTGGGAGCCCTGCAGACGACAGAACCCCCCCCCCAGCGCCGTGGGTAACCCCCGCTACAGGACTCAAGAGGACAGAGCTTAACCTGCCGACAGAAACGAAACTGGCTTTCTCCTCCCTGCTTTGAAGACACGTACGTCTTCCAGCAAAATCTCCTAAACGCTACCTTCAGCCTGAGGTTCTCAAAGATGAAGTGGTCCTTTCCTGGCATCTGCGTCCGCATCACACCCCGTAAGGCCAGGGAAGCAGAGCGCTGGGCCCTTCTCTGGAAAATCCAGAAGAGAAAATAAAAGCCTCCTTCGCTCCAAGTTGCCCACATCGTTCGAGAGCAGGAGAAAGGGGCCGTGTGCAAGAGCCAGGAAACGGACACACGCTTCCTTCTCCCGCCGGCCAGCACAGGCCTGGCCGGGCTGCGCCCCAACAGCCGGGTTTTCATCCTGGGTTGAAACAGAGCAAACTGACACAAGCAGACGACTTTCTGGGAGTGAAGGAAGACGTGGTCTCCTTTGAAGCTGATGGGAAGCAGAGTTCGGGAACTCAGACGGCAGCGCTTCGGCCAGACCACCTCTGCTGTTTTGTCAATAAGCCTAGGGATTCGTGGACACAGCCACTCTCCAAAGCCTCATTTTGAAGGGCACCATCCTCCTTGCGTGTCCGTGTGTGGATTTCCAGCTCCATCCTTTCCAGTGCAGTCCGTCCGAGACGTGAAACGCCACACGTGGGGGCTGGGGGTGAACTGTTCTCTGCAGTCGGGGTTTTTTCCGCTGATCGACCTCTCGGGATCACTGACGGTGCTTCCTCCCCAGGAGACAGCCGAGCACTCCCCCAGGGGGATTCATTTATTTGACTTAATCTTCTCGCTGGAGTCGTTTAAAACCAAACACCCCTCAATAGAACGAATACTTCCCCTGGAAGGACACTGTAAATGGTGTCACCGACTGCAGCTCAAAATACTAAGGACAGAGACACAATACATGGATTTAGGCAAACCTATGAAGAGGCGTGTGGCTGTAAATGGATTTTACAATGTAGCTCTCAGGCCTCTTCCATCAGAAAGCAGTTGAGGTTCCAGGTTATCAGGGCCAACAGGTTTGCCACATGGATCCAATTAGTCTGGTGTGTTCTTTGTCTACACTGAGGACAACGTGGGCCGCAAAGCTATCCTTAAGACTCCTGGTGTGAGGAAGACTGGGGGCTGTCATGATGGGGGGCTGGGAGTGCAGGCATGCAGAAGCTCTCCTTCATCCTGCATCCAGACTCGGTGGGGGTGACCCGAGGAGGAAGGTGCACATTAGAGGTGCGTGACGGGGCGGGAGCGGGGGAGGCGGGGCGGCAGAGTTCAGCCGGGTTATCGGGCGGGGAGGGAGGGCATCCTCCAAGACCAGCAGGGACCCCCCCCGTGGAACACAGCACAATCCTACTGTACAGAGAGCTGTGATGGGAAAAGCAAAACTCCCAGAAGCTGAACGGGACGGGTCGCTGTTTTGTATGACTTGCAAAGGGGACTGAAACTACTCTTTTAAAAGGAAACAAGGCCAAGCTAAAATGACTAATGAATTATTCCAGAAACACAAAGGAAATGCTGCAGTTCACGGCAATTGCACATTTAAGCCCCAAACAGGTCACGCTCATCAACCAAGGGGTCCGTGCACTCGTGGTTTCGCGCCGTTCACCGCCGCGTTGAGGACCCACGTCCTCCCCGCAGGCAGGGGGGCAGCAGGAAGAACCAGCACAGCGGGGCACAGCCCCACGCCCAGCTCGCTCGCGGGGCCGTCGCGCTGCTCGAGACGAAAGTTTCAGACAGGAGGGCGCACTTCGCAGCAGGCCTACGCTTGTTCTCCGGGCCGTCTCCAATTTCAGGCGGTCCGCGCCTCTACCGTGCCCGGGCGCCCAGACCTGTGCTCCTGCAAGGCCTGCCATCAGCTTCCCTGACCTTTGTGGGAGCCATCAAGACACAGCTCCAAGGCTCCTGCCGGCCCTGCCGCCACGTCTGACATTTCAAATCGCAGAATGTAAAATTCTGAAGTCATTCTGCAGCGTCCCTGTCCGTGTCACCCTGTGTTTGATCAGAGAGGAAAGTGCATTAAAACATCTGATTCCTGGGACGAGTTAAAGACAGCGGAGTCTCGCCGAGATCAAGGGGAAAGACACAGCCAGGCAAGAGGGGAAAACACTTTGTTTCAGGAGGCAGATCAAGAATAAAGCGAGGCTTCTGAGGCCTGTACAAGCCTGTGCAGGATCTGGGGCGGTGAATATTATGCAATCCCCAGATCTCAGTGCGGAAGGGACCTCAGAGGTCACCTGGGTGAAGCCTTGTATGTACTCCCTGGGACTGCGACCTCTGAAAAGCTAAGGGAAAGCTGTAGATCTTGAAAATATATGCATGAGGAACAAAAGTTAGAAAATGACAGTGCTGAAATACATGTTTTCCCTTGTTGTTTCTTTATTGAGTGACACCCCCTTTTTTTAGAACCCTTTGATTTGAAATCATTTTAAATACTCAGAAAATGAATTGCTGATCTCTGAAGGAACTGAACTTCCAACTACATCATTAATCTACGCAGTGTTCTGGGCTTAGCATTCTTGTTTGTGATTCTCAGTGAAGTAATTAAAAGGAATGGCGTTCTCTGGGGCATGATTTTAAAATCAATATATTTTCAAACTCCTAAATAAACAGTTTGGAGGCCCGGATCTGCTTGTGTAATTTAGATATTCAGAACGCAGTTTTGTTTGTCTGTTTGTTTTCAGATAACAAAATGATAATTTTCCAAGATAACCCATTTCTGCTTTTAGTCACATCAAGGGGGAAAGAAGAAGGAGAAATGGGTCCTTGGAGGTGTCATGTTCCCACAACAGGCTTTCTCAGCTGGGACTCGCTGACATGACGGGTCAGACAAACTACCGTCACGGGGCCGCCCTGCGCGCTGTGGGACGAGCAGCAGCCTCCCTGCACGCCCCCTATTGGACACCAGGAGCTCCCCTCCGTGCCAGTGTGACAACCAAAATGTCTCTGGACTTGGCCAAGTGTTCCCTCAGGAGGGAGGGCTGAAATCCCCCCGCTGAGAACCATTGCCCTGCAGAAAGGAGTATCCAGGAACTGGTGCCTTTAAAGCAAGAATTGGAGTGGTGACTCCTAAGCAAACAGCTTCAGCCATAGGGGTCCTATTTCAGCGGAGGCTCTGGAGTGTAGCTGCAGGTCTCACCAGCCTCCCAGGGAGCGGTGTTGTGTGATTCAGTCCTGGGGAGAATTTAGAACACTAGTAATAACAATAATGACTGAGCTCTAAGGCACTACCTGAACAGTGACATTCAATCCTACGTGTGGCCCTTTGAGAGGGGCAGTATTTTAATCCCCACTTTTCAGATGAGGAGCAGCAGCCTTAAAGAAGGCACCACACCATAAAAAAGGATGAAATCATGCCCTTTGCAGCAACAGGGATGGACCTAGAGATGATCATACTAAGTGAAGTAAGTTGGACAGAGGAAGACAAATATCATATAATATCACTTATATGTGGGGTCCGAAAAAAAATGACACAAATGAACTTATTTACAAACCAGAAATAGATTCACAGACATAGAAAAACAGCTCTGGTTGCCAAAGGGGGAAGGGGTGTGGAGGGATAAGTTAACAGTTTGTGATTAACATATACACACTACTGTATATAAAGTACATAAACAACAAGGTCCTTCTGTGCAGCACAGGGAACTATACTCGGTATCTTACAATAACCTATAATGAAGAATAACATAAAAAGGAATCTATATAAAACTGAGTCACCATGCTGTACACCAGAAACTAACACAACATTGTAAATCAACTATACTTCAATTTTAAAAGGAAGTCACGAGGGTAAGTTCTCACAAAGCCAGGAACTGGGAGGTGGAGAACCCAGCCTGGAGTCTAACGGATCCTCATTTCTTTGTCATTTTCACGTCCAGGTCTCACTGGTGGCCATTCCAACTCACAGGAGGTCATTTCAGTAAAATGTCATTGACCCAGCAGCTCCAGGTTGTGTTGTTTTGTTGTGTTGACTAGAACGCCGATCTGTTCTCCTTCCTCACTCTGCCACTCATCTAGGACTCTAGGGAACTCGACCGTTTGGGCAGTGGCGATGTACGTGAAAGCAGAGTGGGTAGCCTGCAGGTTGACCAGGAGGGCGGGTCCACTGCCACAGCCTGGAATAGCATCTCCCAAGAGCTTTCCCAAACCACGGATTCCAAGCACGACAGACATGGAGCTATTTTTAGAGGTCAGTTAGACATATTCTTTCTTTTTTATTTTTATTCAAAGTGAAAAAGAAATCTAATGCTGCAAAGTAAGACAGGTCTTTGAAATACCAAAGCATCTGCAGGACTCGCTCTCTAAACAAAGTCTGGGCAACCAGTCGTTGTCCAGCCCCTGACAGCCTGATGGCCGTGAGCAAGCCAGACATCTGGCAGTTCAGATCCATAAGCAGCTTTCAAAGGGCCCTCATGACTAATGAATAAACATTAACATTATAAATGAATATCAATAAATATTATGTGTAGGTGATTAATCATGTGACAACCAAAATAACTGCAGGGGCACATTTCTGGATCAGACAAATGTTTGAGGTTGAAAATAATAAAATCTGGTTTTGTCCATTAGAATCTATGACCCACATTTACATGGAATCTTTCTCTTCCATCTTTCTCATTAATACTCTAGAAATTGTGGGCAGGAAGCAGAGTGAGGGAGGGGAGAACAGATACAAACCTTTGGCCCCATGACACAGATCAGTCCCTGGGTGTGACTAGAAGCCCGTGGTGACCCAGCCCTCACGCTGTTCCCGATGTTTACAATTTCAGGGGTGCACGTTCCATGCCGACAGTGCTTGACGCTGAGACTGTGGCAGCGAGAAAGTCAAATGAGGTCCTTATCCTCACGAAACCTACAGTTGAGTGAGCAAGGCAGTCAAGAAGCTGGTAAGTAAGTAAATTTTTGAAAAATGAAACTGTGATAAGGGCTACAGGGGAAACAACAGGCGACTGTCATAAAGGATGGACAGGAATGGTGCTTCGAAGGAGTGAGAGTCTGGCTGAGAATGGAGGGGATTAAGACCCTGCATGGGAAGATGAAGGGGAAGGAGTCACAAGGGAGAACAGCAGGTGCCAGAGCCTGAGGCAGGAGGAGCGAGGTGGAGCTGGGAGGAGGCGAGGGCCATGAACACGGTGAGCAAGGGCTCGGCTCCGTCAAAGGTGGGAAGGAGCTTGGGTTCCCCTGTAAGTGTGCTGGGAGGCCGCTGGCATCAGTTAGGAGAGTGGGCCAAGGAAGGTAAAGGGACAGAAAGGAGCGTGGAATAAAGCATGGGTACTAGGTGAGAGCCAAGCTCTCTAGGACCTCGTCAGATGCTTCAGCCGGGAGCCCCAGCTGCCTCTGGAGGCCTTGCCCAGACTTCAGACACGTGGCTCCTGAGATAACGGATGTTCTGTGGCCATGAGGGGGCTCCCAGTCGAGGATGGTCTCAGATGTGTGGCCGGCTTGTTTCTGCCTGGTGCTCACTCTCATTTTTCATAGCTTGGAACAGCTCTACCTTTGACAGGTGGGCAGAGTGGATGGTGCCCCACTAAGCATGACGGTGGACACTCTGTGGATAACCTCCAAGCAAGCACCCTATCCAAACGGCCGGGGAAGAGCAACCCGCTATGTACCCTCAAAGCAGTGAACAGTTTAGCTGCGGGAAGACACCTGTCCCCTTGAAGGCAGGCTACACCAGGGTGCTTAGAATGTGGCATGTGACTGAGGACAGGGGAAGTGCTGTGGCACAGAGACAAAGGGTTCCACTCAACTTGCCCAGGGAGACGAGGCCAGGACCACACGTCTCCGGAGCCGGGTGGAGACCCCGGTGAGCGGTGCTGGTGGAGAGAAGGTGTGAAGGATGGATTCAACGACCTTCTTTACCCGGCAGTTCTGACTGCCTCTCCCTCCCGCGCAGTAGCTATCTTCCCAAGGCAACCCAAACGGAAACGTTGTGTTTCAACATGGCAGGAAGTAAGACCTTAGAGCGAAATAAGGTTCTGGAAAGTCAACGATGCTTTTCTCAGTGATCTCCTTCACCCTCTGGTATGTTCCTTTGCAAGTAATTAAACGCACACAAACACACACACACACATTGGAGAGCAATTCAAGGAACAGCAATGTCACTGACAAGAAAAGTGATAAACAGGAGGAAATTAAAAGAACCCAATAAGGCCCAGATTTAATCAGAAGAAATAGAATATTCTCTGGGCCCTGTTACAAAGACCCCTGGTGCCAAAAAAACTATGGCAGAAATGGGATAATTAAAATGGATGTGGGGAGGGATGTCAGATACACAGACGAAGCGGGATTTATCTGTGCAGAACTGGTAGCCCCAGCAGAATTCCAATGAGAGATTCAAACCTAAAACAAGAGGTGTGCCAGGTGCAAAGAGGGGAAGCAGAAGGAAGGAGTGGCTGAGTCTGACCACTGCTGCACTGCCAGGAAACCCACAGGTCTCCCAGGCAGATCCGGGGACCTGCAGCATCTCACTGCAGCTAATCACGTGCTCTTCCCTCTGCCACGTGCGTATCTGCTCCAGAGCCGGGATGCTGGAGACGTGACAAGCCATTGGCAACAATTACTCATGTCCTAGACACGCGTACCCATCCCAGCCTGCTGAGCAGACAGAACTGATCATTCATGCAACACGGGTAGGGGTTAGATGGTTTGACCTCCCTGCTGGAATACTTCTCCTGCTCAGTGATCGATGGATGAGTTCTTGACAAATTGCCCGGGGCAGCAACCATGGAGCAACGCCATGAACATCTGTGTCTGGTGAGTAACCTTATCCTCGAGATAGTTATCAGAGCATGCTGTGGAAAGCTCCCTAATCAGTTCCCTAATCTATACTGGGAGAAGAAGGGTGCGGGGGCTCCCTCCTCCTTCAATTACACCCGTCAAACAACAGCCACATGCATGAAGCTCTACCACGTGCCAGATCTTCCCAAACATTTTCCATTTATTTACAAACAAATACTGATACAGTGGCTTTTCTATGCAGGCGGTAGAGTGAACCTGTCCTCCGTGAGCTTGAAGCCTGGTTCGGAGCTCTGCCAGTCTGCCGACAAAGCCCTGCTCTCTCAACAACGCGTCCTCACCCCTGGTGTTCATGCAAGGCAGCCTCCTGCCCTGAGGGAAATGTTCTGCAGTTCATCCCTGCCCACATGCTAGCCACCAGCTGCATGGGGCCACGGAGCACTGGAAATGCGAGTGCAGCTGAAAGACGAAACGTTTCATTGTATTTCATTTTAAATTTAGTTTAAACAGCCGCCTCTGTAGCTACTCTCTCGGACTGTGCAGGAGGGGGACTACTGACCCAAGATATCCTAACCACAAGTAATCATTTTAAAGGCAAGGATACTCAGAGGCCAGGCTGCTGTGGCACCAGCGGTCCGCGCAAGGGGCGAGCTGGCCGGCAAGCCCGCCGCCACAGCTGTTGCTTCTGCCCTTCTCGTGACAAAATAGGATCATAATTCCCCTGAAACCGGGCCATCATTTCACTTTTTAAAATGTCTCAGGACCTTGGATTTCCCAAGTGCCAAATAGACTTTATTTTTGAAGCATATATTTACTTTTATGCAAGCAGTCCATGTTTGTTAAAAAAAAAAACTAAAACAAGTTCCTACTGTAGAGCGCAAGGAACTACATTCAATATCTTGTAATGACCTATAATGAAAAAGAACATATGTGTGTGGCTGAATCGCTTTGCTGTGCACCAGAAGCTAATGCAACATTGTAAATCAATTGCACTTCAATTAAAAAAAAAAAAAGAAAAATCAGACGATGCAGAAGAAAGGACAAAGCACTCCAATCCTGTCACGTCCCTCGGGGCCGCCCTCCCACGGGGGCGCGCCAACTCCTACACCCGTGTTACTGTCTTCTTTGTTTTTCCTAAAGATTAGATCCGTCTCCACATCTTCTTCTGGGGCCTGTTCTTCTCACCTAACAACTCGTGAGCTCCTGACAAACATGCAGTTATTTTAAATACTTTCCCCACTTTTCCAAATAGATCTAGGAACACAGCGTTGCTTTACATTCTTGCCCAATGCTCTCTTTTCGAGGTGCGCGCTGACTTGCCTCCTCAGGCCCCTGTTTGGGGAAGGTCGGGCTGCCCCTAACATTTTGCCATCACAAGTAATGCTGGAGCGACTTCCGTGGGCGCATTCCTGCACTTGATGCGCTTCTTTCGAAAAAGTTCTCCAAATGAAATTGCTAGGTTCAAAAGACATACACAGTTTTAAGACTTTGGATTCTGATCACTAAATTGTCCTCTCAGAAACAAAGTGTCAGTTTACACGCCGGTGCAGACAGCTGCTCCAAACACGTTCCCTGCACTGAGCCTGCATGGCGCTCGGCAGTTTCCCACTCTGATACCCGCAGTACCGGGGGCAAGCCTCGCAGCTTGTCCACCTGACAGCCTGTGGATGTTTGAAGACAGCCAGCATGTCTCCCCACAGTCTTCTCTCTTTAGTTAGATATGTCACATCCTTTAAACATTCCTTCTGTGAAATGGTTCCTAACCCGGTTTGTTAAAGCCCGTGCTGAAGCAGTGCCCGGATTCAAATAAGGAAATGGAGACAACAGTGACTATGATTTAATGGGTCCTGACCAGGTGTGGGAGTTTATTCTAAATGTTTTAAATTTGCTTTGAGTCTGAGACTCGTGTGATGGACTGAGTTCTGTTCCTTCGTACGTGGCATGCCAACCCCGCAGTGTGACTGCACTTGGAGACGGGAACTTTGGAGGAGGTTAAAGTTAAGTGAGGTTATATGGGTGGGGCCCTGACCCAATAGGATTAGTGTCTTCACAAGAAGAGACACCAGAGCTCCCTCTGCCACGTGAGGACACAGTGATGAGGTGGCTGTCTGTCTACACGACAGGAAGAGTTCTCCCCAGAAGAAAACTGACCAGCACTTTGATCTGAGACCTCCAGGCTTCTGTTGTTCACGCCACCCAGTACGGTATTTGTCACGGCAGCCTGACCAGATGAGGCTAACCCCATTCATCCTCAAAGCCCTCTGTAAAGGCCGTTCCTGCCATCATCCCCATTCGACAGAGGCGCCCCTGTTGAATGGGGTGGCTGGATGACTTACTCAAGTCTCACACAGCCAGGAAGTAGTAGGCATGGGATCTGGACTCAGGCAAACAGACTCCAGAACCCACACTCTTAACCCCATGTTGTATCTCCTGCCTCTCATCTCTAGACACAATCTTTCCAGTCGGTATTAAGAGAAGCACCTCCCTTGGTCTAGTGTTAATATCTTTATTAATGCTGCTCAAGTTGCCTTCGGTCTTTTGGCAACCCCATCACGTGATTAGCACACTTAGCATTTTGTCTGCTAAACTAGGTTCTGCTTCACACAAGCTTTAGCTAAGCTGTGATTTTCCCACACCTAATATGCCGTTGGAGTTTTTGTGAGCAGATACACTTATCACCATTGAATTCCATCCAATTACAGAATTGCCCCACGTTTCAACGTGTCAAGATCTTTTGGGATCCTGGTTCAAACGCCCTCACACGTTTGTTGTTCACAAGTTAAATAAGCCTGCTTTATGCACAGGAAGTGTGTCTCAGAACCCGCGAAAGGCTGTGCAAATTTGTCATTGTTACTAAATATTTCCACCAAGTCATTGATGAATAAACAAGGTTGACAAGGGAGCCCTGGAAGAGAAAACTGAAAATCTCTTTATAAGTGTTTTTGGCAGATTTAAAGCCCGTGCTCCTCTTTGATAAATGTTACAATTTTGTGCTCCCCTACCTTCCCTTCATTGAAAGAAAAGAAAATCAGCATCATTTTTGAATAAAAACATGCTCTTCTTTAATAGAGAAAACTTAGTCTGGACGAGAAGCATGATAAATTGCACCATACATAAGACAAAGATTCTTACTGCACTTCGCTTTCTATTTTTGCACTATGAAAACAGTATGTACATGTTTGGGTTTCCAAATATAAACACCGCGTGCACCGCCTCCTCCCTGAGATGCCAATGTTTAGTTTAAATGGGGAGTTTCCACCCTTCCTGCCTCCTTGCCCCGCATCCTCGCCGCCCCGCCCTGCTGGAGCTGAGAACCACTTTCCTTCTCGAGGCGAGTTTTCTGACCTTGGATCGGGAAAGAACCTTCTAGACTGGATATCCTCGGCCTCTGCAGTGTGCCCTCCGAGACAATCCTGGAGTGTTACTGGCTTCCCTTGGAGAAGCCCAGCCCTGAACCCGGCTCTGAGGGATGCAGAGCTGCAGAGCAGTGAGGGCCAGAACCCCCAAAGAGCCCTTCTCCAGAGAAACGCAGGAGGAGCTAGAAGGGGGTGCTTTTTGAAAGTGTTCACCGCAGGGCCTTTTTTTGATTCTTATTTTTTATTGAAGTGTGGTCAGTTTGCGATGTCAGTTTCAGGTGTGCAGGACAGCAACTCAGAAATATATATGTATATATATAGACACACACACGTATGTTTTTTCAGTTTCTTTTCCATTATGGCTTGTTCCAAGAAACTGAATATAGTTCCCCATGCTATACAGCAGGTCCTTGTTGTTGTGTGTCTGTTAATCCCAAACTCCTAATCTAGCCCTCCCCGCCCCTTTCCCCACTGGTAACCACAGCAGGCATTTTTTTGAGTGTCACGTCCTACAGAGCAGTGCTTCCCAATCCTTTCCCCTGCACCCAGAATGTCATGGAGGAGCTGCCCGGGGCTGTGATGGGTGAGGGTCCCGACTGGGCCGGGAGGGAGAGTGAGAGGCACCAACAGCTGGGAGCACACACGTTATATTCTGCTTTTACATGTGAGGTTTGCAGATAAAATTGTATTTGAAAGACATGGTTTTATAAAAGTTAAAGAACTACCAAGAAAGATTTTATAAGACAGGAAACCAAAGCCACAAGAGGTGAGACGTGACCTGTCCAAGGTCAACAGTGACCTTGTCCAAGGTCGAGCTGGGCAGGAACCTAGGACTCGCCTTCCGTCTTCATCCAGCACCAAGCAAGGAACCAGCGGGGCTCAGGGCCACCGTCCCAGTCTGTGGTCCGAGTCTGGAGGCAGCACAGAGGGGCCAGCTCAGGATTAGGGTGTGGACAAGACAGGGTGAGGCCACAAGCAGGGAAGAGAATGCCTCGGACCATGTGTCCCTACTCCGTCCTGGCTCCAGAGGTCACTCCTAGGCCAGTGTGGCTATAGAAGCATGCCTCTGGCCCCTTCTATGTAACTTCCTCCATGCCCCCTGCACTGGCAGCTGCCACCCCTCGCACCCAGCACCCCCTTTCCTCCCACGGTGCCCAGAGACCCCCGCCCCCAGCCCATCCCAATCTCCTCTGTGTCAGGCAAAGGCTGAGACCTGAAAGTCACCTCTCCCTTCAACTTCATTCCACTCTAAAATAGTATTTTTGATGTTATAAAATTGCTTTAAGACTTTTTTTTTATTTTACCTTTTTTTAATTTATTATTTTATTTTGGGGGGACGCAATTGGGGTTTTATTTACTTACTTATATTTTTTAATGGCGGTCCTGAGTACTGAGCCCAGGACCGTGTGCATGCTAGACACACGCTCTGCCACTGAGCTGCACCCTCCCCCTAACTGTCTCTCTGTCGAGTTGTTACAAGCTTGCTTTACTTCAGTTCTCCCTGCAGTGCAAGCCAGTGGCGGGCAGTGCACTGCTCAGTCCACTCTGAAACTTCTGTCTGTCACTTTGGTCCTTTCTTTTGATCAACAAAATGAGTGAAGACCTGTGATACGTAATCAGAGGAAGCAGTGAAGTCTCTCAGACTCGCAGCAACGCACACACCTGGATGCTGACTGCACGCCTGCCTCTCGCCGGGCAGCCTCTCCGGACCCCTCCCGGACAGACGCCATCCTGAGCTCGGCCCTGGAATCGCGGGCTGCAGACAGGGCTCTGACTCTGGACAAAGAAATTCGGTCCAAACCGGTGAAAGGCGTAAAACGTCCAAGATGCTTGAATATTAGAAGTCCCCAGAAGCGTTGCAGTTATAAAAACAATCAGGCAAATAAACAAGCCAGCCCCCCTCAGCGCCGGCAGAGTCGGGGAAGCAGGCGGCACAGAACCCAGAGGAAATCCTTCTCCATTTGCAGGTGTTTTCTCGGTCTCTCCTTCCGGATCATATTTTTAGCAAAAGTCAAATGTGCTTGCTTTTCTTTCCCCAGGGTTTAGAGAGATTGGAGGTGAGGGAGATGAATTGAATCTAATCAAAAAGTCTAAAGCTATAAATATGGGGAAATAAATTCAGATGATAATTTTAGGGTTGTGACCAAAATGCCCTGCCCCCAGAAACTTGCTCAGGGCAAAGGGCCAGGATGCCTTAAATCTAGTAGGATGTCTTGAAGTTATAAAAATTGGGAAATTAATGAAGACGATACTTGCGCTGTAAAGCCAGGGCCTCGCGTTCTCTGTCAACAAGCAGACACGCGCAGCCCTGGGTGCCTGAGGTTTTACTCCTCGACGCTCCGGGCCGGTGCCCAGGACCGTTGAGACCCGCGAGGTCCCTGGCCAGCGTCTGCCTTCTCGGGTGGGGGTGTTCCAGCCGCATTTCCACTTGAACTTAGTTCAGCCGTGTGAATTAGCAAACATCCACTGGCTTGAGGCCGAGCCAACATTAGGCCAAAGCTGTAAAAGTCACCGAAGAGTTAAGTGTCGCCGTCTGCAGGGTTGAGGGGCTTAGTATCATGAATATTTCTAAATCCACAAGGCATGGGACTTCTTTAGTCCCTTTAAAGTAAGAAATTCTATACACTACAAATTCAACCTCAAGAAAGTATGCAAGCTGGCCGTTTGCTAGGGCGGCTGTGACAAATTCACAGATGCACGGGGTCGGAGGCCAGACGACCACAGCCACGGTGTCCGTAGGCTGGCCCCTCCAAGGCCGTGATGGAGGTTCTGTCCCTGCCTCTCCCAGCGCTCCTGGGCATCTCCCACCCCTGCCCACCTCTTCAACAACAGTCTCCCTGTGCACACTGGGGCCCAAACATCCCCTTTGTGTGAGGACACCGTCATGACGTCAGCCACAGCCCCACAGGCCCCATCCAAAGGTCTTGGGGGTGACAGCTTCAACATAGGAATGTGGGGGGGCAATCCAATGTCTAACAGTAAAGAATTCTAAAAAATAAGTTAGCGTCATTTTATCCTTACCGGGCATAAATGCTTTTACTCTTAAGAAAGTGACTTTGCAACCTCAAATGTCTTCTGCCTTCAGGTCCCATTGTCAGTAAAACAGAAAATGGGACCCAGTTTCTTCTGAGCATGTAAGAAATTCTTAGAGAAGTTAGTGACCATTCGTACGGGAACAATTCTGGGAACGATGTATGGAGACTGGAAGCAGAAAATACTTCTTTTTAAAAAGGCAGAGAGATCAGGACAGGCCTCGATAGCTAACCAGCAAGATGCCTGGATAACTCATTGACCGTGAGGCCGCGGAGCGCCAGGCTCTCAGGTTTTCCCTCGGTGGCTTCGAGGGCTCGGCCTGGAAAGTCACCAGACGTGGGGCTGTGGGCAGCAGCTCTGCAGGCGCTCGCGCCTCCATTTCAGTGCCATGCTTCTGTGCGGGTCTAGAATGGGTCCATCTGAATCTTCAAGGTTCTTTTTGATTTTCTAATTGTATTTTCTAAGCAAGTTTGGCTAAACTCAGTGCAAATTGTCAGAAGCTATTCTTCAAAGCCTTGAAAATGCGGATCTAATTATTTCAGCTACAGGATAAAATGGTAAAAGGTCCATAAGAAGGTGGTTAATTGAGAGCAGAGGCTAATTCCAGCATATTTTATGATCGGATACAGGATACAACTGTCATCCTGTTCAGGGCACAGAGTGTGAGCACATAACGCGGGGGGATACAATTATTTTGTACGGAATTCCAAGATAAATATTTGCTAAATTATTGTATTTCAGGGAAGGCTTGGCTGAGTCGATGGCAGTTTCTCGGGGACCAGGAACTTAGTTAATTCACATCCTTTCACTAGCTAATGCAAACAAAGAGAACAGTAACAGTAGAATTGGGAGGAACTTTTATGCAAAAAAGTGGTTTATGGTCAACTACAGATGCCGTAGCTTCTTGGCCTTGATACCAGGCCTTTTTATATTGGGCTTCCTTCCTTTTCATTTTGCTTTTTTCTCTTTTATGACTGCTTTATTTGCTTTCCTTTGCTGGGATGAAGAGATGGAAGTCTGAGCTTGTGGAGCAAAATGAAACCAAAAACTAGAACAGTCAGAAAGGTTAAGTCACCTGGAGTGGCAACGGCCGGCTTCAACGTGAAGATGTGAAGGGTCGGAGCGGGAGCTGCTCTCCCCTCACAGCGAGACAGAGCTTGGGAGACCGGGGGCCTTGGGCTTCTCTGAGGTTTGTCAGGGTACCGGGGCTCTGGGCCAGCAGCTAACCTGCAGTCTGGGGACAGGCTGGCACCAGCTGGGAGAGGCAAGCTCTGCGCGCTTGCTTCCCCGGGGCAGAGGCACTCCTGGACGCCGGGTCAGCCGCTGCGGTGCCTGAGCCACGTCCTCAAAGTCCCTACGCTGAGGCCCTCCCCCCAGGGTGACGGTGCTTGGGGGCGGGACTTCGGGGGGAATTAGGGCTAGACGAGGTGGCGGGGCCTCTTGATGGGGTTAGTGCCGTTGCATGGAAGGAGCCCTGGGAGCTCCTCTCTGGTCACGCTAGCCCTCCCTGCCCCGGAGCTATGATTTTCCGTAGGTGAAAAGGCACGTCTTGTCGTTGTGAGGGAATTACGCCGGTCTCTGTTCCAAGGACAACAAGTGTTTACCGGACACTGATGAAGTGGCTGGCTGGCAGGGCGGGGCCCTGATTTCTAATGCATCGAGGAGAGGTCACCGTCACCTGCAAAGCTTACTTCACAGCACTAAGCAGCTGTGGTCCATCCAGGCAGGCTCCCAGGCCCCGCCCATCAGCCTCAAGCACTGGGCATCCCAGCGGAAGGCCTGGTTATCTCAGTCCCAAATCAGACGTCTTACAGCCTGAGACAGCGTGGCAGGTCTCAAGCCCAGAAGACAGTTAGGAAGTTCCCTGGTGACGACCCTCCCGGAGGAATCTGAAATCAGGGAGGAGCTTCTCTCTATTTGTGTCCAAGTTCTCCAGCTCACAGAAAGTTCAGGATCAAATTCCTCTCCCACCACTTATCTGTGGGTCCAAAACCTCGTAGTTAGTTTCGCTTCTCACCTCTTAATGGATGTGGTTTTGACATTCGATGTTCACAGATTCGTCTTGTTCAGGCCCACCTGGCCGTATTTCAGGCTCACAAACCTTGGTGTGGAGCTGAAGTGAGGAAACACTGAGCTCTGGCAACACATCCAGGCTATGTTGCTATTTTTCTTTTTCAGCACAGTGTACAGAACCACAGAACTTAAATATTAACATTGTTAGAGCACTTCGTGCCCTGCTAAAAGGCAGTGAAAATTCGCAGTGAATCAAAACCCACACTTAACTCTTATGTACCCTATGAATAGAAACTGCTTGGCAAATCACTAATTTTCTGACACTGTAACCAAAAGGTAGGCCCGTCCATGGGAGGAGGGTGGGGGGGTCTGCTCTGTCCAACAGCGAAAGATCACAGGATGATCATACTCTGTGAACCAAACCAGACAGAGAAAGACGAATCTCATGATGTCACTCACGTGTGGAATCTAAACAAATGACACAAATGAACTTATTTACAAAACAGAAACAGACTCAAACACATAGAAAACAACTTATGGTTACCAGGGGGGAGGGGGAGGGGAAGGGATGAATCAGTAGTTCAGGAGTTGCAGCTGCACACTACTGTGTGTAAGGCAGATACACGACAAAGCCCTGTTGTAGAGCGCAGGGCACCCCATTCAACACCCTGTAGTGACCTATATAATGGCAAAGAATACACACGTGTAACGGAATCACTTTGCTGCACGCCAGAAACTAACACAACATTGCACATCAACAATACTCCAGTAAAAAAAGAAAAGAAAAGAAAGAAAAAGATCACTGAGTGTAAGGCCCTGATGAACCATATACTCAAAATCACCCTTAATCAAAAGACGCTCAGGTTGCACCAGACACCACACATATCCCCGAAAACCAGCCGATTCTGCTCCGCCGTCCAGCAAAGCCACCCCAGGCGACTCCCACCAGACGAGCTGTTACTAGGCTTTAAACCATTCCCAGGATCGGTGAGCTCACCACTCTCCGTGCCGGGACCACAGGTCTTGAAATCAGAGCATGAAACTCCTGGGCCAGGAGCCGGTGGAAAGCGTGACCTTCACGCTCCATCAGCCCCCAGGAGGCTCAGCGCGCTCAGTGGAGTCTGAGAGGCATACACGTGGGCCTTTGAAGACAAATCAGGGATTACCCTGTTACAAGGAACGACCCTAGACGTCTGCTGGTCGCTGTGCTCCGCAACTCCATCCACGACCTCACTTACGTGTGAGGCCAGCTTTCCCAGAAGCAACTGCACATGAAACAAACTGCAGCTCGGGAAGCTGGCGCAAGCGAACCGACATCCCAGCCGTTCACCTAACTGCTTCTGAGCCTCCGTTTCTCTTTCCCACAAGAATTCTCCTAAGACTAAAGGCCTCCAAGGGTTGTTACCAAGATGAAGTAAAATCGTGTGTTACGGCGTTTTCCACAGCAATGGATACATACTGAGCGTTCCATAAAACGTGTTCAACAAACCAGAATGTGTTATTAACCAGACAGTAAATACCATGATCTCAAACAGGACACAGAGAAATAATGCAAGTAAAGGTATATGAAGAGCGTGGGGAAATGTGTTTTAAGGTTGTCGACCTCTTTGATTACACGCCTAGGGAGATTGAATGCTTGCTCTCTCAATGCTTTCAACAGCCCAAAAAAAAGAAATTTTTTTAAGTCCTTTTTTATTCCTCTCAACCCACAAGGCTCTGCATAAGGGAACCATGTCTGAGAGCAAATGCTAAACCAGCTAAGAAATCATTACAAGGGCCCAGATGGGGAATCATGGGGATAGGCCAAAAGCTTGTCAAAACTTCAACATGGTTTAAAAAAAAAAAATCACAAAAATCATTTAACCACACAATTTTTAAAATAAATTCCAACGATTTCCTTAAATAAGGGCTGTGTTTCCAACAGACCGGATTTAAAATCCGTTTTATGCCTTCGATTGTCCAAAGGCAACTCATTCCATGCAGAACACCATGCTTTTTCATAGCAAATTATCATAGATAGGATTCGTGTCAGAGCCCACTCGTAATATGTTATTAAAGAAATATTGGTATTTTCCCAGAGTTTGACTATTTGTGTCACTCAGCTCATAAGAGGCCAACATTCCAACTGAGGGGATGCAGGACATAGATAATCTCCAGTTATTCTTCCCCTGTATTTATTTTTTGTTGTGGTTGTTTGGGTTTTTTAAATTTTTTATTGATGTATATAGTAGGCTTAATATTGTGTTGATTTCTGGTGTACAACATAATGTTTCAGGCATACATGGACATATACGCCTTTTCATATTTTTTCAGTATAGGTTACTACAAGATATTGATATAACCATGTATTTCTTTTTCCCCCAAGGAATCAAGCACAACTTACTTTAGAACTAAATAGTAGAGACTGAATAAAAGAAAGTTTTATCCTAAACTTTCCTGATATATCCATGTACTTCTGCTCAAGTATTTATAAACATTAGAAATCATACCTAAACACAGATAACTACGCAGGACAAATGAGAAGAAATGTTTGTCTCAAGTCTCTAAATACCCTAAATAGGAACCCAACTGGAAGAGAAAGGCCCTGAAAGGACTTCTTTACAAGCAAAGGACAAATTAAATTAAAACTCGACCAAGAAAGAAGGATCACGCGTTCGCTTCCCCAGCACATCAGTCAAATTGCGACTAATTGAACCCCAGGGTAAAAAAGGTTTGAGTCTCCTTTGACAGGCGTCATTGAGGACCCTTTTGCCAGAAATGGTTTTCTGCAAATGGTTTACATTATCTGTCTGCTCCAGGAATATTCAAGGATGTCAACATGCGTATCTCTTCAGCAAACACGGATTCATGTTGAGAAGTAGCGAGAATCAAGACAATAAAACATCTATCCACACAGCAAGGATTTCAGTGCCTTCAGTCCACAAGCATTCCACTAAGCACGTGGGCAAAACAAAGGTGGACGTGATAATGGTGTGTCACCTGGGAACTCGGGATCTACTTATGAAAAGTGAACAAGAAACTGAATTATAAGCCCCCAGTATAATCAGGACTCACAGGAAGATAAGGGAGTGGCGACAGCTCCAGGAGAGAGGAGGTCGCGTTGGGTAAGTGGGGGTCTTTGTGCCACCGGGGGGGGGCCACCAGGTCCCGTGGTCCATGGCCCTTAGTTTGCTTTTTTATCTTTTTACATTTTCTTTTTTTTTTTTTTTAACATTTTTTTACTGAGTTATAGTCATTCTACAATGTTGTGTTTTTACATTTTCTTGACTTACTTTTCTTAAGTGACATTTGTGGCTGCTGCTGCCATTTCTATGAATTATGCGAGTGATCTTACTCTATAGACAAAGCGATGAAAGTAATTTTCTGATTGAAAGTCAACTGAAAACCTTTATTCAGAAAGAAAACGTCATTTTAAAAAGAAATCGAATGCTTAGCTCTAAAAGAAAAGATGACCATCCAAAGATTGAATTCCAAAAACTGTTTATTTAAAAAGAAGCAGAAAACCAAAAAATGGAATATTAATAATAAAACAAGAGAAAAAGGGTAACAATTAAAAATCCCCAAAGTCCTCTCCTCTCCGAAAACATCCCAAAGTCAGTCCAACTTTGCAAGAAGCCGTTGACGGTGAGCGCTGTGCTGCAAACGGTAACTCTCTGTCCTGGATCGCTGTCTGTTTACCGTGTGTCGCTGTCTCTGTTTCAGGCTCATAGCAATGAAGGCGGTTGATGTCTCTTAAGTGTGTAAGGTCGTCCTGATTAAGGCTGAAGATTTTCATTAAATGAGCAATTAGCTTTGAGCATGGATGTTTACACAGAAAGAAAAGAAGTTAATTAATTTGGCTAACGACTTGCTGCTGTGAACACCCGTCTAGCCTGGGGAGGTTTTCTGTAGTGACGGCGAAGATGGGGAATGGCAGGGCCAGGGAGGGGTTCCGAGGGAGTGAGAGGCTCACACGTCACCATCCCTAATTAGGAAGGCCTGAGTCTGTAAGTGACACCTTCTCTGTCACCGTCCTTTACCTCCGTTCACCCAACATCCTACCTGCAGTCTGACCTGACTGCCTCACCTCCTCTCAGCTGCTGTCTCACTGTGTCAGATGCTGAAGTTTCGCTGAAGGAGGTGAGAGGGAGGGAGGGAGAGAGAGAGAGCGTCACTGAGGATATTCACCAAAAGTAAAACACCGGTGAGAAGTTGAAGGGACACTTGGGTCTCTGTCCACAAGTTCTTCACTGCAGTGTGATAATGTTGGCTAGTTTTCAATTTGGCCACTGCTTAAAGCAGAGTAATTAAAATAACTTTCTTTCCTCCAGTACTTGGAGGCTAGAGCATGCTTGGTCATCACGTTAAAATAAAGCTACAGCCCTACAACCTGTAACTTAGAAGAGAGGGGTTTTTTCAAGAAATCACAGGAGTGAAAATTGCAAAAGTGATCTGGTCTCGACCATCGCACCCGGTGCACACACAGTCCAGCCTCCCTGACAGCAAGGCTCGCAGCCTCGCAGAAACCAGGGCGAGCAAATACAGGGCTCAGGGTACCTCCCTTGCATTCAGGTTCTCAGAATGACTGGCATGGGGAGCGAATGGAGGAGAGAATGAGTGAGCAGAATGAGAGGACACGTGAACTGGAAGACGCCAGAACCCCAAGCCTTAATAATGCACTGCTGAACGAATCATCACCACTTCATATTACTCAAATAACAGACAGAAATATTCGAGAGAGGATATGAGAAGATCTTTTCAAAGGAATGCAAATTAAAATAAAAAAGCAAAGCAATTTTCTTAAAACAAAGAAACATTTTAAAATAATAATCGTAATAATTGTTTCCTAATTATCCATCAGTATATGGCAGATTCTTGTGTCGATGATCAGCATGCACATTTACCCCAGGCTTCTCAAGTGTAAGTAGGGCTTGATCACTTAATCTCATTTCTTGGAATCCATCCTCCGAAAAAGCTGTTAAATATGGAGAAGATTTAAGGCACAAAAATGTTCATTACAGATTCACAATAACTAATCTTTAAAAACGAGGATTAAGAGAAATGTGTATTAATGTAGAACCATGCACACGATAAAGTGTGACAGGGTTTGTAAGCAGGATTTGGCAGGAGCAGACTTACACAGAACCAACAAAACTTACACAAAAATAGACTGGAACAAAGCACACCAAGGTATTCATGATTATATTATATTTGCCGGTGGGTGGCAGGACCAAGGCTGATTTTTTTTCCTTTTTCTCTTATCTAATTTTCAAACTTTGTCACTCTGAAACTATCACATTTGTATGGAAAATTTTTTTTAATTTTTTTAAACTTTTTTCATTGAGTTATAGTCAGTTTACAATGTTGTGTCAATTTCCAGTGTAGCGCACAACTTTTCAGTTATACGTGAACATCCATACGTTCATTGTCACATTCTTTTTCGCTGTGAGCCACCACAAGAGCTTGTATGTTTCCCTGTGCTACAGAGTACAATCTGGTTTCTCTGTTCTACCTATGCCTGTCAGTATCTACGAATTTCAAACTCTCAGTCTGTCCCTTTCCACCCTCTTCCCCCTTGGCAACCTGCACCCCAAAGTTCATAGCAGCACTATTTACAACAGCCAAGACATGGAGACAGCCTAAATGTCCATCGCCAGATGACTGGATAAAGAAGATGTGGTATATTTATACAATGGAATACTACTCAGCCATAAAAACCAACAACATAACGCCATTTGCGGCAACGTGGATGTCCCTGGAGAATGTCATTCTAAATGAAGTAAGCCAGAAAGAGAAAGAAAAATACCATATGAGATCGCTCATATGCGGAATCTAAAAAAAAAAAAAAAGAACATAAATACAAAACAGAAACAGACTCACAGACATGGAATACAGATTGTACGGAAAATTTCTGAAACTGAGGGTTTTGTACTTTTCTGACAGAGATACTTGCGAGAGCTTCCCAAATGCTTTCTCTCCCTTTTGTCTCCTCCCTTACTGGTCCATCTTTCACGTGGCAAATGGTGTTAACTATTTAAAACACAGAGACTATTAGTTAAAACCCTCCAATGGATTAAGAAAATGCTGCCTCCCCATGGCTTATCCCCGAGTCTCCACTCCCCTTAGGCTGAGCTAGAAGGTGCTTCTCCATCCGGCTCTGACCTACCGTTACAGACAAATGCCCTGCAGCCCGCTGAGCATGTAGGCTGCCGCCGACCTTGATGACACTCGCCAACACACACTCGCCTTTTGCCTGGATTCCCTTACTCCCGCCACCCCCCTAGCGCTGGGAGGCTCTATTATTATCCCACTCCCACTTAAGGAACCAAACCTCAGAGCAGTTTGGTGACAGCCCTCTCCTGGGTAGCAGACCACAGGCAGAATTTCAGACCATCTGGTTCCAAACCATCTTTTCTCCTGTCTCCATCATGGTCTCAAGAACGCGCTATCTACTGTTACTTCTGTTTTGGGCTTCTATTGCTTCCTTTTCCAGGAATGCCCTTCAACCTTCTTCATTCTTCAGCAAACTCCTCCCCATCCTTCAAGATCTGAGTCCAGCTGCCCTCAGTATCTCTGTGTCATCATTTCCAACCAGCCCAGTCAAATGAGATGCTCCCCCCTTCATGTCCGCAGCACTTGGAATTTAAATCTTTTTTATCAATCACTTTGGCCATTTTTAAGGAAACCTCTTTACTTATCTTTCTCTCCCTTCAGTTTGAGAGGCAGAGAAGCTTTCTTATTTCTTGACTTTTCAGCACCTGTTAGAGTCTTGGGACATGGATGACACTAATAGCTATTTGTTGAACTAACTAATTCAACAGGAGTTCGTCCAGCTTCTGGGTTTACTTATAAGTCTAAAGCTTACCCACCCGGGTAGGGACAAAACAAACATTCACAGGAAAGCAGTTTTCCCCAGTGATTATTCATATGATTGACAGTGATCTTGGTCTGTGTATTTCAGGGTAATGAAGTAATCTCCTTGGAGAGGTCAAAATCTGACTCAGGGAGAAAGTTCGTAATGAATATCATGGATGTAGAGGACTTTTCTGTGTTATAGGGTGAAATGCACCCTTTGTGTCTGAAGGGATACGGTTCCTGGCTCTGTGAGTAGCTCTCCAGGAGCTGGAGAGGAGGCTGGAAAGAACCCAGTCTAGCCTCACCGAGACTTAAAGCACCTTACAGAGGGAAGGTGGTCCTCTGGCCCGGGGGAGGGGAGCCCATCTGAGGCTGACTGACTTCTGAACTGGTCGAACATGTCACTTTTCCAGCTAATTTGGAAAACTTCAAAACTGCACGATCAAAACTCAGCATGTGTATACTAAAAATGTGTGCATTTCAAGACTGTAAATCTTACATAAAAGGAAAAATCAGCTTTCTCAACAAATACTGAACTCTTCTGATACGTATGTTGACTTATGAAGAGGGAAGTGCACTAAAAATCTAAATTGAATTAATGGGAGACGAGATAGATGGATGGACGGTTAGACAGACAGATGAATGGACAGGCAGGTAGGTAGGTAGATGACAAAGCCAGCGTGGGCTAACGTTAGCGGCGGGACCCAGGCGGCGTCTGTACAGGTGTCGCCTGAAACTCTTTCAACCTTGCTGCGGGTTTTGAAAACATTCAGAATAAAACTTTGGAAAACGTTGTCCCACTTCGTCACACCCCGTCTGAACTCCGATGTGAGCTTCTTCTTAACACAAAGGCCTCTGCCCATCATTCCCCAAACAAAATGTATTCCCTGCCTAAGACACGGCACTCAGTGGGTTTGCGGAGCCTAGGGGTATGTTAGTCTCCCAGAATCTTACGGCTGAGTGGAGACAAGATTTAAATCTGTGTTTCTCTCTTGAAAAACAAATAGCCGAGTTTGTGTGCAGTCTCCTACTGGAGTCTAAAATTTCCAACAGTCTCTCTTTCCTGAATGCCAAAATACCCTTGGGGGGAAAAGCATGCAAGGTTTACTTAACCACTTAGAAAACAGCCCACTTGGGGGAATGACTGGCCCCAGGGTTTGTCAGGCAGCTCTCACTCCACTCTGCCGGACGCTCCCCGAGATGCCCACTCGAGGCAGCACCCTGAGCGCTGCAGCGGCCGTGGCACAGGCTGGGCCACAGGCTTTCCCGCCCTGCAGCATTCGTGTGCACTCGCCTCCCGAGAGGCTCTTCCTGACAACTCACCTACCAGACCCGCTCTAGTCCACCTTCCGTCCACCCCGTCTTCTCTCACCGACGGCCCTGTCACCGGGAAGACGCGTTCCATGGGTCATTCCAAACGGATCTGGCGCTGATGGCCTCCGCCTCCAACTCGGCAGCCGTTTCATGAAACGGCTTCCAGTGAACTAACGGTGAAGGCGCCCCACCTGGCTGTGTGGGAACCAGTGAGTGAGTCCAAAGGTGCGGGCCAGGGGGGCGAGCGCCTGGCCCTCCGCGCCTCCTTTTCCGGGCGACGTCTGTGGAAAGCGGTGAGCTTGAGTCCATTCTTGGTGAGCAGTGCAGACATCTTCCACCTGCAAAAGCAAACCCTGCCTCACGGTGTTTGCAGCAACCCTGGACTACGTCCTGAGCCTTTCGGCGCCGCCCGGGTTTCACCGCGTCTATTCTTTCTCTTCCCCGGATCTGTTTTATAAGGAGTGTCGGTATGTTCACCGACAGCCGCCAGGAACATCGGGCGCAGCGCCTGCAAGCGCTCCCGGCCACGCACGCTGACCCCCGGGACGTGGTGGTGGTGGGGGCCGCCCCGCCCTGCGCGAGGACGCGGGGGCCCCGGCCGCGCTGCCCCCTCCACGGCCGCCCGAGGCCGAGGCTGAGCGGCCAGAGCGTCCAGGCCCCCAGCGCGCGGGGGGGGGGGGGGGGGTGCTCTGACGTGGAGCTGACGGCGGGGCCGAGGTGAGGAGTGCGGGTCCTCGGGGACCTGCCCCGCGCGCGGCGGGGAGGGCCGTCGGCCACCGCGCCGGGGCGGTGAGAGGGAACCAGGATAACCGGCCTGAGCATCCCGCTGAGCTTGGAAAAAGCTGAGTCATTGGACGTGAGGCTGCTGGACTGAATGGTAAGTACCTGGGCCATTCTGTGTCTGGAAATGGTGTGAGGCCTTGGCACGCGGGCCGAAGGTCCTCCCTGGAGGAGAGCGGCCGGGGGAGCCAAGGGGAAACGCCTGCTCGGAAAAGGCTATTTTAGAGGAGGATTTGCAGAAGAGACGCCAGGGGTTCTAAGAACTCAGCAGACCCCTCCCAGCCAGACACTCGTTTCCAAAGAGTCCTTGACCATCCCTGGTTTAGGGCAGAGCCAGGGGCTGAGGCGCCTCAGTACTTCTGACCTATGACGGGCAGAGGAAGCGCCAGCAACCAGAGAAGCCTTGAAGCAAAGAGACTCGGGCTGACAGCGGACTTTCAGGCATCAGGCACTAAGTTAATCAGAGTCAAAGCACCGGCAGGGCTCCTCCCAGCCCTGGCCTGTATTCCATTTCAACTGATTAGAAGCGCGCTGCAGCTCACACAGCACCCGCCTCCTCTCTTCGTCCACACAGACTGAGAAAGGGAGGGTCACGCACTCCTCCAGCCTACGTTTCAGCTCCTTCCCCCCTGAGCTGAGATCTGACACCCTGGACCTCAGAAATACCTGTTTCTCCTAAAGAGAGGATGTTAACTGATCCCTAGCACCCACTGACATCACCCACATAGCAAAAAAAAAGGGCCATCACACAGGGGGAATCGAAATGACTTTGGTATCAGTGTTGCTATAAAACATCCTATTTCCAAATTCTCCAAACATGAGTCGGCCCAGGTGTGTGCCCCACACCACCACAAGGGACACACGTGCTGCCCTTCGCAGGGACACTCTGTGCTCTCTAATTCGGGCGCGCCCTCAAGGGGCTGCTGGCATCGGCCACGGGAGGAGAGGGCGATGCTGTCCGCTTGGCTGCCGACGGTTTGAGGGACTTGAGGACTCGGAGATCAGTCCGGTCCTGAGGTAATGCGTGCCAATGTTCGTACAGCATCCAACTCCACGGTGTTTAGTGGACAAGATGGCTGTTGAGGAAGAGAAGCCGTACAAATGCCAGAGTAAAGTTGCAGAAGATGGTCCAAAGTGATAAAAGAATGAGGGTCTTGCAGGCAAAGAGCAAGGGAACATCTGACATGAAGACTTGAGAGGCAAGGGATCCTGAGAGGACCCTGAGGGAGAGATGTGCCTGTGAGCATGAGGCTGGACATGGAGCCCCAGGATGGAGCCCGGGAGCTGGGGAGGTGCCACTCCAGAGAGAGCCCCGGATGGTGTGGAACGGGGGCCGTCACAACCACCACACGCAGAGAGCTCCAGAGCCAGGTCAGGGCTAGAGGCGCTGGACGGGAGACCGCCGACCCAGCTCCCAGGACAGCAGCCTTGAGGAAGCAACGCCGGGCTTCACAGAGAAGCACCCGGCTTCCCGGGGTCACAGGTCTCATTCAGCAAAATTTCAACCCATTTACGTTTTCCTCTCACTCAGGCCTGACAGAAAGCTTTTGACTTCAGAGCTGAAGTCTGCATTTGCAGCGAGCGCCGACTCCCACATCCACGTTCTTTCAAAACAGCTGCGAGTCCCACGAGGGACAACCAAGCGCTCAGAAGCTGTAACAAGCGGGTCCAGGAGCCGCAGTCCCCGCTCGCGCAGAGCGCTCGGCCTCTGTGCCCTTTTACTACCTTTTGGCATAAAAAAGTAATGTTTGGTCATGTATGTCTTTCCCGTAAAAGTACAACAAGGCAGTTTCCCAAACAATCACAGTATGTGCTGCGTGTACGAACTGCAGTGTTAAAGCATCCTAGTTCTGTTCCTTCCAACACCCATAAAATCCCAGCAGCGTATCACAGGCACCAGCGTGTTCCCTTCTATCATAATAACTCACTATGCTATTAACAGGCTGGCGGTCTCTTGCAGACGTGCAGGAAAATGCAGAATGTCAGTCCCCTACAAAACGCTGTGTTTTGAGTTTCCACAATCAGCAAATCAATAATAGTGGAGTGTCCTTTCTCTCCGTGGGTTTAACTCGAAAATTCCACTCACTTCCCCATCAAGACGAAGTTTCCTCATTAGAACATCTGTGTTTGAAACACGAGAGGCAGCCTCTGTGTGTGTGTGTGTGTGTGTCTGTGTGTCTGTGTGTGTGTGTGTGTATGTGTGTGTGAGAGACTCTGCTGCTGGTAAGAGTCGCAGAAGAACTCACCCGTGTCTGGAGGATACTCTACAAAGATGCGTCTGCTGTTTTCAGGGGTACGCCATCTGTGCGTTTGAAAAGCCCCACGTTCACTCAAAGAGGATACTTTCTTAATCGCATAAGACTGGACAAAGAGATTCTGGCCTGAAATAACTCACGGCAGGAATATGAGGGCAGAGCGGTCCCGGTGAAGAGTGAAAGTGTGTGTGACGTCCAGGCCATTTCGAAGGCCCAGTGTGATGGTTAATTTCACCTGTCAGCTTGGCTGAGCTGTGGTACCCAGATACTTGGCCAAAGACATCTGGATGTTGTGAAATTACTTTGAACACGAGATTAACTGTAAGGCAGCAGACTTTGAGTAAAGCTGGTTGCCCTCCGGAAAGTGGGTGGGCCTCACCCAATTAGTTGAAAGCCTTAAAAAGAGGGTCTTCTGCTTGCAGGTGGCCCTCAGACTTGAACAGCACCGTCAGCTCTTCCCTGGGGCTCGAGCTTGCAGTCCACCTTGCAGTCCAGATTTGCCAGCCCGGTAGTCACGTGAGACAATTTTGTCAAATAAATTTCTTTCTCTCTCTCTCTCTCAAGCCAAAAATCCAGGCTTTGCACTAACTCTAGGGCCAATAGAGAGTCTTTCACCAAGGGCGGCTGTGCTTCTCAGCCTTGGGGGTGGACAGAACACTGCAGGCTCCTACTGGAAGGGGATCTGAGGCTAATGCAGCGCTGGCTCATGGCTGTGACACTGTGGCCAGGTCACTGTATACGATGGCGTATCTCAGGCCGTCTTCCGCTCAGCAGTCTCTTGTCCTGTACATCCGCCAGCCCCCAGGGAAGGCAGCCTGCCCACTGAGTCAAGGCTTAAGGAGTTTAGGAGGAGCCTGGATACACACCCCGCTCTGTGTGCCAGGGACCTGTGGTCCAGAGGGTGTGGCCCTGCAGACAGCAGGCTGCGGCAGCCAGCATAGTGCAAGTCCACGCGGGCTTTCTCCAAGGGGGGCGAAGCGCCGACGTTAGAAAGCACCACAGTGCTGCCTGGGGCTGGCTGAATGCGGCCCAGGTGTCCCCCGAGGGCACTTGCGGGTCACGCCCCACCGAGCTGTCCCGCAGCCTCTGAGGCTCGCACTTGCAGGCTTTCCACTGTACACGTGAGGAAAGCAAGGCTCGGGGTAGTTAAGTAGCTCGCCCAAGTCACGAGTCACTGAGTGGTGAGACCAGGGGCCCGGAGACCCCTGCCTGGGCCACCACCAAGAGTTAGGATGTCGGAGGCTCCAGCAGGCGGCTGAAGACAGAACCGCGTGTCGGAGAGCGGGGTTCAGTGCCAGTGAGCTCACAGGCGGCGTCGGTGCTCAGGCCCAGGAATGGGCGTGGGGACAGAGTGACAGGGGGAGGCTCTGTCCCTGAGAGCCAGTCGTCAGAACCAAGACACCAGCAGGCTGAGCTCATGCCCGATTCAAGACTCAGGTCGCCTACTGTCAGCAGTGAGGCTTGAAGCAACTTTCTCACCCTCATCTGAGTATCCAGGACGGTAAGGGCCACTTCGTGCTTGCTGTGAGCATTAAGTATGAAAAAATGGGATGATTCTAGGAGAAGTGGGTGTTTAGGACAGAACCAGCAACAAACACAACCCTGGCTGTCACGCATGTGGTGGGAAGTCGTGGCCAGATGCTTGGCTGGGTCAGAAGCAGACCAAGAGTTGTTAGGGACCTGAGGTCTGGTTGGCCCTGGGGTAGGGCCGAGACTAGGGTGAGGGAGAGGGGCCCCAGGCCGGAAGGTCCAGGCTCCACACCAGAGAGGGCGGTCTGCCTCCTGAAGTCTCACTCCCGACACGTCGCTCCCCTCCCTGGTCTGGGTCCGGACGGAGCTGAGGCGCAGTGAGACTGCGTCCGACGTGGGGAAGAGGGGGATGTGCCCTGTAAGGAGGGACGACCTGTAGGGAGAACCAGCCGGGGAAACCAGACCCTGGCTGGTCTGAGGACTCTAGCACCGTCCCTGTGATTGTGGCTGAAGGATGTGGTCAAAGCCGTCATCCCCTAAAGGAGAACTTTTGGCTCCATCATTCGGGTGGTCATCAGTCCAGCCCTGGTAATCAGCCAACTGTTCAATCCATGCTGCAGCTGAAGAAGCTGACTCGACCCACTGATAGAATGAAGCACCGCATCCTCAAGAGAGCACGAGGACATCCTCTGAGGTTTGGGTTTGGTGCCACGCGCTGGCCCGCTGGCTGCCTCGCTGACGCAGCTGAACCTTACATACCGCACACTCACAGGAAAGCATCTGAAAATCCACCGATGAGTACCAGACTGCCAGCTACCATCGCTTACACGTCGGAGGAAGCCTCGCACGCGCACCGGCAGACACGCTGTGCCACGCCTGCCTCTCCCCACGCAGCCTCCGCGGCGCCGAGAGGACTTCAGAACACGAGGATGTTTTTACCACCAGGAAAATGTGCCCAAGCTTCAGTTAAACAGCAGTTGAAGTGTCCGAGGGGAATTGGGTTGTATCACGGAACAACTAACGGATCCTAAAAACGAGGATGGTGCGGCCAGCGCCCCGCGCCGCAGCGCGTGGTGGCTCCGCAGCTCGGGGCGCGGTTCCCAGAGGAGACTCTGCCAGAAGGACTGCGCAGTGACGACTAGGTCTGGTCTAGCCAAGAGGATGGCACACCTTGCCTTGTTTTTGAGCAAGTCGATGCTTTCCTGCCCCTGCCCCTGGCGCGCAGCCCTGACGCGCAGACTCAAGCGCTTCCCAAAGCGTCGCTTCACGTTGTCCGCCACTCCGCCCGCTGTCTGTCTCCTTCCATCCCCGTCCAACCCCGTGCCCGGAAGACAGCACAGGTGACCCGTGCAAACTGCACCTCCCACTCTTCCCAGCACACTGAAGGCTCCCACCACTAAGTCTCAGACTCAGTGGGTCCACGGACAGGAGGCCGGTAAACCTCACATCAAAAGAAAACACTTGACTGTATCTGTTCTGCAAGGGGGCTTAGCACCCGGAAGTTCCAAATACCCCTAACTGTTTTCTTACTCATGCAGTGATTCTGCTTTTAAGTCATGCATAACGGTTATGCCTCTTGGATTTTAAAATAACATCCGTGGACCAAATAATCATTATTAAGTACGGAAAGGCTCTGATAACACATGAGCTGCATTAGGCATAATGGGATTAAATCACAAAACAAACGTGTTACACAAGATTGCCATGAGCGTTGGGCTCACACAACAGGAATTATTTGAACATTAGAGCTTAATGGAATGCCTGTTGAACAGCTCCCCAGGGTTTAGACCAGAGTTTGGGAGAAGAGATAAGGAGCCCCCTGGGAATGTGACCATGGCTAGACCTGTGGCCGTTACCACCGTCACAGAAACTGTTCATTTATTGCACTTTTTCTAAACTTTACTATTGAGTTTAATAGTGGTAGGGAGTATACTGCGTATGGGAGAATTTAGAGACTAGCAAATAAAGGCGGTGAGGAGATGGCAACGGAAGTTTTGGAGAAAATGCACCTGCAAGCATTTGGCTCCTCCGCTTGGACCTGCGTGATACTACGGCCGGTCTGCTGAGTACCTGCTAAGTTCCAGGGCTTCCACGTGCTTTACGCTACCCTGCGAAGTCGGAGTTCTGTCTACGGAAGAGGTGAACTGCCTGAGATTCAGGCGGGCAGAACAGTTTGCTCAGTTGCAGTCAGTAAGGGGAAAGGCCTTGATCTGAAGATGATTCCACCGTGTTTTACTCTTTTAAACATCTGGACGTGCCCCTTGTTTGCAGGGAGAGCCCGTCTGCTGTTTTCAGGGTCACCCTTCACAGCACGGTTGTCTTTATTGACGTTGCTGGTAAGACTTGCCTCTAGTCCCAGAGGAAAAGGCTTGAGTGACAGCAATCTAAATATTTAATTGAGCCAAATATTTGATTTTGTCATGAATTTTGCCTTCCTACAAAAACTGGAGTGGGCCGAAGCTTAAATACCATACGGCTGCTTTTCCTTTGTCTTCTTTTCCTCTATTAGTAAGCGAGGAATAAAGGGGAGATTAAGAGGGGCTTCCTATTGTCCACAAGGTGAGTTCCTCAACTTCATAAGATGTAAGACTGAAGGAACTGTGATGCTGGAACTCCTCAGAGACAGTGTCCTAAGAAAGTCTGTGGGTGCTTCTCTGGTCTCTTCTCGGTGAGCTCACCGTAATCTCCACATTTGACACTCAGTGAGGCCACACCCCGGTGCTTCTCAGCACCTTCTCATTCTATTCCACAAACGTGATTAGGGTTCGGTGGTACAGGAATGCGGGTCCTTCCAAATGGCAGATCAAATAAGGCAAAGACAGCCTGGTTGCTAAGGCTTGTTTTAATAAATTCTTAATTTATCCTATATTTCTGATAAAAATTCTAACAGTTCATTATTTACAAAACAGATAGAGACTCACAGACATAGAGAACAAACTTATGGTACCACAGGGGAAGGTGGAGGGGGGATAAATTAGGAGTTTGGGATTTGCAGATACAAACTACTATATATAAAATAGATAAACAACAAGATCCTACTGTACAGCACAGAGAACCATATTCAATATCTTGTAATAACCCATAATGAAAAAGAACGTGGAAAAGAATATATACATATATATGTGTGTATAATTGAATCACTTCTAACATACCATTGTAAATCACTATACTTCAATTTAAAAAAATAGGCTTGTCTTCTGATTTCAAAAAAAAATCTAACAGTTCAAAACAGACTACATCAACTTTTATCACATTAATTTAAATTATTTTATTCTATGAATAATTAGCTATGAAATTATCCCAATTACATATGGCCGAGGAACTGAGAATTGAATTATTCTAGCTAATCTTTAAATGCCTTTACAAAAGAGGACACTAATGAACTTATATACAAAAGAAACGGACTCTCAGACATAGTGAACAATACCATGGAAATACCACCAGGGAAAGGGGGTGGGAAGGGAAAAATTGGGGAGTTTGAGATTTGCAAATGTTAACCACTACATATAAAAATAAATTAAAAAACAAATTTCTTCCGTATAGCACAGGGAACTAAATTCAATATCTTATAGTAACCTTTAATAAGAAGAATATGAAAATGAATATATGTGTGTATGTGTATATGTGTATTCATGACTGGGACATTGTGCTGTACACCAGAAATGGATACATTATAGCTGACTATACTTCAATTTTTAAAAAAAGAAAACTTCCACCCATAGTACAGACTAAAATTTTAATGGCAAGCACCAAGTATTATTCAAGTAAATAGCAATTGTTTCAAAGTCGATACCAAGGTCAGAGGTCAGTTACTCAGTCTCTCTGTCGCCTGAGCTGGACTTGCTTCTTCGTGGTACTTGGTATGTCAGGACAGTTCTTTGCTTTCTTGCTTATCTTCTGTCACAAATATAGTGAAACCTCCGTGAGAGTGAGGTCCTCCCTTGCTCTCTCCTGAACTCTTCCAGGCTGGAATACTAAATGTCTCGTTATAGTAAAAGATGCTCATTAAAAAATGTTAAATAAATGACTAAAAAATTTCAAATGCCTTTTCAGACATAGGGAAAAAATAGTCTAGTTTCTTTTCAGTTTGACTTCTCACGAGCAAGGATGGCGAGTTGTAATGCCTGCGTCTTCCGCTTGACAACTAGCAAGGAACGCTGCTTCATAGAATAAAGCGAGGAATAATGGAGACGTAGTGGGAAATCCCAGAACTCCCTCCTTCACAGCTAACACGCCAGCCACTGTTAGGGGAAGAGTGAGTGAGGGCACCTTGGGTCGCACAGGCTCAGAGGACGTTTTTCTTTCCGAAGTCGGGGCTGGAAAGTTCCGATGGAAAAATCAGCAGGGCTGCATCACACTGTAACGTTCTGTTCTCCCGAGCAGTCTGTTCTGAAAGCCGTTCGTGCTCCAGGGCTCATTACTCAGGGAATGTGAGGCAGATCTGCAGCCTCTCTTCACACCTGCAGTACAGGTAATACTTTGAATTTTTTAAATGCATGGCTTTCCTAGGTTCTGAGAGGAGGCGTTGCTTCAGAATCTTTTGCACATTCAGTTAATGACCCATAATAAAATTCTGTTATCAGTCAGGTTTGTCTGCATTCAGTGTCGTAAACAACTGATAGAAATCTTTCTCAGTAAAAATCTAGGACTAGGCATAGTCGCTCATGATGTCTGACAGGAAGGAGTCGCTGGTCCCAGCCCGCAAAGAAGGAAAGAGCGCTCCAGAAACCCCGAGAAGGTGCATACACATCTCCCACAGCCCACTGTCTCACTGGGACCTTCTCCATGGAAGCGCCATAGATCAAACAGTGACTAGCCGGTCGCTTCCATTGTTAAGTTACTGTGTTTATCTCCACTTTATTACTAAGATGTCAAGCCAGTACCAGAGTGGCCTGGGAGGACTTCTGGAACCGGAATGTCGCTCAGAGAAACAGGGCATGAGATGAAGTGGAGATAAAGCTACTTCTTAATAGGGGTGCCATTGGCCATCGCTCATTCCTGCTGCTGCCACCAGCTCAAGTTCAACCACACGGAGGATGTTTGCCGTAAGAGCAAGAGAATCCGTCTTTGGTTCCAACTAGAGGACTTCACTCTTCACATTCGGGGGACCTCGTTGGAACAGGTCATCATCCACAGACATATAATGGAGACAGAAAGGAATGAATGTATCTGGGACGTGGGATGGCTATAAAATGGGAGGGTCCTGAACACGGGAGGCTTCCCAGCAGCACGAGGACCACTGTGAGAACCGGCTTGCGGGTTCCCGCCCGGCGGCCCGATAGCTTCTTCTTTGATCTTTAAAATCTTGAAGCTACATCGTCACATGAACTTGGGTCATTTCAAAGATAGACTTGGCAGTCTTATCCTATGAGGACGGACCTGGGGTTGAGCTATAAAGATCACATCATTAAGAGAGGCCCCTGGGGCAATTTTCACTTTGTTTTCAGGAGCAGGAATATTGGAAAGAGATTTCTGACCCTCAGAGATCTACAGCATGGAATCTGAAATGGCCGTTTGCCACTCCCCGTTGATGGGGCCCGTCTGGTGACAGACACTTGTCCTCACCACTCAGGAGACAACAGGACATTTAAGAAAGAAATTCACGATGCTGGCAGGAACTCAGTTCTGTTCGTGTCCGTGTGCTGGAAAGGCCTTCCCCCCACCTCAACTGGGAGGACCAAGAGCGCAGTCGGGATGAGCTGCTCACCGAAGGACCAGCGCAGGTCTGGGAGGACGTGCCGCTCAGAAGACAGCCAGGCTCACTGAGGGATTTGGAGAGTTTTCCTGAGATGATTCTGGTACGTCCAGCACTATTCATTTCTTGCCTTTGAAAAGCACTCACTTATTTCCTTTGTTCCTAATGCTTTTACTGTTATCCCTTAAGAACGCTCAAACTACCTTGATTTATTGAGTCCATCCATCAAATGAATAGTAACCATGCACCCATTTCAGCCGTTGCTCCGAGGCCGCAGGGGGCCAGTCATGAGGACGGGTCCTCTGGCGACACGGCTAATATGGAGACCACCTCTTTAGAAGGCAGCCGGTCACCACCGTCCTCACATAAGCATTTTTAGGAGCCTCAAAGCAGGTGGTCTAGCAGTGAAAAGGAAGAGTGCAGACGCCCACAACAAGTGGGAGGCTGTGCCCTCAGAATCACTTAAGAACCTTTTCAACCACAGCAACATTCACAACTGCTCAACAAGCAGCAGGCGAGCAGGAAGGAGGCACGGTGACACCAGTTTCCTGGGAGCCCATGAAGGACCATCGAAAAGAGAGTCTGGTCCAATGTCTCAAGTAGAAAGACAAAATAGATAAACAACAAGGTCCTACTGCACAGCACGGGAAACTATATTTAATACATTGTAATAGCCTATAGTGAGAAAATATGAAAAGGAATATATGTGTGTGTGTGTGACTGAATCACTACACTGAACACCAGAAATTAACACAGCATTGTAAACCAGCTATACTTCAATTAAAAAAGGAAAGAAAGAAGTACTTCCTCCCTCTCTGCTCGCGGAGGATGTGATTTTGCACACTTGATGCTGATCTGTTTTGCAAAGGAGCCCAACGTTTAAATAACTGTATTCTTCCTCATAACCAGCACCCATACTTCAATCGATGGGAATATATTTGATGTAAAATGCTTTATTCTCTTCAAAAGCTTGTGTTCATCTTAAATCGCTGTGGTCCAGAAAATTTCATTTCCCACCATTCAGGAAACAAGCCATTTGAAGAAGCATTAGAAGAAGCAGGGATTTTTTTTCTAAATGATAAAGTATCAGTACATGGAGGGAGGCAGTGAAACAAAGTGTGGCTTAAAACAATCTTTTACTCTAAGGGCTATCATTTGGAAGGCAATCCTCACGAGATATCTGGTAAGGTTTATTTGCTCTAAAAATGAAACACCGGTATTTTCACAAAATTTAGTCATGGGTATAAAACCAATTAAATATGTTACAGTGCCAGCTTAAAAAGTCATCTGGGATAGAAGGGACTTGCCTACGATGAGGTGCTTTAGGTCAATCGTCTCTGATCAGTAAAGACTGGAAATTGATGAGGCCATGCCATTCCCCTGACATTGACAATAAAAAGGTACTTAGCACCGAGAAAGCCATGAAGAAGAATCCAAACATATCAAAATTGTAAAGTATGTAGTAGGTTTTGGGGGGGGGGGTAGATTGTTAAGATCACTTCTCTAAGACTAACAGCCCACAGGTTAAAACACTGTTATCCTTGGCAATGATCTCGAATGGGAATCCCCAAACTCCTGCAGGCTAGAACCTCATCTCTTGCTCTCTCTGCGAGCAGCCCCCCAGGAGGCAGCACTGTTTACAGGTGTTTCTGAAGCACCTTCAGAGGTTCTGACCACCACTGGGGATGAAGGAACTTCTGTCTCCACCAGCAACACTTGCTCTGCAGCTGGTCTCTCCTGAGCCTCTGATCCGTGGTGGCCACTCAGGAGGAGGGAGAAGCAGGGAAGAATTATTAATCCACAATATGAGTCACTAAATGATGACAGTGCAGGAAATTTTTTAAATTCCCCCTGGGATTGAAAGGATTGTGCAAGTTAAGAACAAGCTGTCATGATGTCCTCCTCCTGGGTTCTTCACCACGGCCCAAACCCTTTAGCACAGCCCTCTTCATCCTCAACCTAGGAACAGATTCTGATATTTGGAGCCTAGGAAATTCTCTCCCTCTATTTCTTTCTTTCTTTTTTTTTTTTTTCTTTTCTTTTCTTTCTTTTTTTGGGGGGGGGTGTAAAATGAATACATCTCAATAGAATCCGTGACAAATAGGACCCCATAATAATGGTTAGCAGACACATGTTTAAGGGGTTAAAAGGAGATCTATTTACAACTAAAAGCATTCCATCTGTGAAAAGCAGAGAATTTTAAAGGGGAAGAAACTCAGTCTTGTTACAATGGCCCTTCCCCTAGTCAGAACTTATTGTCCCTCCCCTCTGCCTCCAAGTGTCTTCTTGAGGTTCTATCTCCCATAAATAACTTTCTGGAGGACGTGGCACTGAAGTAAGAGGACTTACTCCATCCTTTTAAAAAGGACTAAAATAAAACCAATCCTCACTGTCATCACTGTAATTGAGCAAGAGGACGACCTGTCGTCCACTCAGCTGTTTAGGAGTGCTGCCCGGAAGATGGCAGTCACATGCACGCAACTAGTGTCTGGAGGAATATTTCTTTTCTTGATTCCTGATGGAGCAATAGCCAGCCTGGGTGAAGCCCCCAAAGGCGCCATCATTTGGCCCCACTGAAGTCTGCTCTTAGCAACGTTCACTCTTCAAGAGAGGATGTGAATAGCAAGTTGAAGGCATGTGGTTTCCCACCAGGAGTACTCTCCAATAGAGAATTTGCAACATTTTGGAAACAGTACCCTGCTTGCATTAACTCAGTGCCGTAATCTCCTGGAGGATGAAAGAGGGTACACCTGAGCCTAGGTGCCCCCCAACCCCACCTATGATTTCATTTATCATAACAAACTTATGACATAAATCTTGAAGGCTTGAGAAAAGGCTGCTCTCAGTCACATCCAATGATCATCCATTATCAGCAGATGGGCTTTGAAAGCTCAAAGTAACAGTAAGACATGCTGGGAAATCTCACAGTTTGGATTGCACACACACCAGTACAACAGTGGCCTGGGGGGTGGGGCGGGGGGACGGCTCTACTCCATGGCCAGGCACCTGGCCGAGATGGGAACCTGCTTCGTGAGCTTGGCAAGTGTGATCCAACAAAATAAAATGATATATTTTGGGGGGATTAGTAGAATGAATGACTGAGGGCTTGAATTTATTTAGCAGGATCACGTGTAAAAGCGCTGTGTCAACTATTTAATAACTAGCTTGTAAGTCATGCTGACAGTTGAAATAGGTACTTTGTAGAATATTTCTACACTTTTATTCTAGAAACTACCAAGGACATACGGACTGGGATCCTCCGTAAGCAGGACTGGGGTAAGAACGCCCGCCGTCTTCACCTCCTACACGCTTCCCTCCAGGCCAGTGCTTTAAGGCTCCTTTTATTACCTCCTCTGAATCTCATCTTCTCTTGTTGCCAAAAAGACCATAAAAATTATCTAATAATCTTTCGGTCCTCCAGGCACGTCCGTCCCTCTCTCCCCTCATACACTTTGCCTTGCTCTCCCCTGTGCCCCGAGTGCCCCTCCTCCAGATCTTCCCATGCCTGGCCATGCCCTGCTGTAAACATCTCCACCTAAATGTGACTTTCTCCCAAAGCCGACCCCTGCCCAGCCCTGCCGACACCCACCACACCAGCCACACGGTCCAGCAGGGCCCTCTGCACCAGAGCCTCCTCTTCCTCCTTGAGCCAGTTAACGTGAACTCATCTGACTTTGCTTCTGCTTCCTCCTTCTGCATCTGAGCTCCACACGCCACGGGGTTAGGGGGTGCTGGCTTTATCTTGTGTGTATCCCCAAGGCCTAGGACTGCCTTGACCCACTGGACATGCTGACTTATTTACTGGACGAACGAATAAATCTTGAACTCAAAAGCCAGTGTTTTATCCCAGGCTCCTTTAAAATAAGATGTTTTTCCTGCCTTCCTCTGCTAATAAAAGGCCACCTGGATACGAAAGGCTGTCTCACTTTGGGGCATCAACCGGCCCTCGTCGTCCTGTAAGTCGGCAGGTAACTTTCTCTTTTGTGTCCCAGGAGTTCACTGGGAAATAAAACAGGGAGACACACTCTGTCACTGAAAAATAAAATAAATACGAAAAATAATCCAACACAGCTAACAGGCATTTTACCAGAAAGGAGTCCTCCTTTTCTCTTGCTTCCTAACCTAGGAAATAGAAATATTCCAACTTTGAAAAAACTAAGCAGAAAATCTGGGCTCCCCAGCAGAAGTTTACAGCCTGCTGTCCGTTTCCTGGCGGAGCTGGCCCAGGCGCTCGGGGCAGAGAACTGGCCCCGGGTTTGGGTACAAGGCCGCTTGCTGGCTGGGAGGGTGTGCGACGGGGAGCGGGCACGGCCCGGAGGCACCTGTTGGGCGCAGCGGGAGGTGAAGGGCCCAGCCGGCAGGGGCTCCGGGAGGCGCGTGTCAGGATGTGCACCCTGTGAACATAGATGCGCACACGACGGAACTACAGATCCGCTGGCAGCACTCTCGCGCTGTGCTCTAGGCACAGACACGGAGAGCTCACTCATTTTAGTGAAGAGGACTGCCCCCGCCCCCAGAAATGCAATTGTTTTGCAGTTTTAATTACAATTGCAAAGGAAAAGTTTTCCCCGTGAAAAGTTACAAGAAAAAAAATAAAACCAACATCATTTCATTGGGAACAATGAAATTTCAGGTCAGTGCATAGTAGCATTCTAATTTTTTTCATTTTAAACAAGTGTTTTTAAAATAAACACAATTATGAACGTAAAATTAGTTGAAAAACGGACCAGAGCACATTCATTTTCATCTGTTTGCCTGTCCTGAAAGCAAATGTGGACGGTGAGAGCACCTGGCAGGGCCCCAGGTGCCTGCTCACCACAAATGAGTCCTGAACTCCTCAAATGTAAACTATTCGAATCCAGCAACCAGCTTTCTGTTCCTTTGGCCCAGGGCCATGAAGCGACTCATTTCCTTGGGATTCCATCAGGAAAAGTTAAACTCACCCCTTCATTTTTTTTCATAGCTTTTTTTTTTTTAGATCACAAAAGTAGTATCTGTTCGATGCAGAAACCTTGGAAAACTCAGAAAAACACAAAAGATATTTTTGCACTCATGTAATACTCATAATCCCACTCCCCACCATTGTAATTACTATTCTGAGGTGGGGAGCTCTGAAAGATCAAGTTTATTAAATTCGCTACAAGTTGAGAGTAAGTTATAAGGGGAGGGTGTAGCTCACTGCAGAGCGTGTGCTTAGCTTAGCATGCACAAGGTCGTGGGTTCAATCCCCAGTCCCTCCATTAAAAAATGAGTAAATAAACCTAATTACCTTTCCCCCCCAAAAAATTTTTTTTGAAGAATAAATTAGACTGGGTATGAGGTACGGACGTATGCTCCCTCAGGTCCCACGTACAATATAGTTTATGATGTTTTAATTCCCAGAGTGGGAGACGTGCACTGTACTAAAGAGATTTAGCTTTAGGGCGTGAGCCATGTGGCGCTGGTTTTGACTGAACCAGAGGTCCCCTTCCTTCTTAGCCGAGAGCCGAGCAGCCGGCGCTGAGGGCTCAGCCACCTCTGAACGCGCAGGGCGGCACCGCCCTGACGCAGGCGCTGCGAGGGGGCCGCCGAGGGGCGGTGCTGGAGTGACTGCCCCCGTCAGCGGCGGGAGAGCGTGAGGGAGGCGTCTCGGGGAACCCGGGGCGAGCGGTGCTCTCTGGCAGATGCCATGTCACACTCTAGTGCCGATGCTGCTCCCACGCGGCGGCCGCCAGGCACCTGTGTCTGTCGAGCACTTTGCAATTACTATGAACGGTTTGGTCTTTCTGGGTTTTATTTTCCCGTGTTCACAGGTCAGTCTTTCCTCCCTCAATGATATCTTTCCATCCGCACCGTGTCAAGTCTCGCTGTCATTTAGCAAATGTGCATGAAGTTTTGCCAAGTCTGAGATGTCCTTCTCTGGTTTGATGTCTAATGATTGTATAGCACTCCACTTCACGGATCGTTACCGCTTCTCTGAACCAGACTCTTAATTTTGATTGTTTCTCATTTCATCTCCCTCTCTCTCTCTATGCATGATGTATGTTATACATATTACTATATGTTATATAATATATACATAAATTTATATGCAGTCTTTAGTCATTATTTTCAAAGATACCATTACCTGCCTACCCAACATCTATTTTTTCTCCTTCCTTGCTAACATGATTCTGACTTTGTCAATATGGACATATCCTTGGCTAATTATTTCTTCTCGCATATGACAAAGTCTAGTCCATGCAGTGTGAGCAGAAGGTGCCAGGTGGTACTTCTGGGAGGGCCCCTTGAAGGGGTAGATGTGGCTCCCATCGTTTTCCTGGTCTTGTGTATTTGCTTTATCCACTGCTATTTTCTTGTCTGGGAAGCAGATGCAATGAATAGAGATAGGCAGCCATCTTGGCATCAGACCCAAAAACCACCTGCCAAGAGGGGCTCATTGAAAAGAAGGAGACTGGACCCCAGTGACATCGTGGCACCACTCCTTATGGCCAATTTTCATGTTATAGGACAAGAATAAGTTTCTAGTTGATAGAACAGAGTTGCTAAGCATGAAATCATGAAAATGAAATTGCAAGATCTTGTGGTATGCAGCTTTTATAGACTTTAGATTCTTATTATCAATTTGCTTCCCAGAAATATTTATGAATACTAACTCTGAGTAGCTGTGTGCAAGTGTATCCATCAGCCATGACCACCATTGTGTGCTAGTTACCCCAACCCAGTTCCACGGAAATAAACACACTTCATCGTTCCTTCCATTTCAGTTTCTTTGCTTATTGATGAAGTCCAGCATGTCTTGGTTCCAAGTATCTTGAAATTTTATTTCTTCTTCTGTGAATTTGTTATTTTGCGTTTGACTAATTCTCTTTCCAATTATTTCTAAATTTAAGATCAGTCTGGGGCTTTCCATTGAAAGAAGTGTTAGAAGAATATATGTAGACAATTATTGAACTTGGGCAGATGCACGTAACTGCTGGAAATCTCTGTGCTGTGTGAAAGCATGCTGGGCTTAACACACAGGGTGGGAGGAAGCTAAAGTTGGTGACTTGCCCTAAGTAAATTCAGCCACCTCAACTGGAAATGCTGGACACTTGCTACAGAGGGACGGCTCTCACATTGCCTCCGGGCGACAGCTGAGCTGCCGGTGGTCCTGTGCTGCTTACAATCCTCCTTCAGAGAAGTGGGGACATTTTCCTGAAAATTTAGAGACAAGGAGCAGAGTTATCACTTCTACCTTGAAATGTTTGCATTATCTAGCACATGACTGGGACCTGTTTTCCAATGTCAGCAAAAGTTCTTTTAGAGCCTTGAAAATTAGAAGTTGGTGATCTTTCTCCAGGATTTTAGTCCAGTATTGTCAAAGTAGTCTTGTGGCAAATTTTAGAGAAAGCATAAAGGATCGTTTCTTATTAGGTAGATGGTGACAAGATAAATAACTTGTCACATAACTCAGCTCAACGCAGAGAGCCAAGTTACATTCTTTCTCTTACTATTTTAGGGGTAATTTAAAGTAAGGTGATTTGGGCAAGCATCCCAAACAAAGCAAATAAGCAAACAAAACCCCCAAGTTCTCAGGTGTTCATGAGCTGTGGATGGGGCCCAGCAAGACCCGGGAACACCAGGGGACCTCTGTTCCACAAGCATCATGTGCGGTGGTCCCTGGGCTGGTGTCGTGCCATCATTTGTGTGACAGTCATCACACTGGCCGCTGAGCACTTTCTCAGCATCAGCCATCACCCTTGGGAACCGCGGAGGCGCTGGGGGCTCTCTCTCTGGCGTCTCTTCTGAACACCTGCTCTGCGCCCAGCATCGCACACACGGAGCGACCGCAGCGTGAACAGGCAGCTCCTCGCCCGGACACAGCAACGTGCGGCTCCTGGACCTGTTTCTTTCTCCCTCTTCTCAGCCAGGCTCTTACCCTCTCGTGCGGGGCTTACTGCAGCAATTCCCCCACGCCCGCCTCAGGAGCGACCGCCTTCCGCGGTGTTTTCCTTTGTTCCGTTCCTCTAGTGCTGCAGCCCTCCTGGAGGCGGTCCCCTGGAGACTGCGGAGCAAGCAAGACCGCAAGCAGGTGAGCTCCTCCTCTGGTTTGCTTTATTTCTTCATCATTTCACCAACCAGTCTTCCTCCTCCCTTCCTTCCAAGTCCGGGTAAGGCTCTACCTCTCAGAAGCCTTTGGAAATGAAGCCGGCCTGATGTCTGTCATTTCAGAGCTGCTCATTCGATTTCCTACAACCCCATTGCTTTCTAATAATGACAGACCCGTCCCTTACAGAAGTCCTCGCTCTGTCAGAGACACTCTCCGTCTCCTCATTCACGGGGGCTAGACGTCTCCAAGTCACCACTGATTCTCCCTTCATCCTCGCCCTCCACACCCAGTGCTGGACTCACAAACACAGACTTCCAATCTGGGCGCTCCGCAGGGATTTCTCAGGCTGTAGCTCAACACCCTAATGCTGTAGATTAGAAACCAAGGCCTGGGGAAGTCGCAGCGCCTCGGCCACGGTGTCACCGCGAGACGGCAGGAGCCACATGGATTCCACGCCTCGTGCTCTTCTCGCTGTGTCCCTCTTGCCCCCCGATCGACACTGCGCTGATGCCATCACTGTGTCCGTCCCCGATGTCCTCAAGCCCAGGCTGCCCTACCATTCAATACCAACTCTTTAAAACCGTGGCATTGATGAGGTCACTTTCAACAGTTATTGAAACAGGGTGACGGTTAAGCCTACGCTTGGTGGGTCAGGTCCTCCATTATTTTCTCACAGTATGAATCCCGGTCTCTGGTCCAGTCAAATCAGCGCACTCCCCTCGGAATTCCTCCCCGAATGGCACGATATGGCGTCCTGTTCTTTCGCGTTCGTCTGACATGCTTTGCACACAGGGGACGGACAGCCTGTCCTCTGAGCGCTTCATCTGGGGGTTCGCTTTGCCTGGCGTTTTCGTTCCTGTCTTTAGAGAATTCAGTGCACGTGGCACCCGCGGCGGCGGCGGAGCGCTGCCGGCCGCCGGGCCCGGTACTGAGGGTGGCGCGGCGAGAAGCGGCACCTGTCCTCAGGGGCCAGGCCGTGAGCGGGGCGAGGCCCACGAGGCTCGCGGCGCCGGGCGGCCGTTTCCCTGGCGTTCGGTGTCTGCCAGCTTCCTGCTTCCTGCTTCCTGCTTCCCGCTTCCTGCTTCCCGCTTCCTGCTTCCCAGACAGGTTTCCTCTCCGACTGTCACGTCGATCTCACTCTAGATCCCAGCCAGAGATTTTAAAACATCATTCCTTTCTGGTGACTTGATTTACTGAGGATGTTAAAGGACAATTTTCTTTTAAAAAAAGAAGTCTTGGGACGAGAAAGACGCCCCCCCCCCCCCCCCCCCCGTCTGCACGCCCAGCTCAGAGACAGAGGCCCTCCCGCCCCCGCCACTCCGGGCGCTCCGTGCTCCACCCGCTTGCACCCGGCACCGGGGAAACAACGAACAGGTGACTTCTGCCCTCAAGGAGCCTGTAGGAAACAGAAGCAGAGACGTGCACACGTGACTGCAAAGTCGCGTGGTAAATGCTGCGAGAAGGTGAACTTGGCCAAAGTCCAGCCACAAAAGAGAGCGCAATACACTCCCTCTGAGGGAGGAAGGAAACGCTTCTGGGAGGAGCCTGCGCTCAACGGGGCTTGGAAGGACGAGCAGACATTCAGTCGCTGAACATGAAAGAGAAAGACACAAAGGAGGAGCGTTTTAAAGACCCCAAGCGATGGGTAGAGCATCAGACGCAAACCAGGACGACAGGACCTTGAGCCGGCCAGAGAGCCGGGGTCCAGAGCGCAGGTGAGCCCTCATCCTGCGGACAGGGCGGGGACGAGGAAAGGTTGTAAGTGAGGGTGAGGCAATGAGATCTGCATTATGTAAGAGCTCCCCAGCCGCGGGAGGAAAGGCCATCGCATGCTCAGAGCAAGAAGAAACAAGCGGCGGTGGAAACACACAGAAACAGCTGTCGCTGGAACCAGTGGTGCTGAGAGGCTGGATCTTAACCCGCCATATCCTTCTGGGCTGATGGAGGATTTGGATGCAGTGTAAACATTGGCGGCAAGGAAACTGAGCAAGCAACTAATTTACGTTTGTTTTTCTCTGTCATGGGTATAAATCTAAGGCGTTTTCCCCTCCCCTTGTGTTCCAAGCCCCACTTAAGGGGTGTCAGTAATACTCTGTGCCTCAGGCACCCAAAGACCCTCACCTTCACTCACCTGTGGGTTTCAGAAGCAGGTGCTGCTTGAAAGAAGCTGGGATCAAAGCAGCGTCGGCCCAGACATTTGGGGGTGGAAGCGGGGGCAGTGGAAAAGGTCCCAGGATGCTGGATTTCTGCATTCCGCCCCACCCAGCAGCCTGAGACGGGGAAGACCCCCGATAAGGCATCAGGTGTGGATGCAGGTGTAGGTGGACGGAAGGACTGAAGGACCCTGGAGACTTCAGGCCCCCAGGACCCAGGAGAGGCTCCCGTGCCCACATCTGGGGCCAAGGGACAGGACCGCCGGCTCCCACTGCCTCCCGAGGGCTCGGCCAGGAGCAGTTCGGGCCCCCCCTCCCCACCCCACCGACGCCCTGAGGCGCTGAGCACGCTCTCCTCCTCCGAGGCTCCGCCCCTCTCACGGTGCAGCCTTAGCAAGACGGAGAGGAGCCCCCAAGCCTAGCCAGCACGGGGGACTTCGGGAACCAGATTCCAGTCTTCCCTCTTCTTTTTGTCTTCTTCACCCACCAGCCGCCCCACCGCTGCCGGGAGGAGGGAGAGAGCCGGGAACGGGAGGACATTTAGGGGTTTCCACAGATGACTCTTCAGTCAGCATCTATTTCTCCTCCCTGGAGCCTCAGCCCTTTGCTCCTTTCACAGTAGAGATGCTCTCGCCCTGTTTTGCATTGTGGAAACTGCTGAGGACCAGGCCTCTGTGCGTTCTCTAGAGACCTCACCCATGGCTTTTTCCAGGGTCCCTCTGGAGAAGGGCGGCTCTGAGGACCAGCCGCGGAAGATGCCGCACGGCAGGTAAGCGTGGCCTGCAAGCTGCCTACGTTTGAAACCCGGCTATGACGTTTCCTCCGGCACAACGTCTGATAAGTTTCTTAACCCTTTTGACTCCATCTCTTCCCATATAAAGTGGATGAAATACGAGTTCTTTTTTACAGGCTTGTCATCAGGGAAGAGGGCACAATGCATGACAAGCCACACCCTAACACCCGGGCCAGGTCATCAGTGCCCCACGGGGGTCCCGTCCCCGGGGGTCCCTGGTGCACTGCTCCCCCTTGGGAATGAATTCCACATCCACTCGGGGATGGCCTCTGGGCCCCTCCCAGGAGGACCTGGGGAGAAAAGAGAGCCAAACCTCATGGTGTTTGCAGCCCCTGGACCCCGGTCTGCACAGACAGTCTCCTCACCTGAGACGCTGGGACACCAAATTGTAGAGCAGATCTCGGAGCCAGGAAGGTGTGTGTTGGGTGCTGGATCCAAAAGCTACCCGAAGCAGCCCAGGGCCCCCTGGGGTGCCCACTCCGACGCCGGGGACTTACTTCCTCACACCCCTGGACCCGATTCTCAGCTGGTTTCCCGGAAGTGCTGTCTTGTTTGCAGTCAGCTTCCCTCTCCTGGCCGGGAGCTCGGCCGGAGAAGTTTCCGAGAAGCTAAGTGAACGCCCTTTCTGTCCACCTGTAATTGTTCGGTGTGTGTGTGGGGGGGGGGGTATTTCCCCCTTTACTCCTTTTCTTCTTTATTCAAGCTGACAAATGCGGAAGGAAACGAACGAGGAGAGAGCAGACCCAGGATCCCGGGAGGCTGGGAAATAGCTTCTATTTACAGCCTGGTGCATTTGCAGACGTGTGAACCCCTCTGCTAACCGCTGCCCCACAGCAAGACCCCGGGGGTTGCTGAAGGGCCCGGGGAAGCTGGCAGCCGTCTATGGCAGAGCAGGGTAGTGCTTGACAAGGCTGATGGGGTTGCAAGTGGTTTTCAGAAACAGTGGACAACGAGCTGGCGTTGCTGCACCTGCTGAACAGACGACCTCCCGCGCTGCCTCCCCGAGAAGGCAGAAGCTTGGCATGCACAGAAACGTTGGCAGGGCAAGACCAAGAATGGCCTGGCCAAAGCACCCCTACTGGGCAAATGTAGCTCACACTATAATAGCAGGAATTCTCACTCTGAGTGGAGCTTCAGCCACATTAGCTGGGCACTCTCAGCAGCTCCTTGAAAAGCTCAAGGCTCAGTTTGCTCATCTGGAAACTGGAACAATTACCATGGCCCCAGAGGTAAGGATGAGAATTAAATAAAAACAGTGTAAATGGATGAAGACATCCAGATGGCCAATAAGTACATGAAAAGATGCTCAGTATCGCTAATTATCAGAGAAATGCAAATCAAAACCACAATGAAGTATCACCTCACACCAGTCAGAATGGCCATCATCAAAATGTCTACAAATAATAAATCCTGGAGAGGCTATGGAGAAAAGGGAACCTTTGTACACTGTTGGTGGGAATGTAGTTTGTTGCAGCCATTATGGAAAAGAGTGTGGAGATTCCTCAAAAGACTAAAAATAGACTTACCATATGGTCCAGAAATCCCACTCCTGGGCATATATCCAGAGGAAACTCTAATTTGAAAAGACACATGGACCCCAATGTTCATAGCAGCACTACAATACAATAGCCAAGACATGGCAACAACCTAAATGTTCATCAACAGATGACTGGATAAAGAAGATGTGATTTGTGTACACACACACACACACACACACACATACACAATGGAGTACTGCTCAGCCATAAAAAGGAATGAAATATTACCATTTGCAACAACATGAATGGAGTTAGAGATTATCATACTAAGTGAAGTAAGTCAGACAGAGAAAAACAGATATCACATGATATCACTTATATGTGTAACCTAAAGAAATAACACAAATGAATTTATTTCCAAAGCAGAAACAGGCTCACAGACATAGAAAACAAACTTCCGGCTATGAAAGGGGAAGGTGGGGAAGGATAAATTGGGAGTTTGGGGTTAGCAGGTACACATTACTATATATAAATAGATAAACAATAAGGACTTACTGTACAGAACAAGAAACCGTATTCAATAACTTGTGATAACCTACAATGAAAAAGAATACACATATATATGTATAACTGAATCACTATGTTGTATACCTGAAACTTAGTGAATCAACTATACTTCTATTAAAAAAGGAAAGAAAGAAAATGTCAGGGAAAGCAGCAATGGCAAAAAATAGTATAAATGTCAAACACTGTCCAGAATCCCTACAAGGAACTAGCCACAATTGTTGTCATCCTACCAAAGTTTCTAGACCTGGAAAGAATCAGTCACATCCGGCTTATAATAAAGAGAAAAAGAAGTCAGTGCAAACAGACCCCCCTGAGATGACTCAGAAAGAAGGACTTTAACACAACTATTTAAGTACATTCAAAAACTTAAAGGAAAATATGGTTACAATAAGTGAACACTTGCAGATTCTCACAGAGAAATGGAAGCTATAAAGGTGCAAATTCTAGAACTGAAAGCATCAAGTGGAAATTCTGAGAAGTGCAGCATTTGAGCTGGAGAATCTGCCGATGAGCTAAGCGACAGATCAGATACTGCAGAAGAAAGGTAAGTAAACTTGAACAAAAATCAGTAGAAATTGATTCTGAAAATTGGTTCAGAAAATCCAATCTGAAAAAAGGAGAAATACATTTTTTTATCCAAACAGAGTCTTAATGGCCTCTGGGACAATATCACGCAGTCTAACATACATGGAACTAGAATCCAAGAAGGAGGAGAGAGATTGGGGTAGGAAAACTATTTGAAAAAATAATGGCCAATAGTTTTTCTTAATTTGGTAGAAAAAAAAAATCACCCCTGGGGACATAATCATCACAGGGCTGATGATAAAAAGACCATCTTAAAATCAGCCAGAGAAGAAAGACACGTTGCCTACAGGGACACGGCGATGTACTGATGACAGACTTATCAGGAAAAACCAGACAGAGGCCAGAAGTCAGTGGGATAACAATATGAAGTATGGAAGGAAAAGCGCCTATCTGGATTCTACGTCAGTAAAAACATCTTTCAAAAATAAAATGCTTTTCAAAAGTAAGAAATTTTCAAGCAAACAAAAGGTGAGAGCATTCATCACTGTCAGACTTGCTCAGAAGGAAGTAACTCAAAATGGAAGCCAAGTCAGACCAGATGGAAACGAAAATCTACAAGAAGGCACAAAGAGCCCAGAAATGTCTCCACAGGTTTTCATCTCAGGAGGCGGACATCAATCTACATGTTGCAATAATTCCTTGACTTCCTGGAATGTTTCACGCAAAAGGCAAAGACAATTGAGATTGCTGCTTTTAAATAAATTAACAAGCAACTGAAGTGTCTTATGCCGGAAGGCTCTCTAATATGGCTTTATGACAGCCCCCTCCTCCTTCTAAGGCAAAGCCAGTGGATTTGACACCTTCTGATACTGTCCCGAGAGCAAGATCAACTCCACTGTCACAGTCTCCGTGGTCTCTGAATGAGGAAAGAAAAATTCGCCTCTGCTCCGTAGGCTGAAGGATAGTCTGGATGCTGATTCCATCTGCCCTCCACAGCCTCCATTAGGAAAAAAAACCACCTGCACACCTATTTATGCAAAAGATAGTCACTCAACATCACTCAGGAATGACAAGAAAATCTCTGTAGCTGTTGAGGATTCAGACAGAACATGGCTTAAACACGGGAGAAAAATAACCAGTTGGTACATTTATATCATTGGCTTGAAAATTCACCACTGAACATATTGCCCGATCACCACACAGGCACAGCAAGTGTCCCTGCAGACAGATTTCACCTGGAGAGTGAGTGCATTGGTGCCACAATAAGCACAGGTCCCTACGCACTGGGGCTGGTCCTCTGAAACGATGAGGAGGAGAATGTAAGTGAAAAACACCACAGCAGACACACAGCCCATGATGAAAATGTGGTGCCGAGGGAGCCAGCTTTCCTTGAGAGCCCGCTAGGATTTGTCCTTCTAGACAAAAAAATAGATAATACTTCCCTCCCCAAAATACATATGTTTTACATAAAAAATTCCATCGGGGGGAGGCAGGGATGTGGACAGCTGGGCTCCGCCAGAGGCAGCAAGACCGCCATGTTCAGTGAGAGAAGTGACAAGGAGGACCCAACGCTGAATTGAGCTGTATCCTCTGACTGGAGGGTCTGGCCCCGGGGCTGCTTTCCCAACCATGCCGAGTAGGGTTTTGGCTGGGGTTGGGGTCCCAGCAGCCCAGCACTAGAACGAGAGAGGCAGCAGGACCCTTCCATCACTCACTGATCTGTCGGTGAAACATGTATCTTGTGCCCCATGGAAGCCAGGAGAGCTCAGAGCTCCGGGGATGGAGCAGAGAAGGAGACACAGCCCCTGAGGCGGTGAGGGGACAGCGGGTGGAGCACCAGACACACACCCCAAACCCACAATGCAGTTTCCTGCAGACTGCTGTCCACACAGCCAGGGAGCCCCGTGACCCCGGCCACGCCGCAGCCAACCTTGGGGTCGGAGTGGACGGGAGAGACCCTGCAGAGGAAGTGACACCTCTGTGCAGACTTTACAGACATTTGGGAAGAAGCCAAGGGGCAAAAGACATCATTCTTTCCATCAACTTCTTCTGTGGGGAAAAATCAAAGTATGTTGAAAGATCCTGTTTTTAGAAATTACACATATTTTTCACTATTCCTTCCAACTGGTGGAATTTCACCCGTCGTACTTTTTTTTAATTGAATTATAGTCAGTTACAACGTGTCGGTTTCTGGCGTACAACATAATGGCTCAGTCATGCATATATTCAAATATTCATTTTTATATTCTTTTTCATTAAAGGTTATTACTAGATATTCAATACAGTTCCATCTTCACACCACACACAAAAGTAAACTCAAATGGCTTAAAGACTTAAACATAAGACAAGACACTATCAACCTCCTAGAAGAAAACATTGGCAAAACATTCTGTGACATAAATCTTAGCAATGTTCTCCTGGGGCGATTTACCCAGGCAATAGGAATAAAAGCAAAAATAAACAAATGGGACCTCATTAAACTTACAAGCTTTTGCACAGCACTCGTTGTACTTTCTGGATGCGCTGGAGAAAACACTTGGGCACCTTCGATGCAGTAAACTTTTATAAACCCAGGGTTAAAACCACAGTTTCCTAAATGTCCCTTTTGATATGGAAAAAAATAAACACTGTTTAATTTATTTTTGGTCCAGAAATAGAGACATGATTTGGACGGAGATAAATCTGACGAAAAAGACTCTTTTCCTGGTATTTGGGACCCACAGCGTATCTTTATATGTGCTCACAGTTGGAAGGGGTGCCTACGCACTTCATATCCTTTTCCCCCAAAAAAGACAGACAAGAAGTCAATTGAGGTAGAAAATTTCAATAACCCAGCACGGAATATCAGCCCCAGAATGGAACCAGGCCAACATGGAAATCTAAGCCACCACTTTAAGAGAAAACTCAGCGCTGGCACGCCAGGCAGCCTCTCTCCCAGCGCACTTAGCACATCTTTCAACAGGTCGACGCAGCAGGGACAGGGCTGTGCACCCCCCAGCGCCAGCGCCAGCGTGACCAGGGGCCTTGCCAAGACCCGCGCTTCACGAGGCATGTGTCAGGGCACCTCCCCACCAACAGACACAGCAATTCCCAGCGCCTGCAGCTTCCAGAGGCCACCGCCCATGCTCCCCGGTCCAGAAGGCATTCACCTACAGCTCATTATTGCAAACGCACGTTACAAATAAACACAAAGTCAGTTTCCTGCTTCCCCTGAGGACAGTCTAAACCCAAAAGTGTTCTCTTGATAATTATTCACTTTCTTTACTCTTTTATTCTTTACACGCAGATAGAAAGAAATCAGCTTTCTCAGTGTCACGTTATGTCAAGAAAAAGAGCTTGTTTAGAAAGGGAGAAACAGAAACAAAAGGGAAAATAAACAACTGGTGTCTGAGAACTTGCTGGTGTTCACGACGGGAAGATGTTAGAGCCTTGTGTAAAAATAGCAGGATACCCCGGTTTTGTGATTTCAACTGAAATAACTTGGCAGTGGCACTTTGAGGACATGTATACACACAGTGTGCCAAGCGGTTGGATACATGCTGGCCCTTGACTGCTCTTAAGGGAACAGAGGTTTTTGGTATATATATTCATTCACACAGGAGCTAGCTGTGTATTTAAAACCACAATAAATTAAGCTCAGTACTTTGATAAATGAGCCACAGTCATCTGAGGCTTCTAGGAATTGAATTTAAATCAAATATTGCATAAATAGTGGCAGAATCTCACTTCAAACCCTTCTTGCATCAAGCTGTATTTTTACAAAGTGAAGTGCAAAGATTTACCACATTTTATCAAGTTCAAAGGACCTTGGGAGAGAGAGAACCTTCAGATAAACAGCTCTATTTACTTCCCTTGGTTTCAATCTAAAACTCTGACCCTGTTCAGGGGGCATTTGTGTTGGTCAGTCACCTGTCTATTTAAAGCACAACGCTCAGAGCTCTAACGATAAGCTAACCGTACATCTCGGGCCGTCCCGCCGTTTGCCCGGCACCCGTCGGCGCAGCACGTCAGCACCCTCCAAAGTGTACTGGTTTGGAAGATAACAGACGTGGTGACTCTAGAAGACCCACTCAGGGGAACATTGTGAAAACAAAGGGAGAGGAAACCGATCAGGTGCAAAGACTCACAGAGCAGAGCGCTGGACTGATGCCCAGAGCCCGTCCGCCGCAGCAGCGTTTACATGGACAGGAAGAAGGAGGGGGAGGAGAGGCCGGAAGTGGCGGTGGGGGGTGCCCAGCTCTGCGGTGGGGACCCTGCGAACTTCGTTCTGCAAGGCTGAGCCACAGACAGAACAGATTCATGATTAATTTTGACCCAAGTTGCACCGTGAATTGAAGTCCTGCCAAGCCAAGATGGTGCTAACCTTGGGTGCTCCTCCCGTGGTCCCGCAGGGACCATTCTAAGACCCCCTGGGAGGGAAGGCCTCGTCAGCTCCGGCCTCTGGGTCTGACTGCACCGCGTTCCTGGGCCCTGTTTCCAGGACTCACTGAACCCCCATAAGGTTCCAGGCACATGGACTATTCAAGCGAGGGAGTGAAAATTGCTATGTCCTGGAGAGGCTTGGATGAGAACTGTTACCTAAAGAGACCTGAAACGTCTATACGGAGCCTTTTTTAAGTGTAGCCTCAGAATGATTTTCTAAATAACACGCCAATGAAACTGACAGATGGGTTTTTAAAGTACCCCTATCCTCACATGCAGACACACTCTTCTAAGTCTTTTTTTAGAAAAAGTTTGTAGTCTTACTTAAAGGAAATAATAATAAACTTAAAAATAATTGAAAGGAGAACTTTCTGAAGGCACAAATAGAGCAGGAAAAAATCAAACGCCTTTCCCAAAATATACTCGCCTTATGTGAGGATGACCAGTTGGCAGGACGTTTCTTGTTTGATGAGAAAGGGAAAGTCAGACAGCTAAGCTGGTGAAGATGGACAGAGTCTCCCTTTCAGCAAAAACGGCTCCAAGTCCAACCCCAGTGCACGGGCGTGTGCGTACATGCACACACGCACACGCACGTGCACACGCGCACACCTCCTGGGTGGGGAGTCTACACAAACGCGGGAGTCCTTGACGACTCAGAGTGAGTGGAGGCTGTCCGTGGACAAACACGTTTTGCTAACTTTAAAATTAGGAAAAGAACATCTCCACCATCGGCTCCTGCCTTGAGTCACTGAGCGAGCCCAGGAGCATCTACACGTTCCCGTGGAGTTAGAAGCGGAGGCTGTGGGCTCTTCTCCAGGCTGAGTTGGGTGGCAAATGAAAGCTTTCTGGGGGCAAGGAGGGGCTTTAAAACCCCACATCTCTTTCCTGGGCCTGGAGGGCACCTGGGAGACCTCACGTTCTCAGTCCCGGGGCCGCCCCAGCTCCGGGGGACCACACCCACCACCTTGGGTGTCCTGAGGTCAGAAGGGGCTCCCAGGTTAGGTAGGAGGGTCCGGCTGCCTCTGTTCAACTCCTGTCTCCTGAACCGAGTGCGCAGTAATAAGAAGCCTAACTCCCGGATTGCTTGTGAAGGTCCACACACACACACACAAACACACACTCACACACAAACACACACTCACTCACACACACATACACATTCACATACATTCACACATACACTCACATACACAGTCACACACTCACAAACACATGCACACATATGCTCACACACACACACACACACACACACAGTCTGAACTCCCAAAGGATGAACAAGTCACGGTAGCTACCGTTGGGACAGGGGCCACTGTGACCATCTTACATGAATTGTAAATGGTCGCAAAATCCCCCCGAAGCCGATGTGTGATAAATGGTAGAAAATAAACATCCACCAGAACTAAGCCCCCCACGGTCTGCCCTCGGCACCCCCCCCCAGCCCGCCGGGAGGGGGAACAAAGCAGTGGGGCCCCCTTCTGCTTTAAGAAGAGTGAATTCCACCTCCTTCCCAACGGAAAAATTGCTTCAGATTCTTTGCCTAAAAACCACAAATAGAGCTATTCCATTAATTTTTACTTAGCAGGACTTTTTTTTAAACAAGTCTATTTCAAAGCAGAGTGGTCACACGGTTTTCCATTTCATTTGCTTGAGAAAACAAGGACTAAAACTGTGTCCTCTGCCCACGTCCCCCCGTGCCAACCAGCGCTGTGCAGTCTGAGGGGGCAGCTCCCACAAAGACAGTTGGTCTCTGGGACATGCAGCTGCAGACGGACTGTACTTCTTAGAAGCCAATCACATACCATCTAGGGGTCTTCAGTTCTCGCCTCCAGCCACACCAGTGGCCCAGTTCGTGCAGAAGCAAGCGATGCCATCAAATGCAGACGTGTGTGGGGTTCTGAAATCGCACCTGTGTTTTCACTCAACCAACCACCCTCCTCCTCTCCCCACGTCCCTGCCTCCCGGGAGAAAACTCTCCGACAGTATTTGTTACCACGAAGGGATTTGACTCACAAGCAAATGCCACTGTCCTTAAGCATTAAACTTACTTTAAGAACCAAACTGAGCTGTTGATGTTGGATGAAATCTAATCGAAATCAGATTTACTTAAAATTCTCAGCAAGACCTCTACTATCGCGGGGTGGCGTTCAGATGAAGTAGCTCCTGACAACACAGGACAGGCTCCCCCGTCACTGTGCAGGGTAATGGGAGGTTGGAAGAACGTGGCATCTGAGACCCACACTAGGTCTTGTAGCAACCGTGTGCCTCTGTGTCTCCGGCACCTACTTTCTCAGTCTTTTGAGCTGCATGATAATCACCCCTGGTCTCATTTCACGGCCTACGATTTGCAGTAATTAAAGATGCAATTTATTTGTCACTCATACCAAATACCACACGTGGTTTCTCCAACAGTTCCTGGGCCCCAAAGGAAAGAGGGCAAACAGACAGCTAAAGCCTGAGCCGCAGTCCAAGCACACGCCCCAGGTGTCCCCAGGGGCTCCAGCCTGCCCCCCTCCAACCCGGACACGTGATTCTGGGAGAATTAACAACCTGGGTTTTCTTGAAGAGAGAATGACTTCGCGACAGCGAGTTTCAGGATCAGGGCGCTGCGTGGACATGTTTTAGGCCGTGTTGCTGGGAACCTGTTTGGGAACTGGTGGAACGCAGGGCAGACTCACAGCCCCAGGGAGCCAGCCTGCACCCTCGGCCGCTTGCTGGGAAAAAGCATCAGAACAGTGATAACTGAGGTTTCGCTGCCTTCTGACGACAGACAGAGAGTCCAGGACCCGGTACAGCAAGAATGAGAATCTATTCTGCACCTTAATTATTTTTAAAGTTGACGCAGTATGACTGCTCACCTGGAAAGAATACATGAAAATGTGGCATCATAGGCGAGCTGCAAACTTAGCGCCAACCTGAAACACAGGCATCTCTTTGGGTCCCTGACTAGCCCTCCTCCTCCCTCCCCGACCTGCACTGTCCTGCCTCCCTGGTCTGCGATAATATTCGTTAGAGGATCGCAGCAAGGCAGTGATGTCCTTAGCGAATAAGCCTCCTCGTGGACCGCACTCCACCGCCCACAGTGGGTGCTGTGCTCCTTAAACCACCCTTGAGGGGAGAAAGGATAAAAGAAAAACTGAGCAGTAAGGTTGTTTATTTATTTTTTTTATTTTTTGAAAATAGCAAAATGTGACCCATATAGCAGGAAAAAAATAGGTGGCAGAACAAAATTAAACTAGCTTAAAAAATATGGTCTCTCCCACAAGTCAGGAAAGAAATGATTAGTGTATAAATGATTACAGAGACACCTAGAACAGCCCCAAAACTTTAACATATGTTTAAAAATCCCATAAACAAATTAAAAATACCATTTTGTAAAAAATAGTTCAATGTAGAAAACATACCAAGGCTGAATTTCCTGCCTACACAGATGCTTCTCCCAAGTCATTACAGAGAAAACTTAAAGCACCTTGTAGAAAAATAGGTAAAGGTAAAAATGTGGGCTGACGGGAAAATACGTGAAGATATTCAACACCACGATCGTTAAGGAAATTTAAGCTGCAGTAAGAGGTAAGTTTTATTTATCAGATTAAAAAAACCCAAGTAGCTTGATAAATGAAATCTTGAGTGAGGGGAGAAATAAACACCCGCGTACTTCGGGAGAATTGACCGCCGTCTCCCTGGAGGACAACTTCCCAGCAGCAATCGACCATTCAAAACGCACGTCCCCCATGTCCTAGCAATTCCACGTCCAAGCCCGCATCCTCTGCATGAACAAATACATGTGTCCACAGTCCACGGGGCTCCTGCAGCGGTCTGTGAGATGGGGGAACAATCTGGAACAGGCCAAGTGCTCATGAATACACGCCTGTTCAGTTTATTACAGAATATCCTCCCAACGAACATCATCCAGCCTTTAATAAAGGACGGGCTGCCGAGGGCAAGTTAAGAGATAGGAAACAGAGCAAGAAAGCCAACTGCTGAAGGGACTGCATGGTATAATAGCACCTGAAGGAGAGTTTCTGGAAGGACGCACCCAAAAATGTTCAGAGGGGCTACGGAAAGGGGAAATTTCGCTTGTTACTTTGCGCCACTCAGTAACATCTGAAATGTTGCCCATAAGCGTGTATTTGTTATTTATTATATGAAACTAACTTAAAACTAGAAAACTGTAAACAGTAAGATAGTCCTTGGATACAGACATCCTTTGATACTCTGAATTTAGAGAAACGAGTTGGCTTGGGAAAGATACAGGGTGAAGGAGTTCATGGAACATGACAAGGTTAGCAGAGCCCCTTGTTAAGCAGGACACTCGGTGCTCTCGACTAGGACAGAAAACCGCAGCCTGGCGTGTCTCCGGCGCTGCGCTCCAGCACGTCGGCCAGGCCCGCTTCCCTGCTCATGCCAGCGCGCTCGCCTGCCGCGGGGACACAGCCTGCTTACTGACGCCGCAGAACCAAGAACTGTCTTACCGCCTTACCTTAAATCTGACATCGCCTTTCCCTTTTTTAAAAAAAACTGCGTCCTCTTCACACCTCTTTCATTTTGACGCAGGCGACCCTCTGACCCAAAGCAAGGTTAGAAGAGAAAGCCGATTCCTCCTCTGGGCGAAGCAGGCCGGCGCCAGCGACGAGACGCGGGCTCCGCGCTCCTGGGTGTGAAGGCCTGCCCCCAGGCTAGCCGCCCCGACGCCGCGCCTCGGGAGGAGCGAGGCGCTTTCGGGCGGCGCCGGTGGTTCTCCGCAGGAGCAGCGGAATGACAGCTCATCTGGACAGTCGCCTTCACTTGCATTTCCTGCTCGGAGCCGGAGCTCACTCCGCAGTCCTCACCGCCAGCATCCAAACTTGGACCGTTCGTTCATTTCCGTATCTTTTCTCCGTTAGTCACTTTCTGATTTCTCCTACTCCAATCCCAAAATTGAGCTTGAAGCAGAGTGAATGGAAAGTAAGAAAAATAGCTCCACTTGTGCCTCAACTCACCTCTTATAAGAAATCAGTTATAAATTATTTAGGTGATTAAAAGTATAAAGCATTACTTTGGAGGGACCATCAGCTATGACTGGCTTGCAAAGTTTTATTGGAGGCTGAAGACCCAGAAAATGTTCAGCACAGAGCTCATTAAAAGGCCCGCAGTCCTATCCCAGGGGAGAAGCTTTCTCAGGGGGAGGGACTCTGCGGTGGCCCCTTACTCCGCTCCTGCCCCAGGCGGAGAGCCGCCCTTACAAGCTGTACAGCTGAGAGTGACAGTTCCCTTTAAAGCTGCAGATTTCTCACAGCGTAGTTTTAACTATGGGCTTCAGAAGGATTTTTAGACTAATTTTTTTCTCCAGTGACTTGGAAAAAATGAAAATATGTTTTCCTAGCTAGCAGAGGTAACCTAGAAGAACTCAGAGTGTGAAATAAAGCATAAATGCTTTGATATTTGAAATTGTCTTTGCTCATGAAGACACAGATGAAGCAGGAAAGACCAGACAGTGTGCCCCACGTCCAAGAAACAGTCCTGACGAAGCTTAAACGTCCCCGACTCCAGGAGGAGTCGTGAGGCGCAGCATCTGATGCCCAGGAGATGAGGTGGGGCACAGCCTTGCACAATTCCCTACGGCATGGAAAAAGCAACCTAATGTTTATGATGAGGGAAGACACTTCAACCTACATTAAATCGGCAAGGTTTTCACACCATCAAAACAAAAAAACTCATAAAAGCCACGAGCACTTCTGTTGCCACTCGGCGACTCGGACGGCAGAGCAGGCTCACTAACCACGTGGGCACTTGTCCCACCCCAACCACCTCGCCCACTGACCTTCTCCTCCCCTTTAGTCCTTCCAAGTTTTGATCGTGGTCCGTGGTGATAACTGTCTTGGGAACTGAAATTCTCCTACAGCAGTGGTGCAAGATCTCTCTTTCTCTTTCTCTTCCTGCAGCCTCCCGGGAGCTCTGCCTCTCCAGTGGGCTCGGCTGTTTCTCATCCCTCAGCTGTCCACTTCTTCCAGCATCACCTTGTCCCTTCCGTAGGTCAGAACCCCTGAAAGAATCTGCAAAGACTTCAGCATCCAGGTTTCACAGAGCCAGCCCTGCGGGGGCCCAGGGCGAAGGCTCAGGACCATGAAGGGTTACTGCCACCCCATGGCAGCCCTTTCCCCACACCCACAACCACCTGCTCCGACCCCTGGGCTTGGAGGTGTGGCCTCACAGACCCCCGACCCGAAACCCCGAGACACTCCCCCAGATCAGGTAAGCCTGGGAAGCACTCCGTATTGCATTCGCCATGTCGACAAGTTAACATTCTGGGAAGTCCTCTGGGAAGAAACCTGTTTATCTTTCACTCAGCTTCTCCTAAAGCCATCTGACTTCAGGAGCCCTTCTTTGTCAAAGCACCTGTTAGCACTCCCAGAATGGACGTCCCTGCACTTTAGGAACAATGTTCTACAAGACCCCGGCACAGTGAAGAAAGCTGCTCCCTGCTCCAGACGGCCAGCAGGACAACGAGAAGCCGGAAAGCAGCAAGAGCAGGCTGTGGGCTTGTCAGTGACTCGGGCGGCCTCCGTGTGGACAAACCGTCTCAGGTGTCGGACCTGTGGGTTGGCTTTTGGTCTTTCATAAGGACACTAATCCCAGCCATGGGGGCTCCACCTTCATGACCCAATCACCCCGCAAAGGCCCCCGCATCTCCCCACATCGTCACCCTGGGAGTTAGTGAATCTGGTTGCGGGGGACAAGCACACGGACACTCAGACCTGAGCAGCTGGGGATGAGGGGCTCGGGGAGGACAGCGGCCCTGAGGAGCTCCTCCTGGGAGGCCTGTTCATTTGAAGACGCCAATCAGGGGTCCCCGAGGACGAGGTGTTGGAAAGCCTGGGCCTTACGCCTCAGCAGAGGGCTCGGGGCTCTGGATTTCCTGCGGGAGGCGGGGCAGAACAGTGACAAGTGGGTCCCGGGCAGAGGAAGGAAATGAACTTCACCTGCTCAGTGTGTCGGCTACGTGCATACTTGCCCAGAAGCAGGAGAGAGGGTCTCCTCACGCACTCTCTCTCCTCCTGCGTGGGGCCCCCTCTCGCCTAGCACTCAGACTGGGATCCTTCAAATACACTTCACAAAGGCAGCCGAGGGACCAGGTCGTCTTTTACAACTCTGTCTGGGGAAATCTGCTCCAAATTCCAGCTCACAGACCTGAACACGAGCCGTGGGACGTAACCCTCTGGTAAGTTCCAGCTGTCTGGATCCGACTGCCGCGAAGGAACAACCTGGTCTGGCTCTCTGTGGACCGTGATGGGAGCGATAGTGTTCAAGTCAGACAGAAACGAGGAAGACTACACTGAAGACTTCAGAGAAAAAAAGAATCTCTTTTCAAGAAACAACAAGCTATGTGCAGTAGTAAGTGTACTTCCTGCTCATTCAACGGGAAAAAAGATGGAGACTAAGAAACTGGGCTCCGAGTTCCCAAGAAAGACTAATTATAAAGACTTGAAGCTGTTGGACTCGAAGCTCCGGATCAAAGCCCAGCGCCTCCTGCTAAGACCGTGTGCTCGTTAACAGAACACGGTGTCATCAGCCTATTTTCAGCTCAGGAACCAGAATACTCTCATTGTCACATGATCCGACTGTGACACAGGTGGCCCGAAATTAGGGCAGGTTTTGTTTTTCTCTCCTTGGGAGCAGAATGCTAGGTTTGTTTGAGAAAAATAAGAACTCCTTCTCTTTAGCATTGATTTCTCTTTTTTTTCCTTCTCTGAGACCGTACTTCGTGTTGTATATAGGCAGCTGTATGTGATTCAACAAGGCCTTCCAAGCTTAAAATATATACAATTTCTTCGCATATGTATTCAAACACAAACTTAAAGGACACAAATGTCACCACACTCTGTGTTTAAAAAGCCCCTCAGTACTTTTCTGTTGCTGTTGTAACGAATTACACATGTGATCACTTGTTAGACAGACAAACTGATGATGTGACCGTTCTGGGGATCAGAAGGTCAAGGTGGGTCTTCCACAGCTGACATCAAGACCGGAGGCTCTAGAGGAGAACCTGGCCTTGTCCAGTTTCTAGAAGCCACCGCCTCCTTGGTCCCTGTCCTCTTTCTCCGTTTGGAACAGCCACCGCCTCCTCACCCTGCCGTCTCTCTGGTTCTGTGCCGGTGGGAAAGGGGCTCAGTTTGTAAGGAATCCTGTGATCACATTGAGTCCACCCAGATAATCCAGAACGGTCTCGCACCGCAGATCCTTGACCTCAACCACACCTGCAGAATCTCTCTGCCACGCAGGGTAACACGTGTTCCCAGGATTAGGGTGGGGGCCATTATCTTGCCTACCGCCTCCAACTTACAATTTCTAATAGTGAAAGTAGTGAGGAGAGACGGGGCCACGCTCGGCTGGAACACTGGTTTCAAATGTTGAGATGGAACGGACGGCTCTGGGGACTAAACTGAAAGACCAGGGCTTCAGAGACCCAAAGAAGCAAAGGTGTGGATCTCGGAGTGTGAGCCACGTGTCGGAACAGCTGCTCACCAGCCATCCCTGTTGGCCGACTGAGACTTACAGAAACTTTAGGAAGAAAGAAAAGACAGTGATTTAAAAAAAAAAAAAAACAAACAGAAACAGACTTACACAGACATAGAAAACAAACTTATTGTTACCAGGGAGGAAAGGGGGTGGGAAGGAATAAACTGGGAGTTCGGGATTTGCAGACACACACCACTATATATAAAATAGACAAACAACAAGGTCCTGCTGCACAGCACAGGGAGCTCTATTCAATACCTTGTAATATAGCCTATGATGAAAAAGAATATGAGAAGGAATATGTGCAGGTACATGTGTGACTGAAACATGATGCCGTGCACCAGAAATGACACAGCATTGTAAATGGGCCAGACTTCAATAAAAAAAATTTTTTAAACCCCTCTGATTGCCCATAAGGCTTCCGTGGTAGAATTTCGGTTGAAACCTCCAGAAAACTTAGACTCCAAATAGGCTAGAGCAGCCACCTCTAAATGGGATCTGAGGACGCTTTGTCCCCCCCGTTCCGGTTCCCATCTCCAGTCCCCATGCTCGATGCAGATCCCCGCAGAGCCCAGCCCTGGCCCTTCTCACCACACCAAGGACCACGCCCCAAGCGACCACGCCATCCACACCCCAGGCTGGCGGAGGAATCAGCAAAACGTGGGTCCAGCCAAGTCGCTGCTGAGGGAGTTTGGTGTCTTCTCTTTTGTTTTTCTAAATCTGGTCAGTGACTAACTGCATCTTTATGGTTTAATTGCGCACATCCTAAAGAATATTTTTCTTTTGAAAATTTCCTGTGTAAAAAAGGTACAGATTCGATTTTTTGAAATTTCTCCTTTCATATTTTTGTTACACAAGTAAAACATGTTAACGGGGGTAGAAAGTAATCATTTAAAGCGTAGAGATGAGCACAGAGGGGAAAAGGGAATAAAAAATCAAATCCCACCACTTAGAGAGAAGTAGTGCTCCCACCGTGTGTGTGTGTGTGTGTGTGTGTGTGTAACACAGCCACACGTGTGCACGTGTATAAAGGTATTTGTGACTCTTCTTTGGATCTGTTCTTGTATTTTTATACATTGGTCCCAAAAATGCTTAAGCAAGCTGGGAAGGAGGAGTGGCCCCCATCCTGCTCCTGGTGGAGAGAGCTTTAAACGCCGTCTCACGGAGGGGGCGGTCGGGATACCTGCCTGACCTTGGGGAAGGGTGGGACCCCACCACCCCGCCCAGCCCCACAGCTGCCTGCGTGGGGCTGGACAGTGTATGTAGATGTACGTGTATGTTCCAATCATTCGAGATCTTATTTTTGTTTGAGTCTTTTTTTTAATAAGAAAACAGTAGCGTGCGCGCACACACACACGGCACTAAGGACTCTGCCATGTGGATGCGTCCCCAGAATGCCCACCGTCCCCTGTGTGGGGAGCCTGGGTCTCGGGGGTTATAACCCAGCACGTCAGGACCCAGTGTGCCTGGTACTGGCCTGGCACCCTCCTGGCCTCGCCACACACCCTCCACCTCTGAGGAAGAGCCAGGACCCTTCTTAGAATCTCCTTCCCCACTTGGTCCCAGGCTGGTTGGCCAAAGTGATGCTCTGAGTTGGGGGACAGAGGCCTCCAGCTCTCAGGCATGGCAGGCGGACGCGCGGGCTGCTTGTGGCTGTGACCCAGCACCGCTTTGTTCGAGGACCCCCCCCCCCCACGTGCCCCTTTCCATAGGCGCGCCCTGCTGATCCTGGCTACAACTAAAGCGCGCCCGGCACACAAACGGGGCGGAGTAGGGAGTGACAGGGCAGGGGATGGAGGCAGGGGAGGAAGAGGTCACGCCATGCTCCATCAGGCCCTCTCCGGACGTGACTCAAATCGAAGGGGAGAGCCCTGCTAAATAGAAGGAAAAACTGTGCGCGTGCCGTCCCCCAAGTCCACCAGCCACCAGTGCCAGAGCAGGGATGCACACACCGTGCTCCCTCCCCCAGGCTCCCCAGGAGACTGCCCCACGGGAAAGACTGAAGGGCGTCACAGGCCAGAGGTGGGACAGGAGGCTGCAGTCTCGGGGTGGATTGTGGGGGGATGGGAAAAGCCATCTGCCAAAAGGAACGCAGAGGAAGAGCCAGAGCTTGCAAAGGAGCATCGTGTGGTGCTCCCAAAAGACAATGCAGGAGCAATGGGAACCGGCAGCCAGGACTGGGGGTCTCTGACACAAACACTCCAAAGCCACATAAGGGAGAGCCGGCCAGGAACGTCTAAGGTCCTGAGCTGACCCCCTCTGGTAGGAGGGACTCCAGCGCCTGGGACCGAGAACTCAGCATGGCCTGTGTCAGGGCACAGAGGCTCAGGAGGTTCGCTGAGCCTAAGGCTGCGCTGAGGTGCACGGTTGCCTGACCGGGACCCCCGGCGGTGCCAGCCGGCCGTGCGCCTGCGTTCTCTCTCTCCTCCGCTCTGTGGCTGTAATAATTTGGGTCTTTTACTTGTCGTTTATCACCCGAACCCGCACCTCAGCACTTACCGCCGCCTCGTTCTGGGACATTTCCCCTGAGGCTTCCCCCAGAGGCTACGCAGCTGCAGCTGCGGGAGTTTGTGTGAATGGGTGGCACCTGTCTTCCAGGGGATGGAGCAGGTACCGGCAGGAACCTGGTCTCTCTGACCGCAGAGAGGCAACCTGATTTTAAAAGTCCCTGCTGCCCGTATCCCAGAAGACGCAGGACGGGTGATGCTCCTTTCCGTACCACGTTGACTATGTCAGCGTCAGTGTCCATCTGCACCTCTGTGCCGCCATGCTTTGCCTCTGTCTGTCCCTCTGTCTGTGCTTCCGTCTGCCTTCATTTCTCTGGTTGCAGACTTCTCCTTTCCTCTAGTCTGATCGCATTATGCAACTTCGGTATATTTTTATCAATTTTAGCATGGTCTTTGTTCCCTATTCTTAATTTAAATTTATGATGACTGGAACACTTAATTTGCTTTCTAAAGGGCAAACAAAAGGAAGTAGCTTTATATTAACAGCACTGATTGATGCTTCCTGCAGTGCACTCGGTAGACAGGAAGCTTCCCTGTCCCGGACACGTGGCCCGGGGCAAAGCGACCTGCCGGTTGTCACTGCCATCTCTGCCCCTCCATCCAGAAGGAGCCTCTGCTGAGGGGAGCTGGTCACAGTGCACCAGATAGCGGATGAACGAAGCCAAAGCGCCCTCAGCGAGGGGCATCTTCCTGGGCATTCACTGGGAGGCTTCGTTTCCAGCCCACCGTGTTTGATAAACTACAGCTCAGGGCCCCCTGCCTCCCTGAAAAGTCCCAACCCCAGAAAGGTTGGGGAGGGGGAGTCTCCCGCATGGAGAAGTTTCCAGGGCCGGATGCCCAGGGCTCGGAGCTGCGGCGACATCCGGCCCCTTGTGTCCCGTCCACACCTGGTCTCCTCTCCTCTTGGCCACGTACAGTTACAGCAGAGACCACTCATTCCCAACATCTGTCTTACCGTGAGAACACTCAGGCGCCGTGGAAATGCAAGAATTCAGCCGTGGGTACGCGCAGACGCACCACTGAGGCTCTCACCTTTTCCCGGCCCGCACACGTCTAACCATCTCTCTGTAGGATCATCGATCCACTTTGTTTCTTATGTATTTCGTCACACCTCAGCCCCGAAGGCTGTACCGTGGGCATTGCCAACCAGAACGCAATGTTCTCTTTCTCAAACCCTGCCTTTTAAACTCAGCAAAGTGTGAGACGCTTTTTCTCTTTAGACCCCCACAGAAGAACTGGGGGTGCTCCCGGGAGGAGCAAACCCAGGCTGGAAACATCCGTCCCTGTAGGTGGGTCCCTATACGACCTCCAGGTGCACCAACTGGAGCTGGGACCAAATTAGACACGTGGGGTTCACCCCTCATTGCTGTGCAGGAGAAGAAGGCGGCGGGTTCAGACCAGAGAGTCCGGGGCGTCAGGGCAGGGCGCGGGAGCAGCTCAGGGCAGAGGCGGGGGCTCGGGCCACGCGCCCCACATGCAGCGCCTTCTCCAACGCTTCCTTCCATGGTGGGGTGCTCTCTGTCTCTCTCTCTTCCCCGTCCCTCTCTCTGTCTCTCTGTCTCTCTCTCTGTCTCTCTCTCTGTGTCTCTGTCCCTCTCTCTGTCTCTCTCTCTGTCCCTCTCTCTGTGTCTCTCTGTCCCTCTCTCTGTCTCTCCCATCCTCTGTCTCTCTTTAACATGGTTTCATTAACTAGAATTCAGTGTCTAGTGAGGGTTAGGGCCCATGCTCTCGCCCCTCCCTTAAGAAGGAATGTGCAGTCGTCATCGTCGTTGTCACTACCAGCCATGGAAACTCACTGCAACGCCCCCAGTCACTGCGACGGAGGCTGAGCTGAGCCGCATCCCTTCGGTCCCGCACACGGGTCACAGGACAGCCGTGTGCTCTTGCCCCTGACTTGCCACCTTCCCACCAGAGCAGAGAGAGAAGGGGTTTGGGCTGTGGTTTGGATGGATCCTCTCCCCCCCGAGAAGCTTCTCTTCTCTGGGCCTTCAGGCAGAAGCCACAGAGCTGGGCAATCAGGCTCCCCTGCAGGGGGTGGCGGAGCCGCCCTGGGGGGCCTTGCTGGCCCAGCACACCAGCAGGTAAAGGGCGGCCTTAACAGCCCGTTGTCGCTGTGGGAGCCCCCATCCCAGGGAGCCCGGACCTCCAGGCCCCCGGGCGAGGGGGCTGTGCGCGGCTGCCTGTGTCAGAGCAGCTTCTGCCAGCTGCAGGGTCCAGCGCTGGTCGCGGAAGACCTTTGCACCTCTCTCCCCCTCGCCTCCCATCAACCCGTCTCTCTCTCTCCACCTCTCTCTCCATCTACTTAATTTCTCATGTCCCTTTCTTCATACCACGTTTTAAACCTGACTTTCCCTTTATCTAGCAACCGAGTATCACTTTCAGCCAAGAACCATGAGCCCTGCGACCATGCTGAGCTGCTGACTCATAACGACCTCAGCACGATTAACTTATCTGGGGAAATTCATTTTGCCTGATCCTGACAGCTCCAAACCAGCCCAACAGAAGGACCTCAAAGATGACTAAGGGTTTCTGAGGGGAAATCAGATCACGAGATTCAACTATTTAGTCTGGAAATAAAGGTTATGAGGCTGCGTAATATCTTCAAGCATCATGCAGCTCTCCCTCTCGGTTTCCATGGTTTCCATGGAAGACAGAAGGGAGGAAACGAGCGTAGGGGCCCGGCTGCTGGGTCGCAGTCCCAACGGCCCGAAGTGGCGCTGGGAAGGAAAGGGCGGGGCCTGGAGGGCTGCCGCGCGCTCTCTCTTGGCCCCATTTTTCGGTTTTTATTTCTTCCCACGGGGTAGTTCTAACCTCACTAAGCTGACACAGGCTCACGCTGGGTGGCTTCCAGACACACACTCACCGGTGTGCCTGTGCGTTCACGTGCCTCCTCTGGGGCTGCGTCCCAGGGGCTGTTGTGCAGCTGGACTTCCACTTCACCAGCATGACGCTGGCATCCTTATGGACCAGCCGCCTCGTCACGAGAAAGCTGAGACTCTCACCGTGTGTGTGTGTGTGTGTGTGTGTGTGTGTGTGTGTGTGTGTGTGTGTGTGTGTGTGTGTGTGTGTGTGTGTTTGCCCCCACAGATCTCACCATGCACCCCAGATGACCCTAGGGTATTTCCATCTTCTGTAGAACTCATGCCCGCATGAAAAGATGCTCAGCATTGCTGGTTGTCAGAGAAATGCAAATCAAACTACAATGACATGTCACCTCACACCTGTCAGAGTGGCCATCATTCAAAAGTCCACAAACGATAAATGCTGGAGAGGGTGTGGAGGAAAGGGAACCCTCCTGCACCGCTGGTGAGAGTGTGGACTGGTGCAGCCACTGTGGGAACGGCATGGAGGTTCCTTAAAAAACTAAAAACAGATTCACCACATGATCCAGCAATCCCACTCCTGGGCATGTATCTGAACAAAAGTCTAACTCGAAAACATACACGCACCCCAGTGTTCACAGCAGCACTATTTACAACAGCCCAGACACGGCAGCCACCTAAATGGCCACTGACAGGTGGCTGGATAAAGAAGCTGTGAGAGAACACACACACACACAGTGGAACACCACTCAGCCATAAAAAGAATGAAATATTGCCATTAGTGGCAACATGGAGCTAGAGATGATCATACTAAGTGAAGTAAGTCAGAGAAAGACAAATACTACAAGATATCACTTATATGTGGAATCTAAAAAAAAGGACACAAATGAACTTATTTACAAAACAGAAACAGACTCACAGACATGAAAAACAAAGCACAGTTACCAGAGGGGAAAGGGATAGGAAAGGACGAACTGGGAGTTCGCGATTCGCAGCCACACCCCACTGTATGTAAAACAGATGAGCACGGTCCCGCTGCGCAGCACAGGGAACCGCATCCATGCTCTGTAATAACCTATAATGAAAAAACAGGAAAAAGAATATACATATATATGTATGACCGAATCGCTGTGCTGCACACCAGAAGCTGACATAGTGTTGTGAATCAGCTAAATTTCAATTAAAAAAAGAACTTGTGCCCACAACACTGTATGCCTACATGACTATGTCCCTAGAAATGAAAATCAGTTCCTAGAAAGGGACCAGCTGAACAAAAGACGCTGGTTTTTAACCCCTTGCAGTTTTGAATAAATACGGACGTCTTCGGGCTGGTATTTTAATGAACCAGGGCTCCTCGCCCCGGAGCGCACATCCCATCCATGTGGCGGGCCCTCTAAATGTAGGTCACTGGCTCTCGGCTTCTCCGAGGTGCGGGTCTAGAAGGTCCAGTCTGGGGCCCTGAAATCTGTGTCAGTTACAAGGTTCCGGGTTGTGCCGCCACTGCTGCTGGTCTGGGGACCACAACTTCCAGAGCCTGCATCTCTGGCCTTCCTGCCCTGCCCCTGGCCAGGGCGGGCAGGCAGACAGGTCCCGGGAGAGGAGGGCGCCAGCCCACAGCCCACTGCCAGCACCCGGAACTCTCGTGCCCCAAACCACCCACCAGCACCTGCTCCTTCTCAGGGGAAGCCCCAGGCCCTACGGTTCCCGGGGGCGTTTAGCACATCCCCTGGGCATTTTCCCTCCCAGCTGCTCCTGATGCCTGAGACGGATAACCCCAGCCACCACCCAGACACCTGCACCCCCGACACACAGGTATCCTGTTATTTGAGGACCATCTTTCCCCACAATATGGCAGGAAACCTCACAATGTACCCTCTCCAACTTTATATTAAAAGCTATCTCAGGGCTGGCCAAGCATACGGTCACTACACGATTAGACGCCACTGTGCACTAGCTGGTTGGCGTCTCTTGGATGCTGTGTTTTAAACTCCAGGACTGGAACCAGGGGGCAGGAGGGCCCATGTGAGTCCAGCCTCCCAGGACCAGAGATGCCGTGACATTTGTCTCTCGGACACTCACCAGAGAAGTCGGAGGACCTCAACCCAAAGCAAGTCCATGTAAAAGGGGACAGCTACTTGTCGTGACCCTGAACGAGAAGACTGCATCCCTGGGATTCAAGCGCTGAGTCCCAGCGTCCCCGCCAGGCTTGGCTCCTTTTCAAGACCTGCGTGCAGGGTCACTTGTGTGAGTCCTCCTCAGCTGCTCCAGGTGGCAGTGGTCCTGGTGCCCCCCACGGTGGAAGGCTTAGCAATTCAAAAGGACGTCCCCACACGTGTTTTCATTCACCCCATTTCCTAGGAGTACAACAGACCTTGAATTTCTCACAACCAGCGTGGGGATAATATTTTCACACCATGTGACGGACAAAGTGTCACTGCTGCCCCGTTTCAGAGACTCAGTGGCTGACGCTGGAAGAGGCTGCATGACCTTCTCTGAGGAAACTCAGCTGGAGAATGAAAGAGAGCCCATTCTCAACCCAAGTCCGGCCTTTCCGTCACTCAGTTCCGCTGCTTCCTTTATTTCTGTTCTTGAGTGAGGTGGTTCACAATACATGGCTAACACTGACGAACACCGGGTAACACGGGCAGAAATTGTCCACGGGTCGCCTCCAGGCACCGGCTGCAAGGCAGGTGCTGCTAGCATTTCCATTTTACAGATGATTAAACGGAGGCCTGGGTGGATGCACCCACTTCCTAGAACCAAGGCTCCGAACTCAGCCGTCTGCCCTCAGAGCCCCTGTTCACTGCGTCTCAGACCGCGTGACTGTGAGCTTTATGGGAGGGCCTTCTCCATCAGTTACCAGCTCCCCTCACTCCATCTGCGAGGCTGGGTTTTTCGAGAAAGCAGCATTCACGTTGCCACACAAGGTACCTGCTGTCAGTGGACTTGCTGCGCCTGTTCGGTGCTGGGGAGCTGATCTCCCCACGGCAGCAGAGCTTTACAGACCCGTCACAGCAGAGGCATCTACGGAGGATGGACAGCACGGAAGTTCCAGGTGGAAGGATGTCCTGGGGAGAGGACTGGGGGCTGAGGTTGAACAGAGCAGCCTCTGTGCACAGATCCGGATCTTACCGCGCAGCTGGTGCTCGCCTGGGGCAGGAGGAGGCTCACACCTAGCGCCTATGCCGAGAGGGCACCGAGTCACATGGGCTCGATGTCACCTGATGACAAGGCCCAGCACCGGTGCCCTGGGGCGTCTCCGGGAGGCTGCTCGGACCCTGCGGTTTGACTCTGCGTCTCGGGGGGCAGAGAGGCTGGGCTGGATGGCTGACCACACTCTTGGAGCATAAAGTTCTGGGTGCCCTGAGGCGGGGGCTGCAGGGGGACCTGGGCCCCACAGAGGAGGCAGAGTGGCCCCACCACACCCCGCCAGGGTCCTCCCTGCCCTCCCGGAGGAAGGCCAGACATCTGGGGTCCCTGAGAAGTTGGAGCTGAGCTGGACCCCAAATCCCACTCTGTGCCCAGGCAGCACAAAACCACCAAAGGGGCTGGGGCTGCTCCAAAGAGGGCTTCGAGGACGCCCTCGGGACCCCAGGCTGCAGGCCACTGGGCAGCCCCCGGCCTGGATTTCCTTCATGTGTATCACGTGTCACCGGATTATCGGGCAGGAGCGTTGCAGTGATCTCCAGTGCTGTGTGATCTCCAGGCCTCACGGTCCTGCCAGGTACTGTTATAGGTTACGCTGTGTCCCCCAAAAAGTGATGCGCAGAGTCCAAGCCTGGTTCCGGTGAGTGCGATTTCACTGGGAAACAGGGTCTTTGCGGATGCCAGCAGGTTCAGTGGAGGTCATCCTAGAGAGGAGAGCACGCTGATCCAGTGGCTTAGTGGCCTTACCAGGAGCGGGTCAGGTGTACACAGACTCGGGGAGAAGGCTGTGAGGACAGCAGCCGAGGCTGGAGGGGCAACACTGAAGCCAAGGCATGCCAGGGTTGCCAGCCTCCCCAGCAGCCGGAGACCCTGGGAAAACCCCCCTCTGTGCCCTCGGAGGGCACGCGGCCCTGCAGACACCTGATCCCAGGTCTCTCCCCTCCAGAACCACAGCACAGGGCCGTTCTCTTGTGAGCGGCCTGGTCTGGGGCAATGTGCTTCAGCCCGGGGAACCTGAGGCGGTGCTCTAAGCCCCGCGTCCTGCGCGAGGACAGGAGGAGCTACTCTGCACGGAGGCAGCCCTGCTGGGCTGGGCCCAGCTGTCCTCCCAGGGCCGGGCGCCAGCCCTCCATCCACCCAGAAAGTGCCGGGATTCACCGGGGTTCCTCCCGCGTCTGCCGCCTCCAGGTCTGTGGGGAGGCATCGCTCCATCACTGGACCAGCCGCCTCCAAGAGGCCGCGGCAGGAATGGGGACAGGACCCCGGAGGCTCCTGTGTCACCCCCTCACGGGCTGCAGGCATTTGCAGGCTCAGGGGTGGTGCCACGCGCCCTGATGGAGTTGTTGGCATTTCTGACACCGCGGTGACTCTGTGGGCACCAGTGAGTTACCCAAGAAGGCGTCCTACCCCCTCCCCTTCCCCCCACCCCGCAAATGTCAGGGGCGGGGCAGGGAGACTCAGGGACAGCCGCCTGATGCAGAGCAGGGGTGCAGCCCCCCTCCCCCGTGTCACCCTGACCAGCTGGAGCCCTTGGCCTGGGGATCACCCACCGCCTCCCCCCGCCCCACCGGGAAGCAGGACAAGGCGCTGTCACTTAATACACGGACGTCATTCACAAGACGTTAGCCAGCAGTGGGTCCTGACCCAGGGCCACCCAGCGCCGGGCGGCCCAGAGCTGCCACTCCGCTGACCTTCAGAGCCAGAGCCAGAGCGGGCGGCCGAGAGAGGGGCTGGACCCGGTGCGCGGGTGTGCGGGTGCGCGGGTGTGCGCGTGCACGCGTGCGCGAGTGCGTGCCTGCCTGCGGGCGTGTGAGTTTGTGAGTCTGCGTGCACGCCGAGCCCGCCGGGGTGGGGGCGGGGGGGGGCTGTAACGGAACAGCCCCGGCGGGCGGGGGGGCTGACAGACCACCGGAGCCCGGTGCCCCCAGCCCGGGGCGGAGGAGCGCGGCGGGCGGGGCCTCCTCCGGGCCGGGCGCCCGCTGTGGCCGCACGAGGGGGAAGGGGCAGCGAGCCCTGCGGGGTCTCGGGTCGGAACGCGAATCCCCTCCTGGGGGGCCGAGCCTCGCCGCCGCTAAACCTCACCTCCGCCCAAGGCCCCGCCTCCGAACGCCGTGGGTGGTGGCGAGGATTTCAGCGTGGGAATCTGGGGGACGCGAGCATTCAGCGCACAGCAGTGAGTGCGCGTGCGCGTGCGCGCGCGTGCGGGGCCGGCGGCGGACGGCTGCGGGCGGAGCAGGCCTGGCCCGGCCCGGCGTCCGCAGAGCCGTCCTCCGGGAAAGGGCGTTTGTCTGGCGCGGCCGGTGCCCTGCTCTGCGCGGAGTGTGCTGCCACCTAGCGCCCGTCGTGGAGAAGGACCTCCTCCGGAGGGCGTCTCGGTCCCACCTGGCCGACGGCGTTGGCCCCGGCCCTGGGCGCTGTGTCCCTGGACTCAGACGAGGAAGGGCGCGCCGGGGCCGGCCGAGCTTGGCAGGAGCTCAGAGCCCGAGCCGAGCCTGGGAAGCCCCCTCTGTGACATTCACCCCCACACCAGCGGTCTTCAGCCCACGCGCTGGGAGTGAGGCCCTGCTGGGCCAGGACCTCCGTCCTCGCTGTAGGCGTCCGCGCGGACCTTCCGGAGATCCCTCCTGCTCGGGCAGCGTCGGCAGTCATCCGGCACTGAGCAAACCCTCTGAGCGTCGGGGAAACGTCATTGTGTCGTTGTATTTGAAGCTTCGATGTCGCATCCTGACGCCCCACAAATACACCTTGGAAACCACGGAGCCCTTTATGGGAACAAGGAAACCCACTCAGTCTGTCCCCTAGATCCTCAAGAAGCACGGTCGGGATTTTTCACTTACTTTGGGAATTCTGAGCATCTCAGGAAAAGCCCACAGTTCATTACCCTGAGTATTATTCAGTAAACCCCAGGGCTCCAGGAAACCACGGAAGAATGCACCTGCTTAAAGGAAGACATCAAAGCAAGCAGCTCACAGACGCTTCTCCAGACGCCGGTGCACAGGGCAGCTGGGGACCCACCTGGAGACAACAGGGAAGGAGCAGCCCCTAGGACCCCTGGGGACAGAGAGCTTAGGGCTCGACCCTCTCACAGCAGGCAGGCTGGCACCCCCACAACCAGGAGCGGAGGGAGTAGAGAGCAGGGTGACAATCCTGCCAGTCACTCAGGACGTCCCCCCAGAGCATCCTCTGCCCCCCGCCGGGGGGGTCCAGTGGGTGCCGCTGGCCCACCCTCCACAGGACGATGCTCAGCATGGACCCCGCCCCACCCCTCAGCCGGCTTTGTTCACAAGACTGTTCCTCCATCCAGAAAAAAGGAAATTAGCGTGAGGTTCATCCCTTAGGAAGAGATTTGAAATGTGAAATGTGAAATTGCCCAGTGACTTCATGGAAGATCCAGGCCTCATAGTGCATCCGGGAACCCGTCCTGGGAGGGACCCGGCCCAGCAAGCTGCAGGGCGCTGGTCATTGGGGCTGGACCATCCGGGCAGCCGGGCCTCGGCGAGACCGACCGCCTGCCTGCCTGCAGGGGATGGGACAGCCTGCTCCACCCTCGTGAGGACAGGCTAGTCGCTCATGCTCATTCCTCACGTCACCAAAGCACAGTGACTGCATCACCAAGACCCAGAGCAAGAGCTCCCTCAGAGCAGGAGAGAGGGCCTGGGGCGCAGACCCCACGTGTGTCACTTCTTCTGCCTCGTTTTGAACCTCAGACATGAGGTCGCTTTTTACACAAATACTGACATGGGGGGACACACCCCCTCACCTAGGATGAAAAAGCCACAGGTGGCACCCCACGCCGGGAGGCCTGATGGAGGAGAAGGCTGCGTTCCCAGAGGTCCAGGAGACGTCCCTGTTTCTCTTCTGTTTCCAAAAGTTTCCATAACTTATTAGTGAGGGAGAGGGGAGCCGGGGGGGGGGGGAGGTGGACAGACCCAGAAAAGGATTTTAAATATTGGGGAAAACTCTTGGGAATTAGAATTTCACTTTTATGTCTAGAAACGGAAATAAGTGTTTAAAATGTCGATAATGTTGTGAAAGGATTCGGGTTACTGTTCTCTGTTAGGATCACGCGGCCAGTCCTTCGCATTTTCCTGGGTAAGAGTGATGCGGCAGCCGCAACGTCTTGCTCTGCCCGTAGCAACGCCCTCTGCTGTGCGCCTTTGCAGCCCTTCCCTTTAAGAGGTAGAGCCCGCTGCTCCGGCCCTGAGATTTCCTTTGGCCAATATAACACCAGTGTCTTCGTCTGTCTGGGCTGCTGTCCCAAAATACAAGCGCCTGGCTCATCCACAGCAGATGTAAATGTCTAGAGGCTGGAAGTCCAGGTTCAAGGGGCTGACAGCTGCAGCGTCTGGTGAGGCCCTGCTTCCTGGTTCGCGGATGGCCATCTGCTCCCCATGTCCTCAGGATGCAAGGAGCAGGGGAGCCCACTGCAGACTCCTAAAAGGGCACTAATCCCATTTGTGGGGGCTCCCTCTTCATGACCTAATCACCTTCCAGAGGCCCCCCCTCCTGAGACCAGCATGCCCTTTTTATGGAAGTACAGTGGATTTACAAAGTTGTGTTCATTTCTGGTGCACAACATAGTGATTCATTTATACACATTCATATGCTTTTTCATTATAGGTTACTACAAAGTATTGAATACAGTTCCCTGTGCTGCACAGTAGGACCTTGCTGTTTACCTCTTTTGTATGTAGTAGTTTGTATCTGTTGATCCCAAACATTTTTAAATGAACATTCTTTTTCTGAGACGAGTCCCAGGGGCCCCACTGGACTGTCAAGGGTTCAGAGCACCCAAAGCAGATGGACCAGCAAACCAGGGCTGGTCTAGAGGGACTTGAACAGACAGAGGCTGGGTCTTCCCTCTCCTCCCTGGCCTCCTGGTCCTGGTCCTCTAGGGCGGGGATCAGGCAGGGTAAAGGAGGGGACAGCAGCCTTATGCTGAGCTGTGGCAGTACAGGCTGTCCCTTGTCCTGGTCCCAGGCTGGCTCTCTAGGGGCCGCTGGGTGAGTTTCTATAGCTCCCTCTGTCAGACCCTCAGCCTGAAGAGCCAGCTCCGGTTTGTCCTCTTCCATCCCAGCTGTCTCTCCCCACCAGGTGTCTTTTCCCTGCCAGGTGTCTCTCCCTCACCAGGGTCTCTCCTTGCCAGGTGTCCCGCAGCATCTCTGGGCTGCCTTCCCTCCCCAGAGGCGGCCCTCTGTGGAAAAGACCAGACCAGCTGCAGCAGCTCCCTTCCTTTAGCTCCTCAAAAAAGCTCACAGCTCCACACCACATCAAACTCTGCCTCCTTCCCTGGCTCAGAGGCCCTGGTCACAGAGGTGCTGGAGCAGCAGCTGAGTTCCAACCAGGGCATGAGGTGTGCGCCCACCTCTGAGTGGCGACCGCCCCGTCTGAACTCTCCCTGGTCTCCTGGCTCCGGGGCAGGGTCTCGGCAGGCACCCTGTCCTCTCCATGAGGATGGAAGAGCCCTGCACCCCTCCAGGCTGGTGGCTCATGCTCCCACCCGCCACCCTCCTCTTCCTCCCCCTAGAAGGGGCGGGGAAGGACTGGTGGAGGGAGCCGTCGGGCTGTTTCAGCCGGGTGGGACTCTGCCTCCCCAGTTGTTGGCATCTGTCTCCAGCATGTGTGACACTGGGCGCCCTTTCTCTCCAGTTTGGGCCCCCGGGTCCTAAAGAGAGCAGCAGGGAGCCTCCTGCCCCCTCTGCACGTGCCGCAGCAGCAGCTGGAAGGCTCCTCGGAGGCGCCTCTGCCCTGCTGCTCCTGGAGGTGACGCTTCTCGTCCCCGAACTCCCAGTGTCAGTCAGGGTTCCCGGAGCCCCCACCTCCCGCCCTGCAGCGGGGCCAGGGTGCTTCACTCCCCCACTGGTCAGGAGCAGGGAGGCAGCCCTTGGCATGACGGATGAGAGACATGGGACCAAGGAAGGCTTCTGAAGAGGACCCCCCCCCCAAGGTGCAGCCAACGTCCATCCGTAATTCCTTAAAATTGTGCCTTTTCGGTTTGTACATGAGTTCATTTCTATCATTTTTTTAGATCCCACATATAAGTGATACTGTATGATATTTGGCTTTCTCTGTCTGATTTACTTCACTTAGTATGATCATCTCTAGGTCCATCCATGCTGCTGCAAATGGCAATATTTCATTCTTTTATGACTGAGTCACACAGAAGCACACTCACAGATGTGGGAAACCAGCTATGGCTACTAAAGGGGGAAGGGAGTTAGATTAGGAGTTTGGGATTAACAGGTACACACCACTTACTATATATAAAATAGATATACAACAAGGTCCTACTGTAGAGAACAGGGAACTATATTCAATATTTTGTAATAACCTATGATGGAAAAGAATCTGGAAAAGAATATGTGTGTGTGTGTGTGTGTAAGTGAATCACTTTGCTATACACCTGAAACTAACACAATACTGTAAATCAACTATACTTCAATAAAAAATTAAAAATAAATGAAATATTTTAAAACTGTGTGTTTTCCATGTAGTTTTACCATGACAATTCATAGTCACAAATATTTAGAATTTTCTGCATTCACACTTCTCCTACTCAGTCAAGTTTAACAACAACAACAGCAGCACAAAAGCTTGGTCCTGGCCTTGGATTCTAGTTATTACCCGGTGCTGTGCTCCCGGGAACCTCGTTAAACACTGAATGAAAAGGGAGGGGCTGCTGGAGGTTTTAGCACCCCACCCTCCCCGGGAGTGGGGCGCCCCGTGAGAGGTGGGGTGCCCTCTGCAGTTCCTCCTGGGAATTTCTCCCCGACCGCAGGAGATGTGGGTGCTGAACACACACCGTGTCCCTGAATCGGCGAGCCCAGCCCGCCTGAAAAACTTGCGCAGAATTTTCTCGTCTGCATCAGAGAAATGAAGACACACCCCCCACCCCCCTCCGCAGAGCGAGTGAGGCTTGTCCCAAACACCGAGTCAAGGAAATCACTCTGGGAGCGGCTCTGCTCAGAGCAGGCAGGGACCCTCCGCGGGGGAAAGGACGGTAAAAGGCGGAACTGAATTCCAGGAGTCACCTGCCCTGCGTAAAGCTGGAAGTCTAAAAAAGGCACTTCCTGATCGTGGCCGAATGACTCAGTTTCGCCGTGACTCAGCCCGGCTCCCGGCTGCTCAGAAAGTGGGGAGAGAGACCAGATGCTCCCGCAGTCGGGGTGCAGGGCCCCGAACGGGCGCAGCTATTTCTGGTGCGCGAACGGGGACGGGGAGCAGGCAGGCGCGAGCTCAGGAAGCACGGGGGTGGGGGTGGGGGGAGTGAGAGGAAGCGCTCCCCACGCGCGGGCGGGGGTGACTCAGAGCTCGAGCGAGCGCCAGCCCCTCCCGGTGCAGCCCCGCGGGGAGGGCCAGCCCCCCCACCCCCCACCCCTACCCCCATCCCCCCATCCCCACCACCGACTCCCACCTCCCACCACCCCGCCTCCTGCAGGTGCAGCGTGACCCGGCAGCAGGCAGACCCAGGAATGCTCTGTGTCCGAGACCCCGTCCCCCAGCCCGCAGGAGCTGGGCCCCGCTGCCGTCTCTGCAGCACTCACCAGCGCCTACAGCAAGCATGTCTCCCAACTTCGCTGGGAAATTCTTTCCCTATTACAGTGATGCATTTTCAATGGGCAGAGCAAATGACAAGCTTTAAACGAGTCAGTTACAAACAAATGTGAAATACCCTGAGTACCAGGGGCACAGTGACCTGGAGGCTGGGGGGCCGGGATCGCTGCAGGGCAGGGCAGGAGGTCTGGGGGCCGCCCCCGTCCATCCCACCCACGCAGGGCTGGGTGTAGAGGTGTAAGGACAACCCGGAGAGAGAGGGTCAGTGGCCTGCCCATGAGGAGAAGTTCCTAGAATCAGATTCACTTCAAAACCTGTTCTGAGAAGGGCTGGCTGGGAGGCGGGTGACCTGGCGATTAATGCCCAGGCTTTACATGGACGGTGGGCTGTTTCTGTACCGTTTCAAAGCTGGGGGAGGTCTTTGCTATTGGCAGGAAGAGGAAGCCCTTTCAAGCAGTGTCGTGAACAGTGGGGCACAGACAGGAAAATTTGTTTTCAGAAAGTTACAGAACAGGCTGGTGAACTAGCTCTCCCCATATCTTTAAGAGTCTCACATCTCTGGTGTGAAAGTCTCAAACCAAACATCTAAACTTCCACCTTCAGAAACCAGAAAAAGCAAAGCAAAACAAAACCTGAAGTAAGAACATGAAAGGAAATAAAGATACAAGTAAAAAAAAAAGAAAATTGAAAGCAGAGAAACAATTGGAAAAAAAAATGAATGAAAACCAAAATCTGTTTTTTTAAAGATTGACAATGTTGATAAACTTCTAACAAGTTTGACAAAGAAAAGAACAGAAGATGTAAATTGTCACTAGCAGGAAAGATACAGAGTGTGTCACTGAAGGATAATCAGATACAGGATATATACAATTTTTGGATAATAAGGGAGCACGGTGAGCAACTCTATACACAAAAAGTCGACAACTCAGAATGGACTAATTACTTGAAAGGAAAAACTATCAAATCTATCCAGGATGAAATAGACAGCCTAAATAGTTCTGTGACGATTTAAAAAATGAACTTATAGTTAAAATCTTTAAAAAAAAATTAATTTGCTGTCCCAGACAGTTCAAATGGATAATTCTACTAAACATTTGAAGAATATCACCAACTCTGCACAGTCTCTCCCGGAAAACAGAAGAGGAAAGACGAGTCTCTGGCTCACTTTTTGACAAAGACATTATCTGATACACAAACCAGACAAAAAAAAATGAAAGCTAAAAATTGATTTTTCTCACAACTTAAACACAAAAAAAATTCCTCAATAAAATATTAGTGAATCAGATTCAGCAATACACAAAAAGAACAGCACACAATGACCAAGGGGGCTTTATCCCAGAAACGTGAGACTGGTCTGATCTCTGATCACCCCTCCCTGTTGTCCACAATGCTAACAGTCGAAAGAAGCCCCGCAGAACCCTAACAGCTGATGCGGAGGAAGCATGGGGCGGAATTCAGTATTCACTCGCGATACAGACTCTCCAGTGTGAAGGTATTTACATAAAAGCCTACAGTTAATACCAGACCTGATGGGGAGAGACTACATGTTTTTTCCTTATGATCAAAACTGAGAGCAGGGTGTCCACACGCACCACTCCTGTTCAACACTGGACTGGAAGCCCTGGCCAGTGCAGAAGAGCAAGGAAGAGAGAGAGAAAAAAAAAAGAAAAAAGAGGGCCTGGAATATAGAAAGGAAGAAATGGAGCTGCCCCTGTTCACAGACAGCATGACTATCTGTGCAAAAACCCTAACGGATCCACCAAAGTCCTCTTGGAGCTAAGAAGTGGCTTCAGGAGCATCACAGGATCCAAGGTCAACACACGCAAAAGTCAGTCAATCATATTTTTGTAGATTAGGTGTGTACAATTGGAAATCATCTTTTAATCCCATTTACAATGACTCTAAAAAATAAATACTCAGGTACACATCTAATCAAACGTGTAGGCAGTCTTTATGTTGAAAACTATAAAATGATAATAAAAATCAACTAAGAAATAAATGGAAAAACATGCTATGTTCATGAAATGTAAGATTCACTATAGTCAAGCCGACAATTCTTCTAAATCGATCAATGGATTTAATGCAATTCCAATCAAAATCCCAGGTGGATTCTTCTGTAGTTGAATCGCAAATTTGTACAGAAAAATAACCTAGAAATAGATAAAACAATTTGAAAAGGAGGCACAAAGTATGAGGCACTCATACTTATAGACTTATTTTAAAGCTACGTTAATCAAGAGGGCACCATGTGAAGGCTGTCATTTAGATCAATGAAACAGAAAGGCAAGTCCAAAACCAGACCCACACAAAGTACTGTCAATTAATTTTGACAAAGATGCAAAATCAGTTCAACAAAGAAATGATGCCGTTTTTCAATAAGTAAAGAGTTGGATACCCATATGCAAAATAATGAAAATCTAAAACTCACTCATCATTTTAAAAATTAATCAAAATAGATCATAGAGCCCACATATGTATGGCCAACTGATTGTTAACAAGGGTGTCAAGACTGTCCAATGGGGAAAAGACAGTGATGGGAAGGGAAAATGGGTCAGACTCCCTGGTGGAAAATAATTTGACAGCTCCTCACAAAGTTAAACAGAGTAACTGTAGAACCCAGCGATATTTACCCTCCAATTATTGAGAACGAACAGACATATGTACTTGCTGTTCACAGCAGCACTGCTGACCATAGCCTAAAGGTCAGAACAGCCCAAGCACCCATCGGTGGGTGAACGGATAAACGAGTTGTGGTGTATGCCAGGATGGAAATCATCTGGCCTGATACCAAAGGCATAGCCCATGGAAAAGATGGCGATAAATTGGACATCATAAAAATGAAAACCTTTAGCTCTGTGAAAGATCCTGTCAAGAGGATGAATTTGCAAATCACATATGCAACAAATGACTTGCAACCGGAATATCCAAAGAACTCTCAAATTCAATGGTATGAAAAAAAAACCAATTTTTTAAATGGGAAAACTTAATAGACACTGCAAAAAAAGAGGAGGAACTGATGGCCCAAAAATGCATGAAAAGATGGTGAATATCATTAATCTCCAAGGAAATGCAAAATAAAACCACGGTCACCTGCCACTACTATTAGAATGACTAACAAAAAGCATACGGACAATTTCAAACGTTGGTGAGGACATGGGGCCACTGGAGCTCTCCTACGTTGCTGGAGGAAATGCGAAATGGGCCAGCCACTCTGGAGAGGAGTTTGCCAATTTCTTATAATGTGCAACATACCCTTACCATAGGGCCCAGGTCTCCTGGTCCAAGGTATTCACCCTGAAGAAATAAAAATGTATGTTCACACAAAAACCTGAACATGACTGTTGATTCTCTATTTATGATCACCCAAACTGGAAACAACTCAGATGTCCTTCAACAGATGAAGAGAGGCATGAAGTCTGGTACCTCTATACAATGTAATCCCACTCAGCAATAAGAAGGAATAAACTGCCGATACACACAGTCCTTTTGGATGGACGTTAAATGCATGGTGCTGAGTGAAATAAGACAGTCCCAGAAGGTTGCACGCTCCATAATTCTATTCTTGAAGAGATGCGATGATAGTGACAGAGACGTGTCAGGGGCTGGTTGCCAGGGTCAGGGTGGGGGCTGTGTGTGGGCATTTTTCCTGTGCAGTAGCGCTTCTGTGTACTGATTTGGACGAAGGTTACGTGAACCTGTACACGTTACAATTCACAGAGCTGCACAACAACATAAGTCAATTTCACTGTACAATAATTTAAAAAATTAAACATAAAAACTGCTTTCAGAAGAACAGAAAAAATGCACAGGATCTGAATGCTGGGATTCAAGGTGTCATATTATCTTCTTTGTACTTTCTTAGATACATTTTGTGTAATAAACAGTAATTTGTGATAAATCGGTTTTACAAATGGAAACAAAATGCTCTTCTACCACGTGGAGGTGTTCAGTCTCAGTAACTTCAGTAGTCACACAAGCCAAACAGTTTTCTTCTCTCCTGTCCAATCCTATACATTAGGGACAGCAAGCGGCCCCTTCCCATAGGTTTTGTCAAATGTGGGAGGGAGGTGACCAGAACTAGACCCTGAATGATGTGTCCTGATCAGGCATGTGACATCGTGTTCACAGATCTTCCCATTTTGTCCTCATCCTAGCCCTCCCCAGAATAATAACCAGGAACAGTACGGTATTTACAGCTTCTTTTTCTTCTTTTTTGTAAGCTGAGGTATAGTTGATTTATCCTGTTGTTCCTCTCTGTTGCAGCGCACAGTGATTCAGTTACACAGATGTATGTTCTTTCTTATTCTAGGCTATTACAAGTTACTGAATACAGTCCCTGTGCTGTGCAGCAGGACCCGGTCGTTTATCTCTTCTGCATACAGTAGTTTGTATCTGCTAATCCCAAACTCCCAATTTATCCCTTCCCCACCCTTTCTTCTTTGGTAACCATAGTTTGTTTTCTCTGTGAGTCTCTTTCTGTTTCGTAAATAAGTTCATTTGTGTCATTTTCTTTTAGATTCCACATATAAGTGATATCATATGGTATTTGTTTTTCATATGATAACGTTTTTGACTAGAGCTTTTTCTTGTGTATGAAGTATCACATTCATTCTCTATGGATCATGTTTTGACTGAAGCTTAGGTCACCAGGAAAAAAAGAATCTTCCATGTTATTTCTTCCCTACTTAAGTAGGATTTGGAATCCGACCATCTGTCCCACACTTAACCATTGCATAATTATAATCTCAGTTCTGACCCCCAATGAATCTGTTTTTAATGGCTGGATATGTGTGTTATTCATCTCTGTTCATCTTGTATCCAACCAGCGCTTGAAAAGTGGCAAACCCTTGGTAAACATACAGTGAATGGATGGGTGCATGCATGGATGGATGAGTGCTGGATGGATGGATGGATGCATGTGTGCATGCATGGATGGATGGGTGCATGGATGGATGGATGGATGGATGTGTGCATGCATGGATGGATGGGTGCATGGATGGATGGATGGATGGATGGATGGATGTATAGATGGATGAAAACAAGGGTGGATGGATGGGTGGATGAATGCATGGAGGGATGGATGGATGGAGGGATGATGGCTGCCTAGACCAACAGATGGGAGGGAGAGAGGGATGAAGGAGAAGACCATATTTTTCCTTTGTAATAATTTCTGTGAGTTATGACCAGTCTGTGACTCTCATTTGGAAGAATTACAAAATAAATGTGATCTAAGGGATGCAGAGCTTACAGGCTTATTGGTGGTTTGTGCAGTAACTTTTCCTTTAATGTTTCTGTGGCAATACTAGCAACAAATTAATAAAAGCTTAATTTTTATACAAACAGCTTTATTACAAATTTGAATTTTTAAGAAATACACATTTAAAGAAATTACACAAAAGGCCTTAGTAGTCTTAAAAACGCTTTGGAGACTTTTACTGAAAGGTCACTTCAGGCACAGTGGTCCGAATCTGCTCTCCTGCGATCCATTTGTTCCCCTGCTGAAGTCTGAACGCAGCTCGTGAAAAACCAAGGAAGCCGCCTGAAATGTGCTTACAGGTAAAAATACTGATACTCTGATTCAACAGAGCTGTTTTTCACACCGGGCTGCAGAATGAGGAATACTAATAAAACGAAGGCCTTTTTAAGGTTGTTGCTTTTGAAGTCAAGTTATTCAGTTTGTGATTAGTGTTTCAAACCCTGAAGATACTCATACAGAACAAAGACAAGAAGCTCAAAGTACATGCTTCACTGTAACAGACACCGCGTCCGTGAGCCTGGGTTTGGCTTTGGCAATACACCACTTTCGGTCTGGAGGTGAACAATGAAAACCTGATGTTTCACATTCAATACCCTAGTGTTTAAACTCTACGTTAAAGGACAACACAGGCTTTTAAAGGAAGAAACTATGTGAGCTTTATTTCAACAGTGGAAATGAAACGAAAACGTGACCTGCCTAACTGCTGACATCTATATAAATTACTAAAATATATATATATATTTCACTTCTGCCTACCTTGGGGACCCTCAGGAAATCCGTGATTTCTGCAAAAGCAGCTGCAAAGTACCACACGGAGCGGAAAGACCGAAACTTTTCTTGATGGGGTGGGGGCCGGGGCGGAAGACGGGGCTGCTGAGCCCAGACTTCCCTTCGGAGGTTCCAAACACCGTCTTTACAGGACTATTATTTGTACAGACTGAGGGACCTGGATTTTGAGACAGCTAGACAGTGATCTAAACAGACATGCCGTCGGGTGGAAACTGGATCTGCTAGCATACCAGAGTGAAAACGGGCGTTTACACCTCCTAGCACCCTTGGGTTTTCTGACGGGTCTCACTTCACACATCAGTGCACTGGACTGGAGAACAGACATATCTTTTATTTCATCAGAAGTGCCACTTGGGACGTCACTATGGACAGCTCATCGTGGTCTCTGACCCTCCTTCAGCGAGTGGAGGCCAACGAAGCAGGTGGGTTAGTTACGCAGACTCCTACAAGGCACCTTACGGTTTCATACTGGGCAGTGAGGTACACAGGATATACTTCTAGGGTTCGTTGCTGTTAGAGGAAGAAGAGGGGAGGAGGGAGTAGCACCATGTTGTGAAGACAGCTGAGGGCCGGCGTTGTTATGTTCTCCGCATACACACTTGGCAGCGACTGACGTGCGTGCGCAGCTCCCCGGCCTTCAACGTGGACGGCGTGGGCTTCCTGCAACGCAGCACAGAAACCAGCCGTCACCTCAGCAGAAGGGCAGGCCAGCCCCTCAGCCCTGCCCCCAGCCCCAGTCGCCATGGGACCAGCCGGGGACGGGCCGTGACACACAGGAACCAGCGTCCACCCCGCCTGCGAGCGGGCGCCGCGGTGGGGCGTCACTGAGCCTTCGTAATGCCTGCAAGTCACCATCCGCATCCCGTCGCTGGGCCAAGAACACAGCCAGAGTCACCCGCGTCTGTCTGGCCCCAGAGCCTCAGCCACTCCCCACGGCAGACCCTGCCTCCTCCAGCTGTGGGTCAACTCTCTGCCTTCTCAACTCGAGTAGTAACTGCCCCGGACTAAGACGGTAACTTCCTTCCCTGCGACTCCACACTCACCATAAGTGCGCATCAAATCATGGCCGAATGACGGGATGAGCAACCGGCCTGGAGGAGCTAACCAGACCTCAAAGTACGTTCGCAACTTGGGAACGCGGGTGGTCTGATTCGAGGCCAAAGAGAGGGGAGGACGTTTCATGTCCCAGCTGCTTCTCTGGTCCTAGAAATTCTACCTGGTCTTTGCTTGTTGGAAATGTGAAGTCTGAACTAAATTAGTACTAATCAAGTCTTACTGAAATTAAAGCAGCCATATGAGCACCTCGTCCCAAAACCAAGGCTGCTCATGTTAGCGAGTTTGGTGAAAATCCTAGTGCCCCAGATTAATTACTTAAATTAATGGGCTCTTATGCAGCTTTGTTTAAGCAGGCATTTTAGCTCACTGTACCAGGCTGCTGGCTTGACCAAAAAGACCCAGTGTTCCTTAGAACCCTAATGGTCAAATTCTATCTGTCGAGTTTACATCAAGCTCCCAGTCGCCTAAAAATCTTGTGTAAGCTACCAGTTAGGTACCTGGTACTTTTCTGATGCTTAAAAAAATTACTAGTGAGTGTGCTGCTTTACCTTCACGATTTAAGCTAGAGAGACTGGATCATAGCGAGGTCCACAAAATTCTCTCCGAAAAGGTAAAGGCAGAAAGGCTTATTTCCAGGGCTGAGAAGCACTGATTCGGGGGAGTGAACAGTAAGTAACCGTCCAGCCCCATGGGCGCCCTGCGTCTGCTCCGGCCAGGCTGCAGCTGGTGCTCAGAGCAGGACGGGGACTCGGGGCATGCTCCGGTCCCCAGCGGGCCGGCCGGGCTCCACACTCACTCAGCGAGGTCAGCAGCCACTGCAGACCGCTGCTTTCAGGGTGAAATTTTGGTAATGGAAGAGAAAGAAACGGTCTTCCCTATTAATGTCGGCTGCGTTTGTGCTGAAATTAATTTTGATTTGTGCAGGCTTACGAAAGTCTTACTCAGTGCCTGCAAGTCACACAACACGCCTCACCTTCACCTCAGCACACGATAAACACCATGAAAAAGGTGCAGCTTGCTGTCCCCTCTCCCTGCTGGTGAAAGGTACAATGTTTCCGAATGCTCTGCTCAAAGATGTTACGTTGTTGTGGATTCACCTTGAAACATGAAAGCGGCCTTCTCTCTTCCATGCCTCTTCCGTCAATGACAGAACTAAGCCTGGAACCTCAGCTCCGCCTTTGGAGACGGCCTGGGTTCTCTGCCGTGTAGAACAGAATCAGACAGCCGCTCCCACCCACGGAGGCAGCCTTCCCGAGTCCTGTCGCGTCACCGTCTTTGGGACTCGGCCCTGGCAGGGCTACAGGTCACGGAGGATGGAGAGGAACCGCCCCACGGGGGGAGCGGGGGGGCGGGTGCTGGCACTTACTTGAACATCTCGCTTCTTTCTATGGTGGCGAGCCAAAAGCTGTAAGCGTTTGCATAGTAGTTGCAGGTCCCGCGGCCGTGGCACTCGATGAACGGCGCGCTTCTGAACTCCTCCAGGCAGGAGCCGGGGGAGGCGAGGGCCTGGCCAGAGCCTTCTGCGCCTGCGCTGGTGTGCTGCGGGGCAGGGAGAGTGGGGTCAGGGCCTCCCTCCCATCCGTTCCCGGGCGGAGCCAGGGTGCTCCCTGCAGGAAAGCTGCCCTCCCGGCCTCCTGCGGTCTCCACGGAGCACCCTGGGGCCCACACGTGGCCTCAGGCCGCGCACACCCAGCGCCAGGAGTCAGCCAACGCCCCTCCCGGGACGGGAGACAACCGGTCCCACGTCATCAGCATTGAAACAAACGCTGTGTCTCACTCTGTTTTCTCTCTGGACACCGAAACCTCTTCTAGTCAGGGGTACGGCTACAGCCGAAACGTGCAAATGATGTCAGAGCCAATGGATGCCACCTCAACTTCCTCAGCAGGTAAGGAAGCCGTTGGAATCCTGGATTTGCTACCTTGGGTGCCACCCACCCTTTTATAAAGGAAATTAGCCCCCTTTTTTTTTTCTTTAAAAAGAGAAACCTTAAGGGAAAGAGGGAAAAGAAAGCCACTGTTGTAGCTGTTGGTTAAACTGGGTTGAAGGAGGATCTACTTGTCTTCAGAAACCAAGACATAAAACAAGTGATGTCCCAGCGTCTCCAGGGGAGCTATTACAGACGTGAGAAAGGGGACTCTGGAAGTTTAGGGCCACAGGGGACCTCTGAGCACAAAGCCAACACCCTCGATTCCCAGGTGGGGACGTCAGGACCCTGGAACATTCCGGATCTGGCCATGGTCAAAGCTGAGGTGAGAATGGGGGTCTCGGGGTGCCCAGTGGGGCCCCACACTTCACACCAAGCCCCCGGACTGAGCGGTGGTGGGTGACCTGCTCTCCGGGAGCTCGTCACTTTGATTTGCTCTTGGTTTTGAGAAATTAAGGGTCATCTCTGTGTCAGATCTTTGCAGAACGCTGGGAGGGGGGACAGGGAGATGACAAAGTGTCCTGTGCTCCTTGGATGGGGGCTTCATCTGTCAAACTGACTTTCCAGTTAGCGTATTTTATGATTGGGGGTCCAGCAGTCCTATCTATTTGAGACAAAGTCGTATGCTTGCCTCATGGCAAGTGTCTTGATTTCTCTACATCAAAGTTCTAACCTTTGCAGCTTTCTTGACAAAGGAGCCACAATGCAGCATTTAGACTTATCCAAACAACCTGCTGGGTTTTTGCTGTTGCTGCAGATTCTTTGGACCCGTTGAAGAGTCTAAATGCAGAATCATCAACCCAGGAAATCTCACCATCAAACTGGAACACACACACACAAGCACTTGAAGGATTGCTTTCCCGGCAACTTCCACACTCGGAATAACTCGTGGCCGAAAAACAAATAAGAGGCCACGTTCCCAGTCAATCAATCAGGCTGATGGTCATCTGGGGTGGAAGGCACAGCGTGGCCACTCCGGAGAGTGTGCGGGTCTACAGCAGTGATGTGGGGTGCTGGTGCGGGATCGCTTAGCGGGACTGAGTCCAGTGCAACCTCATCTCCCAAGCTCAGGGCATGTACATACTCAATCAAGACTTTAAATGGAGGAAATAAAGTAAAATTAGAAGTGACGAGAGGATCTCAGAGGGGTTCTGTGCTTCCTGCCTTAACTGGCTTTCGGGGGGGAGGGGAGCATTGGGGCTGTGGTGTCCGGGGCGGCTGGGGGACGAGTGTGGGGGAGGTGGACACTCGGGCCCCAGCTCTGCCATGCGCCCGGCTCTCTCTTTCTGACTCCAGCTTCTGCTTTCAGGCTCGTGAGTGTTTTGGCAAATGTGTTCCCTCCGCCCCACGGGCACGCTCTGCCCTTCTCCCAAGAAGGCTCTGACTCTCAGCATCTCATCAGGTCGTCCCAGCTACCTAGTCCCAGAACAGAGCTCTGAGCGGGCACAGGACCCCCTCACTGTCCCTCCCGAGTGGAACAGGCGAAGCTCCTGGGGACACTTTGGAGGGGGTCCCAGGAGGGAGGCAGGCCAGTGACCCGGGGGATAGAGAGGGTGGCGGCAGCAGACAGGAGAGGTGGGGTGTCCAAGGGCGGCTCTTTGGGGAAAATACAGTGTCTCCCCAGATGCTTACCATCACAAAGGAATAGCCAATCCAGAGCGAGGACCAGCCGGCGGGGCACTCTGGGATCTGAATGGTCTGGCTGTGCACCGCCATCACCATGGCCGGCGCCTCACACACCGCACACCTAGAAGTCACCAGAGCAGACACTCAGCACAGCGGAGGAGCCTCAGCACAGCGGAGGAGCCTCCCCGCTCCTTCCTGTCCCCATTACACGCAGCCTCTTCCCTCCGCCCTCCCCTCCGATGACACGTTCTATCAAGTGGGTACGGCACCCACTGCACAGGCTCTGAGCCCAGGGCCTCCTCACTGGCTGGGGAAGCCTGCTTCGGGGTTCGAATACTGACTAGGTCTCAAAACCAGGTGGTGCACTGGCCATCCAACCACCTGCTTTGTGGGGGGAGACCGGAAGGCCAGGCTGTAGCAGGGGCCATCTCCGGGGGAGCTGGGACTGCAGGCCACTTCCGTTTTCTCCTCTGCGCGTCTCAGCATCTCTGAACATTTTAGCCACGAGCGTGTGTTTCAGCAAACACCGGGAATGCCCAGGAAAAAGGAGGCAGCGAAAGCCAAGCGCTAGCTCTCCCTTCCAGAGGACAGTGGTTTGTTTTAAGCCCTGAAGCCTCTTCCGTGTAAGAAAAACACTGAGTGAATGATAGTTAAGAGTAAGTGTGAACCTGGGCTGGACGTCCACCGGAGACTCCTTCCAGAGACTTGTCCAGTCCCAGAGCCAGCACACCAGTGAGGAGACCCTGCTGGCTGGGCTGTCCAGGGGCCTCTGCAGCTGGAGGGAGTCCCAGAGCCCCCTCCCAGGCCAGGCGGGCTTGTGCTCAGCCGCGGGGGCGGCGCCCAGCAATAAATTGTAACACACAAGGTTCTGACTCAGACCTGCTCTGCTAAGGGACCCTCTGATGGTGGGATAATGCTTGGTTAAAAAAAAAAAAAATTAAACACCAGCAACAACATAATTACATTCAAGTCACAAAATGAACAGAGTGCTAACAATGCTGATAAATGACTATAAATGGTGTTAATAATTACACTTAGTTATGCTGGAACATTTGCATGAAAATAGATGAGAAGGCGGGTGAAGGCCTAAATTAGTCATTCGATTTTCCCTCGACCTGTGTGTGCGTGTGTGTGCGCGTGTGGTGTGCTATTTTCTATTTTATTCACACAGATGCAGATGAGTTAAAGGGCTTCAGCTAAACAACAGTGACTGAGATTGGCCTCATCCATCTGCCACCGTCGGCCCACCAGACGCAGGAGCAGAAATATAGTGGGAGGGAAGCGCTTTGCGGAAAGCTCCCCCTGGGCAGGGGGGTTCAAGTCGCTACAGAGAAGTGGTCTTGACCCTGGCAGAAGGGTGTCAGGGAACAGAGACGCACAGACTTAATGAGCTGAGTGGCCCCTTAAAATTGACACAGCCTAACACCCATGTGACTTAGGAAGAAACTGAGGCCATGGCTGGTTGGGTCAAAGGCAGAATTAAAACTCAGCCCTCTCTGCTCCGCCACCAGTGGTGTCTCCTCCAGAACAAGCGGACGGCCTGTGGTCTTCAACGATGCGTGTCTGCGCAAAGCCAGGAAGTGCTCAGGAAGTTTTGTCAGGATGACAGCAGAAAGGGTGCTACCTTTCCTGCTCAGGATGAATGAGTTCATGTTATTAACTCTTTCTAAAATTAAGCCTTAGGCCCTCCCCCAGGGGAAGACCTCAGAAGGAGTCTGGAAGTCCTGAGACGTCATCAGAAACCACGAAGGTAAAGTAACTTGGGGCCTGCGTGCTCAGAGACCTGGAGGAGCGGGCCGTGTTACTGGGAAAGGGGATGTGAGATGTGGGGGCCTCTCGGGGCAGTGGGCTTGAAGGACGTGACTTCCGAGGTCCTTTCACACTGAGCGTCTGTGGGTCAGTCAACAGAAAGATGTGAACACCCCCAAACAGGCAGTGCTGGCGTTTAAACAACTTGTGGTCACAGAATCAGGGCTCTTACTAAAAGTGATGAGTTCAGAGAAAAGCAAAGCTGAGACCCCAGGCTTCTCCTGGACCGGTTTCTGGAATATCGTAAACACGTGCCAGGGCCCTGGGTCCCAGCCAGATCAACGTTACTGTCAATTTTACTTAGAAGGTAAGTAGGCAACAAAAACGAACAATCATTTTCTACCTGTTGTCCAAGGAAAGCTAAACAAAAACACAAAGGTGGTTAGTCTTCCCTCTCGCACCCCGGGGTGGTTCTGAGCAAGAAAAATCTCAGCCCAGAACGAGCCGCCTCCCAGACACACGTGAGGACATGAGCCTTTTGAAAGATGCCTCTCTGGAAGTAACGGATGACTTTTCCCATTTTAAGACCCAGGAGGCAAGTTTTCTTACAGCCCCAAAGAAAAGTCAAAGAAACCTGTCAGGGGCCCTTTTGATGTAAGGCCACCGGAAACCTGACTTTTCTACTAACATCCCCCAGTCTTTCTGTTCTGGGTCCTCGGTGGTACATTCTTTTAACCAGACTGACCTGCTAGGACCAGCCTTGCACATGCCAGAGCCGCAGACCCTGTGCCTGGCCCGCCCTCCCCGAAGCAGGCGGTGACCAGCAGGGACTAGGGGTCACCACGCAGGGCTGTTCCGGGCGCCCCGCACCCCCACCCCTCGGACTGCATGATGCAGCTCAGCCTGCATTGCTCCATCGTTCCTCCTGTTCAAAGGCAGCTTTTTCTCTAAAGGAAACAGGAAATCTTACGCCCTTTCTCCCTCTCACTTTCCTAAGGCGAACTTGCCCGGTCTTGTTACTCTTCTGATCCTCGTCACCTTCGTGTGTAAAGTGAGAGAACAGCTCCTTAGTCAGATGAACGCCTACATCTGCCGCCTTTCAATTACTTGGGAGCTAAGGAAGCAACCTTTCCTTAGAGGGAGAGAGGCCGAGGTAGGACAACCGTGCACTTTTCAGTCATAATAATTTCAGTTTCCCATTTTGTGTCCTCCCAGGCAGACTCTCAGGGACCTGAAAACATCCTCCAGACATTAATGAGTGCGGAAAGCTCCTAATCTGGGAGTCGCTCAAACACACGCAGTCACAGTGGGTGCAACAGCACCTCAAGGGGGGCAAAACCCAGGGGGGCAGCGTGCGTGAGCCCTTAGCGTGCACACGTTCCATGTGCACGATACGTGGGGGTGACCTTTTTATGTATAAAGCACAGACATGCAGTGTGTCTGTGGTATCACAATTTCAAGGGCACCACCTCACTCCCGTGGGTGAGCTCCTTTGGGTGTACCCCCAAAGATGGCTAAGATGGGGGAGGGTGCAGCTCAGTGGTAGAGCACATGCCTCGCGTGCACAAGGTCCTGGGTTAATCCCCAGCACCTCTGCTAAAAATGAGTAAATTAACCTAATTACCTCCAGTCTACCTCCACACACACAAAAAAAATCAAAAAAGGTTAAGATGGTAAATTTTACATTACGTATATTTTACTACAATTAAAAAATCACACTTTTTTTTAATTTCATGGAGGTGGAGTGATTCCAAAACTACACCTTAAAAGGCTCCTTAGAGAGAGAGTTGTTTAAGAAAAATAAGCTGCACAGCTTGTCTAAGTTTGCTGGGGACCCCAGGGACCCTGCCCCGTTCACGGCGGGGAAGGCGGCCACCCCAGTGAGTCACACGAGTTACACATCTTGTTCCAAAGCTGGGCGTTTTCTCAGCGAGGGTTTGCACTAGTCATTTTTAAAGATGGTAACTGACTGTTACATCCACTAACTTGTACAGCTGATTTCTAAGACTAAACTCATATCACAATCAATACACTGAATAGCAACGGAGAGAGTGTTTGGGGGAAAAAAGCCAAAATAACTTGCTCCCGGCCTACAGGTGGCTTTTGCTTTTTGGCGGCGGCTGGCTGGGCTCACCTGCTGATGAAGGGCCGGATGCTGTCCCCCGTGACGGGCGCCATGGACATGGGCATGGGCTCGGGTGTGGACAGCCAGTAGGAGTAGTCGTTGCGGGAGGCGAAGTTGCACACGTTGTTGATGTTGCAGAACAGGAACGGCATCGTGCTGAACTTGCGCAAGCAGCTGCCGGCCGTGCCTGCGGGCGGGGGGAAGGCGCCGTGTGACCGTCCCCCCGCCGCCCCCTGCGGGCCGGCGGGGAGCCGGCTCATCGCGGAAGGCTTACCCTCTGCATAACCCGCCAAGACGGAAATAAGAACGTTTTAAATTACAGACAGAAAGAAGGACTGTATCCACCCAGCAGACTAGCCTGACTGGAAAGGAGCTGCCATGCAATGTAAAGTGACCCAGGCCAGAGGGTCAGCGCCAAGAGCCAGCAGGACGTTTTGACGAAGGGACACAAAGCGGCTTATCGGCAGAGAGAAAGCTTTTCCCGGAACTGACTTCCAGAGGGACTTGAACGTGCAGGTCCTTGTACAGAGCTGGCGAGTCGCTGGACAAGGTCTCTGAAGAAATGCAGAGCTCCCTTTGTAGACCTGCTTGTTGTGTGCAACCTCAGTGACAGCCAGAGGTGTGACATTAAAACATAATGTGGTGGCGCATATCGGGGGGGACCGAGAAAATGGCAGACACACAGCCCTCTGCTGATTGAAACGCAGAGGGACCGAGATGAGAACGTGCAGAGAAACTGGACAGGGTAAGGTGGACATATTTTAAAAGAGCAACAGGAAGGCTGCTCTATTTTAAGGCCATCAGTGCGACTGTGAAGAGTGTGCTCCAGAAATCCTGACCCCACTCGATCATTTGAAGAAGAGCTCAGAAGTTTCATTCCTTTAACATTTTTCAGAGAGCCCGCCTTTACGTCTGCCCGGCTTCCCGTCAGCTACACGGCAGCTGTTGAACGGACAGCCCGTTTGGTAAGGGTGGCAGGAAACAGGACTTCTTCATTGATAGGTCTTGATGACACCCCAAACTGCAGGACCAGCGCAGGACACAGACCCCATCACCACCCAGCCCTGGACTCTGGACGTGGGAGGAACGCAGCCCTCCCCGGACGCCTCACCCAGGTCCTGGCCGTGCGCCCGCTCGTTGCCCTGGACGTAGAGCAGGGAGTAGCCGTGGTAGAGGATCTTGGTCCCAGGAGGGCACTGGGGGTCGTCTATCGTCTGACTGTGCCTGGTCACCAGGAAGCCGTGATCCACAGACGGGGTGCCCGGGGGACCCATGGATCCCGGCAACCCATCAGGGCCCGGCGGCCCCGGGAAGCCTCTGGGACCTGCAGGACACAAGGGGAATCAGCTTCCCTAGTCACAGACAGACGAGACCCAGTGCAGCCGCCCCCTCCCTCGCGCTGGCAGGTCTCGGCTCTGCCTGCCGCCTCGAGCTGTTCTCTGAGCGCAGTGCTTGGTGCAAGGCAGGCGCTCACAAAACTGAGTCCAATGAATAAATGAAACACACGAAAAGAAGTACACAAATAAAGGCAGGAAGTGGCGCTGACGCCATGCAGGTATTTACACGGCGCTTTGGGGTCCCTGGGGGAGGATTATTACAGAATTATTAGAACTACCTCCTCTAAAGGTGGCTTGCCATCCTTAGTGGCCCACAGCTGGCAGAGGGACACAGGGCGGTAAGGATGCTCGCGTGCAGGGTGTCCTCCCCGGCCCCTGGGGTGACCAAGCTGCCTGGGAGCCTGCCCCAGGCCTCCTGCCGGCTGGGTCCTCCGTCCCTCAGCCCCGCCTCAGCCTTTAGCATCTCGGTCACGACGGGACACCTGAGCTCCTGCTTCTTGGGAAGCAGCCCACCTGCATCCCTTTCGGTGACACTGCGGGATCGTCTGCCCTCCCTGGCCCATGCTGACATGGGGCTTTCAAGCTGCAGCCTGCATCACCCACACAGGCTGTCACTACGGGCCTTCTTTCAGTGACATCCAGAACACACCGTGAATTGATCACATCTGTCTCTCTACACTGGAAGCAAATGAGAGCAACCTTAGCTTCTCCTTAGGACCCTAGTTCTCCTAAGAAGCAGACGTCTTTGGAAATCTTCAAGAAACATTTTCAATTTCATTTTGCAGGCTTCTGCACGCCAGGGCCGCAGGCTTCTAACCCAAAGACACAGGTAGTGGGTAATGAGGTTGGAGTTCATGGCACACTTACCAGGAGGCCCAAAGGGTCCCATCTCTCCTTTCTGGCCGGGGGCGCCGTCAAACCCGGGACTACCTGGCGGCCCAGGTAAGCCCACCGATCCTGTCACACCTAAGGGGGAGGGAGAAAGGGTTCACGGGCCGGTACAGGAGAGCTGTCTCTTCTCTTCCCTCAGGAAACGTCCTCTGTGGCCTTCTGGAAGGCCAACACGGGGCCTCGGACCAGGTGGGAAAGCCCTCCCAGGGCCAGGAGCGGCTTTGGGACAGCAGCACACGCCGTGCAGAGGCCAGGGCCCAGCAGACCCCACAGGGGCGCGTGCTTCACCCTGGAATCGGGGTCCCCCGCTTCCTGCCGTCACTGTTTGGCAGACAATCTGGGGAAGGACAGTCACCAGGGAGCGGGGAATGGTCTGATGTGCTTCCGTTTTCTCGGGTGTCCCCGCATCGGCCACATTCTAGTGCCTCAGACGTTTAGGCACCAGGTTTACTGACGTGGACAGTACTTTTTGTTTTCATGTGTCCAGTTTATTCTTAGGTCGTTTAAACTTAAATTTTCACGGATGCGACCTTTCCACTCTAAATGTGTTCATTCTTCTTTATTTTCCATCCCCACCCCTCCCTGGGAGCTCCTGAAGTGGGGAGCGTTTCGCCCAAACAAGCAGAAGACTGTAGGTGAGCGTGTCCAGGGCCCCGGGGATGGGCACACAGCTTGGCCAGGTGGGCAGAGCTCCCGGGCGCCGTGCGGACACCAGTGCCTACAAGGCTAGACGGCTGCTTCCTGCCGGCCCATCCTTCTGTCCCTTTTCCGTGGTTTTCTAAGTGAGCACAGATATGCCAAGTTTTACGTTCCCCTGGCTTTCTCTGTGTTTTGCTCTGGCTTTTTACTTCAGTCCTTCAAAATCTTCATTTGGTTTTTTTACACATCAAAGAAAAGGCGGTAAGAAAGCCATCTTCAAATACATTTTCTATGGCCATTATCCAGAGGCAGAGCGGAGCAGAGCGGAGACACAGGACGGCGAGAAGGCCCCCAGCTCCCTCGACCCCCACGCCCCGCCACCCGGCCCGCGCTCCTTACCTTGCTGTCCTTTGGGGCCTGGAGGTCCCTGAAGGCCTTTCAGACCCGCGGGGCCCTCAGGTCCAGGAAGCCCTGGTTCCCCTTTGATGATGTCGTAGGGACCTGGGGGGCCGGGGGGGCCGGGAAGACCTGTGGGGGTCAGGGTGGGGGCCAGTCAATTTCACCGTCACCACACGGGGCAGAAACGGCTTCCAACACGGAACCCAGTCTGAACGCAGTGTTGTCCCCAAGTAGAATCAGCGTCAGAAACACAGGTAAACAGATCCTCGCGAGATACCTTCACCCTAAGATCCTGACCCCTCGGGACCGGAGCCAACGTCAGGGGCCTGGGTGGGAACCGCCACTCGGATCGGGGCTCGGGGACGGGCCTGCCCCGAGGTGACGCTCGTGCCCCCAGGGCCCCGCTCGCAGGGGCGGGGGGTGGGGGGAGGCTCCAACACGTGCAGCTGGAAGCCCGCCCCCAGGCCCGCTAGGCCGCCGGCCCTACCGTCTCAGCCACGCACAGACAGACGCTCGTTCCGCGCGCCAGGCCCTGAGCCGCCTGTGGCCGCGCACGGAGTCTGAACCCCGGGGGGTCTGCTCCTCTTCCTTCTGCCCTCCCACGCCTCCTCCCCCATTTCCCCACTTTTTCCTTCCCCGTCACCCACTTCTCAGTGCGTTCGGGTTGCTCACTCCCTCTCCTGAAGCGTGGTTTTCACAACCGGGTGCAGCCCTGGAAACCAGGCCTGACTCCAGGGACCAGAGGGGATGCAGGGCCCCTCAGACCACGTCCTTCCACGACCGGCCCACGTCCCTGCAGCCACGTGGCACGTCTGGCTCCCCGTGGAGAAGCCACAGCAGACCCTTCCTAGGACGGGCCCCCACGGTCCCGCCACAAACCACGCAGACAATTTCACTCCTTGTTTTGGGGGCTAACCTCAGTCTCCCCTCAGAGCTGGGAGCTTTTGTGAACCTTGGGTCTCTCATTCCCTCTCTGCTGGATTTACCGCAGGCGCAGATTCAGTGAACTTGACTTGCAAGACAAGTCACTGGTAAAAACGGTAACTGGAGCAGCCAAGTACAGGACCCCCGGCGGCCGCCACAGGCCTCTCGGTGACCGCTTCCTGACGGTCGGGCTCTCTTACCTTTCGTTCCAGGGAACCCTTGGTCTCCGGGGTCACCTTTCACTCCCTGAAGGCCAGGGAGGCCTTTCTGACCTGCACGAAAGCAGAACATGGTCTTTGCACAGAATTCCACCAGACTCCGCGTGTCCGTGTGTGTGTGTGTGAATACATATGTACACCTACGTGTGCACACACGCTCGTGTGTACCTACGTGGAAGCACGTAAACACACCTAAACACAAATGCATGTGTAACACACACACACAGTGAACACATTTCCAGTTCATGCTCGTGGAAAAAAAGAGCATTGCTTCTGGTCAGCTATGTAAAACTCCGGGTGAAACTCTTCTTTCTAGAATCCAGACGTCACATTTTTTCCAAACATGCAGCAAACCACTAAATGGTCCCAACCAGGGGAGGACACAGAATCCTGTAATCCCCGACCTGATTCACACGCATCCCCACCCGGACCACAAGGCGCCTGCAGGCTGAGAATTTGTTTCATTGACCTTTCATTCCTATGTATCTGACTCGGCAGGAAAAGTCACAGTGCCTGGAAGCCGGGAGGCACCCAATAAATGTTTGCTTAAGACATTAATAAATTAATGAACATCCCAAATCCATGACCGCTTACTGGGAGGCAAATGCCTCGCTGATCCTTAGCAAGAAAATCAGAACGTCTTCACACAGCTGTGCACAGGGTTCTACAAATGGGGCTGCCACCCAGAAATGGCACTTTAATTTGAAGAGAACCGTGTCATGTCCTGCAAGCGTGCTGGTTCTCCCGACGCGAAAGCGCCAGGGTCGGGGCTCTGGTGGCGGGTTGATGGGTCTTCAGGCAGCATCTCCGTTATGTCTCACCTTGAAACCCTGGAACTCCTGGAGGTCCCATGTCACCCTTAGAACCTGTGATTCCTGGAGAGCCACCAATCCCCTAGACACAAAGAGAACATCAGTCAGGAATGGCTCAGGAGAAGCTGGGACAGCCCCTGGACTCCTGACAGTAGCTTTGTGCACACACAGTGCCCTGTGGTTTCCAGAAAGATGTAAAGAGAACAGCAAAATTCCCTTCTGCAGCCCAATCAGGACGCGGGAAACTGCAACACCCTGCTTCATTCATTGGGTCCTCTCTGCCTGTCCATCTATGTGGTCAAGTTTCAGAAGCAGGTGTAAGTCTTACACCCGCTGTCCCCACCCCACAGCACAATGCCGTGAACAGAGTCAAAACTCCCTAAACACCTGTCGTGCCAGTACTTCCATCTGTCAACACCAGGGCACCTCTCTGGAAAACTTCCCTCCCAACAGTCAACCACAGTGATCTTTCTTTAGGATTAGCTTCATATCTTGTATTTAAAGTACTTTAAATATGGAAAAAACTTTAAAAATACTAAAGGAGGTTGTCTTGTCTTTAAAAACACTATCCTATTTTCTAGACATACTGACATAGTTGTCACCTTCCCAATATATATAAAAAGTTGTATTGTTTCTTATATATTTTGGTTTCTTTGCTTTATCTTATTTTAAAAAGTTACACGTATGTGCGTGTAACGTGTACACAGTCATACAGACACACGGAGAGAGACAGGCAGGCGCGGGCCGGCACTAGGAGTGGGAGTACATGCCTGCATTTCTGAGGCTAACTTTTTGCATCATTTGTAAATAGATTTTCAAACCCAGGCTTTGAACTGTAATCTCCAGGAGTAAAACATCGCCCTTTTAATGGTCCTTGTGTGACTAGACGGTAAGAAATGTTGTGACAGTTGCCCACTATGGTGCCAGTGACGACGGCTGGGGACTGGCAAGAGAGAGGGGCTGATTCGGAGAGGACGGGGGGGTGCAACACACACACATGCAAGCCCTACGCTGGGATCCTTTTCAAGAACAGGCCCTGCAGGGGGACAACTCACAGGCATGCCCTGGAACCCGGGGTCTCCCTTGGGCCCTGGAGCACCAGGAGCCCCCGGCCAGCCTGGGTTTCCTTTGTCGCCTTTCAGTCCATCAAGCCCGGGGAGCCCTGGAGGCCCCATGGGTCCCGGAAGCCCTGGCGGGAGACACAGAAGCCACAACATTTGAGGTTAGAGGGTGCTTTTAGGTACCAGTGTCACCGGGCTGTGGTTGTCACCAATGCTACCCAACTGTCCCCAACTGTCCCCAACTGTACACACCACCACCAAATTAAGCAGCATGTGACCTCAAGACATCAAGGTAGGCCCTAGGAAGAAGCGTCTGCTCAACAGGAGGTGAATGTCGACATAAACACCACGTCCCAGGGTGCAAGCGCCTGTGGTCCCCTGCTCAGGGGAGGCCGTGCTGCCGCGCAGTCCCCCTGCTCACGGGGACAGGAGTGCTACACGGTCCTGCCGGTTTTACACGACCACCACAGGTGGCACCTGAGCCCCAGTCCTTTCCGGTAACGTCCTTTCTCCCTAACTACCTGTCATCTAACAAGCTCCTTGACAGGAAGGACACGGGAAGCGCCGACCCAGCGGAGGCCTGAGCACCAGGCCCTGATGTCCTGCGCACTTTCCAGCTGTGATAAACGCTGAGAGCTTCTGAACAACAACCTCATCATTTGAATTTCTTTCCCACTTGTGTGTGTCTGTGCCTGCCTCTGTCCCAGCTCTGAGCCTGGCCAGACGCCCTCACCTGGCAGCCCAGGCTGTCCCTGCGGTCCTCGGTCTCCTTTGGGCCCCTCCACCGCACGGCCAGGGGCTCCTGGCAATCCCGGCTGTCCCTGTGGCCCCGGAGGACCCATGAATCCTTGCTCTCCTTTGGATCCAGGAATTCCTGGACTCCCAGCCAATCCAGGGAAACCCACGTCGCCCTTTGAACCTAAAAAGCAGTAAAGAGAGTTTGAGGTGATGGTGAGACACAGGGAAGGAGAGAGACCCAGGGCATCGATGTGGAGGGAGGGGCTCCCGGAAGGCAGCAGGAGGGAGCCAGAGGCGGGAGCCCTTCTGTCTCCTTTTTGTTAAATAGCACGCTAGCCTTCCACCACGGCCGACCTGAAGGAGAGAAAGTTCAGGATAGAAAGAACCCGTGATCTTTCTCTATACTTCTTAAAGGAACTGTTTGACAGCAAAGGCATTGGAACACATGTGCAGACAAGCCTGCAAGTCACTGCACTGCTGAGACCGAGGGCTTGTTCCGTCAGCAGGTGAATGAGTGAGCGCACAGTGTTAGACCCACGCCATGGAACATTACTCAGCGATAAAAAGGAATGAGCCGCTGATGCGAGCAATGCACCGGTCGCTCTCAGACTAACAGCGCTGAGCAAAAGCAGTCAGACTGAGGAGAGCACACGCTGCAGGGCTCCGTCCACGTCAACTCTAGAAAACGCAGGCTAAACTGCAGCGCCAGAAAGCAGACCCAAGGCCGCCTAGGGTGGGGCTGGGGCCGCGAAGGGGCAGGAGAGGGGATGGCCAAGCGGCCCAGGACACTCTTGGGGTGACGAGGTGCTCCCCATCTCAAATGTGCTGTATTTCCATGGGGTGTGTGTGTTTGAGTGTCTGTGTGTGTATGAAGATTTATCAAACTGCAAACTTTGAATATGTGCAATTTATTGTATTTCAATGATACTTCAATAAAACTGTTTTTAGTATTTTTCAAATTAAGAGCTTATAGAAAAAAAAACAAACAACTGCATGTTTAGTTTAAACATTTTACCCAAACTGGGTAATAAAATGGTAATAAAATGACAAAATTCTAGGATTGTTTCAAGCTTATTAAGAAAAAATAAGGGGGGAAGGAAATAGGGTCACCACCTGGGGGGACCGCAGGGCCCCCTGTGTGATGCCCGCCCGACGCCGCACAAGGCAGCGACTCCAAAACGCAGCGCACCGCCTGGCAGCTTGTCACCAGCTGGGAGACTGTCGGTTCGACTGTCCCAGACCCAGGACCCATCACCCGTGTCTAGATGCTTCCTTGTCGCTGCTCAGCCTGCTCTGTGGCATGTGCAGCAGCGGATAGCTGAGAACGAAGAGTACGTTTAACAAATCTGTTACCTTTCTCTCCTTTGGTCCCGGGAAACCCTGGTAACCCTCTTCCAGGTAGACCTGTAAGACAAAGGTGAGAAGCCACTGTCATCTCCCTGGAAACAGCGGAGCTGTGGGTACAGCACAAAGCGAGACCCACTCTCTGTGCCAAGACCATCTACTGTTTGCGGAGCACACAGAAATTAGCTCACGGCCCTGTGCTCGTCAAATTATATTCCTACAATTACACCCTGGACTGGACACATAATTCAGTGCATTTTCCCAGACACCTTTGCACTCAGAACCACAAGAGCATCTGGTAGAAATGACCTGTACAAGTGAGTGCTTCTTCCCTGCTGCTGTCTGCAGACCCACAAACCGGCTTTTCTCACACGGCCATCCAACTAACAGCCCTTCTCAAGAGCGAGAGAGCCACCAACACCTGGGGCAGCAGAGCCAGGGGCCCACCCATGTGAGTAAAGGGCTTGAGAGGAGATTCAAAGCTGGGAAGCAGGTGTGGAGGCACTTTTTATAAATTATTTTTACAGGAAAAGGAATACACATAATATAAACATATGGCTCACAGAATGAAAGAGTGAACTTGAGGAAAAGGCCGACGGTAACAGCAGCAGACCCCTCGCAGTTTCCTGCCAGCACCGCGTCCCTCCCTCCAGCCCCCAACCCAGATGACCTGCTCCAAGGTGCGTGTGCCGCCCTCCTTCTACTCGAGTATTCCTGCGTGTGACTGTCATCTTCGGAGCTCACACAGGCACTATCGCCCAACTTGTGGCGCCCCCGTCAGTGACAGGAGCAGATTCGGGGGACAGCAAACACCCCCAGGGCCATTTCTAAAGGGGGGACGGCCAGGCAGAGAAGGCAGGGTCTGGGCTTTCTGTGGGTGCCTCTGTCACTCACGTGAGGGCTCAGGCCATTTCGAGGGTCGGTGGCCACACGTATTTGAGGAGTAAGTGACCACCCTCTCTCCCCTCTTCGCATCCATCCCAGCCCACGTGTCCACGCTGCTGTTTGAACAGCGGGAAGGGCGTGCTGCCTTACACCCAGCCCCGGCGCCCAGCGGGGAGGGCAGGTCTCTGGGAGACGCAGCTCCAGGGCAGAGCTTCAACCTGAAAAGAGTGGGAGCCCAGCGTACCTGGTTCACCCTTCTCTCCTGCCGACCCCGGGATTCCGTCACTGCCGGGCTCTCCTTTCTGGCCGGCGGGGCCCGTGGGGCCAGGCTGTCCAGGAAGACCTCGAAGAGCAAGGTCGCATCAGTCAGGCACGGAGCCTCTCCCGGAGCACCCGGGTCGGCGTGCAAAAGGCTCTACTAAGGACATTCACCCAGGGAGCCCTGCTGTCCCCCACCCTGAGCTCGCCTGGCTTCCCCACGGTCCCTCCCAGCGTCCCCTCAGGAGGGGAGCAACACCCCCGCACACCAGCCCCCAAAGCTGGGGAGAGTGGCCAGAGAGGACATCGATCTGCCACGCCAAGTAGGAAATCTGTTTCCAGAACCAGCTCTAAAGCCAGTTCCAGGTCTAACTGGAGGTCGGACCTTGGAAAGACCCCATCAGCACCCCCAGACTCAGTCTGTCCAACTGGAAATAGAGGTGTGATCCCAGCTGGTTGGCCAGAGGTCCCCCAGCCTTGAGGTCCCCTTGGGCTCTTCTCCACTGGCCCCACCTGTGTCCTAAAAAGTGGTCGCTACCTGCTTCTCCTTTGACGCCAGGGATGCCATCCAATCCGGGAAGACCTTTGTCACCTTTCTCTCCAGGCAACCCAGGGCTTCCTAGAGAAAACCCAGACAGCAGGACGCCCTTGACTCTGAGTTTCTCTTTGCCGCCTGTGAGCCCCCCGCTCAGGAGGAGGGCAGCACCTACCTGGGTAACCAGCACTGCCCGGGGAGCCCTTGGGGCCCGGAGACCCAGGCACCCCTGGGAGCCCGGCGCTTCCTTTCTCCCCCTTATCTCCGGGGCTTCCGGGAAAGCCTGCCAGCCCTTGGTCTCCCTGTGGGTGAAAGTTGGGCCCGTTAGTTTTCTGTCTGTCCCTGGACGTGTGTCTGGAGGCGCCCTCTGGGTGACAGTGCACGTGCTGGTGTGATGACAATGACTATCAAATGGCAGAATTCCATTTCCGGCTTTCTAACAGAAGAATCCAGGCCCACTTCTGAGAACGCAGGGGAAATTAGGAACCCAGAGCAGAGGGGCATTGCCTGCTCTGCTTCCCGCGTTCCTCTTCCTCTTCTCCCAGGGAGAACTTGCTGCCCGAGCCTCTCAGCAAGTCAGGTCTTCCTTGGGCACATGGGCAGTGACCAGAAGGGGGAGGAGAGGCAACTTACAGTAAACGGGGGAAACGACTGTGTTGTGACGCATTAAAGGAATGAGATGCTTATTAAACTCTGCTGCGAAGCCTTTCCGTGAGGATGGGTGGGAGGGGCTTCCACGTGATGGGGTTTCCACATGGGCGGGGCTTCGTGTGGGCAGGGCTTCCACATGGGAGGGGTTCCAAGATGGGCGGGGCTTCCACATGGGAGGGGTTCCCACATGGGCGGGGCTTCCACATGGGAGGGGTTCCCACATGGGCGGGGCTTCCACATGGGAGGGGTTTCCACATGGGCGGGGCTTCCACATGGGAGGGGTTCCCACATGGGCGGGGCTGCCATGTGGGAAGAGCTTCCTTGCGGGAGGCAGGTACCTTGACCCCCGGCAGTCCAGGAATTCCAATGCCAGGTGGACCCGCCTGTCCTTTCTCTCCTTTTGCTCCTTTCTCTCCAGGTAAGCCAGGGACGCCCTGTGGGCCGGGAATGCCAGGCACACCTTTTTCTCCGGGTGTTCCTAGAAACACAAACAACTGAAACATGAATGTATGCTTAGTATATTCAGGGGCCTCTTGTGCTGACAATCCTGAATGGAGAATCCACCATCTCCTCCGTGGAGCCAAGTGGATGGGTCACTGGGAGACAACAAAGGTAATCACAGACAGCCCACGTTTTCTTTTACCACATTGTGAGATTTTCTGTTGGTTGGTTGGTTGAAGCAATGACCACAGCGTCAGCCAAATGCCACCTAGGCAGGAGGCCACACAGTTGACGATAGGAGCTTGTGTAAAAGACCCATCTGCCTGGATTATGTCCTCTGTGCAGTGGATCTCATCCCAGACTTGCCCCACCAGCACTGCACGTGTGTGTGCTAGAAAGAAGATGCCTTTCCTAAATGCCACAAACCTGGCAGGCCCATGCCACCAACAGATCCTTTGGGTCCAGGAAGTCCCGGAGCACCTGGGGTTCCACTTAGGCCTGGGTCACCTTTAGGTCCTAGAATAAGAAGGACAAAAACCCAACAGGTCAGCGCCTATGAGAAGTGCTGCATTAACATTTCTCCCACCGAGCCCCTGCTGTGCTGGTCACCTTGAAATCCCCTCTGTACCTGGCTGCCCAGGAAGTCCTGCCTGGCCGTCCTTTCCGGGCACTCCTGGGGTTCCGGGATCTCCCCGGGATCCTTTATCACCGGTTGGGCCAGTCTGTCCTGCACATCACAGAAAAAGATACTGATGATTCACATCTGCTTAAAATAAGGCGAATCGTAGACACACAGGCTGGTTTGACATCACACAGGGAGAACTGAGCTGACACCTCCCAGCTCCATCCACAAACCTTCACCCGCATTACCTTTCTCCCCTTGGTCTCCCTTCTGGCCCTTCATGCTGCCCATGTCCACTTTATCCATGGACCCTGGTTTGCCAGGGAGACCGACATCTCCCTTATCACCCTTGAAGCCAGGGTCTCCCCTGGGTCCTGAGGAGCCTGGGAACCCATGGTCCCCTGCAAAGGAAAGAGGAGACACCAGGTGACAGGTGGCCAAGTGCCCCCGAGGCCGTGACAAGTGTGGCGTTCTTTCTGGCCAGCAGAAGCAACTGACATAGAAGACACAAAGAACAAGTAGCCTGTCCCAAACAGCATTAAGCAGCGGGTGTCCGAGGTCCCCAGGACAACGTGGCACCAGGCAAATGAGCGATAGAGACGTCTTCCTGAAGTCATTATTTGCTAATAATTCTAATATACGAGATTCCACTTATTAGTTGAAATAACTTATATTTTCTCTCCTCCGTTATGCCTGTTCATAGTGGCCCCTCAACTCTATGTGAAACAACAGAATGGGAATTTTCCTGTTCAACTAAATCAAATGACCATTTTTATGTCTCCCCTTCAAAGTTCACTTCTTTTTAAAAAATATTTTTTTAATGACAGATATCAAGGTAAGAAACAGAAATGAAGACATGCAGGGGGGAGGGAGTGGCTCAGTGGCAGAGCACGTGCTCAGCATGCATGAGGTCCTGGGTTCAGTCCCAGTCCCTCCACTTAAAAAAAAACCTCTTTAAAAAAATGATTGGAAATAATCTAAATGGCTATCAATAAAGGATTTAAAAAAAAAAAAAAAAGAAATTAAGACATAAATTGGCCCAGTTGGCTACTCTGACTCTAAGAACTCGGCTTCTGTGACCTTGCATGACTGAAGATTTCAGCATTTCTCAAAAAAAAAAAAAAAAAAAAAAAAAAAAAGATTCTCTATTGTGCCAGTTAGGAACACGGGCAAACCTGTCTTCCCTGTGGCCTGTCGGCAGGGCACAGCCCTTCACCCCTACGAATCACCAAGAGTTCCTCCCGGAGGAGGGTTTCTTCCAGACCCTTCAAATGAGGTACAATTTGCAACCATCTGAGAATTTCCCAGTAGGCAGTGGGACATGGACATAAGATGGGCTTTTCTGGAGTCGCCAGTTCCCTACCTTTTTCACCCGGCAATCCTGGCACGCCCACTGGTCCTGGCGAGCCGGGCTGCCCCGGGGTCCCCATGACGCCCATCTCTCCCTTGGGACCTGTAGCCAGACAGAGGCATCGTGAATGCTGAAGGCAGGCACCAAGTGGGGGTTACGAACGAGACTGGGTGAGGGGTCTCCCAGCATCCCCGTGGGCAGAGCTCAGTCATTTACCTGGAAACCCGGGGAGGCCGGGCGTGCCCTGCTGTCCGGGAAGGCCAGGCAGCCCCGTCTGTCCCGTCAGGCCGGGGAGCCCCTGCAACCCTTTGTCTCCTTTGGGGCCCGGCATGTCCAGGCCTGGGAATCCAGGGAAGCCCTTCTCTCCTTTCAGTCCAGGAGGGCCTGGGGTGGGGAAGAGCAGGTGGGCATCAGCTGGACTGACTGTGTCCTGCCACGCCCTTTACCCTGTCTAACTGTGACCTTCTGCCGGAGGTGTGAGCGTGCCCACGTCGGGGTTGGAACGGCCTCCACATCCTCAGATGGGGTGTCTGGGGCCCACGAGGCAGTCAGTGGGTAAATGTGATCCCAAGACAAAGCATCTCCTTCCTGCCGTCAGCCATTCCCACCCGGCGCCTCCGTGGTGTCTGGACAAAGACCAGCTTCTCTCTGGCCCTGCCACCACCGCTGTCTGACTCTGAGATGACTATTAGGGGCAAAGGCCACTTCTAGACATGGACTTGATTGGTTTCAGGTACCCAAGACTTAGCCCCACCACGGAGAGATAAGATAGAGACACCCATCGTTGTAAATTAAATATAAATGGTAGCAGATGTACAATATCTGAAGGGAGGGTCTCTTTGGCATGTAAACCAAGCCCAGTGGGAAGAAAAGAAAGACACCTGTGACTTTACATTTAAGCAAACAACCAAACCTGTATCCATGAAGTAGAATTCACTTTTTCCCCTTTTATGCACAGATTGTGACCTAAGGAAGGTATCTTCTGGAAGACGTGGCATCACCTGATGATCCTGGGGGTCCCTGTCCTCCAGGGGGTCCCATCGCTCCAGGGGGGCCTATTCCGGGGACTCCTGGGGCTCCTTTGGACCCTTGCAGTCCAGGCGGTCCTGGGTCACCTAGATGGGGAAGAAATGGTGAATACACTGCAAGGGGACACACCCCACTCACACCACGTGCCATGGCCGCAGCAAACGGGTGCTAGAGTCTCCCAGGATTTCCATCATTCATTCAACAAACATTCACTGGGATACAAAGGATACAGACCCAGTCCCTGCCACAAGCTGGATTTGCCCTCAAGAAGTTACCTCTGATTCCCTGAAGGCCCGGGGGGCCGATTGCACCATGCTCCCCGGGAATGCCTGGTCCCCCGATGTTTCCCTTCTCCCCGGGTGTGCCGGGAATGCCGGGAAGTCCTGGCAGGCCTTTGAGTCCTGGCAGACCAACTCCAGGCTCTCCCTGGAAACCCCGAAGCACAGAGAAGCCAGTGACCCGTGGGGCCCACGACGCGATCCAGCCAAGCGAGTCAGCATTAATGGATTTATAAGTATCGCTGCCCCACCCTCCAGATTTCAAAGCTTCCTTTCAATCTCACTATAAGCTGAACGGGAGGTAATTTTTATTATTTTCATTTTACAAAGGAGGAAAACTAAGGCTCCCCCGGTTGAACAGCTCGTCCACCGTCAGAGGCAGGACTTCCACCGGGTCCCGGCCCCTCCACGCTGCTGCCCTGCGTCTGCCGAGAGCTGCCTCTCCGAGCGGGGAAAACGCCCCGTGCGATCTGTGGCCAGCTAATCGGTATCTAAGAAGTGGGACGTCCCAGGATGGGAACAGAACGCCATTTACTTCAGTTTTCGTTTAAATGAAGGCTCTCACATCAAATTAAACATTTAAAACGATTTTAAGAACCACAGGGCATGGACACACACAGATGATTAAATATACAGGCAGTGTTTTGAAGGCTGGAAGGAGAGGGCATTCAAAACCCCGATTCAGACACTGACAAGTCATCTGAAGCAGAAGGTGGACATCATGTCAGATCGCCCCTCTGGGGTCCACTGGAGGTGACAACTTCCAGTTGAGGACCACATGGACATGAGCAGGCAGCCGTGAGTTCGCCACACGACCCCGCAGGAGATTCTCAAACTGAGAGGGCCCCATTCAAGGGATTTCGCAAAAGCACAGTATTGTAAATCATAGAACAAATCCTTAATTCCAGTTCCATCCAGCGCTTACTAACTTGTGAGCCTGGTGCATTGCACAGGCCACCACCGCTGACTTAATTTCAAACCAAGGGGAAGGCGGCGGTGGTTCACATAAACACAGATGTCCGAGGGCTTCCCTCTGTTCCAGCCACTGAGGCAGGGACACTGTGGGTGACAAGGAAGTGTCCCCAGACCCCCCGAGGCACAGCCGTCTGTCTGCAGGCCCACCTGCCTGTCCCCGAGGCTGGGGACCAGGCCCGCCTGGTTCCGTGTCAGCAAAGGTACACGTACTGCCCTCCGCCTTCCTCCCACCTGGGACAGATGCTCCCTGGCCATCTCACTTCCTTCTAGTCACACTAGGAAAGGAACTACCACCTGTGTGAGACAGCCAGTGGGGGGGCATCTGAGGGTGAGGGGAGGCCTGAAGTCACAGCAGCCCTGGGGTCTGCAACCAGCCCTTAGCCCCCTGGTGACATGGGGTAATGTCACAGGTGCAGGTGGGGGTGCTGCTTTGTGCACCAGGAGCCCATGGAGGAGGCTGCTAAAGACCCCACAATGTTCAGGGCAGCCCTTGCCATGAAGAACTACTGGACCCCAACGTCAATGTCGCTGAGGCCGAGAAACCCTACACCCGAACCTCCTGGGGGCTGTCATGTCGCTCAGGACAGTGACTTCCAAACAGCTTTCCTCTGCCACTCCCAGTAAGACACATGCTGGACACTGAGGCACACAGGCAAGAGCACACTCACAAGGCAGGACAAGTGATTCTCCCTGAAACATTCACGACCACGTGCTACACATACCTCATTATTTTCTATTCGATGCTATTTCATCAAAAACAAAACACGCCGACCCAGCTTATCCTAGGAGATTAATTACCCACATTTTTTTTTGGCCCAATGAATCATGAGGACGGGGAAGCATCAACCCAGACAACACTCGGTACCCACCTTTTGGCCGGGCACACCTGGGTTGCCAGGTAAGCCATTGAATCCTTGGCGACCCGGAACCCCAGGAGGTCCAGGATCTCCAGGTAAACCATCGACGCCTGTTTTGAAGAATCGGAAAAATCATTAATGGAAAAATACTGTTCCCCACGTTCTTCACTTCTTCTACACCTGTTTGGGTGAACCCGGACAGATCTGAGGAGCCAACAGGGAAGATGAGACCATCCTGGACGGGGGGCAGTTGGGGCGCCTGGGGGACCGCACACAGCACCTGCCACCCTTTCCTCTCTTTTCCTCACACCTGCCCCTCCCTCCCGTTTCTTCTTCGCACTTGGAAACTTTCTTTCCGGTTCCACTCCCCGCCCCACAACAAACCAAAACGGCGCTTGCGGACCAGGACCAGCACTTCAGACCGTGGTCCAGGGTCAGGAGCATCCCGTCTCCTGATGAGAAGCCACCCGATCTCCCCACGCAGACCCGCATTTTAACCAGACCCCTCATGATCCCTGGAAACGTCCACGTTTGAGAAGTGCCGCGTTAGACCACTGGGTTCTCAAACTGCCCCACCCCGGAGGCACGTGGGGTATTTCGAGCCTGGGTCCCATCCAGGGGCTTCTGACGGGCTTTCTGACCACTGCCCATGAGGCTGTAAAGTGCGGCAAGGACATCTGAGAGCCACAGGGCCACAGTCCCCTGTGTGGTGGGTGGTCCGTGCCTGCGGGGATTTCTAAGTTTGCAGAAGCACAAACCTGAATCACCCGTGCGTGGTTGCGAGGGGCCTGACAGACAGAGCACCTGGCTGCAAGAGGCTGCGTGCACTGCAGGCCAAGGGTGAAGGGCCCTCACCAGCTAAATTCTACCTGCACGCCGGCAGTGGGCTGCCTCCCCCAGGGGAACACCCTGAGGCCTGAGCACTGTCCTTGGGATCTTGGAGGGTCCCTAGGGCCTTCTGCCCCGTATGCCTGACAGAGTGACCAGGAGGTGGGTGGCATCACGCAGCTCCCAGAGGAAACAGGCTGCTGTCCTCTGTCCCCGAGGGGGGAGGCCTGTAACCATGAGAGCAGGCGAGATGCCGGCCCCAGACCAGCAGCTGGGAGGCAGGACAAGTCTTAACTAAGTTTTGGCAAAAAGTTGGTAAACCTGGAGTCAGATGCGGCCCAGATGAGAAAGACATGCCCTTCGCCGCTCACAGCCCTTCTGGGCTCTGGACAGAGGTCCCTAACGGCAAGTCTGCACATCAGTGCCCCTGAAGGCCTGGCAGACGAGAAACCAGCCAAAAGGGTGAAACCGCCCTCTTTACTCCCTTACAGTTTTCAGCAACAAGTGCTGGTCCTGGAACGTCAGCACCCGTGGGGATTCCAGCCCCACAGAGTGGGGGGCTCTTCCCCCCAGAGCAAGGCCCCTCCTCAGCCCCCCCCCCCCCCGTCCCCTTGGCCTTCTCTCGACTTCCAAACCAGCCGGGCCCAGGTCCCAGGGGGCTGTGTGCTTCCTTCACTGAGGAGAGAGACCCCCTCGAGGGGGGTTGACCGCCAGCTCTCTGGGCAGCCTGCGGTCCCAATGTCCCAACTCCTTCCCCTAGACCGCTTGGCTGGGAGCCACCTCCTCACCCATCACCGCACCTGGAATCACCGTCCCCTGCACCGCGCAGCTCTGGGAAAGCCTCCACTGACTGGCATGGTGTTTACGCCCATTGCCTCTTTTTTCTTAGGATTCATGAGAGGACAAATTCCTGGCCCTTGGTGCTGACCAGCCAGGGGACAGGCACCACCACTGGGGCCCCCAGGGGCTGTGGCCAGAGCAGTGGCCCCACTCAGGGCTGGACTTGTCCTGCAAGCTTACCTTTGGGACCAGGAGGCCCTGGAAATCCAATCCCTGGCTGGCCCACAGTGCCCTTCTCTCCAGGGAGGCCTGGCCTTCCCGGGGTCCCAGGAAAACCTCGGTCACCTGTTGTGAGAAAGACCAAGGGTCAGCGTGAGAAAAACGTGGGCAATGTTCCCACTGTGTCTCCAGGTGAACTTGGGACCTACCTTGGGGCCCTTGGAAACCGGGAGACCCCGGAAGTCCTTCTGCTCCTGGGGGACCAGGTAAGGGCACGACTTTTCCTGCTTCGCCCTTGGGACCTGGGGAAAGAGTACGATCAGAGCGTGAGGCCCGTGGCAGCACGTCCTCGGGCACACCTGTCCCCTGCGGACAGCCTCGTCTGCCCACATGCATTCCTTCCTGCCACTTTTCTAGAATCTCACACAGAGAGCACCTCTCCCCTCAAAACGTATGTTTGTGGACACAGAATTCCTTAAGAGTGCAAAGGAAGAGTCAAAAAAAGCTGAAAACTCTACAGTAACAAACAGTGAGATGGCCCTGGGTCGTTTTCTCATTAGTCTGTCTCAAACAGTCAAAACGCTTCTCTCTCAGTTTCTCAGACAGGACTGACTCTAAGTTGCTTTGATGTTCCTCTGATGGGCAGTTATCTTCACGACACGCTCAGTGGCTGATACACATAATCCTAACAGGGATCTGGACGGTTCTGCGCTATCTCCAGAGGCACAGGGAAACCACCCACGTGTTCAACCCAGGGGGTGCGGGCCCGGCCCCCGGCGTCCATGTCCAGGAGATGCACTGGGTGTCAGGATTTATCTGTTAAGGAAGGGATCACCTCCAAGAACATGCACACAGAATCCTCACATACCTTAAAGAATTCAGGATGGGGGGGGCAAAGCTTTCTTTAGCCAGAGGCACTGGGAAGTGCCAACCGCGTGACCCCACACACTCCCTATCAGTCCAGCCCTGGGAACGAGGCCTTTATGACCATCGCCGGAAACACAGCTCTGGCAGATCAAAGAAGTCGGGTTTCTAATCTCCAAGCTGACTGGGTCTGGATGGCCAAGGAACCCTACAGAATGTGGACAACTGCCTCCTTCAGGAAGCTTCTTCCCATCCTGCTGGGACTGATCTGCATGTAGTTTCCGGCCAAGAAGCAAGTCTGATGCCTTTTTCCAGCTGTGCAAGTGATCAGACTCCATGAGCACAGAGGGCACATGACGCGGTGATTTGGGAATCCGTAGCTGGGGGTAGGGGGCAGGGGAGGCAAATGACCGGAGGTCCCTTCTCCAAGATCAGGGGCCCTTCTGAGTCAAACCCAGTGTTCCCCTGCCCCTAAAGGAGTCAAAAAAGAGACATTTCTGGGATCTTTGCTAAACAAAGAACAATGATCAGCAGAGTCCTAACTTGGAGCCAAGTCACCAACGATTACACAACAATGAGAATGATGGTGTTAATCCACTACGACGCTCTCCTGGGACTTCCATCAGGGGGTGCTCCTACTTCCTGTGTGGGAGGGCTTGTGAAATTTACACGATATAAGGAAATAGTTCCCAAGGGGGATGGGAACTGATGACACTTGGGCTAGATACCATGACTGGTGACAGAACTAGCAAATCTGTGAACAAGAAGGCCAGACGGTCATCACTGCCATGTGGTTCCTGTGGGAGACTTGGATCAGCCAGCTACTCAGCTACTATGCTCTTCAAGGTTTATGAGTCACACAACTTTTATCGCCCAAAGCCACCTGTCATTTGTTTTTACAATTCTTTAGACGTCTTAGGAAATAAAGCAGGCATCCTTCCGCCCGTCCTCGGTGCCGGGCCATCGCTGGCCTCTCCTCCTCTCTCCCAGGCTCTCCAGGGAATGGTGTCCGTGTTCCATTTCCTCCCTGAATCATATTCAACTAACACGTCCCTGAGAGCCTACTGCGTGTGGGGCCCAGGCGCCCCTTTTCACTTCCGTCCCTGAGGGCAAGCCAGTCACAAGGACGCTGCAGACCGCGACCATGGGGAACCCTCGTGTGGCCCTGTCCCCACCCACGTCCTCTGCCCAAAAGCCCTGGCTGTCAGCTCCAGGAAAGCGGGACATGTCTGACCTGCTTACTCTCTGGTCCCCACTTAGCCCAGTGCGTGGCACAGAGAACCACCTGGAAAAAAATCGGCAAATCGCGGAGACTACCACGGAACTAACTAAGCAGCCAGGCCTAGTCAGCCGCAGGCGGGCCACCGGCACGCGCGGGTCAGCGGGGAGCGTGCCACGTGGGGCCCAGACTGCTCATCGGGGAGACACAGGAGATGGCTGCAGAGGAAAACGGGCTCACGCTGGCGTCACTTCCACAGAAAAGGCTGCCTTCTGATGTACACACTGGACGATTCTTCGTAAGAAAATCATCTATGAATTCAAATTCCTGGTATCCAGATCCTACCCATCACCTGGCCCATCTCCCAACGGGGAGAAACAAGACAGAGAAAGGCTAGAGAAAGAGTGGCCAGGTCACGTCCCCCCTCCGGGCAGACCTGAAACCAGACCCACGTGCCACGTCACTCAGCCCAGGCTCCGGGCACTTGCATGCTGCACTTGAGGTCCTCGGGTCTCACCTGGCTGGCCTGGGAACCCAGGGCTTCCCGGAAGGCCCGCCTGTCCTTTGTCACCAACGGGGCCAATAGGGCCAAACCCTGGGGGCCCAGGAGGGCCGATGTCACCACGACTGCCTGGGAATCCAACTCCGCCTGGGGGGCCACGTTCTCCTTTTAATCCCACTGAACCCTGCAGTGAAAAGAGAAAAAGAAGCAATATCAGCAGACACACCAGCCCGCCGACCCAAGTCCCATCTGTCCTCCACCTGCAGTAAATAAGTTGCAGAGTTTAATTGGCTGTGCTGTTCATTTACTTCCACCCGTCTGCAAAGGTTAACTAGTGGTTAATAAATGCAGCCAGCAGTCTTTTCTTGAAGCTGAGCAATCATCCTCCCTTCCCTCCCCCACACAAGGAGACACTCCAAAGAGTAAGGCACTTATGTCTAGAATCTTCTTTAAAAGGGTGATTCAGACACCATTAACTTTACATTTCTTCTCCCACCCAACATCTGGAAGTCTTTGCAGTTCCTGCAGATCCATCAGAAGAGACTGATCCCTTACCATCTAATTGTTCCAGTGAAGGCCACCAGCCCAAGGTCTACAGATGGCCGCTTTCCCGCGAACCATGAGACAGAGTCGTTCACGACAATGATCACCCAAGTGCAAATGCACAGATTTGATACAAATTACTCGTCGCATCGCTCTTTGCATATCCGCCTGTCAATTACAAGTTCAAAGTCTGGGATGAACATACCGGGGAGCCTTTGGGGCCGGGCAGACCCGGATGGCCATCTCTTCCGGGAGAGCCTGCTCTGCCTGGCATCCCGGGCTGGCCCGGGAAACCCGGGTCTCCTTTGTCACCCTTGAGTCGCATGTCGAAGTAGATCTCGCCAGGCTCTCCCTTGGCTCCCGGCTGGCCCATCAGTCCTGGTGTACCTTGCGGGCCCTGTGAGAACAAAGCCGTGTGACACCACGGAAGACATGCGTCTGCCAAGCAAACCAGCCTGGCTGGAGACACATTCAACAGGGAAGTCAAGAAGCCACCTGGGACCCTGAAGAAAGGAAAAACAGGTTTAAAGGCTTTACAGGAGCAATCTTGCCATTGAAAATGTACTGTAGTTAATATTACTGTATCAATGATGAACGTCCTTGGTAACCTATAATGAGAAAGAACGTGAAAATGAACGTTTAAGTACGTGTGTGTAGGAGTGAAACGCTGCGCCAGAAACTGACTATACTTCAGAAAATTCTTAAAAAGCAGTCTCTTCGATGACGACCACAGGGTGACAGCGAATTAAAAGGAAACAAGTGTTACTGACCCTAACAATAAACCAATTCTTGGGAAAAAAAAACTTTTTTAAATGATCAATGTCCTTATTTTGACAACTGAGGGAAAAAGAAAGAAGCCACCTTGAAAAGCGGGGATGAAAAAGAAGCCGGAGAAAGGGTGGAAGCTGGGAGCCACCACGCTCTCTAAGCCTGGTCAGTGCTGGAATCGCACCACTGTCCGTTCACGCTCCCACCGCAATTCCAGAAGAGGGAGGGGCAGCCAGGGCACCCCGGGCAGGAGAAGCCTGGGGAGTGAGCAGCAGCCCAGCTCTGGAGTGTTCCGAGCAGTCAGCAGGACAGAACTGGCTTTCCTGAGAGGCACCTGCTGGGCCACTGCTCAGTCCTGGAAAGCTGACTCTTCGAGGGGTGCCCGCACCCACAGGTGGCACCTCCTCCTGCCCCGAGAGCTGGGGCTCATGGGAAGAGGGCCACGGGCTCAAGCATTTGTCTCTGTCACCTGCTCTCTTCAGCCTCCCGGCTCACCTGGCAGAATTTAAGCTCTTGCAGGATTCACTTGGTTTGCACTCCTTTCTATAAACTCCCTCTGAAGCGGTTCTTGGGTGCATGTGACCCTGTGCACGCATGCCGCTGTGTGTGTGTGTAATTGGTGTTCCTCAGAGGAGGGAGCTGGGAGACAAGGATACACCCAAAGCCAGACAATCTTCGGATTTAAAACAGCTACCACTTATTAAGAGCCTGAGATGGGTCCCAAATCCTGACACTTCATCCCTGATCGTTCACCCAACTCTACAGAGAAAACACTGGGACCACCGCTGAGCAGTGGGGGAGTTAATCACCCGAGAAGGTCAGCGATCCGTCCGAGAGCACACAGCCAGGCTGCAAAGCCTGCACTCTGTCCCCACAACACACAGCCTGGAAGAGGTAGCTGGTACCTAGTAAGAGCTGCCTCCTACACAAGGGTGGGGGCAAGGCTTGGAGGGGCTTAGAGGCTGCCCACAGCCACGCAGGCGGTACGTTCAGGACCCCACTAAATGGGGCTGACTTGTGTTCCTGCCCATCCTGCCATTGCCGGGAGCCGGGACAGCGCCGGCCGAGGCATGGAGCACACAGCCCAGCTTCACTTTCTCAGACACACAACCAAGGACACCCCAGAGCTCCTCCAGAAGCCGGCCACGAGTCTGCACTGCCTCGCGCTGTTTAAAACCTTAAATAACATGAGAACTTCAGTTCTTGGTCACACCAGCCATATTTCAAAGAGGCAACAGCCACCACCGGCCAATGGCTACCAAGCTGGACGGTGGAGACACGGAACATTCTATCCCAGCAGAAAGTTCTAGTGGACACAGATACAGCTGCTCCTAGGCTGGCAGTGCCCCTTGGAATAGAGGACACGTGACTCAGATCTCCTCAGGGAAGGGGAAGGTGCCCAGGCTACTCGGTCCAGTCCCCAGAGGACCGACGCTTTCTGTCTCTGTGCGCCTCATGTCTACAACAGGGAGGCACCAGGGGAAGGATATATTGAACCGGCAACATCCACCACTAAAACATCAGTGCCAGCGTAAGAAGTGACACCCAACCCAGGAGCATCCTCTTGTGTTATTTCATGTTGGTTTTTCACCACCTGGACGTACAGTGCTTTCTAATACCACGAGCACAGGGTGGGAAAACACCATTTTTATTTTAACACTGATGACCTTGCCAACCACCATTCTACTTAAGGGAGAAATCTAGACTCTCTTGGGGAAGTGACATTCACAACTCCAGGACAGCTCACATGGTTTCTTTGCCACAGAACTTCTTAATCCTAAGCTATTTGGAAGTCTTCTGATCTACATTGTTTAAGATAAACGCTGAAGAAACAAAGGCTGCCGGGAAGTTCAGCGCTGGTATCTAAACTGGAGCAGCGCTGACAACGCGTGTGGTCTGCATCGAGCACGCAGTGCCACCGTGGGGGAACTGGGGAGAAGTCATCCCCGTCAACGCAGGTCCCCCCCGAGTGACCTGCGGTGGGGTGGGGATGGGGGTGGGGGGGCTCCATCATCTCAGCCAGGTGCCCACCTCTTGTGACCATCCTCCTTTCCCCAAAATCAAGCTCTCGGCTTTCAAATCAAACTTCGGGCTTCTGGAGGGCACGTCACAGAAATGCCACCTAAATCGAATGCGGAACGGAGCTCTCCATCCCTTTTCCCTGAAATCAACTTCCCAGCGTGCTCCGCTGGCTTGCGGGCTACCTCTTCCACCCTCCGGCCAAATTTGAAATCAGGGGACCATACAGCACCTCATACATACAGCACCTCATACAAGGACACCCGCTGCCTGCTCCTAAGTCACTGACCCACGGAACAGGTCTGGACGTGCTCTCCCTCCACTCTAAGCTCCTGCTGGACAGGGCTTTGGGGTTCAGATTTTTGTTGTATGTTGTCTTCATTTTCTTCTTTATCCTGACTTCTCCTCAACCATCCTCCTTCCTCTTTTCCAATGTTGTTGGATTTAAGGCTAGGGGGCGGGGGGCGTCTGGACTGGGTTCCAGGCAGCGTTGAGGCCAGAAGTGTTCCAAGAAGGCTGAGTAGATAAAGCCATGTCCAGACTATGTCTGTCACCTTCAGAGTTGATCCAGCTCTGATCCCCACCACAGCCAGAGTTCCCAGCTCTGTGAACTTCTGAGTTATTTAGAAATATTTTAAACAGTCGGGACTTCTAAGCAAGCTCCCCAGGCCCCCAGGAAGTTCTGGAAAGCAGAGGCCTAAGATCTAACTTCAAAAGGAGAAAACTCCTGCCGAATTCCAGCCACTTCACTCCCATTTCAACTCACTGTCGCCCTGACCTGCTTGGATAGAACCTTCCAGAAATTTTTTTTAAATTACAAATGTTAAAGAGCTACATCAAAAAAGAATACTGACAAAGATCTGACTTTCAGTTGATGACAAAAGATTAGAAGAAAAGAAAAAAAAGAGGAAGGAAAGAATCTGTAAAAACCGGGGTTGGGAAGGGATAAATTGGGAGACTGAGATTTGTAGCTACTAACTACCATATGTAACATAGATAAACACCAGGTTTATACTGTGTGGCACAGGGAGCTATATTCAGTATCTTGTAGTAACCTATAATGAAAAACAATATGAAAATGAGTCTCTGTATGTACACGCATGACTAAAACATTATGCTGTGCTCCAGAAATTGACACAGCATTTTAACTGACTATACTTCAATTAAAACAAACAAAAAAAAAGGAATGTGATTAGTGCAAACAGGGAAGTTTTTTTTTCATTTTATAAACTTTAACTAATTTAAAATTTAAAATTGAAGCAGTATAAAATACTTTGTCATTAAACACAACTATATTGTCTTGGTAGCATGACATTTAGTTTTATCTGCTGCAAATTAAAGTGTCCAAACTGAGACATGCTAGAAAGAATACAACACACACCGGGGTTCAAAGACACAGTAAGAACAAAGGAGTATAAAACGCCTCATTTTATATTGATCACACATCAAAGTGATAATGTTTGGATATGTCGAGTTAGAGAGTAAATTAAATTCTTACAATTAAAAAAAAAGAATTGTGAAAAACAGTTGATGCTTACAGAGCTTAGAACAAAGACAATACGAGAACAAGGCCCAGAGGCTCCAAAGCTTTAGGAACAGACCTGATGACGTGCAACACAGAAGCGCCCTCGGTGCCGAGGGGCAGCGCTGCCCTCCCCGGCCCGACGGCGTCCTCTCAAACAAAGCAGAGAAGGCAGGAAGCTGGTTCCTGCTTCACTGAAAGGTTTCACGTCTGTATGATCAAGACACTGCGTTTTAGATTTGAGTGTTTTTATAATACACGTTGGTGATAGAGATTTTCAAACTACAGGTCTGTAAGAAGAAGAATTTTTTTTTAAATAGTTCAAATTCCTAGAAGGAAACAGGTCTGGTTTCCTCCACCGCTACAGAAATCAGCGGTGCTGAACTTGTTGGCTGACAAGGGTTCACAAATGCAAAAACGCACACTGCGCTGCTTTGCTCGGTGGCCACGTCTAACACGTACAAGAACTCGGCCAGGTTCACTTACCGGCAATCCTTCAAGGCCATCCCTGCCCGGTAAGCCTCTGTCCCCCTTGGCCCCTGGCTGTCCCGGAAAACCTTTCATGAGAGACGGAGGAAAGATTTAGCACATCGTTGCTAAGACACTTTCTTTCATGTTTATGTATCTTCTAGTATTTTTATTTATTTATTGTTGTATTATTTATTTTATTTTGGCCAGGGGGGAGGTGATTAGGTTTATTTTTAGAGGAGGTACCAGGGATTGAAACCAGGACCTGGTGCAAGCTAAGCATGCGCTCTACCCCTGAGCTCTACCCTCCCCTACTAAGACACTTGCTAATAATTCAATTGTATTTTTTCAAGATTCAAAAGTCCAAAGATCTTCATACGAAGTGGGTGATACTTGAAGAATCTCAAGAGAGTAATAATAGAAATGCCCAGATGGGCTCAGAAAGGGGAAAAGTGACCCCAAATGCACACAGGTAACTGACACAGGCTGGCTACACACCCCGCCGGCATGCCTGGGACCACGTGGTAACCTCCCGAGAGAACAAAATGTGCCGAGCTCCGTGGACCATATATGCTGCTATCTTTTTCTTAGGAAATCTTTATGACACTGGATTTATAAGTCATTGTGATCATTTTCAACAAGCTGGACACATCCTGGAAGAGTGACAACGTTCTCACATCTTGCTCTAGTGTTGCTCCAGAAAATCAGGTCTCAGGCAGTGACAAGTTTCCAACCCACGGAAGCAAACACTGACCCGGTCCCTTTCACACCTAGGGTCTTACCTATTTCTCCGGGGGGTCCCTGTGGCCCAGGGGGCCCACGAAGTCCTGTGGTGTCACAAATGAGGCAGCTCTCTCCCTTTTGACCTAAAAAAGGAGACACGGGGTACTCCTATGTAACGTGTGAGCAGTGGTGGCACAGGGGAGGACAGAGGGACCAGCGTCATTCACAGCGTTGTGTCCAGTGTGGCTTGCACAGAATCTAACACCTTTCCAGGCGCAGCCACGTGCCAGTGGTCCTGTGTTCCCGCCACCCTCTGCACACTTGGCAGGCAGCCATGGGTGTGCCATAAAAAGCCATCCGTCTGCCTGGCGAAGCCACGGGAGCTGCCTTGCCAGCACGTGACCCGGAACCCAGTTTTGCCCATCAGCCTGCGAAGACCTGACTGTATAATTTCGTCTCAAATTCTAAGACTTCTCAACATCTTTCTCTTTGATTTGGGTTTTTTTTAAGCAAACGGCACAGATAACTCCTGGGCTTTGAGCCTATGTTACGGGCTGATGGATGGCAGGTGGGAAGAAGAGGGCACACAAGCAAAGGCAGCCCTGAGCTGGCAAGGAGGCTGCAAGAGGAGGGGCCGCAGTGCAGAAAAGATGGGGAGAAGTGCCTTTCTTTGGAAATTCTAACCTCTTATGTCTCGATGTTCAAACTAAGCTAAAAGGCCAGAGTCTGAGAGGTGTTTGGTGTCCTAAACCTTGAATGTCAGTTCCTAGGCACCGATCAGGCTGTCAGAGAGCACAGTGCACGTGGGAAAGCCTGGGCTCAGCAGTCAGAGGCTGGGCTGCCTCCTCCTCGGCCCCTCGCCCTAGGGTCAGGGTCAGGGTCAGGGTCAGGGTGCACCCCACCTCGGCAGACCCCACCGTCAGGAATGAGGGCAGAACAGGAGCCCATCAGTGGGACGGATGCCGTGCACGTCGGCTAGAAAACCCCCAAGTTGTGGCACCGTGGGACCCGTGCGGGTCCGAGTCCCGGGGCTGGAGGTGGCCGTCGGGGAGACGCACTCGCCCTGCAGTCCGGGCAGGCTGCCGGCTCTGCTGCAGGGTTATGACGGCAGCAGAAGAAAGAGGCTTCCCTCCTGGTCCAGGGGATGGACAAGCAGACCTCTCAGTACCAAGACCTGTCTGACCACTGGCACCGCCACAAGACGGAAGAGCCCACCTCAGAGAGCGCCGGGCGCAGTGACGAGGGAGAGTCATTGAAAACCAGGTGAGCCCACCTGGTGGCCGCCCCCCTCCCCCAAATCCAAGACCACTTCCATCTAAGGTTCTGACGGGCTGTCAGAGTTCTAGGGTGTTTTCCATGGATTTTCCCTTTAGACTTCTGAAGAGTGAAAATCCTGGGCATCCGAAGCCAGAAACGGTACCCGGAGGGGTGGGTTCCGGGGCTGCCTCCTCTTTGTTCCACTCCCTGGGCACCCCGTGCTCCCTGCGCTCGATGCTGGGACTGTCCGTACAGCGACAGGCCACCCTTCCCAAGACCGGAGAGGGACTAGGGTGAGTCCTGAGTTGGCGTTACAGTCGACACTTGAAAAGTTGAAAGATAAAACCGAGAGCCGAGGGTGGCGTCGGCGGATCTGCCCACGCTGATTATGGGAACAGGGCTTGGAGGGGTGACGGGCAATCAGTGCAGGCGTCTGTGACCCAGCTGGGAGGAAGGACGTGCTTTCTTGGACAGCGGGACTCCCAGCCTTTGAACTGAAAGATCGCAGGAAGGTGCCACTCTGGGAGTTTAGTCTGCTGACCACGGAGGGTAAAGGACAGGGATCTGACTTCAGGGACCAGTCTCCCCGTTGCCTCTCAGGTGGAAACTGTCTCTCAAACACCCGACAACCCCAGCAGAGTTGTAGGGAGTTGCGTCTTAGGAACGCACTTTGAAGAGTGTTTCAAATAAAGGAAGGACACAGCCACGCCCACCCGAAGCCAGCAGGGCTGCAGGAACGTGGTGCGTTCCCAAGCACGGCCATTTGCTTAAAAAAATCCAATCTCTTACCTTTTTCTCCAACCTCACCCGTCAACCCCGGCTGCCCTGGACTTCCGGGAAGACCCTGGTCGCCAGGCGGTCCTGGCTGGCACTCCACGAGTCCATCTGAAACAGAGTTTGTAAAGTGACAGGCTCACTGCCACCAGACTGAAACAGGTATCTCCACCCTGCCTTTATTCAATCTCCGCAACCAAACTGAACTCTGTGCAGATTGTTTGGTGAGTATCAGAAATCCAGCTTCAGTTTGCCCGAAACAATCCCAGTTTACTAACTTGGAAAATCTGACCAGCACACTTAGGGTCCGTCCACTCCCCGTCACAAGCCGCCACGGCCAACACGCCCAGTCTGCGTTTCTAACGCGCACTTCAGCTCTTCCGCCCCGTCCTGAACCTTATTTCGCTGCTCTCTGGCAGGATAATCACTATCATCCCCACTTCACAGATTAAGAAACTGAGGCTCAGAAACTGGTGACCTGTCCATGTCCTACATGTGTGAAGCCAACACGGAGACCTGAACAACTTGATGCCTTTTTTTCCCCTGAGCAAACTTACAGCGAAGTCATCATAATTTTAGAGACGCAGACTGCCGTGGGACGATGCCTCTAAACGTTTACTCCTGCTCAGTTCTGAGCATCACTTATGTGAAGGAGCAAGGAAATGAGCTGCAGTAACGCAAACCCCACCTGTTGTGGGTTCTAGTAAAAAAAAAAAATGTATTGCTTTGGGGGTGGGAGGGTACAGCTTGGGGGCAGAGCAGGTGCTTGGCGTGCCTGGGGTCCTGGCTTCAAGCCCCAGTGCCTCCCTTAAGGGAAAAAGAAAAGCAGCGTTTTACCACTTGGATACACGTAGTGAGAGAGTTTACATTTCCCTCTGCAGCAGCTTGGAAGGAGACAGAGTGAGCAGGTTAACACAAGGCCCTGCTGGGCACGTGTCACGACTGTCGCCCAAACACTCGTGGCTGCAGCTCGTGCCCCCCACCCCCAGCCAACATGGTCTCCGTCAGGATGGGCAGGGGACGGGAGCGTCCCCAGACTCTGGGGTTTCACACGGGACCCAATCGGCAGTGGTGGGTCTGTTCTCAAACACGAAGGCCTATAAGGGAGCCCAAACCTCCCCAACACGGGGCTGCACCCCAGAAACTGACATATTGTAACTGTACTTAAGTTAAAAAAAAAAAGAAAATGAAGAGCTTCCCTCATGTCCTTGAAGGCGGTGAGCTCGTGCCCAGCCCCCGCCAGCCGAGCTGGATGGACTCCCTGATTCTGCAAACGCAGGTGCGGGAACGGCGATGAACAAAAAGTTACTGTTTGTCCAGAGCACACCTCCTGCTGAGCTCCTGGCCACCAGAATCCCTACGCAGCCCCGGGAAGAAAGAAACTGCATCTTCACCAAAACCACTCTGAAACAGCGTGGAGTCTAAAGCAAGGACACAGCGATGGTCTCCGAGGCGTTCTGAAGGTCAAGGAGGGGCGCCACACGGGGCCAGAGGCCCTGGGGGGGTCGGAGCCACTGTGCTGCTCTGTTAGTGAGCGGCTAACAGGTCCCAAGGTGACAATCAGCATTAAGATGCAGCCTCTGCGCTCAGATTCGTGCAGATTCATGCACCGTGAATCTGAGTAAAAATCGCATTTATAAATTCCCACTTAACACGCTGCGATTGTGAATCACGTAATTTGCACTGACTTAAAAAGGGCAACCTGGCAATGGGAGGGGGCGGCATGTTACAGCGTGTTCAGTTCACACATCCCGCTCACCGACAGCAGTGGAATGTTCACGTCTTTATGTGAGATTCGCTCCTATTTCAGAACTGGGAAAATACGAATATAGAAAAAAGTTCCAGATTTCCCCAAGGTTGGCTCTCTCGCCCCCTCTGTGTCTTCGCCCATCACTCTATTTAAAGCTACAACCCATGTCCTCACCGCACCTAGGCCTCCGTGTTCCTCTGTTTACTTCCCTCCTGTATTTGTCACCTCCTGTTACCACAGTCTACTTATTTATTTCATTTTGGTCTCCGAATGCACATCCCAGGACAATAGGATTACTTTGTGAGTTTTGTCACAGGTGTTAGGACAGCGCCTGACGTATTGTAGGCATGCCGATGTTTGTTGAATGACTTAGTGACCAAGTGATGAATGAATAAGGCCCCAAAGGCCCTTCTGGCGCCCATAACCTCGTCTCGAACACACAGAGAAGAAGTGGCTTTGGACTGGGTGCCTTCAGGACTCCAGTATTTGATCTTTTCTCCACGCTTCCCATCAGAAGGGCAGGAAGCCCCCTGGAAAGTCACAGCTGTCGGGGGAGTCCTGCTGACTGGCTCCCAGGGAAGCTTCAGATCCGGAATGCCGGGTTCCACCCAGTCCACCTATGGCCTCTGTCCACAGCCTCATCCACGAGGGCTCCTTTCATGGGGACAGCTTGCATGCCAGCAAACAAATCACCTGGTACCTGCAGCGTGGGACCCCTCCCCCCAGCCCCATGGAGGACCAGGGCCGCAGACACTCTGAGCACACACTGGACCTGAGGCTGTGGGAAATCTGAACTCACGCCCACGGAACTATCAGCTGAAATCCTTTGAAATATTCTTGTATTTTGTGTTGGGATTACTTTGGGATCACAGGGCCCCCTTCACTGAATCAAGCACTTCGTGTTGTGTGCCCAGCTTTGATGGTGGGCCGTGGAGAAAAAGCTAGGAAAAGTGCGGTTCAGATCTGAGGTCACTGATGATATGCATGTGCCGTCTGCACCCATGTGGTCCCTCCTCTGTGTGCATGTGTGTGTGTGTGTGTGTGTGTGTGTGTGTGTGTGTGTCTATGTCTGTGTGTCTGTGTGTGTGTCCTAGCACTAGTCTGTGTCTTCAGATGAACCGAATGCATTTCATTCACAGTAAGAACCCTGCAGCTCAGCTGGTCTGCCCTTGAGCTTTAGATGCCAGGAGACTCGAGCTGGTTACTGCTCTTTTTCCTCCAAACCAGCTTCTTTCTTTTATGTTTGCTATTCCTTTCTGCAGCATGACTAACTTTGCAAAGACACCCGAGTCGGGTATGATGAGTGATTCCCAAGTCACTGGACCCCCGTCCTTTGTGCATGCACTCGAACTCCGGCCGCCCGCCCCAGACCCCGGCAGCTCCGCCCCAGCACCTGTCCTGGCAGGGACACCACGCGAAACAGGCCCAGACGGAACTCACTTGTGTGGCCTGGCTGCCCAGGGGGGCCGGGAGGGCCAGGGGGGCCCGGGAGCCCATCTCTTCCACCTGGTCCGGGCAACGACACGCCTGGAAAACCCTGGTCACCTTTCTGTCCTCTTTCACCGGGGAAGCCGGGGGCGCCAGGCTGGCCCGGTATCGGGAAGCCTGAAACCAGAACAGAACCTCAGGGAGGCAAGCACAGCACATGGTCACAGTAAAATGACCAGGACACCAGAGCCCCTCAAGACAAGGGAAAAACTGTGTCGGCTTCTTACCCCTAAATGCTGACGGTCAAACGTTCCCTACAAATTAACTTCAAGGCGAAGGAACGCGTTATGTCGACAGTAACATCTGTGACTGCCCTTCAGTGCAAATAGCGTTCCCAGCGTAAGGAAGAAATGGCTATTCTGCTTAGAGAGTGAAGGCATCGAAACAGTGGTTAAACAAAGAAGTGGGCAGGAGGGAGAGGGGGTGGGAACCGAGCAGAACCAGCTGGGACGGAGAGACCAGGACAAGGAAGGCGACCCTGCGAAAGAGCCCGAGGTGGAGGCAGCAGCCAGGTCCGAGCAGGGAAGTCGAGTTCCGCCACTGTGAGTGTTGAGGGGATGGGCTGGAAGGGCCCCGTGACAGCTGAGGAGGGCTGGGACCTAGTGCCCGGGCAGGACGGCTCAGGAGGCTGCGGGTAAAGACGCTTTCCCTCTGGAGAGCAGAGAGGTGGCACCTTGTCCCAGCATCCAGCCCGGGAGGAGTGAGCGTGTGAAAACAGAGGGGTGGTGGAGGAGTGATGCGGGGAGCGCTGGCGAGGATGCAGGGCAGAGCGGAGGAGGGCAAGGAGCTCTGGGGAGGACGGCCAGATCCCCAAAACCCAAAGGCTCACTTGAGTCCCAGGTGAGAAAGTTGTAAGTCGCTGAGCCCGCGAGTGCAACACATTAAAGACAGAAGGATGGAGGCTGTCTGCGTGGACTGCCCTAGCGAGAGGGGGACAGAGGTTGAAGGATGACTCACAGCGGGGGGCGGGGGGGGGCGGGCAGAGGACGCACAACCTGAGGGCCGGCTCTGCAATCAGCGGGGTGGGGGCTGCACTGAGAGCAGACAAGGCCAGAGCGACTTCAAAGGAAGCTTTTGAAATGATGGCTTAAGATCCTTGTGGGGGCAGATAAGTCGTCTTAGAAAGTAGTTACGGTAAATGCTCAGGGGAGACATGAAGTGACGCATCCACCAGGACAGCTGGAAGGCACAGCAGTCTTCATGACCAAGGAGAAGAAAGTGGTTGAAAAGGGGAAAAAGGGGGGATTTTAGGGCAGGTGCCAAGCTCTCGCAGAAAGCAGTAACAGCGGGGCCAGGGAGGCCAGCCTTGAGCCACTGCTGCCGTGAATCCCAGACGGTGGGGCTGGGGCTGGGGGTGCTGTCTGTTCCAGCAAAAATAAAAGATGGGGCTCCGGGCGAACTTAAAACTTAGGAACTCTCAGGAAGGCAAAAAATAAACTTTAAGAAACAAAAAATTCAGGTAAGGCTCATCCGGCTGTGGTGTCAATTTCAGGGCCCAGGAGCGGTTCAGCCCGGCGTTCATCACCGCTGCTCTGGGGGTGGGGGACACGCGCCCGCGTTCCTGCAGGCACTTGTGCACACAGAGAGGGCAGCTCCCAGCCTCTGGAGCACACAGTCCGCTGGGAACGCAAAACCAGCACAGAACAGCTACAGACTAAGTATGCGCTCAGGGACGCAGGAGTCCACGGAGAAGCAAGATTAGAGTTTGATCAGATTAGTTAGAAGACGTTGCAGCCTCGAGTCTGGTCTCAAGCTGAGAACCAAAGGCATTCCAGGCAGCCGGCAAGTCGGCAAGGGTGCTGGGTGGGGGTGGGGTGGGGGGGTGAGAATCTTTGGAAAGACCAGGCCGAACCCCTGAGGGCAGCGCGAAAGGCGGGGGTTAGATCAGAGCCAGGGAGAGAGGGTGGAACTCGATGAGAGACAGAAGTCGCCCCTGTGCAATAGAGTGACACACAGGTGTGTAACTGTGTTAGCCTGTAACTTACAAAATAAACCCTGTCCCAGGAACACACCTCGCTTTCAGAACTAGGAAATGTGCAACAAAACTGCTAGGAAATATCTAACTAACACACAGGAGAAACGTGTTTAGAAAATAAATCACTGAGAAGTCGTACAAATCTTCCAAAATCAGTGAGGGATGCTCACCTGGAGGGCCTGGCTGGCCTTGTAGTCCTGGGAAACCTACAAGGAGGGAGACAGGGTCAGACTGAGCTGCTGCACTCGTGGTTCAGGCTGTGAATTTCTGTGCTCAGGGAGCTGGGGTCCCGCGGACAGGGAGCGCTGAAGGAAGGGAGACACAGCGCCCTGACGCTGCGGAGATGCGGGGAGGGGGACGGGCTGCCGGAAACACAGCGTGACTGCAAAAGACGGCCTTGAACAGGACTCAGTCACCACATGGGCCTGCATGGTGCGCAGGTGTTATCCAAGTACAGGTCCAAGATGGAGAAAAGAAAGGACGAGAGGAAAGACTGGGAGGAAGGAGGAGCGGGAGGGGAAGAAAGAAGAAAGGACCTCACCTTTGGGACCAGGCACTCCTCTCAGCCCCGGAGCCCCTGGGTACCCTCGCTCTCCTTTCTCTCCCAAGGGTCCTGTGCCGATAACCTGAACGACAGAAGAAATCAGATCTTTGCATGGCCTGGCAGCAGCTGGGTTGTATATCAGAGCGGCACACACTAAGAAACAAGCACATTTTTTTATTATTTCAAGACACGGGAAAGTAAAGAAGAGGTGGTGGGAGGGGGAGGGGAGAGCGTGGGAGGGGAGGGGGGAGGTTTGAAAACGTTTAAATGGATTTTCAGTAACTCCCTCCTTGCAGAGAACTTTGCCAGGCAGTTCTGCTCCCTTTTGTAATAACTGGCCTGGTGGGAGCTTTACCAATGAAATCAAGTGAGAAAAACACTAATTCTGAGGTTTAGGTTTGAAAATTCTACCCACTCACACAAGCGAGAAGAATATTCTTCTTTAAGGAGCATTATCAGAACAACGCCAGAAGTTTCCTCAGGCAAAATGTAAAAGGGACACTCAAATTTTTCTTTTTTTTTAATGGTCAAAAGTGAGGCTTCCTTAAGGTCTTAGGAACACGGGGCGGGAAGAACGCACTGGGGGCCTCATTAAAAGGGGGTGGACCAGTGCACCCCAATTCTGCATCACTGAACTGTCAGGGATGAGGACAACGGTAAGTATTGCGGGTTATCCTGAAAATATAATCCCTCTGTAGCAGTTACATTATGGGCATCATTACAGTCTGCTGATGAGGTTAAGGTGAGGAAACCTGGTTATTCAAAGGCTGCTGCCGGCTCGCAAACCCGGGGGGTGCGATCATCCACCGGTGATGTGTCAGAGCATCAGCAGGCTCCACAATACCTGAGCCAGTAGCCCTCTTCCTGGAAACGCGGCCTGGGGAGTTATTCACACCCCCACTTAACACACACACACACACACACACCCCGGCAGGTGCAAACATCCACCACCACATCCTAGCAGCAAACGAGAGGAGGTAACACTTTCATTGTTTCAGAAAGGACTTGGGGCTACACCTGAAACGAACATTGTGAAGCAACTACACCTCAGTAAAAAAAAATAAATAAATAAAGACTTGGGCAAAATGGCTAAAACAATTACAGCACGGCGCAGACACGACCCTGAGACTGATCGTTTGAAGATAACTTGAAAACGTGAAGAAAGTTCATTTTTTAAAAGGAAAAATGTTACATACACTGGGTTGGAAGCACATAAAACTATGCGTACGGATAGGAGTACATTCTTTGCAAAAAATAAAAACCGCTTTGCTCAGAGAGCCCAATCGGGGATGATCCGTTTCTCTGATCAGCGTTTCCCTGAATGGACCACTTTTTTCTAAGTTTCAAAATGGGTTGCCATTATTCACATCCATGTGCAATTCTCTTCATTTTAGTGATCAAAGACATGGAAATTATTCACAAGTAAAGACCAAATGCCACAAGATACAGAATATAAATGATCAGTTCACATTATGTGCACCCCTGACATAAAGACGTGATTCTAGGAGTCTAGGGGCTGCGTCTGGCCCAGGGGACCGGTCAGCCCGCCTCTCTCCCTCTTTTTCAAAGGCTCTCACAGACACCAAACGTCACTGTTACTCACAATTCCAGGTGGGCCTGGGGGGCCTGCTTCACCTTTGTCTCCCTACAAAAGAAAAATAAATTTACTTGTATTTTTTAACTCTAAAGATTGCCTTGCAGAAAGCAGGGCTGAATTTTTTTCTAGAAAAACAGAGACTGTGCCCACAGTACATGAATATTATTGTCCTCGCCTTAAAATCTCTCACTGTGATTAGTCTGCCACCATTACAGCCACAATCAACACACTGCCCTGCACGCTGGGTCCACGTGACACATGGAGATAGATTCCTACAAAGCATACACGGGACGCCAATTTTCACACTGCAGAAAAGCCCACGATACTCGGTCTGCTGACTGCACGCGGTTTCTCAATGAAGTGAAAAATGAATAAAGTGGTGTGAAAACTTACAGTGTCTAAATACGTCGCTTAAAGATACCGTTTTACTTGAGGATTTTAGGTGCAAGGTTGTCTAGATCTGCCCTGGAAGTCACAAGAAAAGGAAACTTCCTTCTCCTTAAAATTCAGCATGACTTGAAAACACTGGGTGGATAAATTCTGATCACTTGGAGGCTACATTTAACCCATATTAGTTGAAAAACTCAAAGAAATTAATCCTTTCCTGTCTGATGTTCTTATGCAAGTATCGTAATAACACTTTTAAAAGTCCTAAGACACGCACGTCATTTCGCAGACACACATTTTCTCCTCTAAGCTAAGGCTTTAAACTCAGGCATTAAAGCAGAACTGGATGTTTTGAGTTTTCTCATGTGAACGCAAGGAGAGACTTCAGAAGTATCTATGGCACTTGAAAACCCTCTCAGCCCACGTATTCTAAACATCTGTGTCTTTCACAGTCTGCAAGGCTTCACAGCCTCAGGAAGCGACCTCGCCCTTTGTCACGGGCTTTGATAAGCAGATCCCGAGGTCCTCTCCCTACTTTACCAGCCATTCCAAAATCACTCCTTATTTAGTGCAGATTTGTATTACCCAGTCTTGTGATGAAAAGAGGAGAATAAATCAACATGGAGTTTTTTCTGCCTGTCAGATTGGCAAACACTTTTTTAAGTTTGATAACAAGCAATTGCCAAGCGAAAGGGTCCCAGGCTGATGGAAGTGCTTTTGGGGGGGGGGGGGCAATCTGATGGCATATGGCAAATCCTCCCCCTCAAAAAAAGAGTCTAAACCTTGACCACAAAATAACACTTTTTAGGAATTTATGATGGGAAAATGAGCAGATATGTGGACAAAGATACTTCTAAATCAGAAAATTGTGGAAATGACCTGAATACCACGCAATAAAAGGCATGGATGTCACACGTGCTGGCGCACAACTGCACTTACAGACGCTGACATACACCCTCCTTACGTCATTAAGGGAAAAAGCATCTTTTTTAAAAGCTCATGTACATGTGTGCATGTGGGACAATTATTAACTGACCATTCCTGAGTGGGGAACAAAAAATTACAAAAGCTTTCTTTTCTCTTTCTGCATTTTCTTTGTTTCATAATCAGGGGAAATTAATCTACCACCAAAAAACATAAAAACTTGACTGAGTGGAACATTTTATATTTTTATCTGTAAAAATTTAAGCACACAAATAGAACCACTAAATTGTATCTTCCCTCACATGGAGCATAAATCATTTTTACTCTTTGAGTGCACAGTCCTTTATTCCAGGGAAAACTTCCAGACTGAACTACAAAATGAAGGCAAAAACTCAAAACAGGGTCACTGTTTACCTTTAAACCCTCTCGGCCTGGGAGTCCTGGGTAGCCTGAATCGCCTGGAAATCCCTGAAACAGAAAAGGAGGTGACAACTGTCAGCGAGGGAGGGCGACAGCTTGCCTTGAAAAAAATCACAGAGAAGTACTTACTGGGCTCCCTTTTTCTCCCTTTTCACCGTCTTTTCCCGGCTTTCCCTGGACAATAAAGGTGCAAACATTAGGAGTACCAGGGCTCTGATCCAACACAAGTCTCTATGTCATATGAAACCCCTGGGCGAGCTGGCCACGCCGCAGTGATCAGTCATGGAGGCTATATTACATAACCCTGAACAGAAGAGGACTTTGCAGTTTTTAAAAAGTGGAGGCTGATGAGCTCCAGATCTTCTCAGATGCCGATCACATCCGGAAGCAGAGCCAGCACCACGGGAGCTTTCCTATCGGCAGCTGAGTACTGGGTGGCTGACACACCGCTGATTCACTTAGATGGAGGGTCATTTCAGGGTAGGAACCAGGAACAGCCCAGCCACCAGAAGTGGGGGGAGGGGGACGGTCTCTGTCACTGAAGGACGTGGGGCATGGGAAACGCCTGGGCTCTGGGTGGTGCTCCCAGCAGGCTGGGGAGGCAGCGACCAAGGGTGCCCAGCGCTCTGAGCAGAGGGACAGGTGGCCCTCAGGGAGCGGCCGGCAGGGAGCACTGTCTCGGGGGTGGTCTGCTTAACAAGGGCCTCATCCCGGGAGGGAGGTCTCCCTGATGGTGACCGTCTTAGTCCGGCTCGAGGGCTTCAGGAAGGCCCTTCGGCGGGGAGAGACCCCACAAGCCCCGCCCCTCTGCTTACACGAGCCCGTGAGCCTAGAAACGCACGAGAAATGACTTCCCCATCCGAGTGAGTGGACTTCGGGAAAGACTTACTCGGGGCCCTGGTTTCCCGGGTTCGCCTTTCTCTCCGACCCCTGGCATGCCCTTGAAGACAAGAGGAGAAAGTTAGATTCATTCGTATAGTTAAGGGAAATATTAAGTAAATGCTGCATTTGAAGATGAAATAAGCTTGTAACTTAAATCCCATATGTTAAGGGCTTTCACACAAAAGAATTATCATCAGCAAGACTCTAGTTCTTACCTGAAATCCAGGTTCACCTTTTTGACCCTAAAATAATTTTTAAAAGAGAGAAAGGTTAGTTCTGTCTAGTGGCCAGATCCATTTTTACAGGCTACACCGAACGTGTCAAATAAGAAAAAAAAAAATCTTTTCCTGATGTATTGACCCAGAAAGTCAGGTTGGTCTGCAGCACTCACTTCCTGCCACTGACGGGGTTACGGACGCAAGACGGGGCGGAGTGAACACAGCTGGTTCCAGCAGCGGGAACCTCGGCCAAACCCCGCTGCCTCCCTCCTGCCGCCCCAGCCCACCCACCCTCGACGTGGCGCAGTTAAGCAGCCCTCACGTAGGACAAGCCTCAGACCGGTCTCGCTCCAGCCCAGTTCCAGCTACCTCTGCTGTCAAGATGCTGACACTTCAGGGATCGCCTACAAACCTGATTTCCAGGTCAGGGTGAATGTAACTGGCGAAACTGAATTTTGACCCAGTTTCTCTTTATCCCTTGGAATTCGCCCCAAACTGGAAAGCCAGCATCATGGGGCAGAGCAGCTCATACCTTCTCTCCTCTGGTGGCGAAGTCTCCCTTCTCTTTCATCTGAGCTTGTCCCGGCACGCCGGGGGGCCCACTGACCCCTTGCTCACCCTGTTGATGCAAAAATTGGGAATTTTGAGGCATAAACATAGTTACACAGAGAAGAAAATGCCAAGGGGGAAAGTCTAAAATAGAACATCTGTTTTTAAAACCTGACCATTCTCTGTTCTAGCCTGTCTGTGCCTCAGCAGAAAATCATCTGTAGGAAGATGGTACCCTAGGTGCACAAAGCCAGGAGGGGGCTCTGAGCATTCAGGGGTCCGGGCAGCCGCTACGTCCAGGACAACAGCGCCTGAGCACCTGCAGGACACACGGCCGTGCACACATCTGTGCAGACCGTGCAAAGAGACATGCGGCGCATATACACACGCTGGCACACGCGTGCCGGCCTGGCACATTGCATGACACGGAGGAAGGGCACCCAGGCTGCCTGTGGAGACGGGAGGAGAGGAGGTCACTGCAGGTAAGCCAGAAACAAGAGGAGCGCCAGAAATTTCTTCCTCAGGCTCCCAGTGGCCGGCACGACCGGAAGCACGGGGATCCCAGCTATCACACGGGGACTGAGGTTCAGAAAATCCACCTGCATGGATGCAACTGCAGAGTCACTCTCCTGGGCTGAGATCTGGAGCGGGACGAGGAGGCCGCCGGTGAGTCAGGTCTGCCCTGGCCTCCCCGGCACCAGGCCACCGTCCACACCGGCTTGAACACAGATACAGACCCTGGGCTCTGCAGCCGGCGCCGCCGCAGTCCCAAGACTCTCCACCTGGCGAGTAGCACCCATCTCATTGGGCGGGTCCAGGGACAGCGGCGGAGAGACCACCAGGGAGCAGGGACCCAGCGTCGGCCTCTCTTTCTCCCAGGATGAGGTCTGTGCATCCCTGCCTCTGAGGCTGTCTCCTCCCAACTCCGGCAGGATGGGCTGTCTTTGCAGGGTTTAACATAGTTACGCTACTAACAGCCAAGTCCTAAATCTGATCTTTTTATAATAATCTAGGTTCAGCTTTGTCACTGCCTGGGAACATTCTGACTGGACGTTACGTACAGAGAGCTGGAATTAACAGCCTCACTGCATCTGCTGGTCGGACCCCACACTGTTATCCCAGTGAATTCTAGCCGGGTTTTTGAGAAAAGCAGCAGCAAATGCAAGAACATGCAGAAAAGCGTAACCATGGGTCAAGGGTCCAGAGTAGGTTCAGGGACAGGAGCCCCAGCGCGCTCGGAGCTGGGGGTTAAGCCTGAAAACTCTCCAGCGCGAGGAGCACTCACCTTGTCACCTTTTGGCCCTTGGAAACTCAAGCCCATTTGCCCCTGTTGATTAAAGAATAAGCTTCCATTACTAGAGTTGTCTACTTTGTCCAAAATCATCTCACAAACATGACATAAAATGTGGTAAGATAGGGTGTTTAAGGCAGCAACTCTGTCCCACAATGACCATCATGTTTTCAAGAGAGTTGTGATCACGTTGTATTCGATGTCTATTTTAAAAGTTTCTTTTAGATATTATTGAAAAAGAACCCTTTTAAAAACCATTTTTAAGAAATAAATGAAGGTTTTTAAACTCTGGCTTTAGAAAACTAAGGAAAAGATCAACGATTTCAAAATAATGGCTAAGGGATGGATGGAAGGAGACAGATCGGCAGACGGACAGATTAACAGGTAAGACAGACAGGTCCAGCAACTGATGGATAGGCAGGCAGGTGAACGGACAGGTGTTAAATATAGAGACATAAACATAAACATAAATTTTCCAAAGCTTTTTAAAGAGACATACAGAATGAGTTGTAACAATTTCATGGCAGTCTTGTATTTGCACCAAAGAAAGACAAACAAAAAAGTAAACCTTTACCTTTTCACCTGGAGGGCCGGGAGGGCCTGGGGGACCCTGGGGGAGAGAGCATTTTTATTAAACACGACTCACCGCTCTGGGAAGCTTTAAACACGTCCTTGGACTGAAGGTGTCTTCACACCTCATGATTAACGTGATCATTTATTGGTTCAATATTAAAACATTTTTTCCCTGTGCTACAGAACTGTTCAGCTTTGAATGTAACCAGAAATTAGTCCAGGAAAATAATTAACAGGGATGGAAATCCCTCAAAATCGCAGGGTGGCCCTATGGAACCCACTGACCTGAGCACATGCTGGGCCCTCAGACAGTGGACGGAATCACCAGCCCAGCCCTCTCCAAGTCCTAGTTTCCAGCGTGGGACCCATGTTTGCCCACTTTGGAAACCGCTGTTTATCGACTAAAGTTAAACGAATGCTTCAAGCAAGTAGACGCATGAAGTCAAAAAGCTTCCTGAGTTGGCAACAACATTTCAGAATGCTTTTTTAATAATCACGGAAAAGGAAAAACTAGTCATCTTTCCACACAAAAATGAGTCCATTTATTTACAAGAGTATAAAAGAGGTGACACGTGCAGGAATGGATGGAGGAATTGCGGGAGTTGACCCAAAAAAAGGAAATTTAAAAGACAAATAACGAGGTTCTCCTGTAGAGCACAGGGAACTAAATTCAACACCTTGTAACAATCTATAATGAGAAAGAACGTCTGTCTAACTGCATCACCAAGCTGTGAAACCTCACACAACACTGTGAGTCAGCCAGCCTTCAACAAAACAACAGCAACACGCGGAGGGGAGCAGCTCAGTGGCAGAACACGTGCTTAGCACGCACGAGGCCCTGGGTTCAACCCCCAGCAGCTCCATTAAAAATAAATAAATAAACTTAAGAATGATTTGCTTATTAATTTAAATAAATAATGAAATAAAGTAAATAAAAAGATAAGCCTGAAAAGCTCTCCACGGCTCCCAGGCAGGCTTGAGTGAGGACAGCCAACCCAGGTGCGTGACTCACGCCAAGGAAACGTGGCCCTGGACAGATGAGCCCAGTTAACATTAACTCCCTTGAGCTCCCAAAAATGTGTGAGTGGGAGGGGCTGACGCCGTCTTCCTATGGACAATTATCACTGGTGACGGAGGCTGGTGTCAGAGCAGAGCCTCCGGGAGGTTTCTCGTCTTCATACAAAGACAACATAGCATCCCGGCCGCCAGCCTGGCCCCACGGCCCACAGCAGAGCAGGCCCCCGGGTGGCTGTGTTTCCTACACGAGGGTCCAGGGCAGAGCCCACCTGTCCACCTCCGAACCCGCCTCCTCGGGCCACGGATACCGCCGGCACCCACGCGGCCCTCCGGTAATCACCATGCCGTCCGTGTGGGACGCCTTGGCACGTGGTACCAGTGTGAGTCCCCCCCCGCTCTGGGAAGATGTAGGCCGTGAGCACCGGTCACACACTCCCTAAGAAGGAAGCTCATTCTCGAATCCAAATTAAGGAGATCATTAAGAGAGGGCGAAGTTCCCGTCCCATTTTACATCTTTCACACCTCAACACAGTTGTTCTCTGAACGACTGGCCACAGAGAGATGTCCCCCCTAAACTTACGGGAGGGCCCGTGAATCCCGGAGGGCCGACGGGGCCTTGCAGCCCTGGCAGTCCTGGTGAGCCCTGTAATTCGCCAAGAAAGAAAAGAATTAAAACGCAAACTGGGAGGAGACTCGGCATGTGCTTCGAGTTACTTAGCAACTGCGTACCGGCGCTCCGGGGGGTCCAGGGAACCCTCTTTCGCCTTTCAGCAGGGTCCCAGGTACATGGCCGAGGATTTCACCGGGGTCCCCCTGTGGGGTGGAAAAACAGGAGAGAGTCACAAATACTGGTATTTAAGGAAAGAAACTGAAAACCTCAGGAGTAACAGGCTGACGGCCTTAAGAGAAAAAGTACTGATTCCTGTGAAGAAGGGAGGCCTGCCTACGGACGGCCCCCGAGCTGGACCACCGCTCTTGCCTGGTCCCCAGCTGGCATCCCTGCCCCGCGGACTGTGGGCTTGCCAACCCCGACAAGCACGCCACTTCTGAAAATAAGGATTTATTTTATCTCAGTATACTTAAAATATATTTGAATTACTTCTCCCTTCCCCCCTGCTGCTGTGTAAGTGTGTGGCATACACGTGACATGCACGGACTACACACACGCACGCTGCGGGCCCACGTCCCTGCACAGCCCTGCTGACAGCACTGCCCACGGCTCTGGCAGAGGAGCATCGTGGACTCACATCTGCTTGTATTTACCATCACCCCATGCTCCCTTTCACCGCCTATTTCCTACCTAAGAAACTGTACATAGCACTGAAAGTATAGGACTGAATTCTCTTTCAGTGCCGCAGACACGTAAATATGTACACAGGCAATCGATCAACCAAAGTGGTTTGCAGTGCATTTATTTTTACGGCGTCTGTTTTAAACAGACTCTTGTAATGAATACAGTAACATAAAACGCGTACCTTCATTCCTGGTAACCCCGGTGGTCCCTAGGAAAGAAAAAGCTGGTATTAGTTTCCTTTTTCTCAAAACATCATTAGCATTAAGACATAAATGCAAATAAAAAAAAAACAAGGAAAGGTAATAAAATGAGAAAAGAGAAATTATGACCAAAGGAAGAAATTCTTAACTTGACAACCCTATACTCACGGGATTTCCAGCGAATCCAGGCAAACCCGGAGGCCCAACAGGCCCTCTGTCACCCTGAGGGGGACAGCAAACAGTCACTCTCAAGGGCGAACAAGGCAACAGGAAGTCACCCCAGATGCCCCCATCACCCCAGACACCCCCATCGGTCTCTCTACCCTGCTCTTCAGGGAGGCTTCATTTGTTGGTTAAAACCATTTTCTCAAAATTGTCACAAGCTACATGGCTCAGTGCTGCTTACAATGCAGGAATATAGTTGAGAATATAATTAACAAGGACAAGAATAATACAAGAATACAGATAATTCTCTTATTTGCTTTAGTAATAGATTACGGGTAAGAAATTTAGGGTTTCAAGCAATTTTAGGGTAAAAGTCTACAAAATGGAAAGGCACAGTGATGTCTTTCCTGAGCATTAAATGTGGGAAGACTGTGTTTCCTCAACAAATAAAGGTGTAAGGCATGTAACTGCAGCTGCGGCAACTAAAACTCTGTTCACAGCACGACTCCGCCCGACTTCTGCGTGCGCAAAGTGAGGCAGACATGCATCAGGCGGGGAGGGTCCCGGCTCTAAATTTACCTTCGTCCCGTTGCATCCTGGGATACCTGGGGGACCCGGGGGACCATCTTGGCCAGGAATACCCTGCAATTAACAAAGTGAAGGGGTAACCAAAACAGAAAGTCACCTGATGGACGGGGCCAGCACTCTCATCAAATGTCTCAGAAAGGAAGCAGGTGCGTTTTATATACATACAGGAAGTCCTGGGTTTCCAGGGTAACCAGATGCTCCTGGGGGTCCCTGCAGGGATGGAGATGAGAGAGTTTTCATTGGTCATTGGAGAACCTCATTTACTCCAGCTGATCCACCTGGCTAAGGGTGCCAGACCCTAACCTTTGGCATCCTGAACATCTACTCTAAACAGACAGGGCGTTCGGCAGGGGAGGGTCCGAGAGCCCAGCCCAGGGAGGCAGATGGTCTCGAGTTTCCACAGCGAATCTACACCAAAAGCTGATGATTAATCACTTCTAAAATCAAGGCTGCACACCCACAAAATAGCTCTGCCCTCATTTCATCCTTTGTAATTTTCAGATGATTGATGGATATAAAGACAATTCACATTAAAATTTCCAGCAGTTGGGGAGGGGAGTGCATGGCATAAGTCAGTTCACTGGGAGAAGAGACTCCAAGTTATTTCTGGCTGAAATTCGCATCTTCTCCACCCCAGACAGTTACGAGGTTATCCCCTGTCTTCTGCCCTAAGGACCCAGGAGCGCAGGTCACTGGGTACACTTCCCTTTCAACTAAGTAACAATGATAGGTTTAAAACGTTTACATTTCCCAGTGTCTCCCCCTTTTTCTACTTTCAAAGTCTGCATTCTTGGAATGGGAGAAAACACGAGCGAAGAGGACAAGGAGGCAGCGGCCCAGGATGTGGGCTCCGTGCTCCTTGGGTCTGAGTCCCCAGGGAGGGGCAGCCCGAGGGGGCGGCAGAGGGGAAAGAGGTGGGGCGGGGGTCGTCTGGGGGGAGGGAGAGGAGCCCTCGCAGGGAAGCACCGCTGTGTGAGCGGCGACCACCATGCTCGGCACCAGCGTGATGACAACTGTACTCACTCTTGTCCCTTTCGTCCCTGGCAGTCCTGGTTCTCCGGTGTCACCCTGGAGCAAACAGAAATGCCGTCATGACCACGCGTCACAAGAACACAGGCCATCTGGAGTCCACCCCCCCGCACTCATGACAGCCAAGCTCACCTTTTGTCCTGGTGGTCCCTGCGGCCCCTCGGGTCCCTGCATCCCCGGAAACCCGATGACACCTTGTAAACCCGGGAGGCCTCTTTCTCCCTGCGGAGGAGGAAGGACCCAATCAGACCAAGGGCGGGTGGGAGGAAACAGAGGAAGGAGATCAGACACCAGCCTCTCTCAGCATCGTCCAGCATCAAGCCCACCGCGGGCGTCTGAGAAAGATGCCGTCAGCTGCGCCCCCCTCTCAGCAGACGCTTCTCTGCCGTCTGCGAGCTCCTCCAGGGCCGCAGTGTTCACGTGAGATGCCTGGCCCTGTGCTTTTTGCATTTTCTAAATGCTAAACAATTTGTTGAGTACATAAAATAAAGGATTCCCTTCACAGAGTTGTTTCTAGCCTCATTTGACCAGTGGCACCTCCTTGTTGTCAGCAGACAGAGCGCCGGGGTTTTGTGAGGGGACGGGAGCCCAGCCCGCCCTCCGGGGGCGCCGAGGCGTGGCTCCCCGCGGCAGCAGCGGCACAGGTGCCGAGACACCCTGTGCGGTCAGCAGCCTGAAGACAGGCTTCCACGAGCACCTCCAGGAAGTGTTTTGTTTTTTTGTTTTCTGTTTGCAAAGGTGGAATCAAGGTTTCATTATGGTCTCTGCACTTGTGGAGCAAGACGAAACAGACTTTATTTTTGAAAGGATGACTGTTATTCAGGGCACACACGTGACTGTAATTCAGAAACCCTGGGATTCCGAGCCGGAAGCCGGCCCTTGAAGGGTGGAGGCAAACTGCAGGCATGAAGAGAAGAGAGAAGGCCACTGAGGCAGGATGACGGTGAGCACATGGTGACAAGGACGGAGAAGCTAACCAGGAGAAGTACGGGGACAACGACACGGAGAAATGAGGCGTTACTGTTTGCTCCTGGAAATGCGGTTCCCTCCGCGGGCGCCGGCGGGCTGTGGCCCGGTGAGCGATGCTGGAGGAAGACGGCTGTACTGAGCTGCCAACAGGGAAAGGCTCATAAGCTTCACAAGAACCCAGGAAAACCCACTTTCTCCGCCGTGTGTGGACTTCAATATAATCTCACAACACAAAACTGGGAAGATGTGGTAACCATCTTTCACTGATTTTAAAAAGCAGAAGGCACTTTGGAGCTTTTGGGACACAGGCAGGAGGGGGGTGTTCCCCAGCGCCCCAAACGTTCCTCGCGGCTCGTCAACCCGAAGCCCAAGTGAGCCGGCAAGCGACAGGCTCCGTAATACAAACATTCACCCCCCAGACGGCACGGACCCTGGAGTGACTGAAAGCTTTTCAACCTTGCACACAGGACCCAGCACAAAAACTCCCAGGGTCGTTTTCTGAAATGCAGAAGTGTGGTTCTGAACTTGGACTCCGACCACTGGGCCTCCATGGAGCGCGGGCGTCACGGCAAGAGCCGGGAGGCCAGAAACAGCGTGTGGGCGAATCTGGAAACTTTCAAACCCGAGGAGACCATCAAATACTAACCGGAGTAAAGGAAATTGAGCCCTGCAGTTTGCCCCCACCCCCCCGGACCAGCCGCACTCGGGGACCACCAGCAGAAGCCTGCTGGCACCTCCCCCAGTGCCCGGCCCAGGCCCCGACGCGGCACCGGCCCGCCTCCCCGAGGCCTGCGCTACCTGGGGAAGGAGCACATTCTCAGACCAAGACCCGGTCACCTGTAAAGCTCCTTAAATACATTCCTTCTTAACCAAAGACAACATCAGGTCCAACCGCACAGAAGACGAGCCAGGGACGGGCTGACACCCTACCACCTCCTCCCTTCATTCCAGTGTGGGCAAATTCTCCCCAGATCAGAACAGGGCTGAGCTGCAAAGAGCCGGCTGAAACATAACTGAGCACTGAACTGGGTCTCCTCAGACAACCTGCGACGGGAAGGAAGCGTGGCAGGCGCGTAGCCGACAGGCCCTCGCGTGCATTTGGTGCTGTATTTTCAGTCCCGCGTTAGCACCGGCACGGTCACTATGAGGCCCCGTGCAGATAAGATTTTATAATTCTTATTCTAATCGTGGAATGCATGGAGGCCCAGAGCCAGATTAGCTGATTTCTACCAGTTTCTCACTGAGTCAGCACCAAAGCCAAAAATAGAAATGAGGTCAGCCTCCACACAGCCTGTGTTTTTTCTAGGTCACTAGAGCAAGCCGGTTCCCAGCAAATCTCCAACGATTCACCGCCATCAAGTTAGCCCCTTTTATGTCCAATTCACAGATGGAGAAATTAGGGTTCCGGTGCCTTCCTGACGTGTCACATGTCACTGGGTGACCCCGCGGGCTCCTGGGAGCCGAATTCCGAAATCTGAATTCCCGGTCCGTGGTTTCACCACAAGACCACATTCTTTCCCAAATGTCACCGGAACACGTAAGCGATCCCCATATCCCAAGAGTTTTGAAATTAAGGAGCCAGAGAGGAAGTGACTCCTCCGTGAACACCGCTTTGCCATCTCACAGTTTTTTATTTTAACTTTCCTAATCTTTTGTTCAAACAAAAAGGCAAATGAATAATCTAACATCCCATACCCTGTCCAAGACTATTCTGGGCACCAGAGCAAACGGACAGGATAAGCATTCAAACAGCCACACAATCAGCTGGCAAGCAGCACACGCTGGACAGGGGCCAGACTGTGCCTCCGAGCTTCCGGCAGATCTCCACGAAGGTGATGGGACGAAGGAAGAGCTGCACCAGTCGTGCAATGGTCATCCGTTCCAGTCCCTCCCAAGCCAGACTCTGCCGCCCCCAGAGCAATGCCACAGATGTGCCCTCTCGTCTGCTGGGGTTCAGCACAGGATGTGCACAGTGAAAACCATGGAGAGACAGGACCCCTGAGTCACCCCTTCCCCACGATGCGCCAGAGGACCAGTCCCAGAGGACGTGGCAGCCAGCGTGAAAGCCACAACCACTGTGAGCACAGCACTGGGCGCTGAGGCCCGCGCAGCACGACACAGAACGCTCTGATGCGACTGCACTTGACGGTTTCTTTGTGAATGTCAGTGCATGTCACCGCACTAATCAAAAAAAGGTTATACACCAACAGTGGAAATGATTATCACTGTTTCCCCAAAGGATGAAATTCAGAATTTGAGGAGAAAAAGAAACAAAATGCTACAAAGATGAAAGCATAGAGCTTCTTCCTTTTCCGGTAGGCGGCCTGAGGTGACCTCGAAAAATGGTTTGCTATTCACTTGACCCAGGAAACCCCACAAAATCATGCAAATCAAGAGTTTCAAATCTTCGTGTTCACTTTAAGAGCACTCGTGAAACCGCCCAGGCCGTTAAGGGTGCGCATGTCCGAAAGGCCACCAAGTACCTGAAGGGCGTCACTTTACAGAAGCAACGTGTGCCGTTCTGCCGTTACAGTGGTGGAGCTGGTAGGCGTGCCCAGGCAGAACAGCGGGGCTGGACACGGGGTCAGTGCTCCAGAAAGAGGGCTGAGTTTTACTGCACGTGCTCAAGAATGCAGAAAGCAATGCTGAACTTAAGGGCTTGGATGGAGGTTCTCTGGTCACGGAGCACATCCAGGTGAACAGAGCTCCCGAGCTGTGGCGCAGGACTCACAGAGCTCACGGTCGGATCGACCCTTACACGAGCTCTCCCTGCCACGCTGAGGTGATCCCTACTGAAAAAGAGCAGATGGTTCCTAAACCAGAAGCAGAGGTTGCACAGAAGAAAAAGATATCCCAGAAGAAACTGACGAAACAAAAACTTATGGCCTGGGAATAAATTCAGCAAAAAATAAATGCAAATAAAAGTAAAAGCAGAAAAATAAAAAAAGATGAAAGCATAGAGCCACGGCGAATAATCTTGGCATTCAAATTAGCCATTCTAAATTAGGAAGGAAATAGAGTTTCATGCATGGAGCAACTTAAAAATTTTGCATAATGTTGTCTACAGAAGGACATACTTTTTTTTTAATCCATAAAATATGGGAATAAAAAGGATTTTATAATAAAATTATGTCCCTTCCTCTTAAAATACATCTAGAAACAAGTTCATGATAGAAATCAAATGCTAGAATATAGTTTCCTTCAAATTTTAGTTAAATACCCAAACACAAAGCCCCCAAGATGGTGAGGCTGAAACAGTGCAGACGTTCTAAGGGTGATACAGGGCGACAGAACCACCCACAGCAAGACCCAAACTCGCCACGAAGCAGATCGAGATAAGCAGTCCTCAAAAATCTCACTGTCAGAGGCCGTCTTATGCTTCTTTCAACGGCCAACATGGGACCACTATCTTTAAGTCAAATTTTGAATTAATTTTTCAAATTTAAAGCAATACAATCATGGATGTCCGCAAGGGACTGAAGCCCAAGGAAACCAGCGGCCAGGGCGCTGGGCTCCGTCGCGGGGACTGACTGTGCCGGGCACGCCATCTGCACGTGCTCGCGTCCACCCGTTAGGACACACCCTGCCGGGATGCGGACGGAGACGTTCTGCAGCGGGGCGTCCACCTCCTGGAAGTCAGTACTTTAAAGGCAGGGATATAGTTTATTCACTCAGCATTTGGCACCAACTTTGAACCCAATAAAAGTTGGGAGACGGATGAGGAACTAACCAGCAGTGTAACAGGAACAAAGGATAAGGTAGGCGTCTACCTACGTAGCCTACAACCTTTGAAACATAGTAAAATGTGGGTGCTGGGCGGGGGGGATCCCGGTCTCCCTTCCCAGAAAGCCCCACGGGCACCGTTAGAGGCTGGCCAAAGGACACGCCACGGGCAGAAGCAGCAACAGGAGGGAGAGCTGCGGACGGGACAGGACACCGGGTCAGCTGTTTCTGGAGCCTGAGTTTCCCATTTCCAAGCCAGGCTGCAAATAACTGAGGGAACGAAAGTGTCTGCCTGTGGAGCCAGAGCTCACCAAGGGTTCAGTGATGGGGACGCGACCTCGGATGGCGGGTCACAGTCAATGGATGACTTGGGGACGGAGCCAAAAATTCCACAAGCCCCATTCCTCGAGCCCAACAACCATCAGACATCTGCAGGACCGCTTCCTGAAGATGCAGCTGGGAAAGCGGTGGGAAGGCGCCCATCCGTGTCACGGGGTCATGGAAAATCTCTGTGACGAGGGCCCGCTGGGTTCCATCCACACCACGAAGCTTAACATCGGGACAGAAATACTGCCCTGGCCGCAGAGGAGGGCGGGGGGGTGTGCAAGGAGGACCCTGGAAGGCCCGGGCCTCCCGAGGGGACGGCGTGGACACTCCCCCTCTTTTGCACCGTGAGACATGTGCCTGGATTCTTAAAAGACCGCGTGTGCTCGTCTAAAGTAGATGGCATTTCTGCAAACACAATACTGAAGACTGTGTTCGCGTGACCCCTGCAGCATCACTGTTGCTTCTTGCATTTCACGTTGTAACATTAAAGCAGGAAGGGGTAAACAGTCGAGCCCCCAAAGCCTGGCTGCTCCTTCCCTATCTTCGTCCCACGAACTCTCCTCCCTCAAGCCCCGGTGATGTTTCACTTGAGATAGTCAATATTAGGCATCTCTGCCTAGCGGGTCTTCAGCAGATGCGTGGCTTTAACAGTTACATCTGGGGTGGGGTGAGATGAGCATTTAAGAGGCTTTTCCTGGAAATGAGAACAATCCTCATCTTTACAATGCAAAGGATGAGAGGAATCAGAAAGTTGTATATAAGGGGGGAAAAAGCTCCTTAACCCATAACCTTCATGTGCTCCCCCTGGACCCACCTGCCTCTTCCAACCCACAGCGGCTGCATGGGCAGAGCGCATCCTACGTGGCCCTCACCACGAGCCCCTGGCCCCTCCACCCTCTGAGCGTCGCCAGGCTTGTGGTGGCTTTCTCCCGAGAATTCTGAAGCTGCAGGCTGTCGGGGTGTAGGAAGAATGGCACAGACTGGGTGCTGAGCTTTGGGAAAGGAGTTGGCCGGATGTCTAGGAAGCGAAGCAGAAGACTTTTCTCTCGCTGCCCACACCTGGACGGCAGCTTTTACTCTGGGCTTTCCACATCAGGGCTCTTAAACAGAGAAATCCCAACCCCTGTGGATAAGTCCATCTTACGGATAAGGTCCGTCCACGCCCAGCTGACAGTCCATCGACTTCACAATGCCCACTGACACAGCACTGAACACAGAACTGTGTCCAAGTGGCCGTGTTCAAGGGTAGATTTCTGCTGAGTAAATCCTGATCAGAAAATTATTTGAGCCCACAATGAATTCTGGCACAATTCTAGGAATTTCAACATGGCTATGAAGTTGGTTGTTAGAGCTAAGCTCAAATCATACATAATATAAACCTTACAGAGGTAATGCAAAATGAGTGTTTTTTGATGAGTCAACAATTTGCAAAGAAATAGATCTGTAGCTACTTCCTGGTCTACAAAAATCTGCTTTGCACATCACCTTGTGAGATACGTACTCCTGAACTATGATGCCATCCACCAGGAACTGACACAACATTGGAAACTGACTACACTTCAATTAGAAAGAATTCTTTTTAAATAAAGAGTTCTTCACAAAATTCTTTCCAGAGAATCACCATTCAACCCGAATAACTCAAAAGAGCCCTAGGTACCTTCTTGGTATAAACAATTTAAAACTCTTCTCCAAAAGCCATCTAAAAGCAAATGAACTGTCCAACTTCACTGATCCAGTAAAAAACTCACTAAAACAATAGGCAAATGTGAGTGCTGACAAATTGTTGGTGGCAAAAAAAAAAAAAAAAAACAAACCTTAAATTTTTCCAAAAGTTCTTAGGACTTATAAATTCCAGAGCTGAGTATCACTGATGAAACATAAACTTTAAAGCTGTAGGCACTAGCAAGGGTCTTCAGCCGCAAAAGTTTTCTTCAGTAATTTGTCTCTCATACTCTCTCTGAAAAAAACAGTCTAAAACTCTTTCACTAGTTCTTATTCCAAAGCAGTAATCTGTTTAAAATATTTTAAGTATAAATATTTAAGGTCATTCCCCTGAAGCAGTCAGCTTTTCAAATCAGAAATAAAAAAATGTTTGATAATGTTTTTCCCAAGTCTTGCGGGTGTATTCAGTCACATCGTGTGCACACATTTCCTGAAACAGTTAATCTTTAATCGACAGCTTATTTCCACGTTCCCATCTACGGCAACCAAATGCCTGTTCTGTTCTCGGGAACACAGTTGTGCTTCCGGGCCTTAGGCTCTATCAGCACGTCCAGATTTCAATGGAAGGCTCAACCCTCTTGAGTTTTCCTGTAGACCCTGGTCCAATAACTCTTCACCCGCATCCGTTATCTTCTGGGCTTCAGCCTGAGTGTGTCTCGTCCTCCAGCCCCCTCCCCGGTCCACACGGTGCCCCTGCCCTGCAGCATCGGTCTTCCAGCCCACTTAGAGACAGCTGCTTCCACCTCAAATACTTGCATTCACTCATCCCCCACCCTACCATCCCCTAGACCCCAGGCACATCCATAGAATCTCAGCTAAACATCCCTGCTTTGGGGAAGGACTCCTTAACACACAGTGATCAGAAGAAAACGTTTACATCTAACGGGTCCCGTTAAATTAAGAGGCACTGAAGGAGGCATGAGCTTTGGAGCTGGTGCAGGAAAACCCCCAGGGGCTCTGGCTTCCTGCCACTAGAGGGCGATAGGGGACCACGCTTTCCCACCCCGACCCCCAAACTGAAATTCCCCCAGTGGACCTTGAAGCAGCTTTTATTTCCTTAAATATTCATTATCTGAATATATTAATATTAAACATCCAATGCTGTTGAAGAAATTGGTGCAGGCACAGCTAAGGAAATCAGTGTCTTAAGGTTTCAGACACATAATTCTAAGGGAAAGAAAGAATTTTAATTACAATTAAAAATGTAATTAAAATTAAATATAAAACTAGCCACCTGAACGCTGAGGCTGTTAAATGACAGGTAAATGCTGTGACCCCAGAAATAATGAGAATTGTGGATACTTTTCAGATTGTTTTTTTCATCCATTTTTTTAAAATAAACTAAGAGTACTTGAATCTAACAATAATGCAGAGGGGAAGTGAATTCCGTTTTCTAAGTGACTGCATGCAAGTAGCACATGCAGAAAAAGTTAAGTCCTACGAAACATGCATAAAACAGACACAAACATGATCGTATGGAGGTCTCTGAAAAGTGGTTTCTAAACATCCAACTGCGAGGAAAATTTATTTGAAGGCTCTCCTTTGTTCCCTTCTACTACAAGTTTACAGAAAACATATACTTAAGGTAATTTATTCCATTCTTTTGATTTTTGCCATTTATGAAGGGGAAAAAATCCATCCAGATTTTTATAGCTTCCCCAAAAGGTGATAATAATGATTTCACCTAGGGCTCTCATGAAAATCAAAATCATGAATGTTTCTGCCTAAACCTAGTACCTTACATTCAGTCTAGACTTAAACATTGTCTTTCAAAGCAGAAAAACAATACAGACATAAAAAGTGCCTGACTGCAGCTCGGACCCTCACCGCGGTGGCTCTGGACAGTTGCGCATGTTGGGCACTGCAGCGGTAGGGGGCAAGACCCAGCTGCAGCTTGGCATTGGCCCAGCAGGCTGGCCTTGTCTAAAGTGCACAGAGCTGCAGGAAACCACCCCCGAGGGCACTTAAAGCCTAAGAGCTGCGGAGAACCTGCCTGCAAAATTGCACCTTTATCCATCAGCACAAATGCCTTTTCTTTGTTTTCAAACTCCTTGAGCGAGGAGGGTATAGAGCTCAGTGGTAGAGCACATGCTTAGCATGTGTGAGGTCAATCCCCGGCACCTCCACTAAAAAAACAAATAAATAAACCTAATTCCCTTTCCCTCCCCCAAAATAAAGTAGTTGCTTACTAAACATTTAAAAAAAAAAAAGGAAAGTATTTTTTTAAAGTTCCAAGAGATTTATCCAAATCCTATGTCATGTCTTAAAAGACTGCAGGGAAGCAGTGAGACTGCAGAAATGTAAATAACTGAAAACAAAGTAACAAGAGGTTAGCTGGGTTTTTTTCTGAGTTTAGACCAGAAAAAAAAAAATCCATCTTTTTTTATTCAAAAAGACACTTTGCTTTAGTTTTACTCCCTCCAAAACCACAACCTTGAGATTTAAAGAGATGTGTTCTATGTTACTAGCAAACGATTAACGCACAATGCCCAAACAGTCCTTGGAGAGTTTCTTGTTACCACAGCTAAGGATGTTATTAACTTGAACTTGAAAATGAATGTGGGTGTGTAACAGGGTCCTGGAAGTGCGTGCATCCTGAGCAAAATTAGGGCACATAAAAGTCAGGAAATGCCACAATCTAGGTCATGGAGGGTTTTTTGGGTTTTTTGTGTTTTGGGGTTTTTTTTTTTTTTTGCTAACAATAAATGTGAAAAATGCAAAAGCTATCCTGACAATAATGGTTACAATGACTAATATAAGAAGCATGCTGGGTATCCTTTAGGTATAACCTTGAGAGAAATTGCCAACTGGTAATTAAGAAAATTTTTTTCCTTTTTCTTTTTTTCTTAAAGAATGTGTTAAATGCAATTATCTATTAAAATTGGGTTTCACAGGTATCCTGCCAGGGGGCATTCCCTGGCCCCCAGCACCGAGCACCGGCGGAACCCAGTACGTAGGTGCCCATGAAACAAACATTCACGAGTGAATAAGGAAACACAACATGTTACAGATTCCGAGGAAGTCACAGACGCCCCCCAAGAGGTGCCAGGAGCAAGTCCTGTTTTCAAGCTTGGCTGCAGAAATAGGTATCTCTGCTCCGGGTGAGCGAATGGAGCGCTGGGGGTCCTGCCTTCTCTGTTCTCGTGTCAGTGACTCCAAAGATAACGCCGTGTGATGGAGAAAGAACCCTGACTTAAGAACCAACGGATTTCGTCCTGGCTCCCACCCCAATCGCTTGGACTCCCCGACACCCGTGCCCTCTGTCAGGCGGGACCCCTCCACCCGCCTCCTCCCTGATAGGACTCTCTTAAGGGTCAGATCTGATGGAGTGTTCAGTTACTTCGCATTGCAGGGACCACTGGGCAGAGCACCACGAACAGAACTCCTCCGACTGCAGTCTGTTAAACACCTCTGCTTTGTCATTAAGACTTGCATGCCCATCAGGACAGCTGCCTTTCCTACAAAGCCACACAACACCTTAAAAGAGAATGAAAATGCGATGTCGTCTCTTCTTGCTATCGGTCACGACCCACAAATTACCTCATTCTTGTTTTTTGTGGCTAAACTGGACAAAGGAAAAGAAAAATTTCTTGAGTATGTAAAAAACACGACAGTTTTAAGAAATTCCTCCCTTATGTTATGCACAAGGTTGTTTGTTTGTTTGTTTGTTTCCCTTAATGAGTACATTTGACATTAATTCTTTTCAAGCCCAGGACATTCTGTTTATTCTCCCATGTCATCCTGAGTTTTGCGAGGCTGCCACGTCACCAACTTGTCCAGCTGCGCTGAAGGAGGCCCCAGGACCCTTCTCTTCCTTTTTAGTCCATAAGGCTCTGAGAACACATGTCTGTTTTGATGCCCCACCAATGACTTCCTTTCCTCCAACCAAGTTCCTTGACTGTATCCCATGGTTAATAACATCTCCCCCAACATGTTGCATTAATGGCAAGACGTCATTAATCTAGCTCAGAATCTGAAGGATCAGGACAGTTTCAAAGGGCTTAAAACAGGACAGATCAAAGTTGCCCACGTAACAGCACAATGCTGGCAAAGCAAACACACTGTTAGCTTAGCCTCATGAATCTGAAGAGTCAGGGTCAGATCAGTCCTAATTAACAACTGAGTTTTAACTGAGTTTCAGTAAACACCATTAATTCTTTTAAAACATAAGAGGAAAGGAATTAAGCAACATGTTGAAGGCGAGCTTTTGGTCGACTGATTTTAAAACTGAATAGATAAGAAAAGCATATAATTGCACAGTCAGTGAAAATAAGGGTGAACCATTAACACGATAAATAGCTCCAGCTTAAACACTTAAAAATAGCCTTCCCTTCCCCTCGGTGCTCACAGAATTGGCAACCTGTTTTCAAAACGTAATGTGGACGTATGTTTTACCCTGGGATGTGGCTAAATTATTAACAATTTTAATTAGTAGCATCTTATTTAGTGCCATCTTTACTGTAACTATTTTGCAGAGGTTTTAAAGATTTGATTTGTAAGATAGTTCCTTGCTGTTTTCCCTAAATTCCTGAATGCCAACAGACTGAAATATATTCTTTGGCTGGGAGCTAAGTTGCAGAAACAGACAAACTTGTGTACAGTTTGTAAATTCAGAGATATTAACCTTCTCATAAAAATAGATGCTAGATTGTAGAATTGAAAGATGTGTGACATTTTCCCATGTGTTCTGTATTTAAATTAAAAATAAAAACACTTTGAAGACAGATGACCCAACGTGTAAGTGTGTTAGAGAGAAACAGAGACTGACCGGATGGGGAAGGGGAGGGGGGCGTTTGAAGAGAAAAGTCGGGCCACACCCCCGGCAATGCCCCCCCATGCTCCCCACCGTGGGGGTCCGGGGCACCCAGTGCAACGACAGGGGCACTTCCTCTCCGGCAAGAGGTGGCTGGCCAGTCAAGTTCCCTGAAGTGGCCTTCCCTCGTCTCCCGCCCCAGATGTAAAACGGCTAATGTTGTAAAATTCCTGAGCTCCCACGGGAATTCCAAGCCCATGGGAGCCCCCAGGCATCCTTGGAAGGATCTTTCTGTGGAGAAGCAGATGAAAAGTAATCATCCAACAGCTGTCTGACATCCATGTAAACACTCTGCCGTTGGTGATCTAGGTCTGGAATTTCAGAAAAATAAATATGGCAGTGACGGCTAGGAAGAGCCACACGGAGCCCTGCTCTATGGATGAAGCCGGAGCCCGCCCCGCCCTCCCGGTCCCCGAAGTCCCCTCCAGAAGGCCAGCCCTGCCTGGCGACCTCTGGCTCTGGACATCCCCATCCAGGGTCCCCACTGGGCGGGGCGGCTGGGATGAGGGAAGGCAGGACCGGGCACAACTCAGGAGCCAGACAGTCACCACTCAGTGTGCCCAGTGCTGAGTAAACGAGAAGAGGGTCCTTCTGAAACGGGCACCGACCGTCTTCCAGAACCTCCACGTAACTACGTGATGGGGCACAGGAAAGGCCGCAGGAGAGGGGCCGGGGTCCGAAGAGTGTTTGACAGGATGGAAACTGACATGCGCACGTTCTTATCTGTCACCGAGGGAAGCAAATTCCTTCCTCAAAACCGGAATTCTAGAGCTGCTGACTGAGCAGAGCACCTTGTCTGAAGCATCAGTCGGCACACGGGCCAGCCCTCACATGCACAGCAGGGAGGCCCGTCCTCTCCACGCTGTGCCTCAGGTCTCTCCGCGAGGAGACGTGTCCCCAGAGGAAGAACTGCTCCCAAGTCGGGGAACTTTCATTTCAAATTAACCACAGACCTTCTGGGTTAAGAACGTAACTTCACAGAAGTAGGCCATGAAAGGACGGGAAGCGTTATTCCCACCACTGTTCTGCTAATGACAACCTACTTCCCCCTCCCTTCCAGGACTCTCCCAGTGACAAGACCGTCAGAGACAGATGGCAGGAAGGCAGGACCATTTCAGTGACTGGACCTCATACCAGAGCCGACCTCCCAGCCCCAGGGGAGATTTCAGAACTGGAAGACGGAACAGGCGAGGACATGGAAAACACACATGCAGAGAGGAGAGCAGACCATGGTTCCCATCCACCATCCCTCCACGCGGGGTTCACGGGGTTTTTCAAAACAGAAAATGGGGAGAAAAACCAGATGGCAAATGGGACCCAAGAAGCTTCAGCTTTCACATCAGCAGGCTGGAAAAACACATGATGGTGGCACATTAGCTAAATACTGCTGAATCACGTCCCCTTCCCCGCCCCCCCCACCCCGCCAACATCATCGAGGAAGAATTTGACACAGGAAACGTCTGCTTCCAGAGTCAGAACCCGTTACGGCTGACCTTCCTCCGCCTCAGATGAAGGATGCCTCCTGACGCTGACCACATGCCAGCGCTCCTTCTGGTAAACTACATTCTCCTCTAGAAAGGCCAGGGCCAGCACCACTCCTCAGAGCCTCTGGCATCTACAGGGGAGACCTGAAGTCAGAGTGAGCAGGCACTTCCATTCGGAAGGTTTCAGAGCTCAGAGTCCTTGCTGTTGGAGAATTTCAACTTTAAATCAGAGTGCCTAGACCAATCACAAAGAGACAGATAAAGAGAACTGCCACATATCACATCCTGACAGGAGGCGGCGAGGACGTGGGGGGAGGCATGGCCTACATCCCGGGAAGCAGCGCAGGATAAACCCCCACCCTCATGTAAAGGCGGGGCGCCCCGGGCCTCCCCGAGGCCCACGCTGCCCTGGTGCCCCCACCCCGACCACTGCCCCATAAAGAGCTTTGCTGCTTCTCACGTGCAGGTGGCCGCAGCGCCCACCCTGCTGGCTCTCATGTCACCCTCCGGACCTGGTCCCCCTGGCCCCCCTGCCCACTTCCCACAGCCCCACACCCAGATGAGTCCAGAGCAGTGACCTCCAACGCTGAAGATGCAGAAAAAGGAAAACAGGCTTGAAACCAGGGTGGGGAGGGTTCCAACTAGACAGCAGGGGAGGGTGGTCCAGGAAAAAAGCACGTGCGAGAGCGTGTGTGTGCACAGGGGAGATACAGAGAGGAAGGCAGGCCCCAGAGAACGTGTCATGAGAGGCATGCTGAGGGGCACTGCACAGGAGAACGGGTCCACCTGTGCCGCTGAGCAGAGGCGGTGAACCCGACCACTGATGGGGCAGGAGCAAGAATCCATGGTGGGAGGAATAGAAAGAGCAGAACTGCTAAAAAGAAAGGAAAGAGGAGAGTGTGGTGTGGTCCACACGGTGAGTGTATGAGCCCCCACCCCCAGGCCAAGTCCAGGGGCACCAGCGTGTCTTCAGATCCCTGGGGGTGGTGGGGGCATTGCACCCCGAGATCTCGGCTTCAGCTCCTGTCCCCGCAGCCCTGGACCCACCGGGGCCTGGAGGACCAAGCTCCTCAGAGAGATTAGCACTCTCAGGTCCATGAGAAGGAGCATCAGCCGACTCCATGGCCCCAGCCCATCTTCACAACGCTGTCATTAAATTTTCTGGAAGCTTCCCTGCAGCCATAGGTGACGTCTGCCCTGGAGGACAAGGCACTCAGTTAGCTGCCAGGTCAGTGCCTCCTGCAGGAGCTGCATGTCCCACACCCAGAGGGCTGCAAAGCCAGGGAGGCAGGGCGCCCCAGTGGGCCTCCTGGGGTGCGGGGTCGCAGCCCCCCCGGGCACGCCCAGCGCTCGGCCCATGCGGCTCGGAGCCCACCAGGCTGCTCTGCTCTCCGCCGAGCGCCTCTGTATTGGGGTTCAGATGCCAGACCTCTGCAGCTCCGACTCCTTGTCAGGGAGGGGCGCCCTCAAACACCCACCACCCACGTCAGCCACGCAAGAGGGTTCCTACAGCAATGCCTATGAAAGGCCGTGGGCCAGGAGAAAAGGGGCCACATCTGGATGCAGAAGAACATCCATCGTTCCCCAGCCTCCCAGGCTGGGAGACAGGCGGTCTGGGAGCGAGACTCACCGAGGTGCCTCCCACCCTCGCCCGTGAAACACCCATCAGCTTAAGGCGAGAGCGGCTCCCAAGGGCTCACACCAAGACACCCGCCCTGCCCTTCATGACCGGGGGTCCTGGGTGTGGAGGTGAGAAGGTGAGCGGGGGTGAGGGGGACACGCCGTCCACGATGGTTTCCCATAGCGCCCAGTTTTCTACCCCGAACCAGGGCAAACGTGACGAACACTAGGAGATCAAGATCTGGAGCCTGGTTCTGGCTCTCGGTGGTCGCTGAGGGGCCTCCTGCTCCCCGCGGGCTGCGCTGGGCCCCCCCGTCCCCTCTGGCCCCCCGTCCCCTCCGTCTCGGCGCCCGCCGCGCCGGGGCAGCGCCCCCGCTCACACGGCAAAAGCCCCCCCGCGTCGCTCCACGTCGTCTGGCAACGTATTTTGCAGGCTCATGATGCCAACCGACAAACGGGAGGAGAATCTCACCGCACAGCTCTCCTCCGCCAGAGTTTGTTTTATGTGGAGTCTCTGATCTTGAATGAAAACCTCCAGCCTCATTTTGCTCCTTCCAAAAGAAAGCTAAATCCCGCTAACCAGTGTTTTGTTGGGATGATATTCACCAAAATAATAATAATAATTAGTTCCATCCCCAGACAAGAGGAAGACCTCCCAGGCCCGGGCGTCGCTGATGACAGCGTCCACTCACATGAGATGTTCTGGGCTTGAAAAGCCCCGGACACACTATCCCATTCACGACGCTTCATTTTCTGCTACGCCTTCTAAACATGGAAACAAAATCAACTCTATTTTTAAAGATGCACTGGATTAGATGACTTCCAGATCCAGTTTCAAGCCAAAAACTGTAGATTTTTTTGCGTGACTATAATCTATCGCAGGTTTAACAAGTCCCAGGAGCATGTGGCGAAGGGGCAGAGTTTATGTGGTGGAGAGAGACGGGAGGACGAGGTGGACACCGGGTGGGGGGGCTCACTGTCCCTCTTGTGCTCCGGGGAGCACACACTTCAGTGCCCCCAAAGCACAGGAAGTCGCCCACAGGGGGCCTTGTGTGCAGAACAAAATAAACCCACTTAGTATGGATCTGCTTTGAATGGCTTCCCTGTGGTGTACTGTTGATACTTGACTCTTGGATTCAAGCATAATTTTTTAAAATCCTTTATTTTCAAAGAACTATCAAGAAAGTCAAAAGCAGGTGAATGTGGGAGCCCACGCTGATTCTCACGATGACTTTGCCAGATGGTGACTCATGTGCAGCATGTGGAAATAAGAGACATCTGGAAACAGTCTCAGCATCGCGAGACACCAGAAAAAACACCGTGGAAAAGGAGAAGAATGTATATTCACCCACACACCCAGCTCGTGGGAAGACGAGGCCTCAGCTCCTGCAGCGGACAGCAGCAGCCCCCAAAGTGACGAAAGCAGGCCCCTGGGGTGTTGGAATCCATGACGTGGCAAAAAATAAAATGCCACTTCTCAAGGGTTCCCCTTAAAAACACCTAGAACAAGGCAAGTTGGCCGGGGGAGGAGAGGCGTCTGGACAAAGCGTGTCATTATACACGTATGTCAGGGAAGGCGGTTAACAGCAAAACCCTACAGGGGTACCTGAAACACCAGGAGAGCGAATAAAGGGCGAGTTGGTTCCTCTTGTATTTTAAGGGACAATGAGTCCGGAAATGGATGATAAAACCCCAGCGCTGACTGGGAGTTGGACGGTATTTCCAGACAGACCTCCCAAGTGAGCACATCCCATTTTCCCTCCACCAGAAGCATCCAAAAGCCACAAACAAACTTCCTAACAATGTTACTACACTTCTAAAGCCATCATAAAGCACTCTAATTGAGGTGCTGGGAGAGCTCTGTCCGCTCCTTCCCTCTCCAAGCTTCCTCTGGGAACTGAGACGTCTCAGCTCGACGGCGCACACCCACGTCTTCACATCTGAGAGTCCGTCTCCAGCTGGACCAGCACACAACTCTGTCCTCAGATTTATCCCACCTTTAAAATTCAGCTCCTGCTAAGATGACGTGCACACACACACACAACATTTTAGACGTCCTAAGGGCTTTAGGCACCTCACCTTTCACTGCACCCTTTTAGCAACACTGGGAGACTGCAGGTCAAAGGTCACCCCCTTCTGAGGATAGCCTGGTCAAAATGACTTGATGGAACACACTCAGCCAGCAGACAGTGGACTCACGCTAGGACCCAGGCTCTTGTTCAACAAGACGTTTTTTCCTGGACGCTACTGCCTTTCAGGGATGCTCAGAACACATGAAAATAAAGCGATCCGATCAGTCTCAGGAACAATGCAAGTATTTCAAACATGCTCAACAAGCCTTCATTTTATTAAATAAACCCCCTACTGTGTCATACACAGTAAGAGCACTTTTTCCTGCATTTTGACTTCATTTATTTCACATCTGGGGAGTAAGAAAATGGAATTTTTTTTTTTAATTTTTGGGAAGAGAGGTAATTAGGTTGGTTGGTTTGTTTTTAGAGGCGGTCCTAGGGACCAAACCCAGGACCTTGTGTGTGCTGAGCATGTGCTCTGCCACTGGAGCTATACCCTCACTCTGGGATTTCCTTTTAAATACACTAGATCTTGAAATTCTTACTAATTCAAATGTGGTGTGGTGTCTCCCACAGAGTTCATGCTTAATAAATAAATTATGAATTAATTATGATCAGTCCGATTCAGTTAATTCATCCAAAGCTTCAGAGAGTTTACACAAAATTATTTACTTTGATTTACTTGAGAATAAAATAAAATATCTAGGAAGAAACATGACACCTTTAACATTTAGAACCATGGTGAAATTTAACTTATGGGAAAGAAATTTTCAATATTCTACTATGAAATAATAGCCAGAGAAGCTGGTTCTTTAATAATCCTTGTGAGCTCAAGTCTAGTCTACACAGATACTAAGAGCACTAAGAAATGAAACAAGAATAACTGGTTGACATATAAAGTCACACAAAGCTCTTTCTTTCATTTCCGGGTGTAAATTAAAAGAAAGATCATTGAAATAAATATGGGTATAAATGAAGACTGAATTCTCAAAAAATGGCAATAATACACAATCTCTGCCTCAAAAATGAATTTTCCTTGTGATTTAAGATCTCCCATATTTCTGATCTTGGAGAAAATAAGATCCTTTTATCGAAAGGAGTGTTCGCTCCTGAGGCATCTGTGGCTGTCACTGCAACACAGCACAGCAACGGCCTGGGCGTTGAGACGGGCAGGTGGACACCTAAACTCCCAGCCGTGGAGGCACCGCAGAGTCTCTGGGGACAGTGGCTAGCGGGAAATAATCAACGTCAAACAGCGCACACGGGAAGACGGAAGTTCAGCCTCTCCTCCGGTGTTTGGATATGGTTGGATTACAGTGCTCTTTGCACACACTTTTCTCTTATTTAGTGTGTCCTTGAGAAAGAGGGGTGAAGACCACTTGCTTCACTACCTCCGAGAGCCTAATGCTGAGCGATTCACCCCTCGGCTACTCAAAGTAGCCGATGGGGAGGAAAGAGAAGATGCATCTTGCCCGGTGGAGACGCGGCTGATGGTGAAGTTGAGGACCCTGGTCTTTGGCGATGCCCAGCACGCGTGAGAAATATGGCCAGATTCGCCCCCTGGGAAGTCAAGGAGACGTGCCCAGCACACAGCAGAGATGCTCCCTCTTAACCAGAGGGATGAATTTCCTACAGCACAGAGACTACACCAGGATTCCCTGAAGGGAGGGGCTGCGGGAGACCCCATCCCCACAACACCGGTGCAGGGCATCCTTGACACAACGTAGCAGACTCGCTTAGTGGGTGTGTTCTCCCTTCCAGCTTTTATCCTGAACACTGGAGGACCAAGCATCCACTGAAGCTGAGGGAATGCTGGTTACGTGGGCTGGGCTTCCCCTAACCTGCCTCGGGTGAGGGTGGGGCTGAGACGTGGGCAGACGACCTCCGACCTGCTCCACATCACAGACAAGGTGGCTCCCCGTGGTCACCTGCTTAACCAGGCGGCCCAGGGAACGCTCCTCTAGAGCAGAAACTGGGGGGTCAGTCCACCTACAGCCCCACAGACATAGGCTCACTTCTCTGTGATGCTCCAGCGGTCCCTCCACCACCACCCGCTTAGAGGTCTTCAGATGGTCTGCTTTCCTTGGTCAGCAGAGCAGCGTATAAGCCACTGGTTCAGTTTTAGAGCAACGGGAGCTTGCTGGAGACTCCAGAATATTCTGAACCACAAGTTCCTCCGGCTGGACCAAGTCAGGATCTTCTTGTCTTGAAGCGCGATTTGTGCTCTGATTGGCACCTGGATTCTGGCATCTTTCTCTCCTTCCCTGTAAGAGCCTGGGCCAGTTCAGTGGCTCTCAATCCAGGCTGAGTTTGCCCCCAGTCCCCGGAGACATTTGGCTTTACCTGGGGACATTTCAGTGGCACTGCCAGGGCAGGAGGGAGCCACTGGTGTCTGGTGCGTGGAGGCCATGGATGCAGCTACAGCACCCCACAGGGCACAAGGCACCCCGCAGCGAAAAACCACCCACTCAGGTGTCAGCAGTGTCAAGCTGAGAAACCCTGGGCTGGCTGGTCTCCCCAGCTGTAAAATGGGTATAATAATAACAGTAATAAGTGTAAAAAGACCCAGCACTGCGCCTCACCCAGGAGACGGCCAGTACACAGCAGCCCCTTTCTCTTTGTCGCTCTGACCCTCCAAAGTCAGGATGTTTCTGTCCTGGCCAAGATCTGCTGTGTGTAACAGAGCAGAGGTTGTAACTGGATGTAAGATGCAGACAGGCAGGTTTACACGGAGGCTGACGCAGGACAGCTACTGACTGTCCGGCACACACAGGAGGTGGACGGCTGGTAAAGCCCCAGACCGGCTGCCGTGGCAACGAGAGAGAAGCGACACTGGCTTCTCCCCCAGATGTCCAGGGCTGGAAACAGAGTCCCTTCCAGGTCGGCCAGACTTTCCCAACCCTTTCAAATCAGTGGAGCCGCGTGCTTTAGACAAAAAGACAGAAATTCCATCTGCAAAGCTGTCCGCTTCGAATGCAGCCTAGGACGGGACTATCTGATGACTCGGTGTGCGGACAGGGGCTGTGATTTACAGACGGTCTAATGAGTGAATTATGGGGTAATGTGCTTCTTCCCCACGTCCTTGGCAAGGATCTGTGTACCAGCAGGTCAAAGTGTTCTGAGAAGTTATGAGATACCCACGCAGCCCTCATTATCCCTTAGAAACACTACAGTTCTGCTTAATGAAGACGCTCTGTGCGCTCAAGACTGCGGCTTGGGGAAGTCACTGCGTCGGGAACCATCGGGCCTCATCTAGGACAGCATCCTTCAACAGCCCACAGGCGCCATTGTCTTGATTACCATGCTCCAACTCAGCTCATGCCTTCATGCAGATGGGTGACATGACATTCGACATCCGAGTGGGTCTGGTGAATCTGTGAACACGTGAGACCCCTAGGTCCTACCCCATCCAGGAAGCTGGCCCTTCACATATGGCCCCAGGCCCTGGGACTGCTCTCTTCTCAGCTGCTCCCCCTGCAATTTGATCAGATGCCCTTAACTATGTCATGTCACATGCCTCTCACCTCTCCAGGTACCTGAAGCTTTCCCTTTGCACACTGCGGGGTCGCAGGACAGAATGACAGCTCTACACGAGCATGGGCTCCCCTGGCCAAACATGTGAGGGAGGGGCTTCTTGTGCAGCCCCTCTGCTGGCAAAGTGTAAACGGTGCACCCCCAGGCACACAGCAGTGACTCCCGGCAAGGGGCTGCCTCTCCTGCTGCCTCAGATGGCTGAGAAAATCAGGTTATCGAGCAAAAGAAGAGCTTGACTTTGGGCTCTTTCTGCCTAGGCAAGCATTCAAACCCTAATCAGTTTAAGCAGAAAATATTCCCACGCTGCTGAGGCCTCTGGAAAGACATGAAGCCATTGTGTACAAACCCAAATTTGTTACCTAGAGAAGACATTTGAAGATCTGAGTGGCCAGCCAAGGAAGTGGGAAAATAAACAACCCAGCAAAGACAGATCCAGGGAAAGGCTGGTGAATTTAAGTGCTGGACTCAGAGCAAGAGCCTCAGTGTTAACGTCGATAACTATGAGATTATAAAACTGCCAGTGAACTGCGACATGAACATCATCTGGAGAACAGAAGACGTCCTGTCTGTCAGTCACGTCTCCATGGAAAGCAGGCCTCAGCCAGACGAGATCCGGCAGTTTATGCCGGAGACATTCCAGCTTCCGTTGGTGAATTCTGAGTAGCCAACATGTCAACGTGTTCCTCAAGGAGGTATGTCTCAGAAACAACGATGACCAAATTCCACAGGTGGTTGATGCTGTCCCGGGCAGGTAACTAACTCTGAGTTATGTGGCTTCTCTTATCCTATCTCTAAAAGCAAGTCGAAATTCATTTAACTTGCAGGCATCTGCAAACAGCAAAATAACTTCCATGAGAGTTGAAAACATTCATTAGTGGCTCAAAAGTGGGCCTGTGGTTTGAACCACTTGATTTAAATTCTGTGACGGTCAACCCTTTATTCTCTGTGCATTTGCACCAATTAGCATGTCTGGGACCCACTTCGAGAACGGTGGTGGCTGAGGAGGACCCACCTCTCTTGCTGACGTGTGGCCAAGAATCACTCCTTTATTATCTGACCTTGGGACGAGAGACAGGGAACCAGAGCTGCCGGCCCGGCCCAGTCGAGCTCTGGGTGTTTCCTGCCACTAAACTGACTCTTCTAACATCACATCCAAGACAATTAGTGGAAGTTTAAAGTTTCCTCTTGCAGTGGGAGGAAGGACCTCTTCCTTGCTCCTGCTTTGTGAACCAGGGACCTGAAATATTTACACTCAAAGGGAGGAAAGACAGCTCCGATTTCTGTGAAAAGACATAATACTAAAGCATTTAACTCCTCTTCTAAATTTCAAGGGAGCTTCTGGATCCATTCAATAGCTTAGGCCTTTTAAAACACAGATTCAAAATGGTTTAACCTATAGCTTGCCGGTATTTTTATTTTAAATAGTCTTTATTGAACCATCACGTACAAAACCCAACCGGGCAGTGGAGGAGACGGAGGGCTGAGCGGGGAGGCCAGGCCAGGAGGCATCACAGAGGTCCTGCAGCCCGGGTGTCAGGCTCACCTGCTGGGGAATCTTCTGGAGGCTTGGTCGGCAGGGACAGCGGAAGCCCACATCGTCCGCCCCAGTCCCGGCGGGAACTCTCTCCAACCTCATGGCTTAGGTTGGCCGCAGGGGGACGCTGGCCCGAGCGCTCCTTCCCGGAAGGCAGCCAGGCTGACGGCACATCTTCCGTTCCACGCTCTGCCCCCCGGACCCGCCCGTGCCGGGCGGGCAGGCAGCCCCGAGGGCCCTACAGTGCGCTCCAGGGCCCTGGCCAGCACAGACCCGGCCCAGCCGAGCGTGTTGGCCACAGCAAGGGCCTCCTCGCCTTCAGATTTGAAAAAAAATGCTTCAAGACCCTTTTTTTTTTGGGTTAATGGGAGACGCTCCCTGTGAGTGAGATATGTCCCACCTTCTCCAAAGACGTTTAACTGGCTCTGCAGTGACACAGGACGCGTCCCTGACCAGCTGTCATCCAGTCAGGAAGAAATCAGCCAAAAACATTCAGAAAGCTACACCTGGCTAAGTCGACCTTGTCCAATATGATGGGTAGATCTGGGGTTGAAGTTTCAATGCATCAGGCTAGAACACACCCACAGAGCCGCGGAGGAGGACCGCCAGGGTCTGCAGCTGCCAGAGGGGAGGGGAAGCCCAGCCAAGTCGCTGGAATGGACCCTGTTCTCTTCACGAGTGAGAGATGCCAAGCCCACCTGCCCCTCTCCAAACCCTGACACTTTGAGTTACAAAGCAAGCCCAGAAGTGTCGGTACAGGTCTTCAGTTCCTGTTTGCTGCTGTCTGAAAGTTCCACTTTTTTATAGTTTCAGGGATTTCTTTGCTTGTTCAGTGTGCTGTGTGTGTAATTCAAGGAAGACACACACACACGAAAGACCCTTTGTGGCATGAACATACCTGCCTGTGTGCTTGAGGATTCCCCCTGGAAGTGGCCAGAAAAACGTCCCAGGTGGGTGAACAAACAGCACACGGAAATGAATTGTAGCTGATAAAGTTGACAGTGAGTCACATAAAAATGTTTCCACAAACTTCACTTACTCAAAACCTACCCAGGTGATGCTGGGGTCACCAGCCGCCAGCATATTTTTTTTTTTAAAGAATGATGTTGGTACTTGACCAAATAGCTGAACAGAAATGAGTTTTCCATAAAGTAGAATGGGCTGAATTTCAAAAGTGTGAGTCTGGGATCCCACAAGCCCTGGGCAGGTCAGGAGCAAGAGAATTCGCACACTGGCCCGGCTGGACGCACCTCCAGCCCCCTGTAGGTGGGCAGAGGTCCACGGGGCGCCCTCCCCCTATCCACATGGGCCCCGCTGCCATGTGTCCCACCAACTGGCCCAGCGGCCATGTTTTCTCACAGCCACACCTGGTTTCTACGGTGACTCCCTGACAGTTACAGGATGCTACACTGTCCCTGGGTAAACAGCCTTTCTCAGAACAGCTGAAGTGCACACATCCCACCTGCCTTCAAGAGAAAATGGTCTTTATCCAGATCTGTGACGCTTAGGTGAGAGGCAGCAGGAGCACTTCTAAGAGGAATACATCTGGGGAATGATAAATATTTCCTATTTTGTGAATAAATCTAGGCAAGTATGTTATTAATTAAAACTTGTTCAAAAACACTAATTCAAACAGAGGGCTCCTAAGTTCAATAGAAACCTTTTCTTTTTTCAGAGAAAGGAGATGTTTAGTTCTTACGCACTAATTCCAAAGAACACTACTGAGGAACAGACTCCTTGCCGACACACCCGCCCCCCCCCCCAACCCCGGAGGCAAAGCGGGAGACTCAGCCAAGGCTCTTTTTCACCGTTGAGGCCGCTAGCTGTCACAGTCTTTGGGAAAGAGCTATTAAGCGTCCTCAAAAGCACTACTGAGCCCGGCTTTGCCCCGGGCGTGTTCGTCTCGGGAAATCACTGAAATAGCGACAAGGCTTGAACGCGGCTTGCCGAGCATGCGGTTGTTTTAACGATGTTTCTAATGACTTCCATGGTGATGGCAATTCAAGAGGACCTGTTGTCACCTGAGTCGCGGCCACTCACCTTTTGTCCCTTCACTCCGTGGCAGTCGCATTTCCCACAGCCAGAGCCAGCGCAGCCACCCTGGAAGCAAGAGAAAACATCCGTGAGTGGAGGCGCGCTTGCAGGTGGAGGTCGGCGTCCGGCCCGAGTGAGCGTGGCGTCCCCGCCTGCTCAGGGGGACGTCCTGCCCTCTTATTAGGAGCGCGACCTTAAATTGCGCGCTGTCTGGACTCACCCTCATGGGGCTGTCCCGTACATGCCCAGACCTTAAGGAACTGATTTTTAATTCAAGTAACACGAATGTTCAATGAAAAAGCACTCAGCCCGTCGCTCCTGGTACGTCACTTCTACTCTTAAACTAACGTTCACACGCAAGACAGAGAATCCAAGCGTGTAACAGGAACCGAAGAAGGAAACCAGCGTGTTCAAAAGTCCACCAGCTGTGACAGTCAACTCTCACCTCACTTAACGAGACAGATGTCACTATCCCCGTGTTACAGGTGTGAAGCTGAGCTGGGAGGTTTAACGTAACACCCCAGGACGAGGCTGAGGTGAACTCGACTTCCATCACGTGAGGTGGCCAACATGCTAAAAGACCGACATACGGCGGTGCCTGATACATTCTGCAGTTTCCGTGGAAGAACCCAAGATTCTAAGCCACCACAGACAGAGACACTGTGGACAGATGTAAGGGGCCAGGGTGGGAATAACTGAGTTGCTGAGCTTCGTTAGAGGCTGGCTGTTACGTCTGAGAGAACATACACCGAAATTCTGCTTCAGGCGACGGAGCTTCTGGAAAAGGAAACCGCACAGCTCACAGCACTGTGGTCTGCAGAGTCCATTTGTAATCAATATACTCGAGTCTGAGCCCCACCACCTTGGCAACCCTCTACATAGAGCAACTACATCTGGAGACGTTTATTTTATAAAACAGATTCTGAACAAGAGCCTCCAGCACAGTAAGCTGGTCTTAGTTTTATATTTTGGAAACAGGGACGGCTGACAGGAGTCCAAACGGACTCCAGAGATTACAGGCCTGTTTCTTCCCCTGACTCAGACTTTAGGCAACTCTCAGCACGCACTTTCATAACCTCCTACACTTTAACTCAATCCGTGTGCAGGGTTTTGCTTCAGAATCTGGGTTTTGGTGACTATGCAGGGTTGTCCGAAGGGATGAGGGCAAAGTCTTAAACCCGTGCTCCAGGTTTATCCCAAATGCACAAACACGAACGAACCGAGGGGCTGGGGAAACGTGCCGCTCTCAGCACCACTGTCCGTGCGGTCCCAGGAGCGGGCTGACCATCCCTACGCAGCGCCCAGGGTGTGTTGAGCATGAGCCTCTGTTGTGACACTCGCCACGTGTTTCTCAGTCCTTTGCATGTGGGTCTCCCCTGCACCCTGAGAGCACTTGGGGGGCAAGTCCAGAGCCCCGCACCCAGCCTCAAAAAGACTGTGTTTCATCTGCAACAGCATCCGCTGTAAAAGCCAGACTAGGAAACTAAAAGCATCACCGACGGAGCCATGGCACCTCGTCAACTGTGGACCTACCCCAATGCCAGAGCCGGTCAAACATCAGCGAATGGGCATCTTAGAACTGACGCAGCAGAGGAGCAGGCGCCCGACTGCCGTTGCTCTGGTGGTGGTGGTGGTGGTGGTGGTCAGCCTTACATAACAGCCCTAGATGACAGTCCAAAGTCACTGGCATGTCAACCCACAACACGTTACTACATCACAGCACAGTGGGAAATACCCCAAAAAGGAACTGGCCAGTGATCGTGGGACCACCCCGGATCCCCAGACCAGCCAGGGAAGGGGGGATTCTCGGGGGGGGGGGTCCCGGGAGCTGCCCAAAGCTGCCGGGTTAGCCGCCAGACCAAGAAAGCCCCGACCACCTGGGCTCCAGGTGGCCTCCTCTCTTTACTGTCCCCTATCCACCACTCTCTCGCTTCTGAATCAGGCTCAGAAACCCGCCCTGCTCTTTAAAGTCTGCTAACTTCCATCCCCTTCCATGGGAACTAGAAGGAAGACCAATCAGGCTAAGGTTCGCTGATACGCGCAGTCCACCCGGGACACGTCCAGCCTCCACCCGGGCTTAGCTGGGCCCACAGCACCCCAAGGCAGCCTGGGCTTCTCTGCCTGCAGCTCCCCAACGGCTTCCTCCGAGCTTCACGCTGCACGGGAAGCTAATGGCTGGAGTGGACCGTCTAGGGACTCTGAGGTCCTCTCCTCTGAAATGATGATAGAATCTCAGAAGCTGACGTTCACTCAGTGAGAGGGAGGTTATAAACATGACTTTCCTGGAATCGTTCCCTTAAGCCATCAGTAAATGCCTCAATTGCAAGGGACCCCAGATAAGGCTCCCGGGGCCCCAGGTGTGGAGGCTGAGGTCAAGTTGCTTCTTGAAACTTGGCTACAGAAATATGTACCCAGAGTCTGTGGGCAGCACTTCAAGTCATGACCACCACTGGGGCAAGCCTGGGATGAGAAAGGAAACCAAGGCCTTACTCTAGGTCCTGTGAACAGAAATCAAGGGCCTCACCTGCCCACCAGCCAGCAGCAAGTAAAAGAGAAAGAAATAAAATCCATCCCAGAAAAGACACTCATGCCTCCTTGTCTGCTTTATTCGTGTGGGAGGTTTGACTCCCCCTCTGGCCCTAGAAGACAGTTCCCAAGAACGGATCGTTCTACAAATGTCTCACTCAGGGTCAACTGTTCAGAACAAAAGGCATTTTTAGACTATGATTTTTATTTCACATTCTGGGTGGCCTGGAATTTTATGTAAATGGCTCTGTTTAAAAAAAATGGAATAACACACAAAAATCATGTGATGCACATTTAGTTAAACAAAATCTACTTTTAAATGTCACTAATCTGGTCCTTTACAGCTGCTGTCATACAAAGACCTGTCCTGCAGAAGCAACTTAGCTGTGACTCGGGGCGCTTCGCTACAAGGACACCAGTGAGTGTCCCTTTCAATCTGGTGTGATGTGATTTTGAAAGAGCTCATTAAATAAAAGCCTTAAGTAGTGCAAGTCTCAACCCTGTGCTGTGAATTACTGTTTGAAAGGGCAAATAAACTGCATGGCTTACTCAGACTCCCAATTTCATCAGTGACCTAACATGTTAAAGGTCGTGTCACCAATTTCATGATTTCCCAAGGAATTACATTTTGCATCTGGACCTCTCGGCTAAATCGAAAGACAGAATGCAGGCCCACAGACCCCAGTAGCTCCCTGCTGGCTGCACATCTGAGGGAGTCTACGAGGGCTGCCACCTTCCCTGCCACCTGGAAGGTCCAGGGCTCCCATCCCGTCCGTCTCAGGTTCTAGGGCGGGAAGAACTGGTACATTCTGTGAAGTCCTCACACCCACTCCTCCTGCCTCGCCCTCCCCAGAGCTCGGTCAAGTGAACCACCTCGAGGTCCCCAGAGCGATGCCTGTGCTTTCCTCCGGGGAGGCACCTGCTTCATGACGATGTCGGTCACGAAGACAGTGTCCATTTGGAAATGGGGAATGTGGCTGAAGATCTCAAAGGTCAAAAGTTGTGGGTCTTGGTCCGTCTTACAGGGGAGCCCACCCAAGGTCAACAGCCACACGGGTCAATCAGGCCAGTGAGAGAGCCCTAGAAATCTCTCAGGGAGGGAACAGCACTGTTTATGCCCCTAGAAGCCTGGAAAAAATTAATGAAAACCAACTCAATCCAGACGGCCAACAACTGACCAGGAGGGCATAACGAGTTCCCTCCAAATGGAAACTGACCTGAATTCGTCATATTTGAAACAAAAAAGCACCCATCAGTTCTCAGTGAGCTCTGCCAGACACACATGCAAACACACAACCTCAATGGCAGGGGTCGACTTTAAACGCCAACAAATAATACAATTTGAAAGAAACACAAAAGGCACGGCAAAGCCATTCCTAATGGAGCATCTCTTCGACGCTTTATGCTTTCCACGATATGGTCCAACTCACACCATTCAAATTTTCTTTCATGCCCCAATTAGAAGTTTCCAGAGACTTGAACATCAGAATTAAGGCTATAAAGCACGTTATGTTCTAAAAATTCCCAAAGATTTATGATACACAGCCCTAGAGCCAAAGAAGGAAGGGGGGCGATGGAGGTCAATGATTTTAATTTGAAATAAACCCTATTTCCAGTCTTCTCTGATCTGCAGTCCCACAGAAGGCTCCTCTCAACATCCAAGTGAGTTCTCAGTGAGGATGGGGGGAGTGAAGTCGCGCTAATTTCATTTAAAGGGCGCCTTTTTACTTAACCAAGGAAGTCGACTGCCGTGTGTGTGTGTGTGTGTGTGTGTGTGTGTGTGTGTGTGTGTGTGAAGACAGAGCGAGCGAGCGTGTGAGAATGCGCTCTCGTGCTAACTGGCTGACTGTGGCATGTCTAATGTAGGAAGGCATATGTGAAACGAGTTACACAGAGTGAAGCCCTCAGTTTTCTGATTTTTCCTTCTGCCTCTGCTGGGAGATAGACCTTTCACATCCCTGCTTTAACAATTTTTATGTGTCTCACATCCCGCCAAATAGGGACATGTGGAGCTCTGCCAAGTCTAAACAGCTTATCTTTCAAATTCCTTCTCACATTCTCTACGCTGTGCAAAATGTCAGAATAGTTTTGCGGTGATATTACCATCCCCATTTTCTTCCTGGTTGTAGCCTTTCTTCAGGGATTTTTTTGACCAATTATCTACCCCCCTAAAGAAGTAGGCGGAGGCAGAGGAATGCATTTTAGGGCTCCCTGGGCAGAAATTGAAAACGTACAGAAACCAGCATGGAGTTTCTGTTCCCCGTGGTGCGGCCGCCGAGCAGAACCTCCCCTCTGGAACACGGACAGGCAGCACCCCCGGGATCTGAGCAGCACACGGCCTTCCCGCAGCTCCTCTCCCGGCACCTGCCCCACAGGGATGCGGCAGACGTCCGTCACAAGACAGGCTCATACATCATCGTTACGGAAACCACTTCACATTCACCCTCAGCACATGCCACTGGCGTTCCATCCTCTTAATTCTATTATTTTTCATTCTGTTTCATCCCCCTGCCTTAAAAAATGTTAGCGTGGAAGATAAAAGATGATCCCCCCAAAAAAGCACCATGAGCTCACACTCTTTGGGGATATTAAAACATGATAAAGAAATACAGAGTACACGTGGGGAATTTTAATATGTACGCCCTGACTCCCATTCTGGTTGTGATTTTAACTACCATGTGCTATTTCCCGATAATTCTCGTTTCAAATATGAGTTTACGGCCATGAGGCTCTGCACAATGGCTGTCTACACCTCCGCGGACCCCCTGCCCTGAGAGGACTGCCCTGAACAGCATCTTAAAACTTCTCCTGCAGGAGAGCACGCCTGTCTCACCAAGGGGCAGCAGGGTAGGGAACGAGCGAAACCACCTGCAGAGGAGGTCAGAAGAGCGCGGCCTGCGGGGGCGCTGCCTGCAAGGGTTCTGGGAGCAGGAACATCCTCTGCTTGACCAGGGTGCGTGGTGACACTTGTAAAAATTCACTGAGCTATGAACTTACGATGTCTGTACTTGGCTGTGCTTCGGTAAATATTTTTTCCAAAAACACATGCTCAGCAATGTTTACTACAACACTGCACACAGCAGCCTGACTTGAAAGAGTGGAATAAAAACACAGTGGTCTGCGTTCCCGGCGCGGTACCGCCCCACACGGAGGCAGGTCCGCGGCGGCGGCGGCGCGTCTCACAGGCTTGGCGCCGAGCAAACCAGAGCCAGGCACAAAAGGACTAACCAGGGGATGCCGTTTAGGCCAAGTTCAAAAGTAACCAAAATGAAGTTGGAGACCCCAGGCTGTCAGGGACCGCGAGGGGACCCCAGGGGTTTCCAGACCTCTGGAAACGTCCTGGCTCCTGACGGGGTTTCTTTCCCACGGGCACGCTCACCTTGGACAAGAGGCGTTGAGCTGTGCCTTTCTGATTTCACGCATTTCTTCCATAAATGTACCCCCCAAAAAAAAGTGTGTATAGGATTTAAAAATTAGTAACAAAACAGAGAGCAAAATATAGGCCAAACGCTGCAGTGCAGTCACCTCTTCCAAGCACACGCTGGGATGGCGTTTCCGAACTTCCAAAAACATGCTTGGTGTTGTGGACTTCAGGGTGACGGATCTCCAAGGAGCTCACCATCCATGTGGTCTCATCTGCATTTGCTTTCTTCTCACTCTGTCATCACCATTTTGTTCTGATACATGTAAGACAGATGTGATCAAAAAGATGTGAAAAGAGGGGAGGGTGTGGCTCCGTGGTTGAGTGCGTGCTTAGTATGCATGAGGCCATGGGTCCATCTCCAGCACCTCCATTGAGAAAAGAGATGCGAAGATAAGCGTTCATCACTAACTCAACAGGAAGACTTGAGTTAATAAGCAAGATACCATTTCTGTTCCAGTCACTCACGGAAAACGTGGAAACAGAATATCCCCCACGACTTTTTAGGCTCACAAAACACTTCTGCTCCAATGTGAAAACAACCACAAGTGTTGATATGTTCTTGGCAAAAAAAAAAAGCATGAAACATTCGAGAAGCAAGCCGGCCTTGTGATGGGCAGCCTCTCTCGTGGTCTGACTGAGAACGGAGCCTGGGAGATGCCTGCTGGGCTGCTGCTCGTCTGAGGCCACGTCTGCAGGGGCCGGTGGGGCTCCCGGCAAACAGCGGGAGGAAATGGGGGTGTTTCTTGGCTCCCCTGCCCACCAACATGTGAGGGCAGTTCTGTTCTCAGGTTTCCCCCACTGAGCAATTTGGGCTGACTCATTTTCATTTCTTTTCTTGCCTTTCTCCCACTCAGTGGGGGCGGATGTCACATGTCCTTGGCCGGGCCGGGGGCGGGGGAGGGGACCGGCCTGGACCAGAGGGAGTGAGGCAGAAGTCCAGCACTTCCCCTTCAGGCCATCGGCTGTCCTGCTGCAAACAGATGTGACTATAATTCGTGGCCACGTGACAGTGGTTCAGATGGCCGCGTGTGAAACCAGTTGGTGGGTCGAGGGTGGAAACGCTGCCTGGAGACCTGAGCTGGGGGAGCACGGGGGCTCCCTGGTGGCTTCTGACTCACTGGCCTGAAGTACAAACACGGAGGAGTCCATCTGGGCAAGTTTCCAGGCCCAGGGTCAGCCTCCTGAGCCGCTTCCAGAATGTTCTCCCAGAGCCAGTGACCGCTGGGAGAGTGTGAGGCCTGAAAGGCCCCTGGCCCTACAGGGGCTCGCAACTCCTACGCTCAGAGGAGAAGCTCTCCGTCAGTAAGCGTCTCACCTGGAGCTTCTCGCTGCAGTCTCCCTTACTGCTTTTCTCACCCCCCCCATCCTGCCTTGCAGACCCATCACCCCGTCCTCCCCCACCTCCCGCCTCCCACATCGACTCGCCTCGTCCCTAGAGAGCCATGAACTTGTTCTTTCCAGCCACCCCTGGAAGGACGGCCCACTTTACCCAGGCGGGCGTGAAAGTAAGTTGGACTCTTTCCCCACCTTTGGAAAACCGTCCGCTCTTCCAGCGCACTGAAGCACGTGGCGTGGTCCCTGCGAGCTGGTATCCGCCCTTCCTCTACCTGCGGCTCCCAAACACAAACTAGCCTTTACTCCCTGTCCCCCGGGTCTGGCTCTGTTACCCCGAATCTGGCCTCACACCCCAGCCCGGCTGGGCCACTGCCCCTCGACACCGGCCTTCACTTCTTACTTCCACTTCCAAGTCCAGCCCCACAGGGAGCCCCGGGCCTTGCACTCACCCTCACTGAGCCTCTGCCCAAGTGCTCATCTGTCACCTGATAGGTGACAAGCTTTGGGCATCTATCGCGCACCTGGTACAGGGCTGGCACCCCCCCACCCGCCGTGACGCTAAGAACGCACAGCTGAGCGCGCTGGCCAGCGGGACGGAAAGGTGAGAAATGGCGATACAGGGCATCTCATGGGACGGTGAGCAGAGCCCCACAGACCCCCTGGGGAGGAGCCTACACCCCATCTGAGGGACGCAGGGAGCCAAGAGGTGGTCCTGCTGGAGTGAGAGAGGAGGGCACTGGCCCAGCAGAGAAGGTGGACATGGGGCGGGGGCTTTGCAGTGAAGAGAGAGGCAAAGGAGACCAAGCCCAGTGAGAGGGCACAGGGCGCTGGGGTGGGGGTGGGGGTGGGGACGGAGGACACGTGGTCAGAGGGCAGAGCCAAGAAGCATCTTAGAAAGGGAAGTGGCCACGGAGGTGTGCCCTCGAAGAGAGAGGCAGGATGAGGGAGGGCCAGCGGGAGCCGCTGGGAGGCGGGCGCGGGTGCCAGGTGGGAGGGTGGGGTAAGAGCTAGTCCCTGAGACAGACGGGGGGGGGGGTGAATTCTGAGGCTGCATGTATTGCCCACAGAATCTCTAAGTTCCGTTTTGAAACAGCAGTCCAATGCACCTTCTGCACGCCCTTCAGTATTACTAAACCCACTTGGAGTAGGAGACATGCCCTGTGTCAGACTGCTTTAAAGGGCTGAGACGGGAGAGAAGGAAGGGAGGGGTGGGAGGAAGGGGCAGGAGGGAAGGAAAGGGCCAGGCGGGGTTGGGGGGAGGCAGGGCACCCCGAGGCCGTGACCCACTCGGTTTTGGTGCAAAACTTATCAGAGTCTCCCCCTTTGACCTCCTTCACTGAGACTCTCTGGTTCTCACCCCGTACGTGAATCCCACATTCACACGTCTCTTTTAACATACTTGTTTCATGGTCTTAGCAACATCATGTCAACACATTATCTTAAAAATACTGTTGCAAAGATGCAAGGAGTCAAGAAAGGAATTAGAGATGGCCCCCTGCCCTTTAAGAATGGCTGCAGTGCTTCTGACCCCACTCCGAGGCCTCGTCTGCATCACAGCTTCAGAAGACCTCCCCACCAGGTCTACAAGGTAAGTCAGAAGAACAGCTAGTGAGCTTCTGACACGTCTCCCTCTGGGACCCAGGAAGTGCACTGCAAGTGAGGAATCGCGGGCGGTCTGGTCTGTCACGGCTGGACTGCGTACATCTCCCAGACAGCTGTCAGCGGCGGTGTGCGCCGAGGAGCTTTCCCATCAACCAGACTACGTTGTGTGTGTGTGTGTGTGTGTGTGTGTGTGTGTGTGTGTGTGTGTGTGTGTTTTAGGGTTTTATTTAACTGAAGCATAGTCATTTACATTGTGTGCATTTCTGGTGCACAGCATCATGTTTCAGTCACACATACACACACGTAGATTCATTTTCATATTCTTTTCCATTAGAAGTCACTGTAAGATAGTGACTATATTTTATTTTCGGGAGAGAGGTGATTAGGTTCATGTATTTTAATGGAGGTACTGGGGATTGAACCCAGGACCTTGTGCATGCTAAGTGCACACTCTACCACTGAGCTGTCCCCTCCCTGTATATTGACTATCTTTAAAAAGACACCTTGAAGGCTCCACTTGCTCTCGGGAAGTGACCGGTGACAAGCCCCCAGGTGTGAAGATGGCTTTACTCTGGGTTTTCAAAAGTGGGGTCAATTTTCTGTTTATCCTATTGTGTCCCACTGCCTGATCCTTTCAGGACCCTACAGTTTGTAACATACTAAAAATGGAAACAGAAGAAGCCTAAGCGACGAAGGAAATACTACAAGTATGACCAACAGGAGACTCAAACAGTTTAATTAAACCAGGGGTAACAGGATTACCAACTGAAACAATTAAATATAATAAATCCTTGCTGACTTCTCCCCAGGTTACAGAAGTCCCCGGCCTCCTGCAGTCTAGGGCTGGAACATGACCCAGGTTCCAGGACCGCCCCCGCCCCCGCCCCACGCTCTCTCTCTCCCATCCTAACAGGATATGTTCCTCTTCTAGAAAGCGGGCAGTAAGTGCTTCTTGTCCGTGGGACTGCGGGGCGGGCGGCGGCCGGGCGCACTGGCTGTCGGGCTGTGACTCCCTCTCTCCGTAAGGATTTAATGAGCACGTCCGCTGCGTGGGGCACTGTCCCTGTCCTTGGGAGAACAACAGGGTGACAGGTACCTTCAGGGAGCTCACCACTAACAGAAGAGCCCTGAGCCCTGCAGGACGAACCCTAAGGCAGGAAGGTGACCAAGCACACGGTATGGACCTCTTCTGAGAGGGGAAAGTTTGTGCCCATGGAGAAGGGCCAAGACAGGAGAGTCAGGTGAGGGTGTTGGAGAAAGTCCCCTTACAGAAGCTGGAAGAACGCAGGCCGTGCGGACCTTGAACGGAAGCCAAACTGATTTCTTTCCAACAGGACAGCATCTGGAGCATTTAGAAGTTCTGAATGAGGGAGACAGGTCCCTTTCTCTGCATTTTAGCAATGAGAGTCCACTGTGTGAAGGAGATCAGAGAGAGGAGGGAGCGGGAGTTGGGAGACCCACGAGGGAGCTGTGGCAGGAGGGAACAGGGCTGAACCTCGGGAGCAGCCAGCAGGGTTCAAGCGATGGAGAAAACAGAGCAGGGATGACCTGTGTTAAATGCAGAAGAGGAAGGGATTTCCAGTGGGTGTGTGGACGAAATGCCTGCCGTTTCAGTAAACAAAGGATGCTGCAGCCATGAAAGCTTCAGCCACTGTAGCCAACATGCTCCCCCACCCACAGGGCACCTGGAGAGGATTCAGGATGGAGAACAGGGTGCGCGCCCTAGAGAGTTAAGATGCACATCAGAGGAATGATTCCAATGAGCCCAGACTCTGCATCTTCCCACACATAGAAAAGCACTAAAATCATTAATACGAGGTGTCTGTTTTTTGTGATTAGCTGTACTCTTTTGATGTCTTGATGCCTAAGTGTCTTTTCCCCCCAAACAAAAACTCCTGTGTATCCCGGCTCCTCCCTTACCTCCTTGGGACAGGCCCGCAGAGCGACCTGAGAGGCTGTCTCCCGGCTCTAGTTCTCAGTAAGGTCCCTGAATAAAAACTTAATTCTCAACCTTTAGGTTGGCAGGTGTGATGGGAGAGTCGGTGATTTTCCCATTAGTAATAATGGGAAACTGGAGGGAGGGCAGGGAAGGGAGGGGAGGGAAGGAAAGAACGCGACATGTTGTATTTTTCGGTGGGAAAAAAGCAGGTTTTCACTTTCTTAGCTGGTAATTCTACTGTGAATCCTACAGCCCTGATGTAAAGATCTTTTATTTGTCAAACAGCACATCTCAGATTCTCCTTTTTTGATCAAACCTCATATAACTCATGATCATATTCACTGATGCAGGAAGTAACGTAAATCCTTGCCCAAGAAGCAATACAGACCCCCCCAAGCTTCATTTCAGCCGGTCACCCCACCCCCTCCCCCGGGAACTGTCCTGCCAGAGCTGGTGACACGACAATAAACTTGCCTGACGTTCACGTATTGTTCCAGGTGACGTCAGAGGTGGTGAACGAGGCACGGTTTCCTTCCTTCAAGTGTATTCTAGTCTAGACAGAGGAAAACGCACATAAAACTAAACGACTTGGGAAAGAGGGCTGTGACCACTGCTGTGAAAACACAAGATGCTCGAGAAGGAAATGTCATTGGGACGGGCTGGAACACCCTGAGAAAGGGGTGATGGAGGAAGAAGGGGGGCACCCAGGGAGGAAGGAGCCTGAACCATGGGTGTGACCCCCGAGCCCATGATGGCAGACATGCCAGAAGGAGGGAGCAGGGGGAGCCAAACTCAGAGCAGGGAGAGGATGCTGAGAAATCTGCGGAGGGCGGAGCCCAGGAGCCTTGGCTGGTGCGGCGGGCAGCGCGGATCCGGCCACCCCACAGCAGGTCCACGGGCCCCTCTGAGGCAACTGACATCCCACCCCAGGACAGGGAAGCTGTGCTTCAGGCACAAGGATAGAAAAATGGATGTTCCTTCTTGTAGGATGGAGTGTAAACACACAGCACGTCACACAGAGAATATAACATCAGTGAATTCACTGCTGAATTAGAGCTGCTCACCTCTCTGGTCCCACAGGGGACGTGTTTGAGGAAGAGTATTCATGTCTAGACTCATCCCAGCCAGCCAGAACGAAGCCAAAGTGTAATCTCCATAACTCTGCTCAGTCTCAAGTACCAGACCCATCCGTAAAGCCACTTAACAAAAATAAACGCGAGGATGTACACGCCTTATAAATGACAGACTCTCAACCACTGCAGCACAGATCTCCAGGCCCAGAGGGCTCTCTCCTGGAAGCATCACTCCCCAAGGATAACACTACTTCAATTGTATCTTTACAATCAGGCCTGAAAACTCAAACAGAATGTCAACAGAAATTCCACGTGATAAACTCTGCAGGATAATGAATACCTGACACTTACAGTAAAAGAAGGGAAATGGGGCCGCGACACGGATGGACCTGGAGGTTGCTGCACTACGTGAAGCAGGTCGGAAAGAGGACGAAAAATACCACATGGTATCACTTACATGTGGAATCTAAAAAAATGGGACAAATGAACTTATTTACAAAACACAGACAGACTCACAGACATAGAAAACAAACCTGTGGTTACCAGGGAGAAAGGAAGTAGGGAGGGCTCAGTCGGGAGTCTGGGATTTGCAGATGCACACTGCTGTGCAGAGAAGAGACAGACAGCAAGGTCCTCCTGTGCAGCACAGGGACCTGTACTCAGCATCTCGTAATAACCTGCTATGAAAAAGAGTATGAAGAGGAATGTCTGTGTACAGTTGAATCACTGTGCTGGGCACGGGAAACTAACACAGCACTGTAAATCAACTACACTTCAGTTTAAAAAAAAGGAGGAAAAAAATGGGGTAAACCACAGAAGGAAGCTGAGTTTGCTGGTGGAAGTGGTGGCTTCTCAATGACACACTCTGGTATTTACACTGCGGGCGTGAGAGGCGCCAGGAGACACCTCTGAGGTTCTTGTGAGGCTCCGGGGTCAGCGGCACGTGGTTAGCGGGCGCAGAGGCATCGTTTCCAAACCACGGGCCCCATCCTACCCCGAGCAGGGCCCTGCTCCCAACACTTAAGAAACCAGCCCTTCAGCTTACCAGGAACCACTGAGACCAAATGGTCCAATCCATTGACAAATACCCATCAAAATGCGTTACAGCTTCAGAAAATCTTATCTTTTCCAAGAGACTTTTTTTTAATTTAGTAGGCTTAAGCCATCTGTGATTTATTATAAAAATAAATATGAAATAAATAAAATAGGAAAAATATCGCTCATTCCATTTCTTGGCCCTTCAATTTGAATGATACACAAATAACCCTGATTTCTGCATTTTTCACTTACATTCATCAAATACTTACTTCCCCATTCCCTAGTGTGGAGAGTTTTTTAGGAGATCTGTGGAAATTAAAATATGGTTTCTTTTTTTTTCCCTTTTTTTTTAACTGAAGTACAGTCAGTTACAATGTGTCAATCTCTGGCGTCCAGCACAACGTCCCAGTCACGCATACACATACAGGTATTCGTCTTCGTATTTTTTCCACTAAAGGTTATTACAAGATTAAAATATGGTTCCTAATGGCCAAGTGCTAACATCTAGAAACACCTAGAAAATCTCTGGCCACCACTTACAGTGACGGTCAAAAAGGAGAATCTGTGTTGAGTCCGGGCGGACTGGACGGTGGCACAAGTCAGAGCGACCACCTTCTGGTGAGGCTCACCCTGCTGGGAAGCAGAGCCACACCTGAGCTGTCACTAAGTGCAGTCCCACATTTTGATGAAAATCTGCATGGGCTGCAAGGCAGCGGATTCTCTCTCTCTGAAAAACGTTAGCGTCTTCGCTCTAAACCTCCAACTCTAGAGCTCAAATTTCTCTGTAAATTTCTAAGTAGAGGTTCTTTTCCAAAACAGTCCATCCTCATTTCCGCATTTGAGGAAACCTGGCATTTTTCAAGAGGGGAAACTAACCAGAGCAAAAGCAAATGAACCGAAAGAGAGGACGCAGCGCCCGGGGAACGCGGGGCAGACGGGCCGGACGCGGCGGGCCGGGCCAGCCCTGGGAAGACGCTACTAGGAATGAGTCCAAAGCCGATAAAGCCTTTCAAAGGAGAGCCTCGCCCAACAAGACCTAAAACGTAAAGTCCCTAAGGGATTAAAACGCAGTGACGGAATCAGCCGAACTCACGACAGCTGGCAACGGGGTCACCTCTCCCCTCTTTACAAAGTAGAACCACAGTGGGTGGCATCAATGTACGTTTTTCGTTGCGTCAAGATACCTGATTTGACCTCCAAAATGACCTCCTCCTCCAATTCACTTTATGATTTGTAGACACAGTGCCAGGTGATGACTCAATTCTTCTGGGCTGCCTTTGTCTCTACTTATTTCTAGTTGCCGGATTCCAGCGCTAACCCCTTGTGTGGGTCCACGCTCACCACTCTCCAGAATCAACAAGGGGGCTCTGAGCTGTAAATCATCTCTTGTTAAGAGTCAGCAGCATCCCACTCAATATGTGAATCACAAGCTCCAAGACAACCATGTGTTTAGCGTGTGGTCGTTTCTAACAGAAGCCCAGGGGTTGCCACTGAACTTACTTTCACAAAAGATAGTAGACATCACTGTCTCTGTGTCAGTGAGCGCATATACGTGAATATACTCCTTCATGATGGCGAAACTGTTTAAACCCCAGACTCGCTTTTCTTTACATTAATTCACAGTGTATTTCTACAGAACTCTCGACTTGGAAATACACTTGTTTTGAAATCAGGCAAGTCCAGTTGTCTCTGCCATTAAAGAAACTGAGTTATCGTTTGGATCAGGCTACTCAGAGAATAAATGTAAGGGTTTTCACCTACTTAATTAGGATCGATTGCCTGCCTGTGATGCGTTAGGTCCTGTGACACAACAACTGAGGATGAGGGAGGTCTCAGAGCTCACGGGAAAAAGCCTTTACAGCTGGACACTCACGGAAGCACATCCCTTGTCACAATGGTTACATAAATCAAAAGGTGTGTGATTGAAATGCACCAGATGCATTGTGACCTTATAACAGTTCAGTCCTAAATACCTGGATAAAGTGTGCTTTGGAGAGACAGAATGCTACAACCTGAAAATTCCTTTCCCCACCTTGCAACACCTGTCCTGAAACAGACTGAGAACAAGTGAATCACGGTTTGGGCTGTGTCTCTTCCAAGGTGAAATTTATCCCGTCTGCACAATTACTCGTCTACATCATGAATTCACCATCAAGCATGTGAAACACAAGACTGGCTGTTGTAACAGTGAGTGGATACCTCAACACTTTTTTACTAGTATCCCAAAATACCCAGACTCCAGATTAATTTAGACAGTGATACATGCTTTGAATCTTGAAATATGCTTCAATCTGTTTACTCCAGCCACGTGCCTTCTCTCTATTAAAAATACAGTCTGGAATTACAGTTGATGTGAATGATAAATTAATCAATAAGTTAGTAAATAATACTTGCTTTCCAGTCACAGATTTCAATTTTAGTTCAACCAGAGCTTCTGATTATCTTACCACACAAAGAAAGCTAATACACTGTGGTTTCCAAAATACGTATTTTTTAAATCCTTCAAGCATTAAGTATCTTCGAGAAAGTAAAGATTATGTTACGTTCGGGATAGTTTTGAAGGTAGATGCTTTTAATTGCATTTCATAGCATGAAAAATGGAAAATGCACGTAGGATACACGCAGCTTTGATCTATCAACCAACGTATTGGTTCACAGTAACCGGCAACCCTGAGCCACCCAGAGCCTGGCACGACAACACGTCGAAATCCACGGTCTGGCATCTGGGCACCCCAGACTCCCCCGGGCCCGGGTGGGTCCCGCCACCCCTGGAGCGAGCCAGGCGGCCTCCGCAGCCTGTCCTGAGACATGCACACTTCACGCCTCTTTCCGAACCACACATAGTTGGGTCTCTCCACCCTGGTCATTCGTGTGCTGTACCTTTTGAAGGCCATATGCTCCAGATCTTGTTTTCCTTCCGACAAATCATCATCTCCTCCACCTCCTGCATCTGTCCAGCCTTGACCGTTTGTATTGTCCTCAGCTCGCTGGCCCTAATTAGGTGGTTCCATTGGCGACCGACTGACATTCACTCTCTCGTCTGACATGACATGTTTCCCCTAAACTTCATGCAAATCTAAACAAACTGCTTGAAAGCATTCCACCAACAATAATGCTTTTTTTTTTTTAAAAGGCTTGTCTACAAAATCTAGGTGGAGCAGAGCACGTGATGGGAAATCTTATTTTAGCCTGTCGAGCTGTAGGATCAAATCTGTCCATCTTTCCTCCTGTGTTTTACTCTGTTGACTAGACAGGAAACGGGCCTAGCAGAGGAAAAGCTCACGGGGTGACCGTCTGTGAACCATTTTCATATTTTTGGGTTCATAAAAAAAAGTGAAAGCAAAAGTTGATCGTGTTCATTTTAAAGCAAAACAAATCAGCCATTTGAGTTGAATGAAGTTAACGTAATGGCCCCAGAAACCAGAGGTCCGTGACTGTCAACTGGCAAACACCACGCAGGTAGGGCCATCGACCAAAGTGTCACATTCCCAGGCGGCTCCTTTTTTCAGGTGTGTGAGGCAGACAGCGGTGTCCAGTCACTCTGAATGCTGCTGCCCTTGTGACCGGGTCACCATGCAACCCAACCTGAAATCTCCATCCTGAGCTCTGAAGCCAGGAGCCACCCTCCTCCTCCAAGCCTGCATCCCATGGGACTGCCAGGAACCACCTCCCCCGACCAAGGACGGGCCCCTAACTTCTGCAACTCCAGCATCCTTCTTCTTCATATTTACTACGAACCAAGTACCACCAGGAGAACAGGGGACGAGACCGTCTTTCCTGAGCTCCCCCCAGGCGCGTGCGGAGTGTGCGTGGCTGCCTCCTGCTGACGCAGACTACTCACGTTTTCCCCGTTTAATGCACGTGGGGTTCCAGCGTGAAACAGTGGTACTGGTGACTCAGCTGCGCAGCTCCACGCGGTTGAGATGGTGCATTTTATGCTAGGCGTGCTTTACCGCAGTAAGGAAAAAAACGTGGGGAAAAAAAGCTTCTTCCCAAATTCCGCTATCTCTTCTCGGAGTCCTACCAGCAATGCTCCCAGCTGAGAATGAGGCCAATCACGAGAGACAAAGTGCCCACCACATACCTCCCTGGCTCACTGAGACCCCTCCACGTGCCCACGGAAAGGATGGCCTCAGCTAGAAGCTGACAGTCAAGTTCTCAGCTGTCGGCTTCTGGTTTCAGATTGTCTGAAAAAAGGTGTGGGTGTCTGCTCTCTTTCCACCAACCAGATTTGGGGACCCACTTGCTTATTTCTGGCTACGTTCTTCTGAAGTGCTGCCATTTCTTGTTTTCAGGGGAAGAAAGCCCCAGAGATCCTTCCGTGACTTCTGCAGCCCAAGGACACTCTCGCCTTTAAATCAACTGTCTCCTCAAATTCCTCAAAATTTGTGTAAGACTTGAATTCCCTGAGCCAACCAGGAAGACACAAAATGCAGATTGAAAAAAACAAAAAATGTAGATGGATTGCTCCATTTAGATCACTCTTAGTAAAGCGCGGATGCTTCTAGGTTCCAAGGGCCTCCACTACCCAGAGGGGACCGGCCGCGCAGGGAATCGGGACACACCTCAGGGATCTGCACAGGGGAGAGGTGACCTGGCCACTTGCCCGAGTGTCATCACTGGGAGTCATGCTGTTTGAAATCTGTGTTCCATTCCTGTGTGACTGGCCACAGCAAGATGGCGTGAGGGACACCTGGGCACTTGGCCAGACATTGTCTCCTGATCACACACACATCTCTTCCCATGTGCATCCCCAGAGCCTCGTCCAGAGCCCAGCACATAGCAGGGACCTCCACGCTGGTCCAAAAAGCATCTGAGCCTTCTCCACTGCCCAGGCACCATGGGGACCTGTGACTGTCTCCAGAGTGATGGACACTCATGTCAAACCCTCCACATGGCTGGTTCACAGGGCAGACGGGCTGCAAAAAGGAGGGAGGCCAGGACATGGGGGCCCACACTCCCCTCCACCCACGTCACCCCACTGCTCTTCTCTCAGGCGGTACCCCAGAGTCCAGCAGAATGGAGTGTGCACCACTGAACCCGCATCAGAGGAGGAAGGGGGAGGAGCAGTGCTTTCTGAGCACCTACTGTGGGCTGTGGGCACTTCAGAACCAGAGCCACAGATTCTCATTTAATCCTCACCAAGCCCTGGGAGGTGCTGAAGTTGCCCGAAGCAGAGCCGGGGCTGGGGGCTGACAGCCACACCGCGGCCCCATCCTGGGCCCCCACTCGTCCTACAGCAAGCTGCCATCGTCCTGATGGACGACATCAAAAAGGCGGGCCTGAGAACAGGCTCGCCTCCCAAGTAGCCCTAACCAAACTCCCCAGCGGGCGCGGCGATGTCTCTCGGGTGAGTCGGAACCAGCAGGCACTTTCGGCAGAGCCCTGCGTGTGCACAGCTGAAGCCCGGGAGTCCAAGCTCTAATTCGTGTCTGCGTCCCCATCTGAATTCTAGTCTTTATTTGGACAAAACTCCGCAGAGATCAACAACCTCTGAGAGGCTTCTCAGCCCACAGTCACATTACTGTACAAAGCAGCGGAAATTCCATGCACTTGACCCAGGGGTCTGAGTTTACACAATGGGGAGGAAAGCATAAACAATGCATTTGCAGGGGAAACACATGTCTCCTGATTGAGCCGCACAAATTACTATCAGCTACCTGGAATTTCCAGGTGAAGGGCCTACACTTCCAGCGGTCCCAATCGACTGCCCTTCCGAATTTTCCACTCAGTCCTAATGATTTCCCCCGATGAGTCTGTCTCCTGCATGATGCCTTTCTTGTCAGGGACTGGGTTATAAACTCAACGTTTCATTTTAAGTGTTGCAAAGAGTCACCAACCCCCCCAACTCCGAGCACAGACAACCCCCCCAAACCCCACGAGTGTCAGGGAGCTCCCGCCGCAGAGAGTGGGCCAGAGCTCTACACTCGAAATTGTGAATCCGAATTTAATCAAATGACCCAAATTCTCCCCAGCCAATAGCCTTCTCTGGTTGAAGCCTGAGTGTCTTCAAACCCGCCTGCAAAGCATCTACTCAGTGGAGAGCACTTGAGGGACACGCAGCTAAGGAGGACACGGTCCATCCTTCTCTGCCCAAGCCAGGGAGCAAACCCCCCAGGCAAAGAAAGTGGAAGATCTCCGGGGAATTCGGGGCAGACTCCGACCTCCAGGAGTGCCATCATCTGTGACCCGGCTCTTCAAGGTCTGAACCTGGAGTTCAGCTGGGAGAACAGAGCGCTGTGTGGGAAACCCACCCAGTCGCTCTCGTCTCAAATGCAAAGCAGGTCGTCAGGAGGAACAGGGCCAGCTCTCCACCTCCCAGCTGACTGCGGAGCCCACATTAAAACGGGCAGCCCTGCGGTATTCCACCATCAAAACAGAAAACCAATGTTCTCTCTCAAATGAATGGAATGAATGAAGAATGAAATTCTGCCTCTTGTGTGGGATAATGGAAGTATTACCAATGGTGTACTTCACGCAAGCGCAAAGGCAATAATCTAAATGGTACACTATTTTGCGGATCATTTCTTATCACGACTGCGTAGGGTTATTTTACAAACTGCAAAGAAGTGTAAAAGTTGGGACTATCTGTGTTAGGAGCAAGTAAAAATAACTTCCTAACAGTGGATCTGGGAAAACCCAAAATTAAACAGTTGAGGGGTTAATATCTTTTTTGAAGTTTTTGTTTGCTTTTTTCTTTTTTTTTTGCTTGTTCATTTAGGGGGTTTTGGGGGAGGTAATTAGGTTTATGTATTTATTTTTAATGGAGGTACTAGGGATTGAACCCAGGACCTCATGCATGTTAGGCATGCACTCTACCACTAAGCTATACCCTCCCCACAAGTGGTTATTATTCTCAAAAAAAAAAAAAAAAGTAGGTCAGAGTTTTTTCTGGTGCCAACACATCTGTAAAAGCTGAATCCAAAGACCAAGTTCAGAAAACCCTCATCCCCGGTGCTGTTGGCAGTCACGTCGGTGACGCAGCTGTGCGCTCGCTGAGCAGAGGACTTTCCCCACAGAAAGCTCTCGAACGCAGCCTCCACCCTGTCCCCGGTCGGGGATTCAGCCTGAGCTTGGAGCTGGTGCCCAACCTGCACGTCCCACAGGACAGGGTTAGTTTCTGAGGTCGCGGGCCCACAGAGCTGATCCTCATTCTGGGGAGGGCCAGACAGGGATTAGACATTCAAGGAGGTACAAACCACAGATGTGAGTTCCCTGCTCTCAATGACATGCCTGCCACTCCCAGAGAACCATCAGTTCCACCCCCTGGAGAAGCCGGGTCAAATCCCCAGGCTGCTCGGGTCTCTGCCCAGAGCTGAAAACACAGCTGTCCCTGCACCCCTCTGCAGCCCACCGCCAAGACCAAGCGCCCAGCAACCCCTCAGACGGGCAGAGGAGCGGCCGGGGGGTGGAGGGGAGGAAGCAAAAGGGTAAGCACATCAGTGGATGCACCCTCTTGCTTCCCTTTTCTGACTAGATCAAGAAACTGCAACTCCAGTCCCATAAATTCTCTCAATCCAAAATGATGCATTTTTAGGATATGAAAACGAACACATGTGTGTACATGCATGCCTGGGATATTGTGCTGCACACCAGAAACTGACACATGGTAACTGACAATAAAAACTGTAACTTCAATTTTAAAAAAAGATGCATTTTTGTTAAAGGAGACTGATTTGACTCAAATATATTAATGCAATTCCCTCCCTCTCTCTGCCTTGTCTCTCCCCTCTCCCCCCCTCCCCCCTCCCCCATTTCTCCGGCATTGATGGGGGTCGAGGTCCTGTAGAGCTGAGAGCTACCGTGATGCTGGCCCCGGACCAGATGCGCTCAGCACCCTTTCTACACTTCTCCCTATTGTCCCTACTCTGTTTTAATAGACTCTTCTTCCTCCCCTCCCAGTCAGTCCCTAAAGAACCAGCACGTGCAGGACCACCGGCCCCGCCTTGCAGAGCTAATGCCAGCAGTAAGGAGATGCCCCGGCCCACCGACATCCCCCCAGAGGACTCGGAGAGCTTGGCGTCTCCGTCTCGGTTCTCAGCTACACTGCAAACGTTTCAAGTTCACATTAAGACACCTGGGAGCGAGTGAAGCCTGCTCTGATTTCCGTTCAGTGAGATGAAAGGCAGGGAGGTGGGGAATCACGGGAAGGTGAGAAGGAGGGGCGGACCGCGAGAAAACCTGGCTTCCTTCCCCATGTGGAGTCTACCCTTCTCCAGCCCAGGCAGCCGGAGTCCACCAGCGAGGGCACGAGGGCCTGGGGTAAGTCATAAATGCCAAGAGGGTCAAAGGCCTGGTGAGGAGAGCCAGTGCCACCAGCCAGACTGCGACGCCCTGCCCCATCCCATCGGCATGGAAGTCACACAACATCTAGGCTCTCAGCAAAGGTCATGGTGACTGACCCCTAAGGATCACCCACACCCAGGTGAGGAAGAGCCTCACGGGGAGCCCGCGGAGCCCGCTGAGACAGCCAGGGCACAGCTCAGCCAACGGTCCTCATGAAGGCGACCAGAGGGGACACAGCCCCCTCTCCGGCTTTCGGGGCATCAGGGAAAGGTTGTGTGTAGCCCCTACCTCTCTGCACATCCTATGAGGAAATGAGAAGAACAAAAGTTGTATTTTGTGAACTCCTGCAGCATGTCATCCTGCTGGCAATCTTGGGTTCTGGGAGCGGAACTAGTCGCTTTAATTCAGTTTCAGCCAGAACCATCCTTCATCATCAGGAAACAGATTTAGAGTGAACACCAGGTTCGGCAGACTCCACAGGGATTCCTGAGAGTCACCCCAGAAACCGACATGCCTGCTGGGACTGCACTGGGGATGCCCACCTTCCTGCCAGCACTGGTGCTGAGACAGTCCCAGACACCCACCTTCAAAGGACAGACGCCAAGAGTGACCTTCCCAGCGGGGTGCACACAAGCAAGGGACCGAGGGGGACACTGCATCCCCCAAAGAATGAAGTCACGCACCGGCAGCACCGGGGAAATCCTACACAGCAAAAGATCGCCACCCAGATAAAGCGCTGAAAGCTATTCCCCGCTTCAGCTCTTTTGCAGCAGAGTCTGGGGATGGACGGACAGGCCGATGGGCCACGGCGTCCACAACAGCAGCAGCTTCAGGCAGCACCCGAGGACTCAGAGAGAGGCTATCATGACCTTCTCTGTGCCGTCAGGCGGACACGTCCCGGCCAGCTCCTGCGCAGGCCCGTCACTGTCACTTTGAATCATACCGCACAAAAGGCAAGACAAGGGTCCAATCCCAGGGTCCCCGTGCCAGCCCGGGAGTCACGCTGATGGGAGCATGGTCCCTGAGCGGGATGTGGGTAGGAAAACATTGAAGTGTGGCTGAGTGCACGTGTCATCCTGTACGGGACACTGGCCACAGGAGATGGGCAACAAAGGGCAGTATGGCTGATGGACAAAATTTGAAAAAGGACAGGATATTGGCTACAGAATGGCACCAGGTTAAATTTCCCGAATTTAATAAATAGACTACACTTAAGTAGAAGGACAGCCTTATCCCTGGAGAGAAGGCAGACGTGTTTAGCGGCTGAGGGAGCAACTTCTGCAACTTGGATCAAATGGCTCAGCAGAGAGGAACAGGAACAACAATTCAGAGCAGGAGAGAGAGAGACAACACTAATGTGTCAAACGTAGACAACGGATGAGTCGAGCTGCGAAGTTTCACGAGTTTATTTTCAACATTCTTGCAACTTTTCCATGTTTCAATTTTTAAAATAAAATGTCCTTTTTAAGTAGGATACAGTGGAAAATTGGAAAGGAACCCCAAATTTTGAGAAGGGCATAGAAGGCAGCAGAGGTGCGGTCTGCGGGGAGCAGCACCACACAGCTCGCCGTTTTGAGCAGCTCGGGATTAGCCACAAAGAAAACCTGGCAGCGAGGGCAGTGGCTGCTGACGCGGGCACAAATGACACAATGCGGCCACGGGAGAAAGGATTTCCGGTCACCCAGCGGGCGCGCTGGCTTCCCTGCCACCCCCTGCAATGTAGAGGACCTCGTCCTGCTGAGGTCCAGTGAGCCCTCCCAGCGGGCGGGGCGGGAGGGGAGGACGGCGCGTGTCCCAACTCCAGGTGTGCGGAGAGAGGAGAGGCAGAGCCACACGCACATCAGCACCTCAAAGGCGGACAGAGGGGGGACTTCGGGGAGAGGGTGGCAAGTCGCTGGGGAGTCCCAACCTAAAAGGGTCACCCTGCCTGGGGGCTTGGCAACACCCGCAGCCCAGAGATGGAGGTGGTTTTTCTTTCTTCAACGCTTCCTGAATTACACGGCTGTCCTCTGAGTGCATCCCCGAGCTGAGATGCCTTGAGCATCTTCTATCAGGAGAATGGAAGCACATGCGGAATCTTTCCAAAGCATCTCTGCGCCTGCAGCCTGCTTTCCCTTGAGTGGCCCTTATCAGTCCCTAGGCGCTCCCTGGCACCAGCAAAGGAAGCCAGCTCCCTGCTCTCCAAGTTTGCAGAGACACACATTTACGAAATGCTTAGACAAAGAAAACTGATCTGTAGCTGGAGCATCAAAAGCAAATGGAGCTCAGTTAGCAAGGAGTCGATCATGGCTATCATAAAGTTTGCTGTATTTCATACTTCCAGACATCAGCAGTTAGGGCAATACGCATTAGGGCAGGATTTTAAGATCTTCCATAGAAAACAGTATCCATTAACCCTGCGTTAGACTTGCCACGCCGTCAGCACCTTCACGACAGATGCCAAAACAAGATGGAACGAAGCAACTAAGTGTCCCGGAAAGCAGTTGTCACAAAGCTCACGCATCTGGTGCCAGGAGAAAAGTTCAACAGACTGCCACGTGAGACACAGCAGCTGGCCGCGGTGACCACGGAGATGCCTGCGCGGCAGGGCGGAGGGCAGGTGCTGGCTGTGCCCTCAGCCCAGGGACAGGCCCGGCCACACCGGCACAGAACGGGCAGGCGAATTACAAATGGCTCTCCAGGGCCTGCGATGGCCTTCGAGAGCCTGAAGGTCCGGGCTTAGGAGCTTGGACTTGACCCAGGATGCAGAAGACGACAGGGACTGTTCGGGTGGGAAGGGGGCAGTGTGGGATGTGCAGGGAAAGAACTGGCAGGACCAGGTCCCCTTGGAAGAAGGCGGCCGTCCTCACCAAGTCAAGTGAGCGCTTAATACGGAGTAACTGACACGTGACCTCCCCTGAAGATTTCAGCGTGGTGTGCGAGGGGAAAATGGTCTGAGGCTCACAAACTCAGTTAAATGTCGGCTGGGCATAAATGGCCAAGTGACGTAACCTCCCGGACTCCAGCACTCTTGCGGTGGAAGTGGGAATGGTCGCTTCCTGGTAAAATAGCTGTGACAGTTAAAAAAGACAACTTGCTGAAGACACCCCGGAATGTGGCCGACTCAGCAAGCCCCTCTTTGCCTGATCGTCCGGTGGAGGGTGGGTTAAACCGGGGGGGAGGGGCTGCGTGAAGCAGTGGGAAACGCGAAGTGAGCTCGGGAGGGGGAAAAGCAGGGTGGCAGTCCGACAGCCCGGAGTGCGAGCTCACCGAGGGCACAGTGACACCTTCACAGACCTCAGCAGCTCACCTCCTGGGGGCCAGACGACCTGAGTCACTCAGAAAAGTTCTCCTAGGAAAGTGTTGTGCAGGACCTATTTCTGCAAAGGCAACGATGGCCAAAATTTTGAAAATTTTTTTAAGAGCTTCAGAAAGTGAGCTCACATCCAGGAAAAACCCATTCCCTGACGTCAGAAAAATGAGTCTGTCCTGTCCCCCAGCGCTCAAAGCAAATGCTAAAAAAAAAGTCTTACTTATGAGATAATTTAGTAATAAAGGAAACTGTAGAGTAACTGAACTAAAAACCTTCTAAACCTCAGAGCACCTGTATTTCTCCTGTAGCGTAGGGGAGAATCTGCCATTACAGTACTTTGAACGATGCCAAGAGATTGGGGCCTATAGTTCCCAGGCCTCAACGGACACAGAATCTAGGAAATGAAGGACATTTGGAAAAAAGCAGTTAGTCTCCTTCTTTTACATTATTTTATGTATTTACGACAACCAATGTCAGAGACAATTCGGAAAGCACGGCAATAAAGCTGGCTTCTAGGGCACAGCAGGCACCCGGCTGCGTCTCTCCAAACCGAGTTCGCAAGGACTGGCCACATCTCCACGTCATATGGTGACATCCAAGGGGACAGAGGCACAAAGGGCAGCCCTGAGTCCTACAGGTCCCAGCACGTCCCCATCAGCTTTGACAGGGGACGCCAACCTCCAGGGGCCTTTAGGCGGAGCTTCTGAACTAACTGTACCAAACAGCTCCTATTTTAGGGTCCAGAGCAAACAGAAAGAAAGAACCACCTGAGGAGGTTCCCAGGCTGGGTGGAAGGGCCCGGCCACCTCGCACACTTGGTGAAACACCAGTGGGAGACCGTCATTGCGAAGCCAGAAATCGTAACTGCTCTGGCCGCCAGAACATCGTGGCCTATTTCTGGGGGTGACAGTGAACACAGACCTGCTAAAGAATAACTGCGTTTCTCCTCCGGCCCCACACGCAGCTGCGGGTTTAAAATACTTGACCAGGTCAACCAGGTGTGGCCGCAGTTCACCTGGATGGCGAGAAAGACCGCGAACCTGCTACAGGCGTGGAGGAGATGGCCTAGGAGCTGAAACTGGTCCCCCTGCTCTACAGGACAGCACGGATAAAGAAGCAATAGAAGGCTTAACCTGCCAGGAACAGACTTCTGATCACCCTGCCACACTCGCAAAGAGTACATTAAGTTTTACTCTTTAAAAGCATTTTTAATTGGCAGCAATGCAATTTTCCTCTCAAAAGTTCCCTCGTCAGAGTCTCTACCCGTGGCTGCTGACTGCACCACTGGAAAGCCTACGAGCGATGCCATCATAGCAGCAGCGAGCACACACAGCTCCCGCCTCCTGGCTTCTAAACACCGCCAAGGGAGCCAGAACTCTCAGGAGGAAGACACAGAGCTGGGCGGGGGAGAACGAGAGCCTGGGACACACATCCGGCTAAGCACGAGAGGAAAGCTGATGGAAGAGGAAACGGCGCCTTTTCTGGAAAGGCCTCTCACAGCACATACTGGACTTGAAGTTTCTGGAACAAAAACGCTCTCCAAACTCAGAGCGTTCACCACACACGTCTTTCTAAGCAACGCCACCACTTGCGGAGCAACCCCTGGACCCGCCGAGCACGTGCGGCTGCTCCAATCGGCTGTGGGAGCGGCGTGTGCTGCAGGTCTGTGCCTCCCTGGGTTCCCACCTCCCCCCCACCCCACGGCAAGCTCCCCTGGCACGTCAGCGGCCCTTGGCAGCGTGCACACAGACGATCGACCGTGGTGAAACTCTGCTGTTTCCACGTCTTATTCTGCAACTTCCAGCTGGTTCCTGCAATGTGGGGGGGGGGGGGTGTCTAGGACAGAGCAAGCCGGCAGTGCCCCCATCAGTTTGAAAGTTTCATTTTGCCAAAGATTTGTGATGAGATCTTCTTGTCTATTCTATGTTTGTAGGAAAAGACACAGACTGGGGTCTGCTGCCTTTCTCTCGATAACGCAGAAAGAGCCAGAACAGATACCGGCTTATTAATCCTCTATTACGATCTAAAATTACAGGGATCTCAGGTTAAAAACACTGTGATGGTAACTGTGTGTATCAATTTGAAGGGATGCCCAGACAGCTGGTCCAGCATTATTTCTGGATTCGTCTGGGAGGGTGTCTACGGAAGAAATAAGCATTTGAAATAGCAAACTGAGGAAGCAGATTATCCCACCAATGCGGGTGGGCCTCACCCAATCAGTGGAGTGTCTGAATGGAACAAAAGGGTAGAGGAAGGGCAAACTCACTCTCTCTGCCTGAGCCAAGACAGCAGTCCTCTCCTGCCCTCGGACCCTCCTGCATACATGGTTCTCCAGCTCCTGGACTCAGACCAGGACCCACACCATCGCCTGCTGAATCTCCCACCTTCCAGTCCAACTAAATTACGTCACAGCCTTCCTGCTCCCCGGCTTTCAGATGGCACATCCTGGGGCCTCCCAGTCATGTGGCCGTGTGAGCTCTTTCCTAAAATCAACCTACGTTTACGTGACACAGGTCTCTGCATATACCCTCTCGCGTCTGTTTCCCCGGAGAGCCCTGACGAACACAAACACGGAAAACAGGACATACTGAGTCCTGAACACTGTGTGTAGCTGCGGAACATCAATAAAAAATATTCCAAGATAGTTTCAATCCTTGCTTTAATTCTAAAACATCTTCACAAAGAACCTTCTTATCTCAAGATGAACTAACCGCCTTTGCTTGTCTGCCCTTCAGGCCTCTCTGCGTTTAGGCCAGAGCGACGCAGAAGCAGTGCGCTGCCAGCATGTGACCCTGAATTGTGAAACAGCTGAAGAGCGCCTAGCAAAACATCTGCATGGCTGTTTTTTGTTGACCCAAGTATTGTGTTGTTTTCTTCCCAAGCCCTCACTCAGTGAATTACCACAGATGTTGACAAGCCCTCTCTCGGCCCCCGGGAGCACATCCTGGCCTTCGAGACGGGTCCTTGCTGTCCTGCCAAAGGCCCTCTCCACGGCTCTGCTGAGGCATCCTCTCGCCCTGAGCACGTGATCCAGGCTGTTCAGGAGGTTTTGAAATGTCTGAATGATGGTCAGCACAAGACAACCCCAAATATCATCGACGATACCTAATTAACTAATACAGTCATACTATATTCTATTACATAACTAACTACAACATACAACGGGTTAGTCACTAATTCTCAACTTCAGTAGTCACCATATTGGGTGCGCAAATCTGCTCACTACAGGCAGAATAACGTTCAGAAACATCTGGCCCCCCGGAGGGTGTCCCATGCCCGCAGAGCAGAACAGATACAGGGCCCAGAGACCCGGCTCTCCTGTCACCACGTGTGGCTCTGCTCCAAGCCCTTGTGGGTGGTCCACACCGCACGGCTGACACGCCCTGCTGGCTGTGCCGCTGTCTTCGCCCAAGTCCTGCCACCACCTTCCAGGCACCCTGCACCTGCTGCAGCGTCACAACCCCGGTTGTCCGCACGCTGCGTGATCCTCTCTGGAGCTCCCCCTCTGATCTCTCCTCCTTGTCTCTCTCTTCTTTATTAATATTTTCTGTTCCTCTTGGCAGCTTTCCCTTGTAATCTGGACCTCATTTTTATTCATGAACCCCTTGCTAAATGATGAAACTTGCCAGGTGTGAATAGCTCAGTGTCTTTCACATCTAGCTTTTTTAAAGAACTGAATTTACTGCATATTAATCTGCTCAATGAACAAACAGGAGGCCACAGCCTGTTCTCCGTTTGCTCCATGTTTATTCCATGCCTTGCTGTGAAATACACCCAAACTTTCAGACACAACAAAAACGCACACTTGGTGCCCCTTACCCAGCCATGGTCAACCACGAATTTCATCTAAAGGTCAAAAGTGAAATGCCTTTCAGAGGTCCCTCAAAATCTTAAAATAAAAGTCACATTCCAAGCTTCGTAATTCTCATGAATACATCACAGAGTCACCATTATGCTATTGAAAATGAAGACAATTATGTGCTTGTATTACAAGGGAAAATATTCTAAAAATGAATTATATAGTAAAACCAAGAATCTTCAAGTTCTTGCTCACAAATAATGAGTTTGCTTTGGCTTATTATTTCACATGGCATGGTCCTTACACCTCACACCTCTGCAGACAGAGACCAGTCCCACCCCTGCATCTTCAGAACTAAATTTGGTGTGTTGGCTTTTAAAAAAAAAAAGGTTGCCTCTAAAAATGCTCCTTCCAGTTACCCAAGGGAGTCTCTCCCATCCCCGTCCTGCTCTGGGAACTCGGAGTCACGTCGATAATACTTGAATATACATCTGGAGGTGAATTCCCTTCCTTTTTAAGATTTAAAGCTTTTCCACATGGTCCTACTGTATAGCACAGGGAGCTATATTCAATGTCTTATATTCCTTTAATGGAAAAGAATCTGGAAAAGTAAAGATATATACAAATGTATGACTGAGTCAGTTTGTTGCACACCTGAACCCAACACAACATGGTAAATAAACTATACTTTAAAAAATTTAAAAGATGCAAAGCTTTCCTCATATTCTTTTTCTAATAAATATACTTTATAAACTATATCCAAAATACCTGGCTGAATGGGTCTCCCTCTAATAGCCTCTCCCTCTTTCTCTCTCTGCTCAATATATTTAATTATCTATTTAGACTGCTATATTAAATCTTGTTTGCTTTAGGAATGACCCAGTTCTTTTGGATCAGTGAAAAAAGAAGGGCTTTTTCTCCCACCTCACCCATGTGTCTCGTTTTTTTAGCTACTTGGATGTAAAAACAACTCCACAGCTTCAAACTTTTCCAGTAAACAGAACATCCTTCAGCTAGGGACCTCGCCAGCACCTCTGACACCATCAAGAGGCCTGTGCGGCCGCCGACCCTGTAAGATGCTCCCTCCAGTCTCCTCCTGGGACAACAGCTGGGACAGGCAACACTGCTACGTGATGACAGGGCTCGGGGGAGGGTCGCCCCGTCTCCTACAGCTGGAGTTACTGTTTTTCAAAACAAAACGTGAGAAACAGAAATGGTGAGCATTTTTCAATGTTCCAAAAAGTACTCCGTGCTCCTTGAAGCCCATTTTATGGCATGACTCCAAAATGTTTTATTAACATTAGTTAATCCTTTCTCCCCATGGGAATGACCAAAGGAAAAACCAGATTAGCGCTAGGCTGAAAACAACCGGATTATTCAGAGATGGCGCTGAGGGAGCACAGGAAAGAAAGTGCTTCCCCGCTGTGACGGTGAGAGTGCAGCTCCCCCCAAAAAAGTAGGAGGCCTAGGTGTCTGACACGTTGGTTCATAGAGAAATTCACTTTTATCAAAAATCTGTAAATTAAGTAGTCGAAAAGGCTAAATCAAGATTTGGGAAAACCAAAAAAAACAGCATTCTCCATCAGAGAGTGAAGAGCTGCACACGAAGGCTCGACTTCCTGGAACGTCTGGTCACTCTCAGCCAAAGGGTTTTGTAAAGTAACGGACTCCTCTTCTCTTCTCATGTTACGGCGTTTTGCCAGTCGGTCAGGAGCGTCCCTTCCCGCTCACGTGCCGGCAGCCGACTTCAGTCCCTCCGTCTCCCCCGCCCCCGTCGTACAGGCGCCAGTGCATCTGTGGTCCCTTCTTCCCTCTTCAGGTGTTAGCGCCTTCCTCCCCACGCCCCCAATGCTGCTGCCCCGAGTGTCCTCAACACCGTCCGCACAGCCGCCCCACCCCGCCACATCCCCCGTGCTCTTTTCCAAGAGACAATGTGCAAAGCCAGCAGGCAGACCATGGCGAGTAGGCTCCATCTCGAATGTCAGTTCCCACCAGTCAGGGGCACTGCTGGGGGCTTTCAGTTGGGGAGAGCTCGGAGGCCTGGCCCAGGTCCCCGAGGAGCGCTGTGACGTCACCGCAGGTCCCCCTCGCCCTGGGCACGGTTTCTCAGGGCGGCGCAGACGCCCTCAGGGTGCACACCTGCCCTCAGGAGCCAGGTGTGTACACCAGCCGAAAGCAAGGCGCACGGTGTCTGCTGCGCGGGGGTGTCCGCGCCGGCTGCCGGGCTCCTTGGCAAGGCACTGACAAGCCTTCTGCAGAAAACTCCATCCAGGCATGTGATCGGTGCTGTGAAGCTCACAGCTGTGTGACTTCTGGAACTCAGTGTTCTTCTCTCTTGAAAATCAGGACATTGGCCACCTCCAGTCTCCCTGCACCTCCCCCAACTCAAACACCAAAGGTGGTCCTGATCACTCCTGGGCGCCCGCCGGGACACGGCGGTGTCACTCACCTCCAGGCACAGACATGACTTAAAGCAGTTAAGTAGCACCCCGTGCATGTGCTGTATGGCGGATTACGTCTCCCGGGACGCAGCACCCCGGCCTCACCGCCCTCCCACCCTCACAACGCATCACACACAGAGGCACCCACTGAGCGTGTGCCGGCAACGCTGGGTGAGCGAGGGTGACAGGCCTGTGCGCTGCACCGGCGTGAAGGGGCACAGGAACGAAGGAGGCCTGCCTCCGAGTAGACAGAGAAGCAACAGGAGGAGGGAAAGGCTGGATACGGGGATGACCAACAGAGCAGGAGGGGTGAGCAGCGAGGCTGACGCTGGCGCAGAGGCCGCAGGGACACACGCAGGGTGAGGTGACCTCGGGCCGTGGGGGAGATAACTGTCCGCTTTACTCGCAGGCAGTGTTTACACCTGACAGCTGCTGGGAGGGGCCGGCAGGCTGGCTAGGGGGTCTCGGAGAGCGAAGAAGACAAGATGGCGCCTGAAGGGCTAAAGACAAGGGGCATTACGTCCCCGGGACCCCGCAGCAGGGCTGCTCTGGGGATGCAGATGGTAGACATGGGAGTTTGGGGCTGAGGCAATGAGGGGAGTAGGGGGCGGGAACCAGCAGTGGGTCATCCCAGGCCATCCATCCTGGGCGAGGCAGGAGGGAGGGAGGGAGGGACAATCCCCAGGGCTGTGGCAACAAGACAGAAAGGCGGTCACAGCCAGCTGGCTGGGATAGACAGCAGATGCCCACAGGGACAGGGACGTCTCAGTCCCCCGACGGCCAGGCCGGCAGCCTGGCGACCCGGCTAGGGCAGGGCACGGAGGCTGGCTGAGGCTCTGCCTCCAGACCCCGAACATTAACTGGCCTCAGCTATGGCCCTCGGGACCTGCTGGCCTCTCCATGTTCCAGGAGGACACACAGGCCTCAGCAGACTAGGGATGGAGTGGGGACAGCTGGAGCCCAGCCTGGCCAGGAGCCAGACCAGCGGTCCTCTCTTGAATGTTCACTTTTTCCAGGCCCACGTGGTGCAGAGTGCGTGTGGCTTCCTGCTGTGTCTCAGCCCCTGGCCCCTGACCTCCCCGCCTCGACAGAGCTCGGCTTCCGGGAAGAACCCCACTTTGCATTCCCCATTAAACTTCTACATTACAGGGTTCAAAGCTCTCCTTCGAAACAAGTTTGGAAACCACTCAAAACTCCAGAAAATCCAGGAGTGGCGTTTGGAAAACTCAAGGCTGAGGGTGGGGTAAGGCTGAAGGGTGTTGATCTCACTTCTTTCCTCCCCCCAGAGGCCGCCCACCTAGGGAGAGGCGGGCGGACATGCACCTCCCCCCGCGATGTAAGCAGGGGTTTCAAGGCCAAGGATGGGGCAAGGGGCTTACAGAGGTGCTCTTTTTCCGACTAGACGTACAGGGAAAGAATGGCCTCATTTGTTTTCATCCCACCTTTCAACAATAGTAACTGAGTCCTCCAGGCTCCCGGACATCTCAGCTGCGGGCCAGACAGCACGTGGTCCCACCGCAGAGCCCAGGGCCAGCACGCTGGGTACCGAGTCCAAACTGTCAGGTGCAGCTGCAGATCTGAATATGCCCCTGCTCCACGTCTACAAGGCCCTGTTAATACCTTATCTGCGTGAAGGTCTGGGTTTCCTCTCCCAACGAGAAAGCGCCCTGGAGCCAAGGCTCCGTTTTTACCAAATGAACCCGGAACAAATGAAATGTACATTTGGGTCCTTGATGAACTCTTGGAACTTTTCTCCAGAGGCCAGATGACTGGCAACCAGGACAGAAAGCTCATGCTGCCACTGTGTCCTGAATGAAGTCAGGGTGTCCTTGGGAGCCGGCATCAAGGTGACCTCGCACCGGAGCGCCTGGCTGGAGTTCAAGGATGTGACCTCGAAAATCAAACACACCTCCCTATCAGGGGGCTTCCAAGCTGTTTACAAGGAGGAAAAGCAGGCAGAGCTCCACGCAGCTGCTGCTCAGAGAAGAGCTTATTTAAGAACTAATGTAGAAGTTGCAGCACCTGCAGTGCAGGAAATGCAAACTGTTCCCAGAGGCGGGGAAGAGCTGCAGGGGACACAGGGAGCCGGCTGCAGCCCTGAACTGAACGAGACCTGCACCCCGTGAGCCACGATGTCGGTGACACAGGATGACGCGTCTAAGAGAGAGGCCTGTTAGCATGTCGGGAGGAGTGCCTGGTTTATGAGATTAGCAAATTTTTATCTCTTGCCACCAAAATCTGTTTAAAGATGATCTAACCACAAGGTAGAGCATCTGACGAAACTGTACCCAATTCACTGTGTCAGTTTGTATTACGCAGTGTGTGTGTCTTCTCCGCACAGACAAAAATTAAAAATAGCAAAAATGTGAGTAAGTCTGACGTAGTTTGAAAGAAAATAACGATGGATCTAAATCCATAATTGCACGGAGACTACACACGGCCATCCTAATGTGGCAGCTCCTTCTCAGTGGAAAATTCAAGCAGCAAAGGGGCAGGAGACTCACGCAACACCACGGGGTCGACTCATCACAGACAACCTCTTTCCCGAATCTTCCAACAACTGGTTCTACCCATGAGTGGGCAGGGCCAGCAGGTGCCAGAAGAGTGACTGTCAACACTGCTTCCACAGGCTCAGGGAAGACAGGTCGGTTTTCAGGCCCCCAGGAGGCACTGAGAGAGGGGCTGGTCCTGAACAGAGGTGGGCGGAGTGAGGGGCTGGCGGGGCAGAAGCCGCTGCGCCGGCTGACTTTCCCAACAGACCAGCTCTTTCCTCTGTCTTCTTTTTAACTGAAGTACAGTCAGTTACAATGTGTCAGTTTCTGGTGTGCAGCGTAATGTCCAAGTCATGCATACATGTACACGTATTTGTTTTTCATATTCTTTTTCATTAAAGGTCATTATATTGAAAATGGAAGCCCAGTTAAAGACCTGCTAGAGCTCATTTCCTCCGCCACGCAGGATGGGTGGACACGCCTCACTCGTGCACACGTGGGCACACCACAAACTCAAACCCGGGAACTGCCCAGCTCCCCAGAGAGAACCCACCTGTGTGGCTGAAGTTCTGTCATGAAAACCTCATTGCACTATTTCAATTTTATATCCAAGACATAATTACTTTGATGCTTTACCCTGTGAATCAGTACATCTAATGACCCACAACATGCTTCTATTACACCAGAGTTTTCCTTAAAAGGAAACAGCCCATAACATTCTCCACGGGCTCCTCGGCCTCCCGGCTCCTTCTGCTCCTGGGACTCCAGCGTCACTCCCAAGCTGCGCCCGCCCCCCTCCTGCAGGGTCACTTCCCGACAGCAGCAGAGGCGGCTGCCCCGCCTGCGGTTTCCTTTCTGTGGGTCCGTGCCCCCTCCCCACCCAGTGGCTTCCTCTCCCAACATCACCTCCAGCTCATCACCCCTCCGCACCATCAAACCCCCTCTCCCCTGCTGCGCCGCACCCAACCCCCACCCCTGCACTTTTCCTTCATCCCTTCAGCTCCACGCTGCCCATGACCTCGGGGACTTTTCTGGTCTCCATCAGGTCAGGTCAGTGAACAGCAGCGGGGGTCACCGGGTGGTGGCAGAAGCTGCCGGTAGTCAGGCTTCCCCAGGAGCAGGTCTCTGGGCTCTCGGACGACATAGAAGTGGGTGACTCAGGGGCAAGGAGCCCATCTCAGCCCGGGGCGCGTACCCGGGGAAGTCAGTGGCCCTGCTTGCCTTCCTCCTGAGACAGTGGCCAACCCCGATCTGTCCAAGAGTCCTGGTGGCGTCCCCCTCCAGACCTTACAGCTACGTCTCTGAGCATAACTTTAGGAAAAGCTTCACTGACTCCAAGCAGGTTCCAGTAGCTAAAATCCACTTGTCTCTCGGACTAGCTCCACATTTTACATCCCATTCTTCCACACTTTTTATTTTATCTTTTAAATCCTTCAGCATCTCTCAGCACCAAAGAATGTGCTTTGTTCCTCAAGATTAAGCGGGGAGCTTTAACCATGTAATCTCCTTGTAACCCGGCTGCCCAGACAGTTTATCTTCCAGATCAGGGCCTTACGGGGAAGTGAATAGGAACACTATTAATAATTAATGATCACACGAGGCCACCAGCACTGACTTCTCCACCCCCAATTCTTGGCCTCAGGTCGCTGATGGGAAAAGCTAGGCTTCATGGGTCTCTGGATCCCCCACCCCCAAAGCAGGCACCTAGAGATGAGGGTCTTCAGGAAGGGCGGTACTTCCTGTGTCCCAAAGGGCGCCCACCACCCCACTTCCTGAGCACATGCTCCTTCGTGCTTGCTCAGAAATGTTTCTCCCATGGACCAGACGGCTTCAGTGGTACTCTGTCCTCCCCACTTCTGAACCAGGTTCTTGGTGTTACTGCCAGTCTCTACACCTGAGCAAATTCTAGGTTCATCTGCGCACTTCAATGGCTCTGCCATGGCCTTGGCAATCAACTAGCCCATCCACAGACACGTGCTGGGCACCCGATCTCCAGAAGGATGCTGTTGCTGTCCTGGACCCTGAGCAGCACAGAGAAACGGAGACGCAGCTGAGAAGACAGGGTTTGCACACATGCAAAGGCAATTAGTGGGGCCAGGAAATAAGAGGCGGATGCCAAACATCTAATCAGGACAATATGATTAAAAGTTGCCAGAGTTGTCCTTCTTGACCGAAGTTCCCATCGCCCTTAGAAGTGCCTGCTTCCTGCCTGCTTCTAAGAGCCAACTCTTGGAGACATTGTCAAATTTAGTGCTATTCTTATCCACTGCCAGATTCAAGGCCTTTTTCCTTGATAAATCTTTTTCAACAGATCTTACTATAAAAACCTGCTAGCAAATCCCTCTAGACCAATAGCCTGTGGCATTTATCTCTTTGATGGTCTGAAATATACTCCAGGCATTGCCTCCTTAAAAACGCACCACGCACAGACTCCTTAAATATGCATATGATGTCAACGTGTTCATGGCCCCACAACCCCCAGTTAAAGGGGCCAGTCTGTGGCCTAGAGTACTTGAAAGTTGAGCTTACTTTTTAATTTGATTATGTTTTCCCACCTGTATTGAGATATAACTGGCGCATAGCACTGTAGAAGTTTAAGGTGCGCACTGTGTTGGTTTGACACGAGTGCACACCACAAACAATCGCCGCGTTATCATCTCTCCTCTCCCTCTGGGTGCAAAGTTCTTCGTTGTGTCTCGGTTCAAGACGGTCAGTTGCATTATTCAGCTCTACCCGGTCGTTTTTGGCTTCTCGATCTGCTAGCGGCTGAGAAGAGTATGTTCATTCCCCCACCCGCAGCTTTGCCGCGTCTCTTTCCACCCAAGGCACTTACAGCGCTGGCTTTACAGTCTCGAGACGGTATTATTAAGCACACGTACACTCACGACCCTTGTATCTTCCTGATCTACTGTTCTTTCACAGTTTGTAACTTCCGTCTTTGTCCTCTGTGATTTTCTCTTTATTTTTAATCTTTTTCTAGTTGAAGTATAGCCAGTTAACTACACTGTGCTAGCTTCTGGTAGACGTTACCAGACTGTCATTTCTCGAGTCCAGTCTAACCTGGGGGTGAGGATCGCAGGCCTCCTCCACGCAGTTTCCTCAGGCAGGGCCGGCTGCGGCCGAGCCACCTGCGCGGCTCTGCGTATGGGAGAGAGACAGGAGCTCAGGGGTGATTTCTGGCAGGTAGGCAGGTAGGACCAGCAAGCCATCCAAGACAGATGTCCCCATGTAGAGGGTTAGGGGAAACACAGCTGTGCAGCAATGTTCCAGCATGTGAGCTGGCCCCCGGGTAAACTCACTCAGTAGCTAAAAAGGACATGCCCACTCACAGGTAGACTTTGCAACTGTGGGAGAAGACATTATCGGTTGCCATGAGAAGCCTCACTAGACCTCTTCCCCAGAGCTTCTCCTCAGAGTACTTCCCGGCACTCTGCTTCCACTGGTCACAGATGCTGGACTCCCCCGAGGCTGCCTCGCACGAAGGCTTCATTCAGCCCAGGACACACACTCTGGGCCAACCCATCAGACGCAGAGTACACCCTGCCTTTCTGTCACACTCGCCTCCCCGGCCCACAGTGGGGGCCAGCCCACCTGTGCAAATGGGCCAAGACCCAGACTCTAAAGAAATAAGACCGAGAGTATAAAAAGGGCGGCATATAAAGAAACACCTGCCTTGCACGTCCTCGGGCTGCAAGGCTGACGGCTTTCACTTGTCACAGCTCTGACTCTGGGAAAAGTGGATGAAACGCTGTACAAGCTAGTGGTTAGGGCATCGACTCGCCAAGTTTTTGATAATGACAAACTCAACCTAATCATTTCAGCTTTCAAGTCGGTACTGCAGTCTCTCAAATTACACAGCTGCACACCATCCAGGACGAGGATCAGCTGCACTCAAGTTTGGAGTTGTTTCTAGTAGTCATTGTCCTTCATCTGTCATCCCGACTTGAGGTCGTCAGAGATTCTGCTCTGAGATGACAACTACGGCTCAGATGTGGTGTCTGCATAGACTGGACACGTCAGCTGAACTTACCTCCTCTCAGCTCGCTGACGCTGTAAGAAGCCAATTGCCAGTCCAGGAATTAAGCTTATTAAGGATCATTTCTAGGATTATTCCCCCCAGAAGACTCTGCACATCACACATTTCATTAGGGGCTTTTACATTCTCTCTTTCCCCCACGTTCACAGCTTTTCACGGGTGCAAGCCAGCACAGGCCGATCATCGAGGACGCCGGCCAGCACATTTCACCCAGAACTTTGACCTACGTTTTCTTTTTAAAGCCACTCAATATTTTCCCAGAAATGTCTTCATGTTTCTGATTCATTTGTCCCTAACTCACAAATTAGATGGGTTTTTCCCCGGAAACCTGGAAAACCTTGGTCCTCGGAACAGGACTTGAATTTTGCCAAACCACATAACTTAGAGAAAAAGGCTCAAGCATTGCGACCAGGACGCCTCCAGGTTCTAGCAAGTTCTGGGCCAGAGGACACCCCCTCTGCCTTCGTTGGGGCCATTACGCTGTCTGTCCCCTCAGAGTTGCCACCAACCGTGGGCGGCATGCCCCCGTGCCCTTCGGCACTGGGGGTCCTCGGGCACTGGAGGTCCTCGGGGTGTGGCCCCCGTGCCCTTCGGCACTGGGGGTCCTCGGGGTGCGGCCCCCGTGCCCTTCGGCCTCTTTACACAGGGTCTTGCTGACTCGGCCATAAAGCGATGCGATTCGAAGGCAGAGGACAGTCCTGTTGCACCACTGCTGTTGGGACATACACCCTCGTCAGAACGCCTGCAAGTCCTGAACCCTGCAGAAACACATTTGCTTTCTGAAGTCTCCATCCTTACATCTGGCATTTCCACATCGGACGCCTTTGTCCGCCCTAAATCCGAGCTGTTCTCCCACAGCCAGCTTTGCGTAATTCCCAGGGCAGAGAGGAGAGCCCAGCTAACTCATTTCCTACCCAAGAGAGATTTCAAAATTTCCAATTTCTAAATAAATAGAACAACCCTCAACGTCTGCTCGCTTCATGAATTTACTTCAGAGATACAAAGTAAGCAATATTTCCTATGGAAGGATGCAATTCTCTTCCTTACACTGATAGCTCTTTTTTTTTTTAATTGGAGTCTAGTCAGTTTACAAAGTTGTATCAATCTCTGGTGCACAGCACCATGTTTCAGTCACACATATACATGCATATATTCCTTTTCATACTCTTTTTCATCACAGGTTACTATAAGATACTGAAAATAGTTCCCTGTTCTGGACAGTAGAAACTCGTTGAGCAGAATTTCTGAGGCTGAGCCATTCCTAAAATCTTTTAAAATAATTTCTAGGTCAGCATGATGGAAGGCCAGAACTGCTTGTACTAATTCGATACACAGCCTCCGAGGGTGGCAGTACGGGCCCCTTTGCTCCACGGCTGGGCACACAGTGGGTGTACAGTAAATACTACCTACATGAGTGAATGTATGAATGAATGAACGGATACCTTTACTTATATTGGTATATACAACATATGGATGGTGCACATAGAGCTAATGCACGTGCAAATGCATGTACAGGTACGTGTATGTGTATTTACACGTACCTGCTTATGAAGGCTTTCATACACAAAAGCCCTAACATCCTGTAAATGATCACTTTGTAAAAATGTGCAACTGAGACTCGTTTCTTCAAGACGTGCAGAGATGTACGAGGCTATCCCATTCTTGGGCTTCTTAATGGATAAGCACCCTCTGTCAGTCACAGGTTTGGATTTCCTCTTGCTCTGTCCCATGCTGTGGCTTTCTGACCTCGACCTAAGGTGAATTCTAAAATGGCTCTCACAGCAAACGTTTATATGGCTGGGAGCCCCACCTCTGGGGCCCCTTAGACAACTTCCATCCCAGGAGACATGGGTCCAGATGCAGCCCCTCCAGCAGAGAATGAAATGCAGCAGCAAGTCCTGTTGGGCTATACTCTTTCCACATGAGTCACTCGCAGGAAGAAACCGATGGGAGACAGTCCTCTTCCACGCAGCTACAAAACACCGACTGTCAGAGCGTCTCACAGTCAGAGCGTCTCACAGTCAGAGCATCTCACAAGACCTGACGCGGCGCTAACGCTGCCACTTCCCGCAGGAAATCGCACGATGCTTTCATTTCAACTTGCCTGTGTGGGTTTTATGGTTGTCACGCTTCAAAGCTCAGTTTTCTGTCTAGGAATACTTTAAGGATAGACTCATACCCTAAAAAAATTATGCAATAAAAGCATTGAACTAATTTGAGTGTGAATATCATTATAATCCTAAAATGCAGGACTTATCCAAGAACTTGCTCTCATTTTAAGGAATGAAGTAGAGGTAAAAGAAAGATATTTTTCAGTCTGTGTAGTTTCGGTTACAGATGAAGATCAATAATACAGTAATGAAATCAGCTACGAGCTAACATTTCTTGGATTCTTTTGGGGGGGTAATTAGGTTTATTTATTTAATTTTTTTTTTAAATGGAGGGACTGGGGATTGAACCCAGGACCTCAGGCGTGCCAAGCACGCTCTCTACCACTCGAGCTATACCCTCCCCTCCTTTTCTTAGATTCTTGATGTGATAGTCACTCATGTATGTGCTTTACATGTATTATCACGTGTAATATCTTCTCAACAATCCTATAAAGAATTGGTATTATTACTGCTATTATACAGATAAGAAAACTGAGGCACAGAGAGGTTGAACAGATTGCCTGAGGTCAAACAGCTAGTTGCTAGCGAATCAAGAATTCAAATTCAAACAAGGTCCTACTGTACAGCACAGGGAACTATATTTAATTTCTTGTAATAACATATAATGGAAAAGAATCTGAAAAGAAAAGATACATGTGTATGTACATGTAGAACTGAACTGCTTTGCTGTACACCTGAAACTAACATTGTAAATCAACTACATGTCAATAAAACATAAAATTAAAAAACAATGAATAAAACAAGAGTGAAAAGAAAAAACAAACAAAAAGCAAACAAAGAGAGTTCAAACCCATGAGGCTGGGTTCGAGTCTACGGCTGTGTAATGCTCTTTCTAGAGTTTCAGACCCTCAGTAAAAACTTTGGGGACAGAAAGAGAACAGTGAAAGCTTTAATTTTTTTAGTGTAACATCTATTACAAAATTAATAAAACTGCTCTGACTGCCCCTTGGGCATGTATCAGAATACAAAGCCTATAAGAACACTCGCAACTGCTCGCACATTTTCTGACCCAGAGCAACTGCTCAACTGCATGCAACTTCAAATTGTTTTGATCGCCAGAAGAAAGATGCCCAGCTAAGAATCTATCACCCTGTGCTCTGTGCTTAAGTGAATTCTTAGCCTTGCTTGCTTCATTTTCACTGATGTGGGAAAGAAAAACGGGATTTTGGTTACACATGTGGCTTCCAGCCTAAAACAATGCCTAAAGTTATGTATATTTTAAATGAATGATTGAGTCAGGAGAAAGATACACGTATCTCTGTAACACATGAACGGAGGGTAACCTCCATGAAAGCAGAGAAAACATCTAAGGTCAAGAAGATACAATAAAAATGATTAATTGGAGAAAGTTTTTAAAAGCTTGAAAAGCCTGAATTCCAGAATAAAAGAATACAAGTTTATTACCTTCAAGTATTTAGGAAAACAAATTTTAATTACTGCTGAGGCAGCCAATCGCTATTTGTTCAGAGTTGCTTCAGCAAACTGATCAGAAGCGTCTGTCGCGAGCATCACGCTGATGTGCACCAGTGTTTGCGGGAGGCCAGGTGCGAATGAAGGATGAACTGAGGAGACTGCTTGCCTCATGTAATAGAGTGTGTTACCCCCAGCTTATCAGCTACTGGGACTCATTCTGGACCAGGTCTGGGTATTGATCTGTAATATATCGACCCGGGGCTGCACAATCCACTTGTTTTTCTCCCAACACGAACCCATCTTCCCACTTGGGCAAGTTCGCCGTAATTTTACAGGCCATTTCCTGACCAAAAATTATGAGTTATCTTAAACCACTAACCCCAAGTGGTCTTTAACCTCCAGGGAATGGATTTGGCCACAATAAGATACAAAAGAGAACTTCCTCGTTCAGGGGCCCAAGAGGCCAAGGCACGGGGGCGGTGGGTGAGGGCAGGCCCTGCGGGAAGCTGAAGGCATGCGATGGGGGTCCAGCCCCACAACCTGGAGTGGGCCTGGCTCCAACAGCCTCTAAGCAAGACATGAAGGGGAGAACGGAGCCAGAAAGATGGAAAAACTCTGCCGTACAGTGGATGCCCATGAGAAAACCTGTGTCCCATGTCCCGAGGGGGAAAGGAGAACCACAGGGTCTCCTCTGGGCTCAGCTGCCCCCCAATCCCATCGGCCACACCCGCCCCAAATGGATTCACCAGCTTCCTGACCCTCGACATGCGTGCATCCCACCCTAACCCCCAAGTGGCACCACCGGGCTGGAGCCGGGATTGCAGGCAGTAACAATCAACACGGAAGACAGAAAATCAGAACTGGGACAGTGATTTAAACACAACGGTTCCGCTTCTGTCTCATCCGGGCGAAGCGCTGCCCCAGAGCAGCATGGATCCAGCTCACATCCGTCAAGGGGCTGTCCCTGCAGAGTGTCCAAAATGGACCAGACCTGAGGTCTCTGGGCCCACGGCAAAAGCATCACCTGCTGGAAATGCAATTCTCAGGCGCACCCACCCCCGAATCAGAGACTCCGGGAGTGGGGCCGGGCGTCCGTGCCCCCCAGCCCTCCAGGCGGTTCCAGACCTGCTGGCCTAGGGCTTCCGTGACGTCTCTAGCCCCACGACGCCCTGAAGATGTGATGACTTAGCGATTTGCTCCTCGGAATTAGGGGATTTCGCAAGCACGAAGCCAGCACTGTGTAAGTGCTTTACAAACATTAGCTCATTTCATCCATCCTCACACCTGTCCTCTAAGCGAATGCTACTGCTGTCCCCATGTTACAAATGACAAAATGTGGGCCGAGAGCAAGAGGGAATGAGCGCACAGCCGCACAGCTGTAAGAGGCACAGCCGGGATTCGAACCAGCACCAGGTCCCAGCGTCACCCAGGTGGGCCGAGTGTGCTGCGGGGCCGTCCTCCTCTCTGGATGCACCTGCAACACGGCCCTGTCCTTCCAGGAGCTGTGTGTAACTCACCTGCCCCTCTAACGCAAGCTGCTTACAGAAACGGGCATTTTGTTAGCCTGGCTGATTGCAGAGTCCTTGGAATTAAGCTGAACCCTTACACTGTATACGATGATTTGTATCTGTTTAAGATACAAAGTTAGATCAAATATTTTCCAAATGGACACTACAAAAAATGGGCCAAACTGTAACTATGTGGCCTTTCCCGCCCAATAAAACCTGCACCGGATCGGCGACAACGGCCACAGCAGCACCAGCACGGCGTGGCTCAAGCTCTCGTGCAGAAACAGCCTGGCCCCAGCAGATGAGCTTCATGCAACTCGGTCATACCTGTTTCATTAAGATTTCACTTTAGTCTTCAAAAAACTGTGAAAATGCAACTTGAAAATTAAAGCTAATCAGGAAAAGGAGTTGCTTGTATTTAAAAAAATGGCATTTTATATGTACATATGGGCATGACTGGGACATTATGCTGTACGCCAGAAATGGGCACATTGTAACTGACTGTACCTCAATTTAAAAAAATAAATTAAAAAATTAAAATTAAAAAATGACATTTTAAAGCTTATGCTCTTGTATGACTCGGAAATAAATGTTCTTGTGCCCAAGAATAAGTCACTGGTTGAATAAAAGGGTAACTGTGGAGTTTAGAATAAACTTTGACTGCTTTCTCATATTACAAAAATAATACGCTTACTTTAAAAAAAGAGACGTAGCAGCCAAACCTGTCACTGATTATAATACACGTGAATATTAATTCTTTAACAGAAATGAAGGAAAAACACCACAACAGTTATCAGTGGGCCCACTGGTAACGTTCTGAAGCAGGAGACCAGCCCTGACTGCCTAGCACCCTAAAAATGGCCCGCATGGCAAATGCTGGGTGCCAGGGGTGCTTCTCTTTCTGCACTGAAGACCCAGGCTGCCGTCCACTCACCGAACCTCCTTCACGTCTATGTGTCTGAGTGGGCAGCTGGGAAAAGTTTGTGCGAACAGCTTCGGAAACGTTGAGTTACAAGAAAACCCGGAGTTTTGTTCTTCAAAAAGGAATATGCTTTCTCCAAAGCAGAAACTCAATTAAAAAAATTTTTAACCATTTCACAATTGAGTGTCAAGTACAGGAATACTGCCTCCACACGTTCCCCTGAGCTGGACAGCAGTTACAGAATCCGCTCAGCTCTGGGTGAGTGACTAGACCAATGGTTTCCCCAGTTGTCGGGAAACCTGGAGAAGTGGGAGCAGTGCCACTGACATCACACTGGCTTCTTCCAGGTCCCAGTCAACATGTCTCGCTGTGATCTCAGTAAGAAAGAAATGCCCACAGAGCAGGAAGATATCTATAAGACGGGAACAAGCAAGAGTAACTCCAAAACGCTGCACGGAGTACTGACGCCACGAGCAGCACGAGACGAGGAGGCTGGATCTCCCTCCTGCACGGGCCACAGGTACCGACAGCAGGTGCAGGGCTCCCCCCTCCGCATCTGATTCGGACGCTCGGCATTTGTCTTTGACTTTACCAGACACCGAGCAAGCTTTAAAGCCCAGGTGACAGATAATGTTCCTATAGTGTGCGGATCACAAACCAAACCTAGCAAAGCAGGAATATTACTAAAGCACGGAATAAACTATTTACACAAAGAGTTCAGCACTGTGTATATTTCCCAGTTGTGTTTAGTCTAGGGTGGAATTTCTACTCCAAATTCCAAATTGAGAGGAAACACCTTCGTTTGGCATTACTTTCCTTTGTGTCCCTAAAACCACCACTGGGGTCAGGAAGGCAACATGATTTACGTCAGACAGCCCTCAGCCCCGCGGCCCCTCTCCCGGGGCCTGAGTGAGACAGCCAGGAACACTGGGCCAGCGGCAGGGAACCCACCCACCAGGCCCTCCCCCAAAACGGTGCGGGCACTTTTGAAAGAAGCTCTGCCCCCCAGCACCTCAAAATTATCAAAGGTGTCGAACCAACATCCAGAAGACAGTGCATCCCGGCCCTGCAGCAGTGATAAAACTAACATTTCTTGAGATCTTACTGGCCTCACGTGCACAAGCTTGCTGAGCAACGTGGAGGATTCCATGGACACTGTGGTGTCCTCCTTTGATGGATCAGGGACCCAAGGCTCAAAGAAATGACACGGCTCCGTGGAACACAGAGACAAGTCCTTCGTGACAATTATCCAAGCTGCATGTTGGGAGCAATAAACAATAAAACCACATAAATCCAGTCAAATTAAAGCAACAGCAAGACACCACGACACACCCATTGGAGTGGCCAAAATCCAGCTGACAACACCAAATGCTGGCCAGGATGTGGAGCGGCAGGAACTCTGCCATTGCTGGTGGGAATTCAAAATGGCGCAGCCACTGTGGAAGAGGTGGGTGGTTTCTCACAAAACTAGACGTCATCCTACCACGTGGCCCAACAGCTGGGCATTGTGGTGTCTGCCCAAAAGAGCTGAAAACTTATGTCCACACCAAAACCTGCACACAGACATTCACAGAAGCTTTATTCAAAACTGCCAAAACTTGGAAGCAACCAAGATGTCTTTTGATAGGTGAGTAGATAAACAAACTGTGGTCCAGCCAGACAATGGAATATTATTCAGGGCTAAAAAGAAATGAGCTATCAAGTCATGAAAAGACATGGAGGAAATTTCAGTGCATATGAGTAAGTGAAAGAAGCCAATCTGAAACATCTGCATAATGTATGATTCCAACTGTATGAAAAGGCAAAACTTTGGAGACAGTAAAAAGATCAGCGGTTGCCAGGGTTTGGGGAGAGAAGGCGGTGAGTAGGCGGAGCACAGAGGACCTTCAGGGCAGTGAGAATACTGCGTACACTGTGCCACCACACAGTGGCCCAGACCCACAGAATGCACAGCACTGAGAGTGAGCCCAAAGATGAACGGGGGACTTTGGGTGGTGACGATGCAACAGAGCAGGTCCATCAGCTGTGACAAATGTACCATCTGGGGGGATGCTGACAGTGGGGGAGGCGTGCTTGTGTGGATGGAGGGGGTATGTGGGAAATCTCTGTACCTTCCACTCAGTTTTTCTTTGAACCTAAAACTGCTCAAAAAAAATAAAGTCTTTATTCAAAACAAAGAGGCAGAAACCACCCAGCCAAGGAGATGGGGACCTTTGGTCAGATACTAGTTAGCCATTGTCAGATCCTGAGCAGAGGGATCACGTGGTCCTCAGTGGCATCACTGAAGACGGAAAGCCTCAGGTTAATGAGAGGAACGGGCCGGAGAGAAGACGGGGCTGAACGGACGGGCAGGAGCCAGGAGGCACTGGGCGTGTTTGCGATCAAAGCAGCACAGCCAAGGTGAGGTATTCCCGGGAACGTGAGGATGTCAGACGGAGGTTCGAGAGAAAGGTTTGCAGTCACTTTCATGGAACGGTAACAGATCCTGGGAGAGGAGAGGGTAGAGAAGAAAGAGAAGCTAGCAGGAGCCCACTCCCATGACGCACCCACAGAGGGTCTGGAAGAGGAAGAACTGAGAAGCAGAGAAACAGAAATGACCTGGGCAGACGGATGTCACAGGACTAAGACCGGGAGAACAATGGAGGGAAACGCAGAATGGAACCAGCTCCCTGTGTGTCAGGCTATAAAACATGAACCCAGGATCTCTGGCGGAGTGCTGAACTCCTCAGAAGAAACTGACAATGGAGACGTGCTCTGGTTTACATCCCCTCCCATTGTGTGCACATGAATGGTAGGAATATGTCTTTTGCATTGTTCTAGAGCTGACATTTTTTAGTGGTTGTGTAATAACAGCAGGAAGAACAATACCCCGATGACATTGTTTTAGGCTTTCGATCGTGGCTTTCGCTCACACCCGCCCAAGAACTCAAATACCCAATCTGCTTGAGAGACCCCTTAATGAGGCTAATCCTTTCCCAGCTTCTGGAACAATTGTTCAGCAAACATCGCAGACTTTACCAAAACAAGTGCTGTAAATTATTCACTTGCTGATGTCCTCTCCATTTCTGAAAGGATTTATTTCAGAGTGTCACTGGTGGGTCCAACCTGTCTGCAAAATCTTTACCAGCTCTTCACTAGATAACTCCTTGTTAAGTTATAGCCGTCCCCCCAGGTTCCGAGAAATCTGCAGACAGCCTTGTTAATGAGTAATGCAGGGTTTTGTGACTTCCCTCATGTCCTTGCCCAAGTGAGGGTAGGTTTCTGGGCCAGCTCCGAAAGGCGCTCCGGCCTGGAGGCAGTCATCCGTGCTGCGACTCTGCAGACAGCCCAGTGCGCCTACAGCCTCAGGAGAGTGCCCTCCCCACTGCTCCCCTAGACTGTGCCCCCCCGCACCCCCACACCCCTCCCCTCCGGGCGGAATGGTCAGCTGTCACCACTGTTAATAACAGGATCTCAAAGGAGGGAACCTTAAGGTCATCTTTAAATGCAAAGGCAGTTTGATTTGTGAAAGGACCAAGGAAGAATTATCAAACCTCCTGAGGATGATGCACATGGCAATGAATATAAAAACAATACCCTGGGTTTCTGGTTCCTCCTCCTTCCTCAGACTCAGAGGTGGCATGTCCTCCCGGAAGTTTCCTGAGGTCCCCACACCTGGGCTAGGTGCTCCTGTGGCCCATGGTTTGCCTTGACTGTAGCATTTACCAGCCTGAGGCACCCTTCCTGTTTCTTTCCCAGTATTTCTCAGGAGACTGCAACCTTCCTGGGGGACATGGGGTGGGTCCTATTCATTGGTGGTGCAGGGCCAGAGGGGAAGGGCGTGGCGTGAAGAAATGCTCAGGGTGCATGTGCGGAAGGAAGGCAGGCTGGATCCCAGGAAGGCGCAGGGGCAGATCTGCCAGGGAAACTGAGGCAGAGGGTTACTAAGCCCTCCAAAATCACCTGCTTAATAAAAGCAGGCACAACATTTAGGGTTCTCTGGCCCCTGAGCCGCACTTGTTCTGTGTGTGTGTGACTACAGCATTCGTTCAAACACTGATAATTCTCTGAGTGTGCACTCTTACACACACACAGGTCATGCACACTGTTTCCTCTGGTCGGTACTAGAGATGCCTCCCCTCATTCTGATCCAGTCCCATATACAGAAAGCATGATGATCTGGGTAACACCTTCACCAATCTGACTCCTGAGATGCTGGGTTCATGCTGCTGTCACGGGGACTAAATCCAAAATTAGCCTTCTCACTTAAATGGCATTTCCAGCAGAACATTTCCTCACTTCATTTGAGTTCTTGGTCCTTCAGTCCCAGAATAGTGACTAATGGTCTGGAGATGCCAATATCCTGGGCAGGCAGCACCACGCTTTGGGGAAAGCTCACACTTCTGATCCTGAGGAATCATTTGTCAAGAAGCATCACACAGACCAGCTGGAGGGGGTAATTTGGAGGCTATGGAAGGAAGCATTCATTCAGCTCAGTATGACTGCGTGACTGAGAAGAGAGAGTACTCAATCATGACACTATGGGCAGATTTTTGTCTCAGGTCTGCACCCTATTCCTCCTTTCTTATCTAAGAGAGAAAAGTTGGAGAGGGCTGTTAGGGGTGGGTGAAAAAAATCTCCGACTTGAAAAATCCATCCACTAGTAAATGAACAGTATGACCATAGCAGATACGGTTAAATATAAAATCAAACAAAATCAAATCAAACAGCCTTTCATGTGAATAATGATGATAATAATTTTTAAAAGTGCAGTTTGTGCCCAGCACATAGTAGGTGACATTTGGGTGTACAAATGCAAGTAACACAGTTGCACATACTCCAGAAAAAGCAGATAATCCTAGAACCATTTCACTGGCTTCTGAATTAGGATTTGATTGATTTACAGCATCTTATCATCCAAAATGTATTTTTTTAATATTTTGCTTGGATCAATATTGAAATTATTTCAACTTTTTCTTATACCTAACAGCTGATTTTGAAAGGAGGGAAGCAGGAAAAAAAGTGTTATTGATGGCATGAAAAGTGAGACAAATTATTAAATTAGCCAGATACTACTTTCAAATGGATTTTCTTGTACAGCCATAAGTCATATGCATATTTCTAAACTGCCACTCTTGATAATAACCGTGAAGTCAGTTGGTGATCAGAGGGTGTCCACATGCCAGACTTCTTAAGACTGTCTGAGACTTGAGGGATGGAGCAGAGGCAAGGCAGGAATGCACTTGCGCTTGTGAGAATAATTAAAGGGAAGTAAAATGATCCCAAACTCAACAGTAATGAGTTTGATTTTCCACTCACCGAGTGGCTCATTCTTTAAAGTCCTGGCTACTTGAAAGGCCGGCTCTTACAAATTAGCTTTGCTTTGCTAATATCATCAATCAGAAAATCTAACAGAGCTGCTTAGTTCCAGACAGAGAACTTGCTCACATTTCCTTGCCATCTGGTTAGCAATCCCTCCTTGGAAGTGTTAAACCTTTCGGACAATATTTTTAGACCCAAATAAAGTGTTCTAGAGCTACCTCTTTTTGAAAGTATTTTGTCATCATGGCCTGAGAGGGTTTAAATAACTGACGAGGGTGCTTGGCTAGACTCCGGGCTGGGAGACACGATGTGAAGTTAACTGCTGGTGTCATCACCAGGCCGGCCCTTCCAGGCCCAATGACAGAGCTGCCAGCAAAGAGCCAAATTCTCAACTACAAGTCATTTGTGCATGTTCTACAAGGCAAATAACAGTTAATAACTGGTATACAGTGAGGTGGAGTCAGAGTTCTGGAGAGGAGAGATCCGCCCCCAAGAAAAAAAAAAACTAAGAGCAAAATTAGGATTTGAAACAGTAAGAGTAAGTGGGAAATGCAGCAAGTAGTAAAATCATTTTTAAATATTTGGTGGGGAGCCAAAAGCAAACTGTGTTTAGAAGCCACACCTTCCCAGCGTTTTGTCTACATCTGTGACACCGGGGAACAGCTGAGGTCTTTATTCCATCTGAAGGGATGGAAAAAAGGAAAGAACAACAGTACACCGAGGACCGTCCACGGTAGGACGCCTTTACTTCTGCAAATCGAACTCCCAGATCCTTTCCGGGCAAGCACAGGGCCGGAGGAAATGAAAACCAGGAAAACAATTTGTGCACAGAACAATAAGATGGAGTTTCATTTTGGTTTCACACTCAAATACAGTGCAGTCATAATTTTTTAAATATATTAATAAAAGTCATCGAGTATGGAAACGTTTGGAAGCTGCACTAAAGAAAAGCCCCACTTCTGCTCCTGAGCGTGCTTTAGCAACAGCAAAGTCGTGGGAAAGCAAAGATACAGCTGTTTCCAGGCAAACGGCCCAGAACTGCTCAGCATCAACCACCAGTCTCCAAAGCACCAGAGAAACACGCCCAGAGCGACTCCAGGGCACATGTGCGGGGCTCCGAACAGCATGGGGCGCGCGTGTCCACCCCTCCGCGCCCGGACCCACTCGGGCATGGGGGCAGGTGAAGGTGCCCAACGGCCAGGCGCCCCCGAGGTGCGAGTTCAAATCCCGCTGACACCGGGCACCCTCACCCCGCGCGGGGCACACCAAGTTTTCTGCTCGCTTGTTCCCAGCCCAGAGGAGTCCCCTAACTCGCCCCTGCCCAGCCCACAACAAAGGAGACTCCCTAATGGATGCGCGACCGCAGCCCACAGGGGTCCCCGGCAGGGAGTGGCCGGGGAGCGCACCTGGCTGGGCCACGCGCGACCCCGAAGGGCGGCCCCGGCCGGGGACAAAGGGGTCGCGGGGGGCGCCGGGGCGCAGGGCGGCACCCGAGAGCGGAGCCGGCCCGGACTCACCTTCGCAGCGGCCCGGCTGCTCTCCTCGTGGAGCAGGAGGGCGGCGAGCAGCAGCAGCAGCCAGACGCCGAGCCGGGACCCCATGGTGGCGAGCCCGGGGCGGCGGGGACCGGTGTGGGGACGGCGGGGGCCGGCGGCCGGGCGCTCGCGGGCCGCGGCGGGCGGCTCACTCTCGCAGGGCCGGGGCTCGAGCGCTGCGCACCGACGCGGGCGCGGTGGCTCGCAGCGGAGTCCTGCGCGCGGCCAGGCGAGCTCCCCAATTTGTTGGCGGCGCTGCCCCCTCCCCTCGGCGCGGGCGGGCGGCGTCTCAAAGGGGGAGGACCCTGCGGCGCGGGTAAGAGGCGGCGGGAGCGCGCGGCCCGGGGAGTGTGGCTGCCGCGCGCCTGGACGCAGGGCTCCGCGCTCCGCACCCGCCGCGGCCGCTGCCCGCCCCGCGCCCCGCGCTCCGCGCTCGCCGACCCGGCGGAGCTCTGAGGGGGGAACGCGCGGGCCCGAGGCCGGCCCGGGAAGCCCGGGAGGGCGGCCGCGCCGCTCGTGCAGCCGACGGCGCCTCTGGAGGGCGGATGCGCGCGGGCCGCAGCCCCTGAAGCCGGGCCCGAGGTGAGAGCGGCCGCGGGACGCAGAGACCCGGGCGGAGGGCAGCGCCCCGGGCGTCCCGTGAGCTGGGGCCGCGCGCCCCGCTCTGCGAGTGGGAAGGGGGAGGGGACGGGGCGGCCGCGGCCGAGCGGCCCCCACCAGGGCTCCCCTCTCCCCGGACTCGTCGTGGGGCGGCTCTCGGTCACCGCAGTTCGAGGCGGGGGCGCACCTCACTTGTCCCCGTCTCACAGACGGAGCGGGCGGCAAAGGCTCTCCCCCCCCCCCCCCCCGACCCGGCTAAGCCCGCTTTGTCTCGCCTTCTAGGCTAGGAGGGAGCGATCGCAGCCCAGAGGGGCCGAACTGGGAGATGGACAGGAACCAGCGCGTGGCGGCGGGCCCTGCCCTGCGGCGGTAAGCGGCTTTCTGCCCGTCCCCGTGGGTCCCGCGCGCGTGTACTTTTAGGAATTGCCAAGCCCAGCCCGGGCCACCGGCTTAACGGCGCTCTTCCTCCCTCTCCCATCCAGGTGGCTGCTGCTGGGGGCCGTGACAGTGGGGCTCCTGGCCCAGAGCGTCCTGGCGGTAAGTCCTGGCTCCTATTTCAGGCTGTGATTCGCGCGCCAGGGAAAGAGTGTTTGGGACACCGAGCGGCCTTGCCAGAAGGCAGCTAGTGCGTGCTCACCTGAGCCTGCGTGTGTGCGTGCGCCCGTGTGTTCCTCTGTGTCCTCGGCAGCCCCTACCCAGCCCACGCTCTGAGAAGGCTCGCCTTTCCCAAAACACCGGGTTTGCCCTCCCTTGGGTCCCCCTTCAATCCTGTGCGTTACAGGCGTCAGCTCTTCCATAGGAACCAATAATTAAAAACGTGGCTCGAGGCATCCTTTTCCCTCGTCTGAGCAAAGCCGGGTATTAGAAGCAAAACCGGGCCTTAGAAGCGAGGGAAGCCGGCCAGCCACGTGGCCCTGAGGCGCCAGGCTTCAGGCGAGAATGGTTTGTGGGGCATCAGAAGCTGTCGTCTAGGTCCTGCCCTTGGCAGAGTTGCCTTGTTCTTTTGAATGAGAGGCTCTGGGGGAATGGGCGGGGTGCGGACAGGACACCTTTGTACTCCTCGTAATGCTGGGAGAGAACCATGGAGGAATACGGTGTTTTCTGACAAGATCGCTCTCCCCAGGAAGAGCCAGGGTGGAGCTGCTAACGGCCCCACCTGGGACCCTGCTGACCCATGGCCCCCACCCCAGCCCCCCCATTCAAGGTGACTCAGCCAGCACTGTCTTTGCGTGGTGATCACACTATGGGATTTTGTGCGTCGTGCTGAAGTAGGAGCCACTTTGGCTGAGCGTCATGTGGCGTGGCTGAGCTGTCACAGCTTTGCTGGGTCCCGTTAGCTGGGCACCTAAGTGTTTACGCTGGGACTGAAAATCAGAGGGCCTGACCAGGCATCCTGGACCCCACCCTCTCCTACTCTGATGGCCTATGGCAGTACTTGCCCTCCCGGGTGGCTCCGCTGGGAGCCCCCACCCCCGGCCCCTACTCTGGACAGAGTGCCCAGTGGGAAGCTGTGTTCGTGGGCGTGATTTAATGTCTATGGTTTTCACATGGTTCCATCCTCATGTAAAACAGACAAGGGTTTTGAAGGCCATGGGAAAGCTTGGGAAAGAACCTTTAGCCTTCATTTTCCGCTGACTTCTGCTCCAGTTCGGGGCCCAGATGGGAGTCAGAAGAGGAGTCTGTAGACTTTGACCTGCCAGGCCAAAGTTTTCTTAAAGCTCAGGTCTGTCTCTCCTCCCTTTCCTGATGCCCTGATTTAAGAAGATCAGAGCCTCAATATTTGAACCAACCCACTGACCCTTATGGGTCTTTATACACACATGACATACAGGACTTGGCTCAGAGTTAGGAGCCAGAACCCCCCCCCCCACACACACACACACACACTCAGAGAGGAAGGAGGCCTTGCAAAGAAAAGGCCTGAATCCTGGGAGAGTGTGCACTGGTTGTGCTCACTCTCCCACCCCTTCGTCCCCTGGAACCACTTCTGTAATACTGGTGTTTTCCTTCCTGAGTTCAATGAGAGCCCAGGAATCTTCTCCGGGACGGATCCTAAAATTAGTGGAAAGGGCTTCGTGTCAGAAGCCCTGGGTACTAAACGCAGCTCTGCCCTGCTCTCACAAATCCTGAGCCCTGTTTTCTGCACTTCAAACAGGAAGAGAATGTCCCCCAGCTCGTTACGTGTAGCCCTCCTCGGGGCCTTCCTCCAAAACCCCCTAGACGCTGCAGACCCCTGAGTCTCTGCTCTCTGAGCCTTGGATGGGACCGAGAGCAACTATTCCCTGGCAGGGCTTCTCAGAGTGCAGTTCTCAGACCTCTACACTCACCTGCAAAGGCTGGTTGGAAATCCAGGCGTCTGGTCCACATCTTGAATCTTCTGGTCAGACTTTGTGGGGTGGAGCCTGGGAGTCTGTGTCCCCATTTGATGCCAAAGTCTGGGAACCTCTGAGTTGGAGTATTGGGTTGGAAGGAATTGTAGCCCCTTGCCAGTTTATTTCATTTCCCTTGGCTTTAGATTCTAAATCTACAAATACAAACAGATAAATACTCTTGAGCCATTTTGCTAGAGACCCACTGATACATACCATTCACCAGGCATGGGGAAGTAAGGTGTTCAACAGCAGCCCTTCCCCTGACTCACTGCTTACTGACCACGGGCTTTAATAGCTGTTACCCGTGAAGTGATTCCTTGAGCCTTAACTGTGTTGATTTAAGAATCTGTCCTCATTGTGGCAAGTCCGGCTCCTGCCCTGTGTGTCCGCCATGCTGGAGAGTCCTGTCTCAGTGCCTGTCTGTGCTGAGACGTCTCCCAGGGGCGGGGTGGGGCGGGTCAGTGAGAAGGGCTGCTCAGTGTTGCTCGCAGAGCTTTGTAGCAGAAGCAGCTGAAAACGGTTAGCAGAGAGGGTCAGTGATGATTTAATAAATATTCACTGGGTGCCACCTTGTACCTTAATCCATCTGAGCCTCAGAGGAAGATACGCCTCCCTGAGTAGGTAACTATTATTACCCCCCTTTTGCAGGTAAGAAAGCAGAGGCACAAAGAGTTTAGACAGCTTGCCCAAGGTGTCTCTCTTTGTAAGCAGCAGATTTGAACCCAGCCACCTCCCCACTGTATGGCATCCCAGGATCAGACTGTGAGCCAGCAGAGGGGGAGCTCCTGAGTCTCCTGGTTGTTCCGTCCCCTGGCTCCACAGGCGAGCAGCAGAATAAAGCCCCCACACTGGTTTCCAGGAAGGGGGATGGCCCTCCGCCTCCTCTGCTGCTTTGCTCTGAAGAGCAGGAGCCCAGAGCGAGGGAGAAGCAAGCTGATCTGGTGACCAGAGGGGAAGAGGGAAGCAGAGGTCCCCTGAGCAGCCTGGGCGCAGACCTAGCGTGCGCATGTGCGCCCTGGGTGTACCACACTCACCGGGGGCAGGCTGCCTTCCTGAAGCTGCCCGGCCCCAGGGCGGTGCCAGGGTGTGAGTGCAGGTGAGACGGCTCATCCTAGATGGCCACCGTCCCAGACCCTGAAGGCAGGCTGCCTGGGGCCAGGGAGCTGCTGCCCGGAAGCGTTGCCACTTATCTTGAGATGGGGCAGCAGCCTGAATGTCTAAGGGACCAGCCCTGTGCGATTCTGGGGGGAAGAGAATTCCAGAGAACAGAGACAGCCCTGGAAATCAAATATCCTGTGGGCTGGGCCGACCTCCTGACCTCGGCTGGAGGGCCCTCAGAGTCTCAAGGTAGCAGGGTGCTGTGCGCCCCGGGAAATCCAGACTGTCTGCACCCCAGCTCCATTGCCAGGTGCCTCCCAGGGCTCCAGGCCCTGGAAAGTTCGCTGGCTGCTCCTGCGCGCTTCCACGCCTCCCCGCCCCCTCCAAGGAAAGACAGGAAACAGGAGAAGGAGTCTGTTCTCAAGCTTCTCTCGTCTCCTTCCAGTCAGGTTATTGATGAGTTTGGGGAAACGTACGGCGCTGAGGTGCTGCCCATGCCGGACCTGAGCCTCGGGGAAAACAGGTCTTTCCCAGAATTCGCTAGTGCTTCAGTCCTGGTGTGCAAAATCTGCGCCCCTAAGAAGGGGGAACATCCCAAGGTTCCTCCTCTGTTCATGGAAAAACAAGCAAATCTCCAGCTGTCTGGAGGCTGCTGAAGTAACCCTCCCTGCCTGGCCTTCTGACGTGGCTGCGGGGAAGCACACCAGGGATCTGTCACAGGAGCCCAGAGCCAGACTCGGGTACAAAGCGGGACAGAGGGGCCGCAGCCCTCCCACTGTCGGTGGGTGTGTTTAGAATCAGAGAGAAAAGTGAAATTCAAGCAAAAATGTTCACTTAGGAAACAAAGGATTGTCTTCCTGAGGAGAGGGTGGAAAAAGGGTGGCTAGCTTCAGTGAAACGACAGAAACGCGAGGAGAGACGGAAGGACAGCGTGGGTGACGGTGACGTAATGAAAACGCGCCTGCGCAGAGGCTGCTTCAGCATGTCAGACTCCCACTCTGCGGGGGAATCTTACCTTTGATTAGAGGACTTTAGGGGGAGCTCTGAAATCAGCCTCCCGCTGCCCCTGGTGACGTCACTGGCGTCATCGCCACCCTGGAAGGTGGTGGGGAGGTCGGGGAACCCGGCCTTGGCTGATGTGGTTGCAAACCGGGCATTCCGTTCAGAGCTGGAGGCTCTGGGGCCAGGGACTGCACAGCAGCGCTGGGGGAGCCTCGCTGCTGACTGGCTGTGTGACCCAGGAGCAAGTCATCCAGCGTTTTAAGGGAAGGTTGGTGTCAGTGCTGGGCTGCCCCAGGCGGTCAGTGCACCCCGGGGAGCTGGGGAGTCAGAACTGAGGATGGGCACCCCCCACCCCCGCTGCCACCACAGGCGTGTCTCTGGGCTGAGACCCCTTCCCAGCAGTAACACTGGGGAGGGGACGCTGATCCAAGTGAGCCTTTGAGCTGCTCCAGGATATGACATCACGCAAGGCTTCTTATCTTCAGGGTGTGGGGGGTTTCGGTAAACCAGTGAGTGATACCTGGTGGGCCGACAGGAGGCAGGTATCTGGTGGTTACCTCCTGCCACGCCCCTGGGAGCTGCTCCTCCTGACCCCCTCCAGGACAGCTGAAGGCCTGAATGACTCACTAACTAACTTCATCAGCTTCCCTGGGGTTATGTGACTTTTGATAATTCAGGAAGGAAGGCAGTGTCTCTTGGGGAGGGTACAGCTCAGGGGTAGAGCACGGACTTAGCGTGCACGGGGTCCTGGGTTCAACCCCCAGCGCCTCCATTGAAAAAAGAAGGTGATGTCTACCTCACTGAGGCCCCTTGGCGCCTGGACTTGGTCTCCTGTGTTGGGATCTCCCCTCCCCTGAGGCTCCTGTCAGGATATGTCCTGCCACCTTGAATGAGGCATTTTGAAGCAGTAAGTTCTTTTGTTTAAAAAAAAAAAAAAAGTGCTCGCCGCGGTGCAGAGGGGTGTCCTGGCTTGGATCCTGGACGGCAGAGAGAACGTGGGTGGGAAGACTGGTGAGATTCTGATAGAGTCTGTGGGTTAGCTGATGTTCTCCTGTTAATTTCTCGTTTTGACAAAATGTGCCGAGATCGTTGTAAGATTTGGATGTCACCTCTGGGCACAGGGTTGTATGGGCACTCTGCGCTGTCTTTGCAACTTTCCTGCAAATATAGCTTGTTTCAAAAGAAAACCCTGCTCTTAGAAGCCGCGAGCCAGTCACATCTGGCATGCATAACCTAGACAGAGCGGAGAAGCAGCCGTTCGTCCGCCAGCGATCAGCAAGAGGGAAACAGTGTTCCCAGGCTTTCCTCTGATCACACAAGCAAACAAAAGGCACTTCTGTGTCCTTGGAAATATGGCAGAAGTGGTCCCGCCTGCGGAAAGGGCTTTTGTCCTCCTAACTTGGGTGGGGTGCTTTACGGAGAAAGGGAAGGAAAGGAGTCCTGGAAGAGTTTCCAGAGCTCAGCATCTCCGAGGGGCTCCAGGGCTGAGCCACAACAGCCTCCCTCTTCTTGACCGACTGACCGGGAAGGGAAAACGGTTGCTTGGTGGTTTCCAGAGCTCGGGGTGGCCCAGCCAGTGTGCAGGATGGTGGGAACCCCAGTGGACAGCAAGGATGAGAAAGTGGCCCTGCCCAGCGCATCCGTGGTCCCCATCGATATGGGCCTCTGTGGAATCGGGAGGTGGCGACCTCCAAGTGGCCACAACTTCTACTCCAGATATGGGTGGGAGACAAGGGCCAGCAATAAGGATGCCCAGTGGCCAAAGGCTGTCATCTGGCACCTTTGCCCCCGTCACCACACTGCAGGCATTTCGAATTCCATTTTGCAGCTTCCTACACACCTGATCTGTCCCCTCACAGTAGCCTGGCGCCCCGGTGATGTGAAGGACACCCTGCCCCTTGCCTGTCAGAGTCCCCATGTGGCAGAGGTCAGAATCCCACACCTGGCTTGAATCCTGTCCCTTGCAAGCAACCCATTTCAGAGTCTAATTAAAGTGCCCTCTCAAAATTATCCTTAGAGAGCCATGATTTTAAGTCATCATTCGTAACTCCTGTAGAGATACAGCGTTTGTCTTTTTAAAGATTTTTATTAAAAGTCTAGTTGATGTACAGTGTTGTGTTAGTTTCTGGTGTTCAGCATAGTGATTCAGTTACATGTGTGTATATACACATTCTTTTCAGACTCTTTTCCATTATAGGCCCTTACAAGTTACTCAGTGTAGTTCCCTGTGCTGTGCAGCAGGACCTTGTTGTTTATCTCTTCTGTATATAGTAGTGTGTATCTGCTAATCCCAAACTCCCAGTTTGTCGCCCCCCACCTTAAGCATTTCTCTTTACTCATGTGATTATCTCCACTGTAATTACTGCCACCACAACCCAAAGTTTAGGGTGTTATCACATCGCCTCCAGGATTCGTTCACTGGTCCATCATACAACCCAGGGTCTGAAACCCAGGAGGCACCCAGTAAAGAGTCCATAGGTAACTGAAGGTGTCCTGAGTTGAAAGTGTTGAACAAATCTTCTGGATGAGGAATTCAGTCATGGAAGAACTAGAAAAGATTAGCTAAAATGTAGTTTTTCTCAGTGTGGTTCCCCCGCCCCAGTTAGATGCTCCCCCCACTGGCTAAAGCAAGCAGTCTGTGATGATAAAGGAAATGTTGCTCTGTCTGTGAACGATTTGCATTTTTCCTGGGGATTGTTTCAACCCCACCCACAAAATTCCTATTTTGCTGCATTTGTCCAGTTCAGTAATCGCCCATGTGGGAATTACAGAGGAATTAGTGTTATTGGATTCCACGGACTAATTTTCTGGTACCTGGTAGGAGTTACATAACCGTGTGCTTTTTCTGTGTGTCGAGCACTTTTGGAAATGTGACTGTCGTTGTGGAGTGGTGTGGGCCCCAGAGAGCAGTGAAAAGGGCTTCTGCTTGGGGACACGATCAAAGACACGTGCTCTCTGGGGTGCCTCCCGGGCTCTGGTTTGTCCGTTAGAGAAAGGGGAGGCCGATTAGCAATGACTGGGAGATAATTGCAAACTGATGTCCGGACGGCGGGACACAGGAAACAGACCAGCATCCTCCCCCGTCCTCTGCCCTCACCCCCGAAGCTGGCTCCAGGTGGGAGAAAAGGACAGGGTCCTCTTGGAGGGGCTTTGTGGGGTCCCCTGGGATCAACATCAGAAAGACTAGCCCCTAAAGGTGCTTCTAGAGTTCCAGAACCCCAGGAATGGCTAAAATCTCCCCCAGGAAAAACACAGCAACTTGGTGCCAGGAACTGACCCCAGCCACTGACACACATTACCCGCTAAATGCCCACAAGCCTGTGAGTATCCTGCTTTCCAGGCGTGCAGACTGAGGCACACAGGCGAGGGCATTTGTAAAGGTCAATAACGCAGAAAGATGGGAGAGAAACCCAGGACTTGCCGATTCCAGAACCTCTGCTCTTACCCACGGTGCTGAGCCATCAGATCCCTTACTCTTCTGGGGGCCCTCTTCAGAGAGGCTGGCCCACTCGTGTGGACGGTAGTAGCTCGTGGACTCTGAGAACAAAGACTGGAAAGGCTGCAGGAGGCGTGGCCCCCAGAGGATGACCAAAGGGGACATGCGAATGGGCCGGGGAACCTGATCAGCAGGACAGAGTCCCAGAACCCTCCTTCTCCAGGTCCTCTTCAAAATCTAGGTCATGGAAGTAAAGGTACCACCGCCACATAAAGGGGCGGGGGACAGACAGCATCATCTCAGAGCATATGGAGAGGTTGTTGGAAAATTGTCTTGAATTGGAGAAAGATTTACTGAAACCCCCTGGGGAGTAAGGGACCTCCCTAAAATTATCTTAGCTGTGCAGGGGGCCCCCGTGGATAGCAGTGGAGTGATAACAGAACCCATTTTTCCTGGACCAATGCCAGCTTCCCTATTTCGGGGTCTGCTTTTTCTGCTTTGTTTTCTGATCTAATGTTTTTCATTGGTGTTCCCACGTGCCAGCAGGTAGACAGGCGTGGTCTGTTAAAAAGAGTTAGAGCATCTGGGTTGGAGTCCAATGATCAGGGAAAATCCAATAATCACTTTCCTTTCTGAATCTCCTTTTCTTCATGTGTAAAACAGGAACACCAGTATCTGTGTCACAAGTTCACGGTGAGATCTTTTACGTGAAATTCATTTGCCAAGTGAACGTGTCCCATTGTACTAGGAATAGTTTTCACTCACTAGTTTCATACGTCAGTCCTCCTGTGGGCTCAGGTCCGGGTCCCAGGACAAGGCCAGGCTGGGAGCAGCAGGGGGAGTGTTCTGAGCGAGTGCACATGGGTGTGTGTCAGTGAGTCTGTTTCTGTTTTGTAAGTTCATTTTTTAGACTCCATGTATAAGTGATATCATATAATACTCATCTTTCTCTGACTTACTTCATTCAGTATGATCATCTCCAGGTCCATCCATGTTGCTGCAAATGGCATTATTTCATTCTTTTTTATGGCTTAGTAATATTCCATTGTATAAATATACCACATCGTCTTTATCCATCCATCGATGGATATTTAGGTTGCTTCCAGAGCTTAGCTGTTGTAAATAGTGCTGCTGTGGACACTTGGGTACATGTATATTTTTTAATTAGAGTTTCTGATGGAGCATGTAAGCTAAATGTGCCGTCTGGAGCACTGGTGATGAGAAGGCAGCCACTTCGGGCTCAATGCAGCAACAGCCGCTCCCTGCATGTGGCCTTCAGGGCAGGGGAGAGGAGGTTCTGTGCCCAGGCCGGGACGCAGGCTGAAGCGGACGTGGGGCAGGCACAGCAGGCCAGCAGGACTGAGGGATGTGGGAGGAGCTGTGGGGAGGAAGGTTCTGGTCTTCAGGATTCTGGGTGCCTAAAGCACGGAGACCCTGCCTGGTGGAGTGTAGCCGTGGTACCAGGAGGCTGAGCTGGGGACACACTCGCTGGGGCTCCCGAGTTCACATGGTGAGTTGGGTCCAAAGCCTTTGGATGGTTGTTTTTAGTTTCTTAAGTCTGAAAAATGCCCGTAACAGGAAGAATTTTAATCAAAGTTAGCTCAAGGTGTAACTAAATTATTTCCAGAACAAATGGAAAGATGTACAAACAGAGAACATTTTGTTTGAAGGACTCTGAGATCCAAGTATCACTTAACAGAGCAGGAAATCTCTAGACACTCTGGTTTGGCCACATGGCCCAGAAAACACACGAGGGGACCTTAGGACAGGACTGCTTTCTTGAAGAAGCAGAGAGACCCCTCCCCCACCCCCGGCATCAGCAGTGCTGCTCTCTGTTGAGGGCCCCAACCTGTTTCCTCCGGAGCGCCCAGGTGAGTGCCATGGCTGGACTCAACCCAGGAGAGTCCAGCTGGAAACTCCAGGAGGAAGACCACCCCATTCCCTTCCTTCCTTGTTTGGTCTTGGTCCTGATGGTCACAACCACCCAAGTTGCAAGGCAGGACCAAATATGGGCCTAAGATGCTCTCCCTTCGTATCTGAAAACCACCTTCCTTTCCCACCAGCTCCCACCGGGTCTGGCAGCTCCCCACCCCGCCCCTCCAAGACAATCTTAGCTCAGACAGGATTTCCTTCGTCTTAGTCATCAGCTTTTATAGTCCAGTCTCCCTTTCCCGTTGCAAAACAAGGAATATTAACAGCAAACAGTCTGGAATGATTTGTAAACCTTATGCCAGTGCGTGTAGACATCAGTTTTTGTGTGTGCTTATCAACATCAAGATGCCAGAGGCTGGAAAAATAAATGCGTTTCTCCTTGTGAAGTGGCACGCTACAGTGAGTTTTCAGCTGTCTGCCTTGGCTTTTGTGAAATCGCAAAAAAGCAAACACGTTCATTTTTGCTGCATCTCTAAAAAGCTGCAAAGTTAAAACAAAAAAAAAATGACAATTTTAGCAAAAATCATTCACGTTGAAAATGAAGGCTAATAGAATGAAGGGACAGTCCAGGAACATTTCTGGCTGGTAACGGGTCTGGTTCCCACCATCATAAAAGAACAGGCCTTCGAGGCATGATTAACACATTTCCTGGGGTTTCGAAGGAGAATGTCGTCCTCATCTTCTCCCCAGTGATTCTCCAAGGAACCAGAGCAGCTCAGTTACGGAAACAATGCATGCAGTCGTCAGGTCTGCTCTTGATTAAAATGGAAACTCAGCCAAGTCACTCAGTTCTGACTGCCTGTGCAGGGGGAAGGTGTGTCCCGGACCCAGCCGCATGAAGGGAGCCCTTCAGGACCCCTCCCTCCCCTCCCTCTGGGTCTCCCACCCTCCCCTCCTAGCAGCAGTACCCGGTTGAGCACAGCAGTACCCGGCTGAGCACAGCACTCTACTTTTCCCGTTGAATTGCTCCTGCCAGGAGATGGAAGACAGGATCCATCCTCATCCAATTCATGTCCTATCAAGGATGTTGGGGAGAAAAGAGATAATATCTCTCTACAGATTCTAATTTTCTCTTTTTCACCTATGCTCCAAAATTTCTCCACTGAGGCACTGAGCTGTTCTAGATCTAAAACTGCTCAAAAGTGGGTCTGATGTCAGTAACGTGCATGCAGAATTTGCCTCTGGTTTCCCAGGAAACCTGTGAACCTTGGCCTGGCAGGAGGTGAGGATCACCTGGGGAGCTCTGTGAGACTGTGAGTGACGTGCTCCGGGCGGGGCCGGGCATCTGTCACCCTGGCTGCCGCGGCTGTCGCCTGGGGGGTGTTCCAGAATGCTGGTGCAGGGCCCACCCCCAGGGACACCCTCAGGTGACTGTAAGGGAACGTCAAAGCCACGCAGAGAAGGACTCGGCCTTCAGATCAGGAGAACGATTTGCTGCGCTCTCCGGGTTCTCCAGTCTTGGGTCCTCCGCCCGCCAAACGCAGCGCCAGGCCCTGGGGAGCTGCGGCACGCGGCCCCGGGCCCCTCCAGCCATCGGGGACGCAGTCCTCAGACCCCGGCTGCGCCACGTGAGTGGATTGGCGATGCAGCTGAACCCCCGTGCTGTGATTGGCCGGTGAGCCTGAGCTCCCGCACGGTGATTGGTGGGCGACCTGAGCGCCTGCGCTGTGATTGGTGGGTGGTTTCTTGCATTCAACGGGAGCAGTTTGTGATCCACTTCTCACCTGATTGGAATTTCACCTTCTAGAAACAAATGACTTACTTTACTCCAGACGGGGAAGGAAGAAAGATTAGTCATGCTAAGGATTTTTTTTTTTTTTAAGTTCAGAAATTCCTTAATGAAGAAGTAGGAGCGGTTGAGAATAGTGTTGACTCCTGCCTGGAAGTTCCAGAACAGGGAATGGTTGCAGCATAGGATGCTTCAAAGCTTTGGAAAGACTGGTTCCCCGGGACACAGTCAAACCCGGATCACCCACTCCTGTGTGCTCTAATAAAACGGGAGAGCAAAGCCAGAGCAGTGTCCAAAAGGAAAATAAACTTGTCTAAAGGGTATATTTCATCCATTTTTAGACTTGTCTTTCTCCTTTTTACAGTACCTTTAACAAAATCTTTATCCCTCTAGTTCTTGAGTGAGGACAAAAGACTAAGGCTCTTTATTCTGCCAACATTTTTGACATCATGTTGGTTTTTCTTCCCCATTGGCTTTAATTAACTAGAGTCTCTAAGAATAAACAGACAAAAAGCAGGCTTCTTGAGGTCTTTCTTAATTCCTCATAATAAAAATTTATCTCAGCTCTTTATTCTTGCTAAGCATTTCACATGTTAAAAATTAGATAAATTTCCTTAAATTAAAAAATAAAATCTTGACACAGGATTCCTATGTCACATACACGTCAGTGTTTGTGAACTAATCACTCGGAAAGGATCTTATTAATGTCACTGCAGGTCCCCTTGCATATCTAGTACAAACCTGTGTTGATTCTCTCATACTTTTTTTTGTTTGTTTGTTTTTTAAACCGTGATAAAATGCACATGGCATGAGATTTACCATCTTGACCGTTTTTCAGTGTGTAGTTCAGCAGCACTGAGGACATTCACATGGCTGTGCAATTTCCGTCCATCCCCAGAACTTTCTTCATCCCCATGAAGTGAAGCTCTGTCCTCATTAAGCAATAACTCCCTCTTTCCCCTCCTCCCCAGCCCCTGGTCGCCTCCAGGTTAATTTCTGTTTCTGGGAGTTTGTTTATTTTAGGGACCCCCTGTAAGTGGAAGCATACAGGCTTTGTGACAGACTTACCTCGCTCAGCAGTGTCTTGAAGGTTCTGACATGTTTGTGTCAGAATTTCCTCCCTTTTTGAGGCTGAATAATATTCCTATACTTTTCTAAGTTCTTGTAAAGCTCAGTTTTGTTTTCTTGGCTGATAGTGTTGGTGGTTAGTGTCCGGTTTAGAAGGAGCCAGTGGGCCCGCTGGCCTGGGCTCCTGCACTTGGGGGTCTCAGGTGGGTCTTCCCGCTTCTGCGTGGCTCACTTACTGGTGGCCTGTCTCCTCTTGATTGGCATCTTGCTTTCTGGCCAGTGCTGACCACTCCCTGATAGAGTGGGTCCCCAGGGCTCTCTGTTTCCTTTGGGACAAGCCCGATGTGCAGGTGTGAGGCTTGTGCGTGAGGCCTGGACAGGAGATACAGATGAGGGCGTCACAGACCTGGTGCAGCTCCCGGGGCTGCACGAGCTTTCCCAGGAAGAAGGTAGAACATGGAAGCATCTAGATGGGGCAGAAGGCGGGCAGGGAGCCAGGAGGAGGCCCTGGAGAAGCTGCGACTCAGAAGCCTGCAGATGAGGCTGTTTCCAGGAGGTGTGAGCAGGCCATCAGATGCCACCAAGGTCTTGCCTGTAGATTTACCAAACTGGAGGTCCCCAGGCCCTTTCTTCATGCAATGCTGGAGTCACAGACTCTATGGGTCACGGAGGCCCCCAGGAGTTGGTGAAGTGGATCTAAATCCCTCTTCTCAGTGTCTGCCTGTGATCACTGCTCTCCCTCCATCCCCCACCGGACCCCAGGCTCCCGGAGGCTCAGAACCTGTGCCCTCCCCCAGCATAGGGACCTGCACAGAGGCGCTGAAAGATTTCCATTAATAAATGTGTTATTTAGCCATTCTGCAGGAAGATGTATGATACTTAAGGTTTCTCAACAAAGGAGACCGGTGGCATGATGAGAGGCCACTGGGCTGCCCGGGCAAGGTCAGCTGCGGCAGGAGGGAGGAGACCCAAGGGCGGGCTCCGTCCCCCTTTCAGTGTCTGGGCCTGACACGCCGAGCCCAAGCCCTCATCCTGCACCAGTCCCCCCACTGCTCAGCTGTCTGTCAATCTGAGAGCAGCAGGCAGACAAAGTTATGGGTCCAGGGAAAACTGGCGGCCAGTCCCCTGGAGTGTGTTGGTGGGAGTGGGGACCACATTTCTCAAAGTGTTTGAGGGCCTGTGCCCATCAGTAGCTTGGATCCCGAAGACGGAATTGTTGTAGGCTCCCTAGCAACAAGGAGTTTCTCCTCTGCGCACTCTGGGTGGGAGCTGTCAGGGGTCTGTGACCCGAAGCCCAGGCGAGGAGGACGTCCCAGAGGCGGCCACCTGCCCGGGGCGCCATCAGGTGTTGGGATGCGTGCCTCCTGGGATGCCTGGCACCCATTTTGCTGTGTGCTTTTTTCTCTTTCAAGTCAGTAGTGCTGAATGTGTCTCTTTAACGAATACTCATTCCTCTGCAATTGTGAAGCCCAGGCTTTCAATGAGTGAGCGTCAGGGAAGCAGGGGCCAGCCAGAGGGTCTATCTCCCAGACACAGGAAGTCGGCAGAGGTGCTCACGGCGGGAGTGCAGGCAGAGGCGCCGCAAGGAAACTCCCCAGGCGCGTGCTCGCTCCTGCTGCCGAACCTGACCGTGGCCCGTCAGCTCCAGGCGGGCGGGGACCAGGTCGTGGGCACGCCAGCTCTCCAGTACCCAGTACGGGTTGACCGTGGTGGCTGGAATGTGACTCACAGCACAGACAGACGCTGGCAGGAGGGAGGAAAGCGAGGAAGACAGGCATCCTGGTCAGAACAGACACTGTTTGGGGGACTTTTTGTTCAGAATCACAACACAGTCCTCTTGCTCAGTGCCAAAGGCACATCCCTCAGAAATATGCACCTGCCGCCAATGACCAGAGCTCCTCTCTCACTGGCTCCACTCGATTTGAGCCGCTGTATAAAAAACTACTGGGGTAGACAGACGTCGGCTTATCTGCAAAGTCAAACTAATGCAAAATATGCTTCCTCTGCAAGACAGAGTGCCAGCTGTCTCCTGGCGCGCGTCTGGCCAGTGAGGGCTGCCGGCTGAGCTGGGCTTTTTCTTCGGGACAGTGGAGGTTGGCCAGTGGCCTCCTTTGTGCTTCTGGAAACTCTGTTGAGGGTAAGAATGTGGAAAGTGGACCAGTGACCAAACCACACGGTCCAATGGGATGGGGGGTGGGGAAGATCACTCAAACCCCCACGTATCAATCAAAGTGATAACTGAACCTGCCCCCCCTCCAACTCCCTCTCTACCGGGCCTAGGACTCAGTCAGTCTCCTCTCTAAGCGCCAATCCCTGACAAGGAGTCCACAAGGAAGCCGTGTCTCCTCACCTGGGAGCACAGGAAATCACACTGGACTCTGCCTTGAGATCCTGGCCAGAGTCGGAAGAGCTGGGCCAGAAGGGTGCTGGGCAGACTCCGCTTTCATTCCGCAGATTCAGCTCAGCGGTCCTGGGTCAGGGCCTGGGACTCTGCATTCTAACCCACTCCCCAGTGAGGAGCTTCTGCTGGTCTGGGGACCACAGTTTGAGTGGCAAGACTTAGATGACGTCTCCAGGACCTCGTGATCCTGCTTTGCCTTTGCGTAGTGACTTCCTCTCCGTCAACAGAGCGTGTAACTCGGCTTCCACCCCGAAAGGTCCTGCCAGTCTTCGAGAAATGCTGCAGAGATGTGCTCCACGCACCGGCTTGCACAGGCAAGTTTTGGAAAGCCATGGATGAAAGAAAGATCATTTTCATCTACTGTTCTCTGACAGGGTTAAGGAATTCCTCCCTTTGCAAAGTGTTTTATCTTTTGACGTGTAGGGCTGGCTGAGGCCTCTGGGGTCACGTCCTGCCTGAGAGCAAGTCTGACCCTGAGCATTGCAAAAGCAGCCCATTCCAGGAGGGAAGGGCGCGGGAGAAGGGATGTCGTGGCCTAGTCCATGAAAACTCACTTATCCCCGTAACAGTGGTCTGAACGCCACCAGCCTTGGCTTGTCGTCATTTGAACAGAATTTAAACCCAAGAGTACACAGTGATCAGAGATCAACACATTTCAGAATAAGTGTTTAGAGCCAGCTCTCCTGCATCATGGAGAGTGTCCTTGAGGCCTGCTTCCTGTTGAAGTGAGGCTGGAAGCGCCCGCTTCCACCCCGTTGTCTCTCGGGGTCGTTAGAGGAGCTCTGGTCCCCCTGGAATGACACTGGGTTTCCCCAGTGACGGCCAGTCACACGTTTGCCTGTCTTTAGTTAGAGCGTCTATCAGACAGAGCCCTTCGGAAAACTCCATGTAGGACAAACGTACGACTCGACTCAAGCTAAGGCCGCTTTACCGTCGCGCTGACGCCCTCTAACAAGTGACTTAGAATGAAGTTCGGGGCGAGGTATTGCTTAAAACTCAGTCACATTCACAGTCTCGGGTGGAATCTCATAAGCCAGCTGAGAAACGTGAGCAGCGTGTGTCCCAAGCTCCCTGACTGTGGGCGTGTAACAGGGTTAGACTCAACAAAGAGCCTTGCTCGTTGTGTGCCCGCGGCGCCCCCGAAGCGTGAAGCGCCGTCCGCTTAGTCGCTCTTGGAGCCTCAGCCTCGGGCACCTGTGCCTCATCCCAGCGCGCACGTGCTCGCCTCACCCACGTCTGCTGTCTCCCGGCCTCCGTGGGCCTCTCCCCGGGGCCCCTCTTTCAGCTCCCTGTGTGGGTTGCCGTCAGGGATGCCCCCGGCCACGCACACCGCAGCTTCGCCGGCTGCGGGGGGTAGCTCACTCCCTGCCTGCGCTGGCTTCCTTCCACGCCCTCAGGGCTCAGCACTCAGTCACCACGCTGCGTGGTGAGGACATCTTCTCCCCACACCGCTGACCACGTTGGCTCACACCCAGAAAGCAGCTCTGTTACATCACCTCTGCCAGCTGGCCAGCCAGCCCAGCCCGGCCATCTCGGGGTCAGAAGGAGCCCACGTTTGACATTCGATTTTTGTCATTAAAAGAGAAGTAGTTGAGAGTGCCTTAGAGTGGTCCCTTTCACTGGCCCCAGGGTTTTTTAAGTGCGTGTCTTTTTCTAGGGAAGAGCTGGAGATGGGGGTGTTGGAATGAAAAACAAAGAAATCAGCTTGAAGTACTTGGCTCTTGTTGTTTCAAGAGAGGAATTCATTCTGTGGGTGTCACTGAAGCATGAAACCCCCCCGGCAGTCCCAGGGAAATAGTTCCCCTGCTGTGACCCACACCCAGCTAATTTTGTTTTCGTCATTAGTTAAAGCGCTGGTTCCAAAGGCAGTCTTACCACTTGGCCTCATCTTTTAAAAATTTACCCTTTAAAACAAAATTGTGAACATAAACAGCTTTTCTTGGTCACGTACCCAAAACGATTATTTTCCCATAGACTTGATAAAGTCTAAATAGACTTTTTATAACATTTTCCTGAAATTTTTCTTATGAAACAGAGTCAATATTTTAACTGATCATCAGGTGATATAGAAATATAACCTGTAAATCGTGTACCATAAACCTCATTAATCTAGACCAGCAACGATGACTTTGTCTTCAGGAAACCATAGGTGAGAAGGGGTTTCCAGTTAATATGAATAGTCTGAAAAGGTTAATCAGAAAGATACTTAATCTACTTAAGAAAACAAATCTTCAGGCAATTCTGCAGCACCCATTTACCTGTACAGAATACTTTGTTCCTGATGAGTGTTATCAATTTGTTCAAACCATCCTAAAGAACTCCTGTCCGAGGGCCATGACTTCTTAGCTGGTTTGTTGACTTGTTTAAAAATCAGTAAAATTTGGTTTCTCTTTTCGAACCCCCCCGATTCAGGTATCTTTCCCTGTTCAGTCTAGGTCTTCCACATTAAATAAAATTAGTCAAAATGCTCACTCTAGTTTGAGATTGAAGAGCCAGACCAGGCTGATCAAGTTTGGTGAAACAAATGTGGTCTAAGTGGAGACTTGCCAATTAAGCATTTTACTGTCTTTCTCTGTTTCATTCTTTTCTTTCATGAAATATGAAAATAAAACACTGGACTTCCAGAAGAAATAGAAGGTGCAGATATGTTTAGCTCAACGGGCTAACAGCATGTTCAATTCAATGATTCTACCATGTGAAAGATGGTGTTTAAGGAACTATTCCTTGCAAAAGGGTCATCTTAGGTGTCAAAGCTCAGAGGCAGGTAAGACCTTGGGGGATCAACTTGTCCAAACGTCTCCTAAAGATCAGCTTGGGCTCAGAGACGTACAGACACTGGCCTATAACAGAGGCTTGCTCCTGGTAGACTTGAGACCTCAAGTCCTAGTCTGGTGTCAGTCTTGATAAACCAATGCTGTCATCTAATTCCACGAATTAAGTCATTTTATATATTAGACCATTTGAGTACATTACATGATTCATTGTTTTTAAAGGCCTGTTTGGAAAATGGTGAACAGGACATTCTACCAAGTCAAACCCATTGATCTTCATAGAACTGTATCACTGAACAAAGCTCATACATCGTTGGGATCCCCAACTACAGCAAAAATAAATTCTTCTCTTTTAGCACCGTGTGTTTAAAGTCTATAACCAGGTAGAGAGATAAGAAACATGCTAATCTGAACAAAGGGCAGAAGTAAATTAAAAGGAGTGCAGACCTTGAGATAAGTCACTTATTACTTTAGTCCCAGGGGTACTCAGTTGTTTAATGCTAGTGTTTTAAAAGCTGTACTAAATTTAAAATAGTGTGAGCCACCACATTCACTGTTTCATCACTCTGAACACCTTCGAGAACAATCCCCCGTCACTGACCTCACCTCCAGTCAACCTGAGGTTTTTCTTTTTCTCTTTCTGTAGGGGAGGTGATTAGGTTTACTGATTTATTTGTTCTCAGAGGAGGCACTGAGGCTTGAACCCAGTGCTAAGCACGCACTCTGCTACTCGAGCTGTATCCTCCCCCCTCAGGCTGAGTTTTGACCTCTTGAAGTTAAGAAGCCTAAATTCCTGAGAGTACCTCACTTAGAGAATCCAGGAAGCTGAGATGAGACTCTGGTCATACCGAACACTTTCTTAAAAGCCCTAGACAATTGTGAGAACCATTAGAAAGGGCAAGGCAAGGATGGGAGGTTCTGAATACGGAGAATATGGAGGAGATAATCAGCCAGAGGCATAAAATGTGGTATTTGGAGGGTCGGCTACCTGTGTGCCTGGATGCCCTGTGGACCCCTATCCTCTCGCCCTTGTTCCTGATACTCTGTGTTTCCCGTGGTCCTTCATACGAGAGGGATGGACACTCAGTGCTTCCCCCACATACACCCGGCAAAGCGCATGATTCCATCGGGAGCAGGGAGGAGTTTATAAAATGCATCAAAACGTAGCTAGGAAGCCAGCTTTTCATCTCTCTTAATGGCAAAACCAAGCGTGGAAGATGCAGTCAGTATATTGCTGCAAGTTGCCAAACCAACACTGGCGTGTTTGTTTTTCTGTGAATGCGAATGACCACTTTTCAAATGCAAGATCCCTGGAACCGTTTTCTCTCTTTTACCGTGAAAGATGTCACGGCTTTCCATGGCCCCTTTAACTGAGAATGGAACTTGATTTTGTTTTGCAAGTCATTCTTACAGCTGCATGACTTCATCTCAAGCAAGCTAAGTAAAGGAATTTTCAGTATTATAACGGTCACTAAGCAGACAACTGACGTGTCAGCGTTTAGAGGGGGATGTGTCTCAGGGCGAGGGTGGAAAGCTACCTGCTGTAACACCATGTTTTACTTGGGTGGCTTCATTGTGTAGGTGGGTGGCGGGTTGGAATGAAGCTGGGCGGTGTCGCTGCGGGGGAGGGAACAATACCACGCAGAGCCCTTCCCAGCCACGGTGTCAGCCTGATTGGGGCAAATCCCCTGAAGTCTATTGAGACCCCCCCACATCTGCTTGTTCACCATTCATCTGAGCAACTCTGCAAACTGCCCGAAGCCTCCTCAGGCCAATATTTCTGGATTCTCTTATGGTTCAAAGCAAAGTGCTTATCTTTGTTTTCCTAAGTGTCCAGCACCGGCCGTCCACCTCCCTCCTGAAGCGCCTGTCTGAGCCGCGTGGTCCTGTTGGATCATTTATAAATGCATCCAGGCTGTGCCGTGTAGGTGCCATGGAGCAACATGCCTTGGCCCCGTTCCTTTGAAATAAAGACCTCACGTTAGATGCTTTTCCTGAGAGCAATTAGTTTCCAAAACAGCAATTAGGGAGAGGTTTCTACCAGTAACTGGCAGGGGGTGGCCCGTCTTGACCTACTTTGACTGACTGATTCCTCCCGACATAGTTTGGTAATCAGGCTGTCAGGCTGTTTTGGAGTCTTGGCTGCCTCCATCCCTCCACGATGTCTTACACCTCCTCAGCTTCTCTGTAAAATACCTACTCATCAGATGCTGTTTAAATAGTCCCTGGGCGTTCAGATCCTCTTGGGGTCAGCAATATTTTTTTCTTTCCATGTAGATTTTTACAAAAGGAAATGTACTGATACTCTTTCCTTCTGGAAAGACCCCACAGCCCCTAAACCATCCTCCAAAGATCAGTTCAACACTGTATACTGGACCACTAAAACAATGTGACAATGCCAGGCTTAGCAACAGAGAAGTTGCTGGCTTAGGACATTTGGACCACATAGTTCCCAATATTTTGATACTTATCCTCAAAGTGGTGACAAGAATAAGACTACTTGAGAGATAGCACACCTACCCCAAATCTCCATAATATTTTTTTCTGCAACAATTTTCCCTCTTGCTCATCAGAGCTTTCTATGTTGTTGAAAAGAAGGGCAAGTCATAGTTTTCCCTGCTTGTCAGGAGTGGTCCAGACCACCGCAGAGCCGGAGCTGCCGGGCAGTCCACAAGACCTCACGCCTGACCCTCATCCATCAGACCCTGACTGCTGCGGCGATGAGAGGGTGAGCAGGGAGATGTGCCCGCAGACCCCGACTCCGCTCAGATCCAACTCCTTTACAACCACAGAGCCCAACTTCTGAGACCAAGGGCAGTGGTAGGGTGAGGCAATATTCCAAAAACTAATTCGAAACAGCCAACAGAAGAGTTCAGTGTCCTTATCTCTCGCAAAATTGTGTTTCCCTGGTCACTGCTGAGGTCAGGCATGTTGGTGTGTGTTCTTTGGCCAGTTGGACACTCTCCCCTGTGATCGCAGTTTCGAGACTTGTTCCTGTTTCCTACTGAGCATCTGTGTTCCTGTTGGCTTGGGACCTCTTTATTCTAAATGCAAGCCCCTGTTTGTTTACAGTTAGAAATACCTGGTTCCACTCTTTGGCTTGCTTTTTCTCTCTCTTAATGAAATCCCTGGATGAGATAACACCTCATATTTGAATGCAGTCCAATTTCTCAATCTTTCTATGGTCAGTGCTTTCCCAAACTCACTCAGTAATTCTTAAAGTTTACTCTCTGTGCAATCTTGTTACCTGCAAATGGTGGTTTCACATCTTCCCTTTTAGTCCTTGTACCTTTCCTTTCTTTTTTCTTGCTTTATTGTGTGGGCTAGAGTACATTGGCAATATCAAACCAGAAAATGCACGTATAACCCCTACGTATGATGCACACTTTGCCGGTAGGCGTTCAGGTGGATGTTAGCACTTACACGGCTATTTTCGGAGCCCAAGCTCACCTTCCCAATGGTGTGATCCCCAAAAGAGCTGACCGGACTGTCATCCAATAGAAAGTACCATAGGAAACTCTTTTCCAAGCCCATCTCGTCTTTAACCGGGTTTAGGTCAGAGATTCAAGTGCAGAGAGAACTGAACTATGACAAGGGCACGGTGACAACAGCACAGGCTACTGCTTTCACGGCTGTTGTGAGATCAACATGGCAGCTCTCTCTGCGCAGTGCTTTCTCCTGTCGCCCGAGTTCCCTCCTCTCCTCTGCCCTCCTGGTTTGAATGTTGACTGTGAAATGTTAAACGTTGGTAACATCCCTAAGACGACAAGCAGTGGCAGGTGGAAGGCGAGAAACACTGGACTGGGCTCATGGACATGTGGTTCCGTCAGTCCTCTACCATGTTCACTCTTAACAGAAGAGTCAGCGTCTGTGTTTGTACCATATTTTGGCATCCTGAATTCAGAGTGATATTGTAAAAGGTGACCAGTGACTCCTTCCGGCATCACCTGGTTTCCTGCGTGACTGGCCCGCAACATATTTCTCACGTCAGCAGTATTCTCAAATGGACACTTACTCCCAGTGACGGTAAAGTCTGTTGCTGGGCTCAGTTCAAGTTCATCACCACCTAAAACCGGTGATATTTCCAGAAGCCTAGAATCCAGTGGTGGTTATGTAAGCCCTATGTCTGAGCCAGCAAGAAGGGAGGTGTGAGGCAGGCCACTGTCCTTGCAGGAGCCAAAGGGCTTGCTTCTGGTGAGGGTGTGTTCCACCCACTGAAAGAGGTGGAGGACAGAGGAGAGCGTAGCAGTGCCTGTGGTCCGCTCATCTCCCTAAGAAGTACTCCTGAGGGTCAGAGAAGACCCTCAATCTGCCCAGCTGTGCCCACACTCCAGCTCTGAGTTAAGACCTCTCCAGAGCTGTGGCTGCCACCGGATGGTGCCTGATGCTATAATTTGGAAATATGTCTCTATGGCAGCCATCAAGGTCCTCCTGCCTTGGCCCCGTCTGTAGGCGGAAGGGTACCTCACGCCATCACAGAGACGACTACTTACTTTTTGTTAATGAAACCCTCTCTGCACTTGGAAAACGAGATTCTCCAGCCCCCACCACAGCCCTGATGCCCGTCCCATGTCCGTCCTCCTGACGGGCCCGCAGTGAAGCTGGGAGCAGCCAGGCCTCTTCCCTCCCTCAACAACCCCTGCTCCTGTGTGGTTGTTGGCCCAGCTCTTCTCACTGTTTCAATCAGGCTCCTCAAAGGAAAACCCATCATAACCATTCTGAGGCTGGACTGCTTAGCACATGAAATACAGCTTCTTGGCGTGTTGGTCTCTGCCCACTTAGCCATCGGGGCAAGCCTGCTCCTTGACAGCCAGCAAATGGGGGTGAGCTTCTCCCCAGCCCCTGGGGCTTTCCCAGCTCCTGACAGCTGTTGGTGAGTCCTTCTGTGCCCGAATGTGGCCCTCCCCACAGCCCACCCCTGCCTGGAGGACTGGCGCCTGCCCGTGGAAGCCTCACGCATATGGTGCCCAAGCACAATGCTGAGTTCTCCCATCGGAACCTGGTCACTCCCATGTCTGAATTAAAGCCAGTTTCCTGTACTTTTATTAAGGCCCTTGCACAGTCATGTCTGGCCCTCTAGTTACAGTTACAAATAGTCAATAAGAGATCACGCCGTCGTATCCGGACTAGACCCTGGGCTGAGTGCACGTGACCTCACGTCACCTCCACGGTCACTCTGTGAAGTGGGAGCTGTCATCCTCCTTTCACAGATGAGGAGACCGAGGTTGGGAAAGCTGAGCAGGTGGTGGGGCCTGACACAGGCTCACTCTGCCTCGCCGCTCCTGCGGGTCTGACCCACAGTGGCCGTGTCAGCCTTTGGAGTGAAGGGAATGTGGCACTTAGAGCGGGTGTCCCCAGAGTGCCGAGTCCTCAAATGTGCGGCCTGCATTTAAGTCGTTAGGAACAGTCATTGCCACGTGAGTGTCCGTGCGTCCCTGCATCATGTCCCCATGGTTCTCTTCTGATGATTTCCTTTAGACCACGGAGTAATGACCTGCACGAGCAAGGAGGCCCACGACCACGTCCTGGGGCGGGGTTCACACACGTTTTCAGTGTGAGTGACATCCAGCTTCCACACTCGGGAGCCGGCTTCCACTCCCAGGCTGAGGGGTGTCCCCCTTCTCGGTACCCATCACGGTCACCACACGCTCTTTCGAGATGTTCATTAGCTCAACAGATGTGTCCCTTCAGCGCAGATGTATAACCTGAACACCTGGGGGAACAATGCAGGATGTGTGGCGGTGGTTAAGAAGGTTACAGTGCACCTCTGAAGAGCAAGGGTCAGGCAAGTATGCAAATTATACATGTTTTGTTTCTGAATGGCTTTTAGGAGCATGAAGAAATGTTTAATGGTAAGAAAAGTTAGGGTGCAAAATTTTAGATAAAGCTTCATCTCAACTGTATAGAAAGAAGTCCAAGGGGAAAGACCAGAGGAGAGATGCCGAAGCGCCCTCTGCCCAGAGCGGGGCCTCTTCGGCCCCCAAGGGGGCGGGCCTGGGCCGCGGGGACCTGGCCTGTCCGTCTGCCTGTCCCTGGCCTGTGCCTCGTGCTCACTGACATTGTGCTTGGCAAAAGTGAGAACGTGATTAACTCCTGCAGCAGTGCAGTGTGACTTTTGCTGTACTCAGTCACTTCTGTTTTAGTTGTCGTCAGCGGTGGGTTTTCTCTTTACTTTTTGGACTGGCTTATTTCCCTTAGCATAACGTCTCCAAGGTTCATCCGTGTTTTAGCATGTTTCAGAATTGCATTCGCTTTTTGGGGTGGTTTTTTTTTTTTTTTTTTTTTTTGCTTTTTTTTTTCTAATGGAGGTACCAGGGGTTGAACCCAGGACCTCAGGCACAGTAAGCGTGGGCTCTGCCACTGAGCTATTTCCCTCCCCTCACCTTACTCAGTTACTTTTAAACTACCTTTCCACCTAGAGCAGATACACATGAGAATGGAAACTGAAACAGTTCACATCTGTGTGTATTCCTGGAGTTCAAAATCAAAAACAAAACATCTTTTTGTTTTTTTGGACTCTCAGCTATTTCAAATTATTTTCTCCACTGCTCTGGGACATTGAGAATGAAAAGTTGACCATTTCCTCTTTTCCTGGAAAATATTCTAATGATGCTCTGTGATAATACGTCCGATTGTGTGTCTCAGGCATAACCAACCTTTCATGAACACACGGGGAATTATGACGGGGCTTCGCTTGCAAAGTGACTATAATGGTGCTATTCATGACAAGAGATGAATTCAGAGAAAATGCGGAGTGAATATCAAAATGAAGTGAAACAGGAGGTTTTCGTAGACTCCTGAGAGCAGGATGCTTGGTGGAGGACACAGAGGAAGCTGGGCTGCGTGGAGCCGCCGCCGGTCGGGGTCCTGCAGCCAGCCTCCCAAGGGGCCTTTGATCTGCAGACAGCTGTGTTGTGGAGAAAGGGGGTGAGCACACAATTGGCCCCTCAACTGGGGAGAACGGGTCCCTTTATACGTGTGTCAAGTTTTGCTGGAGGAACACGGGAGGGGCCAGGCTCCATCATGTCTACAGACAGCTTGTTGGGAACTTCCTTCCCGAGGATGCTTGAACATCTTTTTTTTTTAACATTTTTTATTGATTTATAATCACTTTACAGTGTGTCAAATTCCAGTGTAGAGCACAATTTTTCAGTTATACATGAACATACATATATTCATTGTCACATTTTTTTCTCTGTGAGCTACCATAAGATCTTGTGTATATTTCCCTGTGCTATACAGTATAATCTTGTTTATCTATTCTACAATTCTGAAATTCCAGTCTATCCCTTCCCTCCCTCTGCCCCCTTGGCAACCACAAGTTTGTATTCTATGTCTATGAGTCTGTTTCTGTTTTGTATTTATGCTTTGTTTGTTTGTTTTTGGTTTTGTTTTCTTTTAGATTCCACATATGAGCAATCTCATATGGTATTTTTCTTTCTCTTTCTGGCTTACTTCACTTAGAATGACATTCTCCAGGGACATCCATGTTGCTGCAAATGGCATTATGTTGTCAGTTTTTATGGCTGAATAGTATTCCATTGTATAAATATACCAGCTCTTCTTTATCCAGTCATCTGTTGGTGAACATTTAGGCTGTTTCCATGTCTTGGCTATTGTGAATAGTGCTGCTATGAACATTGGGGTGCAGGTGTCTTTTTGAAGTAGGGTTCCTTCTGGATATATGCCCAGGAGCGGGATTCCTGGGTCATACGGTAGGTCTATTCCTAGCCTTTTGAGGAATCTCCATACTGTTTTCCACAGTGGCGGCACCAAACTGCATTCCCACCGGCAGTGTAGGAGGGTTCCCCTTTCTCCACAGCCTCTCCAGCATTTGTCATTTGTGGATTTTTGAATGATGGCCATTCTGACTGGTGTGAGGTGATACCTCACTGTAGTTTTGATTTGCATTTCTCTGATAATTAGTGATGTTGAGCATTTTTTCATGTGTCTGTTGGTCATTTGTATTTCTTCCGTGGAGAATTGCTTGTTTAGGTTTTCTGCTCATTTTTGGATTGGGTTGTTTGGTTGTTTCTTATTAAGTTGTATGAGCTGCTTGTATATTCTGGAGATCAAGCCTTTGTCGGTTTCATTTGTAAAAATTTTCTCCCATTCCGTAGGTTGTCATTTTGTTTTACTTATGGTTTCCTTTGCTGTGCAGAAGCTTGTAAGTTTCATTAGGTCCCATTTGTTTATTCTTGCTTTTATTTCTATTGCTTGTGTAGACTGTTCTAGGAGAACATTTTTGAGATGTATGTCAGAAAATGTTTTGCCTATATTTTCCCCTAGGAGGTTTATTGTATCTTGTCTTATGTTTAAGTCTTTGATCCATTTTGAGTTTATTTTTGTGTATGGTGTATTGAACATCTTATACACAGAGCCTCGACCCCAAGCACCGTCTTTCTGAGACATCAGCGTGTATCCGCGCCTGGCCGCCTGGAAGCCTCCCGAGGAGGCGGTGCATGTCCTGCTCCCTCTGAGCGCTGACGAGCAAGTGCGGCCCCCCGGGAGCCCCGGCCCTGCCCCCTGTGCTCCAGGGGCGCCCGCACCGGCCCGAGATGCTGCTCTGAGCCCTGGCGCTGGTCCGCAGGGACGTTTCACTGGGCCAGTGAGAAGAAGGGGGAAAGAATGAAAGAGAAGTTACACTTGTATCTGTGTATGACATACACTCCATGCTTAGAATGTTTTGCACATAAAAGACATATAACACACCCACTGCTTGTGCGTCCCTAGGTGTCTACTGCGAGGTGGCGCAGCCCTGTGTAATGACTCTGCCGTCTTCTGGAGGGGCCGTGGGCACTGGTGCTTCTAGAAACACCCAAGCAGATGCAAATAATCAGAAACCACAGGTCTAGTGGAAAAGGCGCTGTGCTTTGCAATTTGGAATCATAAAAATGAGATTTAAGATAGTTACCCCAACAGAAAATACCCAGTGAGGGCCCACAGCTCACGGGCAGTGAAGCCCAGCACGCCTGGCAGGCCCGGACAGGGGTCCGGCCGCATCTGCCCTGCCAGGAGGGAGCGGGTACCAAGCCCAAGCGGAGAGGCCAGCGGGGGGCTTCCAGGCCGAGGAGCGGAAGTGGAGTTGGATGGTCAGAGGGGAAGCCCGCATAGGGCAGGTCGGGGGGGTACCTTGGAACTCTCTTGGCCTGGCCCTGAGTCAGAGCCTGTGCTTTTGAAGGCTTGGGCATGGACATCCTGCATTTGGCCTCACCCCAGTGATCGTAAAACTCCCACTCTGTGTGCCTGACCACAGCGGCCCTCCATACCAGCACGGGTGCTTGTAAGAATTGGAAGCACTCGTGTTCTAGAAAGTTCCTGCGGTGTACTTTGCTGTGTGTGCTTCTGTCCCCAAGGCATTTTTCAGGACAGCTTAGGATAAAGCACACACTTTAACTGTTAAAAACACAGCACTGGCACTTGTTGCCCACTTAGTGCTCTGAAAGTAAACATCATGATACCAACAGCTCGAAGTTACCACACTTCTTGTTCTGCCGCTTCCCGAGGCCAGCGGCACGATTTCATAGTAGTCTGGAACCACGCGCGAAAACGTTCCAAATGGGCTGTCTACCCCTGCTGGGGCTGCTTACTGCCAGATTACGTCCTAAGCTGATTTTTAAGTCAGATTTTTTTACGTGAATACTTAGTGAATCAGCTGTATGTGCGTTTCATAATCTGTAAATATGTCATTAGTTGATTCTACAATTAGAGGAAAAGAATTTTCTGTAATGTCGGAGAGGAAAGAATGTTCAGTGAAGGCTGGACAGTCAGTCTGCAGGAGGAAACCCAGCTGAGACTCTAAGGAAGGCGCCGATTGGGATCTGCCACCACGAGCTGGTCAAGAGGGCAGAACTGAAGCGGAAGACAAGCGTGGGGGGGTGGGGGGGAGTGTGGGAGGTGGTGGGGGGAGAGAGAGAGAGTTAGAGAACGTATTCATAAGCGCACAGTAACTGACACAGGGTGCTAACATTCCAAACCTAAGAGGGGAGACATAGAAACGACGTGTGGGTTGGTAGAACATTCCCTGAAGAGGACTAAAGCCCGGCCTCGGAGCTCCTCCAAGAGCAGGGAGGGAACTGCCCAGCCAGCAGGAACAACAGGCCTCTGCTAAGAAGCCGAAAGTAGGGCCCAAGGGATCACCCGCCCAAACGGTGAGGGAGAAACACCGAGTAGGCGAGGAAACCCATGCACCTCTCCAGCCTGGCGCGGCGAGCTGCCTCCCTGAATCGCTAGCGTGGACTGTGCACGAGAAAGAAGGCCTTGAGGTCGCTGTCCCCGAAAGACAGGCCCCCCCAGGTTTGGCCCCCCCAGCCCCCAGCTCCTGGCTGCAGCTCTAGCTGGAAGATCGTGTCCTGTGTTGAATAAGAAGCTGGGTGGTTTTTTGTGTGTTTGGGGCTTGGTTTTGTTTTCTGAAATATCTGCAGGACGCTGTTTGGACGCGCGCAAGGCCCATAAAAGGAAGCAAATGGTGCTCTTGGATGCTCCCCCGTGACCCGAGGCTAGCAGCCGCGCGTCTGACCTGCCCGGAGGACTGCGGGCCGGTCCTTCCCTGAGACCGTGTGTGGGGGTGAAGGGGCCACTTACTTCAGATGTTTTTCCTGTCACTGCCTTGTAAGAACATAGCTGAAGCTCCAAGAAAAGTTCATTTCCTCGTTTTTAAGTGAGCCAGAGAATTGGGATTTATTTTTTTCCTACTTTTAGGCAGAAAAATCATTGTTTTTGGAAAAGAAAACCAAATCCAATCACTGAGACAGGATGCGGGAGGGGGGTGACATGTTATCACAACCACGAGCAGATGAGATTCCCAGATGCCAGGGAGAGTCCCCAGTGCCTGCACGTGCTCTGGGGTTCGGCACGTTGGTACTTAATCTGGGGGGAGTCACCTAGAATCTCTGTAGCACCCAGTTTCCTCGGGAGAAGTGGGGTTAGAGCAGGGGTTCTCCTACTGTTGACGCCTGGCTGGGCCCGTCTTAACCCTCAGCTACTTCCAAACCCCGGCCGTGGGCTGCTCGTCTACCCGCAGTCTTGATCGGCACTGCATCCCCCTCCTCTGTAAAACTAAGACTTAAAAAGAGGCAGTCAAAACTAGGTCTTCACTCAGAAAAGGCTGGAACCCCCCAGAATGAATTTTCTGGTCTGTCATCCCCAGTTCTGAAAATCTGATGTCTGAGCATGGCGCGCCTGGTGCCCGCACAGTCCTGGCACCGCATCAGGCAGCCAGGGGACCTGGTGGACGGAAACATCCCTGAAGGAGCCGGCGTGGGGATGCCCCGTGCTCCTCTGCTAGACACCCAAAGCAGTGATTGCCTGAAGCAGCTCAGAAGCGTTGCAGAACTTGAACAAGGACACCGGAAGCCAGATGAGCTAATAGCACATCAGATTTCTTTGCTTTGGTGGGAGCTCCCCTGACCCGGCACGGAACAGTAACACTGTTTACTCTGGTCGGACAGAGGGCCATCTTGGCTGTTCACGGTACCCTCAGCCAGGCCTGGGTCCTTGAGGGTGGGTGAAGGGGAGTGCAGGTGATACATGAGCCGGTGGGTTGAAGTCTGAGAACCCGAGGCCCAGTGCGCCAGTGCTCACCCGAAGAGGGAGCCCCACTGAAGGACACAGTCCCGTACGGCCACCAGCAGTTGTCCTGTCAGCTGACTTCTGGATCCAGCAAGTCGACCCTTTCTGAAGACTTTTCATTCTAAAAATGTAAAAGGAAGAGAAAGGACGAAGGGGGAGGACCCAAAGACGGGGACGGCAGTGACACGAGGAGAAGACGCGTCAGGTCTTCTCGAGAGACTTGGGCTTGGCTCCTCCCACCAGCCCTCCTCTTGGCACCGTATCTGACGCTGACCCGGGCAGCGTCTTCTGACGGGCGGCCCTCCTACCCCGGGGACCCACAGTCCAGTTCTGCGAGCCGATTCCAGAGAAAGCAGAGCACTCCTGTCATTCATGAAGAGATTCTGAGGTATGAAGAATTGTCAATGGACAAAGACTATTTAAAACATACCAAGGCCGTTCCGTCCTTGACTCTTCTGTGATCTCAAAGCAGAGTCCAGCTTCTGCCGCTCGTCTGGCTGGTAGACCCACACCCCTGGATGGTCCTCAGGGCTTCCTCCTGCTGTTTTCTGCTGAGTGACCTCAGGGGCCCCACTGGCTGGGACTTCAAAGGACTGCCTCCCTTCCTGAATCTATTAGAGTGTTTGTGGGTTGCAACCAAGGAGAGGAGAAGCACTGTCTATTAAGGGCAAAGACTTCAGCGAACCGGTGGCCTCAGGTCAGGCCTGACTGTTTATGGTGTGTCGCTCAGGGCGCTGCTCAGGGCGCTGCGGCTCCTGGCAGGAGTCTCCTCCCAAGGGTGGTGCTTTGGGTGAAAGGAAGCTCTGGACCATGATGAGGTCGGCAAAGAAGCACGACTGTCCCACGTCTCATGCGTTTGTCAGGGAAACAGTGGCCAGCATTGCCCTAGAGCTGGACTCCCACTTACCAGTGTGTCTAAGCCACCTCTTCACGGCGCGGCCGCAGTCAGACGCCACTCAGCCTTAGAATGTCCGCCCAGCGCCTCTGCACGCTCGCCCCGGAGCCCTGTCCTGTGCCGCCTCCCCCCTCTATCCGTAAGCCTGTCCCTCTGTACATCCATCAGGAGATCTGCCTGCTGGGAATCCCATGCCGAGGGGGTGGAGCGTGACTCCAAAGAACACCAGGTTGCTGGATGGGCAGTCCACGCAGGCGTTTAGAAAGGACTGGAAGCTTGCTTTGACTAGGACGGCAGGTTCATTCAAACAATGCAGAGAAGCAACGAAAAGTGGAGGTAAAATGGTTATTCGGTGAGAATTTTGCCCGTTTGAGCCCACGCGCCCCCTCACGCATAATCCCTCTATAGCAGGTGTTGTGTGGTTAAGTGTTCCTCGTTCAGGGCTGTAGAACTCGGAGCCCACCGACGGCAGGGGGCCTGCCTGTTCCCCTCCGGACCCTTGGGACTCAGCCCGTGTGACAGGCTGTGGGCTCTCAGAGGTGTTTCTGGAGGACGTCTGGGGGAGTGTCCGTCTGTGGCTGAAGATGGCACGACGCTTCACTGTCCGAGCAGCAGGGAGAATTTTAGGGTCGAGCCGCCAGATCCCGGGTCCAGGTGGCCAGACCCGCTGCTGAGTCAGGATGGCTATTTTTCTTCCCCGCCCGGAGGGGCTGGTACTTCCCAGTCTCTCCTTGTTTCCAGGTCCGTCTCGTTGCCCCAGAACCACGTTTCCTGGCTTTTGTTGTGCTGTGGCCCACACTGTTTTGAAAGGACAGGAGCATAATAAAAACGGATATGAAAGAAGGGCCAGCTGACATCACTGCGGATACTGGAGGAAGTCCACTCTTGGGGATGTTTACCATCGCAGCATGTTAGTTGTTTGCAATATGATAAGGGTACTTTTGATACGTGGTGGGGGCTACAGGCCTCGCTGCTCAGACAGTATTCATGAATTTTTATCTTAGGCTCAGAGTGCCGGAAACAGAATAGGAGGCCTTGGCTTGAGTCCCAGATGACCTTGACTCATGGGGTGACCTTGGGTACAACTTTCAGCCTAGTTGAGCTGCTTAAATTGTGCCTGTGCCAGCTATTCACTGAATTAAAAAAAAATTCCATTATTAAAGATGAACTAGCACAGTGCATGTTCCCTCAGAAACTAACTCGGAGAAACTGATAGGACATAGAACGTAAAACTAAATATCTCGTTTCTGAGGTCTGGAGACCCAGCTTTCTGTGTGTGCTTTTAGAATGAAAATCTTCAAACATTCAGATGTCTCTGTAAACAACAGCCTCCCCAAGCAGTGAACATCTTGCCGCTTGCTGTGTCCCTGGATCTGAACTGCGTGTGGAGACGGGCTGGCATCTTCCCCGCAGCCCAAGCTCAAGAGCATGGCTGGCACCGCCTTCCTGACACATGCCAGACCTCATCCTGGCCTCTTCTCACTCCCTCCCGACAACAACCCCACGGGGTGGGGGTGCGAGACTCCCCCACGTGCCAGATGCGGTGCTGAGCTTGTCCCTCGGCTTCATCTCGTTCCCTCCGGACGATGGCCTCACGGGGTGGGGATGCGAGACTCCCCCCATTTTGCAGATGAGGGGGCTGAAGCACATATGGGTTAAGGCCACAGCACCTCCCTCCAGACCTGGCGCGGTCAACGGCACATCCATGGACCTACGTCGCCGTGGAGACGGCACACCCGCCAGCAGCCCAGGAAACAGAGTCACGGGGCTCTGAGGCCCAGAGGACCCCATTCCCTCGCAGACGCCCAGATTCAGGGTTAAATGGCTAACTTCGCTGTTTCATGCATCAGTGTGAGAGACTGATGGAACCGGCGCCTAGTCTTAAAAGTGTGTGCACGCCAATTCTGAATCAGCCCTCCCCGTGGAGGGCCGCTAGTCTGAACCAAGCCCGGGCAAATTTACCGTCTGGTGCCGCAGCCACCGTGTGCGTGGTCCCTGAGCGCAGCATAGAGCTCGAGAATAAGAAGCCCAGCAGCCCCCGGGAAGCAGAGAAGCGTGGGGTGAAAATCCCCTGTGGGAATATCCAAGCGGACAAATACCCAAGCGTGTTGTCCGCACACAAGTAACAGTGCCGCCTGCGCTGAGCTGGACGCGGAGACGGGGCTGCTCACCCCAGAAATGTGGTTCTGCTGTGACTTAGGAGAGATCTGATTCAAAGACCTTCTGCAAAGAGAAGCCCGCTCAGCTCACAGCAAAGGAATCCCAGCTGGTTGCTGATAGGCTAAGGCGTGTGTGGATTACCTCTGAAAGCTGCCAGGTGTGACGACCTGGGCTGGGTACCTATCGGAGAAAGAGTGAGGCAGAAACTCAGAAATCCGACCCCAGAAGCCGGCCAGCAGGCACGCAGAGTGTTTACTGCGGACTCTGCGCTGGCCCAGAGCCCTGCGCCTCTGACCCAGATGACCGTCCAGGTCGCAGAGATGAAGCCTCTCGGATGCAGACGTGAGCCTGCCCGGGCAGACGCCTGGTATTCCTCGCACGCCAGCACAAACCCACACCTGCCTTGCCTGGACCAGTCCTCCCCAGCCAGAACAGAAATCTTATTGTATTCTGAAAAAGCATGGCTCAGTCTCTTTTTTTCCCATTCTTCTTGGAATTTCCCCTCAAACTGAGCAAGGAGGGAGGGGTTTTGGACAGAGCTCTTAAACTGGGCATACTTCCCCGGAATAAAGAGCTTCGGGAGATGTATCCACTCCATCTCTTCAGAACAGTGTTAACTGTTCGGCCTCAGACGCCAGCTCTCACAATGTGCACGCTTTTATTCGTTGCCAGAGACGACCGAGAACGGACATGCCGTATAAATAAATAAAATTTAGTGCAGGTAATGGGTGAGGTAATGCCTGCATTAAATGATGTTTTGGTAGCCTGTCTCCTCGCTGAAGAGGGCTAAACAGAATTGTTCATAAGTACCTGAGGGCATGTGTTCTAAATATAGCATCTGACACTACCGTGTGCGCTGGGGGACGGAATCCTCGTGTAATTACATTCGTGGCCCCTTAAAAGTGCGTGATGAGCTGTTCCCTCTTCTCTGAGACAGAGCTCCATCCCCAAGGCTGTGAAAAAATGACCGGGTGGCAATAGCCTTCGTCCAAAAACTAGTCTCTGAATGTGGCTGATTTTGTGACTGTGGGTCGGGTGAGAACAGTGACACTTGGATGAATGGCGAGAAAGAGAACCTTGCGGTCTTGTCTGTTCTGTTGCCTGCGTTTTCTCTAAGTCACACCTGCGGGCGGGCGGAGGCTGATCAACAGGAGAATGATGTCACTCTCCAGTGGAGCCGCGTCTGCGCGTGCAGGTCATGCGCAGCGAGTTCCGTGCCTCCGGGTGACAGAGTAGCTGGAAGCGACTCGGAAGCACAGGGAACACAGCGAGCTGCCAAAGAATTCAGCCCCGCCCAAGGCGCGGGAGTGCCTCCTTTCCCTCGACCCAGGTCCCACCTGTCCCTGGATGGGCCCCGAGCCTGGCTCTTCCCAGGCGGTGGCCACGGGGCCCCTGTTCCCTCTGCTGAGCAGTCTCGCCCCTCTTTCCATCCCCTTCCATCCAACCACCACCTTCCCTGCTCTTGAAGATGAAGCCCTGCGTTTGCTGTGCTGTTTCCTGGTGGGAACTTCACGTGTCTCTCCAACCATGCTCTTCCTTTCACTGGGGTTATGACTAATTTTATCAGTGCCCTGCACGGGTCTGCCTCTAACACTGTCTTCCCTGTGCGCCCTGTCAGTTTGGTGTGTCCTTTTGCAGAACATGAGGCTTTTTCAGACATCATCACATGTTAAATTGTCGCAAAAACGCCAGTACTTAAGAAGAGGGAGCAGGGCCAAGATCTAAAATAAATGCAAGTGTGACTTCCTTTCTCCCGGGGGCGAGTGGCTGGTGTGCTTGCGTGGCTGCGTGAGTGGGTCTCAGCTGCACGGACGGGAAGATGACAGTGGCAGGGGAGCGTTCCGGGCCGAAGGCACAGCTTGTACAGAGGCATGTTCTTTGGGGAAGAGGGAGGCCTGGAGGTGTTAATGCTCGTGCGTTCAAAACCCTTAACATCCACCATTGGGTGAAAATGTTTTGTTAAGCACTCGGTTGGGGTTGAAAGTAGAGGGAACCGTGGATAGGAAGGAACAGAACTCATGTTGGCAGGTCTCGGGAGAAGCAACGTATGCTGGTCAAGGGAAGCAGTGCGGGTGTAGGGGCCAGAGGACGTAACAACACACACTGTGTTACATCTTGTGAACAAAGCATGATGTGGGCTCCAGACCAAAGGGCTAACCCCCAAAGGACATAAGGACCCACCTAGCCTGCTGCTATGGGCTGAGTGTGTCCCCCAAAAATTCATGTTGAAATTCTAGCCCCCAAGGTGATGGTATTAGGAGGTGGGGCCTTTGGGAGGTGATGAGGTCGTGAGAGTGGAGCCCCTGTGATGGAGATTAGTGCCCCTGTAATAGACACCCACAGAGCTCCCCGGCCCCTCACTGCTACTGAGGACCTACAGAGAAGACGCTGTGGGTAAAGCAGGAAGCAGGCCCTGAGCAGACGCTGAATCTGCCAGAGCTCTGACCCTGGACTTGCAGCCTCCAGAACTGTCAGCCACAAATTCCTGCTGCCTGTCAGCCACCCGGTCCGTGGTGTTTTGTTGTAGCAGCCTGAATGGGCTGAGACGCTGGGCATGAGTGACTAATAAAAGCATGAATGGTGACAGTCTATATTAAGGATGGGGAGGCTGAGGGGACAGAGGGAGGGTGACTTCCAGAAATCGATATATTGACAGACCCACCGAAGCTGCCCACGACAGCAGTCAGACGATTTCAAATACGAGCAGCGGGTGTCTGATCTCCTTCCCCCTGGGCTGTGTGTGTGTGTGTGCGTGCACATGTGTGTGTGCATGTGCGCATGGGTGGCTGCGTGCATACTGGCTTTCAAATTCAACACACTTGTGGCAGCTTCACAGAGGCCTCAGGAAGGGGGCTTTATCGATGGGTGACCAGACGCCGAGGCACACCCTGCATGCCTTGGTCACTGGTCAGACCACAGCGCCCTGGCCATCACAACTACAGTGCTGGTGGCAGAGAGGGGCAGTTAAAGGAAGCCAGGAGTGGGACTGGTCATGAGGGGCTTCCCTGGGCTCCTGAAGGCGCCATCTCAAATACTGGACAAGACACAGAACTGGCTCCATGTGAGACTTTGAAACCATTTCATTCATAAGGCAGCATCGAGGGAACTGCAGACAGGAAGGGGCTCAAGATCAACTTTTGGAATCAAGGGAAGAAGCCCTGAATCAACACAGAATTCAGCCGAAGATCCACAAACAAATCTAAATTCAAGGACAGCAGAGCAGACATCTGGAGGGGCTGAGGCTGCCTGCCCTGGGTATTACGAGAGGCAGCAGGAATCGTGGGGGCGGCAAGCAGATTCCAGACAGCGGACAGGAATCAGAAGTGAAAGGAGGCCAGAACACACCAGGCGGCCGGGAGAAACACCTTGAAGTGGAGGCACTCCGTTCTTCGCACGGGGCATCCTTTGTGCCTCAAGATGTAATTACCTGCCTCTCCAGGGTCCTCCCCAGCTCTGTACCTACTCATACGGCTGCCGGGCGAGCTTACTGCCCAGCTGACCCAACCCATGTAGTCTGCCGTCCCTGACAGCCGCACGCCTGTGTCCCTGAGTCTTCACAGTCTGTGGCTCAAGTTTCTGGACAAGATGAGGTGACCCCAGGTCTCCACCGGTTCCTAGTGAAGGAACAGCCGTTAGACCTAGACTTGTCTCTGGGGAAGGCCCATGGCTTCGCGGGAAAGACACGGTGAAGGAGGCGGGAGGGAGGCTCCTGGATGGAGCGCGTGTCACCTGTGCTCAGAGGGGCTTGTGATCAAGCGTCAGCACCTGTCCCGCCTCCCACCTGTGCTGGAGCATCCAGGAGGCCTCTCTGCCTCAGACACACTGGGGTTCTGCTTTCTGCCTCCAGAGACAGGTAGGGAGAGGCCAGTGAGGAAGCGCCCCTGGCAGAGGGTGTGGCAGGAGACACCGCGCCCCTTCCCTAATGCAGCCAGGTCGGCCCACCCGCCTTCGCCACAGGCCAGGCCCACCCACACTCTGAGATCATTCTAGGCCTGGGAGAGGTATTTCTAAGGAAGCTTTGGCTCATACAACCTTGGCTGGGTTTCAGCTCTCATTCCTGCGTCTGGGGCTCCCGGCCAGCGAGCCAGGCCTGCGCCTCGTCCTCAGGACTCTTAGATGTGGACATCCCGGAGGCTCCAGGATGTGCGTCCCTGAATCCCCACTGCAGGCCTGGGAGGGGTCACTGTTGCCCTCAGTTTGTGCAGAGGGCAGTGTGGTTCAGAGGGGTTAGGTCAGTCCTCCGCCCACTCTGCCCTTGGCTATCTTCTGATGCTCCTGGTCCCCACATGCCTACTTTCCAGCTTCACACACACCAGGCAGCCCAGCCAGGTGCATGCTCACCCTGGAGCGCGGCCGCTCCAGCGCAGGCTGTCCTCGGCCTGCCTCAACGCCATGAGCGTGAGCGGTGCCCCTGGGCAGGGTGGCCTGGCTTCAGCCTGCCAGCAGCCCTGCCCATCTTGTCCTACTCCTGAGATGCTGGGGGGCTTTGTTAGCCCTGCTTGTCCCCATCCGAGCCCCAGCATTGAAGCACAGCTGCCTCTGTTGTCCTGTCCATTGCAAGTTCAGCCTTTGAGCTGCCCGAGAAGAAAGAGGAGATGGAGAGGTTGGCGAGTTGTTGCCCATAAAAACGTGTAAGCCTGCAAGGAGGAGGCGAGAAGCACATGCTTGTTACTGATGACTCCAGGGAGGCACGGAATGTGACGCCCCCCCCCCATCTGCTGGGAGGAGCTGCGCCGCCCCTCAGGGACTCCTCACCTGGCGAGAGTGAGTGACCTCCTGTAGGACGTGAGGACTGCATCCTAAAGGGCCTGTGGCTCGTCCCCTCCCCTTGGACTCCCCTCGTCCTGCCTGGTTCCCTGTCCTCGACACAGCCCCCTCCCCACCTCCGTCCCCAGACTCCCCGCCCCGGGAGGCCAGGTCCCGCCGTGCTAGCTGGTCCTCAGTGGAAATCAGCTTTTGTCCGTCAGTTATTCCACTGCCTCTAGCTGATGACAATTTCGGGACCATTCTAGAGTGAACAAATTTATTTTGGGTGCCCTTGAAATGTTAAACAAAGGAAACTGAGTTGGCTGGGTTTCCCGCGCAGTGTACTGGGGACAAGGGTTCTGTTCCGCGTGGGGTGGCCGTGATCCGCACTTCCTCTGCCGTATGCCCTGTCTTGCTAATACTATGTTGGAATTATTTCCTTAATTTCTAAAGCTGCATGTGCGGAAATGGCTTATATTTCCTGTTTTGATAAACTAGTAGAACTTTACTGGGAACCTTGTTCCCAAGTTGGCTTTCTCTTTGTTGGCCTCTTTTTGGATTAAAAGGGTAATTTTAGAAAATCCAGCTTGACTGGACTTGTGACAGACTTGTATAAATTTTTTTACCTAAAATATGAAAGATGATTACTTTTTTACAAAAGGGAACATTTGCCTTCTATGTGAGTTAGAATGGTTATTCCACAGCCCTCCATACAGGGAGCTTGGGCTGGATGCTGGGGGCAAGCCAACGGCAAAATATCGGTAAATTCCCTCCAGATTCACTCTTTTTGGCTGGAGGTATGTTGGCTTAAAAAGGCTTTCTTGGACAAGAAGTTTCTTGGAACATGTGGAGGACAAACTATTCTTTGTTTTGGGGACAAATGAGTTTTGTTCTTGTACCCTCACATAAATTTGAGTAATGCTCATTTCTCATGTGCAAGTGGAGAACAGTGCTGAGCGTTTTTTTCTTTCATCTCTATACATTGTAGCAACTTCCAAGAGACCCGCGTCCGCTGAAAGCCGGGGACACGTCTGTGGATTTGCTCTCTTATGGACATGAATGGTTCACACTGGTAGTTAAAAAATAGCTAGTCTTCAAGAGGCTAAATCTTTTGTGTCTTTTCCTTTTCTGGCATTCAAGTTGTTGTTTAAGCCTATTTTTAAATGCCCTGAGTATCTGCCATTGGGAGAAGTGGCGCTGAGCAGTCTGGTCTACGTGTTGAGCTGGGGCTGCTCGCCCGCACAGGAGGACCCACTTTTCACTCCAGAGAGGAAATGCTTTGCCTCTCTGCCTGATGGTGCGTGATCCCTGAGGAAGCATATGATACTAGCTTCTCCTGATGCCAGCAGATTGCTCAAAGAGGAGGCAGGGCGGCAACAAGTGGGACTGGGTGTTCTCTTAATCCTGCAGCTGCTACTGGTGATCTCCATCCGACTCTTCACTGAATTCCATTTACAAATAGCAAAACAGACTGCTGGCGGCCAGAGGGCCAGTGGCTCAAGGCAAGAAGTTCTCTACTTGAACCTGCTGGATGCCTGGTTCAGGAAGCTAGCACCTGGCTTTGCTTAGAACATCCCCTGGCTTCTGCTCTCCCAGAGATGAAAGACTCACCAGGGACTCTAGACCACGCATCTGGCGTGATTTGGATGTCTCTAGGATGAACTGAAGCCCGTGCAAATAGATGTGTTTTTAAATCATTCTGAGTGTCCTGATGCCAAGATGCAGACAAGGCTCCAAAGAAGAGAATTCCCATATAAGAAACTAACCGAGAAATCTGGCGTTCAGAGCTCTGCACGTTGCCCCTGGAAACCGTGTCTATTGCATTCCATTTGAATGGACTACGACCCAGAGTTTCTAGAAAATGTATCCTATGCCTTTACATTGCCAGTTGGCCCTTAAGCGATCCAAGTCATTTCCAATTCCTAGAATTTCTAATTAGCACAGCAATGCTGGCTACCAATCAAGACGGGATAAAATTCAGCAGGGAAAAAAAAAGAGTCTTAAAATGATGTTTTGAATAAGGAAAAGAGAACTAAAAATAATGTTTGGTACTGTGATTGCTTAGAAGCTCGACACTGAGTCCTGGGTGCTCAGAGCACCCTAAACCCGCCCCCAAGTGGCGGGGGCCACAGGCCAAGGGCGGGCGCTTATCTAGAAGGGCCGCTTGCTGACCCTGCAGGAGGCAGTACCTTCTACCCCTCTAAGGAGATGCCCCAGTGGTTTGCAGTTGTCTCATTGTCCCTAAGCAAAGCCTCCTTCACAGCCAGCCCCGCAGTCTAGTGCAGGGCTCCAGGCTTCGTGTGCTTACCTGGAAATCCTGTTAGACAGTGGGTTCTGACCCAGTAACCTGGAGAAGGGGGGTCTGTTCTCCTAACCAGTGCCCAGGCCACACAACAGCTGGGAGCAGGGAGGCTCTAGACAAAGCAGCGGCATTTTAAGCGCACATCCATCACCTCTGACGCTGTGTCTGAGCCCTGCCTCCGGTCAGCCCCGTCCTCTCCTCGCCCCTCCTGCCCCATTCCATGTGCAACTCTATTTCTAGGTAAATCTCCCTCAGACTCTTTGCTCTCTGTCTTCACCAGCTCCCTCCCTCTCTCCTTCTTTCCCACGTGGGTTTTGTTCCTGTTAATTCTTGCGAGGATTATTCACCCTCCATCTCTTCCAGGTGCAGCTGAGAGACGTCCCTGCTCTACTGAGCATCTCACATTTAAGCTGCTCCTCTCTTACTTCCCAAAACTTACATTCACATCGATTTCTCAAAACTCTTCCTGTGGAAATGACATTCCACAGCACTTTTTGAGATGTCAAGAGCTTACAGTGATGACAAAATTCATGTCCCTTTCCTGTGTCTGCAGTGCCTCTCCCAACTGCCTAAATTCCCCTGCCTTCTCTGGGAGAAGCAGATGAGGCCAGTGGGGCTGGTCTCTAGGCCGGCAGAGGACAAGGTCCTACCAGGAGGGGAGCTCCCGCAGGTCCTCAGCGATGTTCATTCATCTGCGGAAGGAAGCAGAAATTAACCCCCTTGCCAGCCCCTTCCACAGTCTGGAAGATAGATCCACAGTTTGAAATGATCGCATACCTTGGTAGCAACTGAGATGGTTCTCAGTTGAGGAAGAAGTAGGACTGAGGGTGCCCAGCCGGCAGACGGCCTGTCCTGGACTGTAAACTGGTGATCGATTGAAATTGAGTCCTGAGCTGGAAGCAACATGGGGGCATCCTGAGGGGCAGGAGAAGAATGGGTTCAGATTCACTCCAATCCAGGATGCGCCGAATCCCTGGCGATAATGATCCATGGCCTTGCTTTCCTGGGCCTGTGGGCTGGTGGTTCTCTGTCTGTCCCCTCGGCCTGGAGCAAGGGGCCAGCCCTCGTGGGTGGGCGTGTCGGAGTAACGGGACACAGTGTAGCCCAGGAAAAGGGCTCAGTGAGTCCTCTTTGTTACCGGCTGTGATTTAATTGTAGGGCCTTCTTTCCTACTCACTCTCGTCCACCCTCTTTTTATGGTACCTGCCATAATTTAAGTTTTGTAGGTTTCATTGTTTGTTTACTTAATTTTCTTGTCTACTTGTTTATGTGATTTTTCCCTACTTTAAACCCATGGCCAGCACAGTGAATCGCTTTGAGTAAACACTGGGTAAAGAATGAATGAATGAATGAATGAATGAATTTGCAAAGTGGAAAGGTGGATAAATTATCTTCAAGACCCCTTCCAGCTGTCACATTGGTTTGGAATTGGGGAAGCTGGGGGTCCCCTCGCTGATGCAGGTGAACACCCTGGGCTGGGGAGCATGGTGCAGGCCCCTCCGGGTCCCAGAGCCCAGGTGGGAGCCGTTTCTGTGTGACTCTGAGGCAGTAAGAACTTGTGCACGTTGGATTCGAGGGTCCCCGGGGTGGGAGTCCTTAGCGTTGTCTGGGCTCTTCAGCGTCATTGGTTCCTTCAGGCCATGAGCCCTTCGCTGCCCTGGGATGAAGGACATGCAGCCCAGGCAAGCGTCTGGCCAGCTCAGGTGAACAGATGCAGCTGGCCCATGCTAGTGGGTCTCCAGGGGCCGCCTGGCCCTGGGAATGGCACGTCCTCCTGAGAGGCTTGACGGCGGCCTCGACCTGCCTCGGGGGGAGCTGGGAAGAGTGCTCTGCACCATGTGGCGGATGGGAATTCAGGCTTGAAGTGAAAAACAAACGGAGGATTGAACTGATGCTTCTGGGAGACCCTGGACCTTAGGGATGAGCGCACGCCTCCCAGAGACTCTGAAGTTGGATATCTGGACCAGAACCAGCCGGTCATCTTCGAGGGAGGTGGGCAGGCGCCCAAGGTGGGTGTGAGTGGGAGGAAGCCCGTTACCGTTATTAAGGCATCAGCAAGGGGACTGTTTCTATCTTTGAGTCGTGTCCAGCAGTAAAATCAGGGGCAGCCTCAAGGGCTGGGATGGGGCAGTGGCTGGTTGGCGGGTGGGGTGGGTCGGGAACCGACACAGGACCCGACGTAGCACTTCACGCACTCCTCGCCCGAGGTCCTCCAGAGGGCATTCGTATCTTGAGATTGTTCCAGAGCCCAGGTCCCGTCCGGGGAATGCCAAGGCTCAGACTGAGACTTGAGACGTCTGGAGCACGTGCCCTGCCCTAGTGAAGTGAATACTTCTGTTGGTCCTGGAGATCCAGCATTCCAGGAGGTGGTACCTAGGGCTCTTGTCAATGCTGGAATTCCTAAGAGTCCCTCTGCAGGATATGTAAGATGCTGATGGGAAAAAACACACACAGACACACACAGAGGTCTGGAATTCCCGTGACAGAAACTGGCTTGTAAGGCGGAGGCTGCCTCTCAGTGGTGTCTCCCTCTCCCCACGAAAGGGGTATCTGAGCCACTGGCACAGCGTTGAAAGGCGTTGAGGCCAGGAGTTATCAGACCTATGTGTCCTAATTACAAAGGCAGAAAAGCACTATTGAGTTTTGAGCAGGTTATGAAGAACTCATTTCTGTGACTATATCCAGTGTGTATCCTAAACCTGGAAGAGAAAGTCTGTAAGATCCATTTGAAACCATTAAAATCACTTCAGCCATTGATTTATATACAGGGATTTGGCAAGTGGCTTTAAAATCAAAATTTCAAATAGCATGTAAAACACCAGATGGGGAATGTGAGTTTGTGCTTCACCCTGGAGCCCCAGGAGTCCCCCTAACTCTTCCCAAACAACTGGCAAGTAAATTCTGGTGTGAACCAGGGACCTACTGAGGCCACGGTCCCACGCTGTACAAGATGCAGGTGCGCCAGCCAGCCTGGCTTCTCGTTCTGGTTCTCAGGGGCATCGGTAAAGCCATTGGCTTGGCACCAAGTGGGATGTGTAAAAACCAGATACTCAGAATCGTGGGATTTGAAAATGAGCCCCACTGTAGTAGAACACAGACACCATAAAAACATGGGCAAATGCCTAGAATCGTATTTTGAGGGCGTGAAAGGATTTTGCATGTGTTGACTTTAACGTTACGGAGCTCAGGCTGTCTCCTTGCCTCACTCAGGACAGAAAGTTAACCCAGAGAGTCCAAGGCTTTAGAGTGTCGGTTTTGTTAAAGGGTTTGAGTTATTTTTTTAATTCTTCAAAGTAGTGACTGATGCATCCAATATGAGAATAGGTGAAGAATTATAATAAGAATAGGAAGAAACGTGAAACTCCCAAGGGAGACCTCTCTGCAGAAAGCAGCAAGGGAGAGGAGCCCTCTCTGCGGAAAGGACACTGAGCAGCGCACGGGGTCCAAGGTACGCACTGGCCAGGGGGTCTGGAGTCCGCGTTTACTTGTGCGCCCCCCACGGCTGACCGTCCAGGAAGCCTGGGTTAGCAGGAGCTGCAGAGGTGGCCGGGCAGTGCCGTCTGCATCTCCTCGTGAACGTTCTGAGCTGTGCTGGGAACAGGGAAGATTCTGGAAGATGTGTTAGTGTGCGTGCACGCGCACACACACACACACACATAAAACCTGACAGAGAAGCTTCAGAGGGAGTCCCCAAGTGACCATCCTGTTCAGGGGTTGAGACTTAACTCAGAAGAGAATGGAGTCGCTGTGGTGTGAAGCCATCCTCCTTGAAGCTGGGATGGGGGTGCTGCTTGCGCAGTGAGGTTTGACTTGGTGCTCACCAGAGCTAACCGCGCGCAGGGCCGCTGCAGTTTAAGTGCCACTGGACGGGCTCCGTGGGGGCTCCCGTCTGGCCAAGGGGGGGGGGCCAGACGAAGGTTCCCTGCTGAGCAGCTGTGCTTACTCACCTGTCAGGCGGGTGAGCGGGTGGGCAGGGCCAACCCTTGGCTGGTCAGAGACAGGAGAGAAGAGGGCCAGCAGATGCTCAGAACACTTCATGCTGTGGACACAGTCTGAAAGGAAGAGCTCGGTCCAATCTCCAAGTCCATCTTTTGCCCGAAATCCTGAGACCAAGGGCAAGAGATGCTTTTTCCCTTTGTTGGAGCTGTCCAGCCAGAGACCCCCCAAGTCACCCACTGAACTCACCAGAGGGTTCCATCTCAAGGTCTGACGAAAAATTCGACTGAATAAATACTTAGGAAGCCTCTTCCCCGACCCCCGCCTTCACCCCAAATGCGCGTGTCTCAGGGAAGGGCAGGGTGGGGGCGTCTCCGTGGAGGGCCAAGGCTTGTCACCCTATCACGTGTGTTTGAAAGCTCCGCCCCCGCTTTGGAACCCCTCTCCTGGAACGCAGGGGGCTCTGTGCAGTGGGATGGGGCCTGGAGTTTCCCTGCGCGTTCACCTTAACCCGGTCCTGCCCCCTTGGACTCCTCCTCCCCGAGTCCCTCCCCCACCTCTCCAGGCAGAATGAAGGGCTGCTTCCTGTGTGCCCGGAGTTCCTCGCTTAGCACCGTGTCCTCATGGCTCACTGCACCGGGATCCCTGGGCCCCGGGAATGTGCCCCTTGACTTGCGAACCCCAGGACCCAGCTTGGCATCTGGCACTTAGCAGGCACTGAGAAAACGCTTATTGACCATAGAATTGTGGCACCAAGAGCGACCCTGATGTGAACTGTGGGCTTTGGGTGACGATGTGCCAGTGGAGGTCCGTCCGTGGTAACAGACGTCTCACTCTGGTGGGAGACGTTGATAGTTGGGGTGGTTGGGGGGAAGCTGTGCATGAAATCTCTGTACTGTTTGCTGTGGACCTAAAACTGCTCTAAAAGTTAAATTCTAATTTTTAAAGACATTGAATGCCTTGAATGAATGGTTGTTAAAATTGCAAGGACTCTCACCAAGTGGCATTACGACTCGCACTGGCGTTGCAGCGTTTTGGGTGACGTCTTCTTTGCTTTGTGTCCCACTTTGCAGGGCGTGAAGAAGCTCGACGTGCCCTGCGGAGGGAGGGACTGCAGCGGGGGCTGCCAGTGCTACCCCGAGAAAGGAGGACGGGTAAGTCGTGACACTGCGGTTAATGTCACCTTCCTCACACACCGTGAGAAACAGTGCCATATATTGACTAAGTCAGTTGCATCCTTTCCTAAGAAATGCAATACAGATGTGTGCTATTCCACGAAGTGAACAATCAAATGACGCAGAATTGGGTCAATTTATACCACTTTCTTCATAAATGGAGACCAATGTTAACTTTCTCAAGCATCTTTTCTCTTGTTCGTTGCTATAAATACATGTGTGTGCATAAATGTATATATAAAGCAGCTATGTTTTATATTTATGGCATACGTATAAATATATACTTTGTAAAAATATTGCGTAAAGAAGATATGGTCGCATTTACACAGCAGTATCTGTTTCAACTAGAGGGCCCTGACACCGGACTGCTGAGAATCGCTCTGGCTTTTAAAATTATCCCCCTCATTCCCTGGGCGCCCTTTATGTAAAGCCCACCTCACAGGTAAGTAAGAGAAAAACGGCGCCTCCGAATTATCGCCGTAACACCTGGAAGCATTTGAAGTATGGCCCTGATACTGAGCTTGATGTGTTCAATCAAAGTGACCTCTCATTCTGTTGCCTTCAAAGCTGATGTCTGAGTCTCGGCATTGCTGATTTTTGAAAGGTTTTGTTTCTGTTTGTACGTTTGAGCCCATTTTGGTGTGCGGCTGCATGGGGAGCATCTCATTTTATGACACAAAGTCTTTGAGTCGTTACGCTGTGGAACCACGCGTTTCCCTCCAGGATCCGTGCTCATCCGGCACCAGGTGGTGAGAGGCCGCCAGGATTTTCACTTGCGTTGCCCTGCCCTTGTTGGAATCAGAAATTAGAGCCGTCCTCAGGTGTTCCAAATGAGCTTCACCAACCTGAATCCTGAAGGCACTTATTAAAGAAGCCGCACGCCATTTCCACCCACTGGCGGGCAGAGGCGTGGGGCTGGAGCTCGGCCTCCGGGGCGGGGTGTTGTACCCTTCAGCCCCCCATAGCTGAGTCCCCGCCAAAAGCCCAGTGGGTGAAAGGTGCGAGAGGCGGCCCCTTTGTAAGTGTGGTGTCTTACCCACTCACGGGCAACTGGTCATGTTTCGGTGGCAAACATCACATTTGGGGAGTGATTTCTGCCACGAGATCAAAGCTTCCGTCTCCATGTGCTGTTCATCGTGACAGTTTTTGTTGTTGCTTCAGGAAGGGTTCCTCTGCCTGGAGCGGAGACTTCATGCTTAAAGAATTGCTCATTGGAGCTGGTTTATCAGCATTTAACAAGGAGAAGCATTTTTTAAGCCTATGGAAGCCATTCCATAAGATTTTAAACCCCCCTGGGGCCCTGGCTATGGATTTTCGCAGCCACGTTTCTGGAGCAGGGGTGGCGTGCAGACTGGGGAGCTCTCCCCTCCGCCCCGCTTGCTGGCTCAGCCCCCCGCGGGGACGGGGAAGACAGGCCAGCGACGGACAGATACCTGTGAGACCCACTGGGTCAGGGGGGCCTGGCTCCCGACGGACCCCGTGCTCTCCCTGGGATCCGCCGAGCAGAGCCCAGACAGGCTGAGTAGAAGGGTGCCAGGTCGATTCTTTGTCACTTTTTATGATTACTGAACATGGAATCAATGTGTTAACAGCTTCCATAATGCTCTTACAAGAGTGGTTTTCTTCCATAAAAATGGTTCCTTCTGATTATCTCAATACACAACGCCGAGCACGCAGGCAACACCGAGGGTCTCTCAAAGAGGTCTTCAGACGAGAATTTCTCCAGGTCCTCAGATCTTTCCAGTTCAGTAAGTTTACAGCACAGGCCTCTTATCCTGCCATCCCTGACGAACAAAACCCCTGGGGTCTGTTTCTACACCTGGCCAAAAAGCAGAAAATGACCCCTTCTGGTTCACGTGGTTACCGTGAGCATCCGAGCCCACGTGTGGCGTGGCTTCACGTCTGCAGACACGTGACCAGGCTGGCCAGGTGAAGCGGCGCCTGGGCAGCGGTCAGCGCAGCGTGGCCAGGAGCCAAAGCCAGCGGCGCTGCCCCCGGGGCCCGCCGTCCTGTGGGAGCCAGTCTCTGGAGGGCGGCGCGGCCCGAGGGGCTGCTGGGGCTGCCCTGCTCTGTCACTGTCGTGAAGGGGGACCTGGAGCCCCACTGTGACTGGGCCACACAGATCCAAACTGGCTGGTTCCAACCATCAGCACCCAGGGCTGCCCAGTTGGTCTGGGTGTGACATTGAATAGTGACCAGTAAGAAGGTAGAAATGGCTGGCAGTAAGAGGTAAGAAAGAAACCCGAGTGCGCAGAGATCAGTCACACCATGTCATCTTCTACGGGGCGAGCCCCGTCTCTTACTGAATTTATGTATTGCTAGGACAACTGTGGGTTCTTTATGAAATCACTTATGAAGATAGAGTTTCTATTCTACAAACCTGGTGTATGTGTTTTAAGTGGGGAGGGGACAGCTCTGGGGCAGAGCACATGCTTAGCCTGCACGAGGTCCCGGGTCCAATCTCCAGTACCTCCATTCGCCAAAAAAAAAAAAAAGTAAAAAATAAAATAAATAAGTCAATAAGTATTTGTTAATTAACAAATCTACCCAGATGCTTTCCTGTCGAGAGCAGAGTTATTTCTGCCCTACTTCTGGACGGATAGTATTTTTCAGAAGTAATGTAATACACAAAAATAGCCTTCGGAGAGCTAGGCACATAGTCTGCCCTTTCCCACAGCTTCCCCTGGGGTCCCGGCTGTCTGTTTTCCCCACGGTGCTGCGGTAGCAGCCGGGGCAGTGCCTGGTGCGAGCTGGCCTCCCCGAGCGCTGGGCTGGCTCTGCCTTATATGGGCACGGGGTCGAGTCAGTGTGTTCCTCGCCATGGTGACAGCCAACCTCAGAAATGCCTGTTACTGGATAACTTTTGGACTCTAAGCAGAAATCACAAATGCACAATGGATTCCAGTTCCAAAGGAGTTCTCGTGTTACTGAATGAGTAAGCTCAGTGGGAAGTGAGCCAGGCCCCCGCCCTGGAGTGGTGGGCAGTGGGTGGTCCCAGGGAGAGAACTGTTTCTCACAGACAGCACCACCCTCCCCGTGGATCGTTCCAGCCGCCGGTAGCCGGGGCATGAAGGGCAGGAACCGTGGCCCAGCTGTCCGTGCCCACCTCCCTCCTTGGTCAGAGCTGGGCGGTGCAGAGGGGTAACCTAGCTACGTCCTCCAGCTCACACGGGAGGACAGGATGGCAACGTCGTGGCTAAGGGACCTGCTCCAATCTCGGCCCAGACCAGAACTCAAGCTCTCAGACTGCACGATGAGTCCTTGTCCAATCCAGTAGTCTGTAAGCGCCTGTGACCTGTGCCGAGGAGAGTCTCCAGGGTGGAGGGAAAGGATGCAGGTAGGGGTGAAAAGAGGTTTCTCTCTTCTTACTCAAGAGGTGAGATTCCCCTGGGAACTACATTCAACAGCTTATAATAACCTGTAATGAAAAAGAATATATATATATATGTGTGTGTACGACTGAGTCACTATGCTGTACACCTGAAACGAACACAGCCGTGTAAATCAACTCCACTTCAACAACAACAGAAGAAGTCGGGTGCCTGGCCGATTCCCTAGCCACCTCTTGAGTTGCTTAGTGAATCAAAAACATAACTAAGGAATGAGGTGAGACTTTGCTGTTGGGGGCTGGTATCTCAAACAATCCCTATTAAGGATGTTGGAGTGATGAAAAGGTCCAAGTCCTCATTCACCCACACTCTATGGATGCCATGCACAAAGAAAGTCAGCTGAGTCACCAGTCTCTCAGCCTTTGTCACCACCGACGGTCACACACTGGTCACCCTGGACAAAGCTGGCCAGCCGTCGTGTGCTTTCTATCCTTTTTCTTCTTTCTTTCTCTGTAAATGGTGGGGATTGGAGGTGGTTGAGCTGCAGCTGCAGAGTGAAATTTCTGTCAGAATTTCCATCGAGGCAGAGTGACAGCACCCTGTGATGTAAAGATTCACAGCTAAGAAAAAAGGAGAGAGAGTGGGTGAGGCATCTGACTCGACAAGCAGAGCCGTCTTTGCACATTCACCGCCCCCTCCCCAAAAAGGTTGCGGAAGTCTCAGGTTTTTCCAACTGAGGTCGATTTTAATTCATTATTTCAATTACTTTGCCAGGTTCATTTTCCCCCAACCCTGTGGTTTTTGACCATTAAACTCAGATCAGATAGGTTATTTCAACTTTTTAATGACACCAGCCTTCACGGGGCACCTGTTTTCCTAGGCAATCAAGTATTTCAGAATTTGGCAAATACGAAGACAGATAAAATCCCAAATGCTGGGAATTACTGAGGTGGTTAAATGGCCCTGTCTAACTGCAGTGGGAAAAGGAAGAAGCCCCCCGTGACTGGTCCCAGAGCTCTCCCATCAGCCCCGAGCCAGTGAACCAGCATCTCCCCATCACCCCACGGTCCTCATCCCACCTGCGCCCTCCAGGGGCCTGGCAGCATGAGCCGCAGGGCGGGAACCTCAGCTCCTGGAAGCGTGTGGGAAGCAAGTCACAAGTCACTTAAGCAATAGCTGAGAACCGGGACAAGCTGTGTTCGGTTATTGCATTTTTTCACAGAGCTAATAGTTTCCCACAGTCTGTGGGTCCCTGGACTTGGGTCAAAGTATGAGTGAATAGTTCTTAACCTCACAAAATTCCTTAAATTCAACAATATAAATCCAAGTAAGAGAAACTGAGTGAGGGAAGGAGCAAAGGAAAGTGTGAACAGAAAGCTCTGGGAGGTGGTGGTGACGGATGGATGGGGGTGGGGAGGGGATCCACGGTCTCCAGCACTCGCTGTCAGCCCAGGTGGGTAGCAGCCAAGAAATGGAGGAGGCAGACCCCGAGCCTCAGGGAGGGGCAGAGGGGCCCTGGGCAGCTGCGACCCACAGCGACCAGCAAGGTCTTCTCTTAGCTGAGCTGCAGTCTCAGTAGCCTCAGTGTCTTCTGTCGTGTGCTGCTAATCGTCAGCCTCCTCACGCTTAGATGTGTGTAATCGGGATGTCAGAATAAAACTGAATTTTTTCTCTGAAATGGCTCAGTCTAAATCTGAAGGCTGGGGGACCACCGCGGTGCCGTGGGAGACCCTCAGCCCGCAGGTCTTGCCGGCGTGCGCTTGCTGTGTGCAGCTCTCCCCAGGCTGCGCGGCCGTCTATCTCAGCTCTTTGAAGCCCCTGGCAAGTGCAGAATGAAAGCAACGCTGCTGCCGCGGCGGCAGACCGCTTTTCAAACCAGCTGCCGTTTCTCCAGGCAGAGGCTTCTCAGTGGTGAGCTCGGCAGACTTCGTGGAAGTCACCTCCAGCATGTTATGCACTGTCACAGCCCAGAAAGGGCAAAGAATGATTCAGAAATAGCAGGAACGCCGCCTGGCCCCTGGGCTTTTATAACCTTTGTCTACACATAGCTCTCACCTACTTTCAGAATCGCGTGGTTATTTTTAGTGTGCCTCTGGCACGGCCGTGGCTTCACTAGCCGGCGCCCCGGCGCTGCCGCCAGCTCTCTCACTTGGTTACCGGCTGCAGGGAAGGCAGTGTCGCGGCCCATTCAGACAACGCCCACCCAACCTGTACGTCGTGCATAGTGATGCGGTTTGAAAGTGACATTTTCTTTTATGTCAGCCATGGTAGGAAGACCCCTCCTCCTTTAACCATGGAGTTTTACATTCCTTCAGCACTCAAATCTGTATTTTGTATCATCTGCATGCAAGCCACTTGTCTAAGAGAAGGTTCTATATTGGTGAACAGTCAGAGGATGCCCTGATCGGCAGGGGCAGTGGCCCAGAGGTAAAGGTGCAGCTGGTGTGCTGGAGGGACAGCGAGGGAGCCACTGTGACCCTAGTAGAGCAAGGAGGCGAGACCCGTGGGAGGTGAGGTCCAAGAGAGGAGAAAGGTTGTGTGAGTCTTAGAGAACGTTTGACTGGTAAGGCGAGAAGCATTTGGAAGACTTTTTTTTTCCTTTTTTGGGGGGGGGTTGTTTTGGGGGGGTAATTAGATTTTATTTTATGTATTTATTTGGGGTTTTTTTATTGAGTTATAGTCAGTTTACAATGTTGTGTCAGTTTCCAGCGTAGAGCACAACTTTTCAGTTATACATGAACATACATACATTCATTGTCACATACTTTTTCACCGTAAGCTACCACAAGATCTTGTATATATTTCCCTGTGCTGTACAGAACAATCTTGTTTATCCATTCTATATCAACATGTCAGTATCTACAAATCTCCAACTCCCAGTCCGTCCCTTCCCCCCCCGCCCCCCCCCCCGGCAACCACAAGTCTGTGTTCTATGTCTGTGAGTCTGTTTCTGTTTTGTATGTATGTATGTATGTATGTATGTATGTATGTATGTATGTATGTATTTATTTATTTATTTATTTATTTATTTATTTATTTATTTATTTTAGATTCCATATATGAGTGATCTCATGTGGTATTTTTCTTTCTCTTTCTGGCTTACTTCACTTAGAATGGCATTTTCCATGGACATCCATGTTGCTGCAAATAACGTTATGTTGTCGTTTTTATGGCTGAGTAGTATTCCATTGTATTTGGGAGTTTTTTAATGGAGGTGGTAGGATTGAACCCAGGACCTCATGCACACTAAGCACTGAGCTGCACTCTCCTGTCTGGAAGAGTTCTTCAGAGAAGCTGTATGACTTACAAGTTGCTCAAGTCACAGAGCTCCTGTGGGTTTGTAGTTTGGTGATCCAGTGAATCCAGTGGGGTCTAGTTCTGGTCTAAAAAGATGCCTAGCCGTGGCCCCTAACTCAGGCAGTAGGCTACATACGCATAGCTGTAGTTGGCTATAAAAATTTAAAAACAAACATATTCATTCAGTGGATACTGTTTGCACAGACATCATGTGTCAGGCCCCGTACAGGCACCAGGGATACAGAAGTAAACAAAGAAGTTAATACCCTGAGTCTTCTGCAGCTGATATTCCCGCCTGGACTCTCCAGAAGAATTTCCTGCAAAGATGGAAATGTTCCCTCTGCACCGTCCACCATGGCTGTTTGAGCATTTTAAATGTGGTTAGTGACGTGGACAGACCGAATTTTAGATTTTATCTAATTGTAGTTAATTCAAATTCAAGTTCCGTAGTCCCCCATGACCAGTGGCTAGTACCTTCGCACGTGATCACAACTGCTGTGAGCGTCAGGACGGAGGGCAGAAGAAACACACAACAAAGTATGAGCTAGAGACCATCCCAGGTGTTAAATCCAAGGTGAAAATAAAATACAGTGTAAAGGCACGGGTTCATGACAGTGAGGCAAGGAGTGCTGGGTGCCCAGCTGAACAACAAGGACGCTGTCTCAAAAAAAAAAAAAAAAAAAGACCTATGAGTTCAGCACTTTGGGAAAGGTGTGTGTGCAAAATGTGTCAGTCAGTGAAGAACCATTTCTTAACTGATCTGTCTCCTCATCGTCCGCCTTAACCCCCGTCCTCTTAGGAGAAGTCGCTTTGCCAGCCTGAGCTCTAGTCGAGACCCTCCCCTCCTGAGCACTGCTTGCCTGGCTGACCTGGTGCAGGAGCGCCAGGCTCAGATCATGACGCCCAACTTCAGACCATGACGTCACTCTTGCCTTCTTTCTGGCAAGATTAAGTGAACATTTTCTTAAAGTAGGACTTTTAATAAAGGGTTGTAGAAATGATTTAATTGTGCAGCTGGAGAAGAGGGAAACAATGGCGGAAGCTCTGGGTTACTCCCCACCCCACCCCACCCCGATATGATAAGTATTTAATCTTAAAGGGCCACTATAACACTATTCACAGTTTGGGAGAAAATGGGCCAGTTTGGAGACCATCCGAAAGGAAGAAACATCATTAAAATCCCGGAAAGTTGAGATTTTCATACTACCTCCCTGAATGGACTCAAAGAACCTCGTTACAGACAGAATTTAATGATTAAAAGTCAGCGCTTAAAGAAAAAATGTATTTCTGTGACCATTGAAACCATCACGTCAGTTATCTGAAGCATGACAAACTTGGCCCTGGATTCCAGTATTTCCTACCAGTCAAATACATCATTAAATGATAGGGATCAGGAAAACCATTGGTAAAAATTAATCATAGGGCTTGTGGCCTAGCGTTTATCCACCTCAGCAGGAACGGCTCGTGACACAGCTGCCTGGGGGAACAAAGCAGATGCTCACTCAGACAGGCAGTGAGCAGCGAGAGCGCATGAGGTGGGAGCGCACTGAGTGACCCACACCTGATGCGCCTGGCTGCAGGGGACAAATCTAAATATTCTCACGTTTTATTTGGGCATTTCTCCCTCTTCTGATGAACACTGCGTGTGCGCACACGCTCCCACACGCGCGATGCTCTGGCAGCCTGCACCGCATTCCTTCATCATGAAAAAATCACGCTGCTTCTTGACTCCATCCAGCTGTTGCTAATGAAGTTGCTCACCTAGTGCCTCAAGCGAAGTGTCTGCTACCCCAGAAATACCAGGGAAGCCCACTCTTTCTTTCTGAGAGATCCACTCAACCATTTGTTCCCTTCTGAATTTCCATCCAAACAAAAGAAGCACAGGGTAGACATTTTCATAGGTCAAGCGGAAGAGGAGATGAAGTTGAGAGAGAAAATAACTTTTTTTTTTTAACCTAGGCAGGGCCCTGTTGCTCCAATCCATAAACCCAGTTTGACCATAAACTGATAATCAGATGTTTTTATGAAAAACACTGGTGGAAAGAATGGTTTTTGCAGAAGCACAGAAATGAGCCCTTGAGGCCAGCTGGCTGGTTGGTGCAGGTGCGGGGAGCAGTGTGGGCTCCTGTGCGTTCTGGGCGCTGGCTGAGCCGGCGAACCTCCGGGAGCCCCGCCGTCCACACCAGCCACCAGCAGCATCAGGAATAGTGATAAAATGATTAACCAGGTTCCAGTCTGAAGCTGACAGTTCTGAGGAAATGGCCTTCCTTTCATGGCCTCAAGAAAAACACATCTGTGGGTTCGGAGCCAGGAAAATGATAAAACTACTATTCCATGTCTCGATGGAAAACCTCACACAGACTCCAAGAGGCAGCTGATATACTGTGTGGGGGAGAAGGGAACACTTCTGCTGTCTTCTGAGCCAGCAGAAGGTCTGCTTTTGGAAATCCCTCGTCTCCCTTCCGCCGCTGGAATGTTTTGACAAGGACAGCATCGAAGCGCTTCCCCTCCTGCTGGAGGAGGAATGCCAGTCTTCAAAGCCCTTTGCTTTGTGTTAGTCACTTCCAACCCATTCTTAGTAAACAATTTCAGGATTTCTAAAAAGACCAGAGCAAAAATTCTTACCAAACATGACATGCTTTCTAAACGCCACTCTGAAAATGGAAATGTCTTCTCTGAATATGTAAGAAATTCACACAGTAGGAAGAGATGGTCTAAAATGGTTGAGTCTTCATTTGGAAAAAATGTCAGGTCCAGTCGGTCTGGCCGGCTGTGCCAGCCGCCGCACACTCGGGTGTATGTGCTCTCACACCAGACTGCTCCCGCAGCACAGAGAAGAGCAGTAGATTGTTCTGCACATTTTTGAAATCACTCTTATTTTCTTCTGGCGATAGTAAATAATAACCAGAAGGGGAAAATGGCAGAAATGACCAAACCAAGTGACATGTGCACAGTTTTCTCACTCTGGGGTGGGGGTGGGGGGCATCCTATGTCATTTTCTCCTTTAATCAGCGAAACTACCTGTGTCTTCAGTAGCCAAAGGCAAAGATGCCAGGACATCACTGGCATTGAGGTGAATCCTAATTTATTTTTAAACGCTTTAGGCATTTCAAAATTTTCTTAAGAAATTGCCCAACCTGAGAGGCTGAACAGCCTGTGATTCTGAGCCCTCTGGCATCCCACCCAAACCAGCCCATTGTGGTGTAGACAACCGAATCATTCAAGCCCTCAGATGTCTGACTCATGTGAAAAGTACAAAGCAAGCCTTCAAAAGGGCATATGTCCCCACTGATTAGAAAGATCAAAATATTCCTGTCCCCTTCCTCTCTGTGTCCAGCCTGGAAGTTTAAATTCTAAAAGAATGGAAGCAGGAACAGACCTTCCAGGCACCCAGCACGAGCCCTGGGCTGACAGCGGTTTGCTCCTAAGCTGCTGGGAGGACTTCACACCCGCCATTGGAACAGAAGTTTTTTGCATTAGAAACACTGTTATGATGGATAATTCCTCAAGATGTGGAACCAGAAAGGAAAACAAAACAAAAGCAAGCAAAACAAAATGAAATGGAAGCAATTACTTCTGGGTGAATAACGTCTTTGGCCTAACAGGTGCTCAGCATCAACGTTTTTGATTAAAGTGTCTTTGTGAGGCACTTAACTGTTCTTCAGACTTAAAGTCTGTTTTAAATAAAGAAACAGAGGACCAGTGAACTCTGTGGTGAAGCTGGTCTCTCTGCAATAAAGAATTAAAGTGCTGGCGTGTTTTAGCTCTTTGTGGGATTTGTTTGTTTCTTTTCTGGGGGGCTTTTTGGGTTTTTTTATGCCTCCTCCAGCAAGGTCTGGATCTCAGTCCTGGCGTGCTGGGTGCGGGGTTGGGGAGTTCCTTCCTAGGTGCTTTATCTCAGTCCAAGGGGCAGTGGCTGCTCCTGTAACTAATATCCTGAATTCTTTGGAGTTTTTCTTTAGACTTCTCTCTACTTCTTACTAGCCAGTCCTTCATTACTCTAATCCTCTTCTATAGTCAGTAATTCTTTATGTGAAACTTTCCTTGTCCAGATTACCGTGTGGTTTCTGCCTCCCGAATGGAGCCTGACTGATAACATCTTTAACTCTAGTTTGCATTTTTAACCTAAATGGGTTAAAAGTTTTATAAAATACTTCTCCAATCAATTTAGGTAAACACATAGTTTTTCTTGTTTATTCTGTCCATGAGGTGAATGGACTAAATTGATTTTTAAAATATTTAACCATCCTCATTTGTCTGGAATAAACCTGCCTTGATGTAATGTATTATTATTCACTTGTCACAATGCTGGTCCATTTAATAATATTTTAAGATTTTTGCATCTTATAAATTAGGTAAGGTTATTTCCATATAATTTACTTTTCTTTTGATGTTTTATTTTTGTTTGTATTTTTTATTGAAGCATAGTCAATTTACAATGTTAGTTTCAGGTGTACAGCAAGGTGATTCACTTACACATATACATACATACATTTTTTTTTCAGGTTCTTTTCCATTACAGCCCATTACAAGAAATTGAATATAGTTCTCTGTGCTGTGCAGTAGGTCCTTGTTGTTTATTTATCCGCACTTTTTTTGAGAAAATGCACTCTAAGTGGTGATAATGGCATTTTTTAAGCCTTGTAAAGGTAGTAGATATATTTCTAAAGAACCCTCATGTCAGAGTCAGCTGTATGCACTGCACCTGTGTTCAGCATCTGTCAATAGACCAGCCTGTCTTAGGTTTGGTAAAAGACACATTGCCATGGCTTTGAGGACAAATGAGTTTGCAGTTGTTCGGAACAAAATTAACAGAATCCTGTGACTGTCTAGGAAGCAGTTTTCTTTTGTTTATGTGGAATTGAATATTCTACTCCTTTCAACTCAACTTAGAGGAGACACAAGCTTCTACCTGGGCAGCTGGGATACAGCAGCCGCTGAGGGCAGGATTCACGCATCTTCAACAGATTTCACTGTGTGTGCCCGCGGCCCCAAGCCCCCCTATCGAATCCTGAAATAAAGAGGGGGCAGGATAGGAGCCCAGATAATTCAAGCAAAACCCTGAAACAGGAAGGCGCTTCCTCCGTCGAAGGCCTTGGGGGCAGGTCCTCATCATTTAACACCTGCTGTTTCACAGTCACTTGTATTTCTCATCACAGGATGACAGAATTGTTGGTGTAGTACCTTGACAAATCCCCCAGCGTCTTACCCAGGAAATCTCGCACAACTGAGACTTATGAGTGTTTGTTCTGTTCTTAGAGGGCCCCAGGGTAGGAATGAGGACAGGCTTTCCTGATTATTTAATGAAAAAAACAAAACTCATATGTATCCAGAGTGCATTTCACTAGAAGCCCTCAGTTGATGAGAAGTACAGTGTGCTACATGGAAAGCATAGTCTGCTGCAAAAGAAAATCGTGTAACTCCTAGAAGTTGGGCTAAAAAGTTCAGCTCTTCTTCAAAAACAGAATTTTCCTTTGGGACTTTCACTTAACACTGAGGCCCACTTAAACTTCCCAGACATAAGACTGACTTCAACTTCACTTGAAAGGAACTCGGTGTAAGACACACCATAGACGAGAAATAAAGGAAGCATATCTGAGCCCCTGGGATATTTCTTTTTGTTCCCTCGTCAGCTCCACATCTTTCTTCGAACTGCTTTCTCCTCTGGCCAGTGTTTTTCTTGCCTTTAAAGAGTATATTTTGAAATCAGGAGATGCCAGGGGTGTGACGTCAGCCTGCTTCTCTTAAAGAGCTGTGCAGCAGGAGAACTAGAGAGTACCCTGAGTTAGTCTCTACAGAATTAATCTCTGCAGGTTATAGGACAAAGTGATGCCAGTGTCATAACTGTATTATATCTAAACAGTCATTTTCTTTAACTCCTGGTCAACTAGAGGCAGGGAGACGGGGATTGAACTGAATAGTAACATTAGGATGTTTAATTTGACCTCCAGGAAGGCTGAAACAACGCGTTTGGTTACACTCTGGCTATATTAATAGCTTCAGATGAGATTCAGTCATTTTTAGACCACTAAAACGCCATGCCGCGGAGAAGAGCACTGCCCTACGCTATTAGTGAACAGTTCGTGGGGCCAGAAGGACCGTCATGGCGCACGGGAGGCAGCATGTGCTGTGGGTGCTGTCGCCCAAGCTCTTGAGAAAACTGCAACATCAGAAATGTTTAGCTTTCACACGTGCCTCCTTCCTGTATGGGAAACCCATCTTCCCCACCCGCCCCACCCCGCCCCTCCCCACCAGCACCGCGAGCTCAGGTGCCCAGTGATGCCCGTCCGTGGGCAGCTCCACTCCAACTGCAGAGCTGCCTGCTCTCCAGTGGGCTCTCTCTCCCACCATCCCTCTTCTGGCTCCCAGCTACACCTCCATGTCCTCCAACACTGACCTCAGTGGAACTGAGGACAGAACGCGACCCCTTAACCTTTTCTGTATGAGGGTGTCGACTGATACTGTGCCCACATCCCTGACTTTCCGACCATTTGCTCCTGTGAAAACCATGCCTTCATTCTGCTCGCCTCCCTCAGTTTCCCACTTCCCTCGGGCTCCTGGCCTGCAGATCTGAACTTAGCTTTCGAGCAGCTGCCTGGCCAGGGTGGACTGAAGGGGAACTTTCCTCCTGGTCTGGACGCTGTGCTTCTGAGACTGTTGTAAAGTCACATACCCCTTTTTCACCAGACACATTGCACTAGCTCACAAGTGATGTCTTTCTACCCAAACTACACTTTTTTCCTTTGAGTAAGTTTCTGGTGTTCCTTTTGGGTTTTGCTTTCTGACTATTGGTCTTCCATTTGTGCAAGTAATTTTTGAACCTTGATCCAGATTTTACTTTGATTCCTGTGCAGTCGTTGAAAGGTGTAGCTCACATTTCTGTCCTGGAGGTGAAGGAAATGAGGGTGCTCTCCTGCCCTGTATTTTTTTAAGTCCGTCTTTACTTGTGTGATACTGATCTAATTCAAACACAGACATTCCATGAAGATGGCTGCTCACCAAAAGGGAGATGTCTAAACGTTAATTGCTGCTGGTATTTTTAGGACTTTATTTTGAGGGTAGCATAGCTGAACAGGGATGTGTAGCCATCTGCATCCCCTCCAGTAGAAGAATCAGACCGAGGAAATAGTCAACAAAAAGAGCTCTGTGGATGAAAATGAACTCCTTAATTCCAGAAGATTAAAAAGACTTCTTTAGTAGAAGAAAATAAAATTCAACAAAAAGGGTGCCCTTCAAAAATGTCATTTATCTTGGAAGGAAGGATGAGTAATGGAAATCGCATGTTGATCAGAGAATGAATAGACTGGTGCTTTGAAACTGGCATGTGGGGAGGATGAGGGACTCTGCACTGTCCTGGCTGAAGTCACCGCCGTCGTCAGGGCTCCCGGAGCAAGACGATCCTCCTTAGAATTAAGATGTACATGACACAGCAAACCGCCTCAGAATTTTGAAATGTATACGTCACATGTGTGTGCATACACACACATATATATGTATAGTCATGTACTTTGACTTTATATGTTTTATATTGATTATTGTATCTTTTATGCATGTGTTTCTGGGAGACTAGCAATTTACTCTCACAGAAAACCCTTTATTCACATGTTCAGCATGGGATTTTAGTTATTTATAGCAGCTAGTCTTATCTGAGGACTGAAGGTCCCGTGTGTATTTTTCATGCCCTGAAATTTCATTAGAATACCCTATTGCCTTTCTGCATTCGTCAGGCTGTTATGTCAAACCTAGCGCAGATCCTCTTCGGCACTCTGAACAAGAATGAATAACCATCTTAGGGAACGCCACGTCTTCTAGACATCCCTCTCCTGTGGCGTGGATGTTTCCCGTCCTGCGTCCTGCGGGAAGCACCATCCGGTGTTATCTCTGCCGGAGGAGATAACTCCAGATCTAAACTTGTCTGCCTCGGGTCTGACCTTGGCTGTTCCAGGAATTCACTGTTATTCCCATTTCCACCATTTATGGCCCCATCGATCTCTATATTCTGTTGGCTTTGCGTCAACAGGAATTCCTGGAATAAACCGACTGGGAGTTGGCTCACAGATGGGAGAAGAGGCGGGAGCCTGCGGGCACAGCCAGGATGCAGCTCCCACCCTGGGTGGTGGGGGAAGTCCCGCACCTTTGGCTTTTTTTAAAATAAGAATGCTGTATCCTGGCCCTGGGAGTTTCCAAGTGTGTCCTTACTGTATTTCACGGAAACTTAAAACATAAAAGAAACATGTACAATTGGCTATTTTGAGACGTTATTGACAATCACAGCATTGATTTCCCAGAGTCAGACCCCGGGGGCCTGCGGGCCATGTCGACTGGATCTTCGGAAGGACCTCCCGTGGGCGTGGAGTCAGGCACAAAGAGAAAAACTTCCCAAAAGACGTTTTTTTTTTAATCTGTCCATCTTGTTAGTTTTTTTAATATGCTGCTTTTTTTTATTGAGTTATAGTCAGTTTACAATGTTGTGTCAAATTCCAGCGTGGAGCACATTTTTCAGTCACACATGAACATACATGTATTCATTGTCACGTTCTCTTTCGCTGTTACCCCCACCAGATCTTGTCCGTATTTCCCCAGGCTGTATGGTGTAATCTTGTTTATCTACTCTACGTATGCCTGTCAGTATCTACACACTTTTGTTTATTTTCTTAAAAGGACAGTTTCTGTCTCTGAAGGCCACACCAAATTGACCCATTTTTCCTTCGTGTGATTTGCGAGCTATTTCGGAATCTCGTGAGTCTCCTTCCGACAAGTCGGGAGTCTGGAAATGTTAAATGTCACCCGAGTAGCCTGACTTCTCTGGAACGTGTCTTATGTTATGTTTTAATCAAAATAATCAGTGTTGTGCTATTATTTCCAATTTAGAGACATTTTATTGTTGATATATGTACATATATTGCAATCCATTTTTACACATTATTTCTGAAAAACAATGAACTTTTTTGGGCTGTAAACATGTTTTCTCCTATTGCCGATAAAGATGGCCTGAAGAGACAGTTTCCTATTACCTGCGGACACTGACGCACTGATGTTTTTCTGCAGTGCTTTAAATCTCATTTTTGTGGTCACTACGGGGAAGCATATATTATTTTAAAAACTTCATATGAAATAATCATTAGTATCTTGTTCCATTTAAAAAAAAATAGCAGGTGTTTCCTTTGCCTTTTTGGCAGATTCTGTTGTTTGTCTTTTGTTTGTGCCTCTAAATTTCCCATTGTCCAGAGCAGGCCCCGTGCCCGTCGTGGAAGGCCATTGTTCTGGTTCACATGGTCTTGTTTGCAAAATTCAGCATGGACTCTGCTGTGACTTAGCCACCATGGAGCTGTCTGCCCTGTTCTTTAACAGCTGTGTGGTTTGGTGACTGAACCGTTTACGGCTGCACACAGAGCACCCCTCAGTGTGGGGATGTACACTGCCTGTTTTTGACGTTAATAGAGAATTGCAAAAATTGCACTGTAAGTTCTTCCGGCCGACGCTCCTCCATGTTTGGGTGTCTGTTCCGCTGTGGGGCTGCAGAACAGCCGTATTGGTTTAGAATCCCACACTTCAGGATTTCTCTCACACGTGCCGCCCTGGAGGTGCCCGCTGTGCTTCAGAGGCATCCCGTCGGCGGGAAGACGCTCTACAAATGGCAGCCTTCTTGATGCCGGCGCTGTGTTGATGTTTAATTTGATTCGGTCGCTAGTACATTTTCAAGAACATATTTTGCCCTGCCTTCCTAGAGTGTCCATTGCAACACTGTTTATTTTGGTTACATTTTTTTCTTTTTCTTTCTTTCTTTTTTTTTTTTTTCTGAAGAAAAGGTATTTCATATTCACTGGCTTAGGAATTTGTGGTACCTAAGGATGCTCGCTGTCCAGAGCAGTCCTTTTTGCTCATGAGGGGGCAGGTGTGCTTCTCAGCCCCCTATCCACCTGCTCCAGTCCGCGTTACAATGAGGTATCGTATACATGAATACATAGTTCTGGTGTCTACACTGCGCTGGCAGAGCTGAGAGTCTGAAGCAGGTGTGTGGAGGATGAGAGCTGTCCCTGCGGCTGTGACTCTACAGACAGCTGTGACTTTCCCGTCACTACTTGGTGCTGCGTTAGTGTCCTCCTTCCGCACATCTCAACCGCTACCTCAGTTCGTCCGTTTGGCACACGGGTTGCAATTCATCCTACAACATGATGTAATTGTGTGTGCGTTTCTGTACTAATAAGGTCTATTTTTCTGATTGTTTTTGAGAGGGTTTTAGCAAAAAATCAAATGAATCCTGGAAATTGTATACTTCTTTAAAAATCACGTGGGTTTGATTTTTGGGGGTTTGGGGGATTTTTTTTTTTTTTTTGCATCACCAATTGACTCCACCCTGCCAACTGCCCAGAGCCGCGCGCTCAAACTCCCCGGTGCATACAGGGAGCCCGGGCATCTTGTTAAAATGCAGATGTGAATTAAGTGGGTCAGGGTGGGGCCCGAGAGTCTGCATGTCTCCCAGGTCCCAGGTGAGGCCAGTACTGCTGGCCCAGGTGCCCCACCTGGAGGCCCTCCTGGGTGGATGGCACACAGGAGCTCTCCTGACACCTGCGTCCAGCCATGTTACTGAGCAGGTGTTCACTGTGCACACAGAAAACGTGCTCCACAGGCGAGCTTCCTTGATCATTGGTCATCGATCTCTAGAAGGACCGGTGTGGCTTGTCCTGTGAAGGGGAACTTTCCTTTTATCTGTCAGGTTCAGTGCTGACGTTCATCACGGATGGGCCCTCCCACCAGCCAAGCCCCGGGTGGGGTGGTCTGTCCCCCAAAAAGAGCTCCAGGGGGCGGGGCAGGCAGCACTCGTTCCCACCGCCAGGGCGCCCTGGGGGTTTCTGGCTACGTTCGGCAGAGCAGACTGTCATGTGGCATCTCATGGTGGGCAACTCCGTTTCGTGTGCAGGGAACGCCACCAGCACCCTGCTTGGCGTCACGTTGCGCTCATCCGGGCAGGGCATGGATTACGTCTGTTACCAGCTCCTCCCCAGATGTTCCGTTCTTCTCCTCCAGAAGTTCCTGCCCTCTAGGGTGCATGGACGCCCCCTCCCCTCCAGCTTGTTTGCTCACCTGGAGGGGCGCCAGTAAAGGCCATGTGTCAGCAGGTACAAAAGTCACCCAGAGTCCATCCTCATCCCACACCTTGGATGCTGAACTGACTGTTGTCAGGAGCAGTGGGAATGGCCGGGCCATGGAGGTTGTTTGACCATAGAGAAAGCTCTTCAAAATAACCCCCAGGGGTTGCATTGGGTCTGTGGATTGCTTTGGGTAGTACAGCCATTTTGATAATGTTGATTCTTCCAATCCAAGAGCACAAGATACCTTTCCATTTCTTTGTATCATCTCCAATTTCCTTCATCGGTGTTTTACAGTTTTCAGAGTATAGGTAACCTCCTTGGTTAAGTTTACTTCTGGGTATTTTGTTGCTTTTGATGCAATGGAAACGTGTGTGCCAGTTATAAAATTCTAGTTTTTGTAGTGAAAAGATAAAAAGTGAATGAAGGGCCACAAATGGCAATATCCTTTCTATGGGTGAGTTGTGTTCCATTACATATATGTGCTGCATCTTCTTTATCCATTTATTGATGTGCACTTAGGGTGCTTCCATACCTTGGCAATTCTAAAGAATGTTGCTGTTAATAGCAGAGTGTATATATCTTCTTGAATTAATTCTTATTTTTTGGTTGGCTTAATTCCTTTGATAACTATGTAAGTTTAAAAAGCTAAAGCTCTCAACCTTCTTAGAAACAATGAACAGTACATATGTGTAAATACACGCAGCATATTGTGTATGTGTGTTTACATGCAATATATTGTATATGAGCCAACTGTAACAATTCACCTAATAAAATTGAAAAATGATATTAAAAAAATAACCTCCAAGGGCCAGCTCTTCAGAGAACCACCTCTCCCTGCTTCACCTCCTTTTTCGCTTTGACCACGAAGCGGAAGTAAACGTGGTGAAACAGCACTAAAAACTGAGATAACAGAAAATCACGCCAAAGAAGGTAAAAGCACTTGGATGCCTGCTTTATAAGAATGAGCTTAATGTATATTTAACGGTTTTGTTCAGACATGATTTGAACACATTACAAATGTATTTCAACAAAGCTTTTCTTCTTCACAGAACTTTCCTGGTTGAAAAAAATGCATATTGTCAAAATGTTTCTCTTGTGAGCAAAGAAAACCCAGTTTGGAAAAGAGTGGTTTGTGCTAGAAAGGGACAGACAGGGCAGGTGAGATCTTAACAAGGTCAAAAGCACATTTTTTGAGAACGTCAAAATCACCTTCACAGGGAGTAACCCAGGTGTCTTGAATCAAACTATAATGTGAAATGAATTTCAGCAGGTTTCACCAGGCCTTTGTTCTTCCTGAGTGTTTTGTTTCTCTGCTAAAAATAAGATGTGTGCGTTTCTAACTGTATCTTCATTCACACAAGGCCTCTGTTTTCGTAAGGTTAAATAGCAGGGATTTGCCTGTCATGAAGTTGGTAAATGAAACACAGATGTAGGGAAGTGCGGACAAGGCAGGGGGAGACGTTCTGTCCGAGAAACAAAAGATGTGGGACAAATTCAGAGAATTTTAGATCTAGGCAGGACATAGTACCACTCGCACATTTCATTGTGCAGAGAGGAAACTGAGGCCCGTCCTGGGCTAGGGATTGGTCCACAGCCTCCTGGGCGGAAGAGGCTCCCTCTCTGTGGGTCCCCCCACCCCCACCCCCAGGAGATACCCCAGGAGGACAAAGTTACAGAATTACAACAAGCCTTTTAGAGTCGCCTTAAAGAGCTGAAAGAAAAGAATGGTAACTGGGGCTACTCGATTCCCAGAAACAACCACGATCGGTAAGATCTGTTTTGCCAGAGAGAGGCTGAAGCGCCTGCGTTCCATCTGTGTCAAAATTCATGTTAAAATTTGCCACAGTGGGAGCCTTCTGTGTGCAGCGTTCTCTACACACAGCATTTGATGACGTTTAGGAGATACAAGCATATCTCCAATCTGATGTAGACTGTCCTTGGGCCAGAAGTCCCATCCCGCGGTGCCTTAAGCACAGCGCAGCAATGGGATACCCGTCTCACGGGATCGCGGCGGCAAGGCCCGCCTTGATGTCGGTGGACAGAATCGTGCCCGCGGCTGCGGCGGAGGGGACGGCCCATCAAAGCCGCCGGGGGACCTCCCCCGCTGGCTCCCCCGCGCTTGTGAATGGGATAACGCACTGGACGGCGCCTGGCCCCGTCTGTAGTGGTCCCTGCGCGACCCGTGCGAGGGGACCCACGTGAGTGGGGACCGCGCAGAGGGCAGTTCGCAGTCTCGTGCGGCCGCGGCAGGGCTTCTCACCGGGGACACTGGGCGGTGTCTGGAGCCGTTTTCGGTTGTCAAAACTCGGGAGAGGTGTTCCTGGCATCTGGTGGATGGAGACCAGGGATGCTTCTAAACGGCCCGCGACGCAGAGGGCAGCCGCGCAGCACAGAACTACGCGGCCCGAACTGTCGCAGGCCTTGGAGGAGAAGGGCCCCGCTCTGGGAAGCCCCAGAAATTGCCTCCTCCTCCTCCTCCTCCTCCCTCCCGGGGCGCTCCCAAATCCAAGTGTGCAGGAGCCGCAGCCGCGAGGCGCACAGACTGCGGAGCCAGGGCCTCGGGTTCGGACGCTGGCGCCTCTGGCTCCTCGCCTGACACCCGGCACGTGGCTCTCATCTCCGCGGTGCCGCGGGGGCGCGTCTCCGGCCGGAGGACGCTGCGCGCGGAGGGCGGGCCCGGGATGCGCGCCCAGGGGGCGTGGCCCAGCTCCCGTTCGCGCTGCGCAGTCGCCTCGCCTGCCCGGCGGCAGCTCGCGGCCACCTGTGCGCTCGTCCTCCGGTGTCTGCAGGCCTTCCCCTCGCCGGCCAGCCTGCCCTTCTCAGGGGCCTGCCGGTCCTCCTGTCAGTCTTCCCGGCCCATCCAGCTCCACATCACGCCTTCCCACACCTGTGTTTGTGCGAAGTGAAGCGAGATCTCACTAAAGAGAAAATCATTCACGTCTGAACACTGTCGGCCGAGACTCACATTCAAAAAATGCTCATTAACCCAAACGAGCCTCTTTAAACATGGATTTTGAAAGAAATATTTCCGGGTGCTTTTGCTTTGAGGATTGGGTAGAACAGATCATTTTTTACTATTTAGGTCTTTTGTTTTTCCAACAGCACGGGCATCATGTGTTAGCATTCTTTCTCATTTTATAGAGGAGATCCTTTGTACTTTTTTTTTTTTTGAACTATAGTTGATTTACAATGTTGTGTTAGTTTCTCCTGTACAGCATCGTGATTTAGTTATACATATATATTTATTCTTTTTCATATTCTTATCCAATATAGTTTATTATAAGGTATTGAATATAGTTCCCTGCCCTGTACAGTAGGAGCTTGTTGTTTATCTATTTTATATATAGTCATTTATATCTGCTAATCCCAAATTCCTAATTCATCCTCCCCCACCTTTCCCCTTTGGTAATAACCGTAAGTTGTTTTCTGTGTCTGTGAGGCTCTTTCTGTTTTGTAAATAAGTTCGTTTGTATCATTTTTTAGATTCCACATATAAGTGATATATTTGTCTTTGTCTGACTTACTTCACTTAGTATGAAAATCTCTAAGTCCATCCATGTTGCTGCAAATAGCATTATTTCATTCTTTTTATGACTGAGTAATACTCCATTTGTGTGTGTGTGTGTGTGTGTGTGTGTGTGTGTGTACCCACACCACATCTTTATCCATTTATCCATTGACGGGCACTTAGGTTGCTTCCATGTCTTGGCTATTGTAAATAGTGCTGCTGTGAACACTGGGGTGCAGATATCTTTTCGAATTAGACTTTTCTCAGAATATTTGCCCAGGAGCAGGACTGCTGGATCATGTGGTAATTCTGTTTTCAGCTTAAGGAACCTCCATACTATCCTCCATAATGGCTGCACCAATTTACATTCCTACCAACAGTGTAGGAGGGCTCCCTTTTTGAGGAGATCCTTTTTAAAGGGAACTTTTTCCATGCCTTTGCCTAATCCAAAGAGATTAGAGTCATTTTCCTACACAGTTTAGATATTTTAATCAAATATTAAATGCTTAGTGTTAATATTTTAAGTGTGCTCCTGTTTGTACATGAGCTAACTCGCACCTGACGTTAGAAGTAAGACACTTACACACACGTGCACATACACACTGTTAATCTTTAAATGTTAGGATTTTTACCATCAATGTTCAGACAAGAAAAGAGAGGCCTTGGGGCTTGTGGAAGAGCCCACAGCCTCTGGTCCACGTGTCTTATCTCAAACCCAGCACTCTTAACATCCCCTTCTCCTCGAAGCCCCCACCCCCGAAGAAGGAAACCAACCCCTGCCTGACTCATGTAAACACCTGAGTAACCATGGATTCTTTAGCAAAATTGGGTACTTTTCAAAATTAAACAGTCATTTCTATGGGGAAATAAGCAATTGTGAAGTCAATTCATCAAGGGCCACGAGCTGTCAACCCCTGTGTTGTCTTCCTGCCAAGCAAGTCCCACCCACCCCTGAACACCTGACAGGACTCCGCTTCCAGGGCAGCTCAGAAAATGCGTCTCAGATCATCGGCGGCTTCTTAATCCACTGGGGATTTGCATCTAGGAATCCTCCTATTTGTCCAAAGGTCAGTCCCTGGGCCCAGCCAGGGCTGGAACCTGGAATCTGCCTCACCCCTCATCAGCTGTGTGGTGTCGACACACAGACAGCCTCTGAGCGCTCATTTGTGAATCAGAGATGATGAGAGCATGTTGACGAAGCGGAGGGAGAAAGGAGACGAGGTGTGTGGTGCACGTAGCCCAGGGCCTAGCTCCTCACCATCAGTGACTGATTATTATTATTATTTTTATTTCCAGCCTGAAGTTTGATAATATCACTTCTTCTGCTAATCCAGGTTTTTTCCTAGGGACCTGATGCCATTCCTTGATTATTAGCTATTTCAGAGGGACAGATTTGCACCAGAACCACAGTGTTTGTTCCTGCTGAATTCTTCTTGGCTGCCTTATATAATACCCATCTCAATTGTGCATCTGTGTCCTGCTGTTGGACAACTGTGCTGCTAAGCTCAGGAAGCAGAAGCAGGGTAGCTGGTCTGAAAGGGTTTGCAGGCATCAAATCACGTGCAGAGGGAGAAAACCCCTCTACCCATCACTAAAGCCTCTCTGTACTGCAGACGTCCTCAAACAAAGCAGTTTTGGTACGATAGCATATTTGAGGGCCATTGTTCTCAAAAACAGCTGCACGGTGCTGAAGCATCCTTGCTGATTAGCCAAATGGAATTGATTCTTTCCACAGCACATTTTAAAAGACTTAAGGGGGAAAAAACGAGACTTGGAGTTTTCATAGAACAATGTGCACCCGTCTTCCTCCCACGTCCCCAGAGAGAAATATGTGAATCACAACACTGCAAACGAGTCAAGTAAGAAAACAGGTGCTACACAGTGAACAGTATGAATCATCTTTTTCCTTAGATACTGGACAAATACAGCAGCATTTGCTTATGGTAACTGTGGGTGCACCCCATCTATGATGCCATCCAAAGTAAATACTGTGTTACACAGAGTAAGCAAAATCAAGGAATCTACTAAACATCACCTTAACAAGTTAATGTTTTAACATTAAACTTTAACAGTGTAACTCTTAAATAGCATTTTTAAAAATAAATGAGTTCCTTAAATTGATACAATTATAAGAGAAGGACTATGAGGAGAAGGAATCAACCACAATAATGAAACATCCCCCTTGCAGTCCTGCCTTCAGGAGCCGCAGCTGCTTATTTTAATGGGCGAATAATTTATTATATTTCCCAAGCAATCTTTCTGAAAGGGGTCAAAAATAGTTGCCCACTGTCCCTATTTAAAATGTATCCTTTGAATAGCAGAAAAACACATGACCTGTAGATTATTTTCTTAAAGATTCATTCTCAGTCAGTGATAATAGATTTCTGTTTATATTAACCTCAAAAAACAGGGTTCGGAATGAGATTGAGTGGCTGTTTCATGGAGAGTTATGGATATCATTGTTTTAAATAGGTACTTAAAATTCCACCAAAGACTTTATCTAATTATGACCAGAAGATTCTGGGAGAGAATTGAATCAACTAGATCTTGAAAACATCACTCTTGATGCATCACATTTTTTTTAAAAAAAAAAAAAAAAAGGAAAAGAAAAGAAAGACCTTTGTTTTGTTTTTTTTTTTAAATATTTGCTCCAACTTGGGGGAATCGTCCTGTACTCCCAGGGTCCACGCTAGGCTGCTGGCCTTCTCCCGCCATGGAAGACACTGTCAGAACAAGATCCAGAAAAAACAAATGTGAAACTCACTATTGTCTTGCTGCTTGATGTTATTAGCCATACACACTGTTTACAGTACTCAGGGGGACCGCAGGAAGAGGACTGCTGTGTCTGAGTTTTGGAAACTAGTATTGGACCAGGCTTACCCTCTAAGAGTGTAGGGGTCAGAAGTCAATTATATTTTCATTTGATAAATGTTCATATGCTGCAGTGTAATTATGGCTTTTGAGGACTGCATTTATAGGTTTATGTCAGGTCAAGAATAGATTTTTTTTGGTGGGAATGCAAATTAGTGCAGCTACTATGGAGAACAATATGGAGGTTCCTTAAAAACTAAAAATAGAGCTACCCTATGATCCAGCAATCCCATTCCTGGGCATATATCCAGAAAAGATGAAAACTCTAATTCAAAAAGATACATGCTTCCCAATGTTCACAGCAGCACAATAGCCCAGATATGGAAGCAACCTAAGTGTCCATGAACAGATGACTGGATAAAGAAGATGTGGTATATATATATATACAATGGAATATTACTCAGCTGTAAAAAAAGAATGAAATAATGCCATTTGCAGCAACATGAATAGACCTACAGATTTTCACACAAAGTGAAGTAAGCCAGACAGAGAACGACAAATATCATAACACATCACTTATATGTAGAATCTTTTTGAAAATGATACAGATGAACTTATTTACAAAACAGAAAGAGACTCATAGATAGAAAACAAACTTACGGTTACCAAAGGGGAAAGGCGGGGGAGGGATAAATTTGGAATTTCAGATTAACATATACATGATGCTGTATATAAAATAGATAAAAAACGAGGGCGTGCTGTAGAGCACAGGGAACTATATGCAATATCTTGTAATAAACTATTATGGGAAAGAATCTGAAAAAGAACACACATGCACACATACATATACACGTGTATAACTGAATCACTTTTCTGTACATTTGAAACATTGTAAATCAACTATACTTCAATTTAGAAAATAGATATTTTTCCTTTTGACTTTTCAGATTGTACGAGGCTTTATAGACATAAACCTGGAAGTTAAAGGGGAAACTTATCAGGGATAATTTTATTTCAGCACTTGTCAAGCCACACCACATTCAGACTCATGCACGTGGTCCCTAAGACAGGGGAGCCAGTAGGATGGGACAGGACCCTGGGGGAGGCAATGAGTCGCACCTGCCCCAGACTCCAAAGACGGGGAGTCCATGCCTTTCGTTGTGATCCCAGGAGTGGCAGTGTGTTGGCACTGGCGGCCCACTCTGGTGAGAAGGAATTCATGTACAAGGGGCAGAGGTGCCCTGCAAGCAGACGTTAGGGGCAGATTACTCGGATCACAGAGGCACAGAGAGGAGAGAGGAGGGGGGCCGTCTCCAGAGATACCGGACCTTGACAGCTCACCTGCTCTTAATGACTTAGGGGATTCGGACACCTTACTAAGACCGGGGAAAGGCTGGGGTGAGCTCTAAAACCCTCTTGGGGCCCCCGATTCTCTGACTCGGTGTGTACCGGCCCCTCCCTTGTCCTGGGGGAGTTTAACCAGCAACTGCAACCCCAGACAGCCTCCCCCTCGCTCTCAGGTGGGCAGCTCAGGCCTCACTCTACAGTGGACAAGCCCCACCCCCACCCCCCGAGGGACTGAGATATGTGTGCAGGTGAGAACAGGGTAACAGTCACTTTGTAAGAAGAAAAATGCCTGCGTGTTTCCTCGTGTAAAGCATGGTGCCGTGGAAACAGGTGGGTTCTGGAGGTAAACTGCACTCAGATGCAAGCTTCGTCATTTCCCGCCGTGTGATCTGGGCACATTCCTGACTATCTCGGAGCCCTTCTTCATCTGTAAACATGGAAATTAAGATGCTTACCTCATGGATTTGAAGTGGAGGTTAGAAATGAAATTCTCGAGGCAACTGACAGCCGTCTGGGGTGGCTAAGTGTCATAGTAATTCTTCACCCCTTTATCCAGCCTACAAACCTAAACAGAGCAAAGGGCACTCCAGTAAAAAGGCTGAGTGAGCTGCTTCCACCCCAGGAGACCCCACCCCGGGGCAGATGGAGAACAGAGCAGCCAGCAGATGCACCTAAATGATTATAAAAGGATGCAATAAACACTACCCACACGGGCCTCCCACATCAGGAGCTTTTAGATAGGCATGTATTGAAAGCAGCCCAAAGTTGGACATGAAGTGAGTAAATCCTTATCCAGAAAACTCACTTAAATGGACCATCTCAATACCAGCACATAGCAGGTGCCTCAGCATAGACAGGATTTTTAAAACATCAGAATTCAACCTCCTTGATGGTCAAAAACTGCTGTAGGTCTTGAGAACTGGATGGTAAGCCCATCTACCGAGAGAAACTGCCACGCACTGGCAGCTTCAGCGTGCTCGGCCTGGCTGTTCCTCGATCTGGAAGCTCCTGAAACGTGTGGGAACCCGAACCCTTCCAGGGAAGCCGGGTGCTGGCCAAACTTGCCACCTGTCCCCCGGCAGTCCCACCCTGGCCTCAGGGGTGCCACTGAGCTGGAAAGGGACTTGGGGCCAACGGCCCAGATAGAGCCCGGCACCTGTTTCTAAGAATAGAAGGCTTCCAGGATTTCGATTCTGTTTTTTCTGAGCATCTCAGCCCCTGAGACTCAGAGGCAAGGAGCGGAGCCAAATAAGTGAGCTCGTGGTGCTGATGTCACCATCTGCTCTTTTAAGGCTCAGTTCTGCCGCTTCCCCCTCCCCAGCCGGGCCTTTGAAAGCAGAGCGCGCGGCTGTGCAGGCGGGGCCCCCACGCTGGTGTCCGCAGCCCCGGACCTGCCCCCTGCTCAGGCCGGACCCAGTTCAGGACCGGCTGTGGTGATCAGTGAGCAGTGCTTTCTAGCGCTGAGAGCGTGTTTTCCCACAGTTCAAGCACGTGAGCCTTGGGGGTGCTGTTGGAGTTTCCGTGTTGATTGCATGACCAAGAGTAGCCTTTGGGGTGTCTCTGGGTGGTGACCCTGTGAAGGAGGCCTCACGGCACAGCCCGTAGAGCAAAACACCAAGAACAGTCAAGGGAGCCTCAGAGGCAGGTCCTCTAAGTCTGACTTGAGTAGAATTCCTCAGAGGGACCCGAGGAGGCCAAGCAGACGCTGTGAGGGAAGATTTACATGCAACGTGAAACCCAGAGCAGGACTGAGCAACAGGTGTGTCACCAGGGAACCTCCTGGAACAAAGCGGGAGCCTGGGGCCCCCGCCCAGACAGAGGGGGGGCGGCGCTGGCGAGCTTTCCAGGCGTCCCGCGCGCCGGGCGTGGCCGGTGCCCCAGACACTACTTGAAAAGGGAAGGTTTCTGGGACTCCTGGCGCTGTGGCCTGTCCTCTGCCCAAAACCCAGCGTTTATTTTTACTCATTGAATGAGAACGAGCAGGAGCCCTGTGCTCCACCCGCGCCCCGCGGCTGCCGCATTTTTAGACCGGGAGCGAGATGAATGCTGTCGGAAGGAATGTGTTTATGGAAGAGGCAGCTTTCACCGCCGGAGAACCGGGCTTTTTGACTTTAAACATGGCATAAGGCTGCTGTACGGTGAGTCAGCCAAAAAAAAAAAAAATTGCCCTTCATGGAAATGAGGGTTTGATTGGCTCATGTATTGTAGTTTTTCTAGTGAGAGGCACAGACGGCTCTGACGTCAGAATGTGTGTGTGATAAGGGCGCGGCTCCGGCTTCAAAGGACTGCTGTCCGTGGCTTCTGGGGCCTCCCCCGTGGGTCCCTGTGCGTCTGTGGGGCGGCAGCTCTGAAACTACCCTCCCCCAACCCCTGTGTCCTGCCTGCTCTCGGCCTCGCCCTCACAGGTGCCCCCCGCCCGTGCTGGCCCTGTAACAGGGAGATTGCAGGGCTCCTGCCCGGATTTCTCATCTCCCCCTGTCTTTGAGCGGCAGCACCCTGGGCCCACCTTCCCCGTGTGTGTCAGCCGTCAGTGCTGAGCTGGTGCAGGCAGCGTGATTCTCCCAGCGTGGTCACAGCATCCCTGGCGACCAGCTTCTTCTTGAGGCCTGGTCCAGGCCATGCCTGAGAGGAGACGCACCAGCAGAGGCTGGGGCAGGGGGGCACAGAGCAGAAAGCAGGCTGTAGACGGGGTAGTGGGGCCGACCGCCATCACCACGGAAGGTTCAGTATAGAAGATCCTGTCACTTCTGCTTTCTGTGCAGCAGGTCACCCTTTGGGGGACATGCAACACCCTGAAAACACTATGAATCTTTAGCCTGAGTCCTGCCATATCTCTTGTACAAACACACACTCACACACTCATACAGATTCGCACATATACAGTTGGGAGTGAGTTCGCCCTTCATGGCTTAGTTGGAATCACAGAGAAGTGGGCCGTGACCATCAGAGCCACATCACGTGCCACTGATGTGAGCACCACCTGCCTGCGAGCCGGATCCCTCAGGGCATGTGTCCCACTAGTGTCCCCCGGACCCCTGTCTCAGGGAAGATGATGGAAGTAGCGAGGACCACAGACCCTTCTTCTCGGAGTGTGGACATCTCCCAGGGCATCGGGGGCAATTCTCCGAGATTTGAGTTCCCAGAGCGAAACCCGACCCGGGCACAGGCTTCTGCCCTGGGTTCTCCTCCATGGTCCAGAACCTTCCATTCTGGCTGATGGAGGGAAATGGGGCTAGCCACCCTGGGTTACACAGCCACCCTTGTTTTAGTATGGTGACTTTTCCCAAACATTTCTAAAGCAAAAAACTTTAAATTCCTCACTTCTTATTTGACTCTTAAAAATCAATATTTAATAAATACATGTTAGTCAACTATACCATATACTTGGCCAAACCAACTCAGTTTTATTAAATGCCCATCTAACTAGCTCTGGGGCAATTTGGAAAAAAAATAAATGGAAGGCTTTGTTTTACAGTCTCATTCATTTATTCACAAAGTGCATACTGAGTGTATACTAAGCTCCACATGCCCCAGTGCAAGGCCGCCAGCATTGTAAGACACAGCCTCCCCACTGGCATTCGTGGTGACCTTGAACTCAGGGGGAGTCCCAGGATGATGTCCATGGAGGTGGGCAGCACCCCTTAGCTCCACAGGCTCCCCAAGTTTCCCTGATGGCCCGGCACCTTCGAGCCCACACTCGGACCCTGTGGGTGAGACCACAGAGGGGACATGTTACACTCACCCTCCCACCGCAGGTGACAGGCAGAACCCGGCCCAGACTCACGTTCACAGACTGACGCTCGGTTAAGTCACGTTTCACTACTTTTGTGTCAGGGTTTCCCCTTTGCCACTTTTTAAATTCGTGGTTAAACCCAGCAGCATTTATTCCATAGGGCAGTAGGAAGCCAGGCTTTAGGGACTGGAAAGTCCATTCTCATGCCCTTTGACTCCTTGATGTTAATTCCAAATGACACATTCTCAGGATGCTTCTGCCAGAGGCAGCCTATATGGGATATATTCTCAGGGCTGGGCCTGAGAAACAGGGGGCAGACTGCTGTTCGACTTGAGTGAGTAATCCCCCTTGCCGAAGGACTGTGGTCGAAGAGTCCCCGTTCCCATGTGACCCTGAACATTTGGAGTTATTACCAAATTCGAATTACGCTCTCATTTTTTAATACTGAAGTCTGTTTTCTTGAGCGGAAGCTACTTCATTTGTATCCAGCAGTATCTTTTCAAACTGTTTATTCAGTTATTTGGGTCAGAAGTGAATTACGAACTCACCAACTTAAGTAAGAAACTGTGGGGTCAAGACTTCTTTTTATGGTACTTCCTAATTCACAAAAAAAAAAAAATAGTATTCTTTTTTATTAGTGCTTTGGGAGTTTTGTTATTTTTGTTCTGAGAAGCCTGCTGGAGCCTGGCTTCCAGGACGCTGGCTAGGCTGCCCCGAGCTCCATGAGTGTCAGACTTGGGCATTAAGGAAATAGCTGTAGTGCCAACAGGGCAGCCGAGAGCCCCTTCTCCCGCCGCACAGGGCTGCGACTTTGGGCAACAAAAGGACCAGAAGCCTCTGTTTCCAAATCAGCAAAATGGGGACAATCAGAAACCTGACCAGTAGGAGTCCCCAGACCTGGTCGTTCTTGGGGTGACCTGCAGCTGTCACAGCACGATGTGCAGCGATGCGAACGGGCCATTGGGTTAAAAGGATATCCAGAGAACTGAAGTACTTATGAGGAAGGAACTGGCGCTACCGTAACTGGCCAGCTCGGAGGCCTGGAGCAAGTCCCTTGCTCCTGCCAGCCCAGGCTTCAGTTCTGCCACTGCAGTGGTGACACTGGCATGAGTGTTTGAGGGACATGCAGCAGCCTCCACTGTGCGCGGTGCTCCCACAGTGGTCGGTCTCACCGCCTCCACCGCGGCCCGCTCCGCTCAGCCCTGTGTTTGCAGGTGTGGGGTGTTCTTTTTGAACATAATAAAGTAGTGATTTGGGGGGTGGGGAGGGTGTAGCTCAAGTGGTAGAGCGTGTGCTTAGCAGGAACAAGGCCCTGGGTTCAATTCCGGTACCACCTCTAAAAATAAACAAATAAAATAAATTACCCACCCCTGCAAAAAGGGTGGGGGAATAAGAACAGAGAAAATAGACATTGAATAATAATAATTTAAAAATTTTTCATAAAAATAAAATGATAAAACAGTGATTTGGGGTGGGTTGGTTTTATGGCCATAAAAAAATCTAGATCTGAAAAGCATGTTAATAAAACTATGCTGAGAGAGAGGCCGAACAGCTTGTCAAGAGAGATTCACCATCAGAAACACATGAAGCAGCTAGTAGACCAACAAAAGGGGTCTTGCGCTGGCGTACAGAGGACTTCCAGCGTTGCGCCGGTCTCAGGCTCGCTGGCTCTCTCCGGCTTGCTCTGGAAGTCGCCTTTGCTACTTCTCAATGTTCTCCTTGAACTTCTTAGTCCCCCTTGGACATCTCATGTTGAGAGCGTCCTTGTGTGCGTTTCTTCTGGACCCTTCTCTCTTCTTGCCCCCACACATTCCAGTCCCGCCCAGGGTGATTGTGGAGGGAGGAGAAACAGACGCCTCAGTTTTCAACAGTGAATGACAGGTGAGGAACTCCAGGGTTGAGGTTCTAGAAAAACAAGAAGAGGTTAAAATCAATACTGAGAGTCAGGGTCGAGCATTGTGAGAGTTTAAGAGTGAAAAACAGAATCAGCAAGAAGACAAGGCAGCTCGTCAGAGGAAGAGCATTGAAGCCAGTTGGAAGAGCTCCTGCCGTTACTAGGTTCATCCCCCCTCTCCCCCCCCCCCAAATGCCAAAGGAATGTGAGTAAATTCAAAGAACCGCACTGTCATTGGAAGACAAATGCGTCTGAGCGGGCTGTTCACCTGCCCGCTGTCAGGGGAAGGAAGGTTTCTGAAAGGAGTAAACCAGGACAAGGGCAGGACACGACGCTCGGATGAAACCGCGGGCGCGGGAGGGAAGAGGTCGCTGCAGGGCTCTTGAACCCGTCCCCAAGTGCGTGCGCTCAGCAAAAACTGCGTGTGATCCTCCACCCGGGCAAGCGCGGGGCAGCAGAGGGCCCTGCCCCGGGCCGAAAAAGACCATATTAGCACAAGGCCGCCTCCTTCCTGCTTCCTCGTGGGATGCCTGAGAACCTCCCGCTGGAGCCTGCTCCTCGCCTCTCCCCCTCTTATCTAGTTGTGGGCAAGAGTAATAATTGGATACTTCCTGCTCTGGAATCCATCTGGCCTTCTGTGGTATCCTCCACCCTTCCTCTTTCTTTCGCTATAAATTAAGTCCTAGAGCAAAGAAGGAGGGGACGACAGTTTAGTTCCCAGAAAGTGGCGCAGGGGAAGAGCTGTGCCGTCTGGACGTCCAGGAGGGGTGGGCAGACGGGGAACGCACCGTGGCGTCTCACCCCCACCCCACCTCCTCGCGCAGAGTGAGGGGGAAAGACAGAACGAAGGCACTGAGGACTCCTCTTGGCCAGGAGAGAGAGCTCCCCAGGCGTGGGCGTCTGGGGGACGCTGGGGATGCCCGCCCTGGGCTGACCCATCTGGGAAGACGCACCCACTGCGGGGCCACAGCTTCCAAACCCCCTCGAGCTGCACGAGTTCATGACGAACGATGAATAAGGTTTGTCTTGTGAGATGCTCTTCCGTGCTGTAAAACTGAGCTTCTTAAATCTCTCTAACAAGCTCCTTGTAAAGAGCGAGTTAAAACCACCACCCAAGAGAGAAGGAAAGTTAAACCAGCAAACGGACTCCTTCACCGGCTTGGCTTCTTGATAACGACTGTCCCGTCCAAGAACAATTTCAAGAGCACAGAGGTTTAGAATGGCAGTACTAGGACGTGGACATGATGGTTACCGCTTCATGACTACAGTGCAGCACGACGTGAGCCCTACGGAAAGAAGAACGCTCTTCCTGTTGAAAGGCATCTCTGTTCTCTGGGTTTTAATGACTCGGCGTTCAGCTCTACTTTGTGCTGTCATTCTAGACAATTTCAAGAGAATCTCACTGTAAAGAACGTGTCAGGTCGACCTGTATTGTGTGGCTGAGACACAGTGAGCGTCAGATACCTTTTCCCAAAACCTTCCCTCCACACCTGCGTCCGGGGATATGAGGTCAACCAGACACAAACAGACATAGAGTATATGATTCCGCTGAGAGAAAACGTCTAGAACAGGCAAATCCTAGAAGCAGAGGTAGGTTAGGGGTTTCCGGGGGCCAGAGGAGGGGCAGCGGAGGCTTTCTGCTTAGTGAGCACAGACTTCAGTTTGGGGTCATGAAAGATTTTGAAAATAGACGTGGCGGTGATAGCTGTACGACATGAATATACCTAGTGCCACCCGAAGGTGCCCTTCACAGTGATCCAGAAAATAAAACTAAAATGGTCCAAAGGTAAACTTTATGTTTTATTTATTTTACTGTAATAAAAACAAAGTTTAAAAAGAAAGAAGAGACAAAATTAACACATCATAAATGAATTAGAGCACAGTTCACTGTGAAACAGGGAACACAGGCCTGAAGAACGGTAGACATTTCTTTCTGAAAGTCCGGGCTGATCATCACAGGGCAGCTGGGGCTGAGCCCGGGGTGACCCAAGTGCATGCCCAGGGGGGCTGTGTCACGAGCAGAGGGACCGTGGCGGGAGAGAGAGGAGCTGGCTTTGAAAGGAGGGGTTTAAATTCATGGTCAGGCTCCACGTGGGGCAGCAGGTGCCTGAGCATTTACCAGCATGGTGGAAACGGAGTTTGAAGGAAGCTGGTGTTAGCTGGTGTTCAGGGTTGAGGCGAGGTTGGGTGGCCGGCGATGAAGGGTGAAGTCAGGCACACACAGAAGAGTGGTCCAGGCCTGGGGAGCTGGGACCTGGATGGAGAGGGAGACGGGGAGGAGGCAGCTTACAAGGAGCCAAGATTGCCGGGTCGGGTTGGGTCGGGGAGTCAGGGAGGCAGAAGGAAGGTTCTGACGCACAGAAATCAGACTAGAGGAGCCGATGACCCAGTTGGGAACAGGCTGGTTTGAGCTCTGGACAAGGAGCAGGCAGGGAGGGCAGGGACGCCTGGAGCCTCGGGGAGGATGCCCAGGGCGGGCGTGGGAGAGACCAGCCTCCACCGCACGGCCGGGGGCCTAGCTCTTCCTTCATAGGTGCTTATGGGGACCTCGGGGTGTACCCACAGGCAGACAGGCGTGGCCAGGCCTCTGGGAGCCTGCGATCTCCAGGGAGCCAGGAACCAGTTGACGTGTTGTAAACTGCTAAGACCACGGTTGTGCCGAGAGGGAGCGGTGGTGACGCAAAGGGGGTGGGGTGAGAGATCTGTCGGGGGAACGGGGGTGGAAGAGGGGACTTTCCAGGCAGAGGCCCCTCTGAGGAGTGGATGGCGGGCAGGCCTGAGCCCGAGGGGCGAGGGGATCACGTCAGGCTTGGCCTTCCTCTGAGGAGTGAAGGCAGCCACTGCGTACTTCAGGCGCAAGGGCTCCAGGGCCAGATGGGCTTTTAAGAGGGTCGCCTCAGCAGTGAGGGTTGAGTGGGCTGGCCAGTGTGTGGTGGGCCGTCGTGCTCACACACACCTGGTGATGCTTCGTGTCCTGCGCGGTGAGTGTTTCCAGGTATTCATCACAGACCCAGTAGCCCACTTCCCAGTTGTGCTGACATGTCCGCTCTTAACACACTAACACAAGAACGTTCTCTGATGGGCAACTTAGTTCTCTGGCCAGAGTCCAATCCGCCACCCTCTCCTCCCTGCTCGCCAGCCCTCGGCCCCTTCCTCCAGGACTGCTGGGGACAGGCGCTCTCCTTCACGGGTCAGACGGTGAATCACTCATCACTGCCTGGCCCACTTAAGATGCAGCCATCACCGGATACGTGGAAGCGTCCCGCACCAGCATCCCGCCCGTCCGGCGGATGCGCGTTCCACAGCGGGCGGCCCCAGCCTCTCTCCACGACCACAACTTATCGACACAGATTTGGTTTTCAATTCATAACTGATCCTCAGACAAGTAAGAGAAAGCTCGTGGAATTCGCAGACACATGTCCAGTGGCCCCCAGCTTGTTGCCGGAAACTCACGGACAGATGGCCCTGTGCGGACGAGGGAGCCGGGCGCTCCCCACAGCAGCGACTTTCCCCAAAGCCCCTACATCTCCTCCACAGGTTTAGAAGCAGACGGTGGAGACGTGTCTTCCAGGGGAGCGGGATCTCCCATCAGTGACCCCCTCGGATGACAGTTAGACGTAGCCCATATCCCCCTTCAAAGCCCCCAGGAGCCCGGTGACTGTCCAACCGAACCAGCTGTCACTCAAGGGTTGGCAGAGTCCACATCTTCCTCTGAGCTCATTCAGTGAAGTCATCGCAGCTGCCACGCTGCACGGAAGAGAGAAGCCTTACAGCCACGATTCCCTTCACTGTGGACAGATGGTCGCTGTATGAAAGGCACGTGCCGTGTTTAGGTGTGGACGGAGTGGCAGGGACATTGCCACATGAGTGGCACTCGGTGATCTCTCCCCCCCACCCGTGTCTCTCTCTGCACCCCCGACCTTCACTTTGCAAAGTAAATAAGAATATGACACATTTCTCCTGTAATTTTTTACTTTTCCTTTTTAGACATGGTCGCTGTCAACTGACCAGAACACTTACTTTATAATTAAAAGTTTCCTTTTCCCCCCAACAAAATCTGTCACTGTTGATGCGTTTGACCCTAATCTTGCATTCCACTTGAGGGACGTGGAATAAAAAGCCCTAATGAAAATGAGACTCACGTGAGTGAAATGCACTCTGCTCCCCCCTCTATAATTTTACATCGACTTTATCTCTTTAGATAGATTTACAGAAAAATTATGCGGAAAGTACGGAGCGTTCCCATACCCCCTCTCCCACCTCCCACCCCAGCTGCTCCTTGTTAACATCTTTCATTAACGTGGTGCATTTCTTACAACTCGTGAACCAATATTGACTGCCCGTTGTTTTTTCAAATGGGAGCCTGTCGTCTGGGATTTGTGCGACTGAATAATGAGCTGGAGAGGGATTTTGGACAACCAGCTGGGTGCTTGTGAGAGCAGGGAAGTCTCTCTCACTCTAACTAAAGGGTCCAGCTGGTTCCCACACCAGCACATGCTCCCAGAGTCAGGGTGGACTCGCCCTCAGCTTCCCTGGGGGAACCCTGTGCTTGGACAGGAACGTCCAGCAAGAAGTTCTGTGGAATCGAATCATTTTATTTTCTGGAGAACATGCCTCCACGACTCCTTGGCTGGCTTTTAGCAAAATGTCAGACACACTGATTACCCATTTTTCAAGTTACTCATGATCTCCAAAAGATAAGGACAGAACATCTTGTAATTAAATTCCGTGACAGTCTAAAATGAAGCCATCCAGGATTTTATTAGAAGTGACTAGGTTGACCCTTTTTTATCCTATAAAGAAAGAATGAAAGGTAGCTTCCAATCCCTAAGACTAAAATAGAACCATGTCAATATTTAAAGAGTCGCAAATATTTTTAAACTGCTGAAGATGTCAACTTGTATCGCGGAGAGCATTTAGCGGGAAGGTCTGGTAACCACACAGATGTTCTGTGACTTTATTTTGTGTTTCAAACCAGAGCGTTGAATCCCCTGAAGCCTTGAGCCTGGACTTCTTCCTGCGAGCCCAGGTTCCAAGGACGTGACTAATCTGGGCTTGTTCGCAGCCCTACCATCCTTGGTCATAATGCAGCTCGGGGCCCGAACAGGGCTGCCAGGACCGCAGCACGGTCCTGTTAATATTACAGGACAGTCAGAGACATTTTGGAAGCCTCCTCTGGCACACTGCTTACACGCCCCCGTTGATGTTTGTCTGAAGATAATTGTACAGCCAGTTTACTTGTAAGTGCGTCACAGGAGCCTTGGGCTCCTACTTAAAGGAGCTTCTGCCAAATGCAGCTTGAACAGGGAAGTGGTTTGTGCAGCCCCGGAACCGAGGAGCCCCCCACACACTCCCGACATCACAAGCCACCCCTCTGTCTCCTGGGCCTGTGTCCCTTTCATCTGAAGGGGGCGTCAGGTCGTTAGTATTTCTGGGCTTGATGAGGAAAAGACGAGCATTCCAGGAAAACTTATAAATGAATTTCTAGTTTCTCATTCCCACTCAGTGATGGATACAGATTTTTCTATTAGGAAATTGTAGGACTTTTTGTTTAAGAGCATTGTGGGTGGCATATTTCATAACCTCAGAAAAGCGGATGTTCGGGGAGTCCATCAAAACTGGAGGCCAGAAGTGTTGGCTCTGAACAGGACTGCCACTTACAGAGTCCCATGGCCGCGGGAATGATGGATCACGTGAGCTGTGGCCGAAAGTGATAGAAATAATTACACCAACTCCAAGTGGATGAATGGCCCTTTGCGGCCGTGAAGGAGACTGAGTGGGTGGGTCCGGGGCAAGAGGAGGAATCAGCTCCGGGCCGGGGGCTGCGAGAAGACACTTAGAACACCGCTTCCACCCCGGGTGTTTGCATTCCTCTGTGTCTTTGTGTTATTTGAAATCCTGTGAAAAGATTCTCTAGAGTTGCATTTTATCAGCGCTCTACTTTGAAAAGACGGGCTACTTCTGGCTGAAAGCAGGCATGTCAGACCCAAGGAAGAAGCTGTCTACCTGGGAAAATTCACAAGTCACTGCAGCTTCCTGCAAAGATGACCTCAAGTATTTTGAGGGCTTTGATGTTATTTTTAGAAAAATGCAAAAATCTGAATAAAAACTCAGTTTCTTTTTTTTTTTTTTTTTTTTTGCCTTTGCTTCCTCTTCCTTTTCTCATCCCCTCTCCTTCTTGGTTGTTTCCATGGCTGGTTTTTGTTTTTTTGTGGAGTTTTTTTTTTCCTTTTTTTTTTTGCTATTTTTACATACTGCTTGGGAGGGAGTGGGGCACAGTGTGAAATATGTTTATTTACATGCAACTAAAAATAATGAAACGCATATCCAACGGCCTCTTGACTTCACAGCAGGAAATACAATCAGCGACAGATCAGAGATACAAGTTTGGGCTCATCCTTGCCTTTGAAGTTAACAAGGAAGTGCACATGGGCTTGACGGGGGACCCGCTCTGTCCACCCAGGGGCCGACCAGAGTCGGCAATCATCACCTTGTGAGTAGCTGTGAGACCACTAACCAAAGTAATTTAGATTGATTTTTTTTAAACTTCCCTTTGGGGGCCAAATCCATTTTTTAAAAAACAGATTCTTTTCCTTGAGTGCCTAACTGTATCCGTTTTGGTTCAATGAGCCCATTTTATCAAACGGGACCCAGCACCCGTGCCAGGTGTCAGCTGTAAGAACCTTCTTCGCTGGCAGGAAAGCCCAGGGAGGGCGTGCGTCGTGCGCCCGGGGTACTGGTGGGGTTTGTGGAGGACGTTTGAGAAACAGCAGAAGGAAGGGGAGGGCAGTGAGAGGGGAGCAGTGACCACCGCAGCCTCGGTGTGGCCGCTGGGCTCCGGAGCCGTCCCGGAACCCCTCACGTCAGACACGGGAGCTGAGGCTCCCCACCTGCCCAGAGTCACGCAGCGAGGACATGGCAAAATCAGACAGGTGTCCTCCCCACACACCCTCCAACCTGCGTGGTGGAGAACGCGGTTGAGAAACACACTCATCAAATAATCAGAGAACCCACTAGCTGGTATATTAAAATAATCTTGCCGTTTGGGGCAGGATTGAACCGTCTCGTCTTGACTTGGTCCAGGAAGGAGGATGAGGCCGGCCTTGCCCACAGTGGGTTTCAGAGGGGCTGCTTGCATGCAGTCCACCCCAGACCTCAAGTCGTGCAAATCTGACCCATTTTACCTCTTTTCCTTCCCACAAATTGACAAATAACAAGCATGTGGGAGGCAGCCCAGGTCTTGCAAAACCTCTCGTTCCCCAAGTGCGTATCATTCCCCAGGTGACGCAATCCACTTTTGTGAAATCGATGAAAATGTGGGAACTCTTCAAAAATGATTTAAATGTGGGAAGGTTTGCTGTGAAAATGTTTTAAAATGTAAATTCCCACACAGCTACTCTGGTTTATTTTAATCTGGCCCTGTTTGCGAGCCACGGTTCTCCTGGCAGGGATCTGAGCGAGCACCTGCTCCTCTCAGAGGGGAAAACATGCTGCCTCAAGGCCGAGAGGAGGCGGGATGTGAGCGGGGCTTGCTGCGGTCACGGCTTCTGCAGCTTGATAATTGCACAAGCTCCTTCTGTAAGATGCTTGATTAAAATTCTTGATGACTTTAGTAACCGTCGCAAGGCTAAGAGAAGCTCATGTTCTTGAATCTGTTCTGTACTCACAATGTGAACAGTCACCATGTGCAGTAATCAGACAGATTCTCCAAAACACACAGCCAGCTGCATTTCTAAACTGTCATAAAGTCTGTGTGCTGGCCAGTCCTGCAGCCGCCGTGACCAGCCGGCCGGGGTAGTAACCTCCACTCATCCATTCCTGTAGGGTGTGTTTGTGATGTCACCCTAATCTTTTCTAAAACCTTTGGAGACCGGTTCATGTAAGTAATAAAGTTGGGAAAGTTCATAGCAAATGAGAAACTGAGTAACATTTTTGGTGTTTTCTGAGCATTAATTCAGTTCCTGGCTCTTGAAACTTTGGTTGGATGGAACCTTTTGTTCCCCCCCCCAATATCATATAAGCTGAAATCAGGAGTCAAAGGTCAACTGTCATTAACTCAAAAGTTGGTTAAAACAACAACTACTGGGGGGAGGGTAGAGCTCAGTGGTGGAGCGCGTGCTTAGCATGCATGAGGTCCTGAGTTCAATCCCCAGCACTGCCACTGAAAAAAAAAAAATCACAGTAGGAAGAGTACCATTCCATAGGTATTCAGACGCGCACCAGGACTATCATGAGAGCACAGGAAATCCCAGTGTTTTAACATCCTTCACTAGCCTGGTGTCTGCGTCCTTGAGTGTGACCCTCATTTATCATTGTTTATATAAAACACACCACACAAAAAAAAAAAACAGGATGATTATCATTATGACTATTATTTTGCAAAGGGAGAAAAATGGCAGCAATTGAAACCTTCATTATACTATTTATAATCGAATAGATTAAAGAGAAAGTCCCAATTCTGCTTTAGTGAACAGGAGAGAAGAATGACTTGTTCAGCAAACAAAGTGTTTGAAGTGATGGGCCCGGGTTTCCACCGCCCTGCAGGAATAAACATTCAGATGCCCATATTTGGAGCTACTCATTAAAGCTTCATGAATTCAACACTTTGGCCAGCATTCCATTTTGTAGGTTTTGGCAGAGAACTATTTAAGAGGGGGAAAGAAAAAAACAGTCTCACAAATAAACTTACATTAAAAAAAAAAAAAGCAGCTGTAACTCTCGGGGCTTCCAGCGCCTCTTAGCAGAGCACATCTGCCGAGCTCCCCGAGTTCCTCTGAGGCCCCGAGGACACACCCACGTGCTTCCCGCTTGTCTCCTGACCGTCCAGTTGGCTTAGCAGGGCTCCGTTTTGCAACGGACTGTTCCATCCGACAGTTGTTCAGTTTTGCTACTTTGTTTATAAATTTCGTTATCCATTTGTTTATCCCACAGATATTCCATAGGTACTGATGGCCTGATGTCAGGCTGGGGGAGTGGGTGAGGGGAAAACAAAATGTTTACGGGTAGAAACCTTATTTAAACGAAAACCTAGTCTGTACTTGAATCCCTTGACTTTGCTCAAGGGAACAGAACCGCCTCACTGCAGCGTGGTCCGTGCGCTTCTCAGGGAATCGTGCAGTCACTGTGGTCACACAAAGTACAGTGTGCGTCGCACAAATCTCACGGAGGTGTTTGCCACGGAAACTCCAGGGAGCCCAATGTGATGTGTTTAGAGGAGACAATGGGGTTTTGTTTGTCTGTTTGCCTGCCCATGGGAACTAAAACAAATGAGACTTATTTTTTAAAAGCTTCTTCAAAGTTCGTGTTTTGTTGTAGGAAACCGTTCAGCTCTGTTACTTCCTAAACTGGACTTGGTCAGGCTCAGCTCGGACAGACCAAGGCAGTTCACTCGGTTTCATACCCGTTTATATGCTGAAGGATTCTCTTGGTCTAAAAGGTCTTCAGCTGTGTCTCTGAATTAGTTACTGTTCAAGGTGAAAAAGTATCAGGTAAACATATAATAATGGTGTGTTTCAATTTCTCTTATTTAAGTTTATTGCCTTTTTAAGGTAAATTTTCTGGGTCATTGCAGCTCATTGGATCCCAACATACATTGGAAGGTTCTGCTTTTCCTGAAAAATGTGGAACTTGTAAAAATCTGTATATTTTGATCATTCCTTTATTCAACAAACACGCTGCCACCCACAGTGTTCAGGAGACCGTGGTTTGGGTTGGAGGTGCAGGTCTGAATGTGGCATGGCGGCCACCCCGCCAGCAGGCATTGCCCAGCAGAGGCCGAAAGTCCGTCTCCCAGAGACGCCCTGGAGCGCTGACGTCTAGGGGGCAGCTGCCTCACAGGGCGGGCCCTTGGGATGGGCTCACCTGGGCAGGTGTGTGCAGTAAGGTCAGGGCCGCGGGGTGGGCGTCTGAGGCAGCACCGTTTAAGGAGCCAAGGAAGGAGCCCAGAAAAGAGGATGGGGAGCCCCAGCAGAGGGGCGGGGACCCCTCACTCCCAGGGGTGTCTGCGGCATCAGACATCCCAGGAGGAAGGGTGAAGTCCAGACCACTTTTTAAGCCACGGGTTGAGAAGAGAAAGGGGGACTGGGTCAGAGCCGGCAGGAGATGTCGGCTGGAGGAATTATAAAATCCCTGTAAAATCCAAACACAGCAGATTATCTCTGAGCTCAAAGAAGTGGATTGTGGTTGGAAAATGGTCTTCGCTCAGAGGACCAGCAGGGAATGAGCCCCGGCCGACGCCCTAGCGGCGCTGGGGGAGGGTGGCCGGTGGTGCAGACTCTCTTGAGGGCCGGGCCCTGTGGACGCCTGGGGTTTCACGTCTGTGTCCCAGAAATGCCCGCCGGACAGTGCCAGATGGGGCCGGCCCCCGTCCTAGGAGGGCACGGGACTTTACCGGGGACCTTCCACTTGGACGAGACTGCGGGCAGGAGGCCCCGAGGCCGGGCAGGCACTCAGAGAGGGGCCGCCGTCCAGCCTCACGCCTGCTTCTCTCCCCGCCGGCCGCCGGGCGCCCTGTTGGGTGCAGGTGGCCCCTGTGGCTGTGGAAGTTCTCAAGTCCCAGCTGAGTCATTTATAGACCATTTGAAGTCACCTCGTTTTTCCCCCTGGTTTTTTATTTCTGGAGTTTTTTTAAAGGGGAGAGAGCTGGGGGCCTTTGGTGTCCACGCCAATCAGCGTTTTGGCAGAGAACTTCCCAGAAGCAAGCCGGGGTCGCCGGCACCTTGGTGGCCGGGGCAGGGCTTGGGGGAAGCTGAAGGCAGCTACAGGAACGGCAGCTGCTGGTCGCTGGGAGTCACTTTCTCACAAACCACCTGTACGAGGGGAAGCCACGCCGAGTGCAGGGCTCAGGCCTCTGTTCCCGCGTCTTTCCTGGCACATCAGAGCCAAGCTTCCAGGAAAGTGCTCCTGCTCTGTGTGACAAAGAGGGACATTTGGGGAAAACAAGTCACTGCCATACTGAGCAGCAGTAAATCCATGACCGCATTAACCATGAATCCCAGGTGTAAACCAGTCAGTACCTTGTCCTTCGTGACCAGCGTGTTTCTGAAATCAGAGCTACGTGAGGGGCCTGCAGGTGCAGGGACACCATCACTGCAGACACCAGCCTGCAAGGCGCCCGTCTGGGCCCCGCTGGGACCACGGTCCCTGCAGTACGGAGGGAGAGGACTGTCTGGACGCAGAAGGCCTTCCCCGTGGCCGGGCACCTATGCAGAGAGAAATGGCCCAGCTCCCACCTGTGTGCCTGCTGCCCCGGGGCCCGGCGTTCAAATAGGACGAGTCCAGAGGGCCACAGTGGTGATGGAGAGCAAGGTAGCCACACACACACACACACACACACACACACACACACACACACACACACACACACACACACACACACACACACACACACACATATCTTGCAGAGGCGTCCAGGGAGGGGCTTTCTGGGGCTGCACCCCACTGAGAGGCTGACCTCCTTGTCTGAGACGGCGCACCCACGCTGGGCTGTTCCAGCACCCAGGGGAGGCAGGAACGCCCAGGGCAATCATACCTACGCTCGGCTTGCGCTCGCTCGCTCTCCGCAGGTGCCCCATCTGTGACGTGGGCCCCGGGCGCCTTCGCCCGCCCCACACGGTGCTCTCAGTGGGACCTCGCTGCACAGGAGGCATATCGGGGACGAGCTCACGCCCTGGAAAGGCCATGTCTTCAGTGCTTCCTTCCACTTGGTGGTGAAACCGCCCTTTTCTTTTCCTTCAACAAATGCCGCTGAGAAGACCGAACGTTCTGGAGGCTGTGCTGGCCCCGGCCATGAGAGCAGCGCAGTGGCTGAGTCACTTCTCTGGAATGGCTGTTAATGTCATCTGGTTTCCTCTCGCCCAGGACCCCGGGTCTCATGTCTGGACAAATGAGCCATCCATTATCTTCCCACCAGACTGAAAAGAGATCAGTTTCTCGGGGTTGTTGTTCTGTTTTTAACTGCGGATGTGTGTTCAGTGTCCGTCCGAATAATCACTGTAAACCGGGGCGCCTTGGGAGGGAAGTCCGGGATGTCCCGATAGCCATCTGCAGAGTCACCCATGGAGGGGCACCGCGCCTGCCGTCGGGATGCAGCGCTGGCGGGGGCCGGACCCGCCAGCCCCCGCACCCTGCGTGGTGCAGGGAAGTGGCCATCACGCGGCTCTGACTGGCCAGTATCTCCAGAACGTCCCCCAGTGCCCTGGGTATTATTGTTCCTATAATGTCTTTGCAAAACTGCTTTGTGGATCAATTTCCAAAGTGTTAGTTACTTTTAAAGATGTAAGTAAGGAAGGCTGAATTTTTATCTGGCTTTCCTGTCTGCCGTTTAACCTTCCCCAAAGTCAAACTTCAGGGCAGAGCAGACTGTGAGGAGTGAGCGACCTTGCACGCCACGCCAGCTGCTCCCCCGCTGACTGGGCGCGTGGCTTTGTCCGGGCTGTTCAGGGCTTATAGTCCTCGTGTTCAAAGCAAGGCTGGATCTTTCTCTAGAGCTGAGTTGTTCCCGACGCTGTGATTTAATGTGTCCATAATCAGATATGTGTGAGGCACCTTCAGGTGGTCTGGCCTCCTGAGAGCGCGTCTCGCCTCGACACGAATACAACCCCTGTCACATGTGGACCGCCAGCCCCACGTGGCTAAGGGGCATGGATGTCCCCATCACCGTGTGACTTACGGGCTTCTGGCCCCGGTGCTAACACCTCAGCCAGCCCTCTCACACCCTTCCACCCCTGAGCCCCATCTCCGCGTCCTCAGCCGTTTCCTTCAGCACCACTCAGAGAACCCTGTCTTCTTACACTTATTCTAGGAAACGCTAACATCCTCTGCCTTGTGACGTCTCTCCCGACATCACGTTAGAAGTCACTTCTGTACCCGTCTACTTTGTTCACAGCCCAATAGCTGCTGGTTTGGACATCTCCCCCATCCCCCCACCCGGGGGTCCGGGCACCATCAGAGGGGGCGGGCGGCTTGCACTACCCCCAGTCTCCTGTCTCAGGTCCTGTCGGAGGCGAGAGCCTCTGAGCCACGACGGCCCCGCCGGCCCTGAACCTGTTTTCCCAGGCAGTGTACCCTTGATTTTCTAACAGTGTCCCTGTACCTGGAAGCTTATTCTCTCAAAACTGCTAGCTAAACCCTTTGTTCAGGACATGCTTAAGGATTTGATCTTTTTACCATTCAGGAATGGTCAGATCTTTCCAACAGTCTCCGTTTGACACGAGTCTTCATGAAGCCAGAGCGACACGTTGGAGATGCGTGTCGTTGTCCCCTGAGAGTTTTGAGAGCTGGGAGTTGCAGCCTGCAGCCCCCGCACCTTCCTGGCATACCTTTTGGCCAGAGTTGCTAAAAAGTAACAGAATTGCCTTGTTTGAGTTTCACCTTCTGTTTCTGGCCTCGGTCACTCGAGCAGGAGGGGGGATTAATGAGCCGTGAAATGGCCCCAGTTGAGCAGCATGGGGTTAAAGCAGAGAAGCAGGGTTTTAGATAATCACTGTGGGGCTGCAGTTGGCTCGGTTTTGCATAGGTTCCCATTAACCCCAGGCACACACCTGTTTATTTTGTGGTCATTTTGTCCATCTGCTTTGGGCTTGGTTATAGCTTCATGAAGATCAGTAAAAAGATACACTCAGGGTCCACACTCATATCCAAGACTCGAGGGAGGTTCAGGTGTGCGATGACAACAACTTCTGGAATGTTCTGAAAAGCTAGGTAGGAAGCCCCTCCCCTCCAAGCCAGCTGAGGGACCCCTGCCACCCTGAGCCTCTGTTCCCCCACTGATAAAACCGACATAAGAACAGCGCCGCCCTCACCGAGGTGTTGTGGGGGCTGAATCAGTTACCCGCTGGAAGGTGCTCCCAACAGTAAGTGCTCTGGTCTGGGGGTGTTATAACCGAGTCACACGCAGGGTCCAAACCCTGTCTCTTGGCCCTCTGCACTGGGTCTGGCTCCTACAGGCCCTCGAATAGCTGTCTATAACGTAGATATTTAGATACACAGTCCTTTGAGCAAGTCAGAAAGGAAGGGAACTGCAAGACAGTTCGCTGCTGATTAGCTCAGTGCCCTGTGAAAAGAAAACCAGGACTTGATAAGCTCTTAGACACCCTTGGAATTCTGCAGTCAAAATTGTCATCAGAATTTCCCCCATGGGCGGTTAGCCTCCATGACAAATGCAGAAAATGTCCCCTGGTCCATTCCAGGGGTTGGGGGGGGGGGGTCATTCTAACCCAAAACAATCCCAAAATCTTGCACTTTGCAAAACTGTCTGAGGCCGAGTGGGGTGGGTCCTCGTCCCAAAGAGCACAACTGGCTGCCACCTAGTGTTGGCCACCAGAACTGCAGGCAGTCCTCCGCCCTGGGGGCATCCAAGGTACTAAGGAGGCGTCTCTTGATGTGAAGTTAAAATTTGATTTTAAAGGAAGGCTTTCCACGCTTACTGAAGGTCTTCTAAGCGTGGAAAACCTTCCTTTTACGGCCTGGCAAAGACCCACATGGGTACTTTTTCTCCATAACCTTTAACCCTCCTGAGTCACAGCAGGTGCACTGACCGTGGTCCTCAGAGAAGTGAGGCTCAAATGTTATCAGGACCCGGCCCCCAAGGAGGGAGTTCTGCATTCCAAACCCCTGGCCTCGCTTCCTGTCTCCAGCTCGGCTGGGGATGTCTCATTTATCTGTCTGACCCTGAGCGCTTTTTCCAAGGGGCCAGGCGCTGCCACAGTCTGGGTGGTCCGCCTCTATGGCCCCATTGCAGAGGCCTGGAAGGCGCTCCCCCGACAGTGCAGGCGGGTACAGCCAGACCGTCCGGGAGCACCGACACTCAGACATCCCACGGATCTGGTGCAGAGAGCGGACAGGAGCTGAGGTTGTGGGGACATACTGTGACATGTGAAGGTGACTTAAGGAATTGGGGGTGGGGGTGGGCAGAACAAGAGGGCAATGGTCCCTCCACAGTATTACCCAGCACAGCTCTGCTTTGGAGGGGCTTCAGAAGTCATGGATTCATTCTTATGGTCTGAAAAATGGTCTGAACACAGAAGACCCTGGTCTTTGGCTCCATTGTGGGAGGAACTTGCATTTTGTTGTCGGACAGAGCTGGGGGTTGCAGAGCCCTGAATCACTCACAAAACAGATGGTCGTGAGCCCAGGGAGAGCTGTGGGAGGAGCAATTTGGCGAGCCCCTGGTCTAGGTTGGGGTCAGGAAAATGTCCTTACGGAAGCTTGAACCACAGCCTCGGGAGCCCTGAGAGTCAGCAGGCCGTGAGGACAGTCATATGCAAAGGCCCTGAGGTATGAGAGGCCTGGCCCAGTGCCTGGAGCCTGGTCAGCCTGGAGCAGAGAGACAGCAGGGAGACCCCGGAGCGAGGGCGGAGGTGAAGCTGTGAGGGCTTTCAGGAGGAGGGCCGGCAGAGCCGCAGAAGGGGCTGCACCTCCCCAAGCGGCTCCCTCACTTGTCCCGTGTGAGAGACCTGGCTGTGCATGGAAGCGGCTGGGGGAGCCGGCTCCCAGGCCCCTCCCCTTCCCACCCCAAAACTGCTAGACAGAAGTTCCTTTTTTTATTGAAGTTGATTTACAATGTTGTGTTAGTTTCTGGTGTACAGCAAAGTGATTCAGTTTATATATATATATGCATATTCTTTTTCCTATTCTTTTCCATTGTGATTTATTATAGAATATTGAGTACAGGTCCCTGTGCTGCACACTAGGACCTTATTGTTTATCCATTTTATATATAATAGTTTATATCTGCAAATCCCAAACTCCTAACTTATCCTCCCCCACCTTTTCCCCTTTGGTGACCATTAGTTTGTTTTCTATGTCTGTGTGTCCGTTTCTGTTTCAGAAATAAGTTCATGTGTGTCGTATTTCAGATTCCACATATAATGATATGGTATTTGTCTTTCTCTTTCTGACTTACTTCATTTAGTATGACGATCCCCAGGTCCATCCACGTTGCTGCAAATGGCATTACTTTATTCTTTTTTATGGCTGAGAAGTATCCTATTGCCTATGTACACCACAGCTTCTCTACCCAGCCCTCTGTTGATGGACATCTAGGCTGCTTCCATGTCCTGGTTGTTGTAAAAAATGCTGCTGTGAACTTTGAGCTGCGTGTGTCTGTTTGAGTTATGCTTTCCTCCAGGTTTTAAACCCAAGAGTGGGATTGTTGGATCCTATGGTGACTCTGTTTTTAGTTTTTTAAGGAAACTGCATGCTGTCCTCTATAGTGGCCGCACCAAACCACATTCCCACCAACAGTATAGGAGGGCTCCCTTCTCTCCACAGCCTCTCCCGCATTTGTTATGTGTAGGCTTTTTAATGGTGGCTGTTCTGACCGTGTGAGGTGTAGACCAGAAAGTCTTGAGGCCCCGGACTTCTCAGCTGATGCTCTGACGGCCAGCCAGGACCAGTCCTGGGACAGGAACCGTTCCTGAGTGATTTTCTCAAGCTCTGAGCCGCGCACGATCACCCGGGATCTTGTTAAGATGCAGGTGGGATTCAGTGGGCAGGGATGATCTCATGAGCTCCAGGGGCTTCCCGTGGCCCCGACGCTCCCTGAAGCCCCTTCGAAATCTGACATTTTGTGAGGCCTTTGGAACAGTACTAGGCTGTCAGTGGTGAAGGGCAGAGATGTGAATTTGAAAAGCGGTGTAATGTTGGTCTAATCTTAAATGGCTCAATTTCCCTGTAAGACTCCTGCTGGAGGGCACGGCTGGTGTTCCTGTACGAGAAGACAGATGTGCTTTTGTGCAGTGGTGTGTCAGAAGAGAATATTCTTTGACCAAAACAGAATGAAGCCCATACAATAGGTTAGAAACTTGGGGCTGAGTTTCTGTCTAGTTTCCGTGCAGAAGAACTCTGTTAATTACCTTGTCTCCTGCCGCTGTGTGCTGGCCCCACCGCCCAGCACCCCTTCCCTCCCCGCCTTTGACGTCCTTTGCTCTGACATCATTTTCAGGCCTGATGTCAGGTTCCTGCTGGTTCACCCCACCACCACCAGGCTTTTCTGCCTCAGAGTGAGACTCACATTTGCAAGGAAGCTGACTGCGGGGGGTTTGTCTTTATGGAGAACTGGGGTCACCACCAGTGACTGGTGGTGACTCTGAGCAAACTCCGCAGTCTGGCCATCGTGCGGTAGGGGCTGGAGGGGGCTGGGCCATCGGTTCTCGCTGCAGAAGCACATCCCGGCCGCAGTGAGGACACTGCTGCAGGTGGATGCTGGACCCTGCGCCGGACCCAGGATTAGCAGAAACGTGGGAGGAGCGAGGTTAAAGCCACAGCGCCTTAGCTGCGCGGAACTCGCAGGACAGCTCGGGGGACAGAGCTGACGACACCAAGTGCTGACAAGCCCCTGGAACTCTGACGCATGGCTGGCTGGAACACAACACAGAGCAGCCAGTCTGGAAAACGGTTCTGCAACTTTTTAATAAAGTTAAATGTAAGCTTACCATGTGTCCTGGGGATCTCATTCTTGGATGCTTAAAAAAGCTGTCCAAAAAAAACACCTCACACATGAATGATCATAGCAGCCCGATTCACATTCACCGAACACTGGAAGCAGTTCAGCCGCCCTCCGGGGAGTGACTGGATGGACAACCGTGGCGCCGTGATGCATACGGCAGAACTGTCACGCGTGGCAGGGCGGCGAGGCTCACGGCCCCCGGCGGCGAGACGCGGAGTGCCTCCCGGTGAGGGACAGCCTGGGAGAGGCACAGCCACGCGGCGGGAGGACCACAGTGATCCACAGAGCTTGGGGAGGGGGCTCCGTGGCCAGGGCGCAGCTCGGGGACTTGGGCTGACGCAGCTCTGAGAACGTGTCCCAACTCGCCAGACTAGACCCGAGGAAAGCGAATGTCATTGTGTGTTCATTTGAAAATAAATTTTGAAATCTTAAAAAGGAAGTGAAAACCCCAAATAACTTTAAGGAACATAGAAGAACAGATGAGCAGGTGAAAGCAAGGAGGAAGGCGGAGGGAGCTCACGACTGTCTCCGGACAGCGCGCGCGGAGCTCGGCCGAGCACGCGTCCTGCCCGGGAGCGTTTCAGATGCAGAAGAACGGGTCAAAGAGCTGAGCGCCACAGCCAAGGCGGAACCCTCGCTCACGCTTCATCTTTTTCACTTTGCTGGCCAATTTTTTTTTCCGTAACAGACCCACTTAGGGTAACGCCAGCCTGGGGAATAGTATCCTTGCGTGGGACGGTGTTTAGTCTAAATGCGAAGGAGGTATAACAGCTGGTTCCATTCCTGGTCTGCACACAGATACTAAAAAGTCTCCGAGGCTGCCGGCCTGGCTGATCGGCCCGGCAGGGAGCCGCTGACCAAAGGCCGGGCACATGGTGTCTCCTCTTCCTCCTCCCTCTGGAGGGTGCCTCCCCGGGGCTGCTGGCCGGCTCCCCACAGGGCAGTGACAGAGGCGGGTGTCAGAGCACAGTCTGCACTGCTCCGTGAAGTGACCTAAGATGATGACCTAAGAGGCTGAGGTGAGAGGCTGGCACACGCAGCTGGCCCGTGAAAGTCAGTAGTCTGCGTAGGGGCCGTGCACACAGGCAGCTGCTCTCATTACCAGCCGTTTTATGATTTCAGTGACTCAAGTCGCCTCCCGCCTAACTGTCACTGTCCCATCGGGGCAGCACGACCCGGGGCCACCCTGTATGACACCTCATGATGACGGAAAGGCTGCCTGAGGACCTGCTGTTGATGCTGTTCCATGCCGCCAGCTGCTGGATGAGAAAGGGGGGGAGCCTGACAACCAGAGCCCCAGCGCCAGCTTCTTCCAGCCCATCCCCTGCTCCCCGAGGCCCTCAGCTCACCCAGCCGCACCTCCGTGCCTCCTTGGAAATCACGTCTGTCTGTGGGCCAGGGCCCATGTTTAGGCAAATGAAATGTGCTTATTGCTACAAGCACAGAGGCAATAAAAGGCTTTCCCAGAAAATCAGCTTTTCCAGACTGTGCCAAGCGAAACCACCTCTGGACTGTAAAAAGCTCCGCCTCGCACGGCTAAAGCTGCTGTGTTCGACTGCCCTGAGCTGCCTATTTTTAGAATAAGGAGCAGGGTTTTCAGACGTCTTGGTCTTATAGGTGGAGAACCAGAGAACCCATTCTTTTTCTTTGCTTTAAAGTGTGAATTTGCCCAAGTCAAATAACTTCAGATAGAATGACACAGAGCATCTGACAGTTATAGGGGCCACCCTCTTTTTGTTTTTTATGAAAATCGTGTATAAGGGAAACCGATGACAGCCGAAGGGTATCTTCTGCGCCTGAGGCTAGCCTGGTCCTGCCCCACTTCCCTCCCACTGTCCTGTGGGCTGTGGGCTGGGTGGTCCTGGTTCCTCTCAGGACCACACTTGGACAGACCAGCTTCCAGACAAGGAAAGCAGGGTCTTGGTTTCTTCAGACCTTTTCGCTTCCCTGGCAGACACTTTTAAAAAGCATTTGGCTAGACATTTTCAGTATATCATTTTACCAGCGTCCTCTCTCCTTCCATTTCTAAATGTCATCTGTCTTGTAAATTCACTGGTAAGAATGTGCCAGAAGGCCTTGGCCATATGCACTGTACCTGTGAACTTCAGAGACTGTCTTCTTAATCTCTGCTGCCTTCACGGTCAAGTGTATTGAGGTGTAGTTTACATACAGTTCTGTGAATATCGGGAAATGTGTCCAGCCGTGTAACAGCCACCAAGGTCATGGTATAAAACGGGTCTGTGTCCGAAGTTTCCTTGTGCCCTCTGTAGATGGCCCCCTCCCTCCTCCTGCAGCCCTAGCACTCGCTTCTCTCTAGAACGTCACCTGAACAGGATAGTAGGTGACATCGTACAAACAGGACGGGCAGGATGCAGCCTTGTGTCTGGCTTCCTTCACTTCCTCACTGGTGCACACATCAGATAATCAGATAGCTTCTTCCTTTTTATTGCTAAGTAGTATTCCATTCTGTGCCTGGACCACGGTTTGTTTATCCACTCAGCTGATGGTCACCCAGGTGGTTTCCAGTTTTGAGCTAAAATAAATTGAGCCACTGTGAACCCTGACCTGCAGGTCTTGGCTTTAGCCACCCTGTTCTGCGTGCCCGCCCGCAGTGACTGAGGCTCCCGGCCGGTCCGCGCCCTCTCCAGCGCTTGGCGTGGCCAGTTCTCTCCGGGTGTGTCAGCCATTCCTGCAGCCGCAGGTGCACCTTATTCTGATCTAATTTCCTTTCCCTCCTGGCCGACACTGCTGGCCCCTTTCATGCCCCTGTTTTCCATCTGCACCTCTTCTGTGATGCAGGGTCTGTTCAGATCATTTGCCAGCTTTTCCGATCAGGTTGTTTGTGGCCCTACTGTTGGTTTCTGGGAGTTCTTTCTGCAGAAGGGACGAAAGTCATTTGTCACATGTGTGTCTTGTGAGTATTTCTCCCCGTCTGCTTTTCATTTTAAACGATGTCCTCTTTACTGAAGTGTAGTAGCTTAAACATTGTGTTGCTTTCTGGTGCGCGGCATCATGCTTCCACCATATGTGTATACAGTGTTCCTTTCCACAGTCTTTCTCGTTACAGGCGGTTACAGGCTGCTGAAGGCAGCTCCCTGTGCTGCACGGCAGGCCTTGCTGGTTCTCTGTGTCACACACAGCAGTGTCTGTCTGCTAATCCCAGGCTCCTGACTTATCCTTGCCCCCACCCCCGGTAACCAGAAGTTTGTTTTCTGTATGGGTGAGTCTGTTTCTGTTAAACAGTATCTTTTGAACATCAATTCTTTTAAATCTTATCAACATTTTTCCTCTGATGGTTTGTGATTTTTGCGTCTTGTCTGAGCAGCCTTTGCCTCAGCCCAGGTCACACCCTGTGTTTGCTTCTGGAAGTGGCAGCGTGTTAGCCCTTGCGTGCAGGTCTGTGCTCCGTTTTGACTGCAGGTTTGTGTGCAGAGCCGGGTGAGGGTCCAGGGTTCTTCCTTTCCCTGTGGAAGTGATTTCCTTTTCCCCCACACGCCCTCCAGTCTGGGCCAGTTTTGGGGAGAGGACAGCAGGAGTTCCAGGAGGCCATTAATTCTTACTGAGGAGTAAGTGGAACCCTTCGTAGGACTGGTACCCAGGGCGGGACTAAGGCTTCGTTATGTTAGTAGGAAGCTAAGGGAGAAGGTCCGTCTTGCCTGGCAGAGGCAGTTGGCTGCCACTGACAGGTGGTGGTTGTGTGCGTCACATGCTGTGTGTATGTGTGTGGGGGGGTATTGACCCATATACAACCATCAGCTGGGAATGAGGTGTTAACTCACTCTGCCAGGTGGTCAGAGCTGCTCACAGATGCTAACGACCATCCCTCGGAAGGCTAAAGGATTCCGAAATTCAGCTGAACAAATGATTTTCCTGATTCCTAAAAAAAATAGTCCTTTTGGGCCATTTGACCTGTTCTTGAACGTGTGTGAACAGCTCACAGAGTGAGCTGGGACCTGGGCCGGAATCCCCGGGGGTCACCGAGAGCCGCAGCAGTGGAAGGCCGGGAGGGCGCGGACCCGAGGAAGGGAGGGGCGCCTGGGCCTGGAGAGGATGCAGTGTGTCTGGAGGAGCGCCCGGGGCCCATAGAAGGCGACACAGGAAGAGCACACGCGGGAAGGAGGAGGGCTTCCTACTATTCAGGTGCCGGCCGGCCAGGCGTGGAAGCCTGTTCCACCAGGAACGTGTGGTCCCGTGGATTCAAAGTCCTGCTGGGCAGGGAAGCAGGCTTTATCCTTGGGAACATCTCTTTGTCCTCCCGGTACTGCTCGCTTACCCAAGGCCAACACTGAGGGTAAGGAGCTCTGAATGGAAACAGGCACCCCCCTGGGGGTGCTTGAATGCAAGGCCCAGTTTCTCGGGGCTTCGACTCCCCACAGTCTTCTACCCTTAGGTTAGAGGCTGAGGTGGTGGAGTTCTTCCTTGATCTGATTATATTTTGCCGCTTTTCTCAGAAGTGAAAATTCCAAGCCTTCGCAAGTGTCTCAGGACTCCGAGCACATTCCCTCCGCGGTGGTGGCATTTAAGCAATGTGTGCTCAGGCTGGACACGTTCCCTGCCCCTCCCAGACTTCAGCTCCGAAGGCTGAGCCCTGGGCGTCCCACACAGACTCCAAGGGCGGTTTCAAAGAGGCGGAGGCTGTGTGCGCCCCTCCCTCCGTCCCTGCAGCTCAAAGTCCCTCCCTTCTTGCAGGTGTCGCTGAAACTTAAGACCAAGAAAATCTAGCCAAGGATAGTCTTCAACGAGCATAAATGTTAGGTTTCCCTCTGCCCAACTCAGGAAGCCCGACCTTTCTTCTGAGATCCAACTTCATGCTTAAGAGATTTTTCTCATTAAGAGAGACCTGCCTCCGCCCTCCGGAGGAGAACGTCAGCAGGGGGGGGGGGTCGTGCCAGGATTCTCCAGCTGTGCAGTGAACCCTCCGGGACCGTGTTCAGTGCAGCCCCTGGAGGGCCGGCCTGGGCCTGAGAACCTGCATTTCTTGAAAGTTCCCCGGTGGTGCTGACGCAGCTTGGGGACCTCACTTCCAGCAGCAAGGGTGTCATGGAAGGTGGAATCCGCCCCCCTCCCCAGACTTAAATGCATCAGTCACCTCTTCACACCGAGCCCTCCAGACCCCCGTTGTCTCTCCTTTCAAGTGGGGGTGACGCCAGCTTCATGGAGGTCCTGGGGACAAAATGAAACAAACCACTCTTTTAAACCTTTCACAGTGTTTTATCCCGGGAGGTGCAGGACTGCAAGATCCTGCCAGTGTCCTGCTTCCTGGGCAGTGATACATCCATACGAGTCAGCTCCCTGCGGGGCAGGGGCCCCACTCCTGGGCTTACAGCTCCCTTCTACGACGTCTGCTGGCTTTAAGAAGTATTTTGCAGAAATATTTTTATCAAGTATATTGCGGGACTTTTAGGGGCTTTAGAAATTTATGCAAAGACTTTTAAGCTAGAGTCCCACTCTGTCTGGGGTAATTTTTATTTTTAACATCACTTGGTACAAAAAGAAAGGAAGAGACGGAAATAACTTTTCCAATCGGGACTTTTCAGCTGAGGCTGGGAGTTGCTGAAGGTCGTTAGGACAGAGGGAAATCCTTCCGTTACCGAGCACTTCAGCTGCCCTTTGCAAACACCCAAGGTGCCCTGGTGGGCAGGGCATCCCAGGGGAAACCTCATCCCTGATGACCAAAGCAGGCACACCAAGGGCCTTGGACCTTGACGTAAGTCCCAGCAATGCAGGGTTTGCACCGAGGGCGGGACTGAGGGTCCAGTCCTGGGGGATGAGGGTGGATTTCAGATCCCTCCACGGTCCTGGCTCTTCCCTGGGGCGGAAGCTGGAGGGAGCTTTGTGAAATGTTCCATCTGTCAGAAGCCTGAGATGAGCTCTTCATGGGGACACCATTTCCCCACCCTCTTAGGATGGCTATAATTTTTTAAAGATGTAAAACAACAAATTCTGGTGGGAATGTGGAGAAACCAGGAGCCCTCAGGCCTCGGCGGCGGGGACGTACAGCGGGGCGGCCGTGGAGGGAAGCAGCACGGCAGGGCCTCCAGCAGGGACGGCGTTTCCACGCGATACAGCAGTGCCCCTCCTGAGTTCGGACCCAAAACAGCTGAAAACGGGACTCAAGCGGAGCAGCATGTGTGCGTCCAGAGCAGCTCTGCCCACGGCAGACCGGTTTATCCAGGCCGTGGAATACGGTTCAGCCATGAAAATGGGTGAAAGACGGATACGTGCGGCAGCGTGGACGAGCCTCGAGGACATTACGTTCAGTGAAAGAAGCTGGACAGGAAGGGCCGCTCAGCCCACACCTGATTCCGTTTATAGGAAATGCCCAGAATGGGAAAACCCCACGGACGCCGAGTGCGGGCCGGTGGGCACTGGCGCGTAGGGGTCAGAAACGACGGCCCGGCGGGCCGGGGGTCTCCTCTCGGGGAGCTGGAGACATTTGGAACCAGCTAGACGTGGTGGCGAGAGGACACTGTGACGGTGCCCGAGGCCACCGTGGAACGGCTGGTTTCATGATGTGGGAGTTCACCTCATGCCGTACAAGAGAAAAACGTGACATTCCAGAAAAGGCAAGGCTGGGATCTTACTCCCAAGGTCACACTTCCCATCCCAGAAACAGAAGTTAAAAAGAAGTGCACTGACAATGGGAGGAAAGCGAGGACGTGATGCCAGCAGGCAGCCTCCCCAGGGGAGGGGCCCGAGGAGAGGCTGACGCCTGCCGGGCAGATGAGGGTTTCCTCAGTACGAGGCGTGTGTTCCCTCTAGGTTAGTGGTACACGGTCCCTCCTCGTTGGCCCTGTGGAGCCACCCTTCCCCGGAGAAGGATGTAGTTTATGGACAGTAGAAGTGACCGTGCTGGCCAGGAACGCTTCATCCCCCAAAGCTTGCTCCCCGCAACGCTGGCACACGCCACGGCTCCAGCGGTCGGGGAACTTGGAGGCTGGGGGGCACGGTAACTGATCAGGGAAGACTCTATGCGAAGAGCCACAAACACAACACAAATGAGCACAGCCAAGGAACAGCCGTAAAAGTCTGGATCAAAGCATGTTTTGTCCCCAAACTTACAGCCAGCGCAGCCTCCCGAGCCCCCTGAGTGTTAGACAAGGCTGAGCCTGCGTGTCACGTGCCCACGGTCAGGGGTGTCTGTCCTTCATCACAACCCTCCTCAACCACCTTTTCCCACATTCTTCAAAGACATTCAAGAACCCCCTTTTTAATCTTTTTATTTTTATGAAGAATTTTTTTGCTGTAGAAAGAATTTTTGTATGTTTTTGTGGTACAACACACACAACACAAAAGGTGCCGTCTTACCCACGTGTGTACAGTTCAGTGGCGTTAAGCACATTTGCATTTTGCACAGCCGTTATCACCATGCGTCTCCCCGAGCTGAAAGTCTGTCCCCATTAAGTGCCCACGCCCCTCCCCACCCTAGGAACCCATGTCCCACGCTGTCTCCGTGAACGTGACGACTCTAGGGGCCTCGTATTCGTGGACTCAGACAGTATTTGTCCTTTGGGGGATGGCTTCTGTCACTCAGTGTCATGTCCTCACAGTTCACCCACGTTGTAGTGTGTGTCAGAATTTCCGTCCTTTTTAAGGTGAATGATAGTGCCTTGTCTGGATGGACCACACTGTGTTTATCCATCATCTGTCAGCGACACTTTGCTTCCACCTTTTGGCTGTTGTGGAAATGCTGCAGCGAGCGTGGGTGTAGAAAGTTTCCACTGTCAGTCCTTTTGAGTGCTGTCCCAGAGGCGCAACTGTGGGTCACACGGTGATTCTCTGCTTAGTGTCCTGCAGAGCCACCATACTGCCTTCCGCCCGCAGTGACTGCACCATGCACACTCCCACCAACAGAGCACAAGGGTTCCAACTTCACTTCTGCGCCGACATGTGATTCTGTCTTTTTTTTTTTAAATAATAACCATCCTAATGGATATGACTAATATTTTATATATTTCAGAAAACTTTTATCTTTTTCTCCGTGCAGGCACACACACACACACACGTGTGTGTGTGTGTGTGTGTGTGTGTGCGTGTGTGTGTGTGTGTGAGAACAGGAGGACACATTATCTAATTACTGAAGCATCTGGGGATCACTTTGATATCTGGACACAATTTAAGTTCCCATACCTATTGTATGCATTATACTGAGATAGAAATAAAATCGTAGAAATTTGTTTGAAACTTACTTTCTTTTACACTGAAAGGGCTGTTTTTAAACTGCCAAATAAGTTGAATCTCTCATCTCAATCCAATATGAGCATTTCACAAAAAACCTCTTTTGTAATTTAGGATAATTTTTCCTCGCATTTAATATTTTTCCCTTTAAACTCGGTTTTTCCTTTCTTAGCCAGAACTCACTTTGTGGCCACCACGGCAGCAGATGGGGTTCACGTATAACGTGCTCCGAAGATGCTAGCGGTTTAAGGAGGGAACCTGTGGTTTCAGAAGCAAGGCTGCTGCAGATGCGCATGCGTTGTTACTGATGATGGAAACTGAACGTGTGCTGTTTCTACAGGGCCAGCCAGGGCCAGTGGGCCCCCAGGGATACAACGGGCCCCCCGGCTTGCAAGGATTCCCAGGACTGCAGGGCCGCAAAGGTGACAAGGGCGAGAGGGGGGCTCCCGGCATCACAGGACCAAAGGGAGACGTGGTACGTACGGGAGCCGTGGCTGCTTCTCTCATTGTGTGAAGGGCGGGCGCCTTGGCCGTCATTCAGCTTGTCTGCCTTCTTTATAGGGAGCAAGAGGTGTTTCTGGATTCCCTGGTGCCGACGGAATTCCTGTAAGTCTTTCGTTAAGATAAGAATTTTAAAACGTTGGAGGAAAACAGTTCTGCACTGGCGAAGCCACGTGCTTCTGATGTGCAGAAACGTGTCTAGCTGGACGTGTCGTGTCATGGGCTCTGGGTGCACATTTTTTCCTCCTGGAACCCAGTCAAGTATTGGACAGACCGTTTCCTTTTTAAACGTTCCTCTGGACTTGGCTTCAGAGCTGAGGCCGCTCCGCCGCGACTGGACGTTGCTTTGTATCGAACAGCTGCCGCACCGCTCGGGCGTGCTCTACAAACAGCCTTAAAATCTTAAAATCCGGCTCGACCCCCAGAGCCACCTGAACGTCTTGGTCCAGCCGGGAGCCTGGACGCCTCGGCGCTGGTGTGGCGCCTGTCTTTGTAGTGGCCACACATAAATGAGAAGACAGAGACATGCTCGGTCCGTGAGAAAATCTCAAGATGCAATAAAATGTGTTTTTCTAACCTAGTTTACTTTACTTCTTGTGGCAGAAGAAAATAAACAGGGCAGCTGACTCACAGCCTCCTTCACGGGGTCCTTGAGATTTCCCAGGGCCCCCTCCAGGCCCCCGCCTCCGGCATGAATGTGTTTATCGCACATTCAGACCCACCCCACCCGCCTACTGCTGAAGTCGGAGGCCATCTGCTTCAGGAACGTCAGACACAGACGGCTGTCTGGGCCCTTACCCGACACACGTGGTCTGTCGCGAGTCACACGCACATGCGCACACGCACATCCTCACCCCCAGGTGGCAGGAGCGGGGCTGCCCCTGGCAGGAGAAGAGAGGACGGGCCGAGTGGACAGCAGCCCCAGGGAATTCGTGCTTTTTCTTCGGATCTCCAGCCCCACATTCAAGGAGACCTCTGCCCTAGAAGGAAGTAATCGGAGGCAAAGAAAGGAAGCCACACTTACCAAGACGTGAGACCTACGTGGCTGGTGATCCTGAGTGTTGCCCAGCTGGGGGCTCAGTTACAACACACGGCTGTGAACACACACGGAAACAACTCTCACGTTAGTTAGCATCTTGGCAAACTGGCAGAGCTGAAGAATCCGCAGATCTCAAGGGTTAAACAAATAATGAAACTATTTCCCTACTCACTGCCTCAAATGAAATCACCCATTTTTAAATTACTTTTTTGGACACTTGGGACCATTCCTCGGGGCTGTCTTCTGGAAGTCGAAGTGTGAGTTTTAAATGGAGTTGACATCATGGAAAAGCACTCTAACGGATCCTTGTCATAGTTGACTTCGTTTTTCCACTTCATCCACATTTACTGTCAGGAGCAAATACTTCACAAATGAGGGAGGAAGTCGCCATCTGTCATCTGGGGACATCATGGTAAACAGATGCCTGGTGGTTTTCTACAGAATCTGAGTTCTGCTAAAGAAAATCCTTGAACTGCAGAAAATCCAGTAGATCCTACACTGAATTAACTGAAACCCACCTGCCGCTCCTGAGACGTTAATGGAAGCAGAGGTTGAGGGACCAGCGCAGGTTTAGCTGTTCAGAATCGTGTACAGAAAGTGATGTGCAGTACAATCTCAGCACCGCATCATACAGAAATGGGCCTAATCAGATGGTGAACAAGAGACGGACGTTCCGCTCAACATAAGTGAAATTTTTCTTTGAAGGACAATTTCCAACTAAGATCCGGTTGGCATGCAATTCTCTGACTTAGGTCAGAACGACCAGCAGCGGACGGTAACTCCGGAGAAGGCGAAGGAGCTCGGCGGCGGGTTCTGAGGGAAGCACCACGAATCCCAAGGCTCCTGAGCAGAACGCCCGCAGACCTTGATTCCTGTGGCTGAATCCGAAGGTCAGCTTTTAGAGGCCCCTGAAAAGGACGACTTTACTTAGAAGACCAAAAAGCAGCTGGCCCTCTAACAGCCAGGGAACCTGTGCTCTATGACAGTCCTGAGACGGTCAGAGCCTCTCTGGTCCACCAGAGGGTCAGCTGGAAGTCCTGTTGTATCTCTTACCCGGTGGCACCAGTTCAGGCAGTGCCTCTGAACATCCAGAGCAAAGAGATGTGCAAACAAAAGAAAGAGTCTCCTGTTCTTACCGTATTTCTTAGTATCATTCCAGGTACAGCCACGACGTGGGGGGCTTGTTCGTCTACCTTGCAACTTTCCAGATTTCTCATGGTACATCCAAAAGACAGGCTGCTGGCCTCAGAGATCACTCTGGGATGTGGATTTGGTCTATGATCAAGAAAACCAAAGTTTTAAAGGAATTGCACACAAGAAAGCTTATATCTAAACATTTATTGTGTAGAGAAACAGCAAACAGGCTGCGGTCTTGCAGTGCATAAACTGCAGATTATTAACCCAAGCCTCCACGTCTCCAGAACCAGACGGATGCGGTCGAGGGACCCCGACTTAGCCTGGCCGTCAGTAATTCCAAAGACACGTGATCACGTGGCCTTCCCTCCCCCACCTGACGCCTCAGAGCACCTGACTTGCCGTCTATTCATGTCTAAAAGCTAAAAGGTCATGTCCCCAAAAAGGTAAACGAGGAAAGCAGCCCTCCTGCCACGGCGCGAAGGAAGTCCCCCTGAGGGTGGCACGTGCATTTGGACCCGGGTTTCTCCTTCTTCATCCGGAGTTTGGTTGGGCACAGCTAACCTTGTTGTCCGCAGCAGCAGCGGCTTCCAGAACGTTTTTCTAGAATTTTTAAATCTACACTCTCCTGCTCCAGCTGAAACAGCCCTCCCCTCTCCCCGGCGAGGCCAGGCAGGAGAAACCCCGAGACGGGTTTACCACACCCTGGGGGAAACAGAACTTGGTCCCAAAGCCCCTCCCTGGCTTAGCACAACACTCGTGTGCCTTTGGGTACTCAGTTTTTCGTTCATTCACTGGTTCATTTCAAGTGGTCTCTGCCCTTGGACTCACACCAGGGGTGTCTCTCATGAGACGACTAGAAACTGTTTCATCAGAGTTTCGTGCAAACTAAGCACCTGAGGGCTGCAGACTGACTCCCTTTCCTGTGTCCAGGGGCACCCGGGGCAAGGCGGGCCCAGAGGACGACCCGGCTATGATGGCTGCAACGGGACCGTGGGCGACGCAGGCTACGCAGGACCCGTGGGCCCAGACGGCTTCCCCGGGGCCCCCGTAAGTAGGAGCGCCACTGGCCCGCTGCTCGGCTCTAGGATCCGGATGGCGGACATGCTGAAAGGTCCCCTGAACTCGCTTTCAGAAGGCCCCCAAGGGGACCCTCTGGAGAAGCTGTCTTAGAGACGCGCTGGGGGCGGGGGCTGCGTCCTGTTCTCAGGACAGTAGTGGGGCAGGCACCTGCAAAACCGTGGCCCGCTCTCCTTGGGTCGTGGCCCAGAGAAGCGCATGTCCCTGCTGGTGCTCCTTGCAGACACCAGGCGTGCTTTCCCTGGATTCAGACAGCCCTACTTTCCGATGCATTCTTTGGTAGAAAATAGTGGGTTTGGTTTACGTGGCTTACTCCTGTGGTCTCCCAAGTGTGCCTTCATTTCCTCCCAGGCTCTGATTCAAATTCATTGCAAATGGGGAGGGTGTAGCTCAGTGGCTAAGCACATGCTCAGCATGCACGAGGTCCTGGGTTCCATCCTCAGTCCCTCCATTAAAATGAATAATTTTTTCAGTGAATAATAGTGTAATAGTGAACTAAAAGTTTAAAAAGCTTAAACCTTGACAAAATTCTCTATTAATCGCCATCTTTAGTAGATTCTAAAATCCTCTGTGATGTGAAGGAACAGTGAGGTTCCCCAGCACATACAATGCTGACTTTATTTTTCTTAATGGAAGAGCTTTCATATAATGATCTATTTCGTGGCCTCATTCCATTGTTAGGGACTTAGCAAAAAACCTTGAAATATTTTTCAGTACTATATTGCTACCCTCTTACCACCAATATATTGCAAATTCAGGGTTAAACTAACATTTTTTGGTAAAACTTTTTATTAAAAAAAAAAACATTTTGAGCTGGAGGAAGAGCAGCCCTAACACCCTTCACTGCGTTTCCCGGAAGCTGGTGGACCTCTGGCTGCACTCACACCTCTGTCTTCTGGCTCCTTTACTGGACGTAAAGGACGTTTCTTTTTCAACTTCTCAGTGAGCTACAGTGTGTTCTAGACTATTCTAATACCATAGGTTTCGCTATCAATAAATACATCTACCACCTTAAAATTTGGTTTCATATGTAAGTATTAAAAGATGTTTGTACACATGCTTTGTGTGTGTTTAACAAAATTGCACTTATTTTTAATGGAAGTACTGTCAGTTACAATGTGTCAGTTTCTGGTGGACAGCGTCATGTCCCAGCCATGCATGTATATACGTATATTTGTTTTCATTTTCTTTTCCATTAAAAGTTATTACAAGATATCGAATAGAGCTCCCTGTGCTATACAGAAGATATTTGTTTTTTATGTTTTTATACATAGTGGTTAACATTTGCAAATCTAGACTCCCAAATTTATCCCTTCCCACCCCAATTCCACTTTTAAAGGGTGACCCAGGACCTCTCCTGCGAATGGTGCTCAGAGTGAATGTGTTGACATCTTCAGTCCACAAATGCCAAAGGAAACACAGAGTGGTATTATTACAAAGAGAAGGAACAGGCTGGCAGAGGAAAGGATTTGTTTACTGAACGTTCACTTGGGTTTTGAAAGTAACGTAAACCCTGTATTTCCATTTTAACCTCAAAGAAAGATGCGGCTGGGTGAGCACAAAAGCCCCACCCTGGCGGTTGAAGGCACACTGATGATCGGAGAGACCCAGCGAAGCCATGAGAACAGCCAGACCTTGCTTGTAAAAGGAACAAGTAACCCTTCAAATTACCATCGCTGCTCTGAATGCTAACGGATCATTTTTCCATTTCTTCTTCCTATGGTTTTTGTGCTAATCTAGGGGCCCCAAGGACCCAAAGGTCAGAAAGGCGAACCCTACGCCCTGTCCAGGGAGGACCGTGACAAATACAGGGTAAGTCTTACCCTGGGAGAGGTGGGGGCGTGGCCGCGCATCCCAGTGTCAATTCCCCATCATCGAGGTTAACTTGCAGGTGAACTCAGGGTGGAGGGGGCAGAGGGTGGCGGAATAATCCAAAATCACAATGGTGCCCTTCAGGCTGATTTCAGTCTTACACTCATTGTGGGTGCAGCTTTTCCCAGGTCCCCGACACTCCAGACACCTGGGTGATTACACGGCTGACTCCTGGGAAGGCAGATGCACTTTGCACGCTCATTTCCAACATTGGAATAAAATGTAACTAAATCTGATGATGCTTAAAAGCTAGAACTCTTAAGGTTATTTCTTCTCAATTAGGGGGAACCTGGAGGGCCCGGACTGGTCGGTTTCCAGGTAAGCGTTGTTTTCATCAGAGAAGAGTCCAAGCGGAACCGTGAGAATCAGGACCCCAAGCACCGCCTGCCTCTGCTAACAGCCCTCTCTGGTTGCCTGTCCTAGGGGCCCCCTGGCCGCCCTGGGCCTGTGGGGCAGATGGGTCCGGTTGGAGCTCCAGGAAGACCAGTAAGTACGGGGCTCATGTGTTCGTCCTTGACGTTGTCAAGACATTCTCCAGAGAGGCAGCTCCTTTAGCTGCAGGTGCTGGTGGCAGCCTCACGATGCAGCTCTGACGCTGGCGGTCACCAGAGAAAACGTACGGCACGCGCTTTGCCCTTTGCACACATTGCCGCCATCGAGGCGGAAGAGTGAGGACCCAGAGCGTGCGGTCACCAGATCATTGCCAGCTAGGTCAGATCTGACCTGGGGTTGGCTGGGTGCCCTCCTAGTCATGCACAGGCTCTCCCAGCCCCACACCTAACCAGCTGACAAGGGCTCATTCCTGGCAAAGCAGACCGAGCCCAACAGATCGATAAGGAGGAAATGGACTCTGCTGGACATGGCCATTCAAGCAGGTGCACCACACCTGGCACGGCCATTAGAGCAAGTGCCCTGCACCTGGACGTGGCCATCATCGGCGAGATATTGGCCAGCAATAAACAAAGTGGCCCTAGTGCCCCACCTGAGTGGCCGTCCACAGGTGTTCCCTCCTCCTGCAAATCAAATAATAGAGTGAAGTGGGACAGGTCAAATGCTTAGATGAAGGAGGACTTGCTGCAAGGAGGGGAGGGGAGGAACAGAGCCGCCAGGACCCGGGCAGCCATGGGCCCCCGCCCCCCGACACAAGGGACCCGAAGATGAATTGATTTCCCCAAACTCTGACTCTCTCATTGCTGTCAGTTTTTATTAGTAAGGCAAACTGGCCTTAAGTTACTCAATGGGAGCTTTTGGCTCCGGGGGAGGAGCCCTCCTCCGAGAAAACCACCGCTCACAGTTGAGGCGGCTCTCGACGGAGGCTGCGCTGCCGGCTTCTCCACAGAAACTGAGAAGCGGGGCGGGGGGGGGGGGCAGCGTGTCTGGGGAGGCGCTGTCACACCAGCAGCTGGGGCGGGAGTGCTCACGCGCTTCCTTCGCACTGTCAGTAATTATATAACAATCGTAACTGCCCGTGTTTCTACAAAGCACTTGTCCCTGGGCCCATGGAAGCCATTCTTCCCAGCGGCCCTCTGGCTGTGAGAGATCTGGCCAAACGCCGCGAAGGGAGGCCCGTGCGATGGCGTGCTCCTTGCGCTCCTGCCCCACGCGGCCACCAGCCCACTCACAGCTCACATGCTGCAGGGATGGGGCTGTTGCGCTTTAAGTACACAATCTAGGGAAATACGAAACAGCAGGTTGTCCCGCAGGGTCCTCAGCTGATGTGGCAGCTTCAGGGTCTTCATATGAACCGGGAGACCCCCCACAGCCCCTGCCCTGTCCACTCACTTGTAAGTCAACACAGATTGCTCTTCTAAAGCATTTTTAACACTTCTATCCTTTAAGCTGAATGCTTAGCAGAAAGACATGGGCTGATATTTGCAGGTGGACATTCAGCCCTGCATATTGGCCTGTAGACCGATTTCTGTCCGTGAATGTTTGCCGACCCACCAGTAAAAAGTGTCAGAAGGTGCCCCATGGGGGACCACAGAGAAGGCCAGGAGCAGCAGTCTTTGCAGCAATGGGTCCTGGGAACTTGCAAAGCAAACACAATAGGACACGGGTCAAATCAGAAGTCTCAGCTCAGAAAAGCAAACCAGAAACAGCTGTGCGTAGACCGCCGGTGAGGCCTGAGAGCTGGGCCTGACCCCAGTCCTCGCCCCGCCAGCCTCTCCTCCCCGCCGAGACAAATGCATCAGAAACCCCTATACTGACTGCCCGGTGTTCTCAGTGTACAGCGGCTGGCTTTCCCAGAGCGTTCTAGCAGATGGTATCTGGGTCCTGGGAGAAAGGAAACAGTTTACACACTTCTTTGTATTTGCGCAGGGCCCGCCTGGACCCCCTGGACCGAAAGGACAGCCAGTAAGTCGGTTGTTGGAGGGAGGGGAGGGAAGAGGGCCGCGTGCTTGTGAGTGCCCTCCTTGGCCGTGGGGCTGCTTGGCTGACAACTGTGTGTCGTTTATCTCACGATGAAGACCATTCTGTAGGTTTTAAGGCTTCATGTTATAAACGCCAAGGACGACTCCAGCAGTGACCCTGGACGGCCACTAGTGGGCGGGTTGTGGAGTGACTTGTTCGCACGTTGCGTAGCGTTCCTGCAGCTCCATGAAGAGCCAGCTGATGAGGGTTTGACTAGACACGTAGACCGGGCCGAGCTCGGGGCAGTGCGTGCTCACAACCCGCAGGTGCTGGTTTACAGAATGGACAAGGCGTCGCTGCAGGTGTGGGGCAGCTGATGGCCTTCGTGCCTGGGTGCAGGGAGAGCCTGCCAGAGCGTGATGTCCGCCTCTCGGGATGGAGTCAGTGAGCTTCAAGCCAGTCTGGGGCCCGAGCTGTACTGTTTTCATCAGGGAAAGATGACTCAGCTGGCTGAAGCACAGCAAGAGGGATGGCTTGTTAGGAGCGTGGAGGCGGAATTGGGGTTTAATGTGACCCAGGGAAGTTGGGTAAGTGTCCAGGACAAACAGTAGGAGGTTGGCGAGGGAAGTATTTGGTCAAAACTCAACATGAGTCATAAATATGGGGCCACCATTATGAACGTTTAAGACATTCCATGGCCCACATGTGGCCCAGGACAACTCCTAGCCTGCCATTCCCATGCCTGCCCCATGGAAACCCCATCTCTTTGACCCCCTGGGGACCTCAGCTGTCACCACCCCAGGCCCCAGCTCCCACCACCTCTGACCTGGCTTCCGGCTGCGGCTGGAGCTCATTAAGGATGCTGCCCACCCCCACCCCACCCCCCTGCCTGGCTCCCCACTGTCTAGCAGCCTGGAGCAGGCTGGGAACAGCCCTGAGCCAAGAGGAGCGGATGTCGGACGGGGCAGCCGAGCCCCAAGGTCGCCTCAGATCCCCGCTTGGCTGCAGCACAAACAGCCCTCGCCCTCCACCGGGTCACTTCCTGGAGACTCGGACACCAGCTCACGAGGCAGGGGGACCGCGGGGGCCCAGGCCAATGGCATTCTCCTCGAGCCTGGCTGTGTTTCTGTGCTTTGATTCCTGCTCCCAGCCAGGTGGGAAAGAAGCAAAGCAAAAGCCAAAATTAATTAAAGGCTTGGTTTTTATCTTCAGAAACTCTGGGCATTGGAGGGGGGCGTACAGCATGGGGCAGAGAGAGATCAGACAGGGCCTTGCAGGAGCCTTTGTCACGATGGAAATGTAAGGTCCCTGGGAAGGGAGCAGAGCTGTTGGGAAGTCAGAGAGCAGAGGGCTTCCTGTGATGCGCGTGGGTCTGTTGCATGGCTGTCCGGGTGGACTTACTTCAGATGCCATGTCCTCGCGCAACCCTCCTGCATGTGGCAGCTCCCCTCGTGAAACGATCAAATACTTGCTGGGTCGCCAACCTCGCTTTGCAAACTCTTAAGCAAAAAAGATGAAAATTTGGGTAAATCCAAATCATTGAAAGGATGGGACATGTTTCTGTGGAAGTAGGGTTATCTCACCAAACTGAGAAGGTCTGAGGCAGAGGAGAGAATGAATCATGATCTTTAAAGATGGGACCCAAGGCGGGAAAAGGCTGCTTTCTGAGTCCAAAGGGGCCAGAACCCAAGGAAATGCTCTGAGACTTTGCTGCCTAGAGCTGACGTAAGGGCGATGAAGGCTCCAGAAGACCTGGATCAGACCTGGTCTCCACCACTTCTTAGCTGAGGGGCTTTGGTCCAGCGGTGGACACTTGCACTGTCTGCGATGCCCAGACCCGCCAGGATGAAGAGGGAGCCCAGCCGTTGGCCGGGCCCTGGGTTCTCGCAGCCCAGCCTGCCAGTGTGGAACCAGCAGTGTCAACTTCCTGGTCATCAGGAGGGTTGAGCAATAAAATAGATTCCAAAAAGCAAATGACAGAGTGTTCCCCGGGGAGACAGAATACCTGCTGTCAGTCCACTATTTTTGAGGTTTTGTTTTGAGTTTAAAATACAGATTTTGGGGGAGGGGATAGCTCAGTGGTGCTTGGCACGCACGAGGTCCTGGGTTCAATCCCCAGTACCTCTGTTAAAAATAAATAAATAACTTGATTGCTCCCCCCCAAAAAAGGAAAAATAAAATACAAATTTCTTCAAAGCACAACTGTGTTAAAAGATGAGTTATATCACTTTTTGAACCCCCGAGTTTCCATCCTTTAAGGCTGAGTCTTGGTGAACGCTCGGAATACGGCAGGAAGGACCACGTTCTGCAGCTGGCGCGGCGTCTCAGCTTGCTCCCGTTCGTACCGTGTGCGGCGCGGGCTCACACGTTTGTTTGAGTTTGTGTGTGGAAATAGCCAAAGAAAGGACAGTCATTTTCTTTCTGCGTCGCTTACTTCCTGGGAGCTGAAGCCGGAATACGGTGCAAGGACCGTTGTCCAGTAATGTTGCAAACACATAGGTCTTAGTTGCCTTTTTCTAAAAAAAAAAAAATCACTACTTCTATTTCACTGTGATTATGGACTTTTTAAACCTTACGGAAACCGTTTGTCTTGCAGGGCAACAGGGGACTTGGTTTCTACGGAGAAAAAGGTGAAAAGGTAAGGGAAGCTTCGCGGGCTGGATTAGGAAGCAGACCGTTTCAATGGCTACGTTCTGTGCCGTCACCTGGGGCGCTCTGCAGACCGCCCCCCTAGGAACAGCCGCTGCGCAGTGAGAAGGCTGTGGGTCAGTAGGACGGTAAAAAGCCCCCGACCCCTGACGGAGACGCGGTGTCGGCGTCCTCAGCGCCCGGGAAGCTGAGGCGTTTCTCCGTGGCGTCCTCTGACATCAGGCATCCAGCGGTGACTGAGGAGCAGCGGTCAGAGTCACGGACACTCCTGCAGAATAGGGGCTTCCCACCTGTTTACCGTGTGAAAAAGCATCTCTTTGTGCTGATAACAATGCAAATGAAAGCGCCCCTGAGATGCTGTTTATCAAAGCTGCTGCTCTTTATAGACTTAAAAAAAACGCATCTGGTAAAGTAGTGGTGGAACTGGAGCGGTCTTCCATTTCTTAGACATTTCTTGTGTCTCAGTACCAATCTTAAATCAGTAAATCCACAGCAGAAACCACCAGCACATGTAGCCTCCAGGCCTAAGACTTTCCTTATGTAGAAATTCACGGTGAGGTGGTAATTCCGCAGAAGCCAGCGCATTCCCAAACTGTGAGCCGCCTAAGCAGCTTGTATGCGTACATTCTGAGTGATTATTAATGCAAGTAGGAATCAATTTTGCATTATGACCATTTTATTTTATAAGTGATTTTTACACTACATTGTGACTATAATGCCGTGAAATTGGTGTCCGTGTGATAAGTAACATGCAAGGATGAAGCCAGCAATTTGTGGTGGGAGCGTGCTGTTTTTCAACCTTGATCGTGTCTTCTCAATTTAAAGACGAAACTGCTTTGCTAAACCATTCACAGGGCGACATGGGACAGCCAGGACCCAACGGGATTCCGTCAGACAACCAGCATGCCATCATTGGGCCCACGAAGGAGACGATCCACCTAGATCAGTATAAGGTAAAGGGGCTTCAGCAAAATGGCTTATTACCAGTTGAAGTAGAAAAATAAAAAAAAGAAGAAGAAGGAAAAAGGGTAACAGTCTTTGGTCTTGCAGAAACAATCACATTCAAAGTGGGAAAGCCCTCACTGACAAATTGGCAGATTACACATGAAAGCACTGCTCACGGTCCCATAGGTGTATCCGTCCGTCGTTGTAAATAATTGTGATGAATTTGAAACAACACAAGAATCCATTTTAAAAAATTTCAAATCCAGGAGATCAGGGTATAGCTCAAGGGCAGAGCACATGCTTAGCGTGGACAAAGTCCTGCGTTCATTCCCCAATACTCCCATTAAACAATGAAACAAAAATTTTTGAAAACACTGCTCCAAAAAATAAACTGTGCATAAAAAAATCTCGAACCATCCAGAGTCTCTAGCATAGACCTAGGTTGGCGGTCGGGGCGCAGGTCAACACCGAGGCGTGGACTGTGGGAGCCAAATGTATTCGGCAAAATAAAACCTACTTTTCGCTCTTCACTGACGTGGACCACTGTGGTGGGCTTTTTGGATTGAAGTCAGCTTTCTGATTCTTATCATTTCTATTAATGTTTTGCTTGATTAAAAGCATATTCTTGGAGTCCATAAAAATTAACACCCTGCTCTTCCGCTCACTGGCTCAGACAGGCCACTCGCCCTTCCTGAGCCTCTGAGTTTGCTCGTGATGAACGAAGGTTGCAGCCCTGACCTCGGGTCACGCTGACCTCGCGGAGCGGTGGAGCAGACACCGGGGTGGAACGCTCCTGCAAGGTCGTGGGAACCCAAGTGAAAACCCCGAACATGGAAGGTGGTTCCCATCTCTCAGGCGTCTGTCAGGAAGCCGGGTCGCGCATGGGAGCAGGCAGGGCAGGCTGGACCACGGCCACGGGGAAGTCAGCCCGGCAGCTGCGGCTGTTCGGCTGTTACGAGCAACGCGGCCACTCACAAAAGTGACCTGGGAGGCGGCTGGCGCAAGGCCAGAGGAGGCGGTTACGTGTCCAGGTGCTGGCCTAGGACTGATGGGGGAAAGGACCCAGCCCGGCACTATTTCTTTCCTCGTTTTAGACCAAAAGAAGAGGGAGACATCGATCGTGTAGGACTGACCTTGCTTTCTAAGGCCACTTCTGCTCAGTGTTTTAATACATCCCAAAGGAGCCGCTTCCTCCGAGGACCCTCCTGATAAAATCTCTCCCTCAAACGGACACCATCACTGGGGGTCTCCCTGGCCTTGCTGCCTGCCACTGTGGGTGCAGAAGGAAACCGCACAGATGGGAGAGACACCGCCTTGCAGGCCCCTCAAAACTAACACATGATTTCCTTTATATGGGAAAATCCAGGAGAAATAGCCCCTTGTTCCCCTTGAATGTTGAAGCTGCGAAGTTCGGGGGTCACGCTACAGCTCATTTCTAATCTTTGTTTCCAGGGTTTAAGGAGACAATCCAAACTCTGATGCACTTAAGTGTTACTGTTCTTAATTAACGAGCACGCCTTGTTTGTATTCTTTACAGGGCGAAAAAGGAAGCGAGGGGGAGCCAGGAGGAAAGGTAAGTCAGGATGAAGATGCCGCTCTCTTTGGGTGGCTCCCAGTGTCTGGGTGCTCCTGTCACAGCGAGAACAGGCCCAGGTGGTACCGGCCCACGGACCCTCGGTTTCCAGCCCATTTGTCTACAGCAGGAGAGCACTATTATTTCTTACGCTATTTTTCAGAAGGCAGTTTTAGAATGTCTTCCTTCTGCAGAGTCGACACCAGCTAATCAACACCTTGTGTCGTTCATAAATGACCCTAAGGAAGATGTATGCTGGGGGGGCCGGGCGGGAGGGAGGGCTGCGTCCGTGCGGGCTCCAGCCGTGCGGTTGCTCTGCCCTCCCTGACCTGGGTCGGGCCTGCCCGCGTGGCCCCACTTCTCCCAGTCACTCACTCGGTGACGACGACAGGCGATGTCCTGGATGGATGGACCGCCGAGGTCCCAGCCACAACCCGCCGTGCGCGGAGGTGGACCAGAGACGCAGGGGCAGGCTGGCCGCGGCCAGGGCGCCGAGGCTGGAGCCCCGAGTGGGTGGAGCGTGAGGCGTGGGCGTCCTCAGGTCTCCCTGTTCTCTCCTAGGGCATCTCCTTGAAGGGGGAAGAAGGCGTCGTGGGCTTCTCAGGAGCACGGGTGAGCCAGCCCGCAGTGCCTGCTGTTCGCTCTGTATTGCTTTGGTTTTTAAGACGTTTTAAAAAAATTTTTTTGTATGAAAGTATAGTTGATGTACAATAATATATGCTACAGGTGTACAATATAGAGATTCACGGGGTTTAAAGGCTGTCCTCCACTTACAGTCATTATAAAATTGTGGCTCAGTTCCCTGTGTTGGGCAGTATCTCCTTGTGGCTTATTTTATACGTGAGAGTTTGCACCTAGATTTTCCACCCACCCGCCTCCTCGCCCACACACAGCTTCCCCCACTGCTGGGGTCCCGCACCGCAGGGATCTGCTGGCTGCGCCCGAGAGCCTGCGCTGACTGACACGCAACTGTCAGCCAGCGGCCGGGTGCTGAGAACCGCACCTCCACCTGGCGGGCTGGCACAGATCTCAAACGCGCTTCTGCCGTATCAGCTAAGCTGAACTACCCAGTGGAAACAAAAACACAGGCTGTCTCCAAGAAGCTGATTTCTTGTTGCCCTAAAAGTCCAACAAAAATGTGCCTGGTGGAGCGAGCGGCGGGGGTGCCTCCTCCTGCGGAGGCTTGGCCACCTGTCACTCCCGGGCCCGAGGGCAGGCCTCCCTCCCTCGGCCAGAACTCGGTCAGCCACCAAACCCAGCCCAGGTGAGCTGGAAACTGGGCGAGAGCCAGGCACCAGGAAGAGAGGGAATGGCCTCATGGTGACTCCCTGGGGGCCACTACCGCTCAAAGGACGTGTTGCAGTCTCCAAAAACAGGAGCAGAGACTCCGGGAGCCTGGGTGCACGCCCGTTTCTGCACCGTTTCTGCAGGCGGTGGACGTGGTGCACTACAGGAGGGTGACGCTAGGGTGACCCCTCTCCTCTGGAAAATTCAAGGAGGCTCTCAAGGGCCCTGTGCCTTCACAGCGAAGTGTTTACTTCGGTCCACGTCAGGTGCATAATGCGGCCTCCAGGAATGTTTGCTGCGTATTCTGAGCTCTTGTCTCTTCTGTTTCCTGTTCCACCCAGGGTGCCCCTGGCTTCGACGGTGAGAAAGGTTCGCTGGGACAGAAAGTAAGTTGGATGCCTGACACGCAGTCTGCTCTGGGCCTGAAACAGCTTACAAAAGTCAAATATGAAGACTGTGGTAGCCCCTGAAAAAAGTGCCCCCAGAAAAAAACGTCTAAACCTTTCCCACATTCACAATAGCAGTAATAACCCTTCCTAGTCAATCATTCAAGATGCGTAAGTGAACTCATTTCCCTTTTCCCTTCTTTTGCAAGCCAGCCCTCAGGGCCCCTCCCTCCAGGCCGCCCATCACCCCGCCCCCGCCGGCTTCCAGTCGGCCCCCTCCTCTGTGTCCCCGCAAGTCCCCCTCAGGAAGGTCGTCATGTGGTGGCCACGGGTCCGCCCTCATTTTTTATGCATTGATCTCTCGCGTTTTGACACTTGGTTTTATCTTCAGTGATGATTCGTTATTTTTATCATATGTTTGGTGGACAGATTTTTGGCCATTTGGTTGGAAGAAAATGTCACGTGAGAAATGTCTCACGAATCTGGATCAGACTTCGAGCTGCTTGAACGCTGGGTCGCATGCGCAAGCACACATAGAAATTGCTTTCTTGAGTAATGACTCATTTATTTTCACTACTCGCTGTCTTCACCAGCTCAGGCGTAGGATGTACAGCCCCCCGCCCGCCGCAGACCCCCTGCAGGCCCCCCCCCCGAGACGGCCGCGTGGGTTCAGCCGCGTGGGGTTCAGCTGCGTGCTCGCACGGGTGGGGGCGTGTGTTATTACACACACGCAGTTTAAGCCCCAAAAGTGAACGTGCCTGTGCTGTTCTGCTGCCTGTGTTTCTCGCCCGAGGTGCTTGGAGGCTTTCCCGCGGCAGCACGCACCCCCTGCACGGTTCCGCCAACCGGCCGCTCGGACCCAAGTAAACATGTTGCGCCACATTTGCTTAACGAGCCCCTGCCGGTGGTTCCCCGCTGCTGGCTGCTCCACACTCGTGCAGTCAGCATTAGGGTCCAACATCTTGGTGCCTACGGGCCAGCATTTCCATAATTCAGTCCTAGGAGGTGCGTAGAAATATACTTTTAAAGATCGATTCAGCCTCTGAATCATGGCCCCATTGAGTCCTGCTCACGACTCCATCACAGGAGGTAATGTGACATCTGGGGAACCCCAGTGTTCCCCCACCTCTACTGTTGTATCTGCCACCGAGAAATGCGAAGGGAACAGTTTAGATCATTGTTTTGATTCTTGAGGGTGGCCTCAGATGAGCCGTGGGGGTGCATTTTTCCCTTTCCTCTGCTGAGTGATACCTTCCACACAATACTCAGCCCACGCCAACCCCCGCCCCAGGCAGTTCATCTGCTGCTGAGAACCCACAGGGAAACATGCGATCATAGTTTCAGCTCTTAGAATTCCAGGTGACTGGGATTCCAGTTGCCAGAGGTCTCCGAGGAATCCTGAGTGCCAGTTACTTTTCCCCTTTCTCCAATTGGCTTTCTGTAATAAGAAGTTAATTCCCAGCTGTTCAGACATATTTTACAAGTGTTGGTCCTCTTTGGGCTTACTCTGGGGACACTTGTTAAGGCTCGTTGCTGGTGTCGCAGCGTGGCTGGGCCGTGCTGGGTGGCACAGAAGGTCCTGTGGCATTGTTTGAGCTGCTCTGTCGTGCCGGCGCTGGACGCCACTCGGAGGGGATGCCTGGCTCCGTCTCCCCAGTCACTCTGAGCCCTGAAGGGGTCCTAGCCCATCGCAGAGGTGGACTCGAAGTAGGAGATCACTCTTAGTATCAGAGAAACTTGCCATCACTTCGGAATCTTCAGCCCCACTGGTGTGAGAGAAGATCAGTCCACACCATAGCCCCCAGGCCCCCTCGATGAAAAACACAAGCCAGTCTTAGTTCATTCTGAACAGCATGATTTTCAGCATTCATGCTCCTGGGTTTCAAAACTCCCTGTAAAATAATCAGATCGTGGACATTTCTGCACCGCTGGTGCTCTGACCTGGGGGCCGTACTGCAGCTATTCTTTAGCAAGAGCGAATACATTTCTAGGTTTTTTTAAAAAAATCTTTACATACCTGTCCAGGTACGATGTGGCTCATAAGGATAAACTGTGTCTTTCAATCCATATTCAAGGGAATTAGAAAGCAGGGATCTGCATTAAGGATTTTTTAAGTGAAGAGCAAAAAATTCTGAATTAAGAGGCTTACTGCTTCTAGTTAGTGTGAACTAACATTTTTCAAAACCCATCTTGGGAGAAGTTTCTAATAGATGGGTCAGGTTGTCACCACCGGCCCCCACTGGACAATCGTTAAAATCCCTACGGGGGTGGGCAGCCAGCGTGTGTGCCCGGGGTGACGTGGCAGGGAGCACTGGGGACCTGCCGGCAACGGGTCTCGCTCAAAAGACGACTGACCAGCAGTTTAGAGGAAACCTGGGCAGGGGGCTTGGGTGGGGGGCTCACACTGCACAGCCCCGTGAGGACGGAGTGGACAAATCCCCAGGGAGGGTGCTTGCCGTTCCAGTGGCCCAGTTTCTTCAGCAGCAACAACAAAAAGGTACTAAGAAGAAACGAAAACTGTTACAAATTACAAGCATATTAAGAGACATAGCAGCCAAATGTCATATTCCAACTTTTTTTGAATCCTGATTCAAACAAAGCAACTTTAAAGAGACATCTTTGAGACTAAAATCAGAGAAAATTGAAAAGACGGATAGTAGGTGATTTTAAGGAATTATTGTTAATTCTGTCAGGTATAAGGTACTGCGGTCACATCTTTAAATTACATTTTAGAGATAAAACTGAGCACCAAACATCTTTCCTGCAGGGAAGCCGAGGACTAGACGGTTACCAAGGACCTGACGGATACCCAGGACCCAAGGTGGGCTCGGCTTCCTTCCGGGTGGCTTCCACTTCCTTCCTCTGGGTGGCGTTCTGACCACCTCCCGGCCGCCTGCTGTCCACCCACCTCGCCTGCTGGGAAAGCAGGCGTCCTCCATCCTGTGTGATGTCATGTGATGTATATAACACACAGCACCCGGCACTGGGATGAGACGGACGTTCACTCGTTAGTCACCTGTCCCAGCCTCAGGATGCCGCATGCCGCGTGGAGGTGGCACTTGGGACCTGCGCCCCACCCTGAGCAGAGCAAACCCGGGGGCTGAGAGAGGCAGATGCTGTAGTAACAAGAGGGTGGGGTGCCCCCTGGTTCCCCGGGGAGACGTGATGGCTTGTTTGAATAATCCCAGGGGCTGGCAGGGAGGTTGAGGACAGGGGAGGGGCGGGGTGCAGTGGCTCCAGCTGGTGGGGAACTAGCCAGGTTGGGGGGGTGCGTATCCCACCAGGTTGGGGCACAGCCATTGAGGATGGGGGACTTGCGGTTGGGCCCTCAGGACCCCATGAGGCTCGGAGACGTCAGGGCAGCACGTGGAGTTTTAGGTGTCACAATCTGGACGGTGTTATGTCAGGTGCAGCCCAGCACCCAGCTCGCCCCGATGGGCGGCTCAGGTGGGGTCATCAACACAGACGAGTCTGCCCTGAGGAGGGAGACCGCCCGGCCACTTCCAGGGTTTGACAAGGATCTCAGAGTGAGGTGGGCACCTGCCTGCTTTGCTCTCTGCTGGTGTGTCTGCCTGGTGGCTGGGGTGCCTGGCTCGTCAGCGCGGCACAGTGGGCCTGGGGCCTGGGCCCGGTCCGTGGAGCTGGGACTCAGAACAGCCCCTACCAGGCTCATGCTCCACGTTTGGTTTTATTCTTTGGAAACATGCAGTGACCAGAACTCCAGAAGGCCGGTCTCACAGCCTGCTGTTTCCCTCTTTTCTTTCTGCAGGGAGAAACAGGAGACCCAGGGCCCCCCGGCCCGCCGGCCTACTCCCCTCACCCGTCTCTGGCCAAAGGTCGGTGTGCGTTTGTCCTGTGTGTTCATGTCTGTTGCAGACAGAGTCAGGGACTTGCAAGAAAGATTTTCTAAGCTAAATGAAACAACACAAACAACAACAACAAAAAAAGCCAAGGGGTTTAGCACTTAAGCGTCAGAGGGTCTCAGTCTTGGGTACCACTTCCTGGGGATTCAGTGGGACATCACAGGGAAGCATTCGCTCTGTCTCTGCCTGAGAGCATGCCCTCGACCTTCCGCCCCGGGAGAGGCTTTCATTTCAAAACACCCTGTGCAGGTTCTGGTCCTGGGGAGCAGGGTGCTCCTGTTCTCAGGTGTGAAGCCCAGAACTGACCACAGTCCATAACCTGGGAATTGTCACATCCTTTTAAACTTCAAAGAACTAAAGCCCCAGCTTTGCAGCTGAGCTCATACTGGAAGACGCTCCCATGGTCACAGTGGACCCCTGTGTGTCAGTGAAGGAAGGGTTCTGCAGGTGTTGTGGCTTGTGCGCTTCCCATTAGTGTCGCTCAGCCTTCCGATCTGGACCATCTGTTGGCATAGGATTCTAATTCTGCGCTTACAGCAGTGGTCTCTGAACTTTTCGAATGTGCATCCTTCTAGGTTAAAAAAAAAAAACGTGTTTTCAGCACTCCTCCAAATAGTCATATGGATATTTGTTTATGGATGTTGATTCCATGTTACAGGACATTCCATGAGGGCAAGGGTTTTAGCCATGCAGTCACTGCTGCGTCCCCAGTTCCTAGAACAGCATGAGGCACATGGTCCGTGCTCAGTAAGTACGACCTGAAGGACTGAATTCTGTACCTGCTAAAATACACACATCGCGTAGGGATTTTAAAGGGTGAGATTTTTTAGAATAAAGACGCTCTGCTGTTTCCTCCTAGCACACCCCCCCCCCACCCTGTTACATGCGTCTGGGCTCAAGGGCTCACCGTCCTGCTCAGGTGTGAACCATCTGCTGGTTTGGTAGCTACTTTTGTGTGTCTTAATCCAGTGTTGATGAGACCATAGACAGAGCAGGGCCGAAGACAGGGCCTGCGGGGTCCCCTCGAGATTTCTCTCCAGAGCGACATCAAACCATCGATGAGTATATTTTGAATAAACTCTACACCCGGAGTCCACCCCCTGTGGGGCCAGCTTCCCCTCCTCCTCTGGGGAGCCCAGTGCGCCTGACAAGCTGAAACCCCAGGGGCCGAACATGAGGTTGACTGACTGTTGGCAGTTTTGCTAAAATGGAAATCATGTTTTTGAGGCTTTGGGAACTGAATTTTTTTTATTTTGCAACCCACTATATAATTTTGTTTTTATTAAGTGAAAGATTCTTTAAATTCTATAGTGCTTGATGAAGTTCAGAGGTTTCACACCCATGATTTCGCACAATCCCACGATAACCCTTTGCCCCCACCTCTATCTTACTCCTCCCCCCTTCCCTGTCCCCACTGGGAACCACTAGTTTGTCCTTTGTGTCTGTGAGTCTGCTTCTTTTTTGTTTTATTTGCTTGTTCACTAGTGTGTATTCACTAGCTTAGTGTACTTTTTAGATTCCATGTAGAAGTGAGATCATGCAGTATTTGTGTTTCTCTGACTTATTTCACTTAGCAGAATGCCCTCCAAGTCTGTCCATGTTGCTGCAAATGGCAAAATTTCATTCTTTTTGTGGCTGAGTAATATTCCTTTGTGTTTGCACACAGCTTCTTTATCCAGGCATGCCGATGGACATTTAGCTTGCTTCCATGTCTTGTAAACAGTGCTGCTATGAACTTTTGGGTGCATGTATCTTTTTGAATTAGTATTTTTGGTTTTTTGAATATATGCCCAGGAGTGGGATTGCTGGATCATATGGTGACTCTATTTTTAGTTTTTTGAGAAGCTTCCAAAGTGTCTTCCACAGTGGCTGCACCAGTTTACATTCCCACCAACAGTGTAGGAGGGTTCCCGTTTCTCCACACCCTCTCCAACACTTGTTTTTTGTGTTCTTCTGACAGGTGCGAGGTGATATTGGGAACATAGTTTTAAAAATTACTCGGGGCGATGTCTCTTTTGCACTCATCAAAAGTATCACTGACTGAGAGCCCACAACGCGTTCAGCTCCCTTTCACCGCCCTGCGTTTCTGGAAACCACCCTGGGCTGGCGGGGGTTTAAGTCCCTTCTTCCCAAGCGTGGGGTTAGAAAGTCTGCAGCCGCCCTCCTTGCCTCTGGCGGCGGCGGCGCAGCAGCAGCGTTCGTGTGTCCTGGGTGGGCTGGGAGGCGGGCGGAGCTCCAGGGCCCCAGATCCTAACAGAAAAGAGGGAAACAGAGGTCCCCCTCAGCAGGCAGCACTGGGGGAGCTTGTCAGAGCGCAGGGGGAACGGGAACTTGGCATTTCAAAAAAGGATTGCAAGATAATTAAACACCGATCTTGCTCTTCTTCCAAACACACGAGATCTGCAGTTCTCAGTTCTGCGTGGTCTCTTTTTATTCAGTCACGACCACGGCTAACGCTTGCGTGGTGCTGACTACACGCACGCCAGGCAGTGAAGCAAGTTGTCCCCGCTGCACTGGTCAATTGACTTACTTCTTGTAAAGCCCCTTTGAGATGGGGACGGGCCTTGGCCCTGTTTTACGGATGGGGAAATTGAGGCAGGGAAGTTGAGCGACTTGCCCAAGGCCCCATGGGGAACAGTGGAGGAGCAGGGCTCAGACCCGGACCCCCTGCCGGAGCCCAGCCCTCCAGCCTTTCCCCAGCGGCCGAGCCCAGCACAGGATACAGGGTCACATCTCCCACCCCTTCTGGGGACGTGTCAAGCAGGAGGCCCAGCAAATCTCTCCTCCTCTTAAGGACTTCCTTTTGAGATTAAAAAATTAAAGATCACTGCCATCTTCCCTGACCATCAGGCACCGCCGCACAGATGAAGGCTGGCGTGCCCCCTTCCCGGTTCCCGGTTGTCCCGCAGAACAACGCGCTCCGCGGTGAAGCGCGGCTGCTCCCATGGCCACGGGGGGGGGGGGGGAGCGCAGCCCCTGGCGTTTGTTTAGTTAGGGGAAGGCTCTGTGAGAGCAGTCACCTCTGTTATTTATCCAGCAAACAGCTATGAACAGTCAGTCGGGGCAAGAGCTGGGGCTCGGGGAAGGGGGTTCAGAGAGTCAGCCCCTGGCCCCTGCTCAGCGCCTGCTGCCCCAGAGCCCGGTCGTCTCACTCCTTCCCACTGCCTCAGCTCTGACCGGCCTGATTTTCCACGACGTTCCCTAGACCCCGACCCTCTGGTGTCCCACCCAGAGCTCCCCTCCTCTGTGCCTTCAGCTGGGCTGAGGTCCCCTGGGTGTCCTTCCCTTGGCCGTGTCATCTGTCCCCATCAACCTTCTCCATGAAACCCACTGGCCTGCCCCTCTGTGACGTCCGGACACACATCTTTATGGGAATCAAATGCAGGTGACGTTTGTAACGTTGATTCTGGTGCACAGTCAAGAGCTCCAAGACGTCGTCTGCTTCTGTTATTTTCATTGCCTACAGTCCCTCGATAATCAGATTTTCCCCCAAATAATCCTCCCCCACTTTGAAGCATCTCTATCTTTCAGGCATTCCTTGCCTCTCTTGTCCTGTAGTGTTTATAGGATGTTTGTATTGGCCCTGTTTGGCTGGGAACGAGCTCCTTGAAAGCAGGAGCCACTGCGGATCAAACGTTCGAACCCCAGGCCACCTGTGATGCACAGGGTGTTGGTAAATACGCAGTCGGCGAGGAAGTGAGCGTCTACCTTGGGTCCTGGGCAACGTCTTGTTCTCACCGTGGGACTGTCTCCCTCCAGGTGCCAGAGGTGACCCAGGATTCCCAGGAGCCCTCGGGGACCCGGGAGCCCGGGGCGAGCCAGGAGACCCCGGCCCGCCAGGTCTCCCTGGCACGTCCATCAGAGATGAAGGTAACGTGCATCCGGGGTGTCAAGATGAAGGTGTCCCCTAAGGTCTCACATAGACCACGGCCCCTCGCTGGCTGCACAGCCTTCAGTCGGTGCTCCTTCTTGTACCCTGGGCCCGGCAGCTCTAATGCATCTCAAACACGTGTTTGGATGTCGTCACAGGACCACTGCACCTGGGACGGTGGCTCCCTAACTAGGTTAGACTGCTGCTGATGACAGCTAGTGTGACTCCGTCAGGTGGCCGGAAGACCACAGGAGTCATCCAGTGTCATTGCCAAGCGTTCCGGCAAGTCTCTGGCCATCCTCCAGGGGCAAGGAGGGGGCTTTTTAGAGCAGAAAGATGGTGTTGAAATATACCAACAGCATCTGCCCTCAAATCACTGCCTGGGCCGTAAACCGCTAGCCCAGCTGGGGTCTCCCGTGGGCAGGAGGGCCAGTGCAGCGGGGGAAGACCACAAGTCTCACAGTGCTGTGATTGTTGGGTTTTCAGATGAGAAGAGAGGCTTGCCTGGTGAAATGGGACCGAAAGGCTTCCCAGGAGAGCCGGGCGACCCCGCACTGTACCCCGGCCCACCAGGAACTGATGGACAGCCAGGGCTCCGAGGGCCCCCTGGCCCTCCTGGACCACCTGGACCAGACGGTAAGTGCAGGGAAACACAGGGAGGTACATCCCAGTGTCCAGACAAAGATGCCTGGCCCCACTGAAACTTCACTTGGGTTTTTCTGCTAAACAGTTCTGTCAACTAGGCGGTGGGCATGGACGAGGGCGTAGCAGGCGCCCTGGGTGCAGACAGGAGAAGCTGGTGAGGGGAGAGGGCAAAGCCTTGTGACCGCGCTGAGAATCAGCAGTCCGTGGGCATTACACGGCACGTCTGGCTGCCGGCGGCTCCGGGGAGATCGGTCCTTCGGCAACGCATCCAGGAGGTGTAGTCTGGAAGCAACTGTGAGCTGAAGGCTGGCAGGTGTCTTCGCAGTAACTTCCAGACACAGTCCCCCAGGCTGGGGCCTCCCTCCCAGACATGAAGCCCCTGCCCTCGGTGAACCGACATGTTAAGCCGACTTGACGATCTGCCTTCTCGGCCCCGTGGAGCCAGAGCTACCACTGAGCAGGTGACAAAGCCTGGTGCCAGGAGGAGGGGCCGCACCACCTGTAACGGGGCGGGGCGGCCTAGACGGAAGACGCCGAGAGCCTACAAGCCGGACCAGCAGGACGTCTGGACCTTTCCAGGCTCCAGCGCAACTGGGGCTCATGCTTCTGTTGCGAATGCTCCAGGGGGTGGGGAGACGTGCTGTCTGTCAAAAACCGTTATTTTCTCAGCTTCCAAGATTAGAGTTACACTTTGGACATCGTAAAATCGAAGAAGAGATGAAGTTGCTGTTTCCAGATGACCTGGACACAACTCAGCATCTTGTTTTGAAAATACATGACTCTCAGTTCCTCACATCACCCCGATCACCCCAGCAGCTTCCTGTCGTCACACGTGCTGGCGGATGGCGTGCGGTCTGGGTTAGAGGCAAATTCGGAGACCGGGCTTTCGTTGCTGATGGAAGACGACTTCTCTTTGCTGTCTCTTCAGAAGGGGGACTGTCAGAGGCATCGGAAGCATGTCTGTGCACACTCCTGCCTCTCTGGTTCTAGTTGGTGTTCTGCAGTCGATACTTAAGTCACTGTGGTTCTATGTTCCCAGTTTTCCTCCAGCTGCAGAAACCAGCTTCTCACACTCTTGAAAGATTTTGGGTGCAGACGTTTCCCTGGAATTTGCCGAATAATTTGAGAGGCATTATCTCTGATACTTTTTATTATCCTGGCAGTAATACTTACTACTGTGGCATTTGTGATAATGGCTAAGTTTCTATGAGGAATGCATTTCTGGACTGAATGGTATCTGTTGAGTTTTCCCCTTTTGGCAACAAAATGTGACGTGTCAAAGATAAAAGCCTGAGCATATGCATCTTTAAAGGCTGTGGTCGAAGGCCACCCCTTGCCATCATTCCTGTAACTAAACTCCGTTTTGGTAAAGATACAAACACCTACCAACTGGCTTTAAAAATCTTGCTTAGTAAATCACAGGTTTAACTTAAGTCATCTGAAAACAAGTTAACTAATTTGTGGTCCATATTGTTAGAGAAGGGAGAATTTATAAAGTAGATGAAACAGTGTCTGATACATTTTATCAACTTAAAGTTTTTAAAGTATATAACTTTGTTCTTCTTGAAATAGTTATTTTACTTTATGAGACACAATGTTCCCAAATTGCTTTTTTTAAAGCAATCACTTCTACAAAAAGTAGCCAACAGTAATGGCCTTTTAAAATGGCTCTGTGTATAGTCACAATTTAGTATCAATGACCCTGAGCCCCAGAGAGTTCAGCTTTTCCCTGGGAATGAAATTGTTGGATTCTTCTCTTGTTAACTGCATTTCACCCAGTTTTACTAATGGAAACCAGAATGCCTTTTGCCATTCCAGCAAAATCAAACCGTGAAGTCGGTCTCCCTTCTGAGAAAAATACTTTGCTCACTCCCAGTTACAGCTCAGTTCACCGAGTCGGCTGCTGGGGCGGGTCCACTGTGCTCCAGAAGTCAGCAACCCCCAGGTTTGTCATGGCCTCTGGCCTCTCCAGGAAAGTCATGTTGGAAACATCTCAGAGGCACAATGCTCTTCTGTGGGACTTGTTTGAAATTATTAATTGATCAGATAAGGAAAAAACAGTGTAGGAAGGAGGCAGGACAGCACCTGAAGATGGCCATGAAGCACCTTTTCTAACTGCAAGGAGCACCCACCACATCTTTGTCTCAGATTTAAAAAGCTAGCGTCCCTGGAGTGTCCATGATCAGTAACTGCCTGTGACACCAGCTTCTCCTCCCGTATCAGGAGCGCCTGGAGACGTAACATACAGCCATCAGGCCACCACTGGACTGACGTGCTCTTGACCTGGTCACCTGTGACCTGGGGAGCCACATCCTGGGTGCCGTTTGCTCCATTATCATCCTCCCAGCTGCACAGGACGCAGCTGGTACCTGCCCCGCTTTGCACGCTTTCGTCCACGGTTCCATGACGCCCTCTTCTCCCCCACTTGTCTCTCTGGTCTTTCTTCCTGAGACTCCGTTGTTAGTTCCTCCTTCTTCCTCCTCCACCATCCAGCAGACGACAGCATTCCTGTCTCTGTACTCTCTACCGAGCCAATTCCTGCGTTCCCAGGAATTTAAATGCTGGTTAGGAGCCAGCTCTCCCTGTCTGTGTCTCTAGCCCCGCTCTGGACTCTCAGCTGCAGACTCAGCCCAGCTGTTAACTTGACACGCTGTCACCCTCTGTGTCTCGCGGGCATCTCCAACTGTGCATGCCCCAGACTCAGCTCTGGGTCTCCCCCAGCCCCCCAGCCAGCACACCCCTCTATGGGGCGCGCCCGTCTCTGCAAACCCCGGAGCGGGAGCTGGACCCCTGGAGTCCACACGGCAGCGGTGCTTCCCCGGAATGCGCAGCCCCACTTTCACCACAAGGTGGCGCCGCGCTCGGGTGGGACGTGGAGAGTCTTGCGGGCTTTCCTCCCCGGACATCCCTGCTCGGAATTGTCAGAGCCCTGAAGACGGGGCAGGACTTCTGACGTGCCCTGATCCTAGTGAGAGGGGTGAGGGTGGGGTGGAAGGGATGGATCACAAGTTATCCAATTACACAAACTCATGTGTGCACGTGTGCACCCAACGGAGTAAAACAGGAAAGATGGTGCTGCTGGGGGGAGGTGCACAGGGGTGCGCCTTGTCCAGGGGAGAGGACGGAGTGGGGAAGCGAGTTCATTTAACATCCTTCATGGTTCTGTTTTGGTCTGGTTTTTGTCCTTCTGGGAACCAGAAGTTGTGGTGGTCTTAGAACCCAAGTCTTTAGCACATGAGGAAAATACATGGTTAAAAAAATTCAACTCTGTTTTGGACTCAGTCCTTCTGAAAAGTAAAGATTTCTATTTCTAGATTTTAATGGAAAAACTAAAATCAGAGATGCTCACATGTCTTTGCAACCCTGGGAGCAATGGCTTTCTGAAGAGGAGTCGAGATGGAGCTGGAGTGTGGGGGTCACCTCCTGTGGGAGACTCAGCTGTAAAGGTCCGACACGGGGCTCGGGGGTGCAGGTCCCAGGCTGTGCTAACCTGCCGTCCTTGTGGGTTTTCTCCTCAGGTTTCCTTTTCGGCCTTAAAGGATCAAAAGGAAGGATAGGCTACCCGGGGCCATCGGGTTTTCCCGGGGCTCGCGGACAGAAAGGATGGAAAGGTGAGGATGGCTGGGAGTGAAAGGGGCGGGAGCTCCTTGGCCCTTTGGAGCCACGTCACCCCTTCCCTGACTCTGAGATGAGCAGGAGCCCCTTCCCCACGCCCCACCCCCGAGGGCATCACATGGGGACGTAGTCTCTGCATTTTCTGTGCACCTGCTCTCAGTTGGCTCCCCTGTCTCTGTTCTGTACGCCACCCTCATCACTGAATTTTTAGGGAGCACGGGGCCCAACATGGGACAAAAAAGATGCGCAGTGACGTCACAGGCTGGATTCAGATGATTCATCTGAGTGCTCGGCTCCTGGAAATTGTGACGAGTGTTTGCAAAGGGCTGTAGGGTCATCGTCTGGTTTGGCCCTGACCCGACACCCTGAGCGAGGCGCCGAGACTTGGAGCGACGTGCCTGCCCGGCCCTCGGTCCCCGGCGGGGCGGAGGGGCGGTGGGAATGAGCGCTCCTCTCCTGCTGCACTCAGATGTCACCATCATTGTGGGGAATGGCCGGCCAGGGGGACCTCGGTGGGCCCTGTTAGCTCTCCCAGCCCCGGGTGTCCCGGCGTGTGACCCCCCAGACCTTTGGGGTGAGTGTGGGGCGTGGGCTGCATCAGACCCGTCGGGGATGCAGCCGCCTGCAGGAATCAGGCATCGTGGGTCAGCGGTGCAGCTCGGCCCCCTGAGCCATCACCTGTCGCCCTCCGTGCCCTGGGAGCCCACCCTACCGCCAGCCACCAGCTCGGGTGGGTCCAGCTGCGGCCAGATAGAAGGGAGGGCACGTATCTCTTCCTCACCCACCATGACCTTGGCCTCCAAGCCCATGGCCGCTGCCAGGCTGCCCTCCCTCCAGTTCCCCTTCACCCTGGTCCTTCCTTCCCGCACCCCTGAGGCCCAGCAGAGCCTTCCCACAGCTGACTCCCCAACTCCATCCACACCTCTTTAAGTGTCTTCACTAAATTTGGCAAATGTTTATACATTGAATCAGAGAATTCTGCACCCCAAGGAGACCAGTGACTCACACCTCTCGTCTAAGAAAGAGAGTGTGAGGACCAGAGTAGGTGGTGTGTGGAGTGTGGTGTGCCCCCAGCCCCTGCCCACCTGGACCTCCTGTCCCCGCGGAGCCAACAGGAGTGTTTAAAACCTTCTTGAATGACTAACAGGCACCCCCCCCAACAGGTGATGCCGGGGACTGTAGGTGTGCAGAGGGCGACCAGTTCGTCGGGGGCCTTCCAGGGCTGCCAGGACCCAAGGGCTTCCCAGGCATCAATGGGGAGCCAGGGAGGAAAGGCGGCCAAGGAGACCCGGGCCAGCACGGCATCCCCGGGTTCCCGGGCTTCAAGGTAAGAGAGCCGCTCACCACGAGGCCAGAAAGGTGTCCTCGACACCTGTCCCTGCTCCCCCGTTTCCGGCTTTTATTTGTCAAGTTAACCCCACTTCAGAGCAACAACCCTTGTGCACCCAGGGCTCCATTCAGAAACACCAGGAGGAATTTTAAAGCTTTTACTGGTAAGAATGTGGAATGGGGCAGCCGCTACGGGAAACAGTGTGATGCCTCCTCAGAAAGTCCGACATAGATGTGCCATGTGACCCAGAAAGCCCCCTCCTAGTTCAGACCCAGGAGAGCTGCAGACGCGCGTGCACATCAAACCTGTGCATCGACGTGCGCACGTGCAGCGCACGCACAGCAGCACTGGCGGTCCGAGCCGGGAAGTGGGAACAACCCAAACGCCCATCAGCTGCTGAATGGGCAGAGCAAATGTGGGCTGCCTGCCCACGGGGGGTTATTCAGCCGTCCACAGGAGCGCCAGCTGACGCACGCTACGGGGTGGCACCCCTCAAAGACGTGCCGAGTGACGTAAGACAGATGCGAGGGAACAGATGCTGTACGGTGCCCGAGTGAGAGTCCAGAACAGGCGGACCTAGAGACAGAGGTGGCCTGGTGGTCGCCGAGAGCTGGGCGGGCGGAACGCGAGTGGTGGTCTCTTCTGTCGGTGATGAAAATGCTGTGGAATTAGGTCACAGGAATGGTGGCAGAACCTTGTGAAAATACTAGAACAAAACAAGAAAACACTGAGTTGTATACTTTAAAACAGTTAATTTTGATATGTGAATTATATTTAAAAAAAAAAAAACCCTGCTAGCATCTGAATGTAAAGTACTTTACATACTGAGCATTCACCTCTTGAAATTTAGCGTAGGACCGATTTAGCTTTTTATAAAGTCTCCCTTAACTCGACAAAAAGTGAGACTTCCAAGTGAACCGTGCATTTACTTTGGGTGAATGACGCTCTGCCCACGGACCCCTGGGCATCCCACAGCCCAGTGGACTTCATTCCACTTCTTACGAAAAGACCGTGGAGCAGCTCTTTCTCTGTGGCAGGTCTTAACTCACCAACGATTCAAAGCAAATTTCAGGTGAAGGCATAGAAATTATATTTCTTATTTATTTTTACGTAGAGAACTGCAGGAGATGCGTGTAGCGAAAAGCTGTTGTTCAGTGTTCTCAGCAGTAGAGGAACCAGTGCCCAGGGCACGTGGCCAAGGACGGTTAAGACGCTGTGACTCCGTGTCCAGACCCGGCGACATGGTGGCTGCTCAGAGCTGCTGGTGCAGGAGGGCTTCGTGGGCGGGAGCTTTGCGGAGAAGACGGGGTGCAGAGCACCTCGCTGCTCCAGTGCCCGGGGCTCCTCAGGAGACCAGCCGTTGTATTCAGCTGAACAGTCGGTGTGACATTTTCTCCTAGTTTAAAAATGATACCGTCTCCAAGTCATGGCCATCTCAGCATGTCGTTCAAATGTTCAGAAAAAGTGTCCGTGGTGAGAATCCAAACTGAACAGGGGCAGAACCGGTGGGATCTTCGACTGTTTATAAAATGGCTGAATATTGCCTAGAAGTCAGAGGCATCACATTTTGTGCCTGTGTTGTGTCTACACTCTCCCGAGGGCACGTGCTTTCGCCAGGGTGTTTGCGCATCCACAGCACGTGTGTCCAAACACCTAGGTATCGTGTCTACCTTGCATCTAATTATACGTTTACGTGTCGCCGGTCACAGTGCCGCAGGAACGCCTGAGCGTGTACCCAGACGTCACCTTCTGTGCACACCAGTAGGGTCTGATGGAGGCTCGGAGCGCAGCAGGCGGTCAGTGAATGAGTCCACGCGCCCATCCATTTGCCCTGCGCCTCCTGGGTGTGAGACGCTGTTCTGGACACTAAAAGAATGTCACCCTTCCCTGCAAAGAACTGAATCAATACATCAAGTGCCTGTGGAATTTTTTTCAGAGGAAAGAGCTCATAATCACCTGAAACATTCCATTTAATGAAACCAACACTAAAAGTTCCCATCTTCTTGTGAATAACAGCAACCAAGACTTGCCCCAAACTAACATATCGCGCTCATTAAAATGCGCCCTGAGGCCTTCAGCCGCTAGCTTCTGCTCATTGAAAGACCCAAACGAGGGTGTACAGCTTGAAGTGTGTTCCTGTGAAGAATTGTCTCTAAACCTTGGTTCCCTTCAGTTAGGAAGACAGGCTGTCTTGTTCTCTATATCGAATGGTCCCAAGTACCCCTGCTTTGTGCTTGGAGGCTTGCTCCTTGCCCGGACTCTACAAAGCTGTGGTTAGAGCTGGCAGCCTGGTGTGGGAGCGCATAGCTTCTGCAGAGTTAGTGAGTTCATGCTGGGGGCGGAACCTCCATTATAACAACAGAAACAACAACCAAAAACACCAATAAAATAAAAACTAAATAAAAATAGTAAATCAAAGTTACTGAGTTTATGAACCCCTGGGATTTTGCTGAAATGCAAATTGTGGTTCAGGTGCCCTAGGGTGGGGCCCGAGGCTCTGCATTCTTAACAAGCCCCCGGGAAGCTGGTCTCCCCATCTGGGGACCATACTTTGTTCTGGTTTTCACTGTCCAGCCGTGTGTGGCTACTTCCATTAAGTTTTGACCACTGTGGGGAGGGTATAGCTCAGTGGTTCAATCCCCACTACCACCATAGGAAAAAAAAGTTTTGACTAAAATTAAAAATGCAGAGCCTCAGACCCGCTGGCCACATTCGAGCACTCAAAGCCTTTTGTGATGGGTGGCACTAGGCCAGGAGGCCAGGGACAGAGGTCTCTGGCTCTGGGCTTGATGACAGATAAAGACCCCCAAGTTGTATAAACAGAAAGTAATTGTCTTCCCAGGTGCCCTAACAGTAGGAAGGAGAAAGAGACTTTGTGTTTGTGTCCACAGGGAGCCCCTGGTGAGACTGGACCTCCTGGGCCCAAAGGAATAAAGGGAGATTCCAGAACAATCACCACCAAAGGTCAGTCTTTGTGGCCAGGAATCTGTGGACCGTCCCCCTTCCCGGGCTGCCGGCCTGAGTAGACTCACACTGCAATCCTTCCCCAGGTGAGCGAGGACAGCCCGGTGTCCCAGGTGTGCCAGGGACGAAAGGGGACGATGGCCTCCCGGGGCGAGACGGACTCGATGGCTTCCCGGGCCTCCCAGGCCCTCCTGTGAGTCGCCGCGGGGGTGGGGCGGCCCAGCCCCATGCTGATGGGTCATGTCCCCGCACGCCCGAGCTGGACGTGCTGGCTCCGCACTGAATCCTCCCTGGCAAACAGTCCTCTTTTAATGAGCAGAGATCGTAGTTTTCAGGAAACAGTGAGTTAGGTTGGAAGCCAAGCCCAGAGGGAACGTTTAAAAGAAACGGAGTCCATAAACATCCCTCCTGGTGTAGCGGAGAATGAGACGGGATGCTCTAAGACGCAGGGTAGAACGCCGTTTCCCAGGGTCAGTTATAAAATACGAAGCTTCATTTTTGACAGAGACATGCAGGTGGTGGAAAGAGGATGTCTGAAAACCTGCAGAGCCCTCGGGGGAGGGCAGAGCCAGACGGAGGAGGGCAGACACCGCTGGGGCCAGACCCCCCCTCCCCCCTCCCGGACCCCACCCTGCCCTCCGGGTGCCCTCAGCACCGTCCTAACTCCTGGCTCTCCCGGCCCCTCCCCTCTGAGCGCTCTGGCCCCACCCCCGGCTTCCACACCTGCTGAGTAGCTTCCTGAGCAGGACAGGGCCCAGCTTCCTGCTCCTCCGTCCTACCATCTCTTCTTACTTCTAATGAGCACACTGCTCTCTCTTGTCCAGACCAGACTCCCTTTCCTTTTCCGATGGGTCACAAACGCTTAATCTTGACAGTAAAACAACGCATTCCTGTTCCTGTTGTTCCAAATCTGTGCCTAACTGTCCTCCTGCAGAATTCTTACTGAGAATGAAGGTCCAAGCTAGTGGCTTGGAAAAAGAAAAACAGACTCATACGCCTTCCAGAACTGCATTCTAGTGTGTTGCCCATGGCTGCTATAGTCTGTCCTTTGTTTCTGGGACTTGGTCAGACCATGGGTGCCGGTTCCTGCTCACCTCTGCCGTCTTCCTGCTCTGTATCCATATCCATAGCACAGAATTCGGGGGACAGGGAGGGGAGCTGGGAATATGGCTGAATGTGAAGTTTCCGTATATGGTACACGCTAAACCGAATCTCTCCTAGGGTGATGGCATCAAAGGCCCCCCAGGGGATGCGGGCTACCCAGGAGCACCCGGCACCAAGGGCATTCCAGGAGAAAGCGGGCCCCCAGGACTGGGCCTGCCTGGCCCCAAAGGCGACCGCGGTTTCCCCGGAGATGCTGGATTACCTGGACCGCCAGGCTTCCCCGGGCCTCCTGGCCTCCCAGGCACTCCGGGACAGATAGGTATGGAGGGTCCCACGCCTGTGGCTTCCAGTCATGAGACGCTGTTCATGCTTCAACATCGCTGTTCTTCCTGGGCAGCGTGTGAATTCCCCGGAGGGAGGGGGCAGTCACAGGAGACGCTGTGTCTGTCGCGCCATCGGTTCTCAGCACATCCAAGCGACACCCAGCCGCGGGGTTTTCTGGACCCATTGCAGCCTCCTCCCACCAGTTGGAACACGGGGCCTCTCCTCTGTGCTGGACTCACAGAGGCTGAGCACGGAAGTTCAGCAGTGGGCCTCTGATTCCCTGCCCGTCCCAGCCTCCCCACCCCACACTCAGGACACGCCAGTCACCTCCCGTTGTCACACAGTCGCCTCACTCTGTCCCTGTGTCTTGCGCCAGATTGTGATACAGGTGTGAAAAGGCCCATTGGAGCAGACGGACAGGAGACCATCCAGCCAGGTACTGCGATCCCCGCCAGGTGGCCTTAGAGCTCTCGGGGTGTGGGGTGTGGGCTCATGAGGAAATCGGAGCAGGCAGACAGGAGACCAGCCAGCCAGGTACTGCGATCCCCGCCAGGTGGCCTTAGAGCTCTCGGGGTGTGGGGTGTGGGCTCATGAGGAAATCGGAGCAGGCAGACAGGAGACCAGCCAGCCAGGTACTGTGACCCCCACCAGGTGGCCTTAGAGCTCTCGGGGTGTGGGGTGTGGGCTCATGAGGAACAGGTGTGAGCCCCGGCCGTGGGCGTGGAGCTGCCGCCAGAAACACAAACACGTGCGGCCCTGGGGCTGCGCTCCATCTGCCTCAGCTCGGAATTAACGGCAGGGCAGACATGAGAACCATTGGGTCACCAAGGTGTCCCCACGGCACAAAGCGTCAGCTCGTAACGTCGGTGAGAACTCCGCAGATAAGTGCGTTCATACCGAAAGCACGTCTCTGTGTGGGTGAAGGGCAGCTGTGAATTGCTTGCTTGTTTGCAGGGTGAGGACTGAGTCCAGGTGTCTGTGAGAAGTCTGGTCCAGCGAGAGATGAACGCTGGGAGGGGCAGGGCTGAGGATGAGGACACGGTGCAGGTGACCTGGACTTAGTGAGGGACTAAGAGGAGAGGGACCATCCAGAAGTTGGCCCGGCTGCCATCGGACAGGCGATGTCTCCAGCCAGGGTGGACTTGGACATGGAGGTGGGGGGCCCAGGAGAGCCCTGAGTCCAGGACAGGAGGGGACGCAGGATCCACGATCAGGATTTTGGGGAGTGGAGCAGAGAGGATGAGTTTGGCGGAGGTGAAGGGGCCAGCAGCACATCTGGATGGCAGCAGCTCCCAAGCGACAGTTGAGAGTTTGGGCAAAACTCTCCAGATGAAGGCCAGGATTGGAAGCAGCACCAGAATCCAGGGTCCCCTGCATGCGTGCGGGAACGGGCCAGGCGCTCAGGGCGGGGGATGCAGAGCAGGGATGGTGACGCGGGGCTTGCAGAGAGCTGGTGTGAGGCTCTGTGGGCCTGAGGCAGGGCCCCCGGGCCACGGCCAGGCTCCTTCCTTTTACGACCTGTGCTGGGCTCTGCACCCAGACCCCTCGGATGACAGAGGTGGCCAAAGCCCCTGTTTGGCCATTGTCTAGCCAAGATAGGAGCCCTCCCAAGTCACAGGCAGACAGACCAGGGACATCCCCAAGAACTGCTGGGCCTGCTTCCCCCCCGCCCCCCCCCCGCACGGTGTCACCAGCCACAAGTGGCTGCCACGGGGTTTCCTTCTGCACCGCTCACAGCAGGGAGTTACTATGGCTAATTCCGAAAGTAGCCAGCGTCACAAAGGAGAAGTCAAAGAATTCCTTTTGAAATCAGAAGCCTCCTCTGTCCCAGGGGTGCATTTCCAGCCAAGGAAAGGGATTCACTCGGACTGACAGGGATGGGTGGCGGCTGTGCGTGGTGTTGCCCTCAGTGAGGGGGGACCTCAGCCAGCACGGCGCCCAGTCTCATTTGCGTTTCATATGAATTTCTGACTTGGTCACACAATGAAGTTAAACTTCTAATCCCATCGGCATCAAGGTTCATCGAGTCGTTAGATCACCCTGATCGTAAGATGGCAGCTGCTTTCTGTGGCTGTTGCTCTGGACCTTGGCAACACCTGAAGCCGCGGGGCTCGGTGTCGAAGGCGGCTACAGCTCTCCCTTTCTCTCCTCCCAGGTTGCGTCGGAGGGCCCAAGGGATCGCCAGGCCTGCCGGGCCCCCCAGGCGCCCCAGGTAAGGAAGGGCACCTCCAGCCTCTCTCTGCGCGTCTGCACCACCCCCTCCCCTCTGCTCGCCTTCCTCTGCCCCCATGTGGCCCTGCCCAGACGTCGCTGTGTTCTCAGTACCCCATGCACACTGGCAGCTTCCTTAGGAAGCCGACTTCCTCTTGTCACTAGGAGTCAGTGGCGACTGAACCCCAGGCTAAGAGAGAGGGTCCCTGCCACACAGAACTCAAGCCTCAGCTCCGGCCCGACCTGGTGGCCAGAGACAAAGGCGCCTCTTTAAGGCTGGGACAGGACAGCTAGCTCTGTGCTTTTATCCCTTTGTGTCCCAGGGTTATGGGAAGAGGATCCACGCTGGGGGATTATTTCTTTGGGGTTTTGAGTGAGACGAACACAGATCATTGGGGCTGGGGTTTGTCCACACAATCGTGGGGGAGACGGACACTCAGTTTCCCGGGTAGACGGACACTTAGTTTCCCGGGTAGACGGACACTTAGTTGCTGGCGTAGACGGACACTCAGTTTCCCGGGTAGACGGACTCTTAGTTGCTGGTGTAGACGGACACTTAGTTTCCGGTGCAGACTGACCCTTGGCCAAGCTGGTCGTCCCTTGGCTGTCACAGGTACTGTTTCAGAGTTGACGTCCCCCAGCCTCATCACTTCCTGGTTTCATAGACACTGTGTTAAGTCCGGCGTGGACTTGACCCTCTCCTGCTCACGTCCTGCAGGGCTTGCCTCATGGGGCTCTGACCGTGTCTTGGTTTTGGGCTGTTTAGGTGTCAAAGGCCTCAGAGGGATTCCAGGATTGTCAGGAGCTGACGGATCACCAGGGCTCAAGGGTCTCCCAGGAGACCCGGGCCGGGAGGGATTCCCAGGACCCCCAGGTGAGTTGGGGTGGGACGCCCCGGCCCCCTAGATTTGGGAGGTGACTGTGTGATGGGGGTGCCCAGCACTAGTGCTGTTTAACGCTTAGAAACTGTTTCGACAAACGCTTGGTGACGGCTTCTGTTCTCGTCCTTGGGAAATTAAAAAACGACCTCTTCCTCACTGACGTCGTGCCAGCAGAAGAAACTTACAGATCTTGCAGGACAAGGGGACAGGGCGCAGAGGGGTTTTCCCCTGGCCGGTATGGAACATTCTAAGGGTGCACGATGTCGCCCTCTCCTGGGCTTGTCGTTTCGGCTCATCGTCCAGTCCTGGGCTGCTGCTCGCACACGTGGTGCCACACAGAGCACCTGTGGTTTTGCGGGTCACAGCACCGCCTGCCCGCGCCACAGTCTGCAGCTCGTCTGAGTGAACAGTTTGAACCATTCCATCTACATTTGACGCAGCAAAGAATCATGAAAACCATTTAGTGACTAAAAGAGCTGAATCCTTTTAGCTCCATGTGGAGGAAAATGAACGTGTTTCCAGGAGTGAACTGTGGTGAGAGGTCGGGAGTACCTGCCTGGGGGCCTGCGTGTTCTAGAACCTGGCTCAGTGGCCTCAGACCCAGGTGCCCCTCGGTGGCGCCGGCCGGGGCGCTGCGCCGGGGGCGTGGCCGTGCTGCCGGTGCGCAGAGGCCCGGGCGCTGGGGAACCGCGTTACCTAGACAAAGCCGTGGAAGTCACCAAGGCCACCCAAGCCGGACGTCTCCCACCAGGTCCTGGCCACGTGCTCTCCCAGCCTCTGCTGGAGTCACTCCTGCCGCCGGCACCTGTGGAACACTGACTCTCTCTCACTGCTGGGAAGTCCTTGCTCGGCTGGGGTGAAGTCTGCCTCCTCCGAGGCTGTTCGCTGGTTGTTCCTTGAGCCAGCGGTTCTCTTCATAACCGGGCCTCACAGACACCCGGGACCCGGCCACGTTCCCCACGGACATCTCGTGAACGGGCAGAGCCGACCCCAGGAATGTGAACTTTCTCTTTCTGGCATAACCTCCGTGCCCTCAGCATTCTGACCACCCCTCCATGATTGCCCTCCAGCTTGTCAGCATTCCTTTCAAACTCAGCTCCAGAAACTAAATGGAACACTCCGGACTGCCACACAGAACAGCAGGCTCCGTAGATTTAGCCCCGAGCAAATGTTTTCAGCAAAGATGTATCCCGTTTTACCGGCAGTTGGTTGAATCCTCAACGTTTGACTTTGCGTTGGCCCCTGGGTCCGGTGCTCCAGCCCACAGAGGCTGCTGCAGACCTCGAAGCTGGTGCCTTTCGTGCTGGTGCCTCTTCGTGGTTTGCAAAGTCAGGAGGCATGGTCCCTGGGTCTTTTATCAAGCCTTTGGAGAGAAGCGAAGGAAAGTGTTTCTGCCCACACACCAGAGGCTCAGATGGTACCACTCTGCTGCCACGCTAGGGGGTTTAGAAGTTACAGCTCTGTCGCTTTGGTGATATCACAGATCCTGAAGTTAAGTGTGAATTGTTTTGAGAAGATGCTAATTTGTTAAAACCTCCTGGCTTTGAATAAGAAGGGTGAGTCGTAATCTTAGAATGTGATGCCCAGCCAAGCAGACTTGAACTGCCTGGAGTGAGAAAGGAGGCTGTGTGCTGTCATCAGAGGATCTGGGCAGGCCACCAGGTGTAGAGAGCCTGTTGTGCAGTGAAGTGTAGCCCCCGAGTGAAGCGGGAGGTTGGGGAGACCAGAGGGAAGGCGCAAACGAGGAACTGAGCTTCCAGGCTCGAAACACACATCCCTTTTTATGGGGATGGAATGTGCCGGATGCTCCCACCACCACGTGTGGAAGAAAATGAAAGCCCCACCTTCAAAGATGGCAAAACCCAGAGGGAGTCCATTCCAGAGAGAAGGTCCACGTGCAGAGTGAAGCCCACTGTTCCTGTGAGCAGATTCATCATTTCCACGAAAGCCCGCTCCTCCTGTGCGGAAGTCACGTGGTCCAGCTGATCAGTACTCGGGTTAGCCTTGTTCCGTGTTCCCGACACGGCTGCCACGGTCAGCCCGCTGTCCCGGGAGGTGGCAGCTTTCCGTCAGGCTCACCCACGGGTCGGGGGGAGGGCTCTGTGCTTCCCACACCCCCACCTGCAGCCGTGGCTGCAGTGACCTCGGAGGCTTCCCGTTGGACCGACGTGTGACTGTCACTCTTGCAGTTCAGTCTGAGGTCACATCGCGGGGAGGGCCTGAGCGGGGATGTGGTGTGGTGAGGCCATAGCCCACGCATCCAGGAAAGTCACAACTCTCCCAGCATGTGGCCACGCGGGCCTCCGCCTGGACATGGCAGGTGGCAGGAGGCAATAGGGGTGTCGAGTCCCCTTCAGAGCATCTCTGAACTGACTGATGACCAGGGGTTTAGTGGCAGGGAGAGTTACGGGGGCAGAGTTTGGGCTCTGAGGGTCTGGTTGTCCTGGCCTGCTGGGCTCTGCCTGCACACACAGCCTGGAAGCTCCTCTCTGGGATTGTTTGCACAACACAGGGTCCTGTGAATGACGAAGATTTAAGCTCAGAGGCCGTGTCCACCTTGGCCAGATCGTAGGGCTGGGGCCAGACGGCGGGGGGCGGCCAGCGGCGGGCCAGGGCTCAAGCTGGCCGCCTCCTGCCTCTTGCTCCGACCTTAGAACGCCGTGACGCCGCCCTCCGGTGACGGGGATGACTTGTGTTTCCCTGCAGGGTTCGTGGGGCCCCGAGGATCCAAAGGCGCAGTAGGCCCCCCTGGCCTGGATGGGGCCGCAGGTCCCTCGGGCCTGCCAGGGCCGGTCGGGCCCCCGGGGGACAGGGGCCTTCCTGGAGAAGTCCTGGGGGCCCAGCCCGGGCCCCGGGGAGACGCTGGACTGCCTGGACACCCTGGACTGAGAGGTCCTCCGGGAGAGAGAGGCCTGCCTGGATTCCGGGGTAAGTCGCCATGGCAGGAGGGGGGGGGGGGCGAACGCGCTGCACTGCAGCTCCCAAGGGAGGGCCAGAAAGCCCTCCTGAGATCAGGTGAGAACCGCGTGGCACGAGTCCTGCCTCTCCTCCTAGTGCCAGCGTTCCCTCATGGCGAGTTAGGACGGTGACCCCCTGGCCGTGTTTACCCTCCGTGGCCAGGGCAGGACGGCCCCTGTAGCTCCTCTCCGAGTGCAGATTAATAACTGACCCGCTTTCTCCCCCAGTTGGTGTGAGTCCCCGTGTGCGCGGCTGGTATGGAGGAGAGAGGACCTGGCCGTGCTCAGTGAGGGCCTGAGAGGAAGACAGAGACGATCTGGGGTGCAGCTTAATCTGTGGGTGTGAAACTGATGGGTTTAAAAGACGTAGTGTTCACAACATCACCGACGGACGTTCGGCCGAGGGGGAATGTGCCCATTGTTTGGCGAGTGAGTGAGGCACCCAAGGCTTTGTGTATTCGACACGGGCACTTGGAACCCAGAACACTGGCTTTAACGAGCTCGCATCACTCAAGCGCAGGCTGGGAGACGGCCGGGCCGCCTGGGTCCCCATCAGAGACGCACCAGCTGTTACGTGTGGACTGTTGTCGTCAGTCCCAGCCGGCGGGCTCCTGTGGTGCAGGAAGCGGGCATCCCTCCCCCAGCTGCCATCAGTCCAGCAGGCGTCCTTCCTGCGAGATCCGAGGGGGACGCAGCCTGGGTCTCGGCGGGCAGGGGGACGCCCCACGCTCCGGAGCGGGGGTCCGCGTGTCCCGCCGGTCTCGCCCCCGTGCGATTGTGACGTCCCTGCCCGAGCTCTCTCACAGGAGGGTGCTCAGGGTGGATTCCTTCCCGCGACTTCAAGACGTGGGAGCACAGAGCGCAGGCAGCGCGGGGCCCCTCCCCGCCCGGGGAGGCTCCCCACCTTCAGAGTCAGGCAGAATAGTGGGTTCGGTGAAAGCTCCGACTTCCGAAGCGCCCGTTTTAAGGAGCTGGTTCCGTGTCTGTGCGGCCACGCCTGGCAAGAAGTGCGGAAAGACGGGTGTTACTCACCAGCTACTTAACATGCTCGTGAAGAGCGTTTTGCAGTGCGGCCAAATGCTCAAAATACAGTATCCAGTGAAAAAATCTAAATTAAAATTGCGCTCCAGGCGAGCCGTCAGTTTGGCAGATACCTATTTCTCTGTGTATTTATGTGAACAGGAGAACTGCCGGCAGGAACTATGCTCCGATGCTAGCAATTCTCCGGGTGAGAGTACGAGTCACTTCAATCTCGTCCCCTGCACGTCCTGCCTTTTCCAGGCTTCCTATGGCCCCGAGCACCTGCTGTCACAGGCCAGGTCTGAGGAGGCAGGCGCTGCAGTGCGCTGCGGGGTGGGCCTCACGGCTCTCGTCTCGATTCCTGCAGGGAGCCAGGGGATGCCGGGGACGCCGGGCCTGAAGGGTCAGCCAGGCTTCCCAGGACCGTCGGGCCAGCCGGGCCTGCCCGGGCCGCCAGGACAGCATGGCTTCCCAGGAGCTCCTGGCCGGGAAGGGCCCTTGGGGCCGCCGGGCACCCCTGGCTTCGGAGGTAAGGACCCACCCCACTGGAGGGCTCTCTGCTGTGCTCCAAGGGCCGCAGGGCTTCTGGACACACCACACACGGCGTGGCTTAAACAGCAGAAACTGACTCTCGACACATCAAGGTGTGGGCAGGGCTGGTTCTCCTGAGGCCTCTCTCCTCGTCGTGAGATGGCAGTCTCCTCCGTGTCCTCGCGTGGCCGTTCCTCTGTGTGTGTCTGCGTCCTGATCTCCTCTTCTTATAAAGACCCCTGTCCCGCTGGGTCAGGACCCACTCTCATGACCTTCCTTAATGAGCTTGAGGCCCTCTTTCAAGACCCAGCTCCAGGTGCAGTCACACCACGAGGTCCTGGGCTGGGGGTGTCAGCATGTGCACTCGGCAGGGACACAGCTCACGTCCTGACAGGTTCCAGAGACAAGACATGTACCTCAGCAAACGAGGCGAGTTCAGGCTTCGGAGGCGCCGCCGGTGCTTCGCTCCTGCTGTATGCGCTGGGCGCCTAGCTAAGATTTCATTAGGAAAAAGGAGAGATTCCCGCTGTAAAAGCTCAGAAACCTGCTCTGCTTTGAAGAGGTGGCATTGTTCCCTGAAACTGGAAGATGTGGGGAAGAAAAGAGGACGCCTCCTTCAGGAAACCCATGGGGCGAGGTGGGGTGGGGCTGGGGGGGGGACAGGAAGCACGGGGACGACACGGTGGGTGCTGGCTCGCTGGAGCCCTTGCAGGGAGGACGTCAGGGGTCCAGCTGTCCATCAGGCACCGTCCAGGGGACCCTGGGCTCTCCTTTGCCGTGAGCAGGTGACAGCTTTGTCCGGGACCATAGCCAGTTCACACTAGGGAGCACCGTGCCGCACGTAGATCAGACGTAAGCCAGACGCTCACCCAGGAGTGGCCTCAGCTGTGGTGGCACCAGATCCCCAGGCAACGTGCTACCCACGGGTTTACAGTAACGGGAACCCCGGGCAGGAGGTTGGGGCCTTCTGGGTCAGCGCTCAAGGCCTTGCCTGTTCCTGGGCGCGGAGCATCAGGTGAACGCAGTGTCATGTGGTGTGTATAGACCTGCGCCAAAGCCCTGCCCTGATGGCGCCCACGGTTCGGGTGGGGACAGAATGACCCGTGTAAAGGCTTGTGTTTGGCTGGGGCAAGCAGCAGAGTGACCGGACCACGGGGCCCCATGTTTCAGAGGGCAGGGTAGCTGGGCAGGCTAGGACAGTCTTGGGAGGAGCAGATGAGGGAAGCCAGGTGTGGACAATGGGCAGGACTGGAATGAGGTCCTTCCTAGAGGAACAGCCTGAGGAAACTGGCTGGGGGGAGGTGGGGCCAGTATTCAGAAGGCGAGGAAGCCACTGAGAGGTTTGAACTGGGGCGGGGAGAAGGCTGGAGCTTTGCAGGGAGGCTAGCTGTGGATGCCCTAATGGGTAATGGGCAGGTGCGCAACTCCTCCAGAACTTAGTTCCCAGAGCCAGCGGTGTCAGGAGGGCGGGCGTCCGCGTGGGGCCTCAGCCATCCCAGCGCCATAGCTATGCGCCTGGGGTTCCAAGGCACGAGGGCCTGAGCGGAGAAAGGCTATTGGACTTGAGTCCCGCAGGCTGGCTGCCGGCTTTCGAGGACAGACCTCTTCAGAAAGGGCAGCCCTGTGGGTCTTCCGCATGCTCTGCTCACACCGTTAAAACTCACCTCTGTAGTCACACTTTCCATTGTCCCTCTAAGAGGTTTTTCTTAAAAGCTGTTATGATCAGTGTCTGTAAAGTACCGTCAGAGGCGCTGTCTCTGGCTGGTTTGTTCATCCTGTCTTATTTTCCTTCCCTTATTGGCAGGTCTGCCTGGAGACAGAGGGGACCCAGGGGACACAGGCTTCCCTGGCCCTGTGGGCATGAAGGGTGAACCCGGTGATAGAGGTACCCCTGGTCTGCTGGGCCAGACGGGTCATCCTGGAAACCCTGGATTTAAAGGAATGGCCGGAATGCCTGGTGCCCCGGGACCAAAAGGTGACTACAGAGCAGGACCCTGGAATTTCCCTGTGGGGTGCAGTGGGGTGGCCCAGAGGGAGGTGTCACAGGCCCTGGGACATGCTGATGCTGCCCAGGCTGGCTCTGACCGCTGTGCCCCAAAAGGCCAGTTTATTAGCTGACCACAAGAGAGAGACTGTCTGAGGAGCAGGACTCACTGTCTGTGGGGGGGGAATCCGGGGACGGGCTCCAGGAGATGGGAGTCAGCTCCGGAGGCTGGCTGGTCCAGCACAGGTTTACCTGCTCACAGACGAGGCCAGCCTGACCGGCGCGGGGCCCTCCACCCCTGGACTGGCTGGAGATGCCGTGCTCTGCTCTTCTGGGGCCCTTTGCCAGATTTCCACGCGGGGTGCAGGGTCAGCACCCCATTAGCTCCCGGTGCCCCTCCCCAGCCTGGTGGAAAGACCACAGAACCCGGGGACGTCTGGTTTCCTCGTGTCTCTCCGCCCGCATGGGCCCTGCATTCTGTTTCCAACAGCCAGACGGCAGACAGGCTGACCAGCCCGTTAGGAATCGCTGTCCCGGAAACCGTCTTTAGGTTAAGCTTCTTGGCGTCTTCTCACACCAGCCACAAAGTGGGGCTATGGCAGCTTGGTTTGTGCACGCCTGACCCCACACTTTTCTCCATCCCTCTGAAGGCGGTAGAGGTTCACCCGGGATGGACGGTTTCCAAGGCATGCTCGGGCTCAAGGGGAGACCCGGGCTCCCGGGGAGCAAAGGAGAGGCCGGATTTTTTGGAATTCCAGGGCTGAAGGGCCTGGCTGGCGAGCCGGGCGTGAAAGGTACGTCACGTCTCGGCAGGGTGGAGGCTGACTTCCCTGGGGGCCTGATGCTGCTCGGAACAGTATCCCAGGAACCCAGACACACATACGATTACAGAAGAAACAAGCTAAACCAGAGGGCTGCATCCCAGCCTCCGCACATTGGCCGTGCACTGAGGCAGTGACCCTAACCGAGGGGAACCTTTGAGAACAAAAATGATGCAGCACTGAGATCCGAAAGGGTCACAGAGCCACGTGCCCCAGCGAGGGCTCCGTGTGAGCTCCAGGAGGTGAGGCCAGGTGAAAAGCAGAGGGTAAATTCTGCAGGACCAGAGCGCTGATGGACAAAGGAGGTACAGGTCATCGGGAGGACAGACACCCTCCTGCAAAGTGATCGTGACCCCCGGAAGAGAGGCTGGTTCGAGCCCTGGCCTGGGCGGGAGTCCCACCCCCCAACATGGGAGGCTCCTGATCAGGAAGGGTGTTACCTTCAAGTCACATTTTCATGATGTCAGTTCAGACACCTTTGTTCTGAAAGTATCTCCGTGGTCTCTAAAAACTTGAACCACTCATAACGCATGTCCATGGGGATGCAGAGACAAGGAAACCCTCAGGCCTGCCGCTGGGAATGTAGAATAGTGTGGCCGGGCTGGAACAGGTTGGCAGTTCCTTAGAAAGGTAAACTCAGGGTTGCCCAGCAGATCTGCTCCTACGTGTGCACCTGAGAGAACTGAAAACACACATGTCCATGCAAAACCCCTTACATGGGTTTCATAGCAGCATGATTCGTAATAGTCAAAAATAGAAACACCTATGATGGACAAGTGAAATACAGCATAGCCATGTGAGGGAATATTACTCATCAGTGTAAAAGAGGTGGGTTCAGATACATGCTATGACGGGGATGACACTTGAAAACAGTAGGCCATCTGTTGTCTGCCTCTGTCTGTACAAAATGTCCAGAATAAGCCGATCTACAGAGGCAGGAAGTGGGCGAGTGGTTTCTGCTCCTGGAGGGGGATGGTAGGGGTAACTGCTGACAGGCACAGGGTTCTCTTGGGGTGATGGAAGTGTCCTGAGGTCAGTAGTGGTTGGGGAGCAGGCCCCTCTGTCCGAGAAGCCCTGTGTCCCCACACCCTCGCCTAGAGAAGGGCCGGGGAGAAGACGGATGTTTCCATCCCCTTGGGCTCTCGGAGCACCATCCCCAGCTCGCAGCATCAGGGGAGCCGTGCCGCCCATGATCCAGCCCCTCAGAACTGGGGCTTGGAGGGCAGCAGTGGCCAAGAGGCCTCTCCACCTGGATTTTTCTACCTGGTCCAGAGGTCAAGGGAATGACTGCATTCTGTTCCCTCCCAGGCAGCCGTGGGGACCCTGGCCCCCCAGGACCACCTCCCATCATACAGCCGGGAATGAAAGACATTAAAGGAGAGAAAGGAGATGAAGGCCCCATGGGACTGAAAGGGTACCTGGGCTTGAAAGGTGAGGCCCTGCCTGACCTCAGAGCTGTCGGGCCTGGGGTCCCCCCCCCCCCCGCAGTCTGAGGGAGCAGCAGAGACGCCCCTGCACTCATGCCAGCCTCCCGGACTGCAGCCCTCCCGACACCCTGATGTCTGCCCCTGGGCAGCCTGGCTTTCCTGTTTGAAGGCTGCAGCTCTGGGGCCTGGGGGGGGAAGAGCAGGGTTCCCCCAGAGCTTCACACTCGGCCTTCCTGCAGGCGTACCAGGAATGCCGGGGATCCCCGGGCTGTCAGGAGCCCCTGGGTTGCCGGGGAAACCAGGCTACATCAAAGGAGTCAAAGGAGACACCGGAGTCCCCGGCGTGCCCGGGTCACCAGGATTCCCCGGCGTGCCCGGCCCCCCCGGAATCTCAGGGTTTCCGGGGTTCACGGGCAGCAGGGTAAGTCCTGTCCCCACAGCTGCTGGAGACTGAGGCCCTGATGCTGAGGCACCACGGGCAGGGCATCCGGCCTGGGTGTTCTCCTTTCTTCACTCAAGACGCAGCTTTGAGCACTTGCTACGTTGTCATGGTGACAGCGGGGCACCTGGCCCCCGGGTGGGGCCCTCTTCGCTCCGCGCCCCTGTCCTGTCTGTGCGATGCGGGGAGATTTTGAGTGCAGTGGAGGTGTGCAGGTAACATGCACAGAGTGGCTCTCCATCCCTGCTGTTCACGGAGTTCTCCTTACCCTCTTCCATCTGAAGGTATCACGTACGCACTCGTGGTCCTCGGCCGTGGCGCCCGACGTGCTGTGGCGCTCACGGCACGACAGCACGTCCTGGGCAGGTCGGTGAACCTTAGCCACAGGCCCCGGCCTGGCCTCTGCCCAGCCCACCTGTGCACACGGTGCCCTCGGAACTCTTCAGGGGTCTCCCTTCCCTCACTCCTCCAGTCTCTAGCCTGTGGGACCTCATAGCCAGTCTGTGCAGCTAGTCAGGTCACTGAAAAAAGAAAGATGCACGTGTCTGCCGAAGGACACAAACAAGCTTCGCGGAAGCTTTTTTGACAACAGCCAAAAACTGGGACAGAGCCCACATGCCCACGCACAGGAGAAAGTAAACAAGCATGGTCGATCCAGGCCGGGGCCAGTCCGCAGCAGCAAAGAGGGAGTTACTGATAAACGCGGCAGCCCGAGTGAGTCTCACAGGCTTTGTGTTGAGCAAAATGAACCGCAAACAGGAAGTGCGCGTGACTGCATTTTGCGACACTGAAGAGCTGACGAGACCATTGGATAGAGGTGATCAGCAGAGTGGCTGCCTTAGGCAGGGTGGTTAACTCGGGAGGGGCACAAAGGAACTTTCTAGAGTGCTGAAACGTCCAGCATCTTTCTCTGGGTGGCATGCGAGTAAAAATTAACCGCGCATTCAAGATGAGTGCACCACGCTGTATGTAAGTTATGCCCCTGCCGAGCGAGCTTCGAGAGGGAAGAGCAGGTGGTTGTCTAAGCAAGGACGCGGGTTCTGACTCACCCTCCCCACGCCTCCCGCACAACGGAGCTTCCATCGTGATTCAGAGATTAGAGTTAAGCTGTGCTAGGAGGGGTAATGGCATGGATGCTGGGGGGCTGCCACCCCAGGTTGGTGCTAACGTGGAGAGTTGGGGGGTCCAGGCGGCCCAGAACTCCCTCCCACCCTCCCTCCGAGGAGGAAGCCCTTTGCATAGGAAAGCCATGGCTTCTAAGTCACAGAACCACCCACGCATCATCCCAGTCAGTTATCAGCCCCCCACACCATTTTGGAAAAGTCTCTCTCTCTCCATGGACAGAGGTGCCCCACCATGTAACACAGAGAGCACATTCTGGAATCGCAGCCCAAGTCGATCCCCCAGTTCTGCCACTTACGAGCTGAGCGGCCTTGAGCAAATTACTGAACCTCTCTGTGCCTGCACGTCCTCATCTCTCAAACGGGATTTCATAGCACCCACCCGAAATGGGCTCTGGAGATGGTCCCCAGCACATGTACCTGGCGAGCCTGGCGGGAGGCAGGGCTCAGTCAGCCGCGGCTGCTACCACCACCGTCACGGCCAGCATCTGCGTCACTGATGTTGCTAATGTCAGGAAAGCCACCAAGCTTGCATCATTTTTACTACTTAACAATTAAATAAGACCAGGTACCCAAACCAGCCACTGTCTCACACCAAAAACTTAGGACTTTTCTAGAAAATGATGGCATCACAGACCTTGAGCGTTGGGTTTAGCACAACAGCCGCGTGTGCTAACCCTGCGGAATTACAAATGTCACGAACGGCGGCGTAAGGTGGCGTCATGTCTGACTTCGCTCTAGGGTGACAAGGGAGTTCCGGGGAGAGCTGGCCTTTACGGAGAGACTGGCCGCACCGGTGATTTCGGTGAGTGTTGCTCAGACAGTGAAAACGGGGCACGCGTGGTCCAGAGAGCGTTCTGGGCAGGGTGGTGACGCGAGACCCACGGATGCTGGGTAATAATTTGAAGCAAACTTACCGGGAGCACAGCCCAACGGAAGCTGCAGCACTAGCCCAGGAAGGCCCGCCCTCAGTCACCTTTCTTGCACCTAACAGGTGACATTGGAGACAGCATCGACTTACCAGGAAGCCCGGGTCTGAAGGGAGAACGGGGCATCGCTGGAGCACCAGGTACCCAAGTCTCTCCCCGACCCCCTTCACCTTCCACAGCCCTGACCCCTCGGTGTCGGCACTCGTGCGCCGGCTTGCCAGCCACACCGTTAGTCAGCAAGCCCGCGGGCGGACTTGGAGGGACGGGCTGAGGTCTCCAAGCCCAGCGTGCAAGGGAGACTCTGGGCTTTTTTTATTCTTATTTTTTATTGAAGTGTAGTCGGTTTACAACATTAGTTTCAGGTGTACAGCAAAGCAATTCAGTTATACGTATACATACTTTTTTTTCAGATTCTTTTTCATTATAGGTTATTACAAGAAATTGAATATAGTTCCCTGTGCTCTACAGTAGGTCCTTGTTGTTTATCTATTTTATATACGGTAGTGTGTACCTGTTAATCCCAAACTCCTAAGCTAGTCTCCCCGACTTTCTTCACTGGTAACCACAGTTTTCTATGTCCATGAGTCTATTTCTGATCTGTAAATAAAATTTGTATCTTTTTTTTTAGATTCCACATACAAGCGATGTCATATGATATTTGTCTTTCTCTGTCTGACTTACTTCACTTAGTATGATCATCTCTAGGTTCATCCATGTTGCCACAAATGACATTATTTCATTCTTTTTTATGGCTCAGTAGTAGTCCATTGTGTGTATATATACCACATCAGGAAGACTCAAACATCTCACATTCGACCAACTCCCCAGATTTCCCCGGCACAGCACACATTGGGAACCACTCAGATAAGAGCTCAGATCAGTGATGTATCGCTGCTAACCAAGTCAAATCCAAAATGTGGTGGCTCAGAGCATCCAGAGCTGGTGTTACCTTATGGTTTCTCAGGCCAGGAATTCAGGAGACAGGTAGTTCTTGTGAGATTCCGGCCATGTCATTGGCAGCGTCATCTGAAGGCTGGACTGGGCTGGACCATCTGCTTCCAGGAAGGCTCTGGTGGGAGGTCTCAGCCCCTCCCCACACAAACCTCCCCCTAGGCTGCTGAGTGTCCTCACGACGCAGCAGCTGGCTTCCTCCAGAGCAGGACAGAGTGATGGCAGTGATGAATTTTGTGACCTGGGTGCAAGGTGACACACTGCCATGTCCACGATGTCCTGGTGGTCATTCAAGTCAGCGCAGTGCAGTGGGAGAGGGGGCTGCACGAGGGAGTGATACCAGGACGTTGGGCCCCTGGGTGTAGCTTGGAGGCTGCTGACCACCAGCTCAGAGTGGGGAACTAGGTAAAAAATTAGTCGATACTCAGCCATAAAAAAGGGTGAAATAATGCCACGTGCAGCAGCGTGGATGGACCTAGAGATGATCACACTAAGTGAAGTAAGACAGAGAAGGTCAAATACCGTATGATAGCCCTTATATGTGGAATCTTTAAAAATGACACAAATGGACTTATTTACAAAACAGAAGTAGACTCACAGACATGGACAACAAACAAGATGACCAAAGAGGAAAGAGGCAGGAGGAGGGATAAATTAGGAGTCTGGGGTTAGCAGATACACACCACCATACATAACAGGTGAACAACAAGGACCTACCGTGCAGCACAGGCAGCTACATTCAACACTTTGTAATAAACTGTAATGGAAAGGAATCTGAAAAAGAATGTGTACACATGTAGGACTAACCCGCCATGCTGTACACCTGAAACCAACACGACATTGTACATCAGCTGTACCTCAATGAAAAAATAGCAGAGGGAGGAGCACGTCTGGCCCTCCGCCCCATGCACCGCAGGGGCACCAGAGGGAAGCCAGCGTCCCAGCTGGTGTCCCCGGGACCGCGGGCCCCAGTGACGCGGTGGCCGTGGTGTTCAAGCAGCGCTTCCATGGTTCCAGGTCTGAAGGGATTCTTCGGACAGAAAGGAACAGAGGGTGACGTCGGCTTTCCCGGGATCACAGGCCTGACAGGAGTCCAAGGCCCTCCCGGACTCAAAGGGCAAACAGGTAAAAGGCCGCCGTCACGTGGCCTTACTGGGCCAGCTGGACGGCGCAGCGCCCCATGGGGCTGGGCACGGCCGAACCCCAAACTCCAGGGGCCCAGAACAGGGGCGGCCGGTTCTGCCAGTCTGCGGGTCACCCGTGGTCACCCTAGGAAGCTTCCTCCCACCCGTCCTTCTACCCCGCTCAGCCCGGGGACCAACACCCAACCGGACGACTGGGTCCGTGCGGCCACACCTGTCTCCCTGTAAACGCCCAGACTCAGCTCTTTCCCGGCGCCCTTCGTGCACTTGAGCTGCAGAAATTCATGGGGGACCCGACTTAAATGGGTGAACTCTCTTGGTGCTTTTTTTCTGGCTGCTGTTCTGCCCTCCGTCCAGGATCTGTGAGCGCAGAGAGGCTGACCCTCCAGGGTCTCGGGGCTCTCCCAGACTTCTATTTGGACAACAGGATGAGAATTCGAACACACAGGCTGTCTGTTTGGCCAGGCTACACTGACCCCACGGGACTTGAGTGTGGGGGTCCAAGGCTATGGGCAGGGCATTCCCGGCTGGAAGGGAAACTGGCCCTTTCCCTGCGAAGCTCCTCTCCCAAGCGGGACCTGAACTGGAGGCCAAGAGACCTCAGGGTTCCTGTGTCCCCTTAAGGATGTGTTTGTCCCCAGGCTTCCCAGGACTGACAGGGCTGCAGGGGCCTCAGGGAGAGCCAGGCCGGGCCGGAGTGCCAGGCGCCAAGGGAGACTACGGCTGGCCAGGGACTCCAGGCTTACCAGGTAAAACCATTGCCCCTCTGCGGACACAAAGCAAACCCACAAAGAAGTGTTTACTCCCCGAAATGATTAACAAAAACCTGCCAAGAGGCCTTAGAGCCACTGTCGGTCAGCATGCAGGCAGTGCAGAGCCAAGACAGAGGGATGGATGTGAGGGTCCCTGCTGAGTGAGGTCTGGTGGAGCCCTCGGGGGTCCTGGGGGTTACTGGGCTTGGCCTGGACAGGGGTCAGTTCAGGGGACAGGCCCCCAGCTGCTCTCCTGCCCAGAGTTAAAGGGGTAGGCCCACCCCACATCCACACTCACCGCCCACATCACAGGAAGAGATGCCGCCGGTTTCCGTGTCCTACTTTAGAAAAGGCGATCTCAGAAATCCAGGGGGCGTGGAAATAGCACCAGGCTGTTGGTTCCAAGCTCCATTTTCACAAACCAAATACATTCAGTGACTCATGTGTCGGGAAGAGAAATGCACAGCCCGGCCAGTCCCCTTCTGGCTGTAACAAGTCTGTAACAGGGTTCTATGACAGCAGGTTTAAGCTGGCGGTTCTCCTGGGTGACACTGAAGTGACTGGTTTACATGTCACGGTATTTGCTGAACTGTTTCCTCACTGCCTGGCTTTTGAACCCACTGGGTGGGCAAGTGTATCCCAGAGACAGAAGCGTCTGATTATGTCAGGTGTCCCTCTCTGCTGTCCCCTGAAATAACCGTGAGGAACCCCCGCAGGTCTGCCCGGCATCCGAGGCATCAGCGGATTACACGGCCTGCCAGGCACCAAAGGCTTTCCAGGATCCCCAGGTACCAGGCCATGAGGCGGTGCTGGCAGAGGGGGAGGGGCAGGGTGGGCGGGGCTGGACTTGGAGGAGGGGAGGGGCTCCCCCAGGGTTGTGTGACCATCCGAAGCCACAGGGACTCAGGCCCTTCCCAAGGGGCTTAAACGACAGGCAGTGACTTCTCACAGCTCGGAGGCTGCAAGTGTGGGATCGGGTGCCAGTGCGGTGCACTTGGGGTGAGGACCCTCTTCCTGGCTTCTTGCCACGTCCTCACCCGGTAGAGATGAGAACAAGCTGTCCGGTGTCTCTTCTTACGAGAACACCAATCTCATCACAGGAGCCCCACCCTCATGGCCTTCCTTGACCCCAGTCATCTCCCAAAGACCCACCTCCAGACTCCACCACCCTGGGGATCAGGGCAACAATACATGGTTTTGGAAAAGATAGTTTGGTTCACAGCAATGGTAGACGGGGGTTTTGTTCTATAAGGAGAGGAAACGGACGCCTTGAAGAAGCCATTAGCAGTTGCTCTTAGAAACTATTCTCGCACTTTTTTTTCCCCTAAAGAGGATACAAAGCCCATTGTTTCCAAAACCCACCATCAGCCCCTTCTGGGATCTCCGAGGACCACTGCGTGTCAATCTGTTCCTCAAGGGGATGAAATCCCCTGTCTGCAGAAGGCCCCCACCACCACCCGTTACCCTCGTGCCCTCCAGGAAGCTGCCATGGCGTGTCTGGAAACCTCAGTGGCTTCTCTGAAACGTCTTTATTTTAAATGAGTTCCTTTCATCTTAAATCTTAGCGCCCTGTCTTTTCATTCTTTTTTTAAAATTTATTGATTGGACTCATATTTCTTGGGCTTATCATTAATATGTCTTTTTTTAAAAGACAGGTTTTACTGTTTTCTTTTCAAATTATGAATGTTATTCATGTTCTGTGGAGACATTTAAAATAACACTTTTTTTTTAATACACTTAAAAGAAAAAAATCACTGTAGTTCTAAATGGTCAAGTGACGCTGCTGTCTCTGGCCACCAACTGCTCTGCGCACCTGATGTGTGAGCAGAGCAGGTTTTAAATAGCATTTCCCTCTTAGCCCTAACTCGAGCCTGCCCATTGGGGCCCCAGCCAGGAGCCCAGAACCCTCAGCAGGTCCCAGCTCCAGGACCGTCAGCGTCTGGGAATACGGGCCTTTCCTGGGGGCACTGCAGTGCCCTCCTCTGTAAAGCGAGGGGATTCAGCTACAAACTCCAGGATCCCTTCCGAGTGGCAGATTCTGGGGCCCTGAGCCCGCGTAGAAAGCTGACAGCTCGGCTGCTGCCTGGCTCTCTGTTTGAGTCTCCCTGGAGAGCGTCACTGTCCTTCCGCTCCTGACGGCCAACCCCTCAGGCTGAAGGCACTGCCTGTGTTAACCCTGCCACAGGTGCGGACGCCTACGGAGACCCCGGCTTCCCAGGTCCTGCGGGGGACAGGGGTGACTCAGGAGAGGCCAACGCCCTTCCAGGCCCTGCTGGCGCCCCGGGCCAGAAAGGGGAGCGTGGCACCCCAGGTGAGGCCGACACCCCAGCACCGGCACATGCAACCACACAGTCCGTGCGTCTGAGAGAGGAGAGGCGGGAGCAGGTGCAGGCGCCGGCTCTGCTGGGGAGAACTGCTTGTTGCAGACCTCTCGGCTGGTCTTCCATCGTTTACACTTCTCCGTAACGTGGATCTTAAACATCGGGGTTAGCTACTGACCACCTCCTTGTAGGAAAGAGAATATCGCGTTCTGTCCCCTCGGTGGCCCCCAGGGCACCTGGCACAGTGCCCTTCCATATCAGAGCTGGGCGCGTTGGATAAAGGAATAAATGCACCCGCATAGCCCCTGAGTTCAGCCCGCGTGACGGGCCTGGAGCATGGCGGGAACAAACCAGGGAGGGGTGGTCTCGGCTGCTGAGAATGAGGCCCACTTCCCACCCCCAGCCCAGCCCCCACTATCCGCCAGCAAACTGCTCCAGCAAACTGGGGGGAATACCCCTAGATTAAAGGTAACCAACACCTGGGAGCAGCATGCGTTCACAGTGCCAAGGGGTCATCCAGCCACCCTGACAGCCCAGAGTTTGTTTTCTGACAGCTGATACCCACCCCCCGTGCCTCGTTGGGACCGTGTAGCCCCGCCTCCCGGGCCCCACCCTGAGAGCCTGCAGTGGCCACCTTCCATCCCCGCCCTCCTTGGTTGTTCTGGGACATGGAGAGGAAACCGTAGGCAGAAGGTCGAGTGCTGATAATAAACAACTTCTTCTTCCCTGAAAGGGGAACGAGGCCCAGTTGGGAGTCCAGGACTTCAGGGATTTCCAGGCATCACGCCCCCTTCCAACATCTCTGGGTCACCGGGGGACACAGGAGCGCCCGGGATATTTGGCCTGGAAGGTGAGCAGGGCTCACACTGCTGTGTGCGGGGCTCTCGGGGGACAGGAGCCGTCATGCCTGATTGCTTTAGGGATGGCACACTTTGTTTCCCCCAGAGGACAGGATGCGGCATGAAATACGCCAGACACACAGGGACAAATCCTGCCTGATTCCTTGATAGGAGGAGCCTAGAGGAGTCAGACTCACAGGGACAGAGAGCAGGATGGTGGGGGCCAGAGCTGGGGGCGGGGTCAGGGGGAGGTAGTGTTCAATGGGCACAGAGCTTCAGTTGGGAAGATGAAATCGTTCAGAGAAAGATGGTGGGGATGGTCGCACAGCAGTGTGAATGTATCTAGTGCTACTGAACTGTACACTTGAAAGTGGTGAAAATGGTCAATTTTATGTTATCTCTATTCTACACAATAAAAGACAAAGTTGCCCAGTGTTCCGAGCTTGCCAAAGCCCGTCCCTTACACGGGTGACTTTGCATCCAGCCTCGTGGCCATGACCACACCTCCTCCCTATACACTCTCCTGTCCTGGACTTGTGCCCACAGGTTACCGAGGCCCCCCCGGGCCACCGGGTCCTGCCGCTCTTCCTGGAAGCAAAGGAGAAGAGGGGAACACAGGAACCCCCGGAAACGCAGGGCCCAAAGGCTGGGGCGGGGACCCCGGGCCCCAGGGCCGGCCTGGTGTGTCCGGACTCCCCGGAGGAAAAGGTAATGGTCAGGGCCCCTGGGGAGGCTCCTTCTCTCGGGGAGGCTGGTGGCTTTGGGCCGAGGTGGCCAGAGCCCCTGCCCGGCCCTGCGTGTCCTCAGTGTGCTGCTTGTCCTGAAGGGCCCAGAGGTGAGCAGGGATTCATGGGAAACATAGGCGCCACCGGGAGTGTGGGTGACCGAGGCCCCAAGGGACCCAAAGGAGACCGAGGACGCCCAGGTAAGTGGCTGTCTCAGAGGGGACACGTCTGGGGCCACGGGGGCCTGGTGGGGACAGCGACTGTTGGAAGGGAAGGCTCTGAGCGACTCTCGGGTGGGCTACCCGCCGCCCCATCTCCGGAGAGTGGTGGTTCAGGGAGCCCCAGGAGTAGTTCAACGAGAGCAGCACGGAGAAGAGGCCAGAGCAGGAGGGAGTGTGGCTCTCAGGCGCCGCCGCCCTCTCTCCTCCCTCTCCAGGTTCCCCTGGCGCTGTGGGGGCCCCAGGGATTGCAGGAATCCCCCAGAAGATTGCCGTCCAGCGGGGGCCAGTGGGTCCGCAGGGAAGGAGAGGCCTGCCGGGGGCTCCGGGGGAGATGGGGCCCCAGGGCCCCCCGGGAGAGCCAGGTAGGAGCCCCAGTGTGGTGCCGCCGGGGGAGGGGTCCTCTCCTATTTGCCTTGTTTTCACTTTTGTTCTCCTGCTGAGAAGCACCGCCGAGCCCCAGCGGTGCGAGCCCGCCCCTCTCCCGGGGCTCACGCGTGTCTCGTGGCCACCGTGCAGGTTTCCGTGGGGCTCCGGGGAAGGCCGGGCCCCAGGGAAGAGGCGGTGTGTCGGCCGTTCCCGGATTCCGAGGAGACCAGGGGCCCATGGGGCAGCAGGGGCCCATTGGCCAGGAAGGTGAGTGACGGGCAAGGAAAGGGGGCAGAGGGCAGGGAGTTCCTCCAGATCCCGCCGTGGGTCTGAGACGAGGACCGGGTGTGCGGGAGGGGAGCGGGGAGCCCGAGATGAGCAGAGAGGAGGGGCTGCCCCACCCGGCTCTGCTTCCCCAGCCCAGCTCATGGGGCCCGCTGCAGCTCAGTATACCTGCGTCCGCCCCTGACACCTGCAGCTGGCACCGAGTGCCCCAGACAGGCCAGCTTCCTTCCTTCCCCTGAGACACCTGCAAGGTGCCTCAGATCAGGAAGCAATCAACATATGTCAGGAGACAAGGTTCCTAAAGGTCCTGAAGGCTGAGGTGGGTGAGGATAGCTCAGTGGTAGAGCGTGTGCTTAGCATGCACAAGGTCCTGGGTTCAGTCTCCAGTCCCTCCCTTGAAAAATAATCCTGAAGGCCAGGAACAGTGAGCTGCAAGAATCCAGTACACGACCAGGAGCCACTGCCAGGTCTTATATTACTGATTTCTCAAAATTACTGGCATGTGTGCAGAGTGGGTTAGGCCAGAAATAACAGCAGTTCATGCAAAAAAAAAAAGTCTTGAGATGTGTTGTCACCCACCTGTGCTGGTGTGAGCCCTGTGCTGGCAAACACAGGCTGCACCGCCAGCGTCCAGATCACAGGAAGCACAATCTACTGCCCCCTGAGGCCCTGACCCGCAGCCAGGACAGTGTTTCACGTGCAGCCTGAAGGGGGTCGGTCATCCAGGCCAGGGGACCAAGACGGCCCAGGGTGGACAGGACGTCCTACGAGACAGGCAGGACTCAGCAGGACGGCTGACAGCGGACTTTGCAGGGTTGTCCTGTTGGGGCAGATCAGCCGTTCTGCTGTGTCTGGGATGGACAACAGTCCCCTGGGTGGACGTTTCTGGGGGCAGGTTTTGAGGCCCGGGAATGGCCAGAGTGCCACCAGCCGCTCCCCGCAGCGTCCAGCAGGGGGCCTGCCGCCTGGAGTGGAGGAGGCCGAGTGGGGCTGGAGCAAGATCCTGTGGCCCTTCAGACTCCCAGATGCTCTAGCCCCACCCAGAGCCAGGCGCCCTGGGGGCGGCTCAGCCCGCTGAACCCCTGCCCCGGGGCATCACCATCAACCCAGCTACTGGGCATCCCACAGGGCAGACCCCCCTCCCCCCCCCCAGGACCCCGGCCAGGGGGAGCCGGCAGAGCCCGGCGGTGAATGTCGCTGTGCCCGCCAGCCGCGCAAGCTGGCTGGGGTCTGCACGGCAGCTGACAGGCGCGCTCTCTCCCCCACCGCAGGGGAGCCAGGCCGCCCCGGGAGCCCCGGCCTGCCCGGCATGCCGGGCCGCAGCGTCAGCATCGGCTACCTCCTGGTGAAGCACAGCCAGACGGACCGGGAGCCCATGTGCCCCGTGGGCATGAGCAAGCTCTGGAGCGGGTTCAGCCTGCTCTACTTCGAAGGCCAGGAGAAAGCCCACAACCAGGACCTGGGTAGGTACTGCCCGCCCGCCAGCCCCGCCACAGGCCCCGCGGCCGCCAGATGGGTGTGTGGCACGTGTGCCTGGTCGCCAGAAGGAACTGAAACAACCTGAAAGCTCACAGAAAATGCAGCGAGCCGCATGAACGGCGGGGGCCTGGGGAAGGGTGCCTGTGTGTGTGGTGGGGCCGGAGGCTGGGAGATCGGTCAGGCTGAACGCAATGAGTGGGCACCTTCCTGTCCCGGTGTTCTCCTTCCGTGATAAGTTATTTTAAAAAGTGGGACAAAGCAACAAGAATAAGGACCTAAAACAGAGCGGGGACAGGGCAAGGCCGGCCGCAGCGCCCAGCAGGCCTCTGAGGGCGGAGCACAGGCCTGCTCTCTGCTTGGAAGCAGTGGTGTGAAAGGGGGCCGAGTTCAGTGAGATAATTCACTCTGGCCCTGAGGTGAAGCCCGTGGAATTATTTGGGGTTAGGAATGGCCAGAGTTCTCCTGAGCCAGGCCCTCATCTTGGATGCCGTCAGAGGTCGTTGGGGCTGGTGCTTTAAGATCCCCCAACAGGGGCCTCACCCAGGGTGCTATTCCACAAAGATGCCCCACCCTCCGGCCCAGCCTGGTCCTGGTATGTGTGGGACCCTCTCGAAGGGCAGAATGAAAATGCCAAAAAAAGGAATAAGACCGGAACTCACCCACCACCCCACCCCGTGCATGGCTGAGCCCCCCAGGGGGCCCCGGGTGGGTCCCTGACATGGGCCTCTGGCACTGGCCCGGCCTGGAGGAGCATCTTCCCCCACGCTGAGCTGTCGCTCTGTCTGCAGGGCTGGCGGGCTCCTGCCTGGCCCGCTTCAGCACCATGCCCTTCCTGTACTGCAACCCTGGCGACACCTGCTACTACGCCAGCCGCAACGACAAGTCCTACTGGCTGTCCACCACCGCCCCGCTGCCCATGATGCCCGTGGCCGAGGAGGACATCAGGCCCTACATCAGCCGCTGCTCCGTGTGTGAGGCCCCGGCCGTGGCCATCGCGGTCCACAGTCAGGACGTCTCCATCCCCCACTGCCCGGCTGGATGGCGGAGTTTGTGGATCGGCTATTCCTTCCTCATGGTATGTGGTGCATGTCTACTTTCCCTCAGAGCCTGGAACCAGGTGGAAAGTGAGCTCCTCTCCCTAGCCACACCCTGACCTTTGTAACTACAGTCGGGGCAGTCGTTCAGGTTGTGCACTGCACAAGGGCACCCGGCCCAGAGGGTGACTGAGAGCTGGAATGCAGCCTGCACTTTGCTAATTGAGCCCTGAAGGTATCCATTAATTTGCCACCAGGCCTGTGTACGAGCTGTAATTAGGATAAATTTAACTACCGTGATTGCACCCCTTATGGTTTTCCTGTTTACCATCGCAGGGAGAAAGCAAAGTCCAGTGGGGAGGGTGGGTCTTGTATTGCATTTATATTTATTATGACTGTTGTAACCCCGACTATATTGACTAGATGCCCAACATGTTAATTATTTCATAAGTTATACTAGTAACATTGTATATGTGTGTATATATAATATAATGTTTGCTAATCTTGTGAAAACAACAGGGAAAAAAACCTGGGTTCTAGGAAAGGAAGGAAAAGATCCAGAAGTGTTGCTGGGTGACCATCACTAAGGTATCACTGCTGCAAAAAAGCAAAGCAACAGGATAGTAAGTTCCGGGCAGGGACAGGCAGCCCTCTCCTTTTCAGGAAGCTAAGCATGTCGGGCGACTTGAGGAGGTAAACAGTGCAACCCTCCTCTGCCTCTGGGTCCCGGAGGAGCAAGCTCCGGTCCACCCTGTCTAGGTCCCCCCGTCAAATTCAAAAATAAAAATGAGCTTCTCCCCCGTGAAGGGAGTGACGACACTGTATCTAAAAAGTCAGTCACAGCCCTGCTTTTACTAGCAGTTGCATCTCAAATCCTGTCACAGGAGAAGGGATAAGTAACTCAGTAACTGCCTCCAAGCCCCGTCAGCGTGGACCTTGGCACCCTCCCCCCAAGGCAGGTGACAACCCGCAGTCCCCTGACCCCACTGTAGAGCCAGGGGTGGGACCGATGGGCTGCCCACAGCTTCACTTGTGAGAGCCTGGGGAAGCCCGGTGGTTTGGCCAGCGGAGAGTGAGCGCCTGGCTTACCCCGTAATGTGCCACTGCCCACGTGGGACGGTCACTGTCTTGTCTGCATGTGATGTGCCTTGGTCCACTGCTCCCTGGGGTCTGCTCCCCTCACCTCAGGGACCCCTCTCGGAGCTGGTCTGGTGTCTCCAGCCAGTCAGTAGCTGACTTTTTCCTTATCGATTCAGATGAGGTTCCCATGGGCTGTGAGTGTCCAGGACCACTTCTCAGGGCTGGCCTCCTGTCCTGGTGACTCTCTTAAGAGACATGAGCTGCTTGAGTCCCAAAGCCAGAGGCCTGTCCACTGAGAAGAGCACATTGGAAAAGGGCTGTGTGTGCACAGCGTGCCTGTGGGGTGTGCACATGTGTGCGTGTGTGCACAGCATGCCTGTGGGGCGAGCATGGGTGTGCACGTGTGTGTGTTTGCACCGGCAGGGCCTCAGCTCTGTCAGACCAAAGTGGGCCCGAGACGCCCCTTGTAGACGCACCTGCTTTTCCCTGCATGTTTATGGCACCAGGAGCTCTGCTGGGAAAGGCTCCCGCATTCTGTGAGCAGAAAGCTACTCGAGGGTTTTTGTTTTCTGCTGTGCGTCTGAAGGAAAGGTCAGCCTGGGCACCCGCCCACCCCCATCGCGGGCGCCACCTCCGCTCCCGGCCCGCGGTGGCCTCGCTGTTTCTGCTCTAGGGTAACAGGCCCTGACACCCCACTTACCCCTGACCAGGCCAGCTGGCACTTTCTCTAGATAAGCGCTGAGACCCAGGCCGCCCCACCACGCACCTTAGTAAGAGCTAACATGTTTATGAAGTGAAAAGAAAGGAGAACTTGAAAGCAGCAAAGAAAACCCCCTCCGACGCTCGGCCTGGCCTCCAGCCAGCGGCCGTGGGGCTGTCTCAAGCGGCCTACTGCTTATTGCACAACCTTCTGATCAAAGCTAAACTCATTACACGAGTGTTAAACATTCACTGTAGAAAAATCAGCAAGTAGGGTTTTTCATAAAAAATAGTGGTAATTATACTTAGTGAAGTTGTCAGACAGAGAAAGACAAATACCATGTGATGTCACTTCTATGTGGAATCTAAAACCTGACACAAATAGAGGAGAGGGCGCAGCTCAGTGGCAGACCGTGTGCCTAGCACCCACACGGTCCTGGGTTCCAGCCCCAGTCATTCCATTAAAATTAATCAATAAATAAACCTAATTACCTCCCCCAACCAAAAAAAATTGTTTTAATAAAAAATAAGTGACGCAAACGAACTTATTTTCAAAACAGGAAGAGACTCACATAGAAAACAAACATGCTTACCAAGGAGGAAAGGGGAGAGGGAGGGATAAATCAGGAGTTTGGGATTAGCAGATACACATCACCATATATAAAGCAGATAAACAAGGTCCTACTGCACAGCACAGGGAACTCTGTTCAGTATCTTGTAGTAACCTGTCATGGAAAAGAATCTGGAAAGAACACATGTATGTATAACTGGGTCACTGTGCTGCACACCGGAAACACACACAACACGGTCAGTCAGCTATACGCCAATTTTAAAATGTGCTGGAAGTAATGCTAATCACAGCAGCCACACCCTCCCCGTAACCGTGAGCGGAGGAGGGGCGCCGTCTTTGGTGCTCAGTTTTCCTCCAGCCTCAGGCTCTGACCCACGTGTCGAACGTGTTTTTCCTTCTAACAAAAGACGTTAACGCGCTGGCCTGTCTTCCCCCCCCCCCTCCCGCAGCACACGGCCGCGGGCGACGAGGGCGGCGGCCAGTCGCTGGTGTCGCCGGGCAGCTGCCTGGAGGACTTCCGCGCCACGCCCTTCATCGAGTGCAACGGGGCCCGCGGGACCTGCCACTACTACGCCAACAAGTACAGCTTCTGGCTCAGCACCATCCCCGAGCGCAGCTTCCAGAGCGCGCCGGCCGCCGACACGCTCAAGGCGGGGCTGGTGCGCACGCACGTCAGCCGCTGCCAGGTGTGCATGAAGAACCTGTGAGCCCGGCCCGGCCGCCGGGCCGCCTTGGTGCTTCTTAACTTATTACCTCAGGTGCCGCCCCAAACATCGCCTTCATTTCCTTCCTTTATAAAACAAAAGTAACCAAAGGAATTGAGCACCAGCCCTTAGACCAAACCGCGCCTCGCCGTCCGCGGGCGCCGCCCCGCCCCGCCCCTGGCCACGCCCCCTACCGCCCCCCGCCCCCTCCTGGCGCGACGCCGTTCGCGCCCCCCTCCCCCACGGCGGTCTAAGCAGCTAACCTCCCACTGTGCACCTGTGTATTCACGGCCCTTTCAGCCGCCACAGATAACCCACTTATTTAACTCACTTGATGGGGTGGTGTAGACAGACAAAGCCACGCAGCCCAAGGGCTCCCGAACTCGCGCCCGCTGCTCCCACACGAGGGCCTCGTGGGAGGGGTCTCGAAGCCAGCTTGACGACAGCGTCTTCTCCCGAACACCTTGACGCGGAGCACCCCCGGGCCCTCACGAAGGCCGACGGTGCTTCCTGTAAAAGCCACTGGGATGCGCACACCAGCTGCTTCCCACGGCGTCCCTGCAGACCACGGGGCCCGGCAAGACCCGCGTGGGGGCAGAGCCCTTCCCGCGGGTGCGCCCGCCAGGCGGGGGCGCAAACCTCGCAGCCGGCGGCGCTGCCTCTACCGCCCCGGGCTGCGCCGGAGCCTGCGCCCCGCTCTGCGGCGCCTTGCACTCCTAGGCCTGCGCCATCCTCCGTAACGACCACGCAATAAAAGTTGGTTTTGGACATTTTTATACCCCAAGTTGTTGCCTGCCTCATTTTCTCGAGTCTACAGAGCACAGAATTTGCTGGGAACCCAAAACACGGCATCCGGGCCCCAAAGCGAGCCCCGTGCCCAGCTCAGAGCCACGCGGCTGTTGGTTCATTTTCAGCGAACGGAACCCAGCCTGTGGTACTGTCACTCATTTCTCAGGCACCTGAGTTTGCGTTTGTGTTCACAATGTGCTAGTGTTTACAGAAAGCACGCCAGCCATCACTCAGGGGAATTGTGGGGAGGGCACCTCACAAACGCAACTCCAAAGTCATCAACCAGCCCCAACATAGCATCACGAGTCAAACCTCGGTGTTCCCAAGAGTCTCCAAGACACGTTTCCAGCTTTGGTTTCTCTGAAACCCGGCAGACCCCTGGGAACCCAACTCACATAATTAATTTTTACCCTTTAAAGTTCAATTTCATATTAAACTTCTCCTAAGAACAGTTTCTACAGTTAACAAAGTATTCTACCTGATGATGTTGTTTGAAATAGATCCGCACCTACAGGCCTGCACCCCCTGTGGCTGCCCCAGCCAGGACTCCGCACGGGTTACGTGAGGACGTGACTCCAGGCAGTGGACTGGGACCTGCAGCGTGACTCGGGGAAGAGGGCACCTCACTAAGGGGGTACTGCCATGGAGGATTCAGGGCTCAATCCTGCGGGAGAAAGGCCACAGGTGGTCCCCCCGAGGCGTGGGAAGGGCACGACTTCAGCCTCCTGCCCTCAGTGGTCAGGCTGCCTGGAACGTCCGGGGATGCCAGGGCTGAGCAGGCTTCTAGCACCCCAGGTGGAGGTTAGCAGAGAACCAGGTGAAGCTGATGTGACATACTGTTGGCTACACCTGTACCAGCTGGTTTCCATAGCAACAGCTACAGCAAAAGGTGGGCCAGCAGGCTGAGGCCAGGGTGTGAAGCTGCCCAGCACAGGAAGCTCGCAGGGCAGCTGTTCCGTCTCAGCCCCAAGCCCCACAATCACAAGGGTCCTCATGACATTTACCACAATCCTGAAGATTCCTGCTCGACTTTGTTTAGCTTTTTTTTTTAACTGAATGATTTTTTTCAATTCTATTGTGCTTTACAATTTTCAAACATTCCACACGCCTGATTTCACGTGGTTTAGCTTGGACGCCGCTGTGTGGTTCACAGGCCAGAGGTAGGGGCCCAGTGTGAAGCACTGAAAGGTACCGGAGCTTACACCTCAAATACTCGGAAGTCCAAAATCAAGGTCCCAGTACACAATTGGATTCCAAAATGTAGACTGTAAAATATCAAACAAATACAAAGAATCCATAACCCCAACATCTGTCTGTGCTGCAGAGCCCATGGTCCCAAGCAGCTCTAGGAGGTGAAGATTTCCAGTCTGGAATCAAACAGCAAACCTTCTGAGCCTTGAAAATCCAAACTCTGCCCTTCACAAGTCCTTGCATGTTGGATGAGATTTTTCTGGTCTAGTTTCTCTGGACCAAGAGTAACCAGCATCCCAAAAGCTAAGTGGACTTGAATGGTGAATGCTGTCCCTCACCTTCCAGGGAAGGGGGTCCCTGAGGTTAGAATCACTGCCTCCCAGCGACTTCGTAAGGTGGCTTTCTGCACCCCTCGCACAGACGATGCCAGGGTTCACATTAAACCAGAGGAGATGTCTCCGGAAGCATCCTGGCCAGTCGGAGGGACACCAAGAAAGATTCGACAAGTCCCGGAGAGCTGCCCCAGCCTTCAGGCGGCCTGAGATGGGCGAGTCTGGAGATTGCTGGGGCAGGTCTCCGCTGGCCGGGCTCCTGGGGGCTGAAACAAAGACCTTGCTCCCCACGCGGTGTCATGAGAATTCAGTCCACCCCTACATGTGGAGGGGCCTCAAGAGAGCCGTCGGGCACGGCATTGTGTGAGTTTGGTGTTGTGTCCCGGCCTCAGGGGAAGACATTGGGAGCCCTTACCGCTGGGGGATTTAAGGCTGCCCAGTGGAGGGAGCCACCCAAAGTACACCCTACAGGTGACAAGGCAGCGCTCTTCTGAAAATAAACTCTGAACACGGATGGAAAGGGTGACGATGAGCTGGGGCCACTCACCTGCTCTCATCCCACTGGACTCAAAACCCGCCGGGTGCCCAGCCACGTCACCGCCCTTCCACAGCGAGAGGACTTGCACCAGCAGAGCCGCGACCTGAGTCCCTGGAGAAGGACCACCCTCCAGCACCACATCAAGGAAGGATGGCCCTCACAGGCGTCCAGTGACTCCTGGGTGGCCTGGCCACCAAGGCTGAGGCTGCCGAGTCCCGGGGGGAGGCTTTTGGGCCCCACCTGTGCCCAGCCTCAGCTCCAACTGCTGTTGGATATCCACTAAAGGCACGTGTGCTGGTGCAGCCATGTACACACACACGTCACACACATCACACGTGTGCACATTGCACATACAAGTCACATGAATGCACAGTCACGTGTGCACGTCACAATGCACATGTCACACTTGCACACACATCACACGTGCACACATGTCACATGTGCATGCAGTCACACACAACCCTGGGAAAAGAAAGCACCTTTTCCAGTTCCTGTACTTCCCAGTCAAACATCAATCACATCCCCTAAAAAAAGGCCTAAAATCAAAGCTTCACAAAGGAGGTCTGTTCTAAGGTGAAACCAACTCTGTTTTTGACATTACTGAAAAGAACGTGAAGCGTGGCTTTCTGGCCGTTTCCCCCCATCGAGCTATCTGACGGTGACACCCTGAGGACAGTCAACGCCCTCCCCGTAGCAGGCGCTGTCTCAGGGATTCCCCGGGGCCTCCCCCGCCTGCCACCTCTCTGAGCAGCATTGCTCCATTTTACAACTAAGGAGGCTCCACCAAAGGGGTGAGTCAACACAGATGAAGGTACGCAACCAGGTGATCAGCCGGCATCCTGTCCCAGCCGCTCCGCTCCCTCCAAGCACGAGCTGACTCCCCAGAGAGCTGCAGTGGACGGAGTCGCGTGGGCCAGCAGCATGAGGCCCTTTACACACATAATCCCGCCGCCACCTCGAAGTCCAGGATCTGGGAGCGGCTCACAGTAATTAGATGGGGGGGACTGAGGCATCCCCGGGGGGCCCCTGATCCCCTCGTGCCTGCACACTGACTCCTGGGGCCCTTGTCTAGTGCATGACTGACTCCACGGCCAAGTTCAGGAGCAAAGGGCCCCTGGGGCGTAGGCAGACTCGGAGGCCATGGCTCACTCGATGGAATAAAGTAGCCGTAAAACCGCAGCCATTTCCACAGACGCAACATAGTTCTTTTAAGACACCAGCCTAGTGGCCTGTGAAAGGGGGGAACCATGGCTTCCAGAACCCAGATTACAACATACCCACCCCCAAAACTTCCCATGCAGGACGCCTCGAGGGCACCAGGAAATGCCCGACCAGGCGCTGCTGTTGAGGAGGTTTGCCTCTGCCTGAGGACACTCAGGCCGAAGTCGACGACCAGGCCCAGCGGGTGAACCCGGGGCTGTCCGTGGCCTCCCAGCCCCGGAGCAGCCGCATTGGTACAAAGAGAAAGAAGGAATGTCCGAGGTCCAGCTCAAAGCCACGTCCAGCAGAGAGACCCTCTCCTTCTCCAGCCGCTGGCTCACGCTCTGAGGCCTCCCCAGAGCAGACCTGGTCCCTGGTTGGGAACTGGGCCCACGAGAAGTCCCAGCCGGGAGCGCCCCAGCAGGCTCAGACACCGGGCAGAGGCGGGTGCTGAGGTGCCATCGGGTCAGAGCCCAGAGTGAACCTGCTCTCAGGGCAGCGGTGCGGGGGCCGAGCTCATGGACTGCTGATGGGGATGGCGCCCCCCCCCCCACACCAGCCGTGCCCCGGGGCCCTCGGCCACTCAGGGGCACGGCCTGCGGGCGCTGGGAGCGGCCCTGCAAGAGAGTCAAAGACTGACCGGGAGGAAGGGGCGTGGGGTTCGGTCAGCCCTGCCTTCAAGCTCGGACGCAGGAATGATTTCATACTCCAGCCACGGCCTTCAGAAGCCAGCTCCCAGACCTCGCAGGCGTCTCCCGAGCAAACACACACGTTATGGAAAAGTAAGTACGACGCCCGCCCATCAAACGGCAAACTGAAGCGCGAAGCAGCGCCCCTTTCGGGCGGGAGGGCTGCGGCTCTCGCTCCCTTTACGTTTAGCGTCTCAGCAAACGGAGGGCCGCGCGCGGGTCACGGTCACGGGGTCTCCAGCTCTGAGGCCTCGGTGTGCATCGCTCACCGCCAATTCACACGTCCAGGTTTCACCTCTTGCACCATGGGCTTGTAAAATGGCATTAAAAAAGCACTTAGAACTCCCAGCCAAAGCAAGATCCTTCACTGAGGATTTACTGCAATTCCAGAAGACCTGCTTCCGTCACGGGGCCTCTCCACGGAGGCTCCTGGTCCCCCGGGGCCGTGGGGGGCTTCACCACGGAGATGGGGCTCATCCCTCACCTGGAGACGTGCACCGGCTGCACGGGAACAGAGGGGTCTGGAGGGCGCGCAGAGACCGCGGGCTCCGGGAAACTCCTGAACACCTCCCTCCAAAAAACAACTGCTCGTGAAACACTGTTCACTCACCAGCCTCCTGCCTCACTGCGTCCTGTCACGGGCTGAGTGCTTTTGTCTCCCCAAAATCCGAATGTTGAAGTCCTCACCCACAAATAGGTTGGGTTTAGAGATGGGGCCATCGGGAGGTGATTAGGGCTGGATGAGGCCATGAGGGTGGGACCCCCACGATGGGATTAGTGTCCTCATAAGAGCTCCCCTCCCCCATACCACGTGCAGACACGTGGAGGAGGCACCGCCCACAAGCCAGGAGGGAGCCCTCCCAGCAGCTCGAGTGGACTTGCAGCCCCAGGACGGAGCCATGCTGGCCCCTGAGCTGGCGGAGACGCCCCTTTCCCAGCAGCGAGGCCCAAGCCTGGGCCATTGTTCTCACAGCTGCCCCGTTTCGGCTCCTCCCAAGAGCAAAGCCGCCCACCCAGCACCCCCGGAAAGGATGGTTCAGATTCAGCAGCTGCCCTGGCGACCACACAGGGCAGGGACTCAGAGCTGCCCGTTTTGCTTCCACTATTGGAACACGTGTCATCAAGACAGCCCAGCGGACAGGCCGACCCAACACCTGGAATTTGTAAGGATTCAATGCAACTTTTAAAGCTAGAAGTCCCTCAGGCTCACACCCCAGCAGGGATCCCACGGGGGCACAAATAAAGTCTAGACCCAGGTTCTTCTCAAATCCTTTTTAATCATACACATGGCTCCCAGTGCTGCAACTGATATAAAAGCAGTGATTCCTGATTCTGTATAAATTAGCATTTCTCGAGAATCATTATAATGCATCAAGATACAAGCACTGAACGGCAGGACCAAGGGAAATCACAGTGAGGAGAAACGTTTGAAAGTCACTCAGGTGCCGAGACAGGCGGAGACCTGTTGGAGGTCAGGTTGTGAGGACGGGGCAGCCAAGGGACGGCGGTCTCTGGTGGCTTCCATGGGCGACCCATCTGCTCCCCACCTCCCACAGCAGCGATGCACGCGGGGGACGAGTGACACTGACCTTCTCTAAGTACCTGGCTGTCATTTCCTCCGGGGTCGCCCCCTCACATGGGCAGTCCTGCAGTGCAGACCCCAATCTGCCCCTCTGACCACGGCTCGCCCGGACCCCTCTGTCCGTGCACCCCAGGGGGCTGGGGCCCAGTGAGTCAGGCACAGCACCCGGATTTGGTCCGTGCGGGCGGCCTGTAGCTGGCGATGTCCACGGTCTGCGGCGGCCCCTGGGCTCTCTGCCGCAGGATCACGGGCACCACCATGTCAAACAAGGTTTCAAAGAGTAGGTCCACGTTGTGCCCGGTCTTCGCGCTGGTCTCAAAGCACATCTGCTCAGCAGCTGGCACGTCCTTCTCGTCCAGCATCTTGTACTTGATGATCTTCTTGTAAAGGGCCACCGCGTCCTCCGGCTGCACCTGCCTGGGCAGCCTGGGGGCTGCGCAGCCACTGCCGGCCGGCCCTGGGCCGCCCCCTCCCTCCTGCCGGCTCTCCCCGGGCCCGTCCTCGCTCAGGTCCACCTTGTTCCCCACAATGGCGAAGAGGCAGTCGGCCCTGGCCGTGTCCGTCAGGCCCAGGAACCTGTCCTCCAGCTCCAGCAGGCTCTGGGTGTGGTTCACGTCGTAGGTGAGGATGACGGCGGCCGCCCCCCGGCAGTACATGGAGCCCAGGCCGTGGAACTGCTCCCGCCCTGGGGGAGAGGGGAGAGAGATGAGGTTACCTCTCCCGTCTGAGCGCCCGACCATGCCGCGCCGGGCCCCCAGGACGGACCATGGAGCTGTGACCTCGAACGCAGGTGTGGCCAGAGCTAGACTGGATAGAAACACCGCTGGGCAGAAAGAGGGGGCGACAGCCTGTCCCCATAGCAAGCAGTCCCCGCACAAGCGCATCCACCCACCGAAGTTCCCCCCAAGACCAAGAAGACACCCCGCCCTGCTGTCCTCCTGACGAGTGGCGGTGTGGCTTGTTCCTGCTTCTGCATCTTACAAAAAGGATGTTTAAATGAAATACTTCCAGGAACGTGTGTGTGTGTGTGTGTGTGTGTGTGTGTGTGTGTATGACACCTGAAGCACTATGCTGCGCACCAGAAACTAACACAACATTGTACATCAACTGTACCTCGATTAAAAACAGAAACACTAGAGTGGGGGGTACAGCTCAAGTGGTAGAGCACATGCCTGGTATGCACGAGGTCCTGGGTTCAACTCCAGGACCGCCTCCAAAAATAAATAAGCCTAATTACCTCCCCCACCACCCAAATAAAATAATTAAATAATACAATAAGAAATAAATAAAAATTTTAAAAAAGAAAGAAACCCTAAATGAAATAGTCCCATCAAGGACCACACGGTGTGTGCCACCTCCCTCCCAGCACGGCGGTCGCGCTGACGGGGCACCAGGCAAGTGTGTCTTCACCCGCACGCCTCCTGGAGGCACCAAGGGCCCAGAGGTGCCCAAGCGCTGGGAGGAGCTCAGAAGTGAGTCCTTTGGAACAGAGAACACACACTAAGGAAACACTCTCTTTTAGAGAGAACCATGGAAAACAGGGCAGCTCCACTCTCAGGCCAAGCTGGGCGCCGCTGTGCACAGAACACTACAGAGGAGACACACGACCTCCCAGGACAGAGGGCTGGCCCTGCCCCCGAAGCCTGGGCCCCGCCTGCCCCGAGCACAGAGGTGACAGCAGAAGGGGAAGCCCTGAGCCCCTCAGACCCTCCTCTCCTCTCCTCTCCTCCAGGAGGACGGCAGGACCAGGCCCGTGGGCTTACTCGCCCCCGCAGGCTCAGTGCCACCTAATGTGTTGAGAAAGTGAAGCCACAAATCACCACTTCCATTTGTTTAAAAAAATAAAACACTTTTTCCTCTTACATAAGGTTTCCTGGTTTGTCCTGTAACAATTTTGTCTGATTTGCAAGGCAGTAGGAGCCGTATTCGTGTCAGAGGCTTAATTTATACCCTGCTCTGCATCTCAGCTCCCACCTTGACTATGAAGTACGGACTGAGGGGAAGAGGGAGGGAAAACTTTGGTGCGTTAAGCCCCCAAAGAACTGAAATTTCATCACACTTGAATGCCTTTATTCCTTCACATCGAGTCAGCAGAAGCCCTGTATGTGAAAGGCCCAGCTCACAGTGAGGGACAAGGCCAGTGCCCCTCGCACCGGGGTCTCTGGAGGCCAAGCGTGACTGCGTTTGTGCACGAGTTTTCCCGAGTGGCCCCCTTGGCTTCCCTTCTTCCTTGTTCATGAAGGGAAGACAGTTCGTTGACCCCACGAAGGGCAGTTCATAAAAGTAAACTGGGGCCCCTTCCCAACGCCTTCCCAGGCCCAGGGATTAATCAGCCCCATGTCGCTGCTGGCAGACTTCACTCCCTCCGTGGGGGCAGGAAAGCCACCCTGGACCTGGGCGCCCGACAGGGAAGAACGAGCCTGAGTCCACGGCAGATCTGACCCTCCGGCTCTGACCCTGGGCTCTGTCCCCTTGCTCAGTCCTGTGGCTCTGCACCTTTCGCAGAGGAACATAGCCGAGAGCCTGCATAGACAGGACGGCCCACTCTCGAGGCTCTGGCCTTTAAGGGCAGAACACCTTTCCACTCACACGGAGATAAAAAGTCGCAGAACTGAGAATAACATTTGTCTTGCTGGAGGTTTGCAGGAACACTGTGACCTGACCTGCGAGGTCAGCTGCAAGAATGAAGGATTCTGACACCAAGAAGTTTGCGCCAACCAACCGCGCCCGCTCGCCTTTTAGAGCAAAAGGAGGCTGAACTCTGACTCGCGGAGGACGGTTCTGGGGGCGCCAGTCTGCCGTCTACTCGGTCTGCTGGCTTCCTGAGTAACTTCGCTCTTCCTTGTCCCAGCACCTCGTCTCCTGACTTCCCGGCCCATCGTGCAGCGAGCCGTAACAGGCGGACCTCTGTGGGCGAACCCCTCCCGCCCCCACGGAGGAGCCCAGGAGAGGCCCCTGGACAGACACGCCCGAAGAGTGCGTGCCCACACTCACCGGTCCTCGCAGGGCGAACCATCCTTTCAGAACATCCTTGACACACCTCCCCCTAACTGGGATCTAAACTCCTGCAGCACTGGCCTGGGGTCTGCCTTCATTCCTTCCTGGGCTGCATGGGGTGCAGCTGCCCCAGCACTGCCCGACCCTGCCCATCCGCCCCTGCTGCCAGCAGCTCTCAGGGGGACCGCGAACTTCTCAGATCAAAGTTCAGCTTCAACACGAGACAGCACAGGACACAGCAGGCACCCGATCTGGGCAGGTGGGGAACCGGCAGCCCGCAGAGGATGGCCCAGCACTGAGTCTCCATGCGCCAGTGGGGGAGGTGGGCACGGAGAAGCACCGGGGAGGACAGGATCGCCTGCCTTGTCCCGGCCGCCGATGCAAACGTCCCTCACGTCAGTGATGACAGGGGACTGAGAGTTCCCCAGTTTCTACATGCCTGCACAACGCAACCCTTCAACTGCATGCTCCCCAGGTGTCACCAGCACTTCATCTCTAACAGCCTGCACCTGACCCCGCCCAGGGCTCCCCGTCCCTGAGGCAGAGCACCGAACTCCCAGCCCAGCCCACCCCACCAGCAGCTCCCAGCCAGGCTGTCACAAGGTTTGCCCCCAATGAACGTCTGTGCATCTGCCTGTGGTTTCTAGTTCCAGCCCCAGAAGTGGGAGCAGAGCCCAGGAGGTCTATGACCTTGAATGGGGAAAGGTGTAATCTCTGTTCTCACCCTCCTCTAACTGAACGTTAGCATTTCCTTGCATTACACACATCAGCTACAGACCAGAAACGACTGTAGGGAGCGGGTCCTGCTCTTTGTCGGCAGCAGAAATGACAGAGGCTTTCCACCCACACTGCGGTCAGTTGTGCTCACCACCAGCTCCAAGGCATGGCAGCTCTTCGACCTGCCAGGAAAGGAAACCCAGTTTCCTGGTCAAATTGGTATTTCATTGCATGCATTTCAGTGCAGTGTTCAGAGAGGGTCGTGGGCTTGTGCCACTGGGACACAAGAGGACCCTCGGCACAACAGAAGTGAAGAACCCTTGGTCCAGGGGTGGTCGCAGCGCAGACTGAAGGCACGACACCGCACACATCTATTTATATAAACAGAGTGACCTCTGCCAATAAACCGCTGTTTTCAGCTAAATGGCCAAGAAACACCAATCAGTTCCACCCCAGCCATTCTGAAACAGCCATGTTCCAACACAGGCCGGTAACCCCGCCTCACCTGGGGGCAGGCTGCTGGCCCCGAGGCCAGCCCTGGAGACAGCAGCCTGCAGAGGACACCAGGTCCAGGAAAAGGGCCGCATGGGCTGCACCTGACAGCTGTTGTCTGCCCCTCGCCCCGGTGCCCCAAGCCAGGGACCTGTGTCTCCAACAAAGCCCCAAAATTCCCAAATGGTCTGATGGGGAGGCGAGCGGGAGGGGGTGAGGTCCCAGCCAGGTGGGGCAGGAGCTGGAGGTTTGCGTCCTGTCCCGCACTCATCCTGAAGGTAAGAGCACCCTCCCAGAAAGCAAGTTGCCAGCCGTGTGGCTCCTGGCCCGGCGGAGAGGGCGGCCAGCCAGCTGCGGGCGCTCTGGGCTTCAGCGCCTGGGAGCCCGCATTCCCGCCCTCCCCACACCAGCAGCAGGTCAGCGCTATGAGTAATAATTTAATTAAAGTTTCATGTCAAATTATACTGTGTGCCAACAGGCAGAAACTCAACAGCCCTCTCCCGTCCCTTCCCGTGGGGGAGGGTGATCAAGGCGTCTTCCAAAACTGGCAGCGGGGAGCTTTAGTCAAAAAGAGAAAGAAGAAAGAAACGCTTTCCCATCATGACCACTGAGCTGGGACTTGCCTTTCGCACACAGACAGACCGCATCAGTGAGAGGCTTTCCCATCAGCCAAAAGTGCTGTCAGCTCCCACCCACCAGCTTTCACAAGAGGGCCCAGGAGTGGCATTCCAGGAAGCCCAGGAGAGCTGCCTCCACGTCTGTTGCAAAGTTCACTGAGGACAGGAACGCAGCTCCTAATGCCGAGGCCTCCAACCACTTTCCTTGCCCAATAACAATGCCTGGTTCACCTTGAAGACACTAAAACAGTGAGTAACAACACCCAAGGAGAAAGGGCACAATAACCAGAGGCAGCAGGAACTAAAGGACCAGCAGCACCAGCCTGCAGAGGGCCTCGCGGGCTGCCGGCCAGACCCAGACCCCGGCCCCGACCAGCAAACTGGACGCACTGGCCCCGGTGGCGGAGTTCACAATTACACAGTTTTCATGCTTGAGATTCTTCAGTATTGCTTTAGATGTAATCTAGAGCTTTTAGGCTGCTTTCAAATGAGCGGAGCACCCGTAATAAGATGGGCTAGTCTGACAGGGAACAGAGGTTCTGAAATTAATCCTAATTGCGCCTAAGTGGGAGCCTGGTAATTGCAGCATCACAGAGGTGGAGAAGATGAAGTGGACAGTTGGGGGGACCTGGCCTTCGGCAGTTGACTCTGGGCGTATTTGACTCCAAGGCTGTCCAGTCAGTTTTCCGGTAGTTGGTGGGTGTGTGCTGGGCTAGAAGCCAGGCTGCTGGGGCTAGTCCTCTGTAAATGCCAGCTCCTGGACCCCTCAGAGCGATGCCTTCCTGGTCTGCAGGATGGGCTTGAACCGGGACGCTCACAAGTTCCCTTCCCTCGCACCTGGTTCCGGTCCTTCTCTCCCCCTCTCTCACCTTCCTTCCCCACCCGGGTCCCTAAGCACCAACTGCGAAGCTAAAGCCCTAGGAATTCTAGCAGTTGCCTTCACTTCGTGGTCCGATTCTGGAGATGCCAGGGCACCAGGCTGACCCTGCACCAGCCCTGAGGGGGCAAATAGAAAAATCACCCGTTGTTTCAAGTTAAACAAATGCAGCTGAGGGTCAGGCTCGCCGTGGCCCCAGCCACAGGGCCTGCGTGGAGTGGGAGGCAGGAGCCGGAGGAGAGGGGCCGTGGGTGGTCCCAGGGCTGCTGGTGGGCGGCCACGTGACTGCCTGGGAGTTCTGGGCTGGCTGTGAAACAAAACAAGACTGTTCCGCTGAGGTTCATCCACCTTGCTGCATCTTGCAGAACTTCCCTCTTTTTTAAGGCTGAATAGTTATTCCATTGTGTGCACACACCACACTTTCTTTATCCAGTCATCTGTCAGAGGATATTCACATTGCTTCCATTCGGGGCTACAGTGAATAAAGCTTCAGTGAACTTGGAGGTGCTACCCAGCCAGTCACAGGATACATACTGCACGACTCCACTTACATGAAGCACCTCAAATAGTCAGGTTCACAGAATCGAAGAGCAGAAAGGTAATGGCCAGGCCCAGGGGAGGGGAAATGGGGAACCACTTACCCGGGGGCACACAGTGTCAGCCAGTGTGATGAGTAACTTGTAGAGGTCAGCTGTGCCACACTGAAGCTGAAGCTAGCAGTGAAGTCACACGCCCTCAACGTGCAAGCGGGTAGCTCTCCTGTGAGTGTTCTCATCACAACACAGTCAAATTAACAGACAAACAGGAAGTGTTGCTCAGTCTGTGTCCCCGCCTCCGTTCAGAGGTGGACGTGGTTGTCCCCGGTGGCTAAGGAGGAACATGGAGTCTGCAACAATGCCGCAGGCCTCTGACCGGACACACAGACCAACGACAGCACAGCTGGCTGGGTGAGTCCGGAACAGCGAGAGAGGGAGGCCAGCTGGCCGTGGCAGACGGGGACCCTGGGGAAGCAGGTCCTAACAGGTCTGCTGGAGCCCAAGGTCAGGTGTTCAGAGGCACAGATCTGGAAGCACACAGCCGCTCCCCTGGAGAGCGGGCTCCGTGCTCATGTGCAGAGTGGGGACCCAGGATGCCACAGGGTTGATTTACAACAGAGGAGGACATACTGGTCTCCATCACCCCTTCCCAGGATCAAGTACAGGACAAATTGGACTCGTGACCCAAAGAAAGCTGGGTCAGTAGGAACAACTAACAAGCCCTCGGGGTTCAGCAAATTCATGCAGTCTCCTCAGCTATCACAGGAACCGGACCTTCCTCTTTCCATATTATACAGAGTGAGAAACCAAGGCACAGAAAGCACAAGGAGTGGCCCACAGAGGCAGGAAGGAAGAGCCCAGAGCCAGGACATGGCCCCGGGGACCAGGACGTCTACTGTCTAACCACCCAGAAAAAGCCTGAATCCCAGATGGACAATCCACGTTCAAAGCCCACCGCGTGTCCCGGGGCACGTCCTCACCTCCCTGCACCTCCGTTCCCCACCCCATCGCCAGAATGGGGACAGTACCCACATAAGCGGGTTCTGACAACAGAATTAATTTGTTCGACTGTCTGGAACCGTTCCTGGCACACGTGAAGCACTCTGTGAATGCTGGTTAAATTCATCGTGAATCAGATTTCTCCCAACCTGCAGACTGGCTCCACCGCCCCAAGACGGCCCAGGCCCTTCATCAGTGTGTCTGCCGCCTCCTGGGACCCGCGGTCACCTCTGCAGTGGGCCAACTCCTACAACTTCCCTATTTCCACGAGTCTGGCTTTCAGAGGATGACCTCCCAGTTCCGGGGGCGCTCTGTCTTGTGGCTGCCACCCGCTGGGTCAGCGGAGCTGAAATCGGCCCAGGGCAGGGCAGGAGGACTGAGGTCAGAGGTCACAACCGCCCTGAACAGCCTCTGGACAATGAAGATCAGGTGCCCGAGTGTGTTCCCTCTGATGCCCCCAGATGGTGACCAGCATTTCACCCTGAGCATCGCGTCCCGTTTGCTTACATAGTTTAAAATAACTCAAGGGGTGGTACAGCCACCAGAAACCATGTTACAACACTGGCTGCACATTTTAAACATCGTCGCGGGGCAGGGGGTTTAAAAAATACTGATGCTCGGGCCCCCTGCCCTGGAGCCCAGGAGCCAGGGTCTGACAAGGCAGGGACGTGGCTATCCCTCCCCTGTGAAGGTTCCCCTGGGGACCGTGACGAGCAGCAGGGGCGAAGGTCTCCCACTGATGAGCAGAAGTGGGAGGTACGAAGGCAGTTCTTAAATGTGAGAAGCAGCACCCTTGGTCCAGCTGAAAAGTGAGGTCTCCCAGGAAATGTAAGTGCAGACGCCGAAATAAAGGGGAACTTCAGAAACGCCCACAGAGGCACCGAAGCGGCAACATGATGAAAGGAAAACTCAGACCCACGGAACCAGAGAGGGGACCGCGCAGAAACCCCAGGGCGACCTCAGACGGGCCGCAGTGCAGCCTGAGACGCTCAGCCTGTGACGCACTTCCCTTCCGAGAGGTTTAAAACATGAAATACAGTCCTTTTCCAATGCTTCCGAGTTCCACCCAACAGCATTATAAATACTAGCTGAAGGATTTCGGATGGTGTGACGAGTTGTGACCACAGGCAAGACATAAAACGCACAGTCTGTAGGCACAGGGACAGGTGCCAGAAGAAGGGCCCACGTGCTGTCTTCCCAGGGTGATGAAAGGGGTTGGCTGCCTCCACCTGTGCGTGCAAACCGAAGAGGCAACAGAGGGCGGATCCGTCATCTGAGAATCCGCCCTCCACACAGAGGTTCCTGAATATACGTGGGGGTGAGTCTGCCACCACTGTGGTGCCTGTGTGTGACGGTTAAGATTATTTGTCAACCTGGCCAGGCTGCAGTGCCCAGTTGTGTGGTCTGACGTGAGTCTAGATGTTGCCAGGAAGGTACTGGTTAGATGTGATTAACATTGGCAGTCAACTGACTTTAAGTAGAGCAGAGCATCCTCCGTCATGTGGGTGGGCCTCATCAAATCAGTCGAAGGCATTAGGAGCAAAGACTGTTACTTCCTGGAGAAAAAGGAGTTCTGCCCCCAAGACTACAACCTGAACTATAAAAATCCGTGCCTGAGCCTCAAACCTTGCTGCCCTACAGGTTTTGTATTCGCGATGCAACAGCAGCTCTTCCCTGGGTCTCCTGCGTGCCAGCCCACCCTCTACATTTCAGACCTGCCAGCCCCACACTCACAGAGCCAATTCCTCCCTCCCACCCCGATCTAAACCAACCCCCCATATATATCTCCACATCCTATTGGTTCCGTCTCTCTGGAGAAACCTCACTAACACACTCGTACCTACTCACTTGTTTCTCTGTAAAGTGTCCCTTGGCCACTGGTAAAAGCCACGCTCTTTAGAGAGTGGGACTGTCTCAGAAGCTCGCCTCCTCCTCCATCTCCAGATGGCCCCATGGAGGCCCGATGCCCTCCATAGACAGAGAGCGCCCCCCCCCGCCCGCTCCCCGCAGTGGGCACCCCTCACAGCTGGGCCACGCTGGCTGACCCCACCTCCAGCACCCGGCGCCAGGTCAGCGGGAGGCCGTGCCTCTCAGTCAGACCGGCCACTGGGTCCGTGGAAAAGGGGGAAGTGGCCTGAAAGGACTTCTCAGCAACTGCAAGCATCACTTTGACCCGAACTGTCACTTCTTCACGAAGGGCCCCTTGTCTGCCCCTCAGGAGCCTCTTCCCAAGTGCAGATCAGCAGAAGCACCTCCTGCCGCCTGGGGCGTGCTGGGGCACGCTGGGACGCCCTCACTGCCTTCAGGAAGGGGCGTGGACTCACAAGACGCCGAAGGCCTCTCCTGCCGGGCTCTTGACAGCCGCACAGTCAGCACGGGAGAGACGCGCGTCCCAGAGAGACGTGGAGGGACACGCCTCCCGGGCGTGAGGTGGGCGCAGTGTAGGGGGTGGGGCCTGGGAAAAGGAACTGCACGTGGATTTTTTCCCTTGCATTTAAAGTTCTCTCTTCCTTTCTCTTTTATTCTTGTTTTTGTCCTATAAAAGAGGGAACTTCTGGGGGGAGGGTATTGCTCAGTGGAAGAGCGCGTGCTTGGCACACACAAGGTCCTAGGTTTAGTCCCCAGTCCCTTCACTAAAAAAAGGAAAAAGGGAGTTTCTAAGGGCTCCTATCCATCTGCAGGGGACTGCGGGGGCCCCAGAAGAGACATCCGGGCCTTCATCCCCAGAGCCTGTAAATGGAACCTTATTTGGAAATAGGGTTATTGCAGGCGTAATCAAGTTCAGAGGAGGGCATTAGGCTGGAACCGAATCCAATGTGACCAGCGTCCCAGTAACAAGAGGAGAGCCCCAGAGGCACACGCAGAGGCTGATGAGGTGAAGGCAGGACACCAGCAACGGCCAGGAGCTGCGGGCGCACCTCTGGGGGCACCGTGATTTCAGACCTCCAGGCTCAGGGCCCTGAGATGACCTCTTTCTGATGTTTGAAGTCCCCAGCGTGTGGAACCCGGTTACGACAGCCCAGGAAAGTCTTCCTCCACCAACGTATGACCTGGGCTGCGGGTCGGTGGCTTCCCCATTCACACGCACCGAAAGTCATGAATGCAACAAAAATGATGCCCACGTGAGGGGGCCGGGCTGCCAAGAGATGCTTCTGTCCTCCCCCATCCACTTCCCCTCCCCTCTGCAAGCAGGAGAAAAGCTAGCCACTCATGACCTTCTGTGAACCACCGGGAAGGAGAAGTTGAGAAGGACGTTCAGATAACAGGGAACTCAGGCACCCAACCTCGAGGAAGAGGAGGAGTCACGTGTCGTCTGCGGGGCCAGAGTCAGCAAATCTGCTCACTTCCCAAAAACCAGTCCTAAAGCCCGAAGCTAAGTCACAGGGACAGAAATGTCTAGAATTGCTTCACTGTTACTCACTCAACCTGGCGCTGCCAGAGGAATGACCTTCACCCTCTAAACTGATCTGCACCAGAAGAAACAGTCATCCAAGTCCAGCCCCCTGTCCTTCTGAAGAAACACCCGGAGGAGGATGTGGTAGCCCCTGAGAGCGCTGTCAGAAAAACGAACCAATTATCCAGCCAGAGAAGCAGCAGATTGGCCACGTCTTGAAGAGGGGCAGCAGCTACAAATGGTTGCTCTATTTTTTTTTTTTTCTTTAATGGAGGTTCTGGAGATGGAACCCAGGACCTGTGCACGCTAAGCATGCACTCGACCACGGAGCTGTCCCCTCCCTGCCGCAGCTGTCATAAACGGGCAGGTAAACTTCAAGGTGACCAGCAGCATCCCCTCAAAGCAGAGTTACCTGTCAAGCAGACAGCTCATCACCAGGTTTAAGAACTATTCTGGCTCTTAAAGCGGGAGCACTGCACATGAGTAGCTTTTCCAATGGCTAGCACTTCTAGGGCACAGACTACATCCAAGCCCGTTACACACACAGCCAGTTACTCCCCCCACCCCACCCCACCCCGGGGGCTGCGGTCGCACTGCCCCCACCCACCAGGCCAGATGGAAACGTTGACGGAGGAGCAAACGGCAGGGGCGGGACCTAAACGCCGGCCACCAGGGCCAGGGGCCAAAGCCCAAGGTCCAGGTCCCCAGCCCCAAGTGCGACCCTGCACTGTCAGATCCAGTCCTGCTACAAGAAGGGTTAGGGGCTGCCAGTGCTTCCTGAGGGGGAGGAAATGCAGACCCAGTCATCTGAGCTCCCATGGAGCCATCATGCCTAGTATTTCTGGCCAGAGGAGACCATCCTTTTTCACAAGGAAGTTAAGCAGTGTAGTCACATGATTACACAATTTTTTAAAAAATGCCCCAAGTTGATGTGAAAATTTTATGTTGTGTGTATTTATAATAAGTAATAGTTATAGTGAATAGTGGCCACCAATGTTTGGAAGATAAAGGCAGGGATTTTTTTTGTTTTGTTCATTTCTATCTCTGCAAGAGCCTGGCCCAGAGGAGGCCCAGAGCAGGGTCAAAACAGGCCCTCTCACAAGTTTGTTGAATGAATAAATACATAACCTCACAAAACTGTACCTACCACAGGCCGCGTTTGGAATGCAGGATGCATTCCATCAACTGTATGTAACCTTCCATAAAAGTATGAATTACTATCTAATGTCCATACATCCCAGGAATGGCGATTTTAAAAGTCTCTTAATCTCTGTGTGTTTGCCAAATGTTAAAAAAGACAGTGCTAATGGGGGAGGGCACAGCTCGGCGGGGGAGTGTGTGCTTAGCATGCACGAGGTCCTGGGTTCAACCCCCAGTACCTTTGTTAAAATAAACAAATTAATAAAATAAACCTATTTACCCCCCAACAAAAAAACAAAAAAAAATTTTAATGATAGTGGTAATAAAATAAACAAACCTGTGGTTAAAAAAGAAAAAGATGGGTTAGGGGGACAATCCTGGGTTCGAAAGAGAAAGCCAGTATTTCAGCGTCTGGAGGGAATAACGAGGGAGTCTCTGCTGTCCCTCCGGAGTCGGAAACCGAGCAGACCCCGAGAGGCAGGGGCAGCACCAAGAGCGAAAGCAGAGCCCTCACGTGGCAGCAGCTCCCGCAGGGGCAGCCGCCGCCCACGGCAGCGGCGCGCACGGGCCGGCGCAGGCCGCCACGCGCTTTCCGTCCACACAGGCTCAAGTCTCGGCCTCACCCACCCGGGCTGGAATCACCCGCCTCCCAGGCCCCGAGATCAGGCCGTTCCCACTGCACCGGCTCAGTGACAGCCCCACGACGGCTCCATGTCACCTGCGGGGAGCCTCGCAGATACTCCCAGCAGAGACAGACTTGGAGCCAACGGCCACTGCCTGGAGATGAAAGACTAGGAGTTTAAGAGGAAGAAATCCCACCTCCCAGGATGAACGGGGCATCCTTCCTGCCAGCAGGAAGGACTAAAACCCCACACGCGTTAATGAGTTAGACCAGCAAAGGGGGTGGCTATGTGCCATTTAAAAGAAACACTAATATTTAAAATCCAATCATACAACGTAGTGGCCTGCATTTAGAGGTCCTTTAATTTTGTTCTTCATCATCCATGACCACTAAAAGGCACTGCAAACACAGCCGGCCTTCACGACACAGAGCCCATGGGCTTGCGTCAGTAATGAAGTGAAAACCAGCTCTGTGGGGCTTAACTTCCAACCCGCCTGCAACTATTTAACTACGGTCATCCCGACCCACCCAGTCAGACGCCTTCCCTTCTAGTAAGTAAGGAACGCAAACCCAAAGTGATTTCCAACTAACGAAAGGGCCACATGTAGGGGAGAGGAAGGGTATTTCAGAAAAGTCTATTTATTTTCACATTTCAATACGTGTACAATGAAATCTACCCCAATCAGCATATGTGTTGTTTCTGTTTGGTCACTTGAGGGCTGGAAAAAACCCAAGAACACATCATATACGCCATGCAAACCACCCAAACACCTCATCCTTTACTGGGACTCACTGACAGGCTTTCTGGAATAATTACTAAGGGCATATAGTTACACCTGGAACTTAATTCTCAGATTACCTCACTCTTTTCAGACATGAATTTGTTAAAAATAATTTGATAACAAGACCAAATAACTCAAAGGGATGTTCTGAACACTCCAGCATTTTTTTTAAAAAGAGTCAAATCCAAAGAAAACACACTGACATAACAGATTTAACTTTAAAGAACAAAAATTCTCACATACCAGAATATTTACCTTTGACAGATACTCTGTTGTCCTGTGAGAATTAATTTCTGAAATGAGATTATCAAAGAGAAATTCAATTATTTGCTAAATTCTCTACTTATGAAAGTAGGGAACTAAAATCACCTCAGATTTTCTGAAGCAAGTTTTAACTTGCTTCAAAGACAAGACTGAACTGCAAATGCCGTATTAAGAAAGCTCTGTATGAAGGGTTTGTCAGAATATGAAGTTACCTAGAACAGCTTCTTATCTGCAGTACCCTACTCGGTAAATAGCCCAGTTATTTCCAGCAGCTTTGCTACACAGAATGTCGTTGTCTTCTTCTCCTCTGAGAAATACACAGAGGAGGACAAATGTTTTCCTGTTACAATCACCTCCCTTATCTGTGGCTTCACCCTCCAGGGTTTGAGATGACCCTTGGTCAACCATGGTCCAAAAATATCAAATGGAAAACTTCAGAAATAAACCATTCATCAGGTTTGAACTGTGTGCTGCTTTTTACATGATATTGTCATAATGGTCTATTATTAGTTATCGTTGTTCATCTCTTACTGGGCCTAATTTACAAATTAAACGTCATCACAGGGTAGTTATGTGGAAGAAAAGCTACAGTCCATGCAGGGTTTGGCACCGTCCGCAGTTTCGGGCACCCCCCCAAGAATAAGTGGGGAGCTCTGTGATTCTATCTCAAGGGAAGAATATTAAACAATGTATGAACAATCTTTCCTGAAAAATCCTAAGGAAATAAAGGATTTTACTGACGTTTATGATGTCTAGTTACCTCGCACTTAACAGACTGGGCATGTTCTAATAAAATTCCCCAGAAAGTACATTATCCATAGACAGACGCTGTTCAATCAGAAGTGCCTTCAGGGGATGAAGGGGCACCTGGATATAATGCTATGAACTGAACAGTACAGAAACCCTTTGACGTCAACCATAGTAAAGTATTTTGTTCGAATGTAGTCTATCGGTTTGAAATACAACAGCATTACGCTGTACGTAAAAGTAAAATTTTAACGTAATTACCTAGAAGAGTCAAATTCACAGAGACAGAAAGCAAAAATGTGGCTACCGGGGGCTAGAGGGAGGGGGACAGGGTTTGTGCTGAAAAGGGCCTGCACATCAGTTAAAAGATGAAAAAGTTCTGGAGCTGATGGTGGTGGTGGTTGCACAACAATGTGAGGATGCTCAGTGTCACCGAGCTGCACACTTACAACGAACAAAACGGTCAATCTATGTGTCTTCTACCACACGCACAAACTCTGTATGGCGAAGGAAGGGAAGGAAAGAAGGGAGGGAGGGAGGAAGGAAGGAAAGGGAGGGAGGGAGGAAGGAAAGGAAGGGAGAGAGGGAAAGGAGGGAGGGATGGAGGGAGGAAGGAGGGGATAATAGGCTGATGATAAGCAGAAAGATGACAGACAGACGGACAGGCAGATAATAGAACTGCATGTAAAAAACAGCGCCTACTGCTGGCCTGACCCCTGCCCCGCTCCCAGCTCACTTCCCCGTGGCTGCACCCAGGTTCATCCACCTGCAGGGCAACCACGAATCACCGAGCAATCCGGTTGAAATGCAGATTCTGACTGGGGAGTGGGCTGCCTCCCCACACCCCACCCGAGGAGCAGGGTGACTCAACCTGGAGCCATCCAGGGGCCGCGCTCATCCACCCAAGACGAGGTGCAGTATTAACCCAACCAACCCCACACCCCAGGCCTGCGTGTGCTGGGGCTGCCTGTCACCCTGCCTGCCTTCTCCCTGAGCCTCTGTGCTGGGCACAGCTCTGGACAGGGCAGCTGTGGGTTATCACCCAGGAAGCTGAAGGGTGACGCTGCCAGGTGTTGGAAACTTCACTCTGCCGGGACCTGCGGCCATACGGTCACCAACCAGAGTTAATTAGACTGGAAGTTAATTAGGTGCGGAATGTGTTTTTGCACTTGCTATAGAAAAGGTGCCCGGCTAAGTAAACAATAGGTCAACAGGCTTTGAAAAAAGGGAACAAAGTGTCCTCACAGCCCAGGGACTGTTTACAACCAGCCAGACACAGCACACAGATAAGCGGTCACACTGCTCCCAGCTGCCCCTGAAGCAGGGGCCTCACCGAAGAGCTCCAGTCATGACAGAAACTCAGACGGGTCAAAACAGCCTCCATGCCCTCAGACTTTTCCTTTTTAGGACAAGCAGCCAGTTAGAAAGGAAGACCCACTCTCTCTGCTCCCGGGCTCCTGGGGCTGCATCCTCACCAGTTCCCTTGGGTCCGCTGAGCCCCATTCCTCTGACCAGGGCAGCCAGTGCTCCCTTGGGGGTGGCCAGGGAGCCAGCCTGGGCTGAGATGTCACCTCAGGTGCCGGGCAGAGCATCAGCTAGACGTGCATGCATACACATGTGCACTGACACGCATACACATGCACATTGCAACTATATGCACACACACAACTACATGCATACATATGCACATGTACACATGGCACACATGCACACATGCACATGTACGCACATACACACGTGCACACACAGGCATGTGTGCAATTACACACGTGCCCGTGTACACCTACATGCACACACATACATGTACATGAACACCTACACGCACATACCCATATCTACGTGCACACACACACGCAGGTATATACCTGCATGCATGCACACACCTGCACCTCATCCCCCCCACGACTAGTGGCACAGTTCTCACACCTTGAAGCAGGGCCCAGGGCATCCACACAGCTGATCAAGGACCCCCAGGACGTAAGCAGCCTGTAACCCCGACAGACAGCAGCATGAGTACCTGGGGAAGGAAACAGCAGAAGATAACGGTTTGATCCCAGGCATCAGAGCACCTCTGAGTTCTGTAAGGACGGGAATGAGACATTTGATCACGCATTTTTAAAGCACTTCCACCCTGACTCATGTTAAAAGGCAATTTTCAAGGACAAAACGGACCCTCGAACAGATATAAAAAATAAACGCACGTTAAAGACCTCAGCTAGCTTGTGGGGACGGTGTAGCTCAAGTGGCAGAGCACATGCTTAGCAGGCACGAGGCCCGGGGATCAATCCCCAGCACCTCCTCTGAAAGTAAATAAATGATTAAACCCAATTACCTCCCCCCTCAAAAAAATAATAAATTAGGAAAAAGAAGACCTCAGCTAGCTCATCCACAAGGGAGCCAGATGGACGTCACACACAGCTCAGAGACGTCAGGACAGCGCAGGTGTCCCTGGGTACAGACGCCCGAACCCTGGGTGTGCGGAGGGACACAGGAACACAGAAAAGCGCAGGCAGGATGAAGAGATGTGTGAATGGGGGCAAAGCTGCTCCTCCACCAGGAAAAGTGACCTCCACACCCTCAAGTCTAAGCCGAGTCCCCCGCTAACTCCATCCCGCCGCCCACACCTGCTCCTCCTGGCACTCGGCACAGGGGGCATCGCACACGCTGGCTGGCTGACGCCGGCCTCTCGGCCCCACTGAGCCCCAGGACGGAAGGCCGTCTGCCTCGTTCGCTGCTGCTCCCTGAGTTCAGCGCAGCACCGACTCGAGGTGGGTGCTGCTCGAAGAAGTGTGGGCAGAACAGATGAGTGGACGGGTCCAAACTCTGCTCGATCTGGGCACATGAGACCGGAAGTGGGAAGGGGCCCTGAGGCCCTTTTGCTGAGGTGGTGACTGAGGTGCCACGCAGGGCCCCTTAGAGCTGGACAGAGAGTCAGCCAAGGAGGAAGATAAAAGCCCCAGCCTCCAGCGGCAAGAGCAAAGCAAGGTATGCGAAGGACACAGTGAGAAACTCTGTACTGTGCCCTTTTGTGTTAAGGAAAGGCCTTTTACAGCTAGCAGTCTTCAACTGTAAGCAATTCATAATTACAGTTCCAGGCGGGAGGGTATAGCTCAAGTGGCAGAGGGCATGCTTCGCAGGCACAAGGTCCTGAGTTCAATCCCCAGTACCTCCATCAAAAACAAATAAATGAATAAACCTAATTACCTCCCACCAACCAAAAAACAATACAATTCCTTGACTTTAGAAAACATGTTTCCATCTTACTTCCAAGTCCCACATCCCTGTCTGATCATCGGACTCAGTGGAAACACAGTGGAGCGTTTACTCTTCAGCTGGAAGCTGGAACCGAGCACACTGCAAAGTACACAGAAAATCAATGTCCAACCCAACTCACACTATCAATAATTCTAACAGCCTTAGCGAGTCACAGAAAAGCCATGAGATGGCCCAGGGAAGGCCCTGCTGCTTAACTCTCATCGCCCCCTTACAAAGGTTGGGGCACCTGTTACGTATCAAGGACAAGGAGGTAACCTGTTTCTGAGAGTCTAGGAGCCAGGGAGGCCCGTTCACAGCTCCCATCTTGCTTAAGCCTCATGATTACCCCTGTAAATAAGGCTCATTACTACAATTTTAAGATAAAGTAACTGAGACTCGAGACAGAAAGGATAATATCTTCATCAAAAAGGGTCCCAATTGATTCTTCTGAAAAAATAAAAACCAGCTGATTCCAGATGCAGCACAAAAGAAAGATGGCATCTCTGAATCTGTCTGTTTAGGTGACACTATCATTTCAATCAATATCACTATCAGAGAAATGCAAATCAAAACTATAATGGGGGGGAGGGTATAGCTCAGTGGTAGAGCTCGTGCTTAACAAAACTACAGTGAGGTATCACCTCACACGAGTCAGAATGGCCATCATTCAACAGTGCACAAACAATAAATGCGGGAGAGGCTGTGGAGAAAAGGGAACCCTTCCTACACTGTTGGTGGGAATGTAGTTTGGTGCAGCCACTATGGAAAACAGTATAGAGATTCCTCAAAAAACTAAAAATAGATTAACCACATGATCCAGAAATCCCAATCCTAGCACGTATCTGGAAGGAACTGTAATTAGAAAAGATACATGCACCCCAATGTTCACAGCAGCACTGTTTACAATAGCCAAGACATGGAAGCAACCTAAATGTCCATCCACAGATGACTGGATAAAGAAGTTGCGGCATATTTATGCAATGGAATACTACTCAGCCGTAAATAAAAAAATAAAAGAATGCCATTTGCAGCAACATGAATGGACATAGAGATTATCACACTAAGTAAGCCAGAAAGAGAAATAAAAATACCATATGATACCACTTTTATGTGGAATCTGAAAAAAAAGGACACAAATGAACTTACCTATGAAACAGAAACAGACTCACAGACACAGAAAACAAACTAACGGTTACCAGGGGGGAAAGGAGGTGGGGAGGGATAAATTGAGAATTTGGGATTTGCAGATACTATCATACATAAAGTAGATAAATAACCAGGTCCTACTGTGCAGCACAAGGAACTATATTCAACATCTTGTAATAGCCCACAATGAAGAACACTACATATATACGTGTATGTATTACCGAATCACTCACTACGCTGTACACCAAAAATCAACACAACATTGTAAACCGACAATACTCCAATTAAAAAAAGGGAGAAGTGCTGTGAGACGGCGGTTTTCCCAAGGCCGCTCAGGCGCACGCCAGCCTTCTGTTTGTGAGAGAAACCCCCGCTTTTACTGACGCCGCCGCCGCGGCTCGCAGCCTCCAACAGGGCGGTGAACCCTCGGGCCACAGGGCACGGAAAGGGTCCTTCCTTCTCCAGGACTCGGGCCCCTCAGAAACCTGCACTGGCACCAGACGAGGCTGTGGGCCCATCTCACCACCAAAGCGCCCGTGGGGACCCCTCCATCCAGCCTCCCAGGGATGGCGCGCAAGGTCGGGGGAAGGGCAGGCTCGTCACCCCCGTCCCCAGGCCAAGTGGGCCGATCCCTGCCTTAGCCGCTCTCTGTGACAGCACGTCTCAGACGGGAAGACGCGGGATGCAGTGCACTCACCTCCACGTGGATGGGCACTGGGTGGGCACGGCACAGCCAGCCCGGGGTGGGCCTCTTCTGAGCCTGCCCCCCTGCCCCGGGGGACGCCAGTGCTTCTGCGGCTGCCGGCACCAGGTAGTTACCGCATCCCATGCGCACACCCTAGACTGTGTGTCGTGCACGCAGAGTTCCTCCGGGCCCACTCTCTCCGGGGCAGACGCCACTGTGAAGGGCTGGCTTGGGACCAAGCGCATAAACCTGGGCGGCTCGGCCAGCCCAGCTCCAGCGCAGCACCCCCGGCTTTGCGCAGACTCACCTGTTGCCGCCTGGAGTCCTGGGGGGGGGGGGGGGGGGGGACGGCGGGACGGACGTGAGATCGGCCGGCCCTCAGCAAGCGCCGTCGTCCAGTCGGAAGCTGCGCGGAGCCGGGTCCTGGGGAGGCTGCGGAGACGCGGCGACTTTGAGCAGAACCCCTGGAAGCCGGTGTGACGGCGCACCGGCCCCTGCAAACAGCGCCACGGAACGTGCCACACGTTCATCCTTCACAGCTGCGCACTCCCGCCGGCAGGCCAGCCCCTCGGGCGTGACCCGCAGCCGAAGAGCTTCGATGAGGGCGAGTGCTGGTCTATGGCAAGAGCTCTCCAGGCCTATCAGGCTGTTAGTGATAAAATCAGGAACTTTCAGAAAATAAACTGGGAAATAGCGGCAGGATACACAGCCAACGTGCGCGCACTGGCTGGGCACCTTGCGCTAGAACACCGTGTTCCTTCTCTTTCCTTTTGCTAGGTTATTTTATTTTTTTAATTTAAGTATAGTTGATGTACAGTATTACATGTTACAGGTGTACAATATAGTGATTCACAATTTTTAAAGGTGTACTCCATTTACAGTTGTTATAAAATGCTAGCTATAGTCCCTGTGCTGCGCAATGCGTCCTTGTAGCTTATTCTACACACGAGTTTTTACCTCTTACTCCCCTCCCTCTATGCTGCCCCTCCCCTCGCTGGTAACCTCGTGTGTTCTGTGTCTGCGAGCCTGCTTCTTGTTATATTCACTGGCTTGTTGCATTTTTTAGCTGCCACAAATAAGTGATATCAACCAGTTTTTGTCTTTCTCTGACTTACTTCACTTAGCATACCTTCTAAGTCCATTCATGTTGCAAATGGCAAAATTTCATTTTTGATGGCTGATTAATATTCCATTATCTATACGTACCACATCTTCTTTACCCAGTCATCTGTCGATGGACATTGAGGTTGTGTCCATGTCTTGACTATTGTAAAACGTGCTGCTATGAACATTGGGGTGCATGTCTTTTTAAATTAGTGTCTCAAACACTGCATCCTTTGAGCCAACAAATATTTTTTAAAGTTTTAAATAATTCAAGGCAGAATAAGAGATAATACCATAATTCTAATCTTCGAGTACTATTTAATGCCCTAGTACTAACATCTCATAAAACCTTCGAGAGCTATACTGCACCATTTATTTAATTCTACTTAGGCCACGAGTCTTTGAAGAAAATGCCCTATTTGGAAATGTTCTTGGCTGAGGATTTTTAATACAATCCTAACAATTTAACAGTCAGTCCCCAAGCATTTGGCCACCACGTGTAATGAGTGCCCCTCTAATATTCAGGAAGGAAGGGAAAGCAACCCCACAGCGCCCTCCCCATGTGCTGCATGTTCTCCGGTAATGTGTTCGCTTTGTTTGAGGAGAGGGAGCAAGGCCGTGGCGGAGACTGACAGAAGCGTGCTCGGACACTCCGTCCGTCAGATGCACCAGGCCCGGCTGCGTCCGGAGGGGCCTTGGAACAGGCACAACCTTCCAGCGCCTGGGCCCCCGGAGGCTCGCCCACCCCTCCCTGCCCCTGCCTGTGGCCCCCACCCTCCTGACTGTCACTCCCTCCTGAAGCAGTAGTTTTACAAATAAACACAGGAGCATCTAAGAAAGAAAAGGTCTTTTGTTACCCTACCATAAAAAAAAAAAATCCCACAAAACACTTTCTTCCCAACCAACGCTCTGGCAAACCGAGGGCTCTGAGTCCACCGTGTAGGTGCAGCCTGGCCCCAGACGTGGCACTGCTGCCTCCACACTGCAGGCCAGTTCTCCAAGACAGGGGCTGCAGACGCCTGGGTTTTGGGCATTTGTGGAAACACAAGTGGCCCTTCAACAATGGGGAGCTGATGAGTATCAGGAAGTGAGGAGAAAAGTGAGGTCCCAACCCTGCACCCTCTTTCCAAAAGCAGATGGGAAATCTTAGACTGTAAACTGCAAGTCCTTCCACCAAAGGCCACTGAAATCAAAAGTTGAATATCTAAAAGCCAATGCACGGTCATCTGAAAACATCCACCCTCCAGGCCCGCCCCGGCCCCTGCTCACAAGGGTAGGGTGGGGGGACAAGAAGGATGGGTCTCATTCCTTCTTGTCAGCGCCTGGTGTGCTGTTTGATTTGCTCTGTTCCATCTGGCCAGCTGCCCAGGCATCAGGGAGCCGGTCTCCAGGTTAACCTGGCTCCGTGCATGGTGCTCCCAGGGCAGCAGGTCAGGGCACTCGCTCAGTGTGGGGAAGGGTGGAAGGGACACATGACTCCAGTGTAACCTGGGCTCAGCTTCCTGGTTCACAAAAGGGAGGTGACAAAACACCAACCGGACCAAGCAGCTGCAGGAGCTGAAAGAGACTAGGCCCCCAGAGCACTCGGCAAGGTGTCCGGCATACCTGCAGCCAGGCTCGTCACACAAGCAGGGGCCCGGGAAGGAAAGGTCTCCATCAGCAACCTGGACGCGCTCCGAAAATCTGTCCCAAGCCAGCTGTCTGCAGGACACCAGCCCGATTTCTCAGCAGGCTTTGGGAGGGAGGGTTTGAGCAGGGAGGCCCCGGAAATTGAAAGTATGCATGCCAGACACTAACTACTATATACAAAATAGATAGCAAGCAAGGGCCCACTGCACAGCACAGGGAACTCTATTCAACGTCCTGCAGTAACCGATAATGAAGGAGAATATGAAAGTGAGTGTGTGTGGGAGTAGCACTGAGACATGACGCTGCGCGCCAGGAATCGACACAACACTGTGAACTGACCGACTACACTTATTCAATGAAGGCGATAACAATAAAAGTCACGTGGAAAGGCCTCCCAGGTTTGCCCAGGCAGCGCGTTAAATGCGCAGCTGCATGTGTAAGAGCGCCACACTATCCGCCATTTAAAGAACAGGTGAGAGTTCTAGGTCAAAGCTGAGGGATGTCTTCCCAGAGTCACTTCCTGGAACCGAAGAAGAACAAGAACGACAGGTCGGTACTCCTCACCTCTGTCTTCAACATGTGGGCCGTGCGGCACCGCCTCCTCCTGGCCTCTGCGGTTGTGAGTTATCTGCGGTCACGGTGACCTGCTTTCCCCCACTCTGGCTGCTTGCACGATGTCGTCCTTGCCTGTCGTTTTCAGTTTAATTATGATGTGTCCTGGCACAGCCTTCTTTGGGTTTATCCTGTCTGCGGTTCTCCTGGCTTCTGGAATCTGCAGGTTTATGTCTGTTACCGGATCTGGGGAGTTTCCAGGCATTAGTCCTGCTCATACTTTGTCAGCCCCAGTCTTCCTCTTCTGCTTCCAGGACTCTGAAGACACAGGGTTAGATCTTTGTCCCTGGGCCCCGGCAGCTCTGTCCTTCATTCTACTTTCTTTCTGTATTTCGGATCGGAAGCGATGGATTGCTCCGTCCCCTCTCCAGGCTTCCTGCTTCTCGCCTCCATTCAGATGCTGGGTCCACACACTGAGCCTTTCATTTTGGTTGTGATTCTTTTCAGTTCAGAAACTTCCATTAGGTCTTCTTTCAATCTGTTTTCCTGGGGCTTTCTGGTTTTTGTTTGTTTGTGTAGTGCGTTCGTAATTGTTCACCGAAGCATTGTCACAGTGGCTCCCCCGACGCCCCGGTTCGATAACTCGGGCATCTCGGTCATCTCAGTGCCGGCATCTGGTGATTTTTTTTATTCAGTTTGAGGTCTTCTTGGTTCTTGTATGACGAGTGATTTTTATTAGAACCTGGACATTTTCATACTGTATTATGAGATTCTGGGTCTTCCTTAAACTTCACATTTTATCTGGCTCCTTCTGATAACACGGGGCCAAGCGAGGGGCTGGGCAGGTACGGCCTCCTCCCTGGCAGATGGAAACAGACATTTACGCTCCCCCTGTGGCCTCCACGGGCACACGAAGGGGGAGGGCTCCTGACCGCCTGCCAGGGATGGGAGCCTGGCCCCCAGCAGGCCTCCGCCAGCGCCACCCTAGCGGGGGAGCGGGGGGGCCTCACTCCAGCAGGGTGGACGCCCGGCGCCCACTCAGCCTTGCGGGCGGGCACGGGGGTGGCTCGTCTCCGCGCGTTGGCTGGAGGACAGCAGTCTTCCCTGGTCCTTTGCTGGGAAAGCAGGCTTTTGTTTTTGCTTGGTTTTTCTCTGCAGCCTTTGGCAGTTTTGAATTCCTGGGTTATTCAGCTCCAAGTCTGGGATAAACGAGGCAAAAAGAAAACCCAGGGAGCTCGTCACTGTGTCGCCTCTTGGATCCCGAGGTCCCCGGCCAGCCTGCCCTCTCCTCTTCACCTTTCAGAGTCTTGTTGTTTGTTTTATATGTGATACCCCAAGTGTTCACCTGTGATTAGTGGGAATAGGGGAAAGTGTTTCTGCTCCGTTTTCCCAGAAGCAGAAGCCCCAGCGTGTTATTCTTCATCTCTAAATAGACTCCCAAAGTATCAAAGTCAAAGGAGATAAGCGCCCTTAGAGAGTTGTTTCAAGGACACATAGAATTAACTCTGCGGAGCAGTATTTTCTCACCACGCACACACTGGCCTATTTTTAGATGCATTATAGGGCCTGTGACAATGATATTTTCACACTGATCTTATCATTCAGAGTCAATACATTGTTAAGAAAATAAAACTGCTAATTTCAGCCTCTCCAGATTGTTCCCTCTGCTTCCAGTGATTTCATCTGGCAAAACTTGGCTTGAAAAAAAATACTGCAGAGTGAGATGCTAGGTTCTATGGAGAACGTAACAACGAACACAACCCCATTTTCCCTCCAGGCGTCTGGAAACCAGAGGAAAGACACGCGGGGAACAAAACAGCAAAGGCAGAATGCAGCGAAGGACACCAGGTCACGCGGTGGCAGTCTGGAGGAAGGTGAAGCCCTGCCCCTGCTTCGACTGCTTCACAGAATCTGTGACACTGAGAGAGGGGACAAAATTCAAGTCGGGGATCACGAGGGGAAGGGACATTCCCAGGAAAAGAGACGCCGCAAGCGGAGGTGAGAACAGAGCAAAGACAGGGTGTGTGTGACAAACTCCAGACAGCACACAGGGCTCAGCACCTGTCTGGATAACAGGAGAGGACAGGGCTGTGACTGTCCATCATCACAGTGACGAAGCTGTCATTCCACAAATAAAAGTCCCTTAAACTCGTGCGTAAGGACATGTATGTGCGTGTGTGTAAAATTTCTTTTCCACAGAGAGGGACGTTCTGTGATGTCTCAACAAGGTGATGGGGCAAGTTCGATTAGGAACCATAAAGTTTCTATTTACCCTGTGAACTTCGAGGTAATAAAGTGTGGAGTTATCATCCAGAGACACTACAGACAAGTCAGGTATTAGCTCACGAGTACGGCCGACCTCAATCAGTTCAACTGGATCTCTCAGGCTGCACGGCGCCAGTGAGCCCTAAGTCCCTTTCCCCACCCCCTGAATTCCTGGCACCTCCTCCAGGGGGCCCCCGGGCTGACCTCCCAGCACGTGCAGCTGTGCACAGGCACCTTTTGTCCTTTAAGGTCTCTCAGTATAATGGCGCTTTGTCTGCCCTGCGGAGCCCAGAACAGTTGATTTTCTCCCACCTACCCCAACACCCACGTGCACATTCAGGCCCCTGTTTTGGGTCCAGAAAACAGAGGAATTCTGCAAATGACACCTTGACCCCTGAGGGTACTCGTTCAAAGTCTTCAGTAGTGCTGAAGATGTGACCCTCCTACAAAGACATTAACCATCACCATAAAGACACAGACCACCTACAAAGATGTGTACCCACCTACAAAGACATGGGCCCCCTACAGAGAAGTGGGTCAACCAATCCAGATGTGGACCACCTACATTACAGGCTTTGCAGGTTTAGCGTCCAGATCCCAAACCTAAACTAAGATCTATTTCCAGGACTGCTTCTTCAGCAGGAGCCCGCGCTCCTTAAATCCAGGCCCCCCGCTCCCCCAGTCTGGCTCAGTGCTGGACACACAGGAGAATCTGAGAGCTGCTTGTCAAGTTTAACTGAAGCAGGGGTCCCCTCAATCACTGACAGCTGAACTCTTCGGGGAGTTTCTGTAACTCCAGAAAAGACTTTTAGAAAAGTAACTTCCCCTTTACATGACCTAAACCAGAAGTCAGCAAACTGTTTCTGCAAAGGCCAGACTGCCCGCTTTTGTCTTTCTGTGCTCTGCGGTCTTGGCTACAACCACTGCTATGAACACAGGGCACGCTGGGCGCCGACAGAACTACGTGCAGTGACAGAGCGGCCCAGTGGCCTGACCTGGAGGAAGGTGAGGCCACCCATCAGAGGCTCTCCTGCCACACCAGCCCCGCCTGTCGGGCTGAGGGTCGCCATACTAGGGCCTCAGAACCCACTCGGCAGCTGCACTAATAAACTGAGAGCCGGCTAAAATCCAAGTCCTCCACCCGCTGGCTCCACACTTGGCCTGGGCCGATCGTTCACCCACGTCTGTGCCACTCTCTCAAGGCTAAACGTGCAGTCCTCACAGGCCAGCCCGGAGCATCAGGGGGCCACAACCCTGCAGCCCCTCCAGAGAGCCGCACAGAGAGCTGCTCTCCAAGCTGGTCCACAGCCCTGCCGCCTTTGCGAACCTGAACTAACCCCACTTCCGACACAGCATCCGCGCCTGGATCTGGAAGCAGCTGCCTAGAAGTGGGGGCGGGGGCTTCGGCTTCTGTGCAGAGCAGGAGAGTGAAGGGGGCTCGCGGTCCTGAGATGGACGGCCGCTCTCATCAGGCATGCCTACTTGTGTTCCACCTCGCCTCACAGATGAGGCCACCAGTCCCGCCACAGGAAGCCAAGACCTCTTAGCTAATCACAGCACGAGCAATTACGTTCCCCTCCACCAGACACCATGACGTCACAGCCTGGAATTCCAGCATCCTCTCCTGGGTTGCACTAACGTTGTTCAAGAGAAGGACCTTAAACCAACTGCTCAAAATCTCTCCACTTACTGCAGAATTACTCACTGGGGACCCACCCAGGCTTCTTTTGTCCCGCTGTGACGTACTTGCTGGTGGCAATCATGGTCTTAAGCATCCAGGGCTAGGAGGCGTTTATTTAGCAAACACTGACACAAAGCGTCCTCCACCGAGGTGCCGCTCAGAGCACACATGAACTCACTGACCTCTAACAACAGCCGCAACTGTCCCCATCTTACAGATGAGGAGGAAGACGTGCAGAGAGGTGAGTCAGCCACACAGCCACACGAGTGGTCAGCGGCTGTGGCTGGCAGAACAATGCGTCCCCCCGCCCCCCACAAACATGTCCTAATCCCTGGAGCCGGTGAGCATGCAGTTAAGGGGGACCTAAGGTTGCAGATAAATTAAGACTTCTCACCAGCTGACTTTAAACGAGATTACCCTGGATTAGCCGGAGGTACCCAGGGTAACCACAGGGCCTTTCAAACGGGGGAGAGGGGTCACGGTTCCAAGGATGTGACACAAGAAGGGCTCGGCCAGCCTCCACTGGCTTGAAGATGGAGAAGCCACAGGTGCAGGCAGGTTCTGGAATCTGGGAAGACAAGGAAGCTGGTTGTTCCTGGACCCTCCAGAAAGGAACACAGCCCTGCTGACGTCTTGATCTCAGCCCAGTGAGACCCCCTGGGGACCTCTGTGCCTTTCTAGGCCACTTGGTTTGTGGTAATTTGTTACAACAGCAGTAGGAAACGAAAACAGATTTTGATACTGGGAGTGGGGAGCCACCAGAACGAATGTGGAAGTGGCTCTGAAATTGGGCAACTCGCAGAGGCTGGAAGAACTCAGCAAGGTGGTAGAAAGAGCCTAGACTGCCTCGTACAGACTGCTGGTAGAAATACGGGTGCTAACAACCCGCCAGGCTCCGAGGGAGCGGGGAGTGCAGAAGAGAAAACCTAGTTTGTCCTAGAGAACACCTCGGGCCGCATGAGCAGACTGTCGGCAGGAAGCTGGAACTGGGGGCACTGGCGGTGGGGTCCCAGGTGGAAACGGGGAACCTGTTACAGGAAGCCAGAGCAAAGGGGGTTAGTGTCAGAGGTGGTCTTCAAGGACACGCGCTGGGATGCAACAGGGTCCATATCGCCCCATCATCAGGAAATGGGGATGAGGAAAAGGGCTAAAGAGGAGGTCCTGGGGCCCAGTGGGGTCTAGCCCAGGCGCTGATGGGGGGGGTCTAGCCCAGGCGCTGATGGGGGGGTCTAGCCCAGGCGCTGATGGGGGGTCTGCCTGGGTCTCTGATGGGGGGCCTAGCCCAGGTGCTGATGGGGGGTCTGCCTGGGTCTCTGATGGGGGGTCTACCCCAGGCTCTGATGAGGGGTTTGCCTGGGTCTCTGATGGGGGGCCTACCCCAGGCGCTGATGGGGGGTCTACCCCAGGCACTGATGATGGGTCTGCCTGGGTCTCTGATGGAAGGTCTACCCCAGGCTCTGATGGAAGGTCTACCCTGGACTCTGATGTTGGGGGACTCTGACGTGAGGTCTGTCTGGGCACACTGGTCACTCCCTCACCGCCCTGCTTCGCTTCCTTCCCGTCAGTGATGGGCTGTGACACGGTACCATTTATCTCCTTGTTCGCCTCTCCCCTCCTCTGACGCCCATGGAGCAGCGCCCCCCTTGAGGTCACTCACTGGAGAGTGCGCACCTGAAACAGGGCCCGCAGGTGCGCCTTCGGGCAGGGCTCACATTTGATGACTGGTGGGGCACATCTCTTCAGAGCTCTCGGACCAGCCGAGGGAGTGACAGAGAGGAGGTGCTGGCAGCTTCTGTCTCGTCACTGGGTGATGGCCTTTCGCTGCCGGGACTCGCCAAACCATTCAGAGGAACCACCCCACATGCCTCTCCCTGACAATCAGGCAAGGGTCAGGGTGACGATGACACAGCGGCAGGAGAAGGGCCGGCCCTGGACGAAGCCTCAGTCCCACTCATCCTCTCCAGCTCCGAGTCCCCACTCCTACTGTCCTAATCCCTCGGAAGGAGCCTTGTGCCAACTGAGTAAGACGACTAACTCAACAGCCCCGCAAGCCACCTCCTCTCTGCTCCACCCACCACTCTACTCGCGAGCTTCGGGCAGCAAGCACTCTGTTACTTGGCAAGGACATGCCGAGGGCAAAACAGGAACTCAGACCCCTTACTATCATTTTCGTTACATAAACACTCTCCTACCCCACCCACCCAACATGACCAAGAGCATGGTTAAAATACAGTGCATCCTCAGCTGGGCTTCAGCCTTTTGCCTCACTTATAAAAATTAAAATGAATGCAACTTTGAAGACTATGTCTGTGGAATATAAAGAAAATTTGAAAGCAAGGCAAAAGGAGGAATCCCCTAAAAGTTAAACTTTTGAATTTACAACAAGGACTATCTAAAAGGCAAAGATTCATACCTGCCTTTTCCCTCCAAGTTGCCCAAAACCCCACAGTCTCTGAGGAGCCAGGCACAGAGGTGGCCCATGTCACTGTTGACTCCACGTCTTGGTCACCTGGAGTGTGTGTACACAGGTCTGCGATGTTGGGGAGGAAGCCTGACACCCCCCCGCTGGCCCGGGGGCCTAACTGAGCTCACACCCGGGGTTCCGGGAATAGGGCAGCTGCCTAGGCAGACAGGAAATGAGTCGCTGCCCCCGGGAGCCCAACGAGGACCTCTCATCAGCCAGATTACAAAATCCTCTGGCTGTCAAGATTCCAGCCGCATTGCGTCCTTGGCACTGAGGAAGAAAGTGGCCAGTTGAAATCACACTGCTCCTTCATACTTTAGATGCCAAGACGCCTGCTCTGACACCAAGGGTCAGCTCCTGTTCCAGAAACACCACACCATGGGGTGAAGGTCAGCTTCTCAGGGCAGCCCCCGTCGGGCTCTTGGTTTGGGTCCCCCAGGGCCAATCCTGCATTACCCTCTTATAAACCAAGGACAGCAGTGAGGTCCAGACAGTCAGTGATTCTAAGGACCAGCCTTGTACAAGACAGGCAGACAGGTCGTGTAAACTTGATCTGATTTCTAGAACTCTCCTTCCATCCCTACCAAATGCTTAGTGCTGAAGGCTGAGCTTAAGTAAAGAATTTTAGAGGAACCTCACTTGGCCATCTGGGGGTGAAGAACAGAGCAGGGAAGGTACATTTGTACCTGGGAGGTGCAGTTTTCACAGCATGATTGCAAATAAATGAGTCAAGATGTTAAACCACCACAATAACAAAAAAGGACAGCAAGAGAAAGCAGGAGGGAGGGAGGCGGGGTAGACGTCTGACGGTGGCCTTCATTAATTCACTTTTAAATAGAGGGTGAGTTATAAGCTTGTTTATTCAGGAGACTCGTGCGCCCAAGTTGGCAACTTAAAAATTCTGGACAGGACTTTGACGTGTTCATATCACTTTTTAAAGTGCAGGCATTAAAAAAGTCAGACCTTAAAGTCACGATTCCAAAAAGTCACGCTCATTGAAAACAGGTCACCCTATTCAGTTTCTCTCCTTACTTGCAGTATCTCATACTTTTTCATGGGGAAGGAAATATATTCTATTGTAACACTCTGATCATCAGTGTAATTTAGCAGAGTTAACTGAAAGTTTGAATCAAGAACCTGTGATAAACTACTTTAGAAGATTTACATATATACTACATACACTAAAAATAATTATTCTTCATCTTAAAAATGCCTCTACAAAAAATCACATCAAAATCCCATAAGGTACCTGAGCCTAGATCAAGCCAATGATAAGCAGAAAATGCAGACACCCACTGGCACTGAGGGAGGAGACCTGAGTTCTGCCTCCTGCTTTGCTGCCTGAACCCTCAGGGAATGTTCCAAGCCTCCGCTTTCTCTTTTGTAAGGAGGGGTAATTATCCTATCTCTGCTCATCCCTCAAGGTTTTTCTGGATAGCCACTGAGATCCTGTTGGGGGTAGGACTTAAATGCCTCTGGTTACCACTAGCTGGCTGGGTCCCTTGCTCCGGAGCCAAACATGCCTAAGGGTACACAAGTCGTCAACAGGTTCTTGCTCTGGAGTCCGGGGTGCTTTCCAAGCGTTACCTGGATGGTCGCTAAGGGGCACCGAGTGTCCGAACAGTTTCCCAACCAGCAAAGGAGTCAAGTGGGAACAGAGAGGGGCCAAGGGGGACCGCACGCTGTGACTGGGCGCCTGATCCCCGAGACGAGGACCTGCGGAGCAAGGGCGGGACCCTGTGTGGGGCGGGAGACTCCTGCCCTGGGGGGTCTTTGGCCCAGGGGGGCCTTGCCCTGGGAGACCCCGGCCCTGAGGGGCACCTGGCTTGGGGGCCGCTTCTCTCCAACTGGAAGCCCCTCGCCCCTCACCTGCGGTGTCCCAGATGGAGATGTTGTAGGAGCGCCACTGCTTCAGGTAGAAGGCGCCGCCCACCGTGCTGACGGTGTCCGTGAAGCGCCGCTCCATGTACCTCTGCAGCAGCGACGTCTTGCCCACGTTCATGTCCCCCAACAGCACGATCTTCCCGTCGGGTTTCCTCATCTTCCCGCAGGAGGCCCCCTCCTTTATCCCCGCGCCCTTCTGGCCGTGCGCAGCTGGGGCAGCCTGACGCCCCGAGACTACTCAGACCCGGGACTCGCGGAAATTCGGACTCGCGGGGACCCCGAACTTACGGGGACCCTCCGGTCCCGACGCCTGGGAACGCGGAAGAGGAAGCGCGTCTCCGCGCTGGGCAGGTGCCGGGGACCCAGCCCGACGCCCACCTCGGGTGTCCAGACCGCGGCGGTCGGCACCAGGTCCAGGGCGCCCCGGGCCCGCCCCGCCCCGGCCCTTCGCCCGCCCCGGCCCCGCCCACGACGCCGCGGGCCTCGCCTCGGGTCCTGCCCCGCCCCTCCTCCCCGCCCCCCGTCGGCCCCGCCCCACCTTTCCGCACCCCGGGCCGTCCCCGCCCACGTGGACTTGGCTCCCGGGCGGTCCGGGGGCTCTGCCCCCGCGCGGGCGGTGCTTTCCGCGGGGAAGCCTTCGGAGGACTCCCGCAGGTGGCAGCGCCGGCTCGGGGCCGCTCGAGGACGGAGAGTCGAGTCCCAGGAGGCGGGTCTGCGGGGCCACCGCTCGGGCCTCACGTGGGCCTGGGGTGGATACACCGCAGGAACTCGGCCCCGGCCTGGCGACCTCAGAGCCGAGAGCCCCCGCACGAGATGGGCCCCCAGCCCAGCCCACCAGGCTTTCCTCCTCTGCGGGCGCGAGTGTGGCCGCTGGGCCCGGCGCAGGGAGAGCTTTCCTTAAGTGAGAGTCTGCGAGAACCCATCCTCCGACTGTTAATGATGGGGGCCGGGGGGCGCTTGCTAGTGTTGTTTTTGTTTAGTTTTGTCCATTTTGGCAAGAAGCCGTTCATGCAGTTTTGTACCTGAGAAGCGGACCCAGCCCGGCGTCAGTAAAAACTTTGGAGGGAACCTTGACGTCGGCAGTCGCGATGACTACCGACGAAATCTTTCCTCCTTCCTTTTTCAATGGTGTAGACCTCGACAGGGCTCTAAAATCCTCCGCTTGTGGGATTCGGTGTTTATCTGAGACAATGGTGATGCTCTGGTTTGAACATCGGGGGGCGATGTTTGCTGCGGCCGCGCGGTGTCCTCGGGCTCCCTGTGGAAGGCGGGGCGAGGCGTGAAGGGGACTCACCCGCAGCAGCCAGACCCTGCCACGCTCCTGCGGTGCTCCGGGTTCCCGACCCCGCAAGTCGGGACTCTGCCCACCTTTCCCGCCCGGTGCCTGGCGCGGAGAATTCTCTCAGCAAATTTGCTGCAAGAAACAAGAAAGGAAGGAGGAAAGAAAGAAAATTTAAGTTGTCCAGTACTTTGAAAAACTAAAGTTAACCGGGAGAATGTTTCCATATCAAATTTCAACCATTCCTAAAAATACCTTAAAGACTGTCGCTTGCCTCATTCCTCTTCAGGAAGCAGGATTGAGGAAGAAGTTAAAAAGTTTAAAGTCAGTTTAAACTAGCCAGTCACATGCCAAGTACAATGTTTATTCTGCCTGCATTTAAACCACTGGCCTAACAGGGTAATCCTTTTTCCAACTGCTTAGACGAAGTGCCCTGGGCCAAGAAAATGATGTAGTTTTTTTTTAAAGAGATGCAGACTGAGCAATTCTGGGAATGTCCAGTTACAATAAAAGCAGTAAGAAAATGTGGTTTCTTCTGTTGGATTTTGCAAAGTGGAGTTTATAGATACTTTGTTGTGGAACAATTCTACCTTTAAACTACTTTCCTCTTTTCTTAAACAGACAAACAACAATAAAAACCCTGCTTATCCATCATGTATTCATTTAGCAGGTAGAAATGGAGGCACTAAGTGATAAGTGCCGGCCTAGGGCTGCAGCAGAGAGAAAGGCAGGCAGTTTGACGGAGAAAACCGAGCAGGGAGGTAGACAGAGAGCGAAGCCTGGGAACGGATGCCTCTCCAGGTCCCACTTTAAACAGGATGTCTGCAAAGACGAGGTTTCTGGGAGAATTAGAATGCAGTCAGGAGTTAAATGTGAAGTCATTGGGAGGAAGAAGGATTCAAGTACAGAGAGCAGTGAGTGCAAAGGCCCTGAGGCAGAAGGCTGCCCCATAGGCTTGATGGACACAGGGAGGCCAGAGCAGCTGGAGCACAGAGCAGGGAACAGAGCAGGAAAGCTGGACATCAGCCCCATGAGGAAGTGGGTAGGTGGCCAGGGAAGGTCATAAGGGTCTGTGGTCATGATAAAGGCTGGGGCCTGTACTCTGAACTAGGCAGAAGTGAGGCAGGAGGGAAGGGGGCAGGGCACAAACATTAAAAGAATGACATAGACATTGAGTATACGACATAAACTGGTTAGAACTAACTGGGCCCCAGATGGCGAAGGATTCAACTTCTGGGAGAACTTGAGCCTCAGTACATGCTCACTGTAATACACCAGCTGCTAAATGACACCCCCACAGGCGCCAGGACAGTTCCCAGGCTGGCCATAAAAGGCCAAAAAGTGGGTGGGGGCCCAGTTTCTGGAAATGCCTGACCCTTCCCCAAAATAGTTGTAACGATCCTCCCACTCCTTAGCCCATGCGATTACCCAGCCCAGGAAAACTACCCGCCCCCGCCCCCGCACCCGGGGCGGCTCTCGCTTTCCGGGTCGGCCCTGTGCAGGGCCACGTTCCCTTCTGAGGCGTCCTGCACTCTGCCTGAGGAGTGTGCACCTCTCTGAATAAGCCCGCTTTCACTTTACCATGGCTCGCTCTGAAATTCTTTCCTGCATGAAGCCAAGGACCCTTCCTTGGTGGCGCACGTCCCAGGGACTCACCTGAGACCTGGAATGTGACCATCCTCTCGTGTCCCACTTTTCTGCAACAGGAGGGTGCGTGAGGTGGCGGAGCAGAGGAGGAATCATGACCTGTCCTAACGCCCGCCTGCTGTGTTGAGGTGGCCCTGGCAGGTTCAGGATTATCAGGGAGGGACTGACGGCGGAGACCCGCGTGATGGCAGGGGAATTCTCAGAGCTGTCTACTTTCTGGATGTATGTTGAAGGTGGAAGCTAATGGATTTGGTGTGGATTGGATGTGGAATTAAAGAGTAGGGGAGAAGGGAGAGGAAAAAGGAGCTGGGGAGGGGAGGAGAGAAGAGCCCAGAGCCAGCATCCAGACAGATGGGTACCACATACATCTTTCCCAACTCTAGAGGAGGGCAGTCCATTTCGAGAGCAGGGCTTCCTGACTTTAGCACAACTGATGTTTTGGACTTGATAACCGTAGGTTGTGGTGGGTGTCCTGTGGCTGTTCATCAGTACCCCTGGTGCCCACAGGGGAGCCCCTTGCGGGTCTGTAGGCTGGACATCAGAGATCAAGGTCAGGCCGGCTCTGGGCATCGCTGGTGCTGCTGTTGGCAAGAGACCCCGCCAGCCGCCCTGTCTCGGCAGCAGCCAGACTGGGCCAGACTCTAGAACCAGGGACACGCCAACTTCCTTCCCATCTGTTGGTCTAGGCCTTGCCTCCTGACTGATCTTCAGGTCGGGACCTTGTCGTGGAGGATGTGTGCCCTGGGAGGACTCTCAAGGGGCTTCAGGACAAAGACAGAGGGTTGGAGGGCGGTGCTGCTACCAGCCTGGTCTTCCTCATCAGGTCTCAGCCTCTGCTTCCCAGGGCAGTGGGCGTGGCCATAAGTGTGGGTCAGAGTACAGGTGTGAGTGTTAGTGTGAATGAGGTTGTGTGTGAGTGCGGGTGTGGTGTGGGTGTAGGCAGGGGTGCAGGTGTGGGTGTGTTATGTGAATGCAGGTCTGGGTGTAGGTGTGGGTGCAGATCAGGGTGTGGGGTGCCCTGGGTTCTGCAGTCACCCTGGTTCCCACCACCCCTCCATCTCCGCTCATAGGTGGAGAAGCCCCTTTTCTCTCTGAACTGATGGTTTTGCCTGGGCGCGCCCGAACACAGGATGCCTCTTCTGCCTGCCTCTAAGACTGGGGTCCTTGGCGTCTGGCCACCCCTGCAGTCCTGGTCAGGTCTTAGAACCCAGTCACAGGGGTGGTGCGGCTCAGGCGAGGCCCCAGGCTCTCCAGACACAGAGGAACCGAGTCACGGGAGGACCTCTCTGAGCCCACCCCACACCCACTGAGCAAGAAGCTGGGTAGGCCCAGCTGGCAGGGGGGTCTTCTCAAGCCCCCCAGGCGAGTCAGAGCAGCTCGAGCCTGACACCCTGGCTCTGGGCTAACCCCGGGGCTGATCTCACTGAGGACCAACCGCAGTCTCTAATCAACGGACCGCTGCTCCTCCTTTGTGCAAAAGCAGGCCTGTCTGCTCAGCAGACCAACACTCCTCTCCCGTCGCCTCAGGCCTGGGATCAGGCTTCTGCTTTCCGACAGTCCCCCATCCTTCCGTGAAATCTGATATTTCAGCTGAACTGCTCAACTTCCTCTTGTGAAATGCCGTGAACGTCCCTGTCCAGAGAGAGCAAGGAACCTTAAACTGATCGCTTTCGGTTTTTCTGTAATTGATCAGGTTTTGAATGCTTTTTGAACACTGTATGTGAAAGTCTTTTCTAAGTCGTGCCAATCCATCCACGATCACCTCTTCAGTCTCACTGTCTGTCCGCGTGGTGGCCCGAGTGGAGAATCTGATGGCATCTTGGCCTCTCTGAGCAGAGAGGGTTTTCAGTCCTCCAGGAGAGCATCGCTGTTCCTGATCTGATCCGGATGTGCCCACTTTAAGATATTCCTCTTCCTACCATGGAGGGTCCCGTCTTCTCGTCCCTGCGGAGTCTCAGCATCTCCAGGGATGCGCTGCAGGTCATGTCCCCTCCCCCACCAAGGTCCTCTCCATGGGGCTCCTTAGCGCTTCCTCCAGAGAGCCTGTGCCCCCAACCCCCGTGATCCCTGAAACTCCTCTTGACTCGTCACCGGCAACCCATCTAATGATTACTCAGTCTTTCAACACATCCGTGGCCTTTGACCATGTTTCCTGCTTCCTTCTTTGTGAAAATCTGTCCCCGTGGCCTTCCCACCTTCCTGGCTACACTGCCCTCTGCCTCCCAAGATCTACCCTTGGTCACAGGGTTGGCTTTTTAAATAAACTCCCCATACATTTGCAAAGCATGCTGTAAGTCTTCCTGCCCTGAAACTTCTTTTGCACATAATGTTACGCAGACTTCCCTGGGATGGAGCTTGGGCCCCACTGGAATCAAACCTAAATCCTGCGAAGAATAGGCATGTAAAAACAGACCTTCCTAAAGACTAGAATTTCCGAAGATCTGAAAAAAATAAAGAAACGATGACTAACACTGCTACCAAAGAAATCATGACACACATCGCAGGGTTTTAAGCCATGCTGTGGCTGGAGCCCTTAAGCAACCATTTAGTCTAATCTCAAGATTTCGTAATTCCGATACGTTTCTCAAATTGCATCACTGTGAGGTTTGGAGACCTTGCAGGGACGAGAACGTCCGAAGGCTCCGCACATGGGCAGAGATGAGGCCGCAGACAGCCGTCTTCAGGGGACCACGCAGGGCATGTAGCCACCCCTGGAAGGCCCCCTTGAAATCTGGACCATTGAGTCAGTGGTGGAGCCTGAAAATTTAACCAGAGACAGATTAACAGGAGGAAAGGAAAGAAGCTTTATTCACATGCATGAGTGTGTTCAGATGAAGAGGCCCCCCCGGGCTGCTGACTTTGGGGGTTTACGTACCAACTCCTTTGGGGAAAGGAGGGGCAGAAAGGGCTCCCACAGGAGAAAAATGAGCTTTTCATGCAATTCCTCCTCTCGGGGTGAGGGGTCAGTCTCTTCGCCCCACACAGAGGGCCACGTGCTGCCTTTAGTCAGATAAAGGAAGCTCTGAAAGGGCTTCTTTCTGCATTCGCTCTTTCTCAAATGTCTCAGTTTAAAATAATCTTCATACCAGCTCTGAGGGGCTGGGTGTGCCCTCCGGGACCAGTAGAGACCTTGCTTAGCGTCTGACTGGACGGGTCGTTCTGCCGGGGCCGACTGTGGCATTTGCGCCAGGCTCGCTGAGTCGTGCTAAGCCAGATCTCTGTGTCTCCCGTAGGAAACAGGCAAAGATCCCAGCACTCTGTGGTGCAATTCAGCTTTCATTCCCAAGGCTTAAACACCCATACTTGCTGTGGACTGCATATGTGTGTCCCTGCCCCACAAATTCACATGTTGAAATCCTAACCCCCAAGGTGATGGTATACAGAGCTGGGACATCTGGGAGACGGTTGGGTCATGAGAGTCAAGCCCTCGTGAGTGGGATTAGTGCTCTTGTGAAAGGGACCCCAGAGAGCGCGCCTTCCCCCTCCCCGTGTGAGGACAAGTCTGGCAATGAGGAGGGGCCTTGCCAGACTCTGATTCTGCCGGCGCCTTGAACTCGGACTTCCAGCCTCCAGAACTGTCAGAAGCACACCTCTGTTGTTCATAAGCCACCAGTCTCTAGGATTCTGTCACAGCTGCCTGAACAGACTAACGTAATACTCTTTTTAAAGACTATCCATGGGAAATAAATGTTTTCATTTCCTAAATGCTTAGTAGAGTTTTGGACTGCAGTTTGAACAGATGGGAATCTTAAAACTGTGCTATCCTCCTGTGCAACCCACCAGAGCCAGAAGGAGCCCCCAAGGCACGTCCCCGTCACTTGTCATCCATCTTTGAAGGAAGGCACCTTGCCACTAAAACTCCAGTTTGAGATTTTCATCATTCATGTCCAGTAACTCGTCCACAGTGTGGCTGTCAAGTGTCTGCAGATATTAGCTTGTCAGATTTTCAGTCCATCCCCTATTCGCCTTCTCTCCTACGTCTTTGATTTGATTCGATTCTCTTTTTTCCTGGCTCTCACTGACCACTGGTAACTGTTCGTGTAATAGAGGTCAGAACCAGAAGATCTTCTTCCCAGCACTAACCTTTTAGAACCACACCTGAGATCCAGCGAGGAGAAGCACTCAGACCTGCATGCCAATCGCTTTTTATTCTTTAGATGAGCGAGTTATTTTTAGCGCACTGGTGGAGACACACTTCTCTAAGAGATCCAGTTTTAATGATTAAAGAACTCATTCTTCCTTCAAGCTACTTGAATAAATATTAACATGGGTCTCAAATAATTTAGGGGAACCATGAAGAACTATTTATCCTGAAGTTAATTTTTAAAAATTACTTAACACTAGGCTGAGTCTCAGGTTTTAAGAAACAGGCATTCAACATAGTGGGGTTATACTTAATTTTTATTGTCTTATTTGTCTTTTCTTGTATTTTTGCACATTGTCTATGATGACTACACATGACTTTTGAGAAGATCTAAAATGAAAGCAGATCTAAAATGAAACTTAAATTTGAAACTGGACAGATGGAATGGATGTTTATGGGAAGCACCAAATGAAAAGCTTAAAATTCATTGTTTATTTTTAATTCCAACTGTATTTCCTTGCACCACTCGGAGTATTTACTGGCTTTGGGGGTGAGGGAGGAAGAGTGTGGTTAATGAAGTGTCTTTAAATTGCCATATTACAGTGCAATTACATATTACATATTACATATTCTGAAGTGTCACTGTTAGTGAGACTTTGCTCAGCACTTATATGACAATTCTTAATAACTGCTGTTTGATAAGGATGAAAATATTAAAAATTAGCTTGAACCATATGAAATTGCTGGTGTTTGAGCTTCCAGGAGCTACATGAGTAAACTCCACTGTACATTTTTAAAGCACACAATTGGAGAAGTTTGACAAATGTGTTCACTGGTGGGACCATCAGCACAATCAAGGCAATGAACACGTTTATCACCCCAAAGTCTCCTGTCCGTTGTCATCTGTCCCTCCTGCCCCCACCCCCACTCCACCGCATGCATATCTCACCATTTGTTTCTCCATGCACCTGCCAGATATTTGGGTGGTTTCCGCTCTGCTGTTACAAACAGAGCTGCCACGACCATCCACACTTTTATTTCTCTGGCATAAAGCCTAGAAATGGAATGGCTGGATCACACAGTAGGTGTGTGTTTAACTTAGAACATACCAAGCTCCTTTCCCCAGTGCTGGTTCCAGCTTATGCTCCCACGACCAGTGGATGTGAGCTCTGCTGCCTCCACGTCCTGGCAACATCTGGTGTGTTGTTCTTTCAGTGTGTACTCATCCTAGGAGTGCAGTGACCTGCACTGTGGTTTTGGCTTGCATTTCCCAAAAGACTCATGAGAAGACATCTTTTCATGGGCTAACTTGCTATCTGTGGACCCGCCTTGAAATGGCTATTCAAGCCTTGGCACGGGTAGTAGTATTTTGTAAAAGCCCCACAGCTGATTCTATTGTGCAGCGGTGACCGAGCCCCCAAGACCAGCCCAGACTCCACCAATACTGTGACTCCCGTGATAGCTTCTTGTGCCCCCTGCTGGTGGTTGTGTGGCACCCTCCCCTATCCAGACTCACGGAGAGGGTGAATCCTTCCAGAGTCCCGAGGACCCTCTGGAGCTAACCTCTGCACAGATCCTCCCGAGGATATAAAAGCGGAGAGAGGGGGCTATCTCCTCTCTTCCTCACGCAAGCCCTCCTGGGTTTGCTACTCTCTGGGGGTCGGTGGAGACTCTGAAGTTCACTGCGGTGATGCCGCCAAGATTCTTTTAGGCAGCTCTGGGGCGAGAATCCCAACTGCACAAGCCCTTGCCCTTAGACGGGTGCTTGGAGGGTGCGTAGCCAGGGTCAGCCCCGGGCTTGACGTCGTGATGACCCGTGGACCTGCCGCGGTAACGTGCCCCAGAAGCTCAGAGCACGTGGGGCGGGGCCCGTGCGGGGGAGGAAGGGGAGGGGCTGTGGGGTCGGCCTCTCCTCCCTGCCCCTCCTGGAGCAAGGAACTGGGCTTGTGGCTAAGCTGCCTGTTACAGGTTAGATCGTGTCCCTCAAAAAGACACGTGCAGGTCCTAGCCCCACCCCCAACCCCGACCGCACACTGTGACCCTACTTGGAAACACGGTGGAGCTAGACTGGTTAAGAGGAGGTCATACTGGAGTCGGAATAGGGTGGGCCCTGATCCAGGACGACCGGGTCCTTATAAAGGGGGAAAGTTTGGCCACTAACACACATAGAAAGGAGAAGGCCACGTGCTGAAGTCAGAAGGGCACAATCTCAGATCAAAGGGTGCTGGCAACGCCCGAAGACAGAGAAGCAGGGAGACGACCCCGACCCCCCCATCTCAGAGGGAGAAGGCCTGCGACGCCTGGGTCCCGGACTTCCAGCCCCCGGGGCTGGGAGGGAGGAGATTTCTGTTGTTTCAAGTCTCCAGCTTGTGGTGCTTTGTAACAGCAGCCCCGGGAAACCAGCACAAGGACACCGGGACGTGGCCTCAGCCCTGATGACTCGTCTCCTCCCGACTGGGCCTCGGCTTAGAGAGGCTCCCAGTCCATGCCGAGGGAGGGACAGCCCAGGAGCGCATGGCCTCCGAGGGCTGGGGCAAAGAGCCTCCTTTCCAGTGTGATTCATTCATTCTTCTGTTTGTAGTAGCCTCGTTGCTTTTAAAACTCTTTAACCCATTGCTATGGTTTAAAACACCAACCATTAATTAAAACCCTGAGGCCAAAACTAAAAATACTTTAGATCGCACGGTCCAGAGATAACCGTTAGTTAACGCACTGCAGCGTGTAGGGAGGCTCTGCCCAGATGTCTCCGACTGCACACGGACACCTGCCGTGGTGAGTGAGGCGCCGCGGCCCTTGCGCGGCCATTCTGACGGTCTCTGCATCTCCATTCTTGCGGACGCTGTCGGGTGAACACCAACAATGCGTGTCTCTTTTTGAAGCTGTGGGAATAAGTCCTCGAGGAGAACCCCCGGGAGCAGGGCTGCCTCACCCCAGCACCGTTTTCTGGTGGCAGGGAGGAAACCACGGGCCGAAGATGGAGTCCACTTCGTCCGACTGAGACTTAACGTCTGACCCAGTTACAGTTCCCGCCTTCCCGGGAATTCCCTGGTCGGCACCGGGAGGTCACCTGACCAACAGACCCCTCCATTCCTCTGAGGAGGGCGACCTTGCCTAGAACAACGCCTTCTTTGCTCATAATCACCCCCCACCCCCACCTTTAAAATCCCTTCCTTCTCTGTAGCTGGATGGAGATATTTTGTTTGCTACATGGGATGCTGCCCAATTCAAGAATTGCTCTAGATAAACAAGAAGTTCATACTGTAGAGCACAGGGAACTATATTCAGTACCTTGTAGTAGCTTACGGTGAAAAAGAATATGAAAACGAATATATGTATAGTTATGTATGACTGAGGCATTATGCTGGATGCCAGAAATTGACACAACACTGTAAACTGACTATACTTCAATAAAAACATATACATAAAAAAGTAATGTTTATTCAATAATAATAATTTAAACAGAATTTTTAGTAAAGCTAGTTTGATCTTTTAAATTACTTGTTGAATTTTTGCTGTTTAACAGTATAAAATTGCAAAAGTGATACATGTAGCTTTTTACAAAAATCAAACATTCCATAAGAACCAAAGTGACAATGAAACGCCCCCTTCATGCCTGCCGCGCCACGCTCATCCCTAGGGAGGTATGCTGTAAACAGTGGAGACAAGTTTTCATGAAGAAAGTTTGGGCGTCCATCTTTCTTCTCGCTCTTAATAAATATGTGACCACGGCGCAGGCTCTCAGTATATTTAGTTCTTAATTTCCTCATCTGGAAATGCAGTTATTACTGACTCTCCTTTTCTCGTGAGGTTTTAAGAAAATAAGTGAGATGCATGTGAAATGGAACATTTACAAAAATGTGTCTGTACTAAGTCATGATGGGAAATCAAAAATTGTCAAATAATTGAAATCATTCATTCCATGTCTTCCAAATAAAATGCAATTACATTGAAGACAAACAATAAAAGGAGAGCTGGAAAACCTGAATGTTTGTAAACTTAGAATAAATGACTCCTGGGTTAAGGAAGAAAGTGTAGTGGGGAGGCACAAAGTGTTTAGAACTGAAGGTCAGCGAGCAGTTTACTGAAGCTCGTGTGATGCAGCAAAGGTCATGCTTGGAAGCAAATTCATATCCCTCAGTGCACTGATTAAAAAAGAAGAAACATTAAAAAAACTGACTTAAGAGTTTTCTTTTTAAAGCTGAAAAAGGAACAACAAAGTGAATTAATAAAAAGCACCAAAAACAGCAAAAATATAAAATGCAATCAAAGATACAATAGAAAGGATGAACAAAGTCAAAACCTATTTTAAAAAAAATTATTAATCAAACTCTAGCAAGACTGAAAAATAAGAATGACAAATAAACTAGAAACAGGATGAAAAGGTGATATGGCTACAGATCAAATTTAAAATAATAAGAAGACTATAAATGTATGCTAACATTTTGAGAACTTGGATAAGTATATGATTTTCTACAAAAAGTGTTAAAGATGTCTGAATGAAAAATAAACTAATAATAATGAAAGAAATGGAATCAGTAGTCAATAGTCTCCCCCAGTCAGAGGATACCAGGCTTGGCCTTGGGAAGACAGGTAACTTCAGCTTCATACAGATCATACTAAAAAGTAGAAAAAGAGGAGAAGTGACCTAAATCAATTTGTGGGGCTGGTATAAGCTTGAATAGAGACTAAGAGTTCAATAAACATGCACTATTGACCAACATCACTTGTGAATATAGGTGCAAAACTCAGAAAGTGTCAGCAAAGGGAATTCAGAAGTGTATAAAGATACTAACTCATTATGACAAAGTAGATTATCCCAGGATTACAGTGAGGGTCTAAATCAGAAGACATATTTTTGTAATCCACTGCAATAATAGATTAAAGGAAAAAACATATGATCATTTTAACAGTTACAGAAACATTGATGAAAGTCAAAAATTATTTGTGATTTTTTTAAAAAAGTCTTAGCAAACATGGAATAAAAGGGATTTTTCCTTATCCTGGAAAAAAAGGTATTTATCAGAGGCAAATATTTCGTGTTTAACTTTAAAAGCATTTCCATTAAAGTCAAATATAATACAAGGTCACTTATTATAACCCCTGTGAGTATTCATGGAACAGGGCTTCCTGGCCAGCACAGCAAAGAAAAAAAAGAAAATAAGAGTTAAAGAATCTGGAAAGGAAGATACAAAGCTTGTTATCTGCAGATGACATAATTTCTTATGTAGAAAACCCAAGATAATTGACAGAGAAATAACAGTTTTGTTGGAAATAATATCAACACTACAAAAGTCATCAACAATAATTATAAACTAGGATAGAAAAAAGATGCCATTATCCCTAAATCAAAAGTTACCAAAAATAAATGTAACACAGGGTGGATACACGAGACTTTTCTAGGGAAAAGCATGCTCATTGTTAAAAGACATCTTCAAAGACACAAATAAATGAAGTCATGTTATGATTTATAAAAAGAATAAAGGTGAAGGTGTCTACTCTCCTCAGATTAATTTATAAAGTCAATGCAATTCCAATCAAGGTAGCAACAGATGTTTTATGGAAGTTGACAAGCATATCCAAAAATTCACCTAAAAGGGTGAAAGGTCACCATTTGACCCGACAATTCTACTCCCTGGTATAGCCCCGTGAGAGTTGAAGACGTCTAGACAAGTAGAAAACCTTGTAGATAGATGTTCCAAGCAGCATTATTCATAGTAGCTGAAAAATGAAAAACCAAATGTCCACCAGTGGGTGAAGGGATAAATAAATTGTGGTCTATCCATAAGATGAAATATTTTCAGCCATAAAAAGGAATGACGTCATTGTTAGTGTAAATCTTAACCACCTCAGCACACACTTTCTTTCCTTTCCTTATGAAGTAAGAACTTTCACATTTTCATTTATAGGAAGCACTTTACAGCCTCTCTTTGGCATGTCCGGCACAGCTAGCCTTGAACTTTGGGGCAATTTTTAAGTAAAATCAGGGGCACTTGAACACAAGCACAGTGGTCCTTTGACAGCAGGTCTGGTAATGAAGGGCCACGAAGTGACCAGACATACGCTCAGAAAAAGGAAGATTCTCGTCCCAGCCAGATGGGGCAGGATGGCGTGACATTTCATCCTGCTACTCAGAACCATGTGCAGTTCAATACTTATGAATTGTTTACTTCTGGAATTTTCCATTTAATATTTTTGGACCTTGGTTGACTGAGGGTAACTGGAAGCAGGCATGCAGAACCAAGAATGAGGGGGACGACTGTATGTCATGTCAGAGGTGCTGTTGAGAGGGGGAAGGACACTCAGTAGGCTGGTCACCTGTCACACCATCCTTTGGACTTTAGAGGACAAATCGTGACAGTATCAGTGAATCAGGACACTGGGTCCAAGGAGCCCCATCCACTTTCTTATTTCTTCCCACCGTAGTCCCACGAGGCGGGCAGCAACCTCTCATAGCTGAGAGTTTAACCGATTTGCACAACTTTCCTAAGTTCACACAGATTGTTTTCCCCGCAAATCTAAGAGGAAAGCCACATGAGAGGGAGCTCAGAATCGCTGTATCACAAGGTTACAAGTGGCTCCCAGAGGACCCATTGAAATGCAGATATTTAAATATGTTTACATTTAAAAGATTAAAAAGAGTAATGTAGTAAAATTAATAAATAAAGTATAAATAAAATAATAAAGATTCATGAATTCATACTGATAATAAATAAATAACAGTGGTCAATAAGTAAATAAAATAATAGTTGATGAATTTTTACTGAATAAAACAGAAATTCAGTAGTTCATATTGGTAACAAATCATCTGGCCAACATCACCTTAACCAACTGATCAAAATTAATGCAGTTAATGTCACTAAAAAATGGGGCAAACTCTAATTGCTTATCTAGAAGACCCCAGTACTGTCAGAGATATTTGCTGGAATTAACAGGTGAATTTAGCACGGTCAAAGGGTATAATGACAATAGATAAAAATCAGCTGTATTTCCATATATAAGCAATGAACAACTGAAAATTCTAATTTTAAAAATAACATTTATAGTAGCGTTAAAAGCATGATTTGGGTGTGTTGATAGATATGTTCATGATCATGTGGTGGTGAATCCCTGACTATATACATTTGTTAAAACTCATAGAATTGTACACTTAAAATTAGTAGCTATTATTGTTATGTGAATTATACACAGAGAGAAAGCATGTGCCATGTGCCAGGTACGGCACAAAACAAAACATCTTTTCCATTGGAGCTAACTTTCTAGTTATGGTGAGACATACGACAATGAATATATGAATGAACGCACATGTCAAGTAGTGAGAAGTCCTCAGAAGAAAAATAAAGTGAAGTAAGGGCTGTAGGATAGGGAGAGAGGAGGGTTTGGATCATTTTACACAGAACGGTCAGGAGTGGGTTTGCACAGATAAGATGACATGAGCAGAGACCTAAATAAAATGAAAGCACGAACCAGGTAGGCATCAGGAGGAAGAGCTTTTCAGCAGGCAGGAGGGCAGGAACACCCATGGCAGCTAGACTAGGGGCTAAGAAGTGATGTGGCTGGGAGAGAGGGAGCAACGTGGATGGAGGCAGGAGACTGGGGCACCGATCACATAGGGGCTGGAAAGTCACGGAAGGAAGGGCCTAGACTTCATCTGGAGTGACGTGGACATCATTGGAGGGATCTGTGCAGGAGTTGTGTGAGCTTTCATTAAAATCATTCTGATGCTGTAGGTAAGCTGAGAGGGGAATTTAGAAGGCGTTATGGGTGTAAAATTAATAAACAGAAACCTCAATTCAATAGAACTGTGGACCAAAAGGGGGCTTCCATGCCTTGTGGGGATAGCAGAGCCCAAAAGGAAGAAGAAAGACTCCTCTGCTCTCCTGCAAGGACGCAGCCAAAGAAAAGCCATGGAGTCTTTGTTTACTGTAGCCCTCCCAACTGCCTTTTCCTATCACACTGTTCTGCTGTTCTTGTGGTGGGGGAACTTGCACGTGGTTCGCAGTGGCTGCAGACCTTTAATGGCAGTTCTCTGCTGATCCCGAATAAAACTCTTTTCTGAAGAACTATCTGGCAGTCTATTTTAGGCCAACAGGGGTGAACTGTGCCCCCTCCCAAAATTATGTTGAAGCTCTAACCCCCAGTACCTGTCAACACAACTTTACTTGTAAGCAGGGTCTTTGCAGGTGATCAAGATGAGCTAGGTGGGCCCTAATTCAACGTGCCTGGAGTCCTCATAAGAGGAGAACAACACTGAAGACAGAGCCACTTGAGAAATTGCATGCAGTGACTTAGAGCTGGAGTGATGGAGCCACAGGACAGGGAAGGCATGGGATGGATGGTCCCCTCCTGAAGCCAGAGAGCAAGCCTTGACTTAAGACTCTGGCCTTCAGAACGGTGAGAATACACATGTCTGTTGTTTAAGCCCGTCAGTTTGGGGCCACTTATGGCAGCCTCAGGAACCGAATACAGAGCGCCAGGGCTACCACCACCTACTCCTGATGGCGCTTCAAACGGGTGTGCGGGGAGACAACTTCCAGACGTTCGTAAGGCAGGGCCAACAGGAGGAGGGGTGCGTGTGGGGGAGAGAAGTCCGGATGCCTTCCAGGTGTTGGCTAGAGCAGCTGGAAAGAGGGGCTCCCAGCCACTGAGGTGGGGGACACGGCTGGCGGCCCAAAAGCTGCTCTGGGAGATGCCAGGCGGATGGAGCAGCCGGGGGTCCGGGAGAGACCGGACCGGGGACCGGGGACCTCGGAGGGACACGTAACAGATCCAGGCCGGGAAAAGGCGGTCCTCCAAGCATCCACCTGCTCTCCGAGGCCTAACGCCACCTGACAGGCGTCCCAGGGACGACTTGCCCACCAACGAGGCACCATTCTGTCTCGAACACTTTCTGTAATGCTTTCAGCCCCCAAAACGAACAATAGAAACATCCCAACCCCTAAACCATTAAGACGCATCTCCATTTAAACCTTCCCGCGAAACTCCAGGGGGGGCCAGAGGTGGGGCCCAGGCCTGGTTGGGCAGCAGGATTGTCAATCATTTGGAGCCATCTGTGACTGGTGGAGGGCAGTCCAGGGCGGGGCGAGCCCGGATCAAGGACAGCTGCGAGAGGGGAGCCCGCTTCCGGCGGCGGAACAAGAGGGTAGCCGGGAGCCCGGAAGTCGGCTGATGCTTCCTGCGGCTGCGCGGGGGCTGCCGGGAGCCCGGAAGTCGGCTGGTGCTTCCTGCGGCTGCGCGGGGGCTGCCGGGAGCACGGAAGTCCGCCGATGGCGGTAGGTTCCGGCTGCGCGGCAGTCTGGGGCTGCAGGCGAGGTAAGCCTGGTACCGGCCTTCCCAGGCATGGCCACCCGGACGGGGGCCTGGGCTGCGGTCGCCGCCGCCGCCGTTGTCGCGGTGCTGTCGGCCGCGCTCTCGCTGTACGGGTCGCCGCTGGACGCAGGTACTCGTCCGGGCGGGAGGCGCCGCCGTAGGGCCGCAGCCGGCGTCGCGGGGAGCCGCTGGCGCGGGGTCACCTGGCTGGGGACCACCCCGAGCACCCCGTCCCGGCCTTGGCTGCCCAGTAGGGCGGACTGTGGAGAACGAATTTAGGCGTAAACGGAATAAACGGAGCAGGTGCCCTCGACTTGGAGCCCAAACGCTCTTGTATGGTTTCTGCCTCTTGCCCGGTGGGTGGTGGTACCGGAAGTCGCTCACACCGCTGAGTGGCTGTGTGCTGTATTATGTCACCTCTCACGGCAGAGTGGAGGCTGCTGTTACCCATCCATCTTTGGAGGGACGAGTCGCTCTGAGTCAAGCTTCGCCAGCCAGAAAGTGGCTAAAATGGTAAAACGCACTTTTGCTGTAGTCCTCATTAGTAGGCGCGGCAGAGAATAACTGTTAGGGAGTTTTGGCTTTTTGGTTTTTGGCACCGTAGTTCCAAGTGTTTTGAGGAGAGCTGAGGGGTCTCTGAGCTTCTGCACTTCACACAGTAACACCAGCGGAGGTGCTTCTGGGCATCAGTTTGGAGATATTTAATTGGTAGCTGTTTGTCTTAAATTCATACGCTCTGTGATTAATTACCAAGATTTGTCCTTGAGATTGCTTGAGGTTTCATTATTAGACTGACTTGCTGAAGTTTTACCAAAAACAAGTAGAATTCTGGATCACTGACTTCCTATTCCAGGTTTAAGACATCTAAGTTAATTTAAGGATTGGTGTTATATGTTCCAAATTATTTATGGTTCACATAAATTTAAAGTACATTTCACACAGAGAAACGTTGGTATCACAGAAAGCTGAGTGGCAGGTAATTCTAGAAAACAGCCCAGAATAAACAAATCTATTTAACTCTGCTCAGTCATGCTTCCTTAAAACAAACAAACAAAAAAAGCCAGACGGGTTTGATCTGTTCTTCCACATTCAAAACTGTATGAAGACAGATTACTTAATGGGGTAAATCTTAAGTTGCCTCTTGTCAAGGGCTTTTTATCCTTAAGAACTTTGATGTTTATATTTAAATACTTCTGTAGCTAAGTCTGAATGGTGTGTCGGTAAGCCAGCTGAAACATGAGTCTCTGTGGAGTGTAGGGAAATTTAATTGACCTTCCTTTGGCTCTCTCACTAACAGGTGTTCATTGCAGGTGAGTGGTACAGAATGCTGGCGGCATTGTGGCTTGCACTTTGCACTCACACAGTTCCAGTAAAAAAGTGAAAATACTGTACTTCTCAACCGTGATGTTTCTTCCCCATCCCAAATTGGTTTCAGAAGGCATTTGAGAAGGATTTGACTTCTAATTTGGTTGGTGGGGTGAACATTTGGTTAAAGAAAAATGATTTCTTTTGCCTAAAAATGGCAGCATTTTGGTAAAATGCCCCATTCCCCGAAGGATGAAACAGGGTTGGAGATTGAAACCAAGTCCGCCTAAACCCGAGTTCTTCTGCCAAACTTGTGATGAACCTCTCTGTCCAAAACATTATTCCCTTTCCTGTCCAATGCCTGTCCGCCTCAGTCTTGAGGTGTATCAAAGGAAAGGGGGACTTGGAACCGAGCAGGACCCTGGGGGCCTTCCCAGGACAGACTCCTCCTCCATGTCCTCTGTTGTGGCTCCTCTCTGAAGGACCCAGATACTAGTGTCTCACACCTATTTCCTGAGTTTTTCAGATGCTAAACCCACCACGAAATGGAAGAAATTAACTACTTGATGATCTTGAGCACATGGCCCCCAGACCTTCAGGTGCCTAAAGATTGACAGTGTTGCCCACCCTGTTACTGCAGCATCAACCAGTTGTGCACAGCTGATCACATACCCTGGGACACCTCTCCCTTACCTAGCCTTTGAAAGTGCTCAGCTGAAACCCTGGGTGTGGTGGGGGTGTTTGGGACTTTGGGGTAAGAGCCACCTGTTCTCCTTGTTTCTCTGCCCCAGACTCTGACTTTTCAGTATTGTCTGGCCTCACTGTGCGTCGGGCCCATGAACTTGCATTCAGTAACAATTCTAGCTAACCTTCTGCCCTGGCTTATCTGTTCCTGACCATGGCGTCTTCACAGGTCTGTCTCTCTGGGCCTTAGTTCCTTGTCTGTAAAAGAAGGATAAACTGGCTGCCAAGGAAGAGAGTGAACCAAGATGCCGTTAATTCATCATTTATTCTGTGCCAGACTCTGCTGAAGGTGGTTGGGGGTGGGAGTCCGGCCTTTAAGTCACAGGCGGGGGCTGTACCGCATCCGTGCTGTGTGGAGGCAGAGGTTAGAGAGGTGGTCCTGGGGATCTTTTGTGTGTGGCTCAGTGCTTAGATTAAAGCGATGGCATCTAACCAACCCAAAAATTGTAAGGAACCCAGAACACTCCTTGAGTGACTGGTAAATTTGGGTTCTATCTTTACAATTTCCAGACTTTAAAAGCAACTGTATTTATCGTTCCAGGGCACTTGAGGGAGTGATCATTCTCTGATGTTCTCGTATTGACCAGTCACATTATACTAGGTGTGTTCAAGTCTGAAACACACATAGCACGTGCCTTCCTGACTGTGCACACGGCCCATCAGCCGTGCATCCTTGACTCTGACAGCTCCAGCTCCTGGCCTGCCGCTCCCCAGGGAGCAAGAGCGGCTCACAGCCTGTTCCTGGCGAGGACGCTGTGCGGCTAGGGATTTGGGGTGCAGGCGGGCCTGCGGGAGGTTGAGTGAAGTGGGGACGGGGAGCGAGAGCCGGTTGTGTGTCAGCTCAGCACCCCGGTGGCCTCGCTCTGCGTCTGGTTGGGCTGGAGCGTTGGACTGACCGTTGCACAATCCTTGTGTCTTTTAGCGGTCAAGGTTACAGGGACTCTGGAGCTTTAATCTACTGTATTGATTTGGAAGATGGCAGAGAGGTGCTTAGGTGGATGGTAGTTAATGACCCACGTCTGTTTTTTCTCAGCTGCTTGGGTGATGAGAAGGATGAAACTATTGGGTGCTTTTTTTTTTTTTGAAAATACTGTTCATATCGGCAAAGATCCTTTAATTCTAGAGAAAACGTTTTATCTCCTTATTCACACGTGGGGCTCCACAAACAGCATTTCTTGCCCATCGGAGCTATTTTAAATAATCCGGCAAAGCGTACAACCCGCGCAGGAAATTTTTCAAGAAAGGCCAATTAAAATTAGCTATTTATAGACAATTCAAAATGATCAAACTATTGTAAGATGCCACTTTGAACCCAATGTAAGATGTGTTCTTTATTTAGAATGCGTCTCCTGGTTATTTGATTAGTGTCTAATTGAGCACTGGAACCAAGCCTGGAAAACTGAATTGGGAATAACCTGAATCTGACTTGAATAGACAGTGGGAGGTAACAGATGGGAGCAGAGACCTAACAAACTTGAAGGAAGGTTGAGGGAAGTGTGTGTCATTCGTTAAGTAATGACCTTCTGGAAGCTTAAGCAGACTTCCAAGTCGTCTGATAGGCTTCAGAGTACATCTGTTTCCTGCAACAGGTTTCAGTTGTGTTACTTCTGAACGTCATTTGCTTAAGACATGAAATAATGGCACTGTTGGGTAAAAATCAACAGCGTTCATGTTACGTTAGCTCTGGGGAGCATCGTGGTTAGTGCAGTGTTTTGTTTGTTTCTGATTCTTATGTGTGCTAATACTTACGTTTCTGAATGATGTCACTTTCCTGTTTTTCAGTTTTGAAAAGAGCATTTTCGCTGCATAATGCGCACTCAGTGAAGGGCATGGAAGACGCGTTACAGCTGGTGAGAAACATCGTCCCTCCTCTCACCGCCAAGAAGCACAAGGGGCAGGATGGAAGGGTCGGCGTGGTCGGGGGCTGCCGAGAGTGAGTGCCAGAGACGGTGCTGTCCAGCACTACCTGTCACCCGTCCGTCCATCCGTCTGTCTGGTTGGACCCCCGGAATCATTTCCAAGCGTGGTCTGATAGTGTGACACTCAGTGTTCCTCAGTGGTGGGCGGTTTGGTGGAGCGGGAGAGAAAACAGGGGCCCTGATGAGCTGGTCACTGGTGTGTGTCCGGGTTAGGGCTTTGCCTGGAGTTGGGGGGTGAGACTATTTTTGTTGTTTTATACTTTCTGTGTGGACGAGGCTTAATACTGGAAGCACATGTTACAATTCTGTGATGAGCATGGAAACACTCAGCATCTGCTTGGTGTACTCTGTTAATTTGAAGATACCGCTGGAAGTTATTTATGAAATCTGACCGATCCTACCTTGTTTCCAGGGCCTGTTTTCCCTTCTGGGTTTGTGTCTCTTGCTGCTGTGTTGTTGGGACACATAACGATTTACGGCTTGTCCTTGTAAATGATACCTGCTGCCTTTGCCTTAACTTCAGCCTTGGTTACCATTTCAGTTTCTGCTTACTTTCTGTTCGCATTTCTGTGTCTCTTTGCCTAGCCTTGTGTTTTCAACGGTTCAGCACATAGTTCGGTCTGTTTGCCGTAAGTAACATGTAGCCAGGTTGTTTCTTCACCAGTATGACAGTGACTGCACTCTTTAAATAAGGGAAGTGTATTTCTTTTACCAGCGAGGCTTGTGTTCACGTTGCGGGGTGGTGTCACCTGTCCTGTCTCTGGCGTTTCTGGCAAGTTGGTGGCTCTGCTCCGGGGAGGGTGCCATGTGTAGCGTGCACTGAGCACGTTCCCAGTTCGAGTTCGCAGAACTTTCCACCCATGGGAATTGACAGAAAGGTTACCTACCATCACTTATCTGAGGTCAGGGTCAAGGATTTTTCTCGTAGTCACAGGCATTCCGAGCAGTGGGGTAGAACGTGAGGGAGGTGTTTGGGTCACGTCTCTTCTGGCCCCGCATCCAAGGTGACCGCAGTCTCCACGCACTGCAGCTCTCGGAGGGCTGGGTCCCGCCCTGGGGGCCCTGCCAGTCCAGGGGCTCTGGCCTGGGGACACCTCGAGCACACTGTCTCTCTGCAGGTGCCTTCAGTAAACTCCTTGTCTTCTCAAACCTCCAGTTTCTACTTTTTCATATTCCCCCCTAACGTACATCCCTACCCATCCTTGCGAACAGTACCTGTCTTGTCCACATGGTCTCGTGTTTTCTCTTACTTGCAACTGTGTGCGTTTCTCATAAGTCAAGTGTTCTCTGTGTCTGTGTTGATCTAGAGAGAAGTGTCCTTTTTACGTTCAGTCATGTCAAGTGTATGTGTGCTGGATTCTTTAATAGGTTTTAACCTTTTCCTCACAGAGTTACCGTGTGTTTCTAAGGCTAACTCCGAGCTGCTTACGGTTTTTGCTGATGCTGTAGGTGCTGCCATGTTTCTAATCAGTTATTTTCGGTGTAGAAAAATGATTTTTTTTTCAGTGATAGAAATATTGCTGCATCATTTTATCCAGGAGACTGACTTTTTTAACAGCTCTGTTGGTGTACAGTAAACTGCACTTACCATAAATCCACATTTTGATAAGTCTGCCCTCCACGTGACCGCCACCCCAGCCCGAAGCCGCCCCTCCAGCCTTCAGCTGGCGCATCCCGTGACAGAGAGGCCGCAGGCACACGGCCGCTCCGCCGGTGCAGGGGCCTCCTGTGAAAGACGGCTTTTCTGGCTCGGAGCCGGGTTCATCCCCCCTTTCCTGACCCCCCCCCCCCCCCACCGAGGGCCGGGCCTGTGCAGGCGCCTCACGTCTGTGTCATTTATTGACGAGCCCGGTGAGCGCGCCCCACGCTCGGAAGTGCTTGACTGTGATCACCTTCTTCACAGGTACACGGGGGCCCCCTACTTCGCAGCGATCTCAGCTCTCAAAGTGGTATGTTTACTTACAGCTTCTTTTTTAGGATGTGTCTCGTAAAGAGTTGGATTATTTACATATGGTTGAAGCAATTGCTCTCTGATAGAAATCTAAATAACGTCTTTGGGTAATCACCGGGAGGGGACGCCCCGTTAAGCCCGCCCCGACCTCTTGTGCAGCCACAGGGCCTCGGGCTGGGCTCACTTAATGAGGGGCAGGTCATTAGGTCTGTTCCTTGATTCCTGCTCGGAGCGGGTCCTGGGGAGCGAACCCAGCACCTCTGGCATCCTGAGCTTTGTGCTCTCCCACTTGAGCTGTATCCCCTTCGTTGGGTTCATTTTAAACTGGAGTTTTATTAGAGTCGTTCTTCACCACAGTGGCCCCGGCTGCCTTTTCAGTCCAGGCACAAGCAGTTGGCGTCGTTTAACCTTGGCAGTTGCCTCATCGAGTCCTGAGGGCCCCGTGGGCACAGGGCGCGGGACGCGGCTATGCTCTGAGGCGTGCTGCTCCTGAGGACCTCAGTGGCGCGGCTGGGGCTGGGCTGGCAGCAGATGCCCGCGCCTCCCGAGGCCTGCCTTAGGCACTGCCCCAGCTGTGGGTTAACTGTGGCAGTGGGAGCTTCTCTTTTACAGACAGTCTGCGCAATTTGGGTGGGGGGACCACAGCCAGGACCCCTTGGGGCATCTGCAGAGCGAGCCCTGTAGCGAGTCGGCCTCCTGTGCTCCTTCTCAGGGCGCAGACTTGTCCCACGTGTTCTGCACCCAGGAGGCCGCGCCCGTGATCAAGGCGTATAGCCCGGAGCTGATCGTCCACCCGGTCCTGTGAGTGGGAGCACGGAGGGGACGGGGCGTCTGCCACAGGGCCGCGGTGCAGGGTGCCGGTGATGGGTTCTGTCCAGGGAAATGAGGAGACTGTATCAAGCCCGGGTCTGAAGACAGGAGGCAGACAGATGGCCGTGGGTGACAGTGTGGACGAGTCATACAACATGAGGTCTTGTGTGTCTGCCTTGTTTCCCTTAGCATCACGTTATCTGAGATTTGTCCACAGTGTAACACGTCAGCACCCTGTAACTCTTTAAAAAACACACACACACACACACACACACACACACACACACACACACACACACACACACACACACACCCTGCCCTACTGGCAACCACCAGTCTCTTTGTATCTTATGGGCTTGATTTTGTGGTTTTTCGTTTGTTTGTTTGTTTTAAAGACACCACATATAAGAGAGATCATACACTATTTGTCTCTCTCGGACTGACTTTGCTTAGCAATGCTCTCGAGGGCATCTAAATGTTGAAAGCTAGACATCTTTGATGGGGTCGTGTCTTGGGTCCTTGGACAGGAAAAGGACATTGGGAAGAAAATCTGGAAAAATCTGTACTTCCATTAATAAAGTAAACAAGTGAAAATTGTAAGTAAACTGTTTTGCACTTCTTTTCCTTTTTTAGGGACAGCCCTGATGCCGTTCATGACGTGGGAAAGTGGCTGCCCCGACTGCACGCCCTGGTAGTGGGCCCTGGCTTAGGCAGAGACGACGTTCTTCTTAGCAACGTCAAGGTAACGTGTAGAGCTGTTAACCGCACCTGGTCCCGTGGACTTGGCTCTTAGATCTCAGACAGTCTGAACAGAAGCGTTTTCCTTGCATTTTCTGTTGTTTACTCTGTGTGCTGCCTCACGGAAGAGCTGAGATGGAATTTGGGTTGAGGGTAGAGGAGAAACTGGGTATAAAGGTAGTAATGCACTTAAAAGCAGAGCTGGACCCGACGCGGAGGGGTCTCTTTTGCTCCCGGGGCACTGGCTTCTTTGTGCTGTGGCCGGAGGAAGTCGCTGTGGGGCCCCACGTTCCCGCTCTCGACATGACGCGAGTCCCAGCGTCCGGGCTGAGCACCGAGAGCGGCGGCCGGGCTGGGCGTCAGGCTCACATTCTCCTCCCAGTGCGACCCCTTCCCGCTGGGGATGCTTGGCTCCCAGGCCTTGTGCCTCCCAGGAAGGGGGTGACTGAGACCACATTTTGTGGTGCTTTTTGGGGTGCCCAGTTGGGCACAGTGCATGGGACAGCAGGTACAGTCGAAGTCCCCATCACAGATGAGCCGGCGGGGCAGGGCTCACAGCTTCAGAGTTCCCAGTGCCCGGCCTCACAGAGGGACGCTGTTGGTTCTTTTGGGTCTTTTCTGTTTATTTTTTACATTTACTGTGTTTTCTGTTTGTTGATGGGCTGCTGGGTTTTCTACCCTTTCCTGAGAGGTGAGGGCTTGGTGCTCAGCCTGGCTTTCTTTCCGTGCAGGACATTTTGGAAGCATCCAAGGCCAGGGGCATCCCCATCGTCATCGACGCGGTGAGTGTGACTTCCCCTCGCCCCTCCTCACTGCGCCCCCGCAGCCCTGCCCTAACAGGGTCCTTCTCCGCAGGATGGGCTGTGGCTGATTGCCCAGCAGCCGGCCCTCATCCAGGGCTACCAGAAAGCGGTGCTCACCCCCAACCACGTGGAGTTCAGCAGACTCTCCGAGGCTGTGGTGAGTCGGCCAATTGCACAGGGATGGGCGCTGGCTCTGGTCCCAGGGTGGTGCACCCACGGGACAGATGTGCAGTCAAGGGACGCAGTTGCTCACATGCCCACCTTTTTCTTTCTTGGTGGTGTGTGAGATGATGTGGTGTCTTCCATCAGGATGAGAGGTGGGCGGTGGGCCCTGGGGTTAGCCACCTTTCCTGCCACCATGCACTCGGGTGGATCGGTCTGTCCCTGCCTGGCGTTGCCTCCTCTGTAAAATGTGGATAATGATGGAATCTGTGTCGTAGGGCTTGTGAGGACGAAATAACACAGCTGACCCTCGAACAGTGCAAGGTTAGGGGTGCCAACCCTGCACGGTCAAAAATCTGAGTGTAGTTCACAGTCGGCCCTCCATAAACACAGTTATTCAGTTCTGTGGCCACGGATTCAGCCAGCCTCCGGTTGTGCCTTGCTGCAGTGTTCACCATGGAATACAGTCCACTTACAAGTGGCTCCTCAGTTCACACTCGCGTGGTTCAGGGGTCAGCTGTGTATGTAAACCCAGAGGGCATGAAGTGCCCACAGATGTTTGCTTATTATCATTCAAAGTTGCATCTCTTCGGCAAACTTAAAATCCGAGCCATGGGCAGTGGTCCTGAGCTCCGCTCTGACAGGTAGGGGCGGGCACTGGAGCAGTATTTCTGCCCAAGCCCCTGGTGTCACTTCCGCCTGGAGGACTGAGCCCTGTGGCCTCCCAGGCCTCCTCCCCTGGTGGATGGAGCACGGCTCTGTAGTGGGGCCCCAGTGGCTCCCTGGAGGAGTCGGGATCAGGGTGACGGGCTCTTCCCTGCCTAATGACAACTGCGTCTGTCTGTGGTGCCCTGTCACAGCTGGGAGACCCACTGGATGGCCAGGACCGCCGTGGAGCCGTGCTGAGACTCAGCCAGGCCCTGGGAAACGTTACTGTGGTCCAGAAAGGGGAACGGGACGTGATCTCTGATGGCAAGCAGGGTGAGTGGCTGAGGGCTTCGTGCCGAGTATTGGCCGGTGGGTGTGGGCACCAGCTCCAGAGGTCCTTGTGCAGACGCACATGCGGGCATGCACGCACACGCTCTGCCAGCCGTGGTCCCTCCAGCAGAGTGTCCCCCATGTCGGGACCGGCGGGGAAGAGTGAGGTGACGTTGGGCGGTCCCTCCTCTAACACGTGCCCCCCCCCCACAGTGCTGGAGTGTAGCCAGGAGGGCAGCGGCCGCAGGTGCGGGGGGCAGGGGGACCTCCTGTCCGGCTCCCTGGGTGTCCTGGTGCACTGGGCCCTCCAGGCCGGCCCCGAGAGAACAGACGGGTAAGTCATGTCTTCACTGCTCACGCATCGCGTTTCAGGTGAAATGCCTGAGTCACGTGGAGGGGGTTCCAGGGAGGGGTTGCTCCCAGGACTCTCCCCCAGGGAGCTTTTACTTCATGCGAGGTCTGGGCCCGCCCGGCATGTCAGTGCCCAGGGGGCTGGGCAGTTGTCGCTCTGGGGTGTGAGAGCGCTCCGGGAGGTCTGCAGTGCGCCCTCTGCCCAGGCGCGGTGGGGGAGAGCACGCAGGCAGAGGTGGGCTCATCCTGAGAGAGGAGTTTCTCCAAGAGGCAGCAGAACCATGAGGTGTGGGCTCTGTTGTCAGCATCTAGTGATCTTGGGCAGTCCCCACCCCTCCGGGGGTCTGGGCGCCTCTTCTCTGCACCCACCATGGTGACAATGGTGGGTGTCCTGGGTTGGAAGGACACCTGGTGAAGTGGGTGCCTGTGGAGACAGAGCGTGGGGGCCCAGTATCGGGGCAGGACGCTCCACCCCAGATCTCCAGGCTTGTTCACGCCCTGCGACAGCAGAGAGCTCTCCTTCACCAGGGGAGACAGCTGTGTCCTCAGCGCCCTCCCGGCGCACAGGTGTGCCTGGGAGGCCTCTGTCGGGAACACCAGCATCCGGCGTTAGTGGTTACTGGTAACAGCCGCCTACTGCCTCAGAGGCACATCAGACTTGGAACTGCCCGTTTGGGGTCCCAGGGTGACCCAGGAGGGACAGTCAGAGCCTGGAGCAGCCACGGCCCCGCTAACCTCTCCCTCCTCCAGTTTCAGCCCTCTCCTGGTGGCTGCCTTTGGCGCGTGCACCCTGACGAGGCAGTGCAGCCACCAAGCCTTCCAGAAGCACGGCCGCTCCACCACCACTACGGACATGATTGCCGAGGTCGGGCCTGCGTTCAGCAGGCTCTTTGAAACCTGAGCGGGCACGGCCGGAGGAGCGGGTGCCGTGATGGGGAGACCCGAGCTCCGCGTCCAGTCCGTCTGGGTCCCCGGGAGCCTCGTGAGTCCCAGCGACGCGGTCCGCACAGAGAATGTCAGAACTGGGAATGCAACGCTTTCCTGCTAAACTAGAGTGTTCCTAGAGATCTCACGAAACAACTTGTTCCTGAGCTTCTCTTAGCTTCTCAGTGACATCAGGGAAAAGCGCACGTGAGAACGATCCGGCCCGGCTGCGGTGGCGGGTTTGCTGCACCCCCGCGCGATTCCCTCCTCTCCACCCACAGCCTCCCGCTGCTCCTGTTTACGCAGGAAGTTCCCTCTTCAGACATTCCTCCTGGGGGTCCCATCAGTGGTTTTCAAATGTCTACATGCAGAGTAATGTTTCTTTATCAAATTGAGGTCCCCAAAGGATGTGGCTTTCATTTTAACAGTGCTTAGGCTGGAAACACCTGGGGGAAGCACTAAGCATTAGCTGTTCTGGTTATCTGGTGGGAGTGTTTCAGAATACGCAGTGATCTCTAAGAGCTTAGAAGTCCTTTCGGAGGCATCTGGGGATGTCACAGAAGGAAACGGGCACAGGTGGGGATGCTTGCCTCTTCTTGCGTCGGCACAGAGTCGGCTGGCAGCTGGCAGCCCCTGCACAGCGCCCACGAGTGGGAGGGGCGTCCGGGGCTTTGGGTGATGGTCTGATGGGAGACAGCACTGGGGGTGGGGACTGAGCGCTGTCCTCACACCTGCTTACAGAGGACAGCGGCCCCTCTGCTTCAAGAGTAGATGTGGCCTTGAGAATGTTCAGCTTCCATTAAAGACATTCTCTCTGAAACTGCAGTACATGAGGCTCGATGGTGAATTGTCCGCCTTGGGTCAGCTTGCGGGTGGCCGTCTGGGCGGGTCAGTGACTCATTTTCTATCGCATTTCTCCCCGGCATTGGTTCAAACATGTGCGTCTGAACGTCCTTTCATCTGCTTGGTGATGCTTTCCACAGGGCAGGGCCTGTCCACGTCTGTAAGCCCGTCTTCAGTTCATGCTCTGTGGTCAGACACCTCTCCCCAGGCAGATCTTTCTTTAAGCAGTTGTGAACTTGCGAGATTCCTTTAAAAATGTTTGCCACTGTGATGTCACGTCTGACTGTGAAGAAGCTTCCCCATCTCTGTGGGAATTTCTCCAGAAAGCCTGCGTGGCTGGCTTCTCCTTTGGGGATTTTACACCTCAATCGTGGTTTGTATTAAAAGGCAGATCTGGTTTATTTCAGTAGAGTGTTTTGTATTTTTTTCAAACAGCCATAATCCACCTTTCATCTTAGTCCTAAGCAAGGCCGTTCTTAAATACCAGGGAGACAAAAATACGTCGGCCCATATGTCTAATGCTGTGGATTCATTGCTGCCAGCCAGCGCATCCAAGCGGAGTAACCAGTGAGCCAAGAGGTGGCCGCTTCCTTCCCTATCGGCGGGCGTGGGAAGTGCCGTGTTCTCGCCCTGAGGGCAGGACCCCTCTGCTGGAAGAGCTGGGGGGAGCCCAGGGCTGTACTTCTAACGAGGTCACCGCTTCCTTGTCCTTCAGAGACCTGGACACTCCCCAGCCGGGGGCTTCCCTGAGGCCAGGAGAGCAAGTGCGCCCCGGGGTCGGCCCGGGCGCCTGGCCATCGGGCAGCAGCTCTGAGGAGAGGGACCCTGTTTGCACGACTCATTGTCAGGAGCCCACCTGCTGTCTGGGGTCTTTGCTCCATTGCTCACCAGCTGGGTCACTGGTAACAGGTCAGCTTTGAATAGGCCTCATGTGTAGACGGGGACCACCGCGGCCTTAAAGGGTCACACAGGTCGGTGACCGAGTAAACGTGGCTGCCAGGCCGGGCTGTCCACAGCAGCGCCGTGCGGGTGCTTCCCTGCTGCCCGGGGCTGTGCCTGCCGATGAGGCAGCTTGAGAGTGGTGGGCAGGAGGGTGGCCTGGCCTGGGTCTGAGAGCTGAGGGTCACCCTGTTTCCTGCTGGTTCAGTGTAGCTCCCTCACCTGCGACAGGTGCGGAGACTGAGCGAGGCTGCCAGCCACCAGTCAGGGAGTCTGCGGTGCCCTCAGTCACCTGTCCTCACGGTCATGCTCTCTCCCCTGCCACCCAGACTCCTCTCCTGAGCACAGCCCTGGCCCCTGTGGCGTCTGCTCAGAGGCAGCCAAGGATTTACCCCCAAGAACCAGCTGTTTAAAAAAGATCAGAGGTGAAACGGAGCGTCAGCGGAAATCGAGTTCCTTTCTATGTTTTGCTGTTTTCCATGGTTGACACTAAGTTACTTTGTTACCAGAAAAATAAACGTAAAACTGTCAGCAACCCTGGGGGGGCGGGGGCTGCCAGCACCGCCCAGCACCGGAGGTACGGGCCGCATCCCCTGATGTCTGCAGGACCCACTGCAGGACTTAACATCCTGGTCTCTGGGTCACAGTCCTTGCACGGTGCCAGGGCCTGGACCCAGGGACCAGCTAGGCTGCGTCAGACGACGGTGGGGCTGAGGTGGTTTTGCCAAACTGTTGTGGCCATCGGAGCCACAAACAGATTCAATGGATGGATGGTTTATTTAAACAGCCACAACAGGAAACTTTAATATAAAGCTTTTATCGGGACTCAAGGCAGACTGGGCTTCACGAGTCCTCAGCTCCCTGGTTTGGGGTCTTCTGTCCTCGGGTCCAGTAGCTCCCACGTGGACGTGCTGCTCCTGTCCTGGGGAGGAAGACAGCCCTGGTGGGGAGAGCCTGGTCCGGGTGACAGGACGGCGGCCCATCCGGTGCTTCCGAGGCCCGGCCCCCGAAGGGAACAGCTGTCGCGCCTGCCCCGGTTGCTCACAGGCAGCTCTGCAAAGCAGGGCGTCGGGGTTGTGACTCTGATGCAGGCGGATGGCCCGGCTTGGGCAGCGGCTCACCTTGATGCTGACGCCATGGGCGGCGAGGTCCCTGCGCAGTGCGTCGCACGCCTCCAGCAGGGGCCGCCTCTCCAGGAGCTGCTGCCGCTGGGCCTCCCCAGAGGCCTCCCCCGTGGCCAGGGCGAACTGCCGGACCTTCAGCCGGAACCGGACCAGCTCCTCCACGACGCTGTGCAGCACGGCCGGGCCGCCAGCCCCTGCAGCACACTACGGGGAGGGAGGGGGGCACGAGCAGGTGGCCGTGTCCCCCGCGGGCCTGTGGGCGCGGTGCCCCGCCTCCCCAGTGGGGAGAGGGGCTGGGGGTGTCTCCCCTCCTCTAGCCCCTGAGCTCGGCCACAGGGTTAGGGAGGGTGGGCTCCTGCCGTCCCCTGGGGAGGCTGGACAGTCTGGGAGGGCACTCCCCCTACCCCAGGCCGGGCAGCGGTCCCTCATCAGTTTGCTGGGCAGGACCTACAGGTCTGAGCCTCGTCAACTCAGGAAACCAAACCCACTCACTTCACCACACACCTAAGCCGTCGATGCCCCGTGTGGGATGTGCACACACCCCACGCCCCGCCCCCACCAGCAGCCGGGGACCAGCAGCCTCGGCGCAAAGCTGGGAGGCTCTGGGCTTGGTGGAACCAGAGCCATTCCCAGTTGCCAGGCATCCTCCCCCACATGGAGGAGGAGGGTCCCAGTGGACAACTCTGAGGTTAAACTCCTTAAACCTCATGACCCTCAGTTGCTCTCCCAGCGGAAGACAGTTCTTGTCACAGAAACCTGAGCCCACAGCGGGCTCCTGGGGCACCTGAGCTAGGGGAGTGGAAGGGCCTTCTGACCCAGGGCAGGTGCGCCTCCTCGCAGCAGCGCAGACTCGAGTCTCCCGAGAAAGTGGACACAGACTCACAGAGACCTGTCTCCTGAGACTGGCGTGGACCCACTGACAGGCCCTGGACCGCCCAGGAAAGGACCTCGGTCACCAGGAAACCGACAAATGTTACAAACCCAACGGAATCACCGCAAAGGTGCTGCAAGTCTGTGTTAAGGCCAGAGGCGCTCACAGCAGCAAAGGTCCCAGGAGACGCGCTGCCGGCACGGGGCAGCTGGGTGCCGGGCCTCACCGGGCACGGGCCCGGGGCTGCACTCAGGGCCCACGCAGCGGGTGAGCCCGGCGGACAGGCCCCCTCCAGCTGCAGTCCAGACTTCCCCTGTGAACAACTCCTTCACACTTTTTTTTTCTGAAGTGATGGTTTTGGCCCTTTCCTTTCCTCGTCATGAACAATCCTAAAGCCGTTAGGGGAGGCAGAGCAGGTGGGCCCCAGGGTGAGGGTGGGGAGCCCTGGCCTGGGGTGTCAGAGCCAAGGAGGCATCTGTGCAGGAGGTGCCTGCTGAGGGGGTGAGGTAGTGCAGGCAGGGGTAGGAGGGGCAGGGGCAGAACAGCAGGTGAGTAAATCCTGGGGTGGGGGGTCTCCCGCTCAGAGGAGTTCCATCTGGGAGGGGAGGAGGGTGACGACCCCCAGGTTCCCGTTCATGCAGGTCGCGGGCCTGGTCTGTACAGGGTCCCCCGAGCGCCGGTGTGGCGAGCAAACCCCGCACCCAGACCCTCACCCCTGAGCGCTGTCTACTGAGACCCAGCTCCTCGGAGACACGGCTGACTCCTGCCCAGTGCGGAGAAAGTACCAGACGGCCAGGACCATCCAGGGCGGGAAACCAGTCCATGCTACAGGGGTGGGGCCACGTGGGGCACGGGAGCCAGCGCCAAGGCGCCCTGCCAGCCGTGAGTCGAAGGGGGCAGTGATGGATTAAGCCACTGAATGGATGAGGACGTGAGGAACGGAGGGAGTCCAACAGGGAGCGGTCTCTGTGGCGTCTGAGGCAGGAGAGTAACTCCTGGGGCCGCCTCCCCCAACTATGTGGTCACGGTGTGGACGCCCCAGCCTGGGACAGATGGGAACTCGCCCCGGAGGGTGGCATCACATCTGTCATGTTCCTGAGGGACCTGCACCAGTGCCAGGTGTCAGGGCGGGAAGGCCATGGAAGGCCAAAGAACATTCCAGATGGAGGGGACCAAACACACAGTGGGCCCTGGACGGGGCCTCTGCCCCTAGGAGAATGACGGCCTGGGCGGGTCTGACTCCACGTGCAGGAACACGGTGGGGTCAGGCGGGCAGTTCACTGACAGCTCGGGAGAAACTGCCCTGTAGCCTGACCTGTGTTCTGAGGCTCTTTACGGAGATGAGTGTGTGGGCCCTGGTGACACCCTCACGGCAGCTGAGACGACGACGTTCTGTTCAGAACGTCGTAATTCCAGTTCATAAATATTACCTGAGTGTGTCCACTTTTCAAGGCACATGAAATATCTTAAGGACATATGTAAGTCTGGCCTTGTAATTACCCATCAAAGGGAACATTTACCAGGGGAAGCGGCTGTCCCACCAGCACGTGGGTAAAGCCAGGAAGAGACGGCGTACCTGTCGGTCCACCAGGGAAACGCCGACCGTCTCAAAGAACTGCTCCACGTAGGACACAATGGCGCCGAACACGGCGGGGCTCCTGGGACCACCGGGCTCCTGGGACAAGGCCCCCAGAGAGGCTCCTTAGAGGCAGAGGATGCTCGAGGCAAGAGCAGGTCAGCACCGGGCAGGGAGGATGCAACCCCACAGGAGATGTTCATGACAGGCCAGGCGACCGCGGGAGCCGTTGCGTCCCCACCTCGGCTTACCCACCAGTGACGTGGGGGCTACCACCCGAGTGCCCATGTCTCCCACACTCACTCTGGCACCAAGCCCCAAGGTGGCAGTGTCAGCAGGTGGGCCTCCGAGATGTCACTGGGCCAATGAGCCTCCACCAACGGCCTGGCACCAGGGCCCAGGGATGGACAGGGCAGTGGGTGCAGGCAGTTGGGCCCCATCACAGCTTCCTCCCCAGTTCAGGTTCCACTAAGTTTACGTGACGACTGGAGTGTCGCATGCACCTGTGTCCATGTGCCAGGCATCCCTACAGCCCCCGACCTGCATCTACTGCCACCCCCCACCCCAGCTCAGGAGGTGGCCCCAGGGTGGGGTGACCCAGGACCCAGGGAAAGCCTGGAGGCCAGCGCTCTGGGACACAGGTCGCTTCAGGGAGCCAGAAAGGTGACGTCCACTCTGTCCTCAAAACTAAGCCAACAAACCCTGCTCTGCCGCCGTGTCCTGGGAGTTACCTCTGAGGCCGCCTTGAGCTGTCTGTTCCCATGGTGGACAAGGCCCATGACGGCGTCCACCGCCCCCGGCGTGTTGAAGTCATCTGCTAAGGCCTCCTGCACAGCCCCCTTGGTGCGGCCCAGGCTTTGGGGAGAGGAGCAGACGGGGTCATCCCCGGACCGGCCAGGTGGCAGGAGAAGCAGTGCGCTGGCCAGTCCCGCTGGATGGACACCCCCGGGGGCTCCATCCTCATCCTCTGGACTCCCGCCCGGGGTAGCCCTTCCACCCCTTCCCTCTGCTGCCAGGACACCCAGAAGTGGTCTGCAGTGACGGCCAACCCTCTCAACTCCTCCTCACCTGCCTTCCTCTTCCTGGTCCCCAGTGGCACCATCAGGCCCCCTTCACTCACACATCTGTCCTGCCCTCCTACTGAGTCTGCCACTGGCCCCTCCAAGGTTGTGCCTCTGTACTAACTCCCTACTGTCCACCATCATCCCACTTCCCGTGGTCTTCACCCCACTTCCTTCAGATTCCCCGCTTCCCGGGCACAGGGAAGGACTGGGCAGAGCCCTTGAGCTTGTCCCTCCAGCCTGGGCCTGAGTGACCATGAGGGAGAAAAAGACCTTGGTCGTTTCTGCTACTGAGATCCAGGGCTGTTTGTTACCCATTGTAACGTGGCCTTCCCTGGCTGATACAGACCTCCTTCCCCTGCACACCTGTTCATGAGCAGTCCTGCTGGTTGTCCCAGACATAAGGGTGCTCAGCTGTCCCTCCCTCACACCTGCTTTCCTGAGGGTGGCTGAGTCTGGCCCACAGCTCCCAGACACACAAGGCCCAGAAGCCCCACCCCAGCGCCCCAGGCTTTGTTCCCTGGGCTCCACTGCTGTGACCAGCAGGCAGCTCCCGCCCATCTCTCCTGGGTGCCCCCTTCCGGACAAGCCCTGAGGGAGTCCTAGGCTCTCCACTCCTCTTGGGGATCCCTGGGGAAGGGAGGACAAGCCCCGTTGGCTCCAAGTACACAGACCCTGCCCGCCATCAGACTGGTGGCCCCGATGACCCCGAGCCCCTCCTAATACTCTCCAGACTGGGCCTGCCGGGCTTCTGCAGCCTCCCATCCCTCACCGCCTCTGATGTCAGTCCCAGCCTCTCACCCTTTGCCTGGATGTAACGGAACAGGGCGAGCTCGCCGAGCCCTTTAACGAGCGGCGGGCTGGGGGCACCCCCTCCGCGCTGCCGGTGGGCTCCTCGCGCCCGCCGCCTGCCACGTCTGCGGCCACGCAGCCCGGGGACGCACTGGGCTCCTGAGCACGCTTGTGGCTGGAGCGCCGTCCCCGAGACCCGGGCCCCCGCTCGGCTCCCCAACCCCGCGGACCCGTGCACGAGCCTTCCGTCCACACGAGGTGGCGGTGACAAGGGCCCCCGTTCCTCACAGCCACGTGTCCCCCCAGCGAGGGCGGCACCCACCTCTCCCACAGCGCATCCTCCTGGACCGGGCCGCCGGCCAGCTGGCCCCGCATGTAGGCACGAGCGTCCTCCGCGAAGGCGGCCACGGCGTGGAGCAGGCGCTGGGCCTCGAGCAGGGCGCCGTCGCCGTAGTCCACGGCTGGGGGCGGGCACGGTCAGGCGGCGCCCGCGGCGGGGGGTGGGGGGGTGGGCGCCCCGCCCGCCCTCGGGGGGCCGCCCGGCGCCCCGGCTCACCTGACCTGTAGCCGCTCCGCAGGCAGAAGAGCCGGAAGACGTCGGGGGAGGCGGCCCGGAGGAAGTCCTGCGGGGGGCACGGAGGGTGGGTGGGTGGGGGGGTTGGTGCCCTCGCGGTCTGTCGCTTGTCACAGGGCTTGAGTTCACACCCAGAACCCAGGGACCCTCGGAGCTCTTCCCCTCGTGTCCAGACTCCCTGTCAGCACTTCTCCCTACAGCTTCCCTGCCGGAGTGCCCATGTTCCAACCCGGCCTGGCCGGGAAAGGCTGGCGGGAGCCCGCGGGCTCCGGGGACCCAGCCCCGCCCTGGACCAGGGGCGTCTGCTCTGCGGTTGGCGGGGACCCTCGTCATGGAAGGACAGGACGCTGTCGGGCAGGAGGGTGGCTGCAGAGGACAGGCAGCTCCCGGGGAGAGGACGGGACTGTCGGGGACGAGGAGCCGGCCGGGGGCCCAGGGCCCAGTCCTCCCCGTCAACATGGTCCTCTGAGGCCTTCAGGTGGACACAGGCCCCAAGGTCATGGTTCTCAAGGAACAAAACTCCCCGATTAGATATAAAACCCAACCAGTGTCGTCCTATAACTGATTTCCATGCTGTCTGCGTGAAGAAGTGAGAATTTTGACATCAGGACGGATAACACAGGAACCCTAGCAGGAAGTGTTCAGTGAAGCCTGTCTGGTCGGCTGGAGGAAGGCTCTCCAGGCCTTCGGGGGCGAGGCGCGCAGGGGCAGGGAGACGGGAACCTCCTCGGTTGGAACGCTGTGTGCCTTTCGGAACTGAAACAGGAGCTGACCCGAGTGTGGAGGGTGTTGTGTCGTGCACTTTTCACTGCTATTCAAAAAACAAACAAAAGCCTAAGAAGACACACACAAGTGCCACACCTGAACCCCGATGGGGCCCTGGTGAAACCCAAAGCTGTAAACTGCAACAAGGACTAGAAAACTGCTAGTGTTAAGAAATCACTGCCAGCGTCTCAGGTGCTCCGGGTACGCAGGGTACATTCTGATTTTCAGGAGTCGCGTGCAGAGCGGCACGTGGTGTCTGCAGTGCACTTCCTGGTGGTTCAACAACAGTGAAATGTGTGCACGCACACACTGCACCCATGCACACTCACTGCACATGCGCACACACCGCACCCGCGTGCACACACTGCACCCGCGCACACACTGCACCCGCGCACACACCGCACCCGCGTGCACACACCGCACCCGCGTGCACACACTGCACCTGCGCGCACACCGCACCCGCGTGCACACACTGCACATGCGCACACACCGCACCCGCGCACACACACTCACCGCCCCATCCACACAGAGCAGCAAGCACAGCAAAATAATGGCTCTTTCGAATCTGTATAGTGAGTCCGTGCTGCTTTTCACGTCTCTGTAGGTGTGGAATCTGTGGGGTGACACTGAACCATCTATTGCGTGCGTAAGGATTATTTTTGTGAGGCGCATCCCCTTTTGCTTTGTTCTAAGTCTGGTGGGCACAGTTCTCTGCGGCCGGGTATTTAGGTCACAGGGCCTGATTACAACCCCTGTCAATCTGATTTGCCACTGAAGTTAAATTTGGCTTCGCAGGCCCAGAGGAGGGCCCAGTGTCTTAGAAGTGCTCTCCTCCCGGTGCATCCGCCCCGACTTGTCCGGACGCACATGCGCCGCCTGCCTCCACAGCACGGGGGACCGTCCAGCAGGGCGAGAGGCCAGCTGCAACCCCGAAGCCACCGACACCAGAGGAGACTGGTGGTGGGATGGGGAGAAGGGGGCAGAAGTCTAGGCTCGGGAGAGAAGATGGTTGGAGGAGGAAGAGGGTGTGGATCCTGGAACCCGGGGGGCGGGGAGGACGTGGGCAGCGGCGGCAGAGAGCAGAGCCGCAAGCACCCGGGAGGGAGGCCGGGGACGGGACATCGCCGGGCTTTTGGGACAGGAAAGAGCCATTTAAGCCCGGAAGCAGGAGCCTCCCCCCCATGTCAGCCTCTACGACATGTCCACAAACTGCAGGCCCCCAAAGCGCGTTACCTTAATGGTGATGTAGTTCTTCAGGGATTTGGACATTTTTTCTTTGCCTTTCACATGCAAATGCCCTGCAACAGAAATACAGTCACTCACTCTGCGCTGGGTCGGGGGAGGAAGGTGCTTCCACCCGCAGAGGGAAGGAGACATGGGGGCTTCTCTAAAGGCGCCTGGGCCACAGGACCTCTGACCCGCTGCCCCTCCGACACGCAGATCCCCCAAATCTACCCCGTGCTCGGCCCCCCAGGAGGCGGGCCCACAGCTGCGCTGTTCCAGGCCGTCAGGGACCCTGGTCCACGGGGGGGCGATGGCCCGGGCACCACCAGCTCCGGCCCTTCCCTGTCCTGTGACTCAAACACCGGGGAGCTGGCCCAGCCCCGGAAGAAAAGGCGCATCTCTGGTTCGACACAGAGCGCAGGTCTCTGAGAAGGGCTGACGGGGCTTCCGCTGCGGCTGTTTTCACAGATGTGCCCCGACCCTGGCGTTGCTTCACCCCTGTGTGTTTGAGCGGACAGGGAAGCCGGAGTTCCTCCCGGACTGCCTCTGTACGAGGTTCACGTCCAGGGGACAGCCTTTCCTTCCTAACAGAAGATTCTTCCCCTTCTCCTGACCCGTCTTCAAGGACAGCGTGTCCCAAGGCCAGTTTTCCTGAGAACTGGTTAAAATGTGGCTTCCAAAAATACATAACCTTGAATAGGTAAATTGCTATAGCACGCCACAGACACCAACTACAATGAAGGGTTTTTAAAACCAGCAGCACCTGGAAAGCGACACACGTCCGACTACGTAACCTTCCAACCATTTACTTTCGGAAAAAAGCATCAGTTCTCCAGGGTCAGGAGACGCGGCTGTTTTTCCAGGACAGGGTGAGAGCAGAACCAAGAAGATTCCGATGTCCTCACGGACTGTGAAAGTCGGAACAAAGCCCAGCGGCAAAACCCTTTCCCGTGCCCGCATTTAAGCAACGAGACCGGCCGTGCGTGGACACGGACACCCGAGTGAGCGCTGGCACCGCGGAGGGCCCGTTGGACCCCAGGCCCAGGGCCGCTGAGGGGCACCAGTGTGGATAGCAAACCCTAACTCCCCAGGAGCCACCAATGAAGGGTCTGGGGGGCCCAGTGCTCACGTCCTGACAGTTTACACAGGATCACCTGTCCTGGAACCTGGGAGCAGGGATGGGGATCCTCCATCACTGAGACCCAGCTCTTCAGACCTGCGACTCCCCCCACGCAGCCTCCCAAAGAGGGGAGACAATCGCATGTGGTTTCTGAAGGCAGGTGCGGGCCCTGATGGGAACATGCTGAGCCCTGGGATCACTGCTGAAGCCCCCCACCCTGGTGCCCACCTCTCTGCCAGTGAGCACCGGCAGAAATGGAGCCAGGGTCACCAGGCTCTCATCCCTCTGTTTCGGGAACGCGCCCAGCAGGTCACGTCACTGGCAGAATCACGGCAGGTTCTGGCTACAGTCAAGCTCCCCGCAGGAGACGAAGTGGACACCAGGTGGCAGCTCCCAAGCCGGAAATGGCAGCTCAGCTCGTCCCTTTCTGACGACCTCAAGGCAGCCCCAAGACGAGGGGTCACTCGAGGATCCCTGATGCTTCATCCCGGGGCTCTATGAGGGGCACACTCGGCAAGGTCGGGGTGACTCCCGGGGTGCGGGTGCAGCGAGACACTGCAGTGAGTGCCCTTTGGGGCAGGCAGCCCCCCAGTGACTGTCACCCACAGGAACCCTCACCACAGACGTCAAGCAGCTGCTGCACATGATAAAACCAGAGCTTGTCTGCACTCAACACCACCTTGCAGGGAAAACCCCATCTCCTTGATTTAAGGACTTAAAGAAATGGCACTTGTCCATGTCCCGTGTTTTAGATGTTGGTTACCTGCACCTCCCAGCCCTGTCACTGCCAAAGCCCCTCAAAGCCCTTAACTGCCCATTCCAAAACCGTAGTAAAACCAGTTCACCATGGCCTCACGACCTTTGCCAAAATCTGGACATTGACTCTTCCCATGTGTCACAGGAAATTCCAAAATTGCTTTGCCCAAGACGCTGCGGGTTTCACAACGTTGTATCTCCTTCTGAGAACCGACGGTGGGAGTTAATCAATGAGGCTTTTGATCAGTGAAATGGAAGGCGGGGCTTTTAGAGGATGACAGATACTTATGGTGACGATACTGCAGCTCATGAATGGCATGTTCATGATTATTACATCATACTATTTGAAATGCCCTCTTAATAGTTTCATTTGAAAGAAACTTACAGAGAACAGCGCTGCACATTTTCCATTAGTCAGCTCATATTTCAGTTCCAAAAGGCATACTCAGTATCCCAGTCCAAGGAAGTTCAGGTCCCACTGACTCAAAGTCACAAACGATTTGGGGGGAGGGTATAGCTCAGTGGTAAAACGCATGCTCAGCATGCATGAAGTCTCGGGTTCAATCCCCAGTACCTCCATTTGAAAAAAACAAGAGACTAAAAAAGACACAGTTTAAGGGACAACTCTGTTTCTTGACCTACTACCTGATCCAGGTATTTCCAAATGTAGCTGTTTCACTGTAAAGAGAACTGAAAGGGAACAAGTTAACCTGAAGGCTTCACTCACCAGCATGCAGGAAGTAATTGCCCCACTGCCTGCACTGATGGAAGGCCTCGCACTGAGCGATTTCGTTCTCGTGGTGCGGGAAAGCCAAGTCGATCCCACCCGAGTGGATGTCCAGGTGACTTCCAAACACCAGGCTGCGAGACACAGTGCGGAGCCGCGAGTTAATCCAGTCCAACAACACACCCTCCAAACCGCACCCTGTATTTACTTCGTCCAGCCTCATGCAACGTGCACAACGGAAGAGCACAATTCTAAGTCCATATGCGTAATTTAACTAATGCAGTGGAAAACGAATTCTGCTTTTACTTCATAAAACCCCCAATTCATAGCTTTTCCTCCTGGTGAAGGGACATCATTTTCTTGGCCCTGGATACAATGTATGGTTTTTAAAAGCCTCTAAATTCCTTTTTCTTATTTTCCATATGTAGAGCTTAGTGGGTTTTTGACTTTAACAGAAGAGACAGAACTATAAAATCAAGAGATTTTTAATTTGGCTTTTGAAAATGTAACTCTCTGGGAGCCGTACATGAATAACAAGGTGACAGAATCCAAAGTGACGCATCTCGGCCGGTGGCATTTCTGCTCCCCCGCTACGTGACCCGTTCCCGAAAAACCTCGTGTCCCGCAGAACCGCACACTGCAGCTGTCAGGGCCGAGGCGACACCAGCCTGTGCAGCTCTGTCCCCTGAGCACCTGCAGAACAACCGGCCCAGGTTGACTAGCGGCTGCTCTGGAGGGCATGAAAAATGCAAAGATCAATTAAAATGCAAAAACCCGCACAGTGGAAATGGGAGACTGGGGCGAGGCGGGCATCAGTGGAGGTCTGAGGCCACCGGCCCCGCTGACAGCACAGTGAGGCTGGGATGTAGACACCAGGGAGTTTTCTTAAAATGGCTAAAGGTAGATGCTTTCAAAGGTGCCACAGCCTCACTGAGCTCCCTTCCTGCCGAAAGCGGACTCTCCTCCCGGAAAAACCACGTATGCACCGGTCACGCCTGAGCCAAGCGGCCAAGCGGGTCATCTGGGGCTGTATGTCCTTGGCAGTGGGTTCTACAGAATCTGAGTCCTTGAAATTCAAACACTACCAAGGAGAGCAGGTGACAGGAGGGACCAGCACTGGTGGGAGGAGCTCAAGGGGACTCGCTTGTATTTGAAACGAGTGGTCTGCTTCCACAAAGATCTGAGCAAATACAACAGCCTAAGATTTAACAGCTAAACTGTGGGTCCATGATGTTTGTTATATTAGTCTCTATTCTTGTCTGACAGTCAGACCTATTTTAAAATGAGAGAAAGTTGAAAAGGAACAGAAGTCTATTTTTGTAACTTAGATTTGGACAAAAACAAAATAGTTAATGGTAACGTTACATTTGAAATTGAATAAATGTTTCCTGCCTTTGAAAAATTTACCCAGCTTCAGACTAACAAGACAGTTAGACATCTCAGGAACTCCTGGATGTGTTTCCAGGTGAGTCTATAGACGTCCACCACAGGTGAGGGCAGCGGGGGGCCGGTGCAAAAGGCAGGCTCCCTTCTGGGTCTGCACTCAGGTGAACACGCTGGGACAGGCAGTTCCAGGAGGACCTGGTAGGGGGGTGAGCCAACACCGCAAAGGAGGCAGCGTGGCGTCAGCACACGGGGCCGCCTGCTCTTGGCTGCAGCCCTCCTGACGCCCACATTTCTGCCCGGCCGGAGAGCTGCACCACGTGCAACGGCCAACTCGAGGGCGACCGGCTTTGCTGCTCTTAAAACCTAGGGTGTAGCCAGTAGCTTGAAATGTTCGCCTCAATCATACTTACTGTTTCTAATTTTTTTAAGTTTATTAAATAGTTCCATTTAGAATTGTGACATAGTATTCCATTATACAGATATTCCGTAATTAATTAATGCCTTCTTTATTTTAACAGAGGTACTGGGGATTGAATCCAAGACCTCGTGCATTCTAAGTACACACTCTACCACTGAGCTCTACCCTCCTCCGTTTCTAATTTTAAAACTGCTTATTTTAATAAATATCTGCAATGAACTGAAACACGTCGAATGTATCCAAATCCATGAGTTAATGATACTAAGAGACCCCTCACTCCACAAACAGGAAAGACATACACAAGGTCATGTACAGGCAAGTGTAAGAGCGGAATAATAGAAACTAAATGTTCACGGGCCCGGCACTGGCTAAATGGGTGCTGATGCGGCCCAGGGCCCGACACTGCGGAGCCGAGAGACCCGGGAAGGGGGCCCCGGGACAGGCTGCGGAGGGAGGACAGGGCACAGGAGGGCACGGGTGGGATGCCGCCTTCCGTACCCTCCTCCCCACCTGGCCACGGGCAGAGCCTCGGCACTGCAGACCCGGGACGGACAGCCCACAGGGAAGATCTACAGAAACAAGGTGGCGAGGCCCCAGCAGAGACACTGAAATCAGAAAACCGTTGTGCTGCAGAAGCCAGGGAACGTCACTGACCGGGCTGATGGGGCAGGTCTGGGCTGACCGCAGAGCCAGTCAATGGGGACGCCCGGCAGACAACAGCAGAGACACGTGGACAGTGTGAGGAGAGACACGGAAGAGGGTCCCTGGAGGGGCATCAGGACCAGAGGAGCACCAGGTCTATGGGATTCCCAAGACAGAGACGTCCCGGGCGTGGTGTGGCCGAGATAAAGAGCTGGGAGATAGGGCAGGTGGAAGCGGGAACTGAGGGTGATGCTCTAGGGGCCAGTGCGGCCCAGCCCTGGAGCCCAGGGCAGTGGTCCAGCCCCTCACCCAGGCCCCTGGCCGCCTTCCTGCACCCACCACAGGGGAGATGGAGGTGCCCAGAGCTGGCCTGTGTGTGCTGGGAAATTAAGACCTGGACCACAGAGCAGGCTTTTCTCCTGAAGGAACAAGCGCTGCTGTTGGAAAGATAAACGTGTCATGGTTTGCCTCCCACCCGCACTGCGCTCCCTATCCCAAGCCGCTTGGCCAGCACTGCGCCCTCTGCTGCCCAGGCCGGGCACTGCCGAGCGCTCAGCACCACACCGAGGAACGGGGACCCTCACCTGCAGATGGTAGAACACTCGATGTGCCAGCCGGGCCTGCCGTTTCCCCAGGGAGAGGCCCAAGCTGGCTCCTGGGGCTTCACTGCCTTCCACAGGGCAAAGTCGCTGGGGTGCCGCTTGTCAGAGTCAACTGCTAACGACAAACGGTTCATCAATGGGAGGGGATCTGGAACTAAGCTCCGTGAAACCGCCACAAAACCGAGGCAGGAGGCGTGTCCGGCTGCGCTGCCCCGGAGCATGAGCCTCACGCTTCTCATCCGTGTGACTTTCTCTCCCGCTACGAGGGCTGGGAGGCTACCAAGCACGTCCATCCCTGACAAGCCAGAAGCTCTCAGCCCGGGGCGGTGAGGCTGGTCTCAGGAAGCCGGATGCGGGTGGGCTGCAGTTGAGCGCAGTGATGCTGCCCAGCGGGCCGCTCAGTACCCGCTCTCAGCCTTCCTTATTCTGCTTCTCAGTAACTCAGATTCAGAGAAACTTTTTCCAAAAAAAAAAAAAAAGATAATCATATAGACTGGAAAGAAAAAACCAGAGTCCAAATCACATTCAGAAAGTAAGAAAACTCAGAGGTGGAGGGTTCAAGGTCGCAGGGCGAGCAGTGTGGGGCTCTGTCTACGTTCCCCAAACTGGGAGGCAACCAAGATGCCCTTCAGGTGGTGGAGAGACAAACTGTGGTCCCTCCAGACAGCAGAATATTATTCAACGCTGGAAAGAAATGAGATTTCAAGCCATGAAGAGACATGGAGGAACCATAAATGCATGTTACTCAGTGAAAGAAGCCAGTCTGCAAAGGCCACACGGCAGGATTCCAACTCCATGAGCTTCTGGAAAAGGCAAAATGGAGACAGGAGAGATCAGTGCTTGCCGGGATGGGGGGTGGAGGATGAACAGGGGAGCAGAGAGGGTTTTCAGGGCAGCGAAACTCTCAGGGTGACACCACGATGATGGACACACGTCACTCTACATTCGCCTAAACCCAGAAACGCCTGAGTGACCCTGCTGTAAACTCTGGACTCCAGGTGATGACGTGTCAGGGCGGGTCCACCAGCGCTAACCACGGCCCTCTCTGGTGAGGTGCGATCGTGGGAGAGGTTGTACGTGCAGGGCGGAGGGTGTACGTGCAGGGCGGAGGGTGTTCAGGAAATTTCTATAGCTTCCACTCAATTTTGCTGTGAACGTAAAACTGCTCTAAAAATAAAGTCTATTTAAATAAAAAGTGTTGCTGATGCTAGGATGCGTAAGCATCAGAAGTTCCCCCTCCCCTTCCTGAAGGGGCACGGCCACCCCACACGGGCATGGATGAGCTGGGGCGGGAGCAGAACACCAAGGCTGCGCAGAGGCAACAAGACTGTCCTGGGGAGATCTCAGCGCTGTGAGTAACTAGATTCAAACGGCACAGGTCCCAGGCAGGCGGACCATGCCTGAAGACAGAAAACTCAGACAACTGGACTTCTGGGGTCTTCCTCATTTTGGTTTGGTTCTCTTAAGCAGTATCCTTTAAAAAGTACTTTTAATGTAGTTCTATATACTTATTTCTTCTCTGTAAAAATGGCTTTGATCTAACAAAACCTTGGAACAGAAGAGAGTATAGGAAGAGATTCAGATACAGCAGGAACGTAACACATGGTAAAATTCATATAGAACCTGATGCACGGTGGAATTTACACACGATAAAATACCTGCAGGGACTGCAGATCTGACAGCAGCAAGATGAGCAGAGCGTTAAGATGTGGCAGCACGGAAGGCGGGCTGCACGTGCAGAGGTGACCCGGGGAGGGAGGGGAGGAAGGGAAACAAGACTGTCCACAGGGAGGCCACAGAACCTCACACTCTACACTTTTCTCTCCACTCCAAAAAACCAAACTAAATTTAAAACTCGGCTGTGATCCGCTTACGGCAACGTCACCACATCTGAGAGCGCTGATGTCTGCACCCTCCAGCGAGCACAGGGAGGTCCAGGCTTTGTCCCCAGAACCCAGGCGGGAGGCAGAGGTCACCCACCTGGCTCTCCCACAGGACCTGGGGCCACGCCGACCAGCCTGCCGTACTTGTCGCCTCTGGACTGCAGGTCGAAGTAGACGTTGCCTGTTTGATAAAGGCAGTAGTGAAGCTCACCTCTCAGCGGTCCAGTGGTCCACACGCACGTCGATACAAGCTGCACAGCTCACCCACTGTGAGGACTTGAACCCAGAACTCGGCATCCGGCCTCTGGGGGCCCCTTTACTGCATTTTTAAACCAGAACGAACAACAACTACACTGTTACAAAAGCCGCATTGAACACATCACGAATCAGGCCGTGGCGGAGACACAAGTGTAAGTTCTCTGTAAAATGTCAAGCCCATTCTTTTCAGTAAGAAAAAAGGAAAGTGAGTTTACATCACTGGCCTGTGTTCAGTTCTGGGCCCTGTGCCACACACCAGTCAACAAAGAAACCCTCGGGGAGGGGACAGCTCAGCGATACAGCGTGTGCTTAGCATGCATGAGGCCCTGGGTTCAGTCCCCAGGAACTCCATTAAGAATAAGAAAAACAAGACACCCCTTTCTAATCCTGGCACCCCAAGACTACCTCACAGCACGCTCCAACAACCCACAGATGTGTGTCATTTGTCAAAGCCCCACGGGCCCCACCCGGTCTTCACTGTCCATGTGCGACCCTACCTTTGGCTGTACAGTAAGCATGCCCACGAGCAATCACTCCTTCGATGAAAGCAATGATCTGCGGGATGTTGTCGGTCACCCTCAGGTACACCGTGGGCGGGAGAACCTGAAGGACAGCACAGGAGAAATGGCGGTTTCCCCAGCTCCAAGCAGAGGGAGGTCAGCACCACTGGCCCCATCGCTCAAGCTTCCTACCCACTCACCTTCAAGGCCGCCATGTCCTGTTTAAAATCTTCTTCGTAAAGATTGGCGAGAGAAGCAGGTGACACATTCATCTGCAAAGAGATGAGGTGCACTGAGTCTGGAGTATTCACGGCAGGACCACAGAGGCTCCCCGGGCCGCCGAGCACGGGCCCCAGCCCGGCATGCGGGCCTCCGCACAGGCCTGCTCACGGACGGGGCATCTGCTCACGGGCACTGAGCTTGCACCAGTCGCTTAACTAGTCAAAAAGGCTCACTGACCGGTCTCCTGGTTAGAGAGGAAACAGAACTCACAACGTCATGATCACCGTTACATCACTCAAAGCAAAACCCCAGACCCTACAAACCAGCCTGTGCTCCTCCAGGACCAGGGCGGCGAGGCCAGCCCTCCCGACCCACCACCAGACACTCGAGCTCCCACTTCTCCCCTGGCCCTCAGCAGGCAAAAGGGAACAAGTCAAAAACATGAATGAGGAAATCTCTCAGAAACATCTGACAGCAACACAGCACAAGAAGTGGAAACGAGACAGGCATTCAAGGGGCCACGGCTGGGCATCTGGGGACAAGCAAAACCCCCACAGAAGGACATCGAATTCTGGATGCAATGGCGCATGGGAACAAGTACTCCGGCTCCGGACTCTGGCAGGGATGGCACATCTGACAAGGCTCCCAAAAGCACGTCTTAACATTCGGCAGAAAAACACGCCCAGGATGGAGCACAACACTGTGAGCCCGTGTGAGGACTGTGAGCCTCTCGCGTCCACCGGCATCTACGCCTGCTCCGGTGGGGGGAGAAGGGGGCAGCCCTGTGCGACAGGCCCCGTGTTAGGGTGAAGGTACTTCCGTGTCGGAGGATTTCAAAGCTTTCTCGAGTGGAAGGCCGCCCCAAGCCCCATCACCCTGAAGCCATCTTCTTCCCAGCCCAGGGCCCTAAAACGGCAATCGTCCTGGAAACCACAGCCAGGGAACATTTACTGAAGAAATAAACCTAGTGAACAAAGTGCCTTTTTGGCTGCATGGTCTTGGGCATGACAGTAAACCTCTCCGCCTCAGACTTTGTTTGCAATGGGGAGATGGTCCCACCTAATCGCCCCTTAGACTCCTGTGCACGTGGCGAGGGCGTCTCTGTGGACGGAGACTAAGTTAGCACCACTTCTAAGCAGACACGGCACGCAGACACATCGGTCCTTCTGAGCGGCAGCTCTCGGGCAGAGCAGGCCTCTCAAACAGAAGTCAGCCAACTTACACCTACTCAGAGGACAACAGCCCAACCAAGACTGAAGCCTAAAAGCCCAGTGTCAGCGTGCCGCTTCAGAAGTGGCAAATAATATGCAATTTGGGCCCAAAGGTCAGCAGACTGCCTGATGTGTTGACCTGATTCTAGATCTCTGCGTGGCTGATTCTTTCAGGGAGAAGTGACAGCGGTGTGCCCAGGCCCAGCCCCCGCCAGAAGGCAAACCCTGTCCGAGTTGTCTCGGGAGCATGACCATGGTCATGTGTGCATTTGCACCCTCCTCTTGAACCCCCCACACCCAGGGCACCGCGCCCGGCTGGCGCCCGGCTTCCTTGGCTAAGGCCACACGGCGCCCCACATCCGAGTCCAGCTCACACCGCCCTCTCCCGCGCAGCGCCCAGCCGTCTCTCACGCGCGCGCGCGCGCAGGGCAGGCACAGCTCTGAGCTACAGGCCCAGGCGTGACGCCTCGGTGGAGGACACACGCACGCCCCCTGTGCGGGCTGCCGCCGGCAGCTCTGGAGGAAGCTGAACCTGACCCACGCGGCCCGAGGCTGGCGACGCCTGGACTTCGCCACCGTGGCGGCTAAAACATACCTGGCTGCACCTTCAGCCTGCACTTCTCTTATTCTGAGGGAGCTGGAACCTCTCACATGTTTAAGGACCACCTGCAACAGACCATCTGCAATTCACCACTTTTCTGAGCTGCAGGTCTTTTCGGTCTTTTCTCAGTGAATTGTAGGAAGTCTTTTTAAAAGAAATTAATCTTTTATCCCTGGCATGCATTTCCATTTTTTCAGTCTTCCAACTTTATAGTTATTTTATGGCATGCAGAAAATTTTCATTTTTATATTTAGCAAGTCTTTTATCTCTCTCAATCTCTCCCCGTCAATGGCTTCTGGGTTTGGAAACAAACTTAAAAAAGCCTTCCCCGACATGAGGCTATAAAAAGTGCCTCAAGGTTTATTCTAGTAATTTGTGGTTCCACTTCTTTTATGTTAAATCTCCGGTCTGCTTCAAATTTGGCTGTGAGGCAAACATTCAACTTTGGTTTATTTCTTTCCCCAGATGGTTACCCAACTGTCAACAGTTTTTACTGAGTAATTCATCTGTGCCCCATTGATTTGAAATGCCATCTTTATCATAAAATAAATTGCCATCATTTATTGTGTCTATTTCTGGGCTTTCTAGTGTGTTCCATCATCTGTCTCTTCGTGTAACTGACAATGATGTTTCATCTCCACAGCCTTCACGGGGGCAGAAAGCCCACTGGAGGGTCAGGGTCAGGGCGGCAGGGCCGGGGGGAGGATGGGCAGAGGGAGCTTCCTGGGGCCGAGGATGGAGACGGTCACCATCACAACACTGCTGCTGCTTCACAGCTGGGCAGGGTTTGGCAGGCTGTACACCTCACCTTGTGTGCACTAATGTCATTCCTCCCAGGTCTGTCTGACCTCAGCAAAGCTGTGTGAAAAGGGACAGAATATATGAAAGCAAAACTTCCCATAGCTTTTAAAATGTTTTAACATTTGGTGGGGCTACTCCCTCCTCAATACTTCTTATACGACTTTTTCTGGTCATTCTTGCTTTTTCGCTCTCTTGTGTGAACCCCAGGACCAGTCTGTCCAGCTCGGATAATGCGGACACACGCACTGCTTTAAGCAGCATGTCCAGGACGCCTTTCCTGAGCGTGTCCTGTCACACACGTGGCTCCTCCTGCCCCGGACACAACCCTCGGGACAAGGCTGGGATGCTGATGAGTGACGCTGAACTGAAAGTGGACACTAATCTATTGCTGGCTTTGGGGACAGGGAATCATATTCCAGAAGTAAAATTTTTCAGTGTCACTTTTAGGCAATGGATCACACCATACACAGGGCCAGCCCTGCCCTCTCCCCACAGAACCACCCACGGGAGGCGGTGCCGAAACAGGCCCCGGTCCATTACTTCAGCTCGCCCAAGACCACAGATGAGCTCGGCGCAGCTCTCACCCCTGCCGGGGGCCCCGCTGCTCAGCCCCGACGATCAGAGGGGTGTCAAGCCCTCTTCCGGAAAGAAAGGCGACGCAGGCCAGTGTCCCGGTGTGCAGAGGGTAACTGTGGCTTGAGCCACTGAGACACTGATTATCACTTTTCTAACACAAATGTGACTATGCAAATACACCTGTCTCTTTTCATTCTTACCCTAGAAATCCTCCTTCGGTTTTCATCCCTGACGACCTACAAAACCGTGCCAAAAACTAAAGTCAAGGAAGTGATTCAGGAAAGTGAAATATAGTTTAAAATATTTTAAGAGCAAGAGTTGGAGCAGATGGCCCAAAAGGTATCACCATCACCAAAACAGCTCAAGTCAGGTAGAAAGTATACAGTCTTTCTGCTGGGGACTGAAACACGGACAGGATTTCTCACAACTGCGGTTTTGGGCACGTGATTTAGTATCTTGAAGGAAGACTCTATCCTGAGAGCTAAAAAGACCGTTTGCTGCCACATTAGCGTCCTGCCATGTTGCAAGTGTGGGAACGCTCAGGTGTCAAAACTTACACACTCTAAATCTTCAAATCAATTCTACCAACTTTTTCGTATCCTAAGTATCAGAAGTTCTTTTTTAAAGTAACAACCAACGTCCTCGTACACCTGTGACTCCGCTGAAGCCCCCATTCCTCCTGCATTTGTTGCTGCCCCTCCACTTCCCGATCCCCCGCCTCCCAGGGCTCCTGGCCCCTCACCCACTGGCTGGCAGCCCACACTGCCCTCCAGCACACCCCATTCGTCCCCTCGGGTCCCCCCCAGCCACGAGGCTCAACTCCACCTCCAACTCTGAAGAGTCACAGCTGACCCCCACCCACCAAGTGCAGGGACACACCTGCGCGCCTCAGGTCCCAGCTGAGAGATGACAGATGAAACCCCGACCCGGCCGCCTTCCTCCTTAGCCAGCCCGCCTTTGCACGTGCCCTTCGCTGTGGCGCCGCTTCCAGCCACTTCCCCACCTGCTGTGCCCGAGACCACTAACCTCCTCCTGCTGCTTCCGTCTGAGGTCCGGCCGGTGAGGCTGGGCTCCGGCATCCACCCCACTCAGTGTCTCGGGACCAACCTTCCCATGGAGAGTCCTGGGCCCTGTTCTGCCCCCATCTGGGTCCCAGCAGGTCCAGAGGGACGTCGCACGCCTCGCCCCCCAGCTTCCCCTTGGCTCTGCCTGGACTCTGGGGCTCCCACGGCCATGTCAGTGACCTCACCTTAGGTGGTGGACTGGCTGGACACAGACCCCAGGGACACCAAACACAGGCAAGGGATGTGGACACAGGGCAGAGACCAAATCTGATGAGGGATTGAACTAAAGGGTCAGAGAGAACCAGAGATGGGGTGATGACCCCAAATGCTGGCACTTCTGGCCCTGCGGTGGCTTCTTTTCCAATACCCACCACTTCTCCAACCTCTGACTCTGGCAGGGGGTCCCAGGATTCAACCCCATTCTGAGACCAACTCCGGTGGGGAGCACGGACCCAGGCCCACAGGACTGCCCCCCTTCTGACGCGGCAGCCGCAGGGTCCTTGGCCGCCGGCACTTTGTCTGCCGATGACAAATTCAGGGGTTTGATAAAACAAGTCCCAGGATCAGGACAGTGCTCCACCTCCTACCACAGTTTATATAAAGGACACAACTCGGGAACAGCCACGTGGATAAGACGCATAGCACGGGTGCGGGAAGGGCTGGGGGGTGCAGGCAGCACCCTGTGTCCTGCAGCCTGGAAGCTCCAAGTCATCTGGGCTTATAAACCAGTCTCACACAGAGCATGTGTCCGTGGTCTGCCCACCTCGCCGGACACAAGCTCTGTGGGGCCAGGAACGGCCTTCCTCACCTGTGTTCACACAAAGCCAGGCACAGGCCTGCGCCTGGACCCGGGGCATCAGCATCAGTCCTGAAAACGGGTCAAGGCCACTGTAAGGGACCAGGACACACTGACCGACCCACCCAGACAAAATAAAATGGGAAATCCCACCACGCTGAGGACGTGAAGAAACACGTTTCAAGTTGGAACCACCTGTCAGCACTGCTGGTACCTCTCTCTGAAATGATCCGACAGAAGAAAAGTGACGGCACATATCAGATAAACTGCTCACCCTCCGACCCAGTAACTCCACTTTGGGAAAAATATTTAAGGAAACAAAACAGAGGAGGGAAAAAGAAACTCACAGCAGCACTCTTTGTAACAGCTAGAAACATGCGAGCCGCCAGCCACGGCAGAATGCTGCCTAGTTATTAAAAAGGTAAATCGGTGGGAAGCAGGAAGACATGGTTTCTAGGAAACAAATCTGGGAGAAAACAACTGAACACGGGAGGAACCCAAGGCTCCAGAAGTAAGGATGGTGAGTTACCGGATGTCCACGTGATGGAATGTTCTAGGGCTACCTAAGTGCTCAAGAACATGAAAAAGACACTCAAAACACGGGGAGTGGAAAAGCAGATTACAAAACAATACAGAGTATAAACCAGTTTACTAAAACAACACTATATGCATCTTCTCATTTTTAAAGTTACAGGAATGTAAAGCACTCAACGTAAATTTTTCTGTAAATTAGATAATTTAACAATTCTGTATAGATCTTTAAAGATGACTGTTATATACACTTATACATATAATTGCTTTATAGACAGAGTTGCTGATCATAAAAAGCAGGAGAGGTGAACCTTTCAAAGTAGAAGTTTAAAAATACAACTGTAATATTTTACTTACGCCCTATGTTAGAATTTCCCCCCCAAACTTCCTCTAAATAAATACCACATGAGATATAAGAGAAGTGCCCTGTTCACTTAACAAATGAAAAAATTAAGTCTCATAAGGGCTAAATTTCCTGAGCCCCAAAGAGGCCTTTTGACTTCCCTCTGTAGAGAGGGGTGAGGTGTCTCCCAGAGGCTGAAGGGCAGGGAAGGGCCTGAATTCAGGCCAGGATGCCTCCGGGGAATAAGATGATTCAGTAAAGGTGTCCTTGGTCAGGATGAGGACATCCCTCTGATCGCCTGTCAGAGCATCCGCACTGTTGCTGGGCCACATGTGGACAGTAAGACATGCGAAGTCCCATGAAGCACAGATTAGAACCATCAGACGGGGTCGGAACACTAATCAGTCAGGGCACCCATCAGCGTAACCTGCGCTTACCTCATTGGCTCTCTTGATTATTTTATCATCCACATCTGTAACTCCCATCACCATGATGATGTTGCACCCAAAAACCCTGCTTAGGATCCTTCGAATTATATCAAATCTCACATACGAGCTGAAAGGAAAAAAATGTTAGGGCATCTTGAATACCGGAAGTCATCACTGTGATCCTCAAGACGAGCGCGTGATATTTGACGTGATGCCACGTAGCGCCGCACACGTGGAGTCAGGGATGGTTCCAGGACAGCTGGGAGAGGGCAGGGCCTCTTACTGACTGGCCCCCACGGGTCTGCGTGAGAAACTGACACAGATACCGCCTCAACTCCAGGACACAACATGAGCGGTTTTAACTCCAGAGCTGTCATTTAAGAGGGTTGACATCTATTCAACCGTATAAAATTTGACTCGTAAAGCAAGCTTACAAGGTAGTCAAGACACTGAGACTTTAACCATCCCTATTCATGTCCTAGAATAATGTCTCACTGTGACAAGAGAGGGAAGCAAATAATAACAAATCAAGGCAGGGACAATCCCATCAGATCTGGGTAAGATGACGCCCAAGCTGTGCGCACAGGACTGCGGGACACTGAAACACTAGCTCACTGGCGGACCACACCACGGTAACGCGGACATGTGAAACCAAAAGGCTTTAAAACCTAAGACCTATTTAAAATCTCAGAAATCTGGCTTCCCATAAAAGCAACCTTAAAACTCAGGGTCGGCCAGCTCATCTCCAGCTCATCTCTGTCATCCACACGGCCTCTCTAAATCTGCGTTCATAAAATCATTTTCTCTCGAAAATGAGCCTTGTTATTGTAACCTTTGAACTCCCCACATTCACCAGACCCAAACAGAGCTGAGGCCAAATTCCAGTGACAAGCAATCTCTGAAACCCATTCCCAAGATATGGAGCCTTTCAAAGCCTCAGGCTATGAATTGGGCAAAACTCCACTATCTCCCAGGGTTGCTGTACATAATCTCAGTGCCTGGGCAGCGGGGATTCCAGCAAGCATCAGCGCTTACTAGCAACACCATCACTGCGCTCTTCACCCGTCCTGAGTCAGAAAGACTACAAGAAATGAGGTTTAAGAGGAAAAATTAACAGGAACCTAAAACAAAGTGAAGAGAAGCCAAGTCACATGCGGGGCCCAGGTCTCTGCAGGCGGCTGCCCCCTCCCTCAACCCCGGGGACACCCACATGCACCAGGCGCGCCAGCTGTCCAGGCGCAGGGCTGGCTGGGCAGCCGAGGCTGCACTGCAAGGGGAGGAACCTGGACTCACTCATCACTTCCCAGCTGGGGCACCACGGGCATCTGACAGCCCTCTGCATCCCGTCCCCATTTGTAATTTGGGGACAACAGCACCGCCAGCTGGTGTGCTTAGAGGGTTACACAGGCTGGTGTTTGTAAAGCATGCAGAGCTCTGCCTGGCACGTGCTGTGTCTGTTAAGTGTCTGTCTCTTTAAAATAGAGGCTGGTGGGGCTATTCAGGGGGGAACATGCAGAGACAGGAACCTGGAGAGTAAGTAGGAACAGACCCGCAGATGGGGACGGGTTTTAAACTTTACCTTAAGAGCAGTGGACCACGCCTGACCATCTGCCCCCGAGACCCACAACCTCTGCAGAATTCGTGTTGCCCTTTAGAGGCATCCTGAATTGACTCTGCCTGAGGAATGAGTGCTGTCACCACCGAGACATCCATGGGGGTTCTCCTGGCGCGCGTCACCCAGGGAGGGTTCTGGGGGGTTGGAAAGGTTCTGTTTCTCAATGTAAGAGCCGTGACCACTGACTCACCTGTTCACTTGAGGTCTGCACTCTTTTCCATATTTGTAAGGGCAAGTACAAATGATGACTGAAAGGCCTGATTCTCCTGGTTGAAAGCAAGGGAGAGTCTCCCCTCCCCCCTCCTTCTTTCAGAATTTCTCCCTCAGTCCTTTTAAAATGCACCTAAATGCTTGTAATGGCAAAGTAAGCCTCTGTCAGTTTCACAACTCAGGAAAGTCTCAAGGCCCTGGGAGCCTTCTCTCTGAAATGAAGTTTTCAAGGAGGGTGATGGTCATCAGCCAGTGGGAGGGGCCAACCTGGGCCCAACTCTACGCTGCAGACCTCCCTAAACCAGAGAGCTGCGCCCACCCAGCTCTACGCAAGACTGCAGTTCCGTCTCTGTAATCCTTTTCGCAGGCTGCCTGGGCCTGCATCCCATTCCGGTTCAGTTCTTACCCAGTAATAAGATAGCTTTCTTCTGTCTTTGTGGAGAGGTTTTCCAGGTTGGGAGAAACAAGAACCTCTGCTGTTCTTAGTATTTCCATAACATATTTTATACTTCAATAAAGAGATCAAAATATGCCTTTTATAATTAATAACAAGTTAGCCCAAAGTGAAGGGGGGAAAAAAGGACTCCCAGACCATTTACTTTGTTATTGCACACAAAAAAATTCAGATCTTGCTGGGTTAATATATAATTTTTAAAAATATGTACTGAATCGGGGAGGCAGTACAGCTCAGTGGTAGAGTGCGTGCCTAGCATGGGCAAGGTCCTGGGTTCAATCCCCAGTACCTCCATTAAAATAAGTAAATATATTAAAACCTAATTACCTCTCCCACAAAAATAAATTTTAATTAAAAAAAATCTATTGAATAAAGGTAACTTTTTACTTTTAATCTAGATCTGAACGATAACAAGTTTAAAAGATGTACAAGAGGACATACAAAATATTAGGAAAAGTGGCGGCAGTTTCGCAGCTCACAGTTAAGAGGTGGGGAGAGGCAGCACCTGGAGGTCAGATACACTGGGCTCCACCCCGGCTCTGGCGCTTCCTAAATGTGTGCCCTCCCACAAGCGACTTATCCTTAAGAACTGTTGAGCCTCACACACTTCCCACTTCAGGTGCTGGCTTAAGCAGCACTTCATGGGCGTTATTTCATAAAATTGAGAAGATTCATAAAGATGGGTACTATTATCCCCGTCTCAAAGATGAAGAAACCAGGACTCAAAGCTGGGACGAAAATAAGTGTGGGGGCCAGAAATAGCCTATGACCAGCTGACCCAACATCTCGTTAAACCCAACAAGAAACATCTGATTCCAAAACAGGTCACTTTCCACTGCTCCTCACTGCCTCCCTGAGTCTCCCCGCCCGTGAAACGGCACTAAGTGCTTAGAATTGGTGCAAGAAGCACGTGAGGCTGCGGCATGTATACTTCCCACGGTCCCTGCAATAGAGGAACTATTCAGTGTTCTTAAGTTGCCACTTGAGGGATGAAAAAAAACTGCAAAAGTCTTTTTCTTTCCAAAATAAATGGTCTCTTGAAGTGTGAAAAATCAAATTCAGGAGACTTACCAAGCGTGGCCAAGGTGTGCGTGATCGTAGACAGTTGGTCCACAGGAATACCTAGGAACAAAGTTAAAATCCACCATGTGAAACATACTAGCAAGAAAGGTCACCACATTCTCAGTCACGATCATCATCTAATCATGTCTTTTTAGAAAGTAATCACGTTTGGAGGATGCACAGCCAGGGTTCTATTTCACTTAAGTCGCTTAAGTCAAATCTGTGAATCACTGAGACTATTCCACTGTCTTTAAAGGTGCTGCCAACGTAGGTTATTACTTACTAAATGCTTCCACCTGAGAACCCAACCCCGCTTTCCATGCAGACCCTCCGCCTGGGCAAACTCTGGGTCCACAGCCCTTCCCGCCCCACCTCCCCCAGGAGCCCGCTCCGCCAACCCGCCGGGTACCAGGAGACGGCGTCCACGTTGCTCACGATCAAGGGGTCCTTCCTCCGGGTGAGGCTGTTGTACACCTTGACGCCGGTGTCGTAGCCCGCGGGCTGCAGCCAGCCCTGCCCGGGCGCCCCCGACGCCGCCCTCCCCGTTCCCGGCCCGGGCCCCGGCCTCGGCCCCAGGCCCAGTGCGGCCCGGAGGAGCGAGGAGCGCGAGCCGGCCCCGCGCGTCAGCAGCATGGCCTAGCCGCGAGCTCACACAGTGGCTCGCCCGCCACGCCCACTCCGGGACGGCTCCGCCCACCCGGAAAGGCCCAGGCCAGGCCACGCCCACCCCGGAAGGGGTCCGGCCACGCTCCACCCACCCCGGAAAGGGACCCTGTCACGCCCCGCCCACCCCGGAAGAGTGGTCGGGAAGAGGCGGTCCCGCCTCCCTCGGGCGGTCCCACTTCAGCCGCCGCGCAGGGGGAGGGGAAGGGCTCAAGGCGGGGGAGGGCAGCGGCCGGGGGTTGGGAGGCGCCCCAGCCCGAGGCCGCGTGCAGAGTCGCCCCTCCTTTCCTCCTCAGAGCAGGTCGTGCGGGGCCCTGAGCTGACCCGGTACGAACCCAGGCTCGGGCCCACGCGCGGCTGGATCTGGTTCACCGGGCGGCCACCCGCCGCCGGTCCTCGCCTGCTCGCGGGGCACGTTTGCGCCCCAGCACAGCACACACAAGGCACGTCTGTCTGCACCCCAGCACAGCACATACACACAAAGCGCTCTGCACCCCAACACAGCACGCTCTGTCTCTCTCTCTCTAGATGAAAAGACCGAACTTAGGACATCACCCCGTTCATCAAGGACGTGTGGTAGGAAATGCCTGCTTGGGATTCATTTGAAGGTTAAAAGTTCTGTCATCTCTGAGAGCAAAAATACTCTGAATTTGGTTTCAGTGGGACTTTTTAAAGGCGGATTCTTTTGAAGTTACTTTCAAATTATCTAGACAAACGTCTTTTTCTTTCATATCTTGCAAAACAGTGTCTCAAAAAAAAGGAGGGGGAGAAATCCCCTTTGCTTTTGCAGTATTCAAAACAGCACAGAAGTTCCTCAGTTTTTTTTGGTTTTTTTTTTTTTTGGTTTGTTTTGGTCGCTCTATAGAAAGGCAAGTGCTTAAATAGGGACAAACAAGTATATGTTTCTAGAACACTTAAAAATAAAAAACAAAACCCCTTTTCCCAAGATTGCTGGAGTCCAGCTCTGCAATTCTATTTGAAACTAAACGGTAGTCTAATGTAAACTGTGTTCCAATGCATGACGCTGAAATGCTAGAGCCTATCCTTTAGAATTAGGAGACCACCATCCACATCAACGCTACGCTGTGACCCCTACGACTCAAAAGTTCTGCGGCGGCGTTACCCCTTCCCCACTGCCTGCATGCTTCTCTTAATGTTCTTTTGTAACTATCTCTTCTTTCTAGTACAATATGTGTTTCTCTGCCTGAGTACTTTAGATTGTAAATTCTTAAGTTAACTCTCTCATTGTACCCACCACCAAATTCAGAAAAGGGTTGCTGAATTAATCTCGGTCGAAATCCACCTGTTGTGAAGGTGGGAGGAGATCTGAGCAGGAAAACATCTGGTAGAGAAGGCTCTGATCCAGATACTAGATGTGCCAGGAAAATAAGATGAACAAAAGGCTTGACTGCAAACTGTGAGAACATGTGGAATTCAAGGAAAAAGCTATAAGTATAAAAGCAGATTTAAGTAACATTGAGGACCAAATCCTGCACAGGAATCTGGATAGCTGGCATGTTTTAATTGGCTGTAAGAAATGATGATTTTTCTTTTCTTGTTTGGTGGGAAGGGGGTGGGGAGGTAATTAGCTTTGTTTATTTTTAATGGAGACACTAGGGGATTGAACCAAGGACCTAGTACATGCTGAGTATGCACTCTACCACTGAGCTATACTCTCCCCGCCTAGGAAATGATTAGTTTTAAACAGTGGTATCTTCTGTCCTGCAAAAACTGGTCCTGTAAGGTGCTCAGCCCTTAGCTGGCAGCTAATGCTACCTTTTCTTAAGTCTTCTGAGAATCCTCAAACAGTGATAAACATACCCATTATTTAATGATGCATATTTATTGAAGCACAGAGAGAGAGAGAGAGGGAGAGGTATTCCTCTTAATTTGAAGTGACACCTCCCAGTCCAGGTCAGAAAAGGAAGTGTGCTGAAATTAATGATTCTGAAATACCATGAATACCATTTCTTAGTCTTTAATGACAACAACAAAGAGTAGTTCTCTGCATTACATTTCCTTTCAAGGCAAATTTTTGTAAATCAAGAGTAGAGTAGATAAGGTAGCATACTGTTTAAGGCATTTAAGTTTGAGATGAATGTATTAGGATTTATATTTTAAGCACCTCAAAGCATAAAGAACTGAATGTTCATCTCCTTTACTCCCATGCGTCTGAGGCAGTTAAACCAGAAATGTTAACTTTAGAAAAAATACTTAGTATCTATTTTTGCAACACACTCCAAAGAACAAAATTGGAACAACCAAGATTCTTCAGTGTATCTTCAAAATTCAACACTTTTCCTTAGTGGCATATTTAAAATGGGTGATCAGTCAATTATGTTTTGGCTATTGGTTTTCTAACCTTGTCCAGAAAACTGTGAAGTCATTGGTATACATTTTAAGAATTTTGTAAAGCTAACGCAGTATTTTCTGACTTTTAAGTCCAAGGGGAAAATTAAATGTCTGATAGAATGTAAGCTCCTTATTCACTACAGCATCCCTAGTGCATAGAACAGTAGCTACCACATGGTAGGTACTCATTAAATATTTCTCATTGAATGAGTAAGAAGCTTTTTTTGTTTCGTGTCTGTGAAGTCCATGAAAACATGAATCATACTGAGATGACATCGTGAATAAAAAAGAAAAAAACCCACCAGCTTATTGTTGGAGTAAATTATTGCTCACTTTTATTCTTAAATTCAGATAAACACTACTCATTTTAGAACCAATGAATCTAAGGGTTAAAAGAATCTCTCTTGCTATTGTACTTTAAATTACTTATATGCTTTTTTCTTGTTCAACGTTTAATCTCTATCCGTTTCCACATAACATCATAGTATTACAGTCTTCTGTGCAGACTAGTGGCCAGTAAATGAAACTTGACTCATCATTTGCTTTAAACTTGGCCCAAGCTGGGAAAGTGTGAATCTCTAAGTGAAATAACAACGGTTTTCCCAAATACCGACGTGAACGTTCTCCTGATGTGCTGGTGGGACGAGAAGTTGAGAGTGAAGCTCAAATCCATTTACTTCGAAGTGTAAGTATTATTCGTCGTTTATCACTGCAGCAACGATCCAATGTGAACAACTCATTTCGAAAGACAAACAGCTCAATTTTGGTCTGTGCTGCACGGACACCCACATCGCAGAAGGCCCCGCAGACGGCTGCGAGGAGCATCACTGCGGAGCACAGCCTACTGTACACACACTGGACTGGCCCGGAATTCTACTGGACTACACGGAGCGATTTAACAATTCCCAGCAGTCCTGGCTGTCACAACGTTGCTTCTCCGGACACTCGGGAGAGCCACGGGAACGTGCCAGACCGCAGAGCACCGCTCCCATCCCGATGGAGCGTCCGCGGGGCAGCAGCGCACCGCGAGCGAGCCCGCACGCCCGTCCACACTCAGAGGAGCGCAGGCCCCGGGCAGAGCTGGTAGGGACGTGAGGAGGCTGGGGCCGTGCGACCTGACGGGGTCAGAGACGGCGAAGAACTCTGCCCTAGGGATGAGGAGACCGCGGAAAAACAGGGAAGCGCTCAGGCGACGGAGCGCGGACCAGGAAGCAACCCTCGCCTGCGGGCCCGCGCCCCGCGGACAAAGCAGGAGCGAGGTCACGCCCATGGGCGGGATCTCGGCCGGAAGGGGCGGGGCTCCTCGCGGGCCCGTCGTCTAGGCAACGGGGCTCCTCAGAAAGCCCAAATCTGGCAGTTTAGGGCGGGGAGAGGAGCCATGGCGGGGCGGGGGGGCCGAGGCAGCACGGGAGAGACCCTCAGGACCCCTGCCCCGCCCCAGTTTGGGTGGTCTTTCCAAGTAGGGACGCGGACTTCATAAGCGGATTCCAGGGCACGGGCGGGAATGATCTGGGTCGACCACCCTCCGCTGGGGAACGGCTCTCGTCTCGGGCCCCTTTGTCTCCAAGCCTCTCGGCGCTGTGCTCCGGCCGGCGACACAAAAGCGGGCGGCGAGGACCGCGCAGGCGCGCGAGCCGCCGAGGCTGCTGGGAGTGGTGGTCCGACTGCCGAATGGTAGGTCTCCCGCGCGGGCAGGCGGCCGCCTTGGTCAACAAATGCGCATGCGCCAATACTTCCGTCCTGCTCGGCCGGCCCAGTCTCTCCACCCCCCGGAGGACGCGGGTTTCTTGTAGTAAGAGCAGGGGAGGAGCTATTCGCGCTTACTCCGCCTCCTCTTCGTCTTTATTGGGCCATCCAGGTGAGGGGGCAAGTGGATTGGCTTCTGACGTTGCCAGTCTGTTCTGCGCTATACTTATTTCCCGCTGCAAGGCGGGCTCCGGTGAGGGGCTGAGCAAGGGGAGGGAGGTGGTGGTCCTGGCTTGTGATGGTCCCGCTGCCGAGTTGGTCCCGGCCAAGTCTCGGGCGGGGCCACTTGCCACCCCGCATCCTCCAGCTAGCGTGGAGCGCCGCCCGACACGCTCTGCCTGCAAGTGCGAAACTCCTAGTAAAGTTTGCGTCTCTCCCGCCGCCCCCCGGCCCCGCGACCCCGGCCCTGGCAAAAGTGACAGACAAAGCCACACCCCCGCGCGGCGGGGCTGGTGGGGGGCGTGAATGCGGCGGGGGCGGGGCCCACGGGGGAGGGGGGCGGTGGAGCTGGGGCGCATGCGCGGTGCGGGGGGCCGAATGTTTCCCAAGTGTTTGAAACTGGTATTTGGGTTTTCCACGTTGGACAAGTGCGGCGCGGCGGGCGGCGCGCGCCCCTTCCCGCGCTCGCTCGGCCCCGGCCCCGGCCTCTGCGCCGGCGTGCGCGCCCGCACGCCCGCCCGCGCCCGAGGCCGCCGAGCGCCGGCCCGGCCCGCCAGGCGCCGGTCCCCGGGCCCAGGCGGCGCGGCTCGCAGATGTAGCGGCGCGGGGCCGGCCGGAGGGGGGGCGCCGGCGGGCGGGAGCCTTGCATTTTGCAGCTCTGGGCTCCGAGGGGGCGGGGGCCGGAGGAAGCGGAAAGCCAAGCCGAGTCGCCGGGGACCTCGGTGAACCATGTTGAGCCCTGCCAACGGGGAGCAGATCCACCTGGTGAACTATGTGGAGGACTACCTAGACTCCATCGAGTCTCTGCCTTTCGATCTGCAGAGAAACGTCTCGTTGATGCGGGAGATCGACGCGAAATACCAAGGTACGGCGGGATGGATGGGCGGGGGCGGCTGCTCCATCCCCGCCGGTCGCGGCGCGCCGCGGGGCCGCGGGCAGTCCTGCTCCCCGCCTGGGGAGCTGGGAGCCCACTGCGGGGTCCTGGCCGGGAAGAAACAAAAGGGCTGGAGCGTCTTTGATTTGCCAAGGTCCTTGTGCGCGAAGCCGGGACACGGAGGAGGAAAGAGGAACGAGAGGTCTCAATGCCAGGCTGTGCGAGCAAAGCGCTCTTTGTAGTGAAGTGACGAGGCGGGGTGCTGCGGGGGAGGGGGCGCAGGGGGCGCAGGCTACTGCGCCGAGGGAGGGATGTGCCACGGTCGCTAGGCTGAGGGGCGCAGGGACTGGGCTGCGCGGAGGACTGCTGGGAGGGCCCTGCTGGCGAGGGGTCCCCCGGCCCTGCTCGCCATCCCCGGAACCACCTTCACCTAGTCCCGAATCTGTTACATAAAGTCCGGGGTCGGTACTCCGCGTGGTATAGCCCTGGTCGCCCCCTCCCAGCCCCCGGCCCTCCCGCGGTGCTGGACACCTAGTGAGGGCCGACGTGAGAGGGGCGACGCGGCCGGGTGTAGTTTGCGGAGGGCCAGGGTTTTATTCAGTGCATGCAGTGGGGAAGGGGAGGGGAGGGAAAGGAGGATGAGGCGAGGAAGTCGCCCATCTGTGCTGCGCTCGGGGGGCGCAGGCAAATATTGCTGGCTTGGAAAGGAACATGGCAGGGGAGAGGACCTGTGGGTCGTTCTCTGCAGCCCCGGCCGCCCAGACTGCCGGAGAGAGACGGAGAGGTTCAGGTCCGCTGGGAATTGTTGGCTGTTGGGGAAACTTTCCTGCCAGGTCAGGCATGGCATTAGGGGCTGTATTTGGAACGTGGATAGTCACTCAGAGTTTACTAATGTTTACAGGACTACGCAGTAGGGAAACGGAAAAGTGGGGGGGAGGTGGAAAGCCACAGCACGCCCCGCAGCGCAAAACGAAGCCCCACGGGGAAGGCGCCCCTGTGCGCTTTACCAGAGGGTCGGCTTCACAGCGATTTTTATAGGAGGCTTATTAGCATATTGCGAACGTTTTACCTCGGCCTCCCGTGATTGGCCGTGGCATCTCCCATGGAATGTCCTTATCAGTCCGCTGCTGAACCATTGGTTGCTGGGCCGGATGAGGGCGGGCCTTGCGCAATGATTGGCATGGATCTCTGTTTCCGCCGCCTTCTTTTTTTCTCTTTTTGTAGAGGAGCGGGGAGGAGAGAGGAGGTCGAGTTAATTTGAATGTCTTCGGGTCGCCCGGCCTCCCGCCTCGCATTGGCCATTGGTGATGCTGGGGCGGGCCGTGCTCTCTAGCCCTGCGTTGTGATTGGTGTCCCGCCTGGCCTCGCCCTCCGGTCGGACGATCCCCATAGGCAGTGGCTCCCGGGGCGGGGCGCGCTGCCCGCTGGCCGCCGCCCCATTGGCCGTGGCCGGCCCCGTCCCGCCCCCCAACTCCCAAGGACGCCAGCCCGGCCACTTCCGCCACAGAGCCATGGAGGCGTCCGGGGGACAGGGCGAGGCCGCCAGTCTTTGCTGCCGGGGCTCCCGAGGACGCCGTCGGGCCTCCTGCTCGGGCCCCAGGGACCCGCGCGTGCGGCCGCGCGGAACAGTGGAAGCGTGAGTGACCGGGCCCAGGGGCTTTTCTCGGGGGTTCCGGGGGGCCCTGCGCGCCCGAGCTCGGAGACTGCTTGGTGGTGGAACGGCGAAAGCGGGGGATGAAGGGCTTTACCAGTCTTTGTGGAATTCGTCGTCGCCGGTACTGTTCGTTAGCACTTTTAGGACATTTCAAGATAACAAAAAAAAGTTCGTCCTTAAAATTCTCTAGCGCCCACGTCGGCATACCTCTTAAGGTTACTTTCTTACTGCCAGAAGCCTGTTTCACTGCTTTAGAACCGGAGTGTCGTCCGCGGGATTGACACACTCAGCGCGTTTGGCTCATTCGAAGGAGAACATCCCACCCCACCCCGGCTCCCGGCGAAGGCAGTGCCAGGAGTGAGCTGCTAAGCCTAACCTCCGTCGTGATGATAGTTACTCATTTGGTGCGGCTCACTATAAATGCTGAGATACGCACCATGGCTCTAAAAATTGAGGTTTTGTGTTTAAAGAATTTCTTGGTTGCAAGGCAAACTTGGTTTACAGTCTTTCGCTTAGTAAACATGGAATGGACGTTAATTCAAAAGGATGGATAATAATTAGTTTACCAATCGTATTTGAGGCTATTTTTGAATTTAAAATGTTTTTCAGTTATTTTGAAAGTATTATATTTTAACTGCCCACCCGCCCCTGTGAAGGAAAACTTCATAAAGAACTTTAGTGCAGTCCTCATGTAGAATTAAAATACATTTCTAATAATTGGACAGGTCAGATTAAATTTTGCTGTGGTCTCATTTATTTAATCCTTAGATTCTTTCCTGGTATCATTGCTTTCCTACGGAGATGTTGGTGTGGAGCATTTTTAGGAAAAAGGGTCAGCTGCGTGGAGTTGATGGCACTGAAGAAGTCAGGTGTGCTGGCAGGGTTCCTGTTTACAGATGTTTGTACTTCAGTGACTTTGCTTGGGGTAGTAAAGAAATGTATGCCATTGTGTAGGTAACCATTATTTTTTGGTAATTTTGTGACAGGATGTTTGTTTCTTTCCCACAGTGAGGCTTCACATGGATGTAAGCTTGCATGTGTTGTAAAAGAAGCTATATGTTGTTAAATTTTAAATTAATGATATCACAGAATTGTCTTCTATGAAGTGCCAACATTGTCTTTAGAAATTGATTACTGACTAAACCAAGTAATACAGTCTTGTAATGTGTAATCCACTTAAAAATAAATGGCAGAAACTCATATAACATCTACGAAGTAGAACTTGGGTAAGTTGAGCATAGCTGTTTATTTGCAGAATTAATTACTCCAAGAGACAATGAGACTGGCATTCTTCCTTTCTAGTGGCAGACAGTGCATTGTTCCTCTAGGAAATGTCTTCAGAGCTATCTTTCATTGAAGAATATAGCCTGGAAAGTACTGTGTGCTGTTTAGGTACGCTCCAAGTGTTGGCCTAAGCTCATGTGTTTAGTGTTAGGTTTATGCTTTGTAACTATTTGAAGATAAGGTCTGAAGGGTTAATGTCACATTTTATACCCCCCCCCCCATTTCCTAGTTTGAGAGTAGAATTGCTTTATTTTAAGAGACTGCAAAAAGTTTTCAGGAGAAGAATCTGATACTGTTTAATTTAGTGGTTACTGTTTGGGGAAAATAACTGGGAATTTGTGTGTATTTAAATGGACTTTTGGCAGGAATATTTACCTTCCTTATTTCAATCAGATTATCTAACAGCTTTTATTTCTTGAGAAATCGCCTAATTACATTTGCCAAATTCCATTTTAAAGTCACATACACTGTCTTCTAACCTGTCCAAGAAGTTTACATTTAGTACTGAGGGTTTTTTGTTAGCTTTTGATGTTTTAAGGTCTGTTGCCTTTTTTAACTATAAAGGTTACTGTTTTAAGCAGTAAAGGCAAAAGTAAAATCTGTCACTTTTGTTTTAAAGCAAGGTTAGGTTGTTTGGCTTATGGTGACAAACCATTCTTGTTTTCAGTAATACAGGGTAATACAGAGATATTTCTATACGTCCTGGGATGAAAATGATGTGGCTGGTAAACTGAGGCCCTGCATCACTAAGTAGTATTAATACACATTCTCTAGTTTGATAGAGTATTCAAGATGGCAGTACATTAAAATAAAGAGGATAACGGCCTTAAATTATTACAAAAATATTTCAGTAAAAACAATGGGGAAAACAGTACATAATCATTAATTTTATAGAAAATAAAAGTTTGGACCTCAGCCCTTCACCTGATTTGAACTTTCCCCTTAGTTGCCTGTCCAGGGAGTCTTTTGCTCCCCATGCTCTGAACGCACACAGAGTCCCTTGGGGGAGCTTTGAGAGGCACTTTGATAAATGGGAACTATGTTGGCATTTGTATTTAGTTCCAGGGATTTTCTTCAACAGGAAAAAAAAAAAAGCCTGCTAGAAAGGCCTCCACGTTACAAGGCTTTCCTACTAGGAAGCCTTGCCTTCGCTGTTCTGTCCACTGCAGTGACTTTTTTTTACCGGCTAGGGAATTAGAAGGCTGGGTAGCGTTTACGGCCTGGGTGTAATGCTTCTTTTCCCTGTTGCAGAAATCCTGAAGGAACTGGATGAGTATTACGAGAAGTTTCAGCGGGAGACGGATGGCGCCCAGAGGAGGAGGGTGCTGCCCTGCATCCAGAGGGCCCTGATCCGGAGCCAGGAGCTGGGCGATGAGAAGATCCAGATCGTGAGCCAGATGGTGGAGCTGGTGGAGAACCGGGCCAGGCAGGTGGACAGCCACGTGGAGCTCTTTGAGGCACACCAGGAGGTCAGCGACAGCACGGGCCACAGCAGAGCTGGCCAGGAGAAGTCAAAAAATGAGACAATCACGCAGGCAGAAAAGCCCAACAACAAGAGGTCCCGGCGACAGCGCAACAATGAGAATCGGGAAAACGCAGCAAATAACCACGACCACGATGACATCTCCTCCGGGACGCCCAAGGAGAAGAAGGCCAAGGCCTCCAAGAAGAAGAAACGCTCCAAGGCCAAGGCCGAAAGGGAAGCCTCCCCCGCAGACCTTCCCATCGACCCGAACGAGCCCACGTACTGTCTGTGCAATCAGGTCTCCTACGGAGAGATGATCGGCTGCGATAACGACGAGTGCCCCATTGAGTGGTTCCACTTCTCCTGCGTGGGGCTCAGCCACAAGCCCAAGGGCAAGTGGTACTGCCCCAGGTGTCGGGGCGAGAGTGAGAAGACCATGGACAAGGCCCTGGAGAAGTCCAAAAAGGAGCGGGCCTACAGCAGGTAGTGGCGGCCGCTGAACCGCGAGCAGGACCAGCCAGGTATTTATTGCGTCGCCGCCTTCGGACCGGCGCAGGGACCGGACGACGTGGACTTTTAAAGACAGTTAGAAAGGAGCCGTTCCTTTTGCAAGGGACAGCCGGGACTCTCTTTGCGTTTCTGCTGGTGCACATGTGTAACAAGAAAGTGGTCTGTGGATCAACATTTTAGAAACTACAAATATAGGTTTGAATTAAACACTCAAGTGAGTCTCAGTTTTATTTTGGTTTCTTTTGGCTGGGGGCAGGGATGACTTGGAAGCAACCCAACACATTAAATGTGGGAAGAAAAGATTTCATTTAGCTACTGTTTTATTTTAATAAAAATGTTATTACTTCATGAATACATTTTTTAAACTTAGCCAAGTTGCTAAAAATACAGCCCATAGCAAATTTGTTTCTTGCTATAATAGTGTATATCCATGTAACAATTCAATAAAAAGGTTTAAAATTTGAAAATATTTTTTAAAAAGCTAAATGGTTATATTTACATGTCAAACATTTTATATACTGGCCCATTCCCCAAATGGCCATTTTTAAATGATTTTTTTTTTTTATTAACCCAAACAGGACTGGTCTAGACATGGACCTTCAAATCACGCTTTTGCTGTTAGAAATACCAGTGTAGCGTCTAACTCATACACGATGTGTAAGTGTTTCCAAGTGAACTTGCACCTGCTGTATTCTGATCAGAAGTGCGGCCGGGTGCCATTGTGAAACCAAGGTGTGTTTCCTGCTGTGTGCATGACAGCTGTACAGATGTGACATCAAGAAATAAATGCAACTTGGCCAGTTTGCCTAGCAGTACATTTAATCTTGACATAAGTAAGTTTTAAATTTTTGTCTTAAAAATGTGTACACCAGCAGTTTAGATAAAGCCTTAAGCAGATTTTGTATTATCATCCTGACTTAATAATGAAGTAGATGTTACCTAATTGCCAGCAAAAAATAAGTGCCCAGACAGTATATGTTTAGACCGGGGGGAGGGTGGGGGGGGGTTACTGCCCGCAGACCAAATGCAGCTCACAACCTGCTTTTGTATGGCCTGTGAGCCAAAAGTGATCTTTACATTGTTAAATGGTTTAAAAAAAAATCAAAAGAATCCTATTTCGTGACATGAAAATTATATGAAATTCCAGTTTTAGTGTCCATCAATAAAGGTGATTGGCTCTCAGCCAGGCTCGTTCGCTAACACACTGTCTGAGGCTGCTTCTGTACAGCGCCAGGTGAGCGGTGCGACGGAGACCACGTGACCCACAAAGCCGAAATCATTTATCTTCTGGCCCTGTGTGAAAAAGCTTTGCTGTCCTGATTTAGACTAACTTCTTGCGTGGTCATCTGTGTCCTTCACTGCCACCTATTGAAAGAGTCAGTGGAATTTTCATTTCTGAGCGATGTATGGGTCATTTGACTCACACATTGGGGAGGATAGTTTCCATAGTCTGTTAGGTCTTGAGTCCCTTGCAAGGAAGAACTGGGTCACCACGGCAACACCGAAGGGTCTGTACGGCATGTGTTTATTTTGAATAAAACAAGTTGTTTTCTGATTGTTTACTCCATTTGGGAAATGGTGAGAACTTCTTTTGTGCCAGACGTAAGTCCCTAACTTTTACAGTAAATTTCCAACATAGAGGGCTGTTAGAGAAATGCACATTGTAGTTGATCGTACATTCACATGGTGAGATTTTTGCATATTAGTACCTACAAATAGGCATTTGTTTTCCAGCAAAACTCCAAAACATTTAAGAATCTTAAGTGTTTAAATTTGGTAAGATTTACCTAGACAAATAAAAAATAGGAAGTTTACTATATGAAAACAAGTTAACTAAAATAGTTGATAACAGTCCAAGGACAACAAAAGTACTCTGAAGGAATCTTTGCTTATGTAAATGAACTCTATTTAAAACAGTTCTATTTGCTAGTTTTTCACTTTAATTTTAATTAGAGCTAATAATGAAAGTTGAGTTATGGAAATTGAATAGAATGTACTTGCTCACAGTGGGATTCTTCATATTTACTCGGTTTTGGTGTGGACGGCTCCCTGCAGAGGGCCGAGGACAGGGGCCAGACCTCACTGAGCACCGTCTTTGTGCCGGGAGGGTTTGCTCTTGAGTGAATTGCGTAACTCTTGATCCACGGCTCTTCACTTTTAAAATGCAGTTCACCCTTGAACAGCATAGGTTTCAACTGTGAGTCCACCTACACACGGATTCTCTTCAAAGGTAGATGCTGTGGTTCTGCTCGGTCCGCAGCTGGTTGAATCCGTGGAAGCTGAACCCAGGGTACAGAGGAGCTGGGAGTGTGGAGGGCCAACCCCCAGTTACACTCTGACTTCCCACTGCCCTTGGTCAGCACTTCTAACCTCCGTGGTATTCAAGGGTCAACTCTGTTTCCTACGGGGTGGTTCTGAGAGGAGGTGAAGTGAGTGAGAGATTGGCATGTGGTTAATCCCGTGCTGGGTATTTTTTCCCTGCCTTTAATGAAGTTTCCAATAAGGACAAGTGGCTAGCCAGTTTTTCTTTCTAAAATGGGGAATCTTACACAGAGGCAGAGTTTTTGGATTTGGCAGTCTTAAATCATTGTTATTAATTCCAGTGGACACTGGATAAAGAAATCACTTAGAACATCAGGATTTAGGCTTTAGATCATGAAAGACCCAGGGAACCCTGGGAGGGGCGGTGCTGAAAACGGGGTTGGATTCTTTTTGAAAGTAGATTAGCGAAAGCTATCTAATGTTGAACAGTTGCTTACCTTTGCTTTTGGGATTTTTTTTATTTAAAATTACATTTTGAAGTATAATTGACATATGTTTCAGGTGTGCAACATAATGATTCGATACTTGTGTCTGTTGCCGAACGGTCCCCGCTGCAAGTCTAGTTGACATCCGACACCACACAGTTACCATTTTTTTTACCTTGTGATGATGACTTTTAAGATTTACTTTCTTAGCAACTTTCAAACTTGCAGGATGGTATTAACTGCTGTGCATCATATGCCATGACTTACCTGTGACCGGAAGTTTGTACTTCTGACCCTCTTCACCCATTTTGCCCCCACCCCCCGCCAACCACCAGTTGCTTACATTTAATAACTAAGTTATCGCAGTTCAGGTAAAGGGTCTAGACTGCTGCCATTAGAACATACTTTATTTTAGCCTGGGCAAGGCAGCTTGGTTCACTCTGAAGCATGGTGTAGTGAGCAGCCGTGGCATGGCGTTCCCGGGGCGGGGGGCTCAGAGGAGGGTGCCGCGGGGTCCTGGGAAGGCACGCCACAGTGGCAGGCCCCACGGGCCACCCACGTCCAGGTGCCCTCCAGCGACTTGGACACAGTGCTGTGGGCTCGGTACCCGGGACTATCCGTGGTTGCAAATGCTGAAGTGATAAAGCATTTACCAAAGCAAAAGCCATTTTATTATTACCATGCACTTATTTTAGAAAGAGTAGGTACTTACATGAAACATCCGTTTGTCTCTCATGCTCACACAGTGTTCCAGGTACAGTGTGCTGAGGTATTAAACCTTTCATGAGGCAAATTACGGACTTCCTGCCTGCGCTTCCAGAGACACAGCGCGCTCCTGCGGGAGGTCGGGCTTTGCTGGTCCCTCTGTCTGGGGCGACCTGGCTCAGCAGTCGCTGGCACGCATACGGGACGGGGTTTGCGGATGCTGTCTGCGTCCCTCTCTGCTGTCGCCTGTGGCCCATTCCTCTGTAACCTTGGTTCCAGGTGGTTTTAGGTGGTCTGGGAGGTAGACTGCTGGATTTGTTTCATCTGGAGAAATAGCTAGTTGCTGCTTTTCTTGAGGCCCTGAGTCATTTTCACCCTCATCCTGCACGCAGGTGGGGGCTCTGGGTAACTGGGGAAGAGGTGTGTCGTGCCTCCAGGGAGCCTTCTGGGGTTTCTGTGCGGGATTTTGTTTCAGAATATTTAACTGTAGTTGTTTTCCTCACAAAACAAACACGAGTGTGCTGTGTCCCTCCCTCCAAAGGGTGACAACAGGTGCGTATTCCAACTGGACCGAAGGGAAGCAGGAGGCCGTGTCTCTGTCTCTGCTTTGTACCTGATCTTGCTCCAAAAATGGGGTGGATACTTGCTCAGTGTAGAGCCCCTACCTGAAGTCACTGCAAGCTGAGCAGCAGGTCACATCTTGGTTTGTACCATTTAACGCTTCGTTAAGCCAGTGCTCCTATTAAACAGGAGAATGCTCTTGTTGAAGCCAGTCAGCTTTAAATAAAGTCAGTCGGCAGTGCTGACGAGTTACAGCCACGGTTTACTGTCTGCCGCACGCCAGCGCTGCGTGAGGTGTTTGTACCCTTCATGTTAAATCTTTATACCAACCCTGCCTCGAAGATGTTCGTGCTCCTGGTGAGGTGCTGAGACTCAGGTGAGGGGACCTGATGCTCACAGGCCACATGTCCCTCACTGGGCTGCAAAACCTGCATCCTCTTGTCTTTTGCTTTTTTTGGGGGGTGGGCGGGGAGTTAGGTGTATTTATTTATTTACTTGCAGAGGAGGCACTGGGGATTGAACTCAGGACCCTGTACATGCTAAGCACACACTCTACCCCTGAGCTCTACCCTCCCCCTCCAAAACCTGCCCCCTCTTACCCCCCGCCTGCCCCCGGGAGACCTGCCTGGCGCTCAGGATCTGGCACCGTGGGCCCATGTTAACTGATGGCGGGAGTGGAACTGAGTGTTCATCCTGTCCCTGCCCTTGCGGCCCCGGGCAATGGGGAGTTACCCTCTGTTTATGATGGAGGAAACTGAAGGAGCTGTGAGGAGCTTGGCTGGGCCAGGACCAGAGCAGGAACAGGAGCCCGGGGCACGGGGCCTGGGGACTTCACTGCGGGCTTCCACCTGCGCGAAGGGCCTGGCTCCCAAGGACGGCGTCCGCGCTTGCCTCTCCTGCAGCCGAAGGCGCGCGCCCGCGGGCGCGGTGCCTGTCCCGCCCTGCAGTAAACCTTAAGCAGTTTACGGAGGCTCAGTGCTGTCCTCAGCATGAGATTCGAGGTCGGATGGTCTGAATGGGGACCAGCTTCCTCATACAGTCCAACCTCAGGGAAGTCACTTTTCTCAGCCCGGTGTCCCCAGAAGCAAATACGGCCAGTGACAACGCACATCCCACGGTGGGGGTCCCCTTAGCTAGGGTGCGAAGGTGCCTTACAAACGCTACACATTGTGCAAATAATAACCCGTGTTTTGGGTCAGCTATCGATTATCCTAGTTTACAGATGCTGGGAAATGAAATTGAGATTCCTCACGGCTGGAGAGGGACAGTCAAGTCCAGCCTTAGAGTAAAGCGGAAACTTCCTCTTCCGCCGCGCGTGAGGAGTGAGTCTGCAGCGGCTTCCCCGTGAACGCTCCTGGTTCCCTCTGCAGAACGCAGAAGTAGAGGAACAAAGTTTTTCAGCAGCTATCAAAGCCCATTAAGCTTCTTGTCGACTCACCTCTTGACTGAGGTGGAGAGAAGGTTAGTTCAGCCCCTGCCGTCTGCAGCTGGGGAACTGAGGCCCAGCATGATGGAGGCCCGCGCGGCAAGTGCGCGGTGGTGGCTCCAGGCGGCCCCGCCCCGCTGCGCCAGGCTGTCCCACGTGCGGCCTGGTCTCCCAGGCCACCAGGCAGAGCCGCTGTTCATGGGAAGCCACAGGCCTTCAATAAACATGTTGAGTAAATAACAATAATAATAATAATTAGTAGTAGTAATGAGAATTGACATCAAAAAACAAGACATTTTCTTCTCTAACTTCAAAGTGTTCCATCATCACACCTAGGGTGGAATTTCAATTGATGTGTGTGAGGGAACTATTTTTAGGACAAATGCATAAGCCATTAGAAATGCAATAGTGACATTTGAGAAATTGCATTTGGTTAGATTTTGATCACCCAATGCGTTCAATATTTCCTATTATAAAAACGAATAAGTGATTGTTCATAGGGTTTCTTAGCAATTTATCCATTTAAAAATATGCTCAGAAGTAGTTTGCTGTCTCCCAGATTTTATTTTGCATGACAAATTGCTCGATAAATACTGAAATTTCCTCTCCTATCGTATTTAAGCGTCTTTTGGTTGCCGGTAACAGTGAGTGACTAACCCTGCCTTAAGCAAAGGTGGAAAATCCGGGAACCAGAGCAGCAGTGGGGCCAGGAGCCGGGCTTTTTCCCTAAAGCACAGATGTGGCTTGAGAGTGGCTTGGCCCAGGGAGAGACAGAGCCGCTTGGCATCAACTCTAGCCAAACGGGCAGATGGCGCGCGAGACGCTGGGCTCCTGCACGTCTGGCTCGGACAGTCAGGTACTATGTTTATAGTGAACCTTCCATTGAAGAAATTCTTGCCCTGACAGATGCCACATTTCAAACAGGTAATTATGCTGCCTCCATGGCCACGGGAGCGGATCTGGCTCCATTCTTTCCCCAGTAGTTGGAACGTGCTCAGAGAATGGAAATTCACATTTGTATCTCCAGGTAAGTAAAAACTGGGTAATGGTGAGGATTAGAATTACTCCATGGTCCACATACACGATTTTTAAAGTGTTTGTGATTCTTTGCATCACAGATCTGCTCCATAAGCATGAAAAATCTGGAGGTGACTGACAGTGAAATGCTTCTAGGGCACAAAGACACACCCTAACGCATCAGTTGGTTGAAGGTAAGGCTACTCCAGGTGAGCCTGGCTGGCGCTTCCACGGCTTGTCATCCAGCGCGAGAGGCTGGTCTTGAGCGCTTCCCTTTGCAGATTTCGAACCCTTGTTTCTAGACTCAAGAACGTTAACAGAAGTGACAACTAGATTGAGCTGCACAACAGAAGGATGGGGATGGAGAGCGTGAGGACAGCTAGGAGGTGGTTGGCTGGGCGCTTCTGTGTTATTCCACGTTTCAAAAACGACCCGAGAGTTCAGTGTAAACAGACACACGGTGATCGCTGTTTAAGTTCTGACAGGACACACTGGTGTGATGCAAATCTCAGATGAAGGTATAATTCCTGCTGCTGCATTTGTAGTGCAGTCTAAATTTTGAAAAACATGACAACTAAGCAGATTAGAGAAGAGCAAATTTGATAATACAGCAAAACCCCAAAGTGACAGAGTTATCGTAACTACTGGGGCTAGTGTCTTGAGGAAGCAAAATACACGGACATTTATTTACTCATTTTACTTCTCCTTTTCTTCCTGTAAGATTACTTGGTAGTCTGACTCTTACAATTGTTTATGTATATTTTTAATATCTGGCATAGGAAAGAAGCTGAGGAATGGCATTTCTGGCTTCCCTGGTGAAGCCACGACGTTGGAGCGAGCACGGCATATAAGACTGTTCCATCACCAAGAATGTATGTCCCCCCCGTCAGGGGGGCGGCTTTGAATCTTTGACAACTGGGGGTGTCAGGCCAACATTTCTTAAGGGCAGGAAAAGCAGATGGTCAGCCCTAGAGATAAAGATGTGGACGATAAAAATCAAATAGGTAATGTTGAGAGAACTGGTACGCTCCATCCGCAGGAGCCACATGCGGGCTGAGCTGGCCCCCGACACTGACAACGCTGGAGGAAATACATGTGAGAGGAAAAGCTTTGAGTACACCCCTAAGAGCAAACACGGGAGAGGAAGTCCCCACATGCCAAAGCAAAGGAAATCGGAGTCAGGATAGTCAGATGTAGGTGAGGGACTCAGGCCTAGCCAGTCGAAGTGCCCCACGCTGCTGGCCACGTGGTGAGGGTACAAAGGCCAGTGCCCCTGGCCCGTCACTCCGCATCTCCTGGAACTTTTTCTGGAGTTACCAGCACAGTTACTTTTCCTCCTTCCCCTGGAGCTGCTAAATGGTGAGCCCTTGGATCTGGGGCTTCCAAGGGTGGGCTTGCCCGTCACGTGGAGAAAGTCTGCCTGGAGAATGAGAGGAATACAGTGCCCTGAGGGTTCAGAAACCACGCGCGCCCCTGGAACGGCCAGCTGTGTGAGTCAAGGAAGCCTCCTGTTCTTGAGTTCGTTCAAGTGGGGTTCGTGTGCTGCCCAAACCGACCACCAGCTCCACTCCCCAGCCTGCTAACCTCCCCAAGATCACAGCTGTCGACTCTTGGGGGTGTCTATCTTTACAGAGCTTTTTCTCAGAAACTATGTACACTCCTCTATGGCAGTTTGCTTTATTTTATTAATTTTTAGAATTTTTATTATGATTTAATGGAGGTACTGGGGACGGAACCCAGGACCTCATGCACGCTAAGCACCGCGTTTGTCTTTGTCTGGCTTATTCCACTTAGCACACTGTTCCCTTGGGTTCATCCATGTTGTCGCAAATGGCAGGATTTCCCTCCTCCTCACAGCTGAATAATGTTCCATTAAATTGTATGTATCACATCCTCTCCATCCATTCACGTGTCGACAGGCACTCAGGTGGTTTCGTGTCTGACTACTGTGAACAACGCTGCAACGAACATGGAGGTGCAGTTATCTCTTTGAGATACCGATTCAGTTTCCTTCCAGTACGTACCCAGAAGTGGGGTTGCTGGATCATGTGGCAGTTCTATTTTTTGAGAAACCTCCACAATGTTTTCCCTAACAGACGCACCAATTTACATTCCCACCAACAGTGCACAAGGGGTCCCGTTCTCACACCCAGGCAGGCATTTGTTGTCTTTCTGGCAACAACCATCCTGACAGGGGGGAGGTGGTGTCCCACGGGGGTTTTAATTTACATCTCCCTGATGATTAGTGCTGCTGAGCACCTTTTCATGTACCTTTTGGACATTTGTATGTCTTCATTGGAAAAATATCCATTGAGGTCCTTTGCCCATTTTTAAATTAGATTATTTGTTTTTTTGCTATTGAACTGTAGGATTTCCTTACATATTTTGGAAATTAACCCTTTATCGGATATGTGGTTTGCAAATATTATCTTCCCACTTTTTAATTGCTTTTTCCTTTGTTGATGATTTCCTTTGCTGTGCAAACCCTTTTTATTTCCATGTAGTCTCATTTACTTTTGCTTCTGTTGCCTGTGATTTTGGTGTCATATCCAAAAAATTACTACCAAGGCCAATGTCAAGGAGGTACACAAGACCAATTCATATACATTGTTGTCCAGTATTAATAGCATTATTTTTCCTCACAAGTCAGACACTGTTACTGCTTTGTAGAGTCAATGTCTGTTTAGATTTGCCTTCACACGTTAACGTCTTCATTGACAATCCTGCATCTCAGAAGTTGCATTTGGGATTTTTTTTTTCCTTCCTTAAATTCTGACTTTAGGGGTTTCCTACAATGAAAATATTTTGGTGCTTTGCTCTTTCTGACTCAGTCTAAGAATCCTGAAGGTACATTTGACTCTCATTTTTATGAGGCAGTTGCTGGGCAAAGAATTCTAGAGCAGCGGATCTCGCCCTCAGCTCTTTGCGAGCGGCTTCCTGGCCTTTGGCTTCTCTTGCTGCTACGCGGAGAGCGGTCGTGTGTCTGACGGCCCTTCCTTTGTGGTGAGATCTCTGTTCCTCCTGGCAGCTTCTAAGATCTCTCTCTCCTTTGAATTCTGTCATTTTACTTTGGTCTGCCTAGTTTTGTTTTCTAATTTTTCTGAGGATCCACTGAGCTTCGTTGAGCTGCAGGTTGGTTGCTTTCAACAGAAGTAGAAAATACCCACCTGGGTACCTTGTCTGCTTTACCTCATCCTGGCTCTCCTTGTTACCGCCGTCTAGAACTCCACAGTTACAAGCGCATCGTAGTTCCCATCCCGCTCTTCATTCTCCTGATCTCACCGCGAGTACGTGTTCCTTCTTCATCGCTGCACGTTGCCTTCTAGATAATTTCTGTGGCTCCGTCTTCCAAATCATGAATTCCCCCCACAGTCATAGCTGATCTGCTGTTGATTCTGTACATTCATGTTTAAGTTTCCATAATATTTTTCATTTCTAAAACTTCTACTTGGTTATTTAAAATTTTTCCTTGTTCTTCGATCATATCATTGAGATTCTTTTATTTTTAAATCACTTTAAACATAGTTATTCTACACTCTGTGTGTGATAGTTCTCATATCTGAAGCCTCTGAGGATTTTGCTTTGCTGTCTGTCATTCTCAGTTCTGGTACTTTGTTTCCTTGTCACTTTATTTATTTACTTACTTCTTTTGGTGCGGGGGGGGCGGGGGGGGGCGGGGGGGGGCGCTGGGGGGAATTAGGTTTATTTATGCACTTATTTATCTCTTTACCAGAGGTGCTGGGGACTGAACCCAGGACCTTGTGCCTGCGAGGCATACACTCTACCACTAAGCTGTACCTTCCCCCTGCCTTACTTCTTTTTACTGTGAAAGAGCTAATCTCTTTAGAGTCTTACCCGTGGGAATTCTCAGCTCCACCCCTCCCCCCGCCGACGGCGAGCCCCCCCCCCCCCCCCCCCCGTCGATGGCGAGCACCCCGTTCCCGCTGACGGCGAAGCCCCCCCCCCGCCGACGGGGAGCCCCCCTCCCCCCGCCCACAGCGAGCCCCTCCGCAGATGATTCGGTTTCTCTTCGGCCAACCCGCTAACGACCTGGAAACCAAGCAAAATTGAAATCCCAGCCTGTGGGGTCTTTCCCAAACAACTACTATAAATGCACCCCACAAACACACACGAGAGCTGGCCCGTGTTTTCAGAACCGCCCCCTTCCCACCGAGCAAGGCTGAGAAAGACCACGCTCCCTGCTGCCCTGCTCTGCCGGGCAAATGCGTTTCTCTTCTCGCTTTCTGAGAACGGGCGGAGCCGGAGGGGGCTCCGGTGTGAGGCCCGGGAAGGCCGGGGAGGTCCGCCCCGGGCTGTGCCCCTCCCCGCCCCCTGCACCGGCCTCCCCCCCCCCACCCCCGCACGGCCCTCCAGGGAGCAGCCGGGGCTGGGCCTGAGGGGAAAGACGTTTTGGCACTAACAAGGATTTCTGCTTTCCTTTGGGTTTTGGCCACTGTGGATTTTGTTTTGTTTTGTTTTTTAATCTCATGTCATCTCAGCAATGCATTTAAAAAATGTTTTAAAACATTAATCACTTTGACATTAATTTTTTAATAAACTAATTAATTTGAGGGATAATAAACTAATTAATCTAGCCAGCTGTGTTGCTGGAAATGGAGCTCATATCAGATCCCTTCTGCCCAGTGGGCATGGGGTTCCCGGAGACCAGGAGCCCTGACGGATTCATCCATATCCTGGGACTGGCCGCACACTGATGTGTGCACAGGAAATGTTATTTGAATGAATGCCCAAGCCAGTCAGTTCAAGTTCCAGTAATGTGATCTGAAATTAGGAACGACCAAGGCGATTCTTTTCCTGAAAACTGAAGGCTGAGACTCAACACCACAATGCGGATTGGAGTTCCTTGGAAGCTGTTATCCACACGGAGGGTCTGTTTTAATCCAATCTATTGGGAAGTTGCCAATGGTGCTTTAATGTGAATCACATGGAGTCAGGACAGCAGAACAGCAGAGCGGTTTACGTTGTGAACAAACTGCACAATGACAGGAGTCAGGTTGCAGAGGTTTAGAAAAATATCCTCAGCATAAAAATTTTGCAACTTCTTCTACTTTCCAATGAGGTGTCACGTCCCCTCGCTGGCCCTGCCGTGTGCCGGGACCACTGGATTCTGTCGCCGAGTGCTCTCCCTCACTCAGGGCCCATCTCCGCAGTCGGCTGCTGGGGCGTGCGGCACGGGCCCTGTGCTTGGCACAAAGCTCAGCTCCGTCCGGGAAGGCATGCGGGCCTCAGGGTTCTCCCCGCCAGACCCCCCAGCAGCACCGCAGTGACAGGAAGACAGAGGCCTCAACGACAGTGCTGTCACTGCTGGGCAGAGCAGCAGCACGAGGCGGAGAGTGAGCCACAGTGTCTTGGAGCAGCTGGGACGTGCTCCCTGCATGGGGCTAACGCTCGGAGAACCCGACGAAGAGGAAGGTGAGGGTGTGGGTCGGTTCCGTGTCCCAGGCTGCCCTCCGGGGACGGGCAGAGCTCCATGATGCTCCTGTGAGCTCAGATTTTAATGTCGCCCCCTCCACTCGGCTGCCGCCAAGACTCTCAATTTTCTTGATTCCCCAGGACTGTGCTCATTGGCTGGTCCAAGGTGACCCTTAACCCTCCCGCTAGGTGACTTGTACATGCTTAAGTGTCGCTGGCCCTCTCCTCCCTCCCTCCCTTCTTTGTTAATATTCTATAGGAAGTTTTTTTTTTATTGAAGTAGAGTCGGTTTACAAAGTTGTGTTAATTTCTGGTGTATAGTATAATGATTCAGCTATACGTATACATTCCTTTTCAGATTCTTTTCTATTATAGGCCATTACAAGGTATTTATATGATTTCAATTTGTTCCTTGCAATGTCACACTTTTCCTGAGAACTAAGTTGAAATTTAACATTTTAAACAAATGCAAACGCAAAGTGCTGTGGTCTCTATTTAAAAATGTGAGTGATAGAATTTAACACAAACCAAGAGAAAACACAGCCAAAACACCAGGACATGCTCCCTGTCCCTCATGAGCAGCTTCTCCTGTTTTTATTTATCCATCCTCTTTCTTCAACTTGCATTTCTTCTATTCTGAAGTGAAACACGGGCTGTGTATATTTTTCATCAATTCCTTTAGTATTTTGGTAGATTCTAGAGTGCAGTGTGACCCTCCCCCCTCACCCAGGAGCTACCCAAGATTATACACTGGGGTGCAGAAAGAAAATACTGGTAAACTTATTATTTATTTTTATGTTATCCTTTAAACATGTCTGTCTTTGTGTTTTACAATCTACATTAGCCTGTTTCGTGTAACTTATGCATATGGACTGGGATACGTGGCCACGCCTCATTTGTTGATGGGGTGAACAATGAAGACAGTTTGGAGAGCGCTGGTTTCTTTAATTCTTCTCTCAAGCAAAATGCTTCTGGTTTTAAAGTGTTTTCTGCCAGGCAGCTGCCCTGTTTCCTAATCTGCTGTCAGTTCTGCTAATTTAGAATTTAAAGGGTGGAAAATCTGAATCATAAACACACTCTTATCTGCTAATGTTTTGTTCAGTGATAAGAGTCTTGCTGTCTTTCTGAGTTTGTTTTCCAACGCCAGGAACTTCTGAACTGCTTTGTAAAGACGGAAGCTCCTGGCAGGTGGCGGGGAGATACCCTAAGGAGAGTATGGATTGGCAGCTCCTCTCTCAAATCACGTTATACAGAAGTGCAGTCCGGGGTGGGCGTCGAGTGGCTTAGGAGCCGGGGGCCTTTCCTGCCTCCCAGACCCCAGGGCCGAAGCCCCCCTGCTTTGCTGATTGGGTCTGCCTGCCCACGCGCTCACTTGAAAGCCTCATAAATGCCTACACTATGGTTTCATAGACCCAGAGGTTTTAGAATCCCATTTCTGCTTAAAAGAAAGAGAAAGTCTAAACGAATGTAAAGCCCAGCTCTGTCCTTGGCCAGCTCAGGGAGAAACGTGCTACCACAGCAGACGAGCTGGATTCCAAGCTTGGTTTCTTTGTTTCACGTGCTTGCTTTACTACTCAGAACTAATGCCATGGCCCTCCCATTAGGTGCTCCAGTGTGCGTAACCTCGGGCTTGCACTCTGAAGAGCGGTGTGATTGTGTGCCATAAAGTACCTTCTTTTTTCTTGTAGAACAGTCATTTATTACTTTAAAATAACACTAAACATTTGCATAGGAGAAAAGTATTTTGGTTTAATAAGAGCAGGTATTAAAGAAAGTTAAGCATTTGGCTTTTTTGTTTTGTGATTTAAAAGCTCTGCTTTTTTTTTTTAACATTTATTTATTGAGTTATAGTCATTTTACAATGTTGATAAAGTATCTTCTGATGTTCTGAAAAGGGTTAGTGAAACTCTTCATTCTTTTAAGACGTACTTAGAACTGAGATGTCTGCCTAAGGCCATTGCTCTGCTGTTCCATGGAAAAGACATTTTGGAATCTTGGCCCTTTGATAATTTATGGCTTAAAATTTGTATCAAATTAAGAAAATTTAGCTCCTTTGTCCAGGTGCCTTTAACATAAGTCATTCCTAAGTAAGTCTTTTGGTCTTTCAAACATAGCTTGAATATTGCCAAGTTTTATCTCACAGGTAAGCAAGTGTGGCCCTGAAGGCAGTACACAGAGACACTAAGGCACATCGGAGCCCCTGGCCCCTTGCCCCTCCTCTCCTGTCCCCACCCAACCCCTCGCAGGCATCTACGGTGCCCAGCGCACCTCTGGGAATCTCTCTCCTCTCCTCCTGCCAGCTTGCTGGGTCCTCCTTCCGTGTAGCTGGTGCAGTTTTCAGTCAACCAGCAGGGGCTTACCAGACCCAACCCCGGGGCCCAACCCTCTAGTAGGAGTGAGTGCTCTGGCAGCGAGGCCCGGCCACCGCAGAGCCGCAGGGCTGAGATCCCCGGCAGGACCCCCAGGGGATGGACTTCCGGGCGGTCGCCCTTCTGCCGCAGGCTGGTGTCCGGCACGACCTCAGGGGCCGGGTCTTCACCACTTCGCACGGGGTTCCTTGGTGCTTTCATCTGAAAACAGGGACGGGGACAGTAGCTCCTGCCACGCGTCATCAGTTAGGGTCTTGTGAAAACAAGTGGGAAAACGTGAACAAACACATGCCCTTGGGAAGCCACGCGGCCCACCAGCCCGAGCTGGTGTCCTTCCAGGTGACTCCTCTCCCATCTGCTTCTCTGCCGCCCAGGGCTGCCGGGCGCTCGGGGGCCTGGTCTTGGGCGGGTTTGTGAGGCTGACCTGCCGTGGCGCTCCCCCTTCCTTACTCTCTGCTCATCCTTCCCAGCACCCAAGCGGGGACCTCCAGGTTCAAGGTCACCATGGGGGCACCCTCCCAGACCTGCCCACCAGTGCACTCCCTGCCCCCTCACGACAAAAACTCACCATTCTCAGTGACAGTCTTTCCACCTTTTCACCCAAAGAGTTCATTTAAATGCAATAGACTTTTAGATCAATGAGGAGATATGTTTGAACACGGGGAGAGGAGCTGACCGTTCCCTGGCCCGTTTAACCCCGCACCACCCTTAGATTTCAAGCGCTCGGTCCCCTGCACACACAGCTAGAATCCTATTTAGGATTGAGTTTGCTAAATCCTTTGCTAGAATTCTATTTTAACGAGCTCAGGGAAACTTCCCAGTTACTTCCCCGAAGGCACCGTCCCCTGGAGGGGGGCGGTCAGGGTGCAGTCTGGACCAGTTAGCGTTCTCCGGAACATTCGGGAAGCCATCTCTCATGCTAAAACAAGAACAAGTAGCTATTAAAAAAAATTAGCCACCACAAATTTGCAGATGAGATATGACCCGGCATTCGTGCCTCCAGGAATTTTCCCTCTGGATGTACACATGGCAAGGCTGTGCAGTGGCTCTTGGAGGGCCAGCTGCATATTTACAATAGCGAAAGATTAATACAACGGTAAGTGTCCATGCATTGACATAATATGTAGTCATAATAACAAAAAGAATGCGAGAAATGCAAGAGGTCTTTGCTTACTGACAAGGAAGGGTCTCTGAGATACACGAAAAAAAGCACACGCGGAACATTGCGTGTGACTCCAGTGGGGGAAGATGACTCTGTGCCGTGTGTCTGTGTGTATATGTATGTGTGTTGTGTGTATGGGTGTGTCTGTGTGTGTCTGTCGTGTGTGTGTCTGTGTGTGTAATGGAATGGAGATGCACGCGTGCAGAGAAAACTGCGTGTCTGGACCAGCGAGTGACTCGTACTCTGTTGCAGCCACAACTGCATCGTTTGCCTCCCGCCCGGGGCCCGGCTCTGCCCGCGGGCGCTCTCGCAGGCTGGCTCCTGCACCTTTTGTGATGCTCCACCTTCTGCTTCTTGAGCCCGTCTTCACTTTCTGCACCTCCCGAGGCTCCAGGCCCGTCAGTCCTTCCCCCGCCCAGGAATCAACCGTTTTCCCGAGGAGCCTGCTTCCTTTGATTGAAGAATGAGGTTTGCTGTCGGTGACCACTGGTCCCAGGCGCCCCCAGCAGATGAGCTAGAAATACACGCCTGCACCCCAGCCCATGTACACGTGTGTCCAGGACTCGTTCTGTATCTCTACGTCTGCACGCAGTACACGCACGTGGGTCCATGCTGATGCAAAGCACGAGTGACTAGATGAATAAAGAGGGAGAGGGGACAAGTCGTCCTCACGGAAGAATTCCAGGTCATATGAGCAGATTCCCCCCCGACCCCCGGAAGGCTGAGCACCACCTCCCCCTCCTGCCCTGCCTGGATTTAGTGACTTGCTGCTGAAAAACAGAGTCTGGAAATGGGAAAAAGGTAGCTTCACAGTGGAAAGGCCTGGATCCAGCCGCGCTGACACCCTGCGTCCCATATGACGGACGAGAAAGAAGGCACTGCATCTCTGATACCCCAGTAGAAAACGTACAGCCCTCGTCTGCACACAGTGAAAGCGGCAGAGAGACGCCCTCTGAGGGACAGCCTACAAACACCGTGCTCTGCTCCCTGGACTGTCCAGGTCAGGAGGGCCGAGGGGGGGACGGGGGAGTTGCCACAGACCAGAGGACCAGCAGGGGATGGCACAGAGAAGGGTTGAGTCCCGTGGGGGTCAGATGAAGAGGTTGAATCAGTAAGAAAAAAAAAAAAAAAAAAAACACCTGAGTAGCACAGGGAACTATATTCAATATACCTTGCAGTAACCTATAATAAAAAAGAATGTGAACAGGAGTACATGTATGTGTGTGTGTGACTGAAATATTATGCTGCGCCCCAGAAATTAACACAACGTTGTAAACTGACTCTACTTCAACTAATATAACTTTTTTTAAAAAGCCCAGACGACTTCACCTCTGAGTTCTGCCAAACATCTGAAGAAGCGTTTATGCCAATTCTTCAGAAACGCTTCCAAAAAACAAGAGGAACAGCCCCCCACTCGCCGCGGGGGGCCAGCCGTACCTGACACCAAAATCAGACGGGGCATCTCACGGAGACCATATCGTGGGTGTGCACGCAAAACGCCCTGACGAAACACCAGCAGGGGTTACACTCGCGCTTTATCTCGAGACACCCATCCTCCAGCCGTTGTTCTGTTCCCCAGTTCAGCCTGCTTTTCCTCTGACTATGAAGGCTGTTTATTTCTACAGGGCTGTTTGATTTTAAACACTGAGATGCGTCACAGGCAAGTCTGTTCTTTTCATCTCATACCCCAACATTTCTTCATTTATTTCATATACTTCTTTAACATTTAACTCCTTGCAAAAAATTGTCCATTTTCTATTCTGTGCGTCATAATGTACTTTCCTTTGACCTGGACTTACCCTCTCCTTTTATATTTAACTAAATTCGATATCTTTCTCTCCTCTAATAAGATATGTTTGTCTCATTTTAAAATTGCCCACTCAACTTTTTTCTGATAAATATTGTTTCTTTAACATTTTCCTCTGTAGTAAATTTTGTTGTTTACACATGTCTTCCTAAGATTCTGTCTCTTTAGAGAAAGAGGCCTTTGGGAGTGTTTGTTGCTGTCCTTCCTTCAGAGTGGAAGGGGTCCTGTTTGGTGGGTAGGGTGGTGGGTTAAGAGGTCCCGGTAGGTGGTTAACAGGGTGGGTTTTTAGAATCCTGCTCGGCCCCCAAAGCACATGCGTCCCAGGGAGGAGGGAGGAGGGACCGAGTGCTGGGAGTGGTGAGATGCAGTGTCTGAGTGGAAACTGGGGTTATGCGTCCCCAGGGTCCCCCACACCAAGACAGCCCTGCAGCCACGAAGGGGACATGCTCTCAGAATAGACGAAACTCTCAGATTTGGAAATGAAGGTTGGAGTTATGGTGGAAAATACTTCAGAATTGTGCTTAAATAACCTCGAAAAATGGTGGCAAACCAAAATTACACCCGGGGATGGAGGCAGTACAGGAGAAAAGAGTGGTCTATGGATCATATCCAGCATCGATGAAGGCTCGTAGGTAGACAGGCCCTTTCCAAAAAAGGTGAGCTGGTTTAGAATTTTCCTTGGAAAAACTTAGGTTTGCATTTCAAAAGCGAAAAACTACTCTCATCGTTTGATTCAGCAGCTCCTACTCGGACGTTCGTCTTAATAGCAACAAGAGCCAGCAGCGCGGAGGCCTGTGCGCTCTGTGGTGAGGGCTCTGGGTGTGTTTGTCAGTGTAATTTCACAGCAACACCGTGAGGTAGAAGTTAGCATCAGCCCCACTTCCTGGTGAGGAGACAGAAGCCCAGAGCAGCCAGGGAGCGGGCGGTCGGTGCCCGAAGGGCCGTGGGCCGCTTCCGGGGATGGACACTGAGCGGCAGGCTTGGGCTGGGGGCGTCGGCGCGCTCCCCCCTGGCTGTGCACCGGCCTGACGGCGGCAGTGGGGGAGGCGGCTTTGGCCGGTCCCACCGCTGCCGTGCGCCCTCCGCCTGTGATGAAGCACAGGCCGCCTGTCAGACAGGACCCGGGAGATGTTTTCTGGGCCTCATGGTTTAATCAGAGGCAACATTTACACACAGAAGATTCCCAGCGGAATCGTAAATTGAGTTGTCACTGAATGGTTATGGGTTTTTTGTTTTTGTTTGCTTTTCATTTATAACCTTGCTCCTAAGTGTGAGTCTTCCGCTGCCTCTGGCTTCTAAGAGACTCTGATATTACAAAAATGGCATGCTTGGTCTGCACCTAAAGAGATTTTCAGGTAACTGGCCTAAGGCTGCCAGATCCTAGCCGGGGATCTGATTCTGAGCGTTATGCTTTATTCTTGGACGGGCGAGCTCCAGTTTTAAAGGTGTTTTTCTTTACTAACAGTATAAAATGCACGTTTGCTTTTGGGGTGACAGCGAACGCTTCAGGAGCCGTTCAGCTCCGGCAAAGTAACAGAATTTCAGAAAGCAATCAGAGTGTCACGGCGCACTTTCTGGGTCTGCCTTTCCTCCTTTGTCTGTCTGCAGACAGCGCCTGCCTGCTGCCCGGGCCCCAGACTTCCTCAGTTCAGGGCACCCGTCCATGTCATGGGGACTTTTCCTGGTGCCCCTCTGGCTGAAAGAAGTACCTGACCTTCCCGTTCATTAAGGGATAGCGTCCGAACAACTTAATGAGCATTTGCATCCTCACAGCTAGGTAGTTGTTTGAGAAAATAATACACATACGTCAAAATTAGAAACAACGTTTCCGTCATCTTTCTTCTTTTAACATTTTTTTATCGAGTAATAGTCATTTTTCAATGTTGTGTCCAATTCCAGTGTAGAGCACAATTTTTCAGTTATACATGAACATACATATATTCATTGTCACGTTTCTTTTTGCTGTGAGCTACCGTCATCCTTAAATGACCACTGTTTCCAGCTGGTGGGCGAGCACACCTGGTGGTCATCTCTGAACGTGTGTCATGGGCATTGTGGGCCCGGCCGCCCCCGTTTCCTGTTCTACATTAATTTCCACCTGGTTCTCCCTTATTTTTTTGTTTGCTTGTTTGGTTTTCTTGGTGGGGGAGGTAATTAGGTTTTATTTGTTCATTTATTTATTTTTAATGAAGGTACGGGGGATTGAACTCAGGACCTCGTACATGCTAAGCGCACGCATTCCCTTCTTTCTTTCCTTTCCCCTCTGTTTAGATCCTTTTATCCTCAAAATAACCCACCTCTGATTTAGGTTGGTGTGAGTTCCTGCTGCCGATAGTGAAGATACTGGACCATCCCGGCGTGGAGAGGCAGGGCGGCTGGTGTTTAAGAGCGAGGCCCTGGCACCGCCTGGCCCGGGTTCAGTCCTGGAGGTGTCCCTGTCGCCATCTGCCTCGCTGACAGACAGTGTTTCGTCATGTTCGTCCGTCTGCCCGTAGATGGGCCTCTGGGTGACCCCCAGGTCTGGCTGTTACAAGTAAAGCTGTTGTGAACATTTCCGAGCCGTCTTTGGTGGACACGCGTGTCTGTCCACTAGGGATAAATTGGAAGCAGATTTGCCTGCTTTCGGGGCAGCATTGTTCTAGCTTTGTAGAGTCCGCACGCACTTTCTCGAAGTCCTTTCACCAAATCACGCTTTGCCTGCAGCGTGTGAGGGGCCCAGCTGCCCCCAGTCCTCAACAACACTTGTTGCCGTCCCTCCTCTTCCTGTGGGCATCGGGTGTATTTGCCAAGAACCGCTGGCACGGAAGCTTACGAGAAAATGTCCGTGGTGTGCACTGAGCCCTCACCCACGGACTGAGTCTTAGGAAAGTGACTGGCAAGAGAGGGGCTTTGCCAGCAGGAATGAGTTCCTGAGAAAATGGCATTTCTAACGGTCAGTTAGCCCACTGGCATCACCGTTTATGATCTTGGTTCATGTGAGCGTGTCCTGAGAGCTCAGCTGCCCGTAGTGAGTGCCTGGGTCGCGGGAGGAATCGGTGTGTGCAGAAGTCAGAATAGCAGTTGCCTCTAGAGGTGGGGTGGGTGGTGGACCAGGAGAGTGTGTGAGGTGAAATTCCTGGTGCTAAGAATGTTCTAGATCTTGGCCTGGTGTGTATCCATGGGGAAGAATCACCGAGCTGCGCACTGAAGCTTCGTGCCCTCCGCAGGCTGTGTTGCATGCACGTAGCCCCCCGTAAAAAGAGGAGCCTCGTTCTCTTCTCTTCCCCTGTTGGATAAAGACCTCTTTCAGCCTGGCCACCGTGATTCTGACCAAGGATGGGAAATGTGGCATCAGGACAGAAAGGAGATAGCACGTCCCCTCTGTCTGGAGCAGGGACGGGTCTGCGTGAAAGGTCCCTCCTCTGAGCTGATGGAAATCCTAGCCAGTCCTCGGGGAAGACAGAGGACCATGCATGGAGGGAAAGTATAAGCCGTTCTGTTTCCTGTAGGTCAGCAGAAGGAACAAGTTAAGAAAAAGGTGTTAGCTTTAAATTTATAAGGCACCACGCTGGGCTTCCCAGCAAAAGGAAACCCAGTTGCTCAGCCAGACTTTGAAAAATATTATTTGGTCCCTGAGTGAAAACAGATGTTGTTTCCTGTCACAGGAATGAGCTGCACATCCCCGGCGTCCACCAGCGGCAAGGCGTGCTGGCCCCCCAGGATCGGAGCTGCAAGGCGAGCGAAAATGAGACTTCTGACTTCATCATCTTCTGTCACTCGCCTGCTGACAAGTGTGAGGAAAGGCTGCTCCAGTGGAGCTCCCTTCATCACAGTTCCCTCCTCGCCATCTCAGCCGGCCCCGTGGGGACTGTGCATCCTGACCCCCCTGGTCCCCAGGCTCGGGACTCCAGAGCGTGGGCCATTTCTTCAGAGAAGGGCTTTCTTCTCTAGTGGGTGAGGGGCTGAGCTGCTGGGGACAGATTGCTTCCTCGGGCCCCACTGATCTAATCTTTCCAGCTTTGGAAAGTGGCATTTGCCTCCTCGCCCAGACAAACAATAATTTATGCTGAGGATATAGGCCTGCATATGACAATTTAATCCTTTCAGTCACCGAAAACCCTTCTGTGGGGCCAGCTCTGGCTACGCTGTGAGCGGGCAGGGTCCCAGCACTGCCTCGCCCTGTCCATCACCCCTGGCTCCCCATACCTGCTCCCTGCCCTCCTTCCAGGATCCCCCACCTGCAGCCGGTGCCAGCTCACAGGGCGTCCTCCATCACATGGGCTCGGTCACACCTTCTAAAGGGTTCTCATCCAGGAGCGGATTTCTTTGACACCTTAGTAAGCCACCCCCTAGTAAACCGCAGGACAAGTAACACCCGCTTTGTTTTGGCACCTTGAGCTATTATTTTGCTTGATGTATGAGGAATTAGACCCAAGGTAGCTGTTGGTCTTTTCAGATGTTGCTAAGTGCACACTGAGGCCCAGAGGGGCCAGGAGGGAGCCCGGCCTTGCTCGGCCCTCAGACCCCAGCAGGGTTCACAGGCCTGGCAGCCACGGGGAGAGAGGAAGGTGGTTGAGTGGGGATATGCGTCCTGGACTGGTGGGGCCCACGCCAGTGGCCCTTAGTCCACACCAGGGCTCACGTCCAGTGGGTCGCTGACACTCCTCTGAAGCAGCGAGCCCCCGGGCAGTTCACTGGCACATCGCTGCCCAGAAGAGCTGGTCACGTTCTCCATCGCTCTGGGCAGCACGGTCACCTTTGCTCACCCAGCACGTGAATTGGGGCTTGTGAAGGTGCATCCCTAAATTTCAATTTTATTTACCTTCATTTAATTTGCAGTTTTATTTAAATAGCCACGCGTGGCTCCAGCTACTTTACTGGACAGCACGGCTTTGGAGGCGGGGAGAAAATAACCTGGATTTCTGTTGGGATTTGTTTTCATGTAACAAAGAAACTAACTTCGCCAGCATTTAGTATTCAGAGTGGCCTGGGGCCCTCGCCGAGTTGGCCTTCTGGGGGTGGGTCACTGTTGTGTGCTATGGGGGGGCCTGGCCTGGAGTTTCCAGTCAGACAGTGACAGTGGCTCTTTAGTGACTTGTTCAGAATCTCATAAATAGCCTGGGTGTGTCTCTTTTACTGGATTTGCTAATTTTTTGGTTTTAAGGAAAATGAATCCTTGCAAAGTGGAACGTTGATTTAAAAAGAACCTGGTGCAGAATTGCAGACGGGCAATTATGCTGAGGAAGGAGGCAGGATTACTGAGGGACACCTGCTCCAGCACAGTGTGTGTGGGCCTCTGCAGGTCTAATGGTGACACCTGCCCCCGTTGGACGGGGACACAGGGTTCACAGTGGCTAAGACTGTCTGAGTCGTGGATTTCCCTTCACTGTCACCCAGGAGAACGCCCCGCTTGAAATGTTGGCTGATAATGGTGTAAAATCCCTGAGATGAGAGAGACGCTTAAGAAGCAAACACATGAAAATGAAGACTTTTTTCTTTTTTACCGTATTAAAGATCCTAAATACAATACATTACAAAATTTCACTAAATGATGAATTTCCAGAAACCTCTTTTGCCATATTCGAACTTAGCAGCAGCTCAGTCAAATCCCACGGAGGAAGCCCTTCCAGCCGTGGCTCAAAGAGCCGGAATACGGAGCGTAGCGGGGCGGCAGGCTGAGCGCCTGCCTTCATCCCGAGACGCAGTGGGCCCAATCGGAAGACACAGGTTAGAACACATTACACGGTGGGGGATTTGCTTCCCAGTTGGATGAAAGCATAGAGGTTCCTTTTTAGCTTTTTATTTTTAAATGATTTCAGACTTACAGAAAAATTGTAGAGTGAGCACAGAGAGTTCCCACATACCCTTCACCCAGGTCCCCAACGTTCACGCGTGTCAGCCACACGCGGCGACTGGAACCAGGCCGGCAGCCCTGACCCGCTGTTCACCAATGTGCACACCTTCTCCGTGCAGCCCCCGTTTCCCCGCCGATGGCCTCTCCCCAGCGGGACCCCATCAGGACCCCACACTACGTGAGTGGGCGACTCCCTGGACACTGCGATCTGGGACTTTTCCTCAGTCTTTGATGAACCTAATGTCGTGGAAGCTCCTGGGCAGGCATTTTTTTTGGGGGGGTCTCTCCTTTGGATTGGCCTGGTACTGTTCTGGATGTGGATGGAGGCTGTGGTCTTTGGCAGGAGTGCCGCAGAGGTGACGCTGGCCCACACGTCTCTCTGCTGGAGATGTTACCCTCCGCCTCCTTGCCGAGGTCCTGTCTGCCTGGGGCCTCCTGGAAAGTGGCTGGTGCTCCTGTTGTAATGAAGTTCCGGTGGCAGACACTTGGAGACTCTGCAGATACCTTCTTTCTAATCAAGGTGTCTATGTACCAGTACTCGTATTTACTGTATTCTGTTATAAAAATTAAATGTAAAATGCTTCATTTCCTCTGCAACATGGAAATTATGACACCCACTTCAAAGGATTGTTGAGGGGATTAAATGAAAGTTTTGTGAAGCACTAAGCACACACACCGTTCCCGTACTGACTCACCAGGTGAGTCAGGACCCGGCCGCGTGGCAGAGAGGCGCCCGACGTGGCTGCGGGGCGGTCCACGGCAGCCTGGGGGCTGCGAGCGCGTCCGCCCCCTGCCTCGCTGCTGGCGTCTGCGAGGCGGCCGGGCTCGCTGACGCGCCGTCATGTAGATTCAGAGGGGCGTCCAGCTGCTTGGGGAGCGGACCGTCAGGCCCCCGGTGCGGCAGGATGGGGTGGGGGGCACGCCTGCTGCTCCAGCAGCACCCATGCGCCCAGCAGTCGGACCCGGCTGGAGACCTGCTTCCGTTTGTTTTCAGAGCAGACCTTGGAAAGCACCCCCTTCCCACCCCCCCCTGCGAAAGTAAGGTTCAGGGACCCAAGATCCAGCGCTTTGGTGCTGGCTCACCTCGGGGGTGTCTATGGCTTTGAGACAATCTGCCATGTCAAAGCCCGGAGAGGCCCCCAGCAAAGGGCCACTCCCAGAGGTGCCTGGGGAATGCTGAGGCCCGAGACCCCGTTTCCTGGCCAACGTTCTGTGACTCAATCTTCTGGCCTCCCATGAAACCGTAACTGGTTTCTAGTGTGACCCTGAGGCACCGAGGCAGCAGAGCAAGGTGGAGCTGTAAGTAGCCAAGCTGCTTCGTCACATTCTTTGCAATCTGGTAACCCATGCATGCGGTGAAGGCCCTTATCGTCCCCAGCACATTCTGAGTCATCGTGACCCACTCCCCAGCCACCTGCACTGTCCCAGACAGACGCGAGGCCAGCAAACCACGGACACACCCAGCAGGGCTGCCCCTGTCCTTCCCAGGCTGTGAAGCTCATTTAACTGGGTACCAGAATCTAAGCTTCCCGAGGGCAGAGGAGTGGTAACGATGCTTCCCTGGGCGCCTGAGGACAGCAGTGTCGGCCCGGCGGACCCTCACGGGGGGCCAGACCCCCAGCCCGCCCAGGGCTTCCCAACAGGAGCGGAAACCTGCGTGGCCTCCCTTCTGGGACCAAGTCCCCAGGCCGCGATGCGGTACCACGTGGCCCGGCTTCCCAGGGACGCTCTCCCACCCAGGCCTCAGCCTCTGGTCTTCTCACCCCATTCCTGCAGTGAACCTGGTGTCTAGCTCTCTGTCTTATCCCATCATCCAATGCAGGGTGAGCCACGGGGGTGCTTAGTAAACACTGTTGAAAGGAAAAATGAAACATTTTAAACGTTTTTATTTCACTCCTTTATTTTTGTGACGTCCCCTGGCTACGTAGTAAGTGCCCTTCCCCACCTCTGCTGCTCAGGCTCTTACTTCTCCATCCAGACACAAGCGTGTTACCAGTTTTGCAACGTCGCAAGGATTGTGTAATGCGTTATCTGTGTAAAAATATATCCACATACACACCCAGTGTCTGTACACCCATGTGCGATCTGTTTTGTACAAACGAGAGCACACTAACCACACTTCCTCTTAGTGGTTTTGGTTTTTCACTTCATGTACTGGAAATTGTTTCATTTCAGTGCACACAGAGCATCCTCTTTCTTGGAATGGCTCCGCGTATTTCACTGCTCGGTTGCACCGAGATTTATTTAAGCTGCCTGCTGACAGGTGCTAGATTACTGCCATCATTTCGCTTTCACAAATGACACTGTGCTCCATGTGCTTGGGCGGGAGGAACCCAGGTTCTTTCCAAGCCATTGCTCAGCCGTCCCTCTGGCCATGGTCATCACCCGAGGGCCAGTGCTGGGTCATGGGACCTGATAAACTCTGTAACATCGGAAGAGGGCAGAGTCCACTCCTGAGGCTAGAAGTCAGGAGTTTTCAGCCCAGCCTTGCAGGTGATAGCTGTGCACCCAGGACCCCTGGCAGCCTCTCCGGGACTCAGGCTGCACAAGGGAGCCTTTGTCTGCCAGCCGTTTTCTCAGGCTCACCCTGTGCGTGAGTGTGACCAGGCGCAGCAGCCGCTGTCCACGTGTGGGTCCTGCCCGCAGACCCTGTGAGCTCAGCCCCTCCCTGAGGGTGGGCAGACTGGGCGGTATGCCGCCAGTGAGACCTCGGGGTCCTAGTGAGACCTGGGGCGGAGCGGAAGCATAGGCCCTGGCCAGCTTGAGGAAGGAGCCCAGCTCCCTCCATGTCTTGTCCTGGAAGGACCTCGGAAGGTCGGTGCAGACTCCTGACCATGCTTCTCAGTGACTTCCAGCTGAAAAACCAGGTACTCTTTCTGGGCTATACCAATGCTTTGCTTTCAGGGCAAATTTTCTTTTGTTTCTCTGTCTGAGCCAATCCCAGCCCACCAGCCACCACTGCTTTCAAGCGTCCACTTGGAAAATTCCTGTGGTTTGCACAGCATCATGGAACAATTCCTTGGAAGGAGCGTCAGGACTTCTGCCTGAAAGGAACTGCGTAAGTGGGAAAACCAGGCACGTGGCTTCTCACTGGCACGAGCGTCCGTGGCCATAGTCGCATGTAGACCAAACTGGAAATCTCCCCAAATGATTCGACTGTTTGCTCACTCCTGAATGCTTAACCGAATAGGGCCTTTTGTGCTGAAACTGCCAACGAAGGTGAGGGCTCCTCGCACACCCTGACCACACAGGGCCCTCTTTGCCTCAGACAGCCCCTTGGAGGCAGAACTGCCCCTGGGAGAACCACTGACATAAAGTATTAGTAACAGATGAAAAGACAGAGTTTATTTCCTGCCTTCCCTGAGACTCAGGTCTCCTGCACTAAAAACTAGGGGCCACTACCGCTTCACAAAGGAGACCTCCGTGCTTGGTTGTGAGAACTGAATGTGATAAGGCCTGTAAAACATTCAGCCCGAGGTACAGGACGACCTTGGAGTCAGGGCAGGGGTCTATAAACACTTGATCTCGCATGTCCAGAAGTGAGGACAGAGGCGCCAACTCTGTGCATAACTATGTATTCATAAACCGTCTGTAAGTACAGCCACGCTAACATATTCCTTATGTTTTAAAACCTGCACGACAACAAAAGTGCTTAAGGATGACTTAAAGTTTAAACAAATAATACCCTAAAATAATTGTGGGTTATTTATTTCAGCCGTAAGACCTGAGCCTCCACTGGCCGGGCAGGGAGACCCCACAGCACGGTCCCACGTCCCAGGTGGGTCCCGGCAGCTGGCCTGCAGCTCCATGCAGGCCGATGCTCCACTGCTTTTCCTCAGAGTGTCACCACCTCTGCAAGATCCCTGCAGACACATGTCGTTGGGTCCTGTTGCTTGGGAACCTTACACAAAAGAACGTGCACGTCACGTGTTCTCTCCCATGACTTCTGCTCGAGACCCGTCATGTTAATTTACGTAGCTTCCTCTCACTCTTGACAGCTGTCTGGTCTCCTCCCCCGTAACACACCACAGCTTACGCACCCCCCTGACTCCTGGGGGACCCTCAGCCGACACCCCGCTCTTCCCCACGTGGCTGCGCTGTCCCCGCTCCCCCCGGCACTGAGCCAGACTCCCCCCCACCAGCGGCCGTACCCGGACACCAGCGTTCACGGGCCGTTTGTGTCCCCTTCTCTGTGAACTGTCGGATGGTGTCTTTTGAATATTTTCCTATCAGTTCATTTTGTTTTTCCTGTTGATTTACGTAGATTCTCTGCGTACTCTGGGTCTCAACCTTTTGTCAGTTAGTGTGTTGCCAGCAACTTTTCCTACTACCTGGCTTGTCTTTATAATCTCTTTTTCTGTTTATTTAAATTTTCTTTATTGTGGTAAGAACACAATATGAGATCTACCCGCAACAAATGTACAGCGTGCACTGCATATTGGTGGCTATGGGCACAGTGTTGTACAGCAGACGTCTCTCACCCAATCGTCCTGTTTTCTTAATCTCTAGATGGTGTCTTTTGATGAGCAGATGGTCTTAATTTTAACATAGTTCAACTCGTCAAGTTTTTCAAAATTGTGTGGGTGTGTATGTGTGTCTTCAGATCCAAACCTCCCCTGTGGTTACAGAGAGTCTTTATCTTGTAAAAATTTTACAGGTTTTTTTTTTTTTTCACATTTAAGTCTTTAATCTACGTGGAATTGATTTTTTAATATGGTGTGAAATAGGGACGTAACATCACTTCCCTCTGCACTTAGCGTATGGCCTCGGTGCTACTCACTAAATACTAATTAAATGGGGCACACCTGTTCCAACACAAGCCTGCCTCAGCACAATGGGGCCTGGCTCTCAGCACCCTGGGCTGTTCTGCTGTCTGTGTCCCCCTGCCCTGCCCCACGCTGTCCTCACAACCCAGCTTCACACGTGGTCTCCATCCCGTGAGGACGCCCCCCTTCCCCCTCTCTTCTTCCTCACAGTCTTACACTGGGGTCCTTCATTTTTCCAAAAAAAATTGAGAATCAGCTTTTCAAGTTCCATAAGAAAAAAAACTCTGTGATTTAAATGAATTTTGATTCAATCTACAAGAGTGTGTTTCTACATTTTCATTGTTATTTGACAAAGTAACTTCTTTTTTACTCAAAAATAATTCAAGTTTCACGTAGAAAACTGGAAAACACAGTTAAACAAAAGCAGAAAAAAGAAAAATCACTAAATCAAATCTCACTGTTAGAGATAAGCACTGCTACCATCGTAATGTTATTTTATCCTTTTATATATCGTCTATCATATATAAAATCCCTATTGAATGAATGTATACACTTACAGAGCACACATAAATACAGTGTAAAAGTATGTCCATACACACTGCAGACCACAGGGTACCGACCCTGAGACGCCTGTTTCCTCCTCCTCTCTGCACTCAGGATGCTTTGTCTACTTGCTCTGGTCCAGGCAGAGGTCTCGACCCCTGCGTGGCCTCCTCACCTGGGTAGGCCCTTGAGGTCAGAGCCGCGCGGAGGCAGGACTGGAGCCTCCTTCATTTCACGAACGCTGCCTTGCCCGCCCCCCTGCCCATGCGGAAGGGCCCTGAGGAGCCTGACGTGTGCATCAGGGCTGGGATGTGATTCGGAAGACAGACTGCGCCTGACAAAGCACGAAGGAATCTTAACCAGTTGTTTTTGCCTTATTTCCCTATGTATGCATCCCAAGAAGTGAGATTTGATAAAAACCCGTTTTAAGACAAAAAGAGCTCTTTTGACAAGTATAAAGTGGAAGTTCTAAATGTTGAGAAAATCATATTTGTTAGTTTACTGGTGAACACTTTTTTCCCTTAACTGGGTATAGAACGGTGGGATGTCTCTGATTTTCTTTGGTCGGGGAAGGTAATTAAGTTTATTTATGTATTAAAAAAAATTTTTTTTTAGTGGAAGTACTGGGGGTTGAACCCAGGACTTTGTTTATGCTAAGCACGTGCTCTGCTGCTGAGCTGCACCCTCTCCCAGCCTGGTGGACTGTCTCTGATTTTCCAAAGTCCATGTGGAGTGTCTGTAGCTGGGCTGGTGCAGTCCATTAGCGCAATTAGCACCGGCGTCCGCTCCCACGGGGAGGGGAGGGGGGTGATTCATCCGCTGAACTGCTTGTTTCACAGCAGGGGGCGGGCCCTCCCTGCCCCCCAGTAATTGGGAATCGGCTGCGGTTTTGTTTGGACTCTGACGTGAGTTATCGGTGACTCCTCATTATCATGTCCAGATTAACTGAAGCTTGATGCTGTGTTTTAAGTACCGCGTGTACTATTTTCTCAAAAATACCCTCAGTTCTCCTTGCCTCCCACCCCTGTCTTTGGGACGCGAGTTCAGTGGACGTCACCAGGTGGCCGGGAAGGTGATGTGGGTGGTACTGCTGCCCCCTCCTGGTAGAGGGACCTTGTAAACCATCAGAGCAAAGACAACTGGAGTTTCACATCCGGGGCTATCTTTCTCCCACAAGCCACACAGCTAATTCCATGCAAAGCCTGGGATTTTCCTGTAATACCTGAGAGTCGAAGTGAATACCACCTGGATACACGGCTCCGAAGCAATGGTGGCATTGCTGCTAGAGTCGAGCTAGTGTCAAGCAGAACTTACTTTTTCCCTACTGCTCACCAGGTATTAAATACTTGTTGAAATTTTGCTTTTCCTGCATACCTGACATTGTAATTATTTCAAATATGTTATTTTCTTCTCCACTGTGTATTCACTTTTATTAAAATACTTTAAAATTTGTATTCATTTTTATTGAAGTATAGTCAGTTACAATGTGTCAATTTCTGGTGTACAGAAACGTTTCAGTCATACATATACACACGTATATTTGTCTTCATATCTCTTTCTTTTTAAAATTTCATTTATTTTCAGTTTTTCTTAGGGGGGAGGTAATGAGGTTTAGTTATTTACTTTTAGTGGAAGTACTGGGGATTGAACCCAGGACCTTGTGTATGCTAAGCATGTGCTCTGCCACTTGAACTACACCCTCCCCCCAATATTCTTTTTCATTACAGGTTACTACAAGACAGTGAATATAGTTCCAGTATATCGTGCTGTACAATAGAAACTTGTTTATCTATTTCATATATAGTAGTTAGTATCTGCAAATCTCAAACTCCCCTCCTCTCATGATTACTGGTTTTAATATCTCCTTTACATCTAATTGTCCTGTGCATCCTTCAGCTGCTTATTGTGGATACAGATGATTTTACCATTCTCATCTTTCAACTTCCCTATTAATTTGTGTGTGGATGACTTCCTACCTTTACTGTATGTCTGCCTCTACTGGAGATCTTTCCCATTTGCAATTTTCTTGCTTCTAGTTGTGGCCTTTTCTTTTCCATCTAGAGAAGTCCCTTTAACATTTGTTGTAAAGCTGGTTCAGTGGTGCTGAATTCTTTAAGCTTTTGCTTATCTGTGAAGCTTTTGATTTCTCCATCAAGTTTGAACGAGAGACTTGCTGGGGAGAGTGTTCTTGGTTGTAAGTTTTTCCCTTTCATCACTATTAAAGTATTTTTTAATAAGTACTATGGAGAACTTTTAAAAGAATCATTTAAGTTATTTTAGTCTGCCTTATATTTTGTATCAATTTTTAGAAGTACATTTGCTTTGTCAATCTTTGGAAATAAGGAGTTATTGTCTGCAAGAGTTTATCTGTTTAATTAGGAGGTAAATTCATCCTGGGCAGGGAACACAGGTGTGTAAAGTACCTTTATGTCCCCGGGGTGCGGCTATGGTTCCTCTGAAGTGTGACATGTGCAGACCCCTGAGAATGGCCTCCTGGTTGAGTTCCCACCATTGCGGGACAGTGCTGCCCTGGCAGCCATGTGGCTCTGGACGGCCAGCTCCCACCGCTGGGGACGTGAGGGACCAGGTCCAGTGCCCCCTCCAGACTCTTGCTTCTCTCCCTCAAATGTCCCCAGCCAGGAGGAGGACGCTGGACCAAGCTTCCCTCCAAGAGGCCTCCCAAAAGTAGCTTTGGCCATGAGCCCACCACCTGCTCCAGACCTCTGCTTGAGGACCTCACGGGCCCCCCACCCCACCCCCCTCTGCAGAGGGAGAAAGCACTGCGCCTCCTTCTCACAGAGCACGTGGCCCTGCTGAGAAGCTCCTCCACACACACCTAGCAGGCATCACTGCCAGGTCCCCCGAGATGGTGAGCTCCACAGGCAGGTGCCTCTCCATCTCCTGCACCCTGGGCCCCCCCAGACTCAGGGCAGCGGAGGTACACAGCGGGTGCTGGATAAATATTTGAAGATGGAGCCACGTTCGGGGAGAGACGGAGTCCCATGCCAGCCCCGGGCTCCCGTCGCATCCGACGCGGCACCAGGGGTCCCGAAAAGCCGTCTGGGCAGCGCCACGGAGGTGCCGCAGGGGACCGGCCCCAAGCCTTTGGGTTTCTTTCTGGTAATTTTCCCAAAGGGAATTTTTCCAGTTGAGCGGGATCGGGTTTGATGGCTTATGACTAATTTGTAAGTATATTTATCTTTCGAGACAAGTCACTGATCAAACCCGAGTCTCACTCAACACCTCATTCAAAATTAAAACCAGAAGAAAATGCACTCCGAAGATGAACGCTTGAGATAGTGCCAGCCTCTGCGCTGTCATTTCTGACTGCCGTCCTCGCCCACAGAGCCACCGCCGCTGCGGACACGAGTTAGGCCAGCTTGGCTGCCCAGCAAGGCTTGTCCCTGGCTGTTTACAGCCTCTGCATCCTGTGGCTGGTCCGCTGCTCAGACACAAAGGAAGCTGTCCCTCTGGCTTTCTCAGAGGCCTGAATGGACGGGAGTCATGTCCAGTGCCCAGTGTTTGTCCTTTTGGCAAAATTGTAGGTGGCCTAGGAGCTGGGCCCACGGAATTCTCGAGATTCGGAAGCAGAGCTTGGGGTGAATCACCTACGAGCCTGGGGCGCCCAGGATGTCAGGGAGCCTCCCGGAGCTGGGAGAAGCGGGAAGGCCCTTCCCCAGCATCTTCGGAGGGGCCCGTCCTAGGGCCCAGACTATGGGGAACATTCCTGCTGTTTCAGCCATGCAGTGGCAGAGCTTTGAGGCATCAGCCACGGAGACTCGTGTGCCCACAAATGAATGCGGGTTGGCGGGGAGTGGAAGGCACTAATGGTCCAGCTACTGATGAAGAGAGACGGAAAACCAGGCAGACGAGGCCAAGGCGAGGAAGCCCGCCTTCCCAGTAGGGCCTCTCCTTCCCCTGGGTGTCCCCACATTTCCCAGCCTGTCCTCACTGGCTCTTGTCCTTGGTCCTCACGCCGGGCTCATGCCGGCCCCTGTCCACCATCAGGACTGGCCTGGCTCTGCTGCCCGGCACCGTCATCTTATTCCAGCCGTGCTCCCCGGCTGTCGTGGGGCTGGAGGCCAGTTTCCTCTCCCCTGCGATCCGACCGAGCGGCACAGCCATGGCAGCTCTGTCATTTGTCAACCATGTGATGCCAGACAGTTTTATTTCTTTCAAAGAAAGGTTAAGCAAATCAAGTTTTCATGGGCCACAGCCGATCTCCGGACAGACACAAATTGCTTAAGGAGAATTCATTTCACCGCGGGCAGAACGCATCAATCAGGGATGGTTGCTTAGTGTCTCCTGCCGGGAGCAGGGGACCAGGAGGCAGAAAGGACACAAAACCTTTTCCCCTGCTGCAGGCTGGGGCCCCAGGACGGGAGGGTCTCTGGTTCATCCAGGCCTCCCAGCCCCTCTCGTCCAGGAAATGCCTGCTGAGCTGGAGCCAGGCTTCGGCACCTCCTCGGCCTGTGCGGCACAGGCCTGGGAGCGGCGTCCGGCTGCCCTCACCCGGGTGAGGACCCTGCCACACCGTGGCTGGGTCCCTCCTTCCAGCAGTGGGTGGGCAGGGGCCGCGTAGGGGCTGGAAGGTCTTGTTCTCCGTAAGAAACTTCCAGCTGTTTCAGCCTGATATGGGTGTCTGTCTGCACGCTGCTGCGGCACGAAGCTCGAAGCCAGGATTCTGACGCTGTTCTCGGCTTCATCTGCTGTGACACGCCTTGATGGCGCTGGGGCCTCACTTTGGGACTTAAACGTGGGTGGAAGGGGAAGCCTGGGGCGGGGACATTGCTCAGGTGACCCGGCTGCCCCTCAGCCAGCGGCCGCACACCCCGCGCATCTCAGGGGAAGGACACCAAGACCAGAGCAGGGAGACAGGCTGACAGAAGGGCTGGGGGCCCGGACCCTCACCCCGGCCCCGCACGGCCACACGGCCCAGGGCACGTGCCGCTTGCCCGACATGTCCTTCCTGCCGGCTGCCCGGCAGCTGAGAGCCCGGCCACGGAGAGTCTGACCAGGGGCTGTGGGGCCAACCCCGGGAAACACCCAGGGCGACCTCGGGAGGTGCCGCCTCCTGCCCCCAGCCCAGGGCTGTCGGGGGAGCAGTGATGCAGGTGTCCAGGGCGGCTGAGATCAGCAGAGGCCAGGCTGACAACACACTCGGTCAGCAGTCAGGCTGCAGGGAACCGACTCAACATGACAATACTGTCCCAGATGGTCCTGTCACTCACCCAAACCACACCAGGGAACCCCAAGGGGCCAGGGCACAAGGACAGTGACACACATCACACCCGGGTCCCTCCTGAGGGACGGTGACCCCCGTCTCCTCACATCATACCCGGGTCTCTCCTGAGGGACGGTGACCCCTGTCTCCTCACATCACACACGGGTCTCTCCTGAGGGACGGTGACCTGTCTTCTCCTCACATCACACCCGGGCCCTCCTGAGGGACCATGACCCGTCTTCTCCTCACATCATACCTGGCTACTGTCCTGATATTGTGACCCCCTTGTGTCTACACAGCACATCAGATTTTGAAGAAAGTGCAGGTGCCCGGCTCATCTCTGCATGTCTGACTGGAAAACGCTGAATTGGCGCACACCCCACATCAGTCAGCATGACTGACATGGTGAAGTTAAATCCCCATGAAATAATTCCACATGGGTCCTGGGAAGCAGACTGGTGCACAGCAGGTCATTTCGCCAAAATGAGGTATAATAGATAACGGCTTGCTACTTACCTCCCCCCCACATTTGTCTACGTGTAAGCTAAATTGCTGATTTGTTTGATGAAGGATCTGTAACTGAAATTATGGGTAAAATATAAGAACATTTACTCAAACAAGAATTTTCACCTCCAGTCAAGTGCACATTCGATGCATTTCCCAACGCCATGTTCGAGCCCCGCACCCCATGGGGAGCGTGTCTCAGCATCACCTACTTCACGGGGCGTTTGAAGCATTTCGCCAGATCCAGATATAACCTAAGTTTACCCTGCCACAGGTCAATTACGCTGTTTTCCTCACAGTAAAGAACAGAAATAATGGTTTGGAGAAAAGACAGATACATTTAGTTGTTTCCAATGCAATCCTCCATGTGGATCAGAAGCTTAGTAGGACATTTTCTTTTCAAGACAAAGTAATTCAGGATAATGCTGGTGCCACGACTGTGGGTCTGGGAAGCCTCCTGGGTGTGGAGAGTCATTGCGGCACCACCGGTAAACAACTGCTTTGTTGGGTGTGTGTGTGTGTGTGTGTGTGTGTGGTGCTTGTGTGTCTTGTATGTTGTATGTTAGTGTGTTGGGTATGTGTCTTGTGTGTTGTGTGTGTCTTGTCTGCATATTGTGTGTGTGGCGTGTGTGTCCTGGGTACATGTGTGTGTTGTGTGCATGCCTTCTTTGTGTACTGTGCGTGGTATGTGTGTGTGTATGAGCACACATGGTCTCAGTCCAGGTTACATTCACCGGGCACAAAGGCCACCTGGGTGGAGGAGCCTTTAGAAAACTCAGCCAAGAAGAAAAAAGAAAGGAAAGAAAAGAAAACTCAGTCAAGAATCATTTCCACAAGCCACTCCAAATCTGCACTGACTACCTGCCCCTTCCCTTATGTAGGGTTGTTTAATTTACTCACTGTTGGGCAAAAAGGCAGAAACTTTAGATTTTTATTCAACACAAAAGCAGTGTCAGTGGTGTAAATGTGGCGGTAAGTGCACCGTGGTAGCAGCCTCTGGAAACGTGTCGCCAGGAGCCCGCGCGTCCTTTCCTGGAGCTGATGCTCCCTGCCCCCAGCAGCCTGCTGCAGCCTCGTTGGGTGGAGGAGGAGTTTCAGGGAGCAGAAACTGTTAACAGGCTATCTCCCTTCACCAAGAGTCCACATTTGATGGCAAGTTACACACAATAAAATAATTCCAAAAGCAGCGTTGGAGTTCCATGGCTCCCTTTCAGATTTCAGCTCTGGTTTCTAGCATGACGGTTCTTAACTTGGCTGCCACGGGCATCATACGGGCCATTAAGACGATCCTAGGCCCTGTGCAGGTGTAAGTGCTTTTAAAGCTCCCCGGGTTCCTAGTGCAGCTGAGCCTGAAAGCCAGCTCTACTTTGCTACTGAAGCCACGGTCCCTGGACTGGCAGCACCAGCACCACCGGGAACTTGTTAGTAATGCAGAGTCTTGGGGGTGTCCCGGGCCTGCTGGTCAGCCTGCAGGTCAGCAAGATGCCCAGGTGGCTGGGACGCACGTGAAGGCTGACAGGCACTGTGTGTGCAGCTGCGTGGCACTGGGGACGCGACAATGGTGGAATTACAACTGTGGATATTCCAGCCCCAAGTACATAACCTGAATCTAATCAGGAGCAAACGCCAAACAAGCCCAAACAGAGGCAGTCTACGAAATGACTGGTTTGAACTCATAAAAACACCAGTCTTGAGGGACTAAGAAAGGTCGAGGGCATTCCAGACCGACCTTGACTAAAACAAATAACAAAGCCCAGCAACTAACTACAATGCATAAAACTGGACTGGATCCTTTTCAACGTCCACCAAGAACGTTATCGGGACAACTGGTAAAACCTGAACAGGGACTATATACAAGGTAGCATTTTTATATCAGTGTTAGACTTTCTGACTTCGATAATTATACTGTTATATAAAAGAGAGTCCAAATTTAGGCATAAATTACTTCTGCAACTCATGTTCCAAAAGTTCAGAAGACAAATAGACAGACAGGCAGATGATAGATGGTAGACATAAAACCTAAAATAAAATCTCTGGGACACAATCAGGCGGACAATTAGAGTTCATCATTCTTGTGGAAGAGCACTTGGAACTCCAGTAAGAAAAACTGAACCTGCAAGCACCATATCTGATCCAATCCACAAACCACACCAGGCCCCACGTCGCCCTGTCTGACTCCATTCCTAACTCCCTGTCTAGCTGGCTCTATCTATCCTATCCTATCATCTATCTTAAAATTAGAATTCAGAAGCGAGAAGATTGCCACAGAAATATCTGACATTAACATGCTTATCTGAATGAAAGAAACAAGGTTAGACTTTTTCTAACACGTGCCCTGGTTTTGGCATGTTGCCTTGCCAGGTAGGGTACACGGCAGATACTCTGCATGTACTAAATGAGCCAAATATGGAGTTCCAAGACTTTGACAAAAGTATATTTAAAGCATGTATAGAATATGTAGTATTTCTAAAAATGCATTCACTGGATTTATGTAAAAAATTATATAACTTAATTGTGTACAGAGACAACTATTTTCAAGACTCCTTAAGAGATGCAAAAGCAGAATTTTAGAGCTCGTTGTGATAGTACACTGGCTGAGGGAAGATACGGAAATGAAGATCATTTTTTCTTTTACTTTTACAATTCTGGTATAATTCAGAACCTAAAGGAAAATTTCAAGACGAGAACAAAGAATCCCTGTGTACTCTTCCCCTAGAATCCCATCCAAATGTTAACACGGTACCACATTTTCTCTCCCGTTCTCTCTCTCTCCACCTTTTTGCTTATCTTAGTGGGTGTGAGGTGGCATCTCGTGATGGTTTTGGTCGCACTTCCCTGAGGGCAAAGATCTCGCTCGTTTTCACTTCCCTGATGGTGCATTTTGAAGCATAAAAGCTTGTAATTTTGAAGCAGTCCAATTTATCTATTTTTTTCCTTTGATTGCTCATGCTTGTGATGTCATAATGAAGGAACCACTGCCTAACTCAAGGTCACAAAGATTTACAACTGTCATCTAAAAATTTCAGTTTTAGCTCTTAAATTGAGATCTTTGATCTACTTTAACTTTTCCTTTTTGAGGAGAGGTAATTAGGTTTATTTATTTTTAATGGAGGAACTGGGGATTGAACCCAGGACCTCTACCACTGAGCTACGCCCTCCCCCAACTGTAACGTTTTATACGTGGAATGATATAGAGGCCCAGCTTCTTCCTTCTGCACATGGATATCTGGTTGTCCTGGCTCAGTTTGTTGAAAAGACTATTCCTTTCCCCATTAAATCATCTTGGCACCTTGATGAAAATCAACCGTCCACAAATGTTTGGGTTTGTTTCTGGACTCCTGATTCTATTCCATTGATCTGTATGTCAATCCTTACGTCAGCACAACACAGTCTTGATAAACGTAGCTTCACAAAGCTGCATTTGTGGTAAGTTTTGAAATCAAAATTGAAAATCTAAGTTCGTTCTATTTCAAATTGTTCTGTTCTGGATCCCTTGCATTTCTATATGAATTTTAGATTCAGCTGGTCAATTTCTCCACAAAAAAGAAGTTGTGATTTTGAAAGAAATTTGCTTCCACGAGGTGCCTGTTTGCATCGGCAATCCAGGATTTTACACTCAAACTTCTTCAGAATTGAGCTTCTGGGGCCACCCAGATGTCCAAAGCATGGCTGAAGTCCATTTGGGGGATTTTTTCCCCTTGTTTACCAGCACTGCTGGGATGCAGCCCTTTAAGTTCACAACTCAGATTGTGGAGTGAGGGTGAGCCCTGGACTCCAGCTTTTGCTCTTCCTAGCTGTGTGCGGCTCTAAGAATCACTGCTCTGCACTCCTGCCTTTTCTTTCAGATCAGCAAATGTACCTTTAGGAAAGGTGGCCCCAAATGCTTTGTCTGCCTCTATAGACTTCTGTGTTCTCCAGGATCTCAAAAAAAAAAAAAATTTGTACGCTATTGCTAGTTCTCTGTCTTCAAGAACGCCTTTAAAATCGTGGTCTCCAGCCCCACAGGCAACCACAGCAAGGAGGCAGGAAAGAAGTGGCCTTCTTACATCTTCAGCAGGTGAAACTTAAGCCTGATGGGCCCATGTGGTGGAGAGAGAGCAGCTGACAGACATTGCCAGGCCCCCCATGAGTAAATCAAAGCCTTGAATTGAGATAAAACCTTGAGACCAGTGGCTACAGCAGAGACCATGATTCATCAGGGAGGGGACGAACTCAGACCCCGAACACCAGCGCAGGGCGTCCAGTCACAGCCAGAGCACAGGACTTCCCCACGGAGGCCAGCAGGGATCCGGGTCCAGCCCAGAGGCCAGAATGTCTCTCTCCCTCTGCCCACAGGGTGATACTATCCCCTCCAAACCAGTTCTAGTGCCTTGGGGACAAGGGCAAGAGGAGACTCCAGAATTGGGTGATTTTTAAATCCATCTGAAAAGAGACTGAGTCAAGCTTAAAGCAACTGTTTTAGGGGGGAGGGTGTAGCTCAAGTGGTAGAGCGCATGCTTAACATGCACAAGGTCCTGGGTTCAATCCCCAGTACCTCCTCCAAAAATTAATAATAAAACCTAATTACCTACCCCGTGCCAAAATAAATACAATAGAGCAACTGTTTTAAATGTCAGACGAATGACTGAGACATGTTGTCTGTCCATTGCATCTGTCTATCTATCCCACTTCGTTGCAGAATGGGACCTCTGCAGCAAGAAGGGGTTTTGGTTACAAAATCTGTGGGACGTTACATTTTGGAGTCACCTCTGTAGACCTGGTCCTGCTACATACTAAACAGAAGCAAGCTTTTCCAGAGGACCAGCTCGAGCCAGGATTTTTTCATGGCCACTGGGCAACAGGCACGGAGACCCGCATCCTCCGTCCCCAACACACCACCTCTGGCTAGACTACCGGCCTGCTTTGAACCGACTACAACCAAAGGTCTAAGTTTCCCAAATGTAAACAGCAAGTAAGCTGGGCTGTGGTCCGACCATGGAGGAGGCTGACAGTGCCCCTTACCCACAGTGTTCCCATTACTGCAGGGACACTCTCGTGGCTCCGTTTCTTCACATCAGAACATTGGGTCTAGCGTCAGGCACTGTGACTACTGGACTTAGATTTATGTTTGATTTTCCTAATTTTTAAGGACTTAGATCTCTCAGTTGTTCCTTCTGTCTCCTGTGGTTGGAGTCCCTCCTCCCTACCATCTCCCTCCCTGCAAGGCAGGGGCGTGTGGCCAGGCCCTTCCCATCCTGAATGCAACTCCTCTCTGCCTCCCCACCCCCACACCACATGATCCTTTCTGCCTCCCCTCCCTCTTCTCCCTCTGGAGTTAGTAATAATGAGAGCCGCCCTTCCCCTCCACAGCTCCTGTCTCACTTGGGTTTCATCCTTCCACGAACCTCCTCTCACGAGGGCCCTTCTGCTCCCCAGCTGGATGGGGCACTTCTCCGGGTCTCAGCCTGCTCCGGGCACTGCTGAGCACGCCGTCCTCCCAAGTGCTCTCCTCCCTTCCCGCCCACCGCCCACGTCTCGCCGTCTCCCTCTAGGGCTCCTCTCCTCCCGTGGTCCTCACACGACGACACCCCCCTTCTTCTCTCTTCCTGCAGTCTCTCGGGTGAGCTCACCCATCCCCGTGTCATCTGCAGGCTGACCGCATCTCAACCTGTGCACCCTCTTAGGCCGTCCTGAGTCCCAGGCTAAACACTCAGCTATTCAGTGTCAACTAGGTACTTCCATGTGGACGCGTCCTGGGAGCACTGTGTGCCCCTAAAAGAGGCTGCGGTCCTAACCCCTGCCCTTTGCGAGTGTGACTTTATTTGGAAACAGATCAGTCTTTGAGGATGACTAAGTTAGATGAGGTCCTCAAGGCAGGCCACGGTCCCACACGACGGCGTTCTCATGGGAAGGGGACATGTGGACACAGCGACAAGTACACACCAGGATGAAGACAGAGATGGGTGGGCCGAGGCGAGGGGCCTGGAGCAGACCCTTCCCTCACCATCTTCATGAGGTACCAGCCCTCTGGCACCTTCGTTTCAGACTTCGGGGCCTGGAACTATGCGACAATCCATTTCCGTTTTCTAAGCCTCCCACTCCATGGCACGCTGTTGTTCGGCCCCAGGAAAGCAGGGACTAATGCTGATGTAGTGCTTTCCAGGAGCCAAGTGCCTTTTAAGAATGTTCTAAGTATTAATTAACTGAATTCTCGCACTGCTCTGTGAAGCGGCACCATTTCCCTCGTTTCCCAGCTGGGAAGATGCAGGCGTGGGCAGCCCCTCCGCGTCCTCCCCACCACCCCGGGAGAAGGGGAGATGAAGCAGGAATCTGTGCTCAGCTCTTCATTAAAGGGCCTGAACCCACCACGATCACAGCCGCACTGGGGGTGGTCAGAGAGGACTCTGTCCGTGCGTGCAAGTCGTGGAGGTAGAGGCATTCTGGTGAAGAGCCAGTTTCAGCCCAGGAAGAGACCACAGAGCCTGGACGAAGGCAGCCTTGGTGGGATGGAGGGGAGGACGGATTCCGGAAACACTCGGGATTATAATCGCCTGGACTTCGCGAGTGGCTCCCGGAGGCGAGGGGGAGGGAGGTCAAGGGCGTTCCTCCAGTTTTGGGAGCCAGTGTATGAGGCTGTTGCTGCCCGGACAGGGAACAGGAGGATGACTGGGTTCGACAGCCTCCTAGAAAGCAGACAGATGCTCGGGGCTGAAGCCAGGGAGGGCGCTGCGTGGGCAGCCAGAACTCGGAACCCCAGGCTGGCAAGTGGGGCTCATAGGCGGGGGTAGGGGGTCCGGGAAGACGTCGGCCGGACCTGCTACCCTGCCTCCGTCCTTCCCCGCCAGCTTGCTGAGGGGTGGGCTGTTGGCAGAGAAGGAAAGGGGAGCCAGTGGGGGCGCCCCCAACACATGGTGGCTTGGGCGCCCCGCTTCTCGATTAAGAGGAGGGGAGGGCCTGCAGCCCAGGGAGATGAAGTTCTGCTGCTTCCCACCTGCTTCAGAAGAAAGGACTTCTAAGTGCAGGGGGTGGCCCCCCCCTCGAGACAAACCAGGGGTACTCCCTCCCCACCAGGCGGTGTCCTGCACCCTTGGATTCATGCCCACGGGGTCTCCCAGGCCAACAAGTCCACCCCTCCTTCAGGACACTTCCTCAGAGGCACTGCCCCTGCTTCGGACCCTCCCGGCGCCCCATCATCTCACGGCCCCTCGGCTGTGCTGGACAGACCCTGCTGGTCTGATGAGGCACCTTGATGCTCTGCTCCGCTGGGCCGCCCAGGCGCATGCGGGCAGGGGACGCCGGGCCGGGCCCTGGCAGGAGAGCCCGGGTTCCCCAGCCTCGCCCCAGCCTTCGCCCCAGCGGGGGCTGAGGGCCCATGTGCTCCTCCACTAAGTGACAAAGTGAACACATTTCTCAGCTGCCGCTTGTACCGTCACTGAGGAGCGAGCGGCTCCCTGTCCTCACACCGAGGCAACAACAGGCCCCCGCCGGACCCAAGAAGGACTCCTTGCTGCTGTCTGGGGGCCGTCAGCATCACAGGACAGCTGCACACTCGGCTCCGCGTCCGCATGTTCGCTGAGTCACGGCACACGCACCGCGAACGGACCACTGCTGTGTGGCCTGAGCAAGTCACCAGTGAGCACACCTGTGAAACCCTCACCCTGGTCAGGACGCTGCACGTCACCCCACGGGCACCTGTACCTCCTCCCCGGCACTCAGATTAGAGTAAAAAGAAAACAGAATGACACTGAACGATGTCATTTTTGTGAGACAGTCGGAAAAGCAGTGAAGAAGTAACAGAGCAGGCAGATGCAGGAGAACAGACGGGCGGGACAGTGGAACCCGAGGACCAAAGGGGAGAGGACAGGGCACGGGTGGCTCCCCAACCTGGACAGCTGGAGGAGGGCTTAGGGACAGGGCTGTTTACCAAGGTGGGGCAGGGGCCTGGGCACTACGGGGGACACTCGGTGGCTGCCAACCACAGGACCCTTCTTTCTCCAAGTTCTGAAAGGGTGGGGGAGGGCAGGTTACTGGGACCCGAGACGCGGAGGGAGAGAGAGAGAGAGAGAGAGAGAGAGAGAGAGAGAGAGAGAGAGAGAGTCAGTGAAGGGGTCTCTGAGAGGAGGCAACCTGAGGCAAACCCAAAGGAAGCAGCTGGGGCGGTCAGGGCAGGGCCTCCTCCACCCGCTGTGGCCCACTGGCGTCCACGGTGGCCACCCCCAGGGCAGAGAAGGGGGACGGGGCTGGAGGGACGCCGCATCTACGCACCAACTAGGCAGAGGGGTTTGCTGCAAAGTTAAAAAAGAACAGCCCACCCATAAAGGCAAACAGGCAGCACACTGAACCACGCACACCAGGCCAAAGACCAGAGGGCCAGGGGGAATCCGCCACACCCCAGCCAAGATGGAAGCAAACAGACGCTCAGCATTCACATAAGAATCAACAGGTGAGTGTCTGCGTGTGTGTGACAGCCTCTTCTTATGAAAACAGAAATTTCCCTGTTCCTTGATATCAAAGGAGGTTTTCGTAAATTGTGAAAAGCAGACTTCTTACAGACCCACTAACCTGGAGATGAGTAACAAGAACCCAAACACTCATCGACTTGAAAATTTGAAAGCACTTTAAAAATAATTCCCAGATCGAAAGGCAGATTACCCTGTAAGTGACTCGCTATACAGAAATCAATAAAATGAGTACATTTCATCTTAAAACCTTTAAGATGAAGTTAAAGTCATAAGCAAAGAAAATTTTATAGCTTTGCCCATAATTTTACTGTTGAGCAGGAAAGTTTGAAATAAACGAGCTGAGCGTTCGCTGTCAGTCATAAACAAGGTCTGACCGCACAGCAAGGGAGCGGCGCTCGGCGCCTCACGACAAGGCGCGATGGGAAGGAATCTGAAGAAGAATATGTGTACATAGAACGGGGCCACTGTGTTGTACACCAGAAACCAACGCCATGTTATAAATCAACTGTAATTCAAGAAAAAAAGAAGAAACCATAAAAAGAATGAACAAGAGAGTAAGAAGGAGAAAATCAGGTGGCAGAATGAATCAAGTGCAGAAAAAAGCCCCTGAACTAATAAAAATACCAAAAGCTGGTTATTTAAAAAATGCACTTAGGAAAACCAAGCTCTTGGCAAGCCTGACTCGCAGGGCAACCGAGAGGGAAAACACAGAGTCAAATTTAGGAGCAAGAGCAGAGGGGCAACGGCAGAGGCGCGGGGGATGGAAAGGACTGTATAAACAATTGCCGGCTTTTTGTGAGTCAATTTGAAAATGTGGATGAAATTAATGACTCTGTGGAAAAATTCACCCACCGAGTGAGAGTGAGCCTGAGTTGACGGCCACACAACCAGCCACACAACCCTGTGAAAAGCAAAGACCGCCACCAAAAAAAGGTGGAACGCAGCCAAAGCCAGATGATTTTCCAAGTGATTTTACCAGAGATCCGGGAACATGTAATCCCCCCTTACACAAACTGTTCCAGAACAGAGAAGAACAGAGCGCTGGTCATTTCACAGAATCTTCACAAACAACCCAGCGAAGCTCCCCCCCCGCAGCCGAGACGTTCCTTCCTCGCGACACAGAGGCAGGCACGCCGCGAACCCCGCGAGGCCGTGTTAGGGACACGCGCCGCGATCAGAGGTGTCCACCCCAGGACGCGGGGCGGCTTCCTCGCCGGGAGCCCGCGCACCACTCACCCCACCCCACGCGCTAGAGCAGGAACAGCCGTGCGATTTCACCCCTCACCACACGGCCACGTGCATCTGACGAAGTCGGGCCTCCCCGTCACACGCGGTGCACACGGCAGTAGAACTCAAAGGCTGTAACGGAAGTATCTCCCGGGACCCGGCAACAGGCGCGGTGCCGACGACGGAACCCTGAGGGCCGCAGAGGCGGAAGCCCACGTGGACATGCTCCTTTACGGAACACGGCCGCGGACATTTCACTCAAAGCAACGAGCGAGGAAACTGAGTGCACAAATAAGCCAAAGAAAAAACAAATTATCATTAGTTTCATTTTAAAAAACTTGGCTAGAAATTAACTTTGTTCTTTTATTGAGGTATAATTGGTATAGAAAAGCCTGCACACGTCAATGTACACGATTTGGCGAACTTGGACGTACGCACAGACTCGCGGGCTTTCCAGCGCACGGCAGCTCTCCGCTAACCGCGGGCGCGGCGTTACACCAGCCGACCTCTGGGGCCACGCCCCCCGCCAGCGGTGGCGTCATTCCCGGAGCCCCGCCCCCGCCCCGCCCCTCCCCCTCCAGTCTACCGTCCGCTTGCGTGCGTCTATGTGAGATGCCTCGCAGAGGCAGACGAGGAACGCGCAGTTCTCGTCCTGACAGACTGACCTCACTTAGCGCGACATCCTCCAGCGCACCCACGTCGTCACCAATGCTGGGACTTCTTTTTTTCGTAAGAGTCTGAATAATCTCCCACTTCATGTACGGGCTGCATTTTCCTTATCCAGTCGTTCGCTGATGCACATTTGGGCTATTGCAATTAGTGCTGCACTGAGCATGGGGTGCAGACAGGGCTTCAAGATCCTTAGTTTAAATCTTTTGAACACATACCCAGAAGCGAGACTGCTGGGTCATATGATAGCTCTACCTGTACGTCTCTGAGGAATCTCTACGCTGTTTCCACAGCAGCTGCACCATTTTACATTCCACCAACAGAGTACAAGGCTTCCAATCTCTTCATGACTTTGCCAACACTTAAAATAAAAACAAAAACACGCAACCTAACAGTGTGAGTCAGTACCTTACTGTGGGTTTGATTTGCATTTCCCTGATGACTAGCAAAAAAAGAAAAAACTGAGCATCTTTTCATGGACCTATTGACCGTTAGTATGTCTTCGTTGGAGAAAAGTCTGTTCAGGCCTTTTGCCCATTTTAAAATCAGGTTGTTTTCTGTTGTTGAGTTGCAGGGGTTCCTTACGTATTTTGGAAGTTAACCCCTTATGAGATGTGTGGTCTGCCGTATTCTCTCCCAGCCCACAGACGCCCCTTCGCTAGCTGGTTACTCCCCAGCCGTGTGTGTCTGAGTCAGACACTGCGCCACGTGTCTGTTTTCGCTTTTGCTGCCTGTGCCTTTAGAGTCATATCTGAGAAATCACTGTTGAGATCAACGTCAAAAAGCTTTTCCCCATGTTTTCTTGTAGTTTCATGGTTTCAGATCTTACACTTAAGCCTTTAATTCATTTTGAGCTAATTTTCATGTATGGTATAAGGTATGACTACAAAATGTGAAAGCCTTAACCGGAAAAATACCACACTAGAAGTCAGCAAGACAACCGGATATGAGGCAAACTTATGCAAGAAGTCAAAGAATATGTAGCAGAATATTTTTGAACTCCTGTGGCTGGGAAAGTAATTTTATAAAAGAAATTAAACCCAGAAACCACCAAAGAGGCCAGATTTGACAGAGATCTTTTATAGTTTAAAGACATGAGAACAAAGTTAAAAAGCAAGTGATAGAAAGGTCAAAATGTGTGATGTGCGTGAAAGGACCGATGCTGTACAAAAGCTTACGTACTTCAATAAAAAAGGCCGTGCAGCAGAAAACTGGACGGCGCACTCGAGTCACAGAAAAAGTAACGTAGGTGGGGGGTAGAGTTTATAAAAACACTGTAACTGAGAGCTCCTTTACTGACTGGCTTAAAATTACGGTCAAGCCCTTGTTTAAATTCAGGTGAAAATGTTTTGTCCCATAAAAAAGTACTGAGGCTTTAAGAAACTGATTCTGGAAGCCCTGTTGCCACTGCAGCCACCCACCTACCTGGCTCCACATGAAGACCAAAACTGGCAGGCACTGGAGAACGTTGTTGTTCCGTCCTTTTTTTTTTTTTTTTTAAATGTATTTTTTACGAGTAATTCATCAAGCATTTACAATGCTGCTGTTGTTGTTTTAATGGAGCCTGGTAAGTGGGCGTCCGCAGTGGCCCAATGCGTGGAGGTGCTGGGAGCTGGGGATGGGCCTGGAGCCAGTGAGCGCTGAGCGTGTGCTCTGCTGCGGAGCTTTACCCGCCCCTCGTTTTCTTTCTAAAACCTGCACATCTTCATTCATCACAAACACTGAGTTGTCTTATCACGTCAAGGGTGAACTCTTGATTTTGGTAGAAACACATCCTGTCACTTTCTGTAAGTAAGCTTCAGAGAAAAGATTTTGTGCTTTACATTCAGAAATTAAAAGCAGGGCAGGAGGGCGTAGGTGATGGCTTCCTGTGCGACTGCACAGGTGACTTCAGCAAATCCGAGGGCTCAGCCTGAACTGCACTTTCTGTTCTTTTTCAGTGTATCTCGATCTTCTCTTCCATTGCTGCCCCTCGCAAGGTGAACTACTCCCTTTCCGGTTTCAAAAGCAGCTGCTATACTCTCAACGCCACCATCCCAACTTTAAAAACCCACACTCAGTCAAGGAGCCAGTTTAACGCTGGCTTCTAGGATTCATAAGGGAAGTAATTTGAATAAAGTGATGAAATTAAAGGCAGACTGGACGTGGTGGGCATTTGGGGTAAATCAGAGGGACCGCTGTTTCCCCTAAGGCTTTCTGGGAGCTTCAATCATTAGTCATGAGGGTGGCACCCCACAGAGGGTCCCATCCTTGACTCTGTAATCCTGGACGCACATTACTCTTGGCTCTATCTGGTCCCAGACTTTCTGTGAAATGTTAATCCTTCTGTCGTCTCGTTCCCCTTCTCTCTGCACCACTTTTCAGCTTCTTTTTAAAAGAGGTTTCTTCCATGACTTGGCCATATATTTTTTTTCATCAGATAGGTGAACCCTTACTGTGTCTGGGGAGGAATGAGGCACTCTCAGCCTCCTTTTAAGACTTAAATATTTGCAACATGCCCAGGACCCCTGTCACTTAATTTTCAGCAACGAACACCAGCCAACCAGGTACCTGTGAGATACTCTGCGATGGGGTCTGAGAAAGGAAGAGTTAGTTGTCACTCTCGTACAGAACCTACAAGCACCCAACTCGCCTTGCTTATCATCACAGCCAAAATTACCTCCCAACACCACTCCCGACCCCTGCCCCGACATGAGCATTTTTTAAAAAACTGAGTGTGCCGGAATTTAAGCACTGTCTTCCTCTCTGAGACCAAGCTGGCCATGCGTACCAAGAGCCCTGGAGACAGTCATAAACTATGATGCAGTGATCTTTCTTCTGCGGTTCTGTCTTAGGGAGAGACACCAAACACAGAGACCACACCCCTGCAGGGATAAACCGCTTCGTCATTTATGCAGGAACTAAGGGGGGATCACCGCCTTCTCCCCTTCCTGGGGCTCAGCACATACTCCTCCCACAACTAGGGATCCAGCTCAGACCAAACAGTCTAGGAAAGCGGGGTCTTTTGGAAGAAAGAGACAAGTGAGCGAGACCCACCAGCAGAACAGTGCCCTGAGGTGACTCCACGGTCACCAGCATCCCTTCCTGGCGGGAGTGTCTCCTTCCTCAAAGGGCCTGGTGACCTTCCTGGGGAGAAGAGAGGCTCTGTCCAAGGCCTGGGGAGGGGACGGAAAGGATAGTTTAAAAAGGCCAGTTTCACTTGAGAATGTCCTGGATGCAGTAGAAATAATTTATTTCACTTCAACCACCAAGTACATGTCCCGTGTGATGAAATGGAAAGCACGTTTGTAAAGGATTTGTCACATACGAAGCACAGTAGTTGTCTCCAAGAAAAGCACTTGTCTGGCGGGTTGTGTCACAGTGTAACCAGCTGCTTTCTTTCCGGAAACATCATCTTTATTTGAAAGAATGATTGACAAACTGGTTATTAAAGCTTGGGTCTCCGGCAGACACGATCTAAAAAAAATTAAGTGAGCTCACCACTTCAAGGAAAACAACTGACAGTATCTGTGGCTAATGATAAAATTGGAGCTTTCCGACAAAAATGGTAATTTGCAAAACTTATATCCACCACCACGTACTTGACAGCTTCTGACTTTTGACTTTTATGAGACTGTTAGTGGTATTAATGAGCGTTTTACTATTAAATGAAGTGTTTCAACATCTGGCAGATCTGCAGACTCAGTTATAGCCTAGTTTCCAACTAGCTAAGGCATGACGCTATAAAATCATGCGTGGATTAGAGGTCCATTTAAAGTACAATATGAACAGGTTTAACGTAACTTGAGTATGAGAAATTCATCCATATGGGTTCCGATTCAACACGGCAACAAACCTTTACAAAACTACCACTGTAGCATTCTGCCGGTGTGTACAGCCACCACAACTACCTGCAAAGGCCCCTGAAAGGAAAGAGTAAACTTCTCCCCTGGCCCCCCACACGCCCAGGAGACGAAGCAGACGCAGGCACAAACCAAGTGTGAGAGTTTTTATTCAATTTGTAAAGAACAGTTTAAAAACAAAATGTTAGTAGCACTCGTAAAACATTGGTTTGTTCACTTGACATTTTCTCTATTGTCACCAATTTTTATTACAAAAATCAGAAAAGTAGAAACCCACGGCACTATCTGCGCAGTGTGACCACTAGTTGCCTAAACAGAAGCTAACTGCTATAAAACCACAAACTTACTGCGGTTTTATTACGAGAGACCCAAAATTCTCTCAGTTAACTGGATATACAGAGTGGTATATATTTAAAAGCAGAAAACCCCCAGAAAACAAAAACAAGGAAGGAAGAAAACACGAGTCAAAAGAGTCAGTTAAATGTGTTGACCTGACAGTCCCTGCAAAGAGCAACGTCCAAGGCCCATAGAGGCAGCCGCTCCCTGCGGTAAAGGCCCTAGAGACCAAGCAGGACCTGTGGAGCAAGAACGCCTCCGCCAGCAGTCAGTCCCCGGCTGCGCGCTGCCAGTGAAATCCAGCGCAGCAGCCGCCCCGTGGGGAAGGGGCCACTCACACCCCCGAACACTGTGTCTACAGGTGAGACCGTCACCACACGGCCAGCAGCCAAGTTTCAATGAAAAGACTTGGAAAAAGACAAACGTTCTTTTCTCCATACAAATCACTGCAAGAAATCTTTGTAAAGCTGTACCTTGCATGGGGAAATCTCTGTCCTCTGTCAAAACTCCACAGGGAAGAGTAAAAGCAAGCTTACCAAAACGATGCCGCTGTGCCAAGTTTGGGTCAATTACCAAGCACCTCATATACTGCCTCCAATTTATCCTGATGAGATACAACTTAAGTTGACAAAAGGAAAAATGACAACTTACGGTGACAGTGTTCGAAAGGAAATGTTGAGACTGACAGCAGAAAAATTAAATTCCGAAAGTGCGTCCTGAAAGAGGCCCACTACCCCGCGGAAGGACCCCCGCGCCCCGACGCAGCGCCGCCCCTCCCACGAGGCCTCACGGGGGTCGGGGGGGGGGGGGACAGCCACGCGAGAGCTCGCTCCGCCCGAAGGCGCAGGTACAGAAGCAGCCGGGCGGGGGCGCCCCTCGCGGCGGCCGGTGCGGCCTAGGAGCCGTGGTACAGGTGCGCGGCGCCCAGCACGGCGCTGGCATACCCCTCCTCCACCTCCACGGAGCGGGAGTGCTCCGTGACGCTGCTCAGCTCGGGGATGCTCTCGGCAGTGTCCCCAAAGCCGTGGTAGTGTCCGTAGTGCAGATTCTCCCCTATGTCTTCCACCCAGGAAGGTCTGCTGGCCACGCAGCTGCTCGGACTCCCGTTCAGGTGCAGGGACCCGCACATCTCGGCGCTGGCGCTCACCATCTTCTCTGGCTCCTCCGCCCCACTGACACCGGGGGAGCCCCCGCTACGCGGAAATGGCGGTCCTGGAACTAACCCACTGCCAATTCCGTTAGGTCCTGTTAAGCACTGGTCATTCCTGCTTTCCATCCCACTGAGCTGTGTCGAGCAGGGGAAGTCCAAATGTCCATTGATGACACATCCATTAGTCACTGTATTCGATACGGAGCTACTGTTTTTCATATCTGCATTAAGAAATACACCTGTCACCAAAATTCAGAACCAGAGGGGAGGAGAGACTATAAAACGCTTCATTGCTGCTACAATTTTAAAGGATTTATTTAGTTCCTTTTCTTTAAACAAACCAGTTCTTCCTGCAAGGTACAAAAATGGCGCATAGGTAGGTTTAAAAATAAAACACAACAGTAGCGTCTGCCTCATAAAAGCGAGACATTTATCATTTTCATTACGTTGGGGAGCCAAACAACAAAAAAAAACTTCAGCTGACAAATACACTGCACGAAAAATACCAACAGTACTGAAAAGCCATCAAAACTGTTCTCAGCTTAAGACTGCTTCTGAAGAGCAATTTTTAAAATCACCACCCCTGAAAAAGTCCAGCAGAATTGAACGTAAGGGTTCCCACAAAGGGTTAAAATAAAACAAAAAACTTCATTTAAGAAATGAAAAAAAAAGGAAAGAAAGAAAAGCTGTCCGTGAAGCACGTGAACCGAGGCGGCTCCTGGACGAGGCGAGACAGCCTCGCGGGATGCTTCTCCGAGGCCTCAGCCCGGCCAGGGGCGCGCCCACCGAAGAGGAGGGGCGCTCTTCCTGCAGCGCCGCAGAGGGCCGCGGGGCACCCTGGCCGCCAGCAGCGCGGCCAGTGCAGGGAGAACCGCGGACCCTACTGATCCCGCGCACAGTCTTGGGCCGACAGCACAGTTCTGAAGAGTTTCTTCTGAGTTCAGCGGTTAGTGACTATGATATCCAAGGGTCCACTTTAAAAAACCACTTACGTTGGAAAAATGTTGACAGTTTAATCTGCATGTACAGACATCTGCTAAGAAGAGGCAGTCTCACGGGAAAAAAAAGTCAGTCAGAACGCTTGGGCACGTGGGAACAGGCAGTTACAAGGTATTTTTCTGTGTAGAAACTTAGGAATACTCGTGTCCACAGGAATTCATAAAACAGTGCAAAGAGTGATCTAAACGCTGCCTTGCTTGAGAGTGTTAATTTTACCCCCTTGCTCTGCACTAGTGAAGTGAGGTATGATGTTAAACACAGAAGCACTGACTGTGATCTCCAGGATGAGGACACGTGTATGTCTGTCCCATGACCCTAACACACCCCAGCCACGGGACTCCCGCGAAGGGCTCACGCTCCGTCCCGCCATCTCTACACCTCTCATTTGCACTCACACAGGTTTCTGGGAGTCCTGCAAATCTTCCTGCTAACAAAAAATCACGCTTGTTCAATGAACAAAACATCTTCTAAACATTCCATTAATCACCAATGTTCTGGCAATTTAAGTGACAATCATAGTTTAACAGCTGTAGTAAATTCTTCAGAGGATTATGGATTCTTACTTTTCAAATTAAATGACAGCTTTTCTATTTAAACTCAAGGCTAGAGAACAAGAGTTTCAAGAACTAAACATGAAGTAAAAGAAAAAATAAAACAATTTGTTCTCAGGAAACATTTATATATATATATATATATATATATATATATATATATATATATATATATATATATATTTAAAAAATAAACACCTTTTCCTGGGCGATGAGACTCGTGAGCAGGATGGCGGCCTTGGCAGTTACTAAGACACTCAGAACACCACCAGCAAAGACAATTCTACGTTAAGGCGACTGGGTCTTGGGAATCCGAGTTAACTAAACCTTTCTTCGTTTAATGTCCACTGTGTGTGCGCATAGTTTTCCTCTGGTGTCTGGTTAAAGTAGATTAGTTCCATTATGCGATCTCAAAATCAAGGTTGGTTTTGACCCCACGTCATCATGGGACACCCAGTAAAACTGAGCAGGGAACCAGCGGACGTCCCGGAGACGGGCTCACACAGGGCGCCTCCACTGCGCCCTCTGCCCTCCTCTGCCTTCCAGGACTCTCCCGCCCCGCCCACTCACCCATCTCCTGCGAGCAATCTCCAGCGACTTCATACTCTTTGTTTATTCGGTCAGAGAGTGTTGTAAACAATGGAAAATACGGGGAATGGTTATTTGGCACCTGTTACATGGGTGAGCTGAGCTTAAATAAAGGGTGGCCTTTTCAGCTTTAGGTTCAAGTGTGGCATTAAGTTCAACCTGAAAACCCAGGGAATTAATGTTTGAAGATTAGGGAGTGATTACTTCTGCTTTTTTAAAAGCATGTAGCAATGCCATTTGAAAAAAACAAAACAAAAACTGAGTTTGAGTTTTTTAATCTTTGGCCAAAGTCTCTGAATGTAGTAACCAATCAGAATTTCCCTTGGAAAATCTACCCAGTTCGTTTCATTTTTTGGCAAAATGGTGACTCCACCCATAACAATTCTGTAGCTTCTAGAAAGATGTACACATTTTCTTTTCATTTTAGTGAACAAAAATGATTTTTTTCATATATGTCTGGGAAACAAAATACGTACTTTTATTCCCAGTGAAGAATTTAGCATACAGACGTAATAATAAAACTTAAAAAAAAACCTACTATCTATTTCCAAATATATTAACACATAAAGAGAATGGCTGAAGTGTTTCCACGGTCATCTAAACAAAAGAATGGTGGGCAAAAAAGCATTAACTAAATGAATAAATCTTTAAATACTAAAAGAAATGGAGCCTTTGCCTTTTAAAAACTGAAAATGACTATCAACTGTTCTAATGTGCTGAACTCCCCCCAGCCGGTAAGACGTGTTTCGTGAGACTCAGTGCTCAGCACTTCAGCAGCCTTAGTGTGAAGGCCACACAAACCAGAGCAGCCAACGCACTGAGCGGCCTGACTGGTCACGAGCCAAAACCACGCCACCTGGCCCCCAGTGCTTACGGCCGGCTGGCCTCCTGCTGTCCGTCGCTCGGAAATGACGAGCAACAGATGTTTGTTCAGGATATTCGCCCAACGTCTTATGTCAGAAAATGAAAAATGCGCAACCTCATAAAATTACACAAGGCACATTAAGCAAAAGTGTCAAATCAAAATAGGAACATTGCACTTATTGTTTTTCACATCCATAAAATGCACCGAAAACACTTTTCCCTGTGTCTATAAACTTGTCCAACATATGCAAATCATAGCATAACATTCTTTAAAACGCTGGACAAAGTGCAAATACTGAGAGCCGCTCATGTTAGAAATAACATGCATACTGGTTCTTGCAACGACAGGGGGTCTGCATTGCTGAGACCGTATAGATTTCTATTTCTTTTGGTCCAACAGAACCACCCTCCTGCCGTGTGGTGTCTTCGACCATTGGACCGTTGCTGCGGCTAACGGGAAACTGTCCACTCCCACCTGTTACAACAGCAAACTCTCTATCGACGAGCATCTTGTCAGCATCGTCTTCTGCCTCGCCGTTCACAACTGGCATGGAGTCGTCCGATCTTTGAGCTGCAGAAAACAAAGGCAATTTTAGGTTCCCTGCACCTAAGCAGAGGACTTTAAGGCAAATGCTTCTTATTCCTTGTTGTCAGAGCACTGAAAGCTCCACAACCATCAAACAACTGAATAACCTATGGATTATTAATGAGCTTAGTGCCCTACCCAGAAACTGACTTTCCCACAATAAAAAAATTCCTGAAATGCGCAGTTTTGATGAAGTCATAAAATTTCAGATTATCTACTCTAGATTTACTTGTTGGTATAAATTCTCATTTAAGGTTGTTACCTGGACAACACAAAGCAGTTACATAACTCAAGAGGCATTTCTAAGTACTTCTTAAAATGCACGGCCCTCTGCGTCATGCCCCCATTCTTCCAACTGTTTTCCATAAAGAAACATTTCCTGAACAACGTAAAAATCATCAAAACGAACCTCAAATTAAAAGAAAAACAAACAATTCACTTATTTCAGAAACAGAAAAGAAGGTAAAAGCCAAGATCAAGACAGGCGTGTCGGTACTGCCCAAGTGCGTCTCTGGCCCCGTGCACCATGATGAAGCGCAACTGGAAACGTGCGTTAAGTCTTGGCTCCAAGACTTGTAGAGCTGAAGCTATGCACGCACCTTCCTTATGGAACCACCACTCTGCACATCTTGGAGAAAAGCTGATGCGCACACGTGGCAACTCTTCCTCCAGGCATCACACTCTGTGCAGGAAACACCTCCAGCAAGCCCCTGGGAACCTCACTCCTCACTCCGGGGGCAGCCAGACTTTGCTCTCAAGTCTAATCATGCATTTTCACAAAAGGACTGGAAAAAATCACTTTTGCACCTTGCTTTTACTCATTTACTATGGCATGAACGCTTCCCATCACTTGAATTCAAAGCAATCTTTAAGTAGAATAACAAATAACAATCCACACGTGCTTGGATTACCCACCACCCAGCTCCCCGCTGCTGCCCACCAGGGAGGCGTTCCCTTTCCCATCGTGAACACCATCACTAACATCCCTGTAAACGCACCTCTGCACACATTCTGGTTCTTTACGCGTATGAACATCTGGAGTTATGTCTAGGTCAGAGGACACGTACAAGTAACAATCTTCAGTGCTATTTCTTTCAAATGAACATCTAAAAACAGAGACTTGAACTTCACAGCTTCAGTTACTTCTAATTTTAGAGGCACACGAGTCATTTTCAATACAGGAATGAGCGTACCCGTTCTAGAGCATTCCCCAAACTGTTCAGACTGTTTTCAATGAAAACTAGTATAAATAAATGAGAAAAACAAATTCTCAGTGATTAGAATGTGGGAGAAACAGAAAGTGTGACTTGTGCATTTGAGAAAAAAGAGAAATTTGCAGGTATGAGGCCAAAAGAATTCTAAAAAAGAGGCGCTTTAAAACCAGAGGCATCAAACCAAGGACTTCAGTCTTTTGCAAAGATTTTCTTAATCCTCCACAGACCCCAAGTCAGTGGCAGGCAAGGCTCCATCTTCACTGTGAAACAAGGTACTTTCAAGAAATCAGTGGTGAACAAGACATCTTAAAAAACGGGGGGACAGGGTTGGGGACGGACGTTCCAGGTAGCAGTCGACAAAACTCTCACAACCTTCAGCTCCCAGCCAGTCACCGCGGAGACGAGGGGCCTGCACTCTCCAACGCCTGATAAGCCAAGCCTGGCAGTTAACTGAGAACTGCTGCAGGCCATTGGGCCAAAGCCACGACGTCCTCCTACAAAAGAAGGGACGGCCTTGCCTGGGGTACAAGGCAGTAGGTTTACGTGTCTACACTCTGATACTTGGTTTTGTCTTGGAATTCAGGTGCCAGTGAAAGTGACAACTAGGCTACAGCTGCAATTTCAAGTCTCCAAAAAGCAGGTTTTAAAAAGAAAACCTGACAGATGAAGACAAGAGGACCCCCCATCTCCCCTCAAAACACCACCTCAGAAAAGCAGGGCACCTTTGTCTTAGCTTGAAGAGCCCCGTGCCGAGCGGTGCTCCGTCAGTGAATGGAGCCCGCGTGCAGCCAGGGCAGCGCACTCGGCAAGCAGGCCGACTGTGAAGGCAAGCGAGACACCATCTCAGGAAGACTGGCTGTCACTGAAGCGCAACCTGAGGGCAGACCTGCCACTAGGGGGCTGGAAGAGCTGGTGGCAAAGGGACTTGGGGACACTCCAAATAAAACTGCATAGAAAAGAGCCAGGCACAACGCCATCTTAAAGCAAAAACTGACCCTTAACTAGAGACCCACGTGCTGTGCTCGGGCCTCCACTCTGAGACTTCCCCTTGGATGTGCCTTTTGTTAACACAGACAGCTTCTCACCAGCAGAGCAGGATGAAAATCAAACAGACCAAAGGCTTCCAGGTTTTAGTAAAGAAACTCTCTAATGTGGGAGGAATGTGCTAATGCAGACAGCCTAGAATTACTTTCTTTGAAGACAAGCAATTTTTGCAGCACGTTGTTTCCACAAAGTACCTGCCAGGACACTCAGCCACTTGGCTGAGCCCCAGCTGCCCAGAACCCTGGGTGACGTATTTTACTTGTACTCCGATGCCTTCATGTACTTACTTCCAGCACCCGGAAATCGGACAGGCTCGAGTAGTTGGATGGGGGCGTGGAGGGTGCAATTACTAACTTTTTAAAATTGCATTATAAACCACAAAATTAAAGGTGGCCTCTAGAATTTTAAGGCCGTTGATCTGGGCTTGACTCCTCCCACATGCCTGCTGCCATTGCAGAAGTAGTAAGTAAATAGTCCACGCTGCAGCTCAGAAAGGTGGCTTGTAGACATTTCAGAAAAAAGCATTTTCTTCCAAAATTATCAGTTTCGATTCTGTTTTAGAAAAGAAGCACTTTCCCTTCCCATCTTCCTATTCCAGTTAAAAGGAGGAATAACTGACCATTTGTAAAAAATGCCTTACCTTTTACTTTGCCAAAGCAGGTATGTGACTAGACAAGACTCCAGTACATGTTGGACAGAGCTATTTATGACAGAAAATCACCTAGGACTGGTTCAAAATAACTACCCCCCGAGAGGTGGAGTCACAACCCGGTGTGATCACCGCCCAAGATGCCCCCATCCTTGACCTCAGAGCCAGGAAACCTGCTCCATTTGGGGAGGTGCTGGACAACGCAGAAGTCTGCATCTAAATTTTCATCTAATGCTTGAGAGGTGAATAAAACCTCTAGAGCCAATTCTCAGTGAGATCAAGCAGCTTTAAAATGTAGGGAAAGCTTCCCTTAGCTTTTAAAAGACAGGGGTCTGCAGCAACACAGAAACACGTCATCAAGGAAGCTTATTCTGGTACTGGCTACGCCAGCTCAGGAAGATGTGCCCCTGCCCTACAACTGGCACTCCACTCACACGGAGACGCAGACCACGCACACAGAACATGGTTCTGACGGCCAGGCACGCCTACAAAGACATCTAGGGCTGATGAAACATGTCTAACCAGGCTTATTTTAACTCTGAAGGCAGAGAATTCTCTGACAGGCAGAACCCACCTACACAGTCCTGCACTGTGGGATGCAGGCGCTTTGTGAGCCAACAGGGTGTCCCTCCCTGGACACAGCCCACACAGGAGACCACCACCACCGTGCCAGCACCGCCGAGCACCTCCACGCAGCGGGCCCAAGTGAAGCTTGGGGTCACGAGAAACTAGTGACCTGTCTTCCGCTATGCCTCTTTAAGGTGCCAGCGTGGGATGTCCCAAGGGCTGACAGGAGGCAGTGGCCTGGGGCCCCTTTGGCCTTCCCACAGAACCAGCATCTCTGACCACTGGGGAAGCCCTGTTCCCCATGGACAGAGCCAAGAGTGTTTCCTTGGTGGCTCACCCTCTGTTAGAAATCGGAACCGTTCTGTTCCACTACAGAGTGCATTTTACCCAGGTGACTACCTTCTGAAGGAGAGGTCCTGTTAAAATCGAAACAGTACCCGTGGCCAGTAAGAAGGTGGTTCTACCGCAGTGACCTTTCGTGGGACTCTTGCCATGTCCCCAACTACAGACCAGGGGGTGAGGGAATTCAAGAGGGCAGAAGTTAGGCAAGATGCCAAGGATAGAGCAGCAGTGACAACTGTGGAAACACTAAGGAGATTTTGCTAAAGGAACACAGAAAGGAAGGCACATGTGAGACAGAGCCTGGAACAAAGCGTGCGAGGACCGAGGCCTGACTCCTGTCTTCGCCGCTACACTGCGCAAAGGGACGGGTGAGGCCCGTGAGGTCTGCCAAGCTCAGGACTAAGACAGAAAATCACCTGGTTCTTAAGTGTAATTCATTCAGATTACATTTACAAAATGCTGTGTCTTTAGGGATGAAGACAAACCGCCATTTGTTACTGGAACACAATTAGCAATGTTCTCTCACTCTGTTCAAAATTTTATAAGCAAACACAGCCATTCACTGCAAGTTTGAGAACACAAAGGACATAGCAAAGCTGAGGTCTTTGGTACAAGGAACACGTGGAACTGAACCAGGAGGAGTGGCAGACGTGACACATCCGACTTCTCTAATCCGAAGTTTTAAGTCATCAGGTAACACACCACTTAACAGGCTTGTTCAGTCGCCCCTCTGTCCTTTCGCCTAGTCTCTTTTAAGCCTGACCAACACAAATAATTAACAAAAGAGGAGTCTTTGTATGAAATTCATCCCGGGCAAGGGTGTTGGGAAACTTCTTACTGCTAATTTTAAGCTCAGTCATATGTATCTTTCCTAAAAAGTGTTTTTATATTGAACACTGAACTCATGATACATGAGATGCTAAGGTCACGAGCACATCCGACCTGATTAAAACGGAACTGAAGTCAACGAGTGCCCGAGACCTGGTGGCACCACAGCCTCCTACCGACGGCTACTGCTCCCCAAAGCAAAACTGTCAGTGACTGGGTCAGCCCCTCCCCACTCAGGATGCTGGAGCTGCACCCAAAACAAGCACGGATTAAAAACAAGATGAAGTTTCTCTTGTGGATGGGGCTGGCATTCTGTTCTACCCTGGGATCATTGCTAATTCAGACAGATCTCCAAGGAATACATTTGTGAACGACTGTATTGTTACCCCTGAAGATTAGGCAGGACACTAATGAACCTAACCCAAACTTTACTGAGCAGCTGCAGCTGAAGTTGCGAGGGCCACCTGTCACTCCACCCTGAGCATGTGGCTGGTAAATGGGGAGGAAAAAATAAAAACACAACCCAAACCTGGTTATATACTGACACTTCCTTGTACCAGCCTAAAGGAACAAAATCCCATACTGGGAAGAACATTACCCTAAAATACTTTTCATCAGCATCTACTGCCCGAACAACCTTGGGTTTTCTCTCACCCTCCAGAGATCTGTGTTCTGATCAGAGTGCATTTTGACACTGGCACGAATGACGGCATAAAAGACATTTTAAAGAATGAACGCCTGTAGGAGAGTTTCTATTCAAGCCGCACAAATTATCACTGCCTAAGTTTTTACATCAATATGGTTTCCAAGGGAAGAATCACTTCAATTACCTTAAAAGAGTTTGGAAAAAAGTTTAAGTGGAGATACTACTCTATATGGAGAAGAGTAGGTAACTTTCACACTCTCATGATTCCAAAGTTAAAAAAAAGACTCAATTTTATAGGACACATCTGTCTTTAAGAGTTGTCTTAGCCAGAAAAATTTCTGGAAGTATCTGCTTTTGTGACTATATATTCCACATGAAAAACATCACTGTGTGTAATTCTTAAATTCTAGGAAGACAGAATACACCAAGTTTACTGGTAAGATCCAAGCTATGCATTTATGTAGCCAAGATATTACTCCAGGCACCTATTTTAAAAAAGGCCAAATTTAAACCACCAAAAAAAAAATTATTTTAACTCTTCTAAATACTTTTAAATATGAAGTTATTCAAGAGTGTTTTATATGCATATGTTACATAAGGGGAAAAAAACTTTTTAAACTCTGGCATGAGAACTAAAAACTTACCTACAAAATGAGTTAATTCAGAATGAGTAAACCTTAAGCTCACACTTAAATAGCAAATCAAAACATGCCAGAAATGAAATGAAAATGAACTTAAGCAACATATCCTGAACTGCATACCAAAAACAAGAAACAAATGGTCAAAGAATGAAAATAACTACAAAGCTACTGAAGCCAACAATTATTTCATTTAGAAAATTCAGGCAGTTGGGGAGAAAACCCTTGTTTTACTAACTGAGAATTCCTGCCCAATACCCATTCCCAGTATGTCATGGCAGAACAAGAGGAGATATCCCCCCCCCCCCGACAAGAAGGCAGGTGCACGGGCTGTCCAGCGGAGACCCCCCCAGGGGTGGGAGCCCCTCTCCCCGTGCACCGGGGCAGCGCTCAGCCTCAGGTGTGCACAGTAATCGCCTGCGGCTCCGACCTCATCTTCTCCTCAGTGGACCTCCTCCAGCTGAGCGCTAGGACCCAGGCGTTTGGGAAAGCTGCACGGTGAGGTTCACGTGCAAAACACGAATCTCTAACCAGATAACCAAGATGCATGGAAAAGGAAAATAACCCCCCCCCCAAACCTGCATGATTCTTCAAACTGAATGTACAGGTGTAGTAACAGGTCTAGGAAACTTAAGTTTCAGGAATCCTTGGAAAGGCTCTTCCGGATACTTCAGCAACGAGATAATTAGCCAATTCAATGACCTTCAAACCTGAGGAGACTGGTTTAAAACTCTTTGGTATATTTGAGTCTTCTTAAAATGTTAAGTGACATCCTTTAAAAAAAATACTAAATAGAATTTAAGATTTATCCTATGAACTAACATGACACGGACACTCGTCCAATTCTCCCACGAGGGCACAAAACTGTGAAGCTCACAACTCCTCTCCAAGAGGTGAACCAGGCCCTGAACAACACAAGGACCATTCTCTGAAGTTTAGACACACCTTCATGTTATGTACGCTTCTTCTATAACACTTCTTGAAATTATTAGGCCCATAACCTATAAAAATTATGATTTTGAGAAAAAGGATTACTTTTAAGTCCATACATTCACGTCTATAGAAGTCACACAGGCACAAGCTTTTGCAGTGGCTTAAGGTCGCTACCGGTTCTACAGGGAAAAGCTGTTTCTGCTTGGGTAAACCCCAGGGCATTAAAGAGGCACAGCGCCGGGCAGAGGGTGAAGTGACACATCAGGTTAAAGCCAGCAAAACCTAGCCACGCAGGGTTCCTCAGGCTAGGCTTGTATGCTTAAGTTTTTTTAAGCCAAAGGGCCCAACTTTGTATTTATATTCTGTACATCTCACCTGAGCACATAATTTCAGTGTGATTACTTTTCACCATCATCTCTGAATTTCCCTTTCCATGTACGTTTGCTAAATATTCCTACCAAGCTATTAGTATGTCTTCTGATACAATTAGGGTTAATATATCTTAATTTTTCCCCTAAAGGAAAGGGAGATTTTTTCCCCAGCTTTGAAGAGTGACTAGCTGACTCTGCCTCTTTGCAAACCCCAGAACTATACAAAGATAAAAAAGTGAAGAATACTTAAAACAAAAATAACTTACCTCTAACTTAAGGCCTCAATGTCAGAGTGGCACACCAGGCCTCACTGTGACACGCACTACATACACTGTGGGGCACGGAGACCAGACGAGGCCACGTCACAGCACAAGTGAACAGCACAGCAAACAGCTACCTCCCCAGGTGTGCAATTATGTTTTACAACCAGACCAACTGTTTAAGCCCAGGGAAATTCACAGGAAAAAAAAATCAGGCACAGTGGCAGATTCTTTTAATAGTTGTATTTTGAACAGGTACAAGAAACGAGAAAAATCTACTTCATGGGAGCAGGTAAACCTGGTGTGCAGAAAGTTATAAACACACATTCACATTTGAGTTGTCAACACTGCCCTCTCATCTCCTCTCTTTTGTTAAGGGGCCAATCTTCAAAGTGGCAACACAGGACAAACTCCTCCATCACTGCACCACAGTCCTCCGGGCACAGAACCCCTTCCGTGAAGGAGTCATCTCGAAGGCGCTTTCAGTCATGGAAAAGAAGACACGTTAGAGAGAGAGAACAAGCCTGCTCCTTTCCACCACCAAGCAGTCTCACCTGTGGTTCTAGCTTTCTTCACTCCAAAGGGCTCCGGATCTTCCAAGCATCGCTTGCGATTTGCTCCCACACTAACGTGACTAGTAAGTAAATTCGGATGGCCCCCATTTAAGGGGCCGTTATCATAGAAACGGTTCAGATGACAATTCTGGAGGTTCAAGAGAAACTGGGCACACTCTTGGAAACCCTGGGTTTGAGCAATGTCTGCTGCCGTCAGGCCACTGGCATTTCTCAGGCTGTATGACACAAAAACACTGAATTACGTCCCGTTAGCATTTCCACCTGCTCTGCTCCTGCCGAACTGACTGACTATCTGAAGGCGACAGGAAAGAGCACACAGATTTACAGCGTGTCTTCATTAAAGAAGGAGTTGCTCATCCTAGCTCTGTAACTAACTTCTCTCTTACGCACATTTGATTACTAAGCAAGATTTGGGAGATAGTAATTTAAAATCAATACACTAAACTTTAAAAAAAGGCATCTTCCTATTTCACTTCTCAAAAGCATTTTTTATGTTAGTCTGAAGAATGAAAATTTATGCTAACTTCAGACTTAACCTGAAACTGAGTTCTATATTATCTGCACTTAACTTTAATAATCCATTTCTTTAGCTTGAGTAAAATCATAACAAACAAACATGTACTGAATTGTCCATGGCATTCGTAACAATTGGCTTCCTAAAAACAAAGGCTTAAGGATAAGCCAGATACTGTGCTAACGTGTGACACCATAAGTGGAAGTTTAGAAGGACGTCCTGACAGTAAAATAATCTATCATCAGACTGGAGATCTGAGAAGCTGGGTTTTTATTTGTGGTTTGGCCTTGTTTAGGAGAACTTGCAGGAGTTAAGATTTTGGCGTCCTAGTGCATTTGTGTGGATGTTTCCTGTGAAAAGCCACCTACTGCTGTCCTAGGAACTCATCCCTAGGCCGAGTCCCACCACTGAAAAGAATCAACACCGTCCTAGTCGTCAACAACAAGAACAAGCAAAAATCTGCTGTCCTCTGATTAAATCAGGAAGCACCAGCAGAATATAAACGGAAGATCTGAGTAAGATAAACATGAAAGAACCAGTTGGAAATTGTAAACCTTCACTAGGAAACAATAAACACTGAGGGAACAAAAGCAACTCCATGCTGAAATTGCCCCTAGGAGATCAGAAAATACACTGCTCTGTGAAACAGATCTGTAAAACAGCAGCGCAGGTCCTCAGCTGCACGCTGGCACACGGAGAGCAGAGGCACAGGACGGGCAGACAGCGCCCCCCTCAGCGAGCGCTGCCAGGCAGTACAGCCGCGACCAGGCGCAGGCCTAGTCTCGCCCCTGAAAGAACCACACACAACCCTGATGCTCGCTTCCTAGGTTGATGTCAAGGCAAAAACCCACCTCAGAGTGCGAACTACAGAATCAGGGACAGATAAGGGTTTTCCACTTTAAAGAGAACACTAAGCCTTATGTTCTTATTTCCGGTCATCATACTCAGAAGACTCCAACCTCAGAAAGGAAAAAAATCTATGTATTTTTGGACAATCACTAAATATGTCTCCACTTGTTAAAGCAAGAGATAAAGAAATGTATTATGTATTTTGAAAAAAGGCAAAAGCCCAAACTCAATTTGATCACATAAAAGAGGCAAGACTTGATGAGATTCCTCAAATCCAACAGTATTTTCTTATAATATAAGGCAGCTGTGTGCAGGACTACTGGGACTAAAATTGACAGTTTTATTTGACTTCATGGCTATGAATTCAGATAATTATTACTCTAAAATCTCATGAAATTTAATTTTGATATATGAATTAAATGGAAAGGAAAAACCAAAGTTTGAGTAGAGTGAATTACATTAGTTATGTATATACAAATTGATCATATACTTAAATTTTTAATATTAACACATTACTGAAATCGAACATTCAAGTAAGTGTATAACTCAGTAACCTTCTTAAATGGTGTGTTTCATTTTCAGATATCACGAGTGAATAGTCCAATAAGGTCTACTCTTAGCAAGAATGTGAACAGAGTAAGTTGCCACATTAAAAAAAAATGTGACTCTTCAAAATTTAAAAAGATGAAGACCTAGAACATAAGCAAAGTTTATAAAACGATCTTTTCTAGAGAAAAACATGGACTTGCTCTCCAAAAAATCAAAGAATACAGAAATGAGAAGCTGTTGCTTAAAATCAAGACAAAGTTGACTGTAAAGATTACTCCTCAGTGGATGAGAAAATCCCAGAGACTAAACATCTGAGTGGGAATACCCGCCTGGACCCAGCCACCTGCCTTGCCTCCTCCCGGTCGCACGTGGCCCAGCACTCTCACACCACTCACTTGACTGGGACAGAGCCAACCAAATCTCTAGGGGTCTGAGGTGGTTATCTTCAAAACTGAAATAACCAGAGTTGTGTCACTCACTAGTCAACTCATGCTATGTACTCACCACATGTGGACCAGGTAAGAAAGAATAAAGCCAAATCTTACTTCAACTGGCTCCTCATGTAACTTAGGGGGCCGGAAGCTAGAGTAATCTAAAAGGAGTTCAAAATATTCCAGAAAATATGTGGACAGGTATGAGAATCTGGGATAAATGGTGACTGTGGAAGAGTTAATTGGGACGTTATAATCTTGGCACCATCCCTACAGTATTAGCAAAAACGAGGACATACAGCAGTCTCTCTCCACCTCCGGTGAACCACAGATTTCAGCTGTTACTTCTCATGTTACTAAGGACTGAACGTAACATAGTTTAAGTGTTTATGCTCCTCTTACGCAAAAGGATCTGTTTCTACCTGACCCTGGTGCAGGAGAGCAAAGCTCCCCTCTCCTACGCCCACATGCTTTTCTTCCCACCTCTTCCTTATGCACCTACATGCCCTCCTCCGTTCTCTGCCCCGAACTCTGCTCTGCTCACACTTAACTTGCAAGTGGCTGGGTGAAAAGGGACAGCTGGGATCACAGGTCCTGGGACACTCTTTCCATGAAGGGCAGGGCGGAAAGGACTTTACGCCTTACAGGCCCTGGTCTCCAATCTTTTCGCCATAGCCTGAAAGCAGCCTTAGATGATATGTGAACAGTATATTCTAAGATACCTTTAACTATAGGCACTGAAGTCTGAATTTCATATATGTTTATGTGTCATGAAATATTCTTTTGAGTTTTGTTCAACCATATTAAAATGTAAAAATCACTGTTAGTTTATGGGCCACACAAAAACAAGCAGTGGGCTAGATCAGTTGAGTAACATTAAAAAAAAAATACCAACAGATGATACTGGTAACTAGTAATAACAGATGCTTATAGGTTCCTGAAAACCGTTTTTCTGGTAATTTTATGCACTATTCAAACAAAAATAAACTTTTTAAAAGTTGCCAACTCTGTTAAATCACAAAATGCTAAATACAAAAATATCTAAAGGTAAACGCTGGAAGAATGTAAAATCAAGCACCTTGAGAGAACATGGAGAAGTAATACAGTCATTCCTATTCCATCTGAGTGTTTTCTGTTAAAGGTTCAAAGAGTCTTAAAGTTGAATTACGCAACGTACTTAAAATGAGTAAGGTGAAATCTGTCTTTGCAGGCCTGAATTCTTCAAACCATGTTTAGAGAGAATTTTCAGTATAGAGGCTGAAAATCATGTTCCTAGGTAAAGACTAGAATAAATAATTATTAAGTGGTATTTCTCAAAACACCTTAATTTTAACAAGAGACTCAGGTCTTTAAGTTAATTTTTTAATATCTGCTCTCCTATTTGTTAAGCATGTGTCCACTTTGATGTTTTAAGAGTTGACCATCATCCTGGTGAAAATGTATCATTACTTTATTAAGCCTTCGGACTCTAGTGTTTCAACTTTAAGCAGATATTAAACCTAAGCTACCCTCTGTGATTTTCCTAAAACTCAACGGGAGCTGGGCACATGAATGTGACGTGGGACTTACAGGTTCTAAGATAATTTCACATTCAAATGTGGCACTTCATTCTGTTACAGCACTGTTTAATCAGACAAACCTTCACCCTTCAATCCATAGGTGTTCACTGCAAGTGTGGCATGGCCACAGTGCGCTGACTGTGGGCCTTCCCGTCAACCCCAAGTGAGGTGCTGGTTCAGACAAGGTTCATCTGAACTGCAGTCTTTACACACTAGCCCAGAGGGAAATTTACAATACCTGGAAGACACTGTTCAAAATGACTCTGAATAACAGTATGCTGCATTAAAATTAGGGTAGCAATGAAAGTATACAGATTATTTTTAGACCAAATCTTTGAAAAAATATATACTTTTGAATTTAGTGTTCTTAGTCTGTTGCGCTTGGGCAGACAGACTACGCCTCTGTCCATTTCTGAAAATGACAGGCCCCATGTGGGACGTGCTGTGAGGTCATTGAAAAGCTTTAGTTCACCCTCCTTGGTCCCCTCTAATAATCATTTGAAAAATCTTTGTAAATGGGCAGAGATTTTTAAAAATTAGACATCAGTCAACTTAATGTTCAAATTGGATCTAGTTTGTTGAAGCTTTAAAAATGACTTTAAAAGCTGACATGATCAGATTCTTAGGCTAGTAAAGTCAATTTGCTACAATTTGTTACAGAGGCTATGACACTGCCTTTATTTACGGACTTGCTTCCTGTAACATTACTGGAGACTATGAAAAGTCAACTTAGGGCAGGCTGCCCATTTTCTCCCAATAGTTCTTGGTATTTAAAAATCAGATATGAGAATATGGGAAGACGCAGAATAATATTTACTGTGATTTATTTATGCTTATATACTATACTTTCTGTAATGAAATTCTGAATAGAATATTAAAACTTACTATATCTAAGAATGTCTCCCCAAAGTACTTTAAAACAAAACTCCACTCTGCGGCCAGCGAATGCCCCATCTCTTTTCCACTTACAGTGTCACAACATCAGAACATATGAGAAGCCATTCTAATAAGAAGTTTTTGTTTTTGTTTTTGTTTTTAAATTTGAAAAACCACGGATCAGGAAATATCTACAATACTTTTCAGAACCTGAGTTGTCACATCACCTTCAGGATGTTTTCTTTTCATTAATGCCATGTGACAATAAAAGATAACCACAATTTAATATAAATAATAGTTCTGTTAAAATTCTGATCTCAACTTAACTATTGTTAGTTTACAAATAAAAAGGTAGATATCATAAATTAGGGTAAGCAAAGCATGCAAATCTAAAGAATCTATATCTGAATTCCTAGATTAGCATTAAAACCAATCACCGCAACAAATACCTCAACAGTATGCCTCGTGTGGAGAAAGGAAGCCATACTGAACATTCAATGCCACAACTGTAAGGTTTTCGGAGAAGCACCTGTGGCAGTTTCAGCAGTTTCTATATGGAATGCTCCCCCTTTCTAGGATTACTTGAAAAAACCAAGTCAATTCGAATTACGTAGCTGTAAAACATTGACATGTGTAGTTTTTACAGATTCAGAATCTTCTGTGTGATTCAAAACGGGCAATGGTTCATAAAACAGGAAACTTAAATAATAAGGGATCACATATTTGCAGGCAACATTTGGATTAAAAATACATATACATACATGAGGTGCAGAAGCACATTTACTGAGCGCAGGCCATTGTCATGTGACCACCTTGACCAAGAGCTACTGCTCTAAAACACTGCCTTTTCAATTACCTCTAGTAATTTTCAGCATGAAGCCAACTTAATTAGGTCAGTATTTCAACAAAAGTTTAATAGTATGGACTAAAAACCATTAACTCACGATTCTGGTTACTTTAAAATTTGGTATGCTGTATCTCAAATACATTAGTAACTATTCCTAGATGGAAATAAGCAAATACAGGGAATCATTAAAAAAAAAAAAAAGATAGAAAAACATTACTAAATGTCTATTTGTACAGACAAAACATTACAAACATCTAAAATTTCTTCAGTAAAAGAAAAACGTGTATTTTTAACCCTTTGGTATCCAAACTCTTAAATGCACAATTATGAAGACTTTCTTAAATATATTCTTCAGGTAACAATAGGAAGAAACTATTTTTTAAAGTTTCTACTTGAATAAATTTGGTGCCAAGTTTTCATTTCAAGTTCAACATTATTGAGGATGGTTTTATGTTGCAACAGAACCCCAATTATGTTTGCATTCATAAAATGTAAGAGCTTCATTCAAAGAGTCTGACAAAAAAATTCAACATGCTCCCACCTATAATTTAGCAAAAGAAAGATACTTGAACTTAGAAGTCATTGGTTTTATTTGAAAGCACTATTTATAAAAAAGCAATGGCTAAACAAACATTAAAACCTATATATTTTATATATATATAAAATGGAACCACTATGCTGTGCATCAGAAATTAATACAACACTGTTAAATCGGCTATACTTCAATAAAAATAAATAAATAAAACAAACAAAAAGCCTATATATTGTTCGAGCTGTTATGAAAAATAATCAAAATCCAAAACTAAACGTCAAAAGCTCTGGAATGTTGTCAGCCCACTATCTACCTCTCCTGTCCTGCAGACAGAACTTTAACAGCTATCTCAGGAAATAACCCCTCCACCTTGCCTGTGACCATTTAATAAAAAGAAAAAAGAGCCTTGGAACTATCGTAGTGACAAGCAGGTCAGGGAGGCAACACAAGAAGTCAGGACTGGAAGGCAGAGGATCCGAGACCAGAAACTATGAACTTAGAGTTACACTTCGGATAAACTTCATGGTCGGACTATTATTCTGAAGGGCAAACAGAGAAACAAATGAACAGAAACCACAAATTTCAAACATGAATAAATGTCTAATAAAGTAAATCTGGGTTACAATTTGCTAAGGGCAAAAGCTGCACACCGACTTCTGACACCAGTATTAAATATGCTCATCGCATGATTTGCCCTAATGAAAATTTTGCTTCCAGATAGAGCTCTATGGGTAAGCAAATAAAGGTGGATCATAAATATGCACCAAACTACAGCAATTCTATTTCAGTTAAGAATTTCTAAGAGTTCAACAAATTACTTTTTTTTTTTGCAACATTAAAAAAAAGTCTATTAAGATCACATTTTCAAACTTTTGTTATTACAGCCAATTGTGTCTGTTTTCTAAATTAGGCAAGAAAGATTTTTTCCAGAGTGAGTCACTGAACTTGCTTATACAAGGCTATAGATGCTTCAGCAGCTATCTGATGGTCACAGCTAAGTTCCTCTTGAGAACAAAACAATTAAGTTAAAATACATGTAGCCTATTGGAAGATCTGGCTACCAGAGTCAGTGGCTTCTACAGAAACGCTCTCCTACAGAAAGCTAAGGGACTTTGTCACAACCTATTAAAACACTGGCACCTGTACAATGCGATATTAAAATGGACTAGCAAGTTGGCCTTAGATGCGAGCAATTCTGTACCTCTAAATCCTGCTAAATCCCTTCATTCCTACCCTGAGGCATAAAAAAATCCACTTTAATATCTGGTTGATATGGAAACATTTCCCACTTTATCTCTCAAGAAAATAAAGAAACCAAAATCAATGAGTGCCAGAATACTAAAAGTAAAGATAGCCCAAGGCTGGAAATCTGCACTTTACAATGTTAGGAGTAACAGGTCATCTTAACTATCAGACAGCAAGTTTTAAAAGACTTTCTCCAAAATCACATTAAGACTTAATTTTACATTGTTCCTTATTTGATCATTCAGAAGAAGACTAAGGCAACAACTTTTCCGTCTTAGTATATGCCCTTCTTCTAATCAAAAAGTCTACGTGTGGAGCATCCTGGCTGCAATGACGCAAAGTTAAGGATGATGACAGTTCAACTTATGAAAACCCCATAACTGGGAAAAAACGAGAATGGGAAGTGTCTGCAGGGATTTAGATACTTAAAGTCTGCATACACTTAGTCTGGTTGCAGAACTGACATCTAATCCTGTGTGTTTTTATTTTTAGATGTGGCCAATCTCAAATCTAATGGCCAACAGCAATGACAATCATATAAGCAGAAACAAAACCTCACATGAAAAAGAAAACTTGGCACCAAAACTCAAGATGTAAAATAAGAGAAGAAAAAGAAACTCCATCAACATACTCACGTGTGGTGCTAGAAAATGTGCTACGGTGCACAGCAGCTGACATGCGTTATCTTACAGATGCAGCCTACATTGACAAGTAGGTTATGTAACAGACCATTCTAGCCACGGGCGCCTGGTACACTTGCCCTCACCATTACCTACCCCATGACCCAAAAAGCAGCAACTTCAGATTTTAGCCAGTTTATGTAGCAAATATATAAAAAGCAAATTAGAAATTAACAACAAAATTATTAATTACCACCAAGTGTGATAAAATATTGATATGAGACAGCTTTTAATCTATTCACAGGAAAAGGAAAAATTTCTATTATCTCCTGAATACTACAGAGTGTAATATTAAAATGAATAATGTGGCTCATTCTGAACTGGAAAAAAAAATACATAACTTTAAGTAAATAAATTAATTGTGTCCCTTGATGATCTTAAAAGAAAAAGAGATTTTATTTGCTAGGACTACACTTTACCATACAAGCAGCATTATAGGAAATAAGTAAAAGAGATCTAAGTACCATAATTTGGGGTAATCAAATTACTGGTAGACTAAAAGTGCTAACTATAAAAATGTGCAGGACAGATATTAAAAAGCAATTTACAGTTTACCTTACTGGCAAGACTGACATTTTATCCAGATGTTAAAACTAAATAACCAAACATACAACAGCAATAAAGAATAATTACTGGTGCTCTACCTCCAGGACAAAGACTGATCATTTAAAGAATCGCTTTTGGCTAGGTGGCTCAGGCTAAATGCTTCTTCTAAAAAATATCTGAAAGTTCAGTCAAGGGAAATCACCATATGCAGGGTCTTGAGGGAGTGGCTCTTATACTGAGAAGGAAAAACAAACTGGCACTCGAGGCCATGCTCAGTCACACTTGGTGGAAAAGAGACACTCGAGGGTCCTGTAACAAGGACAGAATTGTAAATAAAATGATCTCATTTTAAAAAGACACCTACTAAAAAAAGGACATAGCAGAAGAAAGATATTTATTGGTTCAAAGGATTAAGCTATCCATTAAACTGAATAAAACTAACATTTTTGTAATGAAATGCTCAGGACCAATTATTGTTCAGAAAAATAAGTCACTGAAAAGATCAACTTCTAATTACTCATTATTTCAATAAATGACAATTAAGGAATTTACTCAATTATTTTATGACTCTGTATTTTACAATCAAAGCTTCTGTTATTAAAATTAAAGATTTGAGTTTTTAATCTAAAGACAGCTAAGAAACAGGTATCTACAATTGCTTTAAAAGCAATCTACTGAGAATCATCTCAATGTTTTTTAAGTTGTATAATATATATTCACACTATCAATTGTTTTTAATTACCTTAAGTCATAACTTCATATGAAGTCACAAGGTTCCCTGCCATGTAACATTTAATACAGGTCATATATTTATAACACTAAATCGCTATGTAAGTAAATGATCCAAGCCCAAACCAGTATCCGATCTTAACAACAATACTGAATGAAACAGAAGCTCAGATACTAAGAGCCTGATGACAGCCCCTGGTCTTAGACAGGCCTTGCATTAACCTACATGGTTTTGCTGTCCAGGATCTATTTTCAGTATTTATCATAATACAGAGTCAAAGCAATGAAGTGGAAACCAAAGGGTTAAACTAAGTTTTGTGGGTTTTGTTTCTCCCAAAGTCTAAATTTTCACATTTCCAATGAGAATAAAGTGGTCTGTAATTAATTTTTATGAAATATTTAAGACACTCAAGGTAAAACAAAAAAGCTGGTATTATCGTAGTTATTCTGGTTACTATAGCTCTACAGCTTACACTCAACATTTAAGGGTGAATACCGCATCCATTTTGTTAATGCTGTGAACTGCAGAAGAAAAATTTTTATAATAAATCTTCAAGAGAAAGTTAATACAAATAAATTTAATACCTAAAATAAATGAATAATGCCATGGCTAGCTAATGATTGCATACAAGATCACATTTTTAAATTAATATACTTAAATATTAATATTGTTCTAGCAAATCATAAATAAGCCAGTTGATGTAAACTGGCTAAAACTAGGATATTCTAAAATAATGCCATCAGTATCAAAAACACAGAATGAGTTTGAAGTTTTTAATGTATACAATTACATTTTACAGGGAATTATAAAATCATTAAAAGTCATAATAGTCTTTGAAACATAAGATGTTCTCTCACCTGCTAAAAGATGAGAAAATCAAAATTTAGGAAAGTTAATTGTCTGCAAGAATTTTTCGAGCCAGAGAGGCCTGAAAAGATACTCTAATCCAATTCAAGGCACTAGTTTCGAAATTAAAACTTGGCAAAGAAAAGTTTGAAGACTTGCCCATGGTGACACAACTAGTCAGTGGCAAAGTCAACGACGCCAGGTTCCAAATTTAATTGGTTAACTGTCCTTTCCAGCCCAGTACGCTCTCTCTGACGGCAGGAATTCTGAGGCTGCTGTGATTAAGCCCCTTTCTGCCAGTGGTCAGCTTAACCCATACAACAATTTGCTCACTAAGGCCAACTGATCTAAAAAGCAAAAGTATTTTACTAGCATTGAAGACAAAGCTCAGGGCTTTCGCTTGCTCTAAATCCTGTCTCTAAACACAAGACTCTTGGCTACATCGTTGGTTGACAAGAATAAATGAAGACACTTACTTGACATGAGCCCCATTAGCCACCAGGGCACTGATGCAGTCCAGGCTCCCAGAGCGAGCCGCTTTGTGAATAGGAGTCTCACCCTCACAGTCCTGAAATGACAAAAATGATCCCCATGACCATTCAACTAGATCCAACAAGACCTCTGCGTTTTTAAAGGAATTAACAAAGCTCAAGTACCACCTCATTCCTCTTTGAAATAGAACAATATGATGAGCTAAATTTGAAGCAGACAAAGAAATGGAGATAGGAAGAGACCAAGGAAGGAGCATATTCGCTTGAATCCTCAGCTCAAGAACAAAAAAATCCTGGGGCCTCTCCAGCAGTGACAGCACGTACACTCTGCGCGGCAATTCAGAAATCATTTTTATGATGGATTTTAGCACAAATGTATGTAAAACCCAAAATTATTATCCTCAGACAAAAAAATAGTAATCAAGGCCTAACATCTAATGTCTGGTGTAGTCTATCCACATTCACCTATATCTACCACAGGACAGCCTGTCGTGACATCACCAGTGCCTCCCCTGGATTTTTTTATCTTGAACTTGAGTTAGCACTATGCTTTAGACAACAAGACTGAGGTTAAAGGGTCAAGAAAAGAAGGGAAGGGAGAACACAAGGGTCAAACACAGCCAGCTTTGCATACAACTCAGGCTATGTGTGATGGACGACTTGTTCAAGGACCTTCAGAAGGGCTGCAGGAGCAGCACACTGCTGCTTCAGGAAACAGCGCTGGAGGGAGCAGCGGACTCAAGGACATGACTCTGAAGACTAATGCAGTCATCTAACAACAACAAAAGGAATTACTTTACACTGTACGAATGGGGAAAAAATCTAAAATACAATTTCACTGATAGGCTCTCAGGTAAATAAGAGGTAATGAAAAGTACAGTAATCAAAAGAAAAAAGTCATTTCTGTTAGAAAACTGATTTAGGACTTTCTGCCTGGGAAATCCCAAATGGCTAATGAGCAGCAACAGTTCCTAAAACAAACACATGTCATCATCACTGGACATTGAACTTGGCAGCAGAAGACTAATAATTAAGGGACAAAGACATAAAGCAGGAGTAGGGCAACCAGGCAGTGTGCAGCAGTTGGAAAATAATTCATTCATAAACCCAGTCAGTGTTGCACTTCACCCATGTGCAGTAACTCACGGTGGGGAAAGCTGAGGTTAGGGCAAGAGTGGAAAGAAACAGTGGTAATTACTTTACAGAAAAACATAATATGAAAGACTCAACTGCTTATACAGTGTAAAGTATGTATATTTATTTTAAAATGAGCTCAAAAGGGAAGTAAAATTCCAAACAGAATAGTCCATTTTTGAAGAAAGAAACATAGAAAATCATGAGGTTATACAGGGAACTATCCAGTGAACTCGGATAAAAAATGAAAACAAAAACAAAACCTACCCCTATTTCCCAAAAGGGGAGAGAGGAGGTACATACTAAGGATAAATAAAAATTATACATAAGCACTGCCAGGAAAAGCAGACCCGAGGTTTTGCCAAATAAACAGCAAAAAACCTCAAGAAAACAAAAAAGGGTTTTTAAAGCTATCTTTGAAACGAGAAGAAAAAAAAGATTTTCTATACTATTTCAAGAAGATGGTGGGGTAGCAACAGATGACAGAGAAAAACAAAACCACTCGCTCCTGTTTTTTTGTTACAGGAGGAGACCATCTAAGAGGGAAGGGCAGAATACACAGTATTTAAAGAAAACAGCAGCCAAGAGAGGGAGAGTAAAGAGCCTTTTTAATGTTACAGCTCAAGCTCACACCAGTCATATTTCAAAAACACCAAACAGTTTGTAATACGATTCTAGAACTGCTGCTGGCAAACTCTGAGTCATGAGGGAAAGTGGGACAGGTGCCAGAAATCTGAAGACAGACAAGTCACCTTGAATTTTAACGAAGAAAAACCTTGTTTCTAATCAAGTTATAAGAAACTGAAGGCACTACCAAATGCCAGCACCATTCTAGAAGGGGTAAAAAGAGGTGACTTGCAAACACTTACAAAAAGTGATACCCATGAGTAGACACTACAGACTTACAAAAATAAACCACGTGAAAACTAACTTCACTTCCTCTTTGGGTAAACTTAGAACACATAGCCTCCAAACAGTACATGTGAGCCTCAGTAACCTAGAGATGGCAGGGAGAGTCTCTACTCAACTCGAGGAAAATGAACTTAGAATGGTAACTAACATGTCAAAAGATTAAGACTAGAAAATAGGTTAAAACTAAGTTATTAAGAAGAAATGCTATGCTCGGTTCAGAAAAATAATACACAAAGAATAAGAAAAATCTGGATCTAGTTTTATCAGCTTATGTGGGAAATGAGAAAACCTGTGTGCCTCATGATGAGCCACCGGGTGCCCATCACAGCAGTCCAGCCTGACAGCCAGAGTGCCCCACATGAGACCACAGCCAACCGAGGCCCTTCCAGGAGCAATGCCAGGGCACTTGAAAAACCCAGTGACAGCCTCATACATGAGACGACTTGGGGGTGCTGAGCTGGGGGGCTGTTTACACAGAGGCAGAGCTGTGAGGAGGGTGGGCTCTGGGGACTCCCACCCAGGGAGTGGACTTCAGGAGGGGTTTCCACACAGAGCCCCCTAGAGCGGCTCAGAGGAGGGGGGAGCAGGGACGGGAGAAGCCGTAAACATTTCATCTGTGGAAAATACTGAGCTGCTATAAAACACTACATGAAAAGGGGAGTTCTAGATTTTAAAAGATCTGAAAAGCAGCATTAGACAATTTCTTTAGATCTCTCAAAACTAAACGTTATGTAACAACTTAACTAAAATTATCATATAGGCGTCTATACTTAAAACTCCATGTTAATACTAAATAGTAATTACTGCTATTCACGGGCTATCCATGTCTTACTGATAAGGAGACTGAGCTACAACCAAGAAAATGACTTGCCCGGCCATGGAGGTGAGGCGGCGGACGTGCCCTGCTACCAGAAGGGGAGGAGGAGGACACAGGAGCAGCAGACCAGGGGGGTCAGGCATCACCCAGGGTGTAACCCTTGAACCCAGGGATCAGAGCAACACAGCAGGAGGTGAGTGAGGACGTCAAGGTGCTGTGTGTGGAGACAGAGGAAGGGGGAGGGGCAGCGGGTAAGTTCCAGCTCAGAAACAGAGACGAGCCTAAAATCCAGGGCTCTCCTCATGCTGTGTCTACTAGACTGTCCAGAGGACAAATGCCTGCTTATCCCTCACGCCCCTTTCTCACTGATCCTTGTTTTAAACAACTGCTGAACACCTTTCCTTGCTTTGGCGTCCAGGAGTCACTGACTGCACAATGCCTGGCTACTTCTTTGTGTCTGGTCGTCATCCTCGACTCGCATCTGAGGCCATACCAACTCACACTGGTCAATCTGCTAATGGTAACTTAACCACGCAGATGATTACAGATAATTTCACAGCCATTCTCTCACTGGGACAGATGTGTTCTCACAATTACCTCTGGAAATGACGTTAAGGCAGCTGTAAGCAGGGGAGCCAGGAAGCCTGGGCACAAGGCCAGGCTCCTTCAGTTACTAGCTGTGACCTTGGGCAACTCACTGTGGATCACAGCAAATCACATAACAGGTAAAAGCTCTCTCTAAACAGACGGCACTGCTATGTCAAGGGCCAATTATCTACAAATAATTCAATAAACATAAATTCCAGTTAGCCCAAAGGTAAAGATATCAAGCTCTAATTAAAGCCTAAATTTAGAACTCAACACCTTGTAATTATAGCTGGAAAAAGAAAACAAAAACAAACCACGTCAATCATGGGCACTGCCTTACCGGTTTGTTAATGCTGGCTCCTGCTTGAATCAACCAGACGAGGCACTGAGGATGTCCCCCAAAAGCGGCGATGTGAGCCGGGGTCTGCGCGTACCGCGTGGTGGAGACATCCAGCGTGGCTCCAGCTCTCACCAACTGTATTAAGCACTCCAACTTGGAGAACAGCGGGAGGGAGGATGGAACACATGTAAATGCCAGAACACTACTAAATGTCACACTAGTAATCTAAATTCTGTAACAAAGATAAGTGGCATTTTCCTGTTTAAGAAAACAGTCATTCCCTCCCAGTATCATACAAATTTAAAAAGGCTTATTTAAAAGAGTATTTTTCCTTGTCTTGTAAGAAAAAAATTGGTACACAGGGAACAGAAAGTATAAACAATTGACACTATACCAATTTAAACATTTTGTCTTTCCTACAGTTGAAAAAGCCAAAATCAATGTTGTAAATCAACTATAGCTCAATTAAAAAAAAAACCCAAATCAGAAAAGACTAGATTACACATACATTCGAGGACTTGTATCAACACTACACTTCACCACTTCCACACACTTTTCTAAACAATAAATGGTAAAGCGGTTAGTAGGTGAACTCTTTGCAGTCAAAGACCGTTTTCCGCAGCCTGCATAGGCCACTCCGCACACCCTGGCACAGGCCACACCAGCCGAGGGACACTCAGTTGGGGCCCACCCTCTAGATTATCGCCTCGGGGAAGAGATGTGTGGAGTCAGCCAGAGGGCAGCACTTAGTCTTCCCAAACTGTTTGTACCGAACCTACCCCCTACCCCCACAATAAAAAGGCCTAGAATACAGCTGAGCTCGGAGCCTAGCAGGTGACTAAAACGAAGACACATGAGCCAAGACTTTGCAGCCAGGCACCAGTATCATACTAGCCTCTGGGTAAAAGAATTCATCACACAACAAATATCTGGCAAGTGCCTACCGTTTGCCAAGCACCAGGAAAGAAGTCCTGCTGTCTTCAAAGATTTACACTGTTCCACCCAGTATGTCCTCAGATCCCGGATCCTGGTCCCACGACTGCCCTCCCCCCATTTCCCCTCCCTAAGCACAATGCAGAGTTGGTGAAAAAGCTCTAACTGCCAACAATTCTCTTCCTGAGGACAGACTTCAAATGAAGAACAGCTACACTTGGATCTCTCTCCATGTCTCTCACTGTCTTCCTGAAACTTAAGCCTTTCCTTGCAAAGCTCAGATCATTGCAATCAACATTTCTGTGGGATGAACTCTCACAGCTGAGGGTACACACTGTCTTCAAAGAACTTGAACCTGGGAATGACAGCTGATCAAGAGGCACCACTGGTATATTTTAATATATTAACTTTATTAAGGTACTGAGCGAAAAATGACAGCCAATACTAGGGATAAGATGAGCAGGTCTCAAACCCAACAAAAATGAAACACCTTGGTATGCCAAAAGTGGTTAATCTTATCAACTAAGAATTCACTGGACTTAAATTTGTTACCTATGGGCTTGATGTAGGAAACCAGGTTTGGAATTCTGGAAAAATACTGTTCAGTACAACAGCCTGTAAAAGCAAGGCGTAATTAGAATTTTAAAATAACGCCTCATAAAGGGTTGGGTAACTTGTGTGCAACTGGAGATTTTCTAGGAACACAACCTGAGAGCTGGGAACAGTTCGTAACACACTAAATGCTTAGTGAGCTCCTGCAAAGGTTGAGAACACTACAGGCTTAAATTTACACAGAAAAAGGGAAGCTGTTGGGGTGAGGACGGGAGACAGGACTGGGAACCTACAGCCAGGAGTCCTGGCCTAACTTCTACCCTGGCAGTCATTGCTCACAGACTGAACAATACTTTCTATGGCCCCTTCTGTGTCCAAGACTCTACAGTCATCATAATTAAAAACAGCTGGAAACACTAACAGCTTGCGTTACAATTTTCGGTCTCTGGGGTTAATCTACTACTTGGTCTCCTATGTTTCATTATTACTCATGCCCTACAGAAGTAGACTCAAAAAAAAAAAATTCAGTTGGTTTCATTTTATTTTCATAAAACACCCATGCATGAAATTTACCATTTACAGCACTGTAAAGCAGCTATGGCTATTTTCAATTTCCAGAGATACCCAGAGGCACTCTTGGATTGGTAAATATTCGGAGTGACCGTCTGTAAGGAAGCTTTAAGCATTCTACAGAATGTATGGGATTGTCACACTGTGTCCCTCTCAACAGGGTAGGACTGAAATCAAAAGGGGAGCCTTTCCTGAGGAAGTTGTCCTTGCCAGTTACCAGGCTGTCTCCCCCCCAAACGCGAAAGGACAAAAGATGCTGAGAACCCGTGCTCCGAGAGTGACCTACAGTTTAATGTAAAAACAGACCAGGGCAAGCAGCACTCAGGAGGGAGAGAACGCCTCGGCTAACTGCCCGCCTTGGGAAACCCACACTCGAGGCCGCTAGGAGGAGAGCAGGAAGCAGAGTTGTTATTTTTGTTTGCGGAGGCTGAATTCCCACGGGCGCTGGGTACCAGACAGGCGGGAGTCGGGGGATCGTCACTCACTGACTTGCCTCCGCCCCGCCGTCCCAACTCCCTCTCGTTTCCTTCCCTGAAATAAATCAGACTTCATTTCACCAGGGGACTCAGAAACTGCTTCCCAGAAGCTGTAACTGTAGCACCGTGAGCGAAGTAAAGCAGCTTCCTCTGCTGGTAAAAATAAGCACATAAAACGAAGCGGTTTCCCTTCGAGACGGGAACGCACCTCGCACCCCCCGCAACACTCCCGCGTGTGTCACCCCAGCCGCATCCTTCCCGCGGGGAACCTGCCAAGGGTCCCTGAGCCGGGGTCTCGGCCTCAGCCGCCCAGGCCCCTCGCGGAGCGCCGCGCGGCGCTCCTGCCCGCTCCTCCCCGGCCGGGCGGCCCGCGCCCCGCAGGCGGCGGCGCGGCTGCCTCGTCTTCTCGGAGCTCAAAGCGGCCCTCGTCCTTCCCGGTTTCAACGTAACTGAACCACCGCTGACTACACTGAACCCGGCAAGCCGAGTCGCAGAAGCACACGCACAGCTCTCTACACAGAATTCCCCACACGCTTCTTTCCGCGTCCCTTTCCTCTCACACACCGTCCGCCGACGGCACAGTCGGAGCACCGGCATCACCTACGGCCCGCGAGCCCCGTACGAACGCGCGCGAGAAGACCCGCGGGCCCCGCGCTTTCCTCAGAGGGCCTCCCGACGCCCACGCGACGCCGGAGGCCCGGGCCCTCACCCGCAGGGCGGCGCCTCCGGGAAGCCGCCCGCGTTCCGAAGAGGCGCCGCCGCCGCACATGCGCCCCGGGCCCCGCGGGGCGCCGCCGCCACCCACCGCGCTTCCGCCCCGCGCTCCCGGCACACCCCGCGCCCCTCGCCTCCCGCGACCCCCACAGGAAAGCCGCCGAAAATGGCGCCTTAAAGCGCCCGCGCCCACCTTGCCGAAGTGCGCGGCCCAGTGCACGGGCGTCCAGCCGTAGAAGGAGTCCTCGGCGGCCAGGTGGGCGCGCGGCGTCTGCTGCAGCAGCGAGCAGAGCGCGGCCAGGTCCCCGTCGCGGCAGGCGCGGTGCAGCGGGAAGCGGAGCGACAGCAGCTCCTCGCTGGAGAAGCCCGCCTCCCCCGCGCCCGCGCCCGCTCCCGCCGCCATGGCCCGTCACCAGAGAGCGCGAGCTGGCGAGCAGAGAAGACGTGCCGGTGTGGACCCGACAGGCCGCCGCCGCCGCCGCGCCCGAGCACAAAGGAGCGAAAGCAGCGCCGCGGCCGCGTCTCGCCGGCCGCCGAGCGGAGCGCGCACAGGGGCGGGGCGGGGCGGGGCCTGCGGCGGCCCGGACGGGGGCCGGCGCCGGGAGGTGCCGGGTCTGGAGGCGGGGCCTGGAGCGTCGGGGGCGGGGCCGGGTCGACGCCTGAGCGGCGGGGGCCGAGGGCGGGACCTTGAGCGGGCTGGGAAGGGCCTGGCGGCCTCCGGCCTCTGCGGGTCGGGTACCGCCTCGGCCGCTTTCCGTGCCCGGACCCCAGGCCTGACAGTGTCCTGACCCAACCGTAATAAAAAGCCCCTGGAGCCGCAGGTTTGGCGCCCACAGTAGGCCCGGTCCCTGAGCTTCCGGCGCGCACCTCTAACTCGCCCAGTTAACCCCGTGGGGCGCCTGCGGAGACCTGGAGGCGGTCCCGCACTTTCTGTCCCGGTACTGCGCCTGCTTGTCCGGCGAGGTGCGCTGCACTTTTGCGAGAACCCACGGGAAAACACTGAGAAACACCGCTGCGTGCAAGGAAATGCTAAATTCTCTCTCGGTGACCAAGAATCATAGATTGTTTTAAATCGATTTTTTTTTCTGATAATGAGTAATACGTGAAAAATCATCAATAATTTCACTATGGAGGAGTAACCCCTGTTAACGTTTATGGATATTTCCTTATAGTACTTTTCTTACCATATGATGTTTAACTTGTACATACTCTTTTTCTCTGTATGTGTTGCTTTCCTTTTTCCTTCTACAAAATTCTCAATTGCAGTAATTCAGCTTTAAGGTAACAAGATGCCTGGGAAGATATTGATGCATAAGATAGCATATTGCAGCATTAGTTAGTAAGACAAGAAATTAGAACTCTAATGCTAACAAAGGGAAATTGTTTATCTATGGTATAAACACGCAACACAATTCATACAACAAACGTGTTGAGTACAATAGTGAGTGAAACACAGTGGGAAGTGCTCTAGATAAAGTAAATAAGAATAAGTAGCAAATATTTCACTTCAATGAGCAATTACTAATGGATGAGAAATATGATGAGCCAGGAAAGAACATACCAGTAGTTTAAGCAACACTCTTCTTGTTTGAATCAAAAAGGTAGAAATATGCTATAAACCTGTGTCAAGCTTGGTCCACTCCAGAATTCAATTTTCTTTGTCTACACTATGCTGCTTTTAATCTAATCATTTCTTTAAGATTATACCTGGTACTGACTTCCACACTTCCGAGGAAAGAGGTGTCCCATTTTGCAGAAGGACGTAAGCACGCCTTGTCATCCACTGTAGTGAGAAGAGGAGTACTCTTCCTTAAGCTGCATTCTTCGAATGATGAAACTGAGGCAGAGGTAGGCCAAGGAACTTGGCCAAGGACAGACTGCGTGCCTGTGGCAGAGCTTAGAATAATATCCAGACCTAATTTCCAACTCACAGATTTTTTTTTAACCTTGGCATTTATTTTGCATGAAGAATGTTAAGGCCTAGGAAAACAAAGTAGGTTATGCTGAGAAGATGCTTACATCTTACATCATTCCTCAGCTAAGATGACTTCTGATGTCTCAGGGTGACTTGGACTATATGCATATTTAAGTAGCTGCACAGAAATGGAAATCGGATGATGGGTCCCTAAGATATGCTGCATGGGAATCATGGGTGTGAGGATAAGGGGCAGACTAGGAGAACTCCCAGAGCCGACCTTCCAGTGGGTTGGTCCCAGGTTTTGCCTAACTCTTAGTTATTACTAATTACAGATTTTCTTTAGGACTCTTGTTTCTAAAATGCCCTAGGGGAAAGGAAAAAAAAGCAGAGATTTATAACTCACACCCTTTGTCTTTTATTTGATGAAACAACCAGAAATGAGTGACAAAGATTCTCTCCTTGACCAAACTACTTGGGCTCCCCTGAATTTCAACTAGGCCTGGACGTTTGGACTTGTGTGTTCATCTCTGCAATATTCTTCATGCCCCATATCTGATAACTCCTCTTATCTAATTGGTTCTTCAGCCCTGGCCCCCAGGTGATGTCTCCTCACCCTGGCCTGCCTTCAGCAAGAATCCTGTTACATCGGTTTAGCCAGAACCCCTGAGGTCTAGCTGATGCCGATGGCTCCTCTTAGTAAGTCTCTGTCCACTGACACCTAGCCTGCTCCTTGGCTCTGAGTTCCCACTTGTCCATGCTGTATTCGGAGTTCAGTCTGCTCTCTCCCGACTACAAGGAGAAGGGTGTCTTGTCCAGCCCCTTGCTGTGGTCCTCACACTCACGGCAAAGGCTCCCTTGAATAAAGCCTGCCTTTCTGTGCTTTAACAGATGTCTTTGAATGTTTTCTTTCACAGGTTGAAATAATGTTTTTCTTTAACATACACAAACTTGGGTATTTGAAGATATGATTCAAACACATGATGAAAAAGAGGAAGAGTCAAAACTCAATAGTTGTGTCCCAAACCAGACCCGGCCTGGAAGGGTGGCATTGTGTTCTCCAAAAAAAAAGACAAGTGCATGTGAGGAACTGCTCGGATGTGCGGGGCTCTGTCGAAGGAATGTCCTGTGAGAAACATGGGGAGTCCACGCACTTGGTGGACCTCGGCGGGCCTCTTCCAAGTGCTGTCATCACACTAGGAGCTGGGCACAGTGATCAGCGTGTCACGCGAGCTGAGGCTGCAGGGGAAGGCAGGACCACTCTGTCCACCACACCCGGAGCTGCCGTAATTCCTGGATGTGCCAGATGCGCGGGGCTTTGCTGTGCCGGGTAAGGGGAGGGCGGGGCATGGAGTGGGACCCTGACGGGATTCGGCTGGCTCTGGGGCAGCCAGCCCACTTTGACGATGCCTTCACTCTGGTCTAAGGGCAGAACCAGAGACTTACCATTCTATTCTCTCGCTGCCGCTTCTCCCCATCCCACCATCTCCCATCACTCTTCCAGATCCACCGGTTAAGTCAGGTCTGCTTCAAATTGGACGTAAGAACAGCCTCGGTCCACGTGGGCTGCTGTCACAAGTACTGCAGAGCGGGTGGCTTAAACAACAGAAACCTGTTTTGCACGGCTCTGGGAGTCTGAGCTCAAGATGCCGGCTCTGTTGAATTCTGGTGGGGGCTGTCCTCCTGGTCTATAGCTGCCTCCTCTGTGTCCTCTCGCGATGGACAGGGAGCCGTCTCTCTTGTCTCTTCTCCTAAGGGCGCTAGTCCCTTTCACGAGGACACCACCCTCGTGACCTGGTCACCTCCCAGAGGCCACACCTCCATATAGCATCACAGTTGGAGAGTGAGGGGAGGACAGAAACACTCAGTGCAGAGTGGCAGCTTCCCAAACTTTGTCATCAGATGCCACCTCCATTTGGATTTCACCACATCCATGTGGATTTTTCTACCCACATGGGATCTGTGCTATTAACTTTTTTCTTAAAATAGATTCACTTTTTAAAACTTACCAACTTTATTCACATCCTCTTCATTAGCAAAATATCAGTGAGTTTACAGGGATGGTTACATTTTCTCCCTACAATTAAACTAACACAAGACGAAGTTTGAGTGCTTCAGTCTTGTTAGAAAAGTGACCAGTACAAATGCCCTTAAAATGAAATCAAAACAGAGGGTCGGTGCTCCTCTCAGAAGCAGACTATGAAAGCAGAGCCCTGGGGGATGGAGGGCGAAGGTCTGCAGAAGGAAGGAGTGGGCTGGCCAGATGGCACCCGGGGGCTGAGCCCTGCTGGCCCCTGAGGATGGCCCCACAGGCCTCCCGGCCCCTTGACCTTTAGCTTGGCAACCACACAGCTCTTTAAAGTGTTTTGGTGGACTCCTTAGTTCCCCAATGTTATTACCGGCGAGAAAAGCCCCGGTGAGTCATGGCTATTATTAATATGCCCGGCCGTCCCTGGGGGTGGGGTTGGTGGCTTCTTCCAGGGACAGGCTGGGAAGTCCCTGTGTGGCCACCCTGAGGCTGGCCCTCGAGGCAGAGCCACGGTTTTGGGGCAGAGACTGCCGACAGCTGCTCGCTGTACCAAACCCAGGCACCTGGTCTGACGGATGTTTATCACTTCTTCCTCATCCTTCCTGACACTCCCACCGTTGGATTTATTCTTTAAGAATGTTCTAGAAATAGGAGCATGTAGCCAGGCAGGACTTTCTGTTACTGAGGGCAGTACAGTCCTAACCATCTGATGAAGTAACAGGAGTTAGGTGTCAAATGAAAACTACTCTTGCCCAGGAGGTGAGGTGGAGCAGAAAGCTCCCATCTCTCGGTCCCAGTGTCGTCTCTACCTGGAAGACCAGTGCGTGGGTGCCTCTTTCCTCCCAGTCCCCTGGAGCTCTGCACACCCGCCCAACCCCTGAGGAATGGGGGCGGGGGGAGCGGCCGGAAAGACAGAAGGAGGCCAGGGCGGCGGGGGCCAGGACCACGTGGCTGGTACCCCCGTCTCTCATTTTGCCAGCCCTGCCCCCTTTCTCCATGTCTGCGGGCCAATGACGGGTCAGGAAAGGATTATTACCGGGTCTCCTCGCCAAGGGTTTCTCAGCCTCTCTGGCTCAATCTCCTTGTTCGTTGAAGAAGAGAAGTGTTACTCTGGCTCGGCCAAAGGGCCCTGGTTCGGGTCGGCCTGGACTGTGAGTGTGGGCGGGTTTGGAGGCTGTGAGGAGCTTGGTTCCTGACTGTTTCCCAGTGTGCCTTTATTGCTCTCCCCGCCGCCAGCAGTTTATGAAAATTTCAGTTACCAATTCTTCTTGCTAGGAGATTTTGACGTTAGATATTTTGTTTCTCTTGAAGAGCAAATTACAGCGTCAAGGCCCTGGGGCCTTGTTATCAGAATCTGGTGCTGCCTGGAGTGCTCACCAGCAGCTGTGAGGGTCCTTTTGGGGCTTAGCCTGCTCCCGGGACCTGTGGCTCTTGGGAGATCGCCCCTCCTGGGCACTGCTGTCCCCAGGGCTGCTGGCGTGACAGCACGCTGACCTGTGGCCAGGAGACACTGCCCTCCCCTGGCCCCTTCATCCAAATGTAGCATGGCCCCTTCCTCTTAACTCCCCCAAGCACAGCAGAGAGCAGGCTGTCGCTTTGAGCCGCACTACTGAAGGTCTGGGGACACTAGCAAGGACTTGCTACCCTGCAGAGAATAGCTGGAGACCAAGGCTGTTGGCATTGCTCATCTGACCGGCCCTGCTGCACCCCCACCTGCCTCCATGGATGAGGGGCCAGAGAGGTTAAATCAGAGAGTTCAGAACACACTCAATAACCTGGCCCACGTGGATGACGCAGAAAGGTTGAAAGCAAAAGTGAAGATGATTTAGAAGAAAAGAGCAGATTGTCTTTATGACGTCAGAGTAGTGAAGGGTTTCTTAACAAGACACACAAAGCAACACGTAAAAAAAAGACAGACGTAACTGACAACTTCATTGTGATAAAAGGCACCAGAAACAAAGTGAAAGCTAAGCTGCAGACTGAAGGAAACAGTTTGTGAGTCATTTAACAAATAAAGGATTCGTATTCAGCATATAAAAAGTACACAAATTAACAAGCAAAAGACGAGCAACAAAAGAAAACAGGTGAAGGGTGTGAACACGGGAGAGGAATGTAAATATCCAGGAAGCGAGCAATCAGGGATTTCCCCTGCCCTGCTGCCTGGACCGACCCCGTCAAAAGGACACTTGGCTCAGTCTCACTGGCAGTGACGCTCTGCCTTAGGACAACAGCTCTCTTTCCCACACATACCTTTTCAGTCCCTCTGTCTCCCTTCACAGCCTAACTCAAAGAATTTGCATACCCTTGCCTCATAATCTTTCCTCCGCCTGGTCCAGCTGGGTGTCAGCCCTCAACACCTCCCTGGAATGGCTCCAGTCAAACTCAGCACAGACCTTAGTGTTTGCCGGACCTGCGATTAATTCTCTGTCCTAATCTTACCTACAGGGGTGTTCAGCGGATTGGCCCTCGCCTCTTTTTTGAATCACCCTGATCACCTGGCTTCGGTGACCCTCCAGCTCTCCTGTTCAACCTCCAAATGTTCGAGAACCCCAGGCCTGGGTCCTAGACCTTCTGTTCCTCTTGGTACTTTCTTCCTAGGCAATGCCATTGCACCCCCTGCCTTCCAATAGCATTTGTATGCTGATGGTCCCTAAATTCACATCTCTGACTGGGACCTCTCCCGCGGCCTGGCTCATAAATCCAGTTCTCATCTCCATTTGGATCTCTGTTCAGCATCTCCACTTATGCTCCAGATGAAATGCTTGGGTCACCCCACACCCGTTCCCCCACTCACCACCCCTACAGGGTCTCTGTCTCTGGGAAGGACCCCGATGTCTGCAGTGGCTCACATCCAGCACCGGGGGTTCACACACGCCCCTGTGCAGGTCCTGGTGGCCCTGCCTCGAGGGGACGCACGTTCTCTTCCACCCTGACTGCCTCATCTCTCACCTAAATCTCATGATAGCCTCTCAACTTTCCCTGTCCAGCAGCCAGGGACCCTTTTCAAGATGTAAATCTAACAACAGCATGGCCTTAAAAACCTACCAGTACCTTTTCATCGAACTTAAAATCCAAATGGCACAGGCTTGAAATGTTAAATTTTATTTAATTTCAATTTATTTAAATTTAAATTTAAAAATTTAAATTTAAATTTAAAAATTTAAACTTGGTTCAGTTATTGGAAAAATGTGAAGTATGTTTAAACAATCTAAAAACCACTTGAATATGACTTGCTCCCCTTTCAAGTGTAATTACTGTAAACTCTAAATAGAGACCAAATGTTCCCAATGAAAATCTGATGCTCAACTGAGCTGTGCTGTGTGTGTAAAATGCACAGTGAGTTGTGAAAACTTAGTAAAAATCAAAGAATATAAAATATCTCACTAATGATTTTTAATGTTGAGTACATATTAAATTTATAATATTTTGGATACATTGGGTTTAATAAAATGTATTATTCGAATTGGTTCCATCTGTTTATATATATTTTTTAGTGTGGCTTGTGAAAAATTTTAAATTATGTGTATGTATCCTGTATTTCATTTGCTGGTCAGCCCTGGCATGTTGGAAGTTAATATACCATCTATCAATAAATCAGCAAAACTAACCGAGGTGCTTTTTCTACTGGGGGAGGACTTAGAGTTTCTTTGGTTGAGTACCAGGCTTGGCTGAAGGCCTGCTTCCTTCTTTGGAGAACCATCTATTCGGATCTTCTGTCCTTTTTTATTGAGTTATTTATCTTTCAATTACTGAGCTGTAATAGATCTTTTTATATTCTTGATACAAGTCCCTTATCAGATATACGATTACAAAAAAAGTCTCCTATTTTCGGGGTTCTCTGTTCGCTTTCTTCATGGTGGAGCTGTAGATGTACACTGTAAGGTTTTGTTGTTGTTGTTGTGAATTTACCATCTTAACCACTTATGAGTGTACAGCTCTGTAGTGCTAAGTGTATTTACGTTGCTGGACATCAGGTCTCCGGAGAACAGAAGCTCCGCTCTTACCGGGGACCCAGTGCACTGACTCAGCTGCTTTGGACCCTGTCCCTTAGGTTGGGAGCATTCTTATGTGGTTGAAATATTGTCATTACACTTTCAGGATTTGGAAACTGCTGTACTGAGAGGTGCTATGAGGTTCAGAGGTGGAGCAAGGGGAGGCCAAGCTCAAGCACAGCTTTTCCACCTACAGAAGTTCATGAAAAGGGCCTTGTGCTGTCTCCTCTCACCTGGGGTGTACCTGGCGTGTGCACTGATTATGTCAGCAATTCTGATTGGCAAACACTGATGGTTGTGATTTTAAAACATTTGGTGAGAAGACCCTGACCTCTGGATTACAAGGCCTGGAATACTGGGCCCACCACAGGCCATATGATGATGTGACAATGAGAAAGTCATTTAATATCTCTGAGCGCAGGGGATACTTCCCTCCCAAGCACTGTGGGGAGGATTCAATGGCATTATGTGCATGGGAACAATTCACAAATCCGAAAGCACTCTAAAAATGTTGGAGAGGCATTCTGGGCAGCATTGCTTCTCTGCAAAATTCACACGTCGAAACCCTAACCCCGAGCACCTCAGAATGTGACTGTATTTGAAGATGGCGTCTTAAAGGGCTGAAGAAGGTAAATGAGGCTGTTAGGTGGGCCCTAATCCCCTCCGACTGGAGCCCTCTAAGAAGAGATTTGGACCAACATACAAACACTGGGGATGCACATGCAGAGGAAAGGCCAGGTGATGAGCAGGGAGGTGATGGCTGTCTGTACGCCAAGGACAAGGGCCTCAGAAGGGACACACTGCCCTCCGCCTTGGACTTCCAGACTCCAGACGGGGAGACGATGAATTTCCGCTGCTTAAGCCACCCTGTCAGTGGTGCGTTGCTACGGCAGCCCAAGCAAACCAATGCAAGAAAACAAAACCCGAAATAACGACATTGACCTCTCCGTTTATTGTAGGGGCTGCAGGACCGTGTCACAGAAATGGGGGGGCCGGGGAGCAGGGCAGTGCTTCCTGTTCAGACACCGGCTTACCCGGTGACCTCTCTCTGCCTCAGCGTCCTCGTCTGGGATCCCAGGTTGGATTAAAGATCTCATTCTCGGACTCCCACCCCCAGCCCTCGATTTTACAGCCGACTTGACGACCTCAGGGGAGGACAGGACAGGGTTTTGTCTGTCCTGAGAAGAGCGCACAGCTGGCACTCACAGACAAGTTCGTTTGATTTGATCTCCAGCTGCCTTTAAAGTGGTGTCTGAGAACGAACACCACCCATGGCCCGGTCTGTGCCTCGGGACAGAAGTTCTCTCTCCGTGGCTGCCGCTGACACAAGGTTCACGAACTTCCTCAGACCCGTCTTTCTGGAGAAATGGGGCGGATACCACATTCCGGCCTGCTCGCCTCAGTGTGCTGAGCAAAGGCTCATCCACAGCCAGAACCAGTGTGGATAAGAAACCAACGTGGACAGTTGCTGAAAGAAAGGTTTTTGTCAGAAAATGCTGGTGGGCAGATCCTCTTCAGCTGAAATTCCGACAGTGACAAGACTCGCAGGTGGGAAGGCAGGGCCAGCTCCTAGGGCCCGTCCCAGGCTCTCTGAGCCACACTGACTTCATTCTGATAAACTGGAATCCAGTGCATTGAAAATTACTTGAAATTGGGTCATTCCTGGGGAGCGGAGAGCTTTTTTTCTCCACAGAGATCTTGGTGTCATGCAGGGGTCAGCTTCAAAATATTTAAGCACCCTCAGGGTTGGACAGTGGCAGTCAATGGCCTGGCCATGCTGAGGTGGGATCAGCCTCGGCTCCATGAGGGTCCATCCACGAGGCTCCCTGGAATGCTGGTTCATCTCCACACTGCCGAGACCCGGTCTGTATTCTCTGAGCCTTCACGAGGCCATGAAGCGTGCTGTGTGTGTGTGTGTGCGTGTGCGCGCGCACGCGCGTGTGCGTCTTGCAGGAAACTGCAGCGGGGGCGGGGGAGGCACAGGAGGGCTGGCTGTCGGGACTGTGTAGGCTCTGGTTCTTCGTGGATGGATGTGATGGTTACGTTCATGTGGCAGCGTGACGGGGCCATGGGTGCCCAGATACTTGGTCAAATGTTCTTCTCGGTGTTTCTATGAGGCTGTTCCTGGATGAGATTAACTTTTTAATGAGTAGACTGAGTAAAGTGGATTGGGTGGGCCGCATCTGACCCGTTGAAGGGCTGAATAGAACAAAAGTCTGACCCACCCCCAAGTAAGAGGGAATTCCTCCTGCCAGGTGGCCTTACAACTGGGACATCAGCCTTTTCCTGCCTTTGGACTTGAACTGAAGCGTCGGCTCATCTGGGGACTCCAGCCTGTCGGCCTTCAGATTCACACAGGAGCCACACCGTCGGCTGTCCTGGGCCCAGCTTGCCAGCGGCAGCGCCTGGGGCTGTCAGCTTCCACAGTCAGGGGATCCCAGTCTTTACAATTTATTTACAATCCATCTTTCTATATTTATGTGTACATCCTGTTAGCGCTGCTTCTCTGGAGGGCCCTGATGCACAGCTGAGGTTACGTTGTTTCAAAGCTCATCCTAGTGGACAATAGAAGCTTTGGACACTATTTTTCAGGCTCAATCAATGTCATTTCTTTTTTTGTTTAAGGGGAAAAAAACCCCACACCGCCTCTAACTTAATGTTTAAATAGGTTCATTTTATTTGGCACTCCTTGAATAAAGCGACTCTTCTTTATACAGAGTGGTTAGCACTTCCATTTTGTCTCCCTTCCTTGCAGCAGTGGGGAGCGGGCAGCCCCCAGGCAGTCCTGGTTTCTCAGTTTAGGCTCTGTTTCCCCTTGTGGTGTTTGGCTCCCCTGAACACACTTTTATACTTTCTTCTTTTAATGAGAGAGTTTCCTGTTTGGAAAGAAAAGGTGTTCTTGAGAAATTCTAGGTGTTCCTATGAGTTTGTTTCAGACCCTCCCACAGTTCACTCAGCCCCATGAGCTCCGAGCTGAGGGATGGGCTATGAGGCTGAGGAAGGTGGTGCCAGGAGCAGTGATGGGTCCCCTCCTTTGTAGTCCCTGACCCAGGACAAATGCCTTCCTGGGGTCGCTTCAGGTGTGGCCCTCCCACAGGTGGGCGGGTGTGTGCAGACACCGGGCTAAGCCCTCAGCAAGCATCACCTTGTTCCATCCCCTGCACCCCAGTGAGGCAGGTGCTCTGAATATCCCACTTTGAGGACGAGCATCTGAACCTCAGGACATTCTGTCCCTTGCCCAAGGTCACCCCAAGGTCACACAGCTCACAGGGGGCCTGGTCAGGATTTGAACCCAAGTCAGAGTGCTCCAAATCCTGCACTCTCAGCTGCCACCCAGCCCCACCAGCCCTGAGTCGACCGGGACCTCAGTGAGGGGCAGCGTCCTCAGTGTCCCCAGAGGAGCCATGTGGCTGGAAGGAGACGGAAGAGGAGCGAGTCCTGGGTGGGGGCAGAGGCCGGCCCGGGGCGTTCTGAGTTTAAGGTGCCAGACGTCACCCTGGTCAGGCTCAGGGGATGTTAAGGATGCAGGACAGACCCCGGAGCGGTCAGGGCTCCACGGGCGTGTGTACATGGAGGGAAGGTGGGGAGTGTGGGTTTAGGGGGCTTTGGCAGTGAGAGAGGAGAGGAGAGAGAACCGGCAACTTTGGGGGAACAAGAGGTGGGGGAGGAGCGGGCAGGGAGGTGGGGGAGCCCCAGGACTGGCTCTGGCCCCCAAAGTCTGAGGGGAGGAGGCCTCACCTCAGAGCAGCTCCTGGCCTGTGCTTGACGACACAGGAGCTCCCAGGGATGTGCCTGGGACCCCTCCTCACCAGTGTTAAATTCAGGATGAGATGGCTGTCCCGTCTCACTGAGGGTGAGGGGGCCTTGGAGGAGCCACCGTTAGGAGGAGGCAGGACCCGGAAACTCCCGCAGGCGGAGCAGCGAGGCCCAGCCGAGCAGCCCGGGGGCGTGAGCTCGGTGAGCCAGGGCTCTGTCTGCGGGGGTGAGTCCCGAGGACCAGACCCGGGCCTGGCGTGCGGCAGGTGCACAGTAAAGCGTAGATGAGAATGAGCTGAGGGGACAGGCATGTGGCGTGTAGGACACAGGAGGGGTTGACAGGAGTGTTCAATGTGACTGCCAGGTCTGCCTCGGAGAGGCTGGGCGGACAGGAGGGCTGGCCTGGAGAAGAGGCTCAGAGGTGTTCTGGAAAGTTCTGGGGACAAGCCTGGGGCCAGGGCAGAAGCCACGGGGAAAGCATGGACCAACTTCAGCCATTAGGAAGTCGTGTCTGAAAAGGTGATGGCAGGGGGAGACGGGGCCCTGGGGGGAGGCGCCGGCAGAGAGGGGCGGGTCTGGCTGGTGCGCGGGGGACCTCCCTGGGCTGGTCACAGGGGGCAGGTGACCACACTGTGCGAGCGTGTGAGGATGGCCCCCTGAGTCACAGTGTTTCCTGGGAAAGAGGAAAGGCTCTCGCTCAGTTTGGCTGAGAAGGGAGGGGGCACCCACTCAGGCCCGTGACTCCTGGAACCTGGACTCGGCAGGGCTCACGGCTGGTCCCCCAGGGCTGAGTCACCTGCTCTCCCAGAGAGCTGTTCCCAGGGCATGGGGTCCCTTGAGTGGACACTTAACTTCTTTTTGTATCAGAGGGGCAGACTCCCAGCACGAGGCCCCATCCTCCACACTTATCTATTGCCAGGGTGGTCCCCAGTTCCCTTTACCTAAAGCTTTTCGAAGACTTTCAATGATTTTTTCCAGAGCTGCTAGGCTTTTAATCTGATAAAGTGTTTCTCTGTCCTCTTCTGCAGGAAAAATTAAGCACAGTGATCAAGATTTGACGCACAACTGTGGTTTAATTCCAGACGCGTGTTCTCCCTCCCCAGGCAGTTTGGCGCCTGACCCCAGACTCCTCCCCGCCGCTCGTCTCCCGGGTCCCTGTGTCCCACCATGAGCCCCTCAGTCGTTTCAGAAAGGCGCCGGGAGCATCAGCTGGGCTTCCTGGGTCAACATAGACTCTGTCTGTTCGTCATTCACAGTTCCTGCCTCTTTCCCTCACCTTCCACCCCTGCGCCCTGTGACATCAGGTATCAGAGGAGGACAGGAAGCATTCAGAAGCCAAGTATAAAAGACTCAGGAAAAGGAAAGCATCTCTCTAGGTGCCATCACGCCCCTTCGTAGATGAAGGAAACTATCCCAGGCCAGGAAGCGGAGCGAGTGGTTTTCCAGGAGGCTCCCCTGCTGCAGGGCCTGGAGCTTCACACGGGACATTCATTCCCGGGAGCCCCACTCTTGGACCGCTCTGCCCCGTAACCCCGAGGTACGGCTTGTGAGGACAAGGGCAGGGAGCCTGTACTTTGACATGTCTGGGGAGGTCATCAGCACAGCTCAGGGCAGCCCCAGACGATGAGACCAAAACACGTGGGATGGCTCTGCTTGTGGGATAAATGAACACAGAGCCAACAGTCCTGAGCCAGCCCCTGTGCGGGGGTCTTGCGTCAACTTGGGGAGGAGGCTGGAGTGCTGCGGAGGTGTTTGAGCAAAGGGAACGCTCTGTCTGGGGGGACAGGAGCAGGGGAGCAGCACCTGCTCCAGCAGACCGCGGGCGCCGAGTGAGGATGGAGGATGGAGGATGGAGAGGGGAGGGGTCCCACCTTCCTGCAGGACCCTGATGTGGGGAGCGCTCTGTAGGGCAGGGGCCTTGAAAGTGTTTCAGAGACTGGGTTGGACCACCTTTGATCTGCACAAACAGGAATTTCTACTGGCTCAACCTCGTACACAGTCCTCAGAGGAGCGTCCCGAGAGGCTGCTCTAACCAGCACCCAGCAGGGCAGGGCCCAGGCTAGAGCTGTGTGAGGCCAGCTTCCTGCCCAGACCCTCAGCCTGCTGCCCCCATTCCCCTCTCCAAGACTCTTCTAACCGTAGGAAGCGGGAGAGGAGCCCCTCAACACAGAGTGCCCAAGGGAATTCAGGGGGGGAATGCTGGAGAAATGGATTTCCTAATTCTACGTATGAAACCCTGCAGTCCCAGCCTCACCATGGAACCAGCATGTACGCAAGACACTCAAACCAGCAGAACCTTTGAGAAGGGATAGATCTGAACGACCAGCAATACACGGCAAGACAAAATACACCGTGTGAACCTCACCAGGTTGAATGATTGCTAAAATAAAAACATCCGTGTTCTCCAGAGGATTAAATTAGAGCAGCATAATATTTACCATGTCCAGGATTCGATACAAGGTACTCAACATGCAGGGAACCTGGAGGTCTCACAACGTTGCATCGTGAGGGTGGGAGCAGTGTTCCTGGCCGCTCTGTACCCCAAACGGATGAGGAGGTTCTGAAGCGCACTTACTCTCTGCTTCGAGATCCTTCTGTTATCTGAGTTTCTCATCTACACCTGCTGTTTTATTCTCCCTCCTGGTGTAGTGTTTCCTTACGTGTTTTGTGTGTGAATTACAGGCTCATATTTGGCAGGGCTTTTGGCTGAGGAAATCATGTGTAGCCTGGGTGAGGCGATGTTCCTTCAAAGCAACCTTGCATTTGCCTCTACTAAGTGTCCCAGCAGTGTCAATGCCAGGGCTCTAAAACTCCGCTTGTTTCTCACCTTGACCAGAACATGCAGAAAGGACCAATTCAAACCGTAAACCCACATGAGCCTGTATTTATATACTTTCAAGCAACAGCACAAGACAATTGGTCAACTGGGAGAAAGCGTTTGCAATGGACATCACAGACAAGAGACCAATATCCCTCATCTATGAAGAATTCTTTAAAACTAAGAGAAAAATGAGGAAAAGATGGCAACAGATAATTCACAAAAATAAATAAAAATGATCCATAAACATGTGAGATGTTCCAACTCATTTATACTGAGGGAAATATGAGTTTAAACAGCTTTGAAATACCACTCCTCACCTATCAGGTTGGCAAAGATGGCAAAGTTTGACGACTTATTCTGCAGCCTGGGCTGCGAGGAAACAGGCACCCGCAGAGTCCGCTGTCAGCAGTGCGAACTGGCACAGCCTCCTGTGGGTTGTTTGGTGGTTCAAGCACAACCACTTATCTTTTGACTCAGCAATTTACTGTAGATACCTACCCTGAAGTTCCCCCTCCAACAATATGAAAATACACATGTCTCAGTTATCAATCCCAGCATTGTTTGTAAAATACTGGCAATTAGCTGAATGCCCAAATCTGAGAGTCTAAGAAACTAAGTATTTGTGGTTTGTTACCTCATGAATAAAGCAACTGTCAGTAAGTTCACATGGATATTAACACATAATGGAATAAACAAGTAGCACATGAAAAAATGCTCAACATCACTGATTATCAGAGAAATGCAAATCAAAACTACAATGAGATCACCTGACACCAGTCAGAATGGCCATCATTCAAAAGTCCACAAATGACAAATGCTGGAGAGGCTGTGGAGAAAGGGAACCCTCCTACACTGCTGGTGGGAATGCAGTTTGGTGCCGCCACTGTGGAAAACACTCTGGAGATTCCTCAAAAGACTAGGAATAGACTTACCCTATGACCCAGGAATCCTGCTCCTGAGCATATATCCAGAAGGAACCCTACTTCAGGATGACAGCTGCACCCCAATGTTCATAGCAGCACTATTTACAATAGCCAAGACATGGAAACACCCTAAATGTCCATCAACAGAAGACTGGATAAAGAAGATGTGGTATATTTATACAATGGAATACTATTCAGCCATGAAATACAACAACATAATGCCATTTGCAGCAACATGGATGTCCCTGGAGAATGTCATTCTAAGTGAAGTAAGCCAGAAAGAGAAAGAAAAATACCATATGAGATTGCTAATATGTGGAATCTAAAAAACAAGGACATAAATACAAAACAGAAACAGACACATAGACATAGAATACAAACTTGTGGTTGCCAAGGGGGAGGGAGGTGGGAAGGGATAGACTGGGATTTCAAAATTTGTAGATACTGACAGGCATATGTAGAATAGATAAACAAGATTATACTGTATAGCACAGGGAAATATATACAAGATCTTGTGTTAGCTCATAGCAAAAAAAAAAAGTGACAATGAATATATGCATGTTCACGTATAACTGAAAAATTGTGCTCTACACTGGAATTTGACACAACATTGTAAAAATGACTATAACTCAATAAAAAAAAGTTAAAAAAACCAAAGTAAAAAAAAAAGATTCAGTCTGTATCCTACTATATAGCACAGGGAAATATATTCAGTTTCTTATAACAACATATAATGGAAAGAATAGGAAAAAAATATATATGTATACGTATAACTGAGCTGCTTTGCTGTACACCTGAAACTAACATTGTAAATCAACTACATTTCAGTAAAAAACAAAGTTAAAAAAAATTAGTATATGAAGGGAGAAGAAAGAGTTCTCCCTCACAGCAGAATTCTAACTAATGAGTGTAGAAGGACTGATGGACACAGAAAAACACTTTCGGCAAATACTACAGTGATCGTTTTTGTAGGTAAGCAGCAATGGATGCTAAATTAATGGGTGAAAATAGGACGAGAAATACGGTATTTTCACCGTCTGAAAGTACCTCCCCTCAAGACACTAATTATCTACAAAGGCAAAAACTGTTTAACTTGGTTACGGAGAAGCCTGGTAGTCACCACCTTAAACAAGTGAGGAAGTAAATATCCCTGCTGAGAGATATGTCTGCATCAAGCACGATGTCCCGCGCTGCACAGACAAAGGCAGAGCATCATGTCCTCAGTGTTCTTGCCCAAAATGTCTAACCTGAGTCTGGTCGTGGGGAACATTCAGGCAAACTCAAACTGAAAGAGATTCTACAAAGGGACTAGACAGTTCTCTTAAAGGTCACAAAGGACAAGGGCAGACTAGGGCACCTCCCAGATTGGAGGAGACCTAAGGGACATGGGAAGTAAGGCAAAGTGGAACCCTGGAGCCAGAAAAAAAAAAAATAGTAAGATAACCACCAAAGTCTGCATCAGGTCTGTAGGCTGCCTGCTAGTGTCCCTCAGTGGCAATGCCCCGTCTTCGTGACGGTGCTCTGGTTACGCCGGGTGTAACCCCAGGGGAGGCCAGGTGAAGGGAACGCAGGAAGCTCTTCGTGCCGCTTTCCCAGATTTTCTGTAAGCCTAAGGTGATTTCACAACGGAGACTCCATTTTAAATGCTCGCATTATCCTGCCTCACCCACACTGTTGCTTCCGCGTTGCTCGTTTTCCAGCCACGCCGCCACTGCCACCTGTGCGCTTGGGACGCTGGGTGCGCACACGCAGCCCACGCCCAGTTAATCAGTAGCTGCAGACAATCTGCCCGTGGCCAACAACACTCTGCACAGAAGCATCTTTGTTCAGATGGACCATCGTAGTCTTTGCTGAGGGTGACCGTCCTCCATCCCGCCTGTGCCCGCTTCGGCCAGGAGGCTCTTCCACGAATCTTGGAGACGTCACCCGCACCCAGGTGCCATGACCCGTTTGCCCGCTAACTGGCACGTCAGACTTCCTGCCTGTGGCTACGTCGCCTTCCTCGGAGCGGTCCATCCAGGCTTCTATCATGACCCAACTAAAAGGCTAAGGCTTTTGTCTCCTCCGGCAAAGCTCCAACCACCTCTTCACACACCTGCATCAGTCCTGCTTGGGTGCCAGTTCCCAGTCCACCTCCAGCCTGAAACATGACACGGGGCAGTCTTTAACAGAGTGGTGCCTCCGCTTCTCCAGCTGGGAAATACAGGATGGGACTAGAGGGACTGAATTCTCTAGCCAGATGGACCTCATCCTCCTTCGCTGCATGGAAGTTCCTGCCAGCACAGGACATCTTCCCCAGGCGAGTCACACCCAGCATGGTCTGAATGGTTAAGATGAAATGACGCCGTGAACGCGCTGTTCGGCCAGCCTCGGCACCCACCTGGTCTGCCCTCCTCCCACTCACACCTCTCCTCAGGTGCTGCTGCCTCAGGAGCAGAATGTCGCTTAGGAAGAGGAGGAAGCGTGGGTCAGAGGCGGCTCTGCCTGCCTGCTGCAGAATCACCAGCGCTGCCTGTGTGTTTTTAACTCCACCGCCTACACCTTACAGGTGGGAATTACACATGCTCTGTTGGCACATGCCAAGGGGGCCCTCGGGCTGTGGACGCGGGTCTTGGGGGAGCACAGCCTACAAGCCTTCCCAGAGACCAAGGGCCCCTTCGCTATTCTGTCCGAGCCAAAGCGTTTCCAGTTAGTGAGGGGGGCAAACTGCTGACCTGAAGTGCCCGGCTTGCAGTCCCCTGGCCCTAGCATTCTTTTAGGAAACTTAACAACAAATTTTTTGGCCCCTGGCCTTGTGACATGAGGAAGCTGGATGAGGCGTGCGCCTCAGAACCAAACCCACAACGGTTGACAACGTCACTCCCCAGTGCCTGGCTTCTGTGGGCAGGAGGGCAGAGGCAGAGGAACAGGGCATCACGGGGGGCCGGGTCTGGCCTCCTTCCACGTGCCGCATGTGTCTGTCTCATGCACACGTCGCCACCTTCTCTCTGGGTCACCAATGGCCTGGGCTTGTGCCAGCGAGCAGTGTCTGTTTGCCAAGAGGCTGGTGGGTCCAGACAGGCCCAGGGGGCCGCCACCCGCCCCTGCTCCTGGGGAAACCCCCTGCGGGCAGCTGCACCAGAGGTGGGGTATGTGCCAGGAGCAGGGAGCGAGGTTCTGCTCACAGAGGTGCTGCTGATAAGGCACCTCCTCCCCCGCCCCTCCACCCCGGGCATCCTGGGCTCAGCTTCACCGAGAGCAGCTCACAGGAGAGAGCGGAGCGGCCTCCACACAAGGGCAGCTCAGGGACCCTGCGCTCTGTCCCCTCAGCCTCCCAGGTGCCACCTTCCTCCTGCCTCCAGACTGCAGTCAGCCTCTGTTTGCCCCCAAATTCCCTTCTAGGCTGGTCTTCGCCTGTCCTGCTCTGAACTCATATCTTACCTCTGTTTTCCCTCAGTCTCTAGAGAGACTGGTCTCGCTTGGGGTCAGGAGCGAAACAGGGGCACCAACAGATTCACTGGCATTAAAGCTGGCGCCGGCCTCTGGGGGCCCAGATCCGCCGAGTGCAGGTGCTCAGAGAGCCCCGTGCCGGGGGGGGCGGTTTGGGGAGGGGGGGGTGGCGGCCCAGCCTCAGGGCAGCCCCGGGACTGGGAGGAACTTGATCAGCCCTGTCCGCCCCGTGGCAGGCTTGGGGGTCTCATGGTCCCTCTGAGGACCCTGATGGGTGGGTGCCTTCTCTGATGGGGCTCACCTTACCCTGTCCTCTGTCCCCCACCTCTGACCCCAGACTCAGACCTTCCCGTAACTCTCACGCTTAGCCTGTCCCAGGATGTTCAAGCCATTCTTACTTCCTCCTGCTTCTTCAGGGAACGCCACAGGTGCGATGCTGAGCGAGTGTGTCCCTGAGGCCACTCCAGCTCAGGGTCAGTCCCTTCAGCATGGACTCACCCTGCGACCTCTCCTATTGTGGGCCCACTGCCAAAAGGATGTCCAGCTGTATTTAGTTTATAACCATCAGGTTCCGTAGAAGTCAAGGACTGGAACACATCCAGAGGTATTATAATGTTAACTGTAGTTGGAATCCTATTCCTGTTCAATCTTCCAAAACGAGAGGCAGGCTCAATGGAAAGACTGGGGAACAGACAGAAATGCAGGTTCCTGGCCCCCATCTGCAGAGACGCTTGGTCAAGCCCGGGAATGTGTATTTGAGTCAGCTCCCCTCCTGCGCGCCTGGTGCACCGTCAGCCTTGCGAGCCGTGACCTGGTCCCCCCCAGTCTAGGGCCCAGCATGGGTCTCACCTGGGGGCCCCAGGAGCTGCAGGTGCCCCCTTCCTCCTGCTTGGTCTTTAGGGTAAAAAGAAGCTGTTATCCTGCAGGACGCGGGCCCCTCGGCCTCGGAGGCTTGGCACACTGGTCTTTATTCTAGCAAGCACACCAGTCGGAGGGACGCTTTTCCCACTCCTTGGGGACACCCCTGGGGGACACTCCGGGCTCTCCCCACCTCACCTGCCCTAGGGGAGGAGCACTGACTTAACTGAGAGTCTGGGAGGGAGTGGGCATCCACCTACCCACGAGACAGCATCTCGGTCTGCTCCTCCCGGCTCCAGTTGCCCAGGGTCAGACGCACGGGCAGGGGTGGGGCTGGTGTTCCCCAGCCCTGACAGAGGCGGGAAACCAGTCCAACCCAGGTGGAGCAGCCGCGCCTCCAACTACTCTGTTCCCCCTCGTGAAGGAGGCGTCCTGCCTGCATCTGTCTGTCTGTCCTCCTACCACGCCTGAGCTCAGGCAGGAACTGCCCGGCTGCGTTTACCGTTATAGAAGAGTTTGCCTTTTTCCCCAGCAGAGAATTTCTTTTCATGCTCCATCTTCTTAGTGTTGGCCTTATTATGGGCTGCTTTGGTGAAGAGCATGGAAAAAAGGAGGGAAAACATAACGTACACGCTTAGGAACATTTTCTTCTGTGCTGCACTTTAAGACACTAGGCTGGAATGAGAACACAGTTTTCAGCTTCCGCTGACAGTGTGCTTTGGCAAGTTCACGTGTCAACAGTCAGGCGTCCCCTGACCTCCCCGAAGCCCGCTGTCTGGGCCTCAGCAGATGCTGGGTGAGCTAACCCTCCGGACTGGAATTTACATCAGGACACCACACTTCCAGGAAATGCTGACCGACCCCCTCTCCCCACGCTGCTGCTGAATGCATTTTCACCCACCCCTTGTGGATTCTGACACAGGGCTCTCGCCTTAGCCAGGGTCAACCAGATGTTCCGTCCTGGACCTCACTGTGCTGTTTCCTCATCTGTGTGTTTGGACCCTATGAAGCCGCACTTTGGAAAGCGTGCTGCTTTTGTTCACTGCTAGCTGTGTGTTCCTGGGCCCGTCCTCCTTCAGGCCTGCCTCACCCCTGTCGGGTGGGGTCACGGTCACTGCCCGGCTCTTAGGAGGCTGCGGTGAGCATCCGACGTGCTGGGTAGCTGATGCTCCTGTTCCCGTGTGCCCCGTGGTCCCGCAGTGGCCGAGCCCCACCTGCCCCCCAAGCACGAGGCCTTTCATGCACGGGCACCAGAGACCACCCAGAATAAAGGGAGGTGGTCTCTGCCCGGCTGGGCTTGACCTCCCCAGTCTCGGGAGGAGCACGGCAATGTCTGGGACACGTTCCCTCTCGTCTCCACCTGCGTCTGCCCCGGAGGCAGCCGGCCTCCGAGGGCGCTGACCTGACGGGGCTGCGCAGGCCCCTCGGGCTCCGGGATGCCGCACAGCTGTACTTACTTTTTCTCTTTGTTGCAGCCTTTGTTGATTTTACTAGCGGTCTTTGTGTTTCAAGGAATGTTGATTTGTTTGGATCCAAAATGTCTTCGACTAGAATTTCATCTTGGGAAAAGCACATAAGGACAGTTAAAGCTGAGACGCAGGGCCTAACCCTCTGCTCTACGGGGACCTATGGCCGTCAGCTATCGGCGGACCGGAACAGAACACAGCGAACTCCGTGGAGGTGGAATTTGGTTTCTAAAGAAGCTTGTCTGGAGTTCTAAAGAAACTCCCTGAATAATTTATGAAAACCTGAGGTCATCCAGGTACCTGGACAATAAACTGCCCGCCCACCCCTTACCCCTCCAGAGGTACGGTGCTGGGGACCTGGCCCCGGGCATGGTTGTAATTCTCCTTCCTGCCCCACTGCTGTCCTGTCCGCTCTCTGAGACCCCCCTGTGCTGTCCCTGAGCAGGCGGGTGAAGACTCTTTCCTGACCTCTACCTAACGCAGCCGTGTTTCCTCCCTTTACATCCTCTGACCGCTCCCAGGAAGCTTCTAACGCATGAGTCCTGGACTTTGTGTCGGGCAGCCCAGACCACACTCTGGTTCTGCTCTCACCAGCTGTGATCTTACACAAGTTTCTCCCGGACCTTGAGTTTCTTGTCTGTAAAATGGGGTCTGTGTTTATCTCATCAGGCTTTTTATGGGGTTCAAATAAAGCAGGGCATGCGGGAGGCGCCCAACGCACTCTGGGACCCTGGTGGAGGCTGAGACAATACACAGCAAATGGATGGGGGTGAGTCCTCATCCCTGCTGCCCAGTGGTCACGCCGACCAGCCGGTCCACACGCTGGGTTTCTGCTGATGTGAACCCAGCACAGGGGACCAACCTGCCTCGGTCTGCCCTGATTTTCCTCTTGTACATGAAGGTCCCACATCCTGGGAGCCGTCAGTCCTGGCAAAGCGCCGTCTGGTCCCCGGTTCCAGCTCACGTGGGATACTCAAGTCGGGGGAGAAGACCGGAAATACCACAGGACACAGACATCACCGGCAGGGCGGGGAAGCGCTGGCCCATGTGCGGCCGCGCCACCCTCCTCGGACCAGAACCTGCCTGGGGCAGTGCACCAGCGGGGTGCTGAGACCCCTGCAGCCGGTGGGCTACGGACGTGCAGAGTCTGGACCTGCACCCCGCTTCCTCCTGCCCTGGAAGTGGCCCTGGTATCTGGAGCTGTGGACGCCATCTGGGACGTGGGGCACCAGCGGGAGGGCCGGCCAGGGTGACCTCAGGGACACGGCCTCATGCGGTGGAACCGCTGGTGCCACAGGAGCACGACCCCACGTGGCTGAGCTGCCCCGGGCTCCGCTCGGGAAGCCGGTCGAGTCTCAGCTGGTGCAGCTGCTCTAGCAACACCTTGTAAACGACCTTGGCCCCTTCTCTGGGCAGCTGCCGGGCGGGAGAACCCATTCTAGGTCCCTAAACCGTTGTGGTGTCTGGTTAGATTTGGGGTTACAGAGAAGGGTGGATACTCATGAGAACCACAAGCATGTATTGAGCACCTGCTGTATACCAGGAACAGTCCAGGTGCTGGAGGGTCGAGGATGGCCCCGCCTGGGACCCTGGTCTCTGTCTGGAGCAAACCAGCCGGGTGTGAGGGCACGACCTCGAGAGACGGGCCGTGCACAGCCCTTCGGCTGTAACAGAGCCACCCCTCCCCAGGGCTGGGGTGGGGGGCCCCGACGCGGGTGGGCCAGGCAGGGGGCAGGGCTTGGCTGACCAGCAAGAGAAGTGAGTCCCCCGGGAGTCAGTCTGCCCTGCAGGAAGCCAGGAGTGACTTACTGGGGACCCCTAGCCCTGGCTGTCCCCCCAGCACCTCCCCCAGGACACCCCTGAGCTGTCCCATCACCTCCCCCAGGACACCCCCGAGCTGTCCCCCCGGCACCTCCCCCAGGACACCCCCGAGCTGTCCCCCCAGCACCTCCCCCAGGACACCCCCAAGCTGTCCCCCCCAGCACCTCCCCCAGGACAACCCCGAGCTGTCCCCCCGGCACCTCCCCCAGGACACCCCCGAGCTGTCCCCCCGGGCACCTCCCCCAGGACACCCCCAAGCTGTCCCCCCGGCACCTCCCCCAGGACACCCCCGAGCTGTCCCCCCGGCACTGCCCCCAGGACACTCCTGAATCCTCTTGCCCACCGTGAGCCTCCCCTCCCCGCCTGCCTGGGTCTCTGACCCACACACGTGACGGGGCTGAGCCCTGTGCAGCGAGCTCTGGTCCAACAGCCTGGGCTGTTCTCGTGGGGTCCTCTTTGCTTATTCCCAGAGGCAAGGATTTCTCACTTTTAAGGTGTTCTGCTTTCCACCGGGGGGGGGGGCACTGCAGTCCCCCTGCAGGGTTAGCTTGCTGAGCCCAGAACACCACCGGAAGTCCCAGTGACTCGATTCTTTCTGAACTTTCCCCAAAGGCTGCTGGGGCTCCGGGCGGTGGGCCCCACGGACGGAGCGAGTACCGTGTCAGGACTCTAGTCCCCACGTACAGTGACTGTCAGACCCGCCAGGACGTGCGGGTCCTCGTCACAGCCACTCCCTGACCTGGTGGAGCTGGATGCTTCCCGGACAGTCCACCTGACCACCTGGCTGGCCCTGGCGCTTCTGACCGTCCCGTCCGACCACACGCAGCATCATTAAGGGGGTCTGACTCCCCCACCGCACCCGCCTGCGCGGGGCCGTGGGGACGTGATTCCAGCCTCAGGTTAAATCACTTCCCTCCACCCTGTGCCACTAGCACGAGGTCACCCGGGAGACGCCCAGTGACGGTCACCCGACCCGTCCAGGTACAGCCAGAAGTTTGGTAAGAGGAGGTTCCTTACCGAATACTCCGGGTATATCCTCTTGACTTTTTGAGCTCATTGTTTCAGTAGTTGGACCTGGGGGCGGGGAGGGGAAGGAAATAAAAACCCTAATAGTTTAACAAAGTTCATTGAATCTGCACTGACGTCCCGCTACATAGAGTGGTGTTGCGGGGCCCAGCAGCCCGCTCTCGGGGAAGGAGCCCGGCACAGGGTTCCTGGGCCTCATCTGGGAAGCAGGGAAGGTGAGGACACACGCCATGTGCTCGTGCTGGAGCTGACACCTGCGCCCCCAGGCAGCACTGGCTGGCACCGTCCCGACCCTCGGGGTGGGGGGGACCAGCGTCTGGCTCCCAGGACGGCCGCGCCCTGCCCGTGCTCAAGGGACAAGTGAGGAGGGACACGCCTGTCCTGTAGTAACCTCACTCTGCCTCCTGCGTGGCCGCTTCCAGCCAGGAGCGCGTCCAGGTGCTGAGGGATGTGATGTGGAGAGTGTACGTGGCCATGGGCCGGGTGCCTCTCTAGTGGGCGGGGGACCCAGAGAGACTGGCCGCCCGCCTGCTGGCTCCTTCCATAAGCAGAGCGACTCCGGGTGGCCCCAGTCCCACGGGGGAGCTGACCGCAGAAGTCAGTCCTCCTGGGGTCCCCGGAGTCCGGTCCTGGCCTCAGGCCTGCCTGGCCCGGCCTGTGCCGAGGCCCAGCCGGCGCGCGGCCACTCCACCACCAGGAGGGCCTCGCATTCCCCCTGAAGCTGGGTGTCCGGGTCCCCCGCCTCCACTCCAGGTCAAGATCAGCCTCCTCCTCCGGCCCTGGGGAGCGGGGGCAGACCAGAGAGCCGACGGCCACCCTGAGGACCACTGGGCAGGGCCGGCTTCCCCTTGCCGCGCACGGAGTGCTCAGGTGGCATCTGCAGACACTCAAGTCCCAGCACTAAACCAGTGACGACGCTGATTTTCAAATGGCTTTAATGATGGACAATCTGCATACCAATGGGCTCATCTGCACACACGAGGGCTTAGAACAATGCGGGGAAACAACACAAAAAGGTCTGTGCTGCGATGACAATCGCTTCCCAGCATGCTGACCTCCGTAAACGGGCAAAGTACAGTTCTCTTTGGAGGCGACATTAATGAGTCATTGCGAATGGGTACAGCTGCTAGTGCAAGCACTTTGTCAAAAACACTCTTTTCATGCTGTGTGTGTCCCTAATTACACTGGAGGCATTGTGCCAGCCCGGGAGCGTATGCAGACAAATATTTATGCTTTGTGATATCCGCCCGGGTTCTGAAGTGCATTGTCAAGTGTGGCTGTTCCCTCTGCTCTGCCTGTTGCCGCCTCTTCCTTACTCAGTTTTCCACCGGCCCTGTGCCCGCCTTCCAATGTCCCACTGCTCTTTCTCCGTATTTGCACAGTGCACACCCTGGCCACCGGGAGAGGCTCACTGTTGAGTTCTGCGGTTGCGCGCTGGCTGATCTGGGGAGGACAGGGGGTCCCCTCCTCCCGCAGGAGGCCCAGGGCTGCTGCTCCCCTTCCTGCCTCGTGGTCGGGCCAACCCCGGGCCCACCGAGGCAGGAGTCCGAGCAGAGAGAACCATTTCCCATCTGCCTTTAGCTGCTCTCCAGCTGAGAAGCCCTTGAAGGTCACCCAAGGGCGTCTGTGTCTGGACGGGAGATGGGGCGGGCTCTGGGGCTGCGTCCAGAGCGCTCAGTGTAACCCGTGCGTGGGAGCAGTTCCCGAGGGCACTGGGAGCCGGACCGTTGGAAAAGGAACGGGCAGCTGAGGGCGTGCAGCGGCGGGGGTGACCACCTCCCACCTGTCACAGACCCTCTGATGCCCAGCACCCGAAGGGCACTGTCCTCAGTAAATGTCTCAAAACTCAGCATCTTGAGGAGAGGCAGCTGGAAATATTAGCTGCTTCGTGACACAGTCAGGCGGGGTGACCACCTGCCTTCCTGCTCAGGCCCAGGCCAGGCTGGGCCGACCCCCAGTTAACTTGGGCACCGCCTGCTCCTCCAGCCGGGGAGCTGGGCGGGGGGAGCCTGTCAGCGCCCCTGTCCTTGAGCTCGTCCCTGGTGACCCCCGGGGAAGGAGGGAGGTGGCCCTCGGGGGAGCAGGGGAGCAGGGGACCTGGGCTCACAGCCTCCGGGCAGGAAGAGGGGGTCATGCAGGCCCCGCCCCTCTCTGCACCTGCTCAGCCAGGGAGTCACATTCCGGGGAAGTCATCGTCCACTGTCCCCTTCCTCAGCTCCTGAGAGGTCAGGACAAGTGGCTGGAGCCAAAGGCACGCGGGGCCACTGGGCTGGGATTCGAACCCACCACCTGTAAAGGTCGTTCTGGGACCTGGGGGAGGTTTGAGTGTGGTCGGTACTGGGAGCTGCAGGGAGTTTTAATTTTATAAGTGTGTTAATGACACTGTAGGAATGTGGAATAAAAATGCCTTATGTAAGTAAGGCAGCGTCTGCGGGAAATGATGAGACATCTCGGACGGAGCTGAAACACTCCGGTAACAACAGAAGCGCGAGTGTGCCTGTGCGCGCGTGAGGAGGACAGGACTGAAACCGGGTGCTGGACTTTGCTCCCACCGTCCCTCTAATTTGGGGCTAGTTAGAAAATTCCTGTAACAAAAAGTTAAAATACATACTGTATGCTACCCTCCCACGGAGGTTTAGGTCTGAAAAATTCTTCAAACATAGAACAACTTTTCTACTTGCTCCATTCGCCCGCGAATAAATGGTGATTTCGGGGAGGCGCCCTGGGGGGAGGCGTGGCCCCCGTTTTCTACAACAGCCCCCGAGAGGGTACCTGTGGTCATGTTTATCGGCTGGAGCTCAACTCCCCGCCAGCAGCAGAGCAGCAGGACAAGGACGGCCACTCCTGAACTAGCTGCCATGGTCCCTCCGCTGCAGGAGGAGGCCCCTCTCCTGAAGGGCCCTCGGCTTTTCCCGCCTCGGTCTCCAGGACACTGTGGAATGTCCGGGCTGTGTGACATCACAGTGGGAAGCGAGCCTGGCCCTGCCTGTGTGTGTGGTGGGGGACTGCTGTGCTCAAGGTCTGTACCGGGAAGGAGGGGGGCGGCTGCTGGGGCCTGAAGTGGAGGTCGCCTCTGCTCACGCCTGTTTCCTGTTCTGGTTCCTTCCTCAGTGCTGGACAGCCTTTGGTGACTTTCACAGCTCACCTAGAGGCTTGTTAGATGTGCAGAGCTCAGGACCCAGCTCTGATCTCCTGAATCCAAATCTGCGTCTTCACCCGATCCCCAGGAGACACACGAGAACAGTAAAGATTTCTAGACGTTGAGCACAAAGCATCTTCAGATGGAGTAGGGGCAGGCCGACACTCTGACAGATGCTCCTGGTTGGCAGTTTGAATGTCTCTGGTGAGGCCCCCAGACCCCCTGGTGAACTTGAACTTCCTGAGTGGCCCACACGGCAACAGACACGAAGGTCACCCAGACGTGAGCTGCTGTGGTGACTTGTCTGAAGTTTGTATCAGGTTGTCCACCTTTAACTTGCACGGCTTCAGGAGAAGGGCAGGTTTCATTTTAGTGATTCAAATCAGATGGGAAAAAATTGGAAACATTAGTTTGGAGAGTTGTAGCCAGACATTGGAGAAAATGAGAAGAATTCAGAATCCAGCCCAGTTTTAATTTTTTCCAGCTCTGCCACCCAGTGAGATTACGGTAGAAGAGGAGAGAGACTGAGCACATGTGGGCTGGGGCTCTGCCTCTATTAGGGTCATGGGTGGGGTGCTTAGGGGTTTGTGGGTTCACTCTTTATTGTAAATTTAAAACATGGGAACAGGAGTTCGGGCACGGGACGGGAGAAGCTGGTCCCCCAGAGGGTCAGCTATCCAGTGACCCAGGGCTTTCTGACAGGGGAACTCCACAGGTGAGAGAAAAAGGGCTTAAGAGAAAGAGGAAAAGGCGTCTTTCAGTTTGGAAAAACAGAACATTCAAGAACCTGCAGTTTCAAACAAAAAACCCCACAAAAATCATGACCACTCTCAGTCAGTTCATTAAGTCCCGTGTAATTAATTCTTGTTCTGCTCGATCTTGGGTCAGCAGTTCTATGACTCTGTCAGCTTCTCCGTTAGTTCTGAAGATTTTTTACCCAGTCTGGTGGTATAATCTTAAAGTTGTCTGAGCAGTGTCACCAGGAGCCTGTCCTCCCAGAGAGCATGTCCTTCCACAAGTCCTTCACAAGTCTCAAGTCTTCTCTGTTGAAAATGAAGAACTCTGGCCTGTAGTTGATCACAAGAGCATTCGGAGTGAAAAATGACAAAACGCTTAAAAGGACCCTGGTTTACAACGTGGTGAGGATTTGCAACTGACAAGGCAACTTGGTTGTCCCTGTGACATCAACATGTTAAGAGGAACGACTGGTAACATTATATTAGGACAAACCATGGAAAGCAAGGATGCTGTCAGACTTCTAGGAACTTCACACAATTTCTGAAACAACAACATTTCATCCTTACAAATATAACCTAGAGAAGATTAAGCATCACTTTTCAATCGAGAATGTTTCCAACACAACTTAACGTATCAAGCAAACCTTGTTAGTTTAGCAACTCTCTTTTTACAAAGTGAGAGACCAAATCCTTTGAGATCTTTTGGGATCCTCTGGGAAATTTCATAAAGTCTCAAGGTCAGGAAGATGACATTTGGAATTTGATTTTGGGAAGTTGTCCAAAATGCCAAAAGGTTTGAACATTTGATTAAACAGGATCACAGATCACTATAAAACAATACTTACTCACTTAAGCAAAGTGACAATAAAAGATTTCAAAAGAAAAAATATTAGGAGATAATGTGATTGCTTAAAAAAAAAACTTAGCATTTTCAACATTGGGAAGACTCAGCTTTCTTTAACAATCAAAGACATGGCAAAGACAACCCGAAGGGCACAGAATCTTCATCTCCTGTGTGGAGTGTTCAGACGGTAAAGCAAGACTTTCACACAAAACCTCTCACTAAGAATGGTCCAATACTGAAGATCGTCATTCTAAGTGAAGTGGACGGGAAACAGAAAGAAAAATGCCACATGATATCACTTATAGGTGGAATCTAAAAAAATGAAAACAAAAATAGGGGGAAAAAAAAGAATGGTCCAATAATCCAAGACAGCTGTTACCCCAGATCGCATGAACTTGAAAACACTTGGGCGAGCTCCTGTACTGCTAAGAATTTTAGGAATATTTAATTTGTATAAATAATTATTTTTCCCTAAGCCAATTAAAACAGAGCTCTTCAAGAGTTTTATAAGTTAAGTTGGCAGCAGCCTCCTGAGATAGAAGAAGCCACACACGCACAGCACGTATAAACACAGACGGATGCTGTCAAACAGCGGTCGGTATTGGCGCTGCAGAGAACAAAGAGCTTTATTTGGGGTCTTTAAGAATTGCAACTTGAGGGACACAGATTCAGGTGAAACTACAGGAGTGTTCCAGGGAAGAGGAAGCGTCAGGGGCTTCTAAAGGCAAAAAGCCACAGGGCTGTTGAAGTTGTCTGGCAAGAATTGTAATTGACTCTGACAGAAGAGAGGAAATATTTGTCCTTAGGGGATGGGCTGTCAAAAATTATTTAGGGCAAGGGTCTGATAAGTATCTTGAGTTTCTAGAACACTGCAGATGTTCTGGATGCCTGCGTCAAGACGGTAAGTGGTCAGAGTTGAGATTCCATCTGGGCTGAGACACGCATAAGCCCCACCTCCCCAGGGGCCTGCGGCTCCGTTTCAGAGGCTCTCCTGGCAACACCAGCGCCATTTTGATCTTCCTTTGACAAAGCAGGTAGAAGTCTCCTGTTACTAGAGAACTAGGGCAATTTCCTCCTCGTGTTCTCCTCCTTTTTTGCAAAGGAGGAAGTTCCTCTGGAAAAGAAGCAGGACAGCCCCTTCACGGTGTCCAGCATTTTGCAGTGCCTGCAAGCATCCTGAGTGCGGGTGGTGAGAAGGCTGGGTGGTCCTTGGGTGACTTCTGAAGCCACACTTCTGCTCTGTAAAGATTCGAGGAGTAAGACAAAGACTGTTCTTTCTAATTCTTCAGAGAACTGGGTGGCAGCCTCAGTGATGACATTAGCAGATCTTCCTGCCCATCCAGCCACACTATTTTGGATTTGCTTTTTTTTAATACCAGAAAGATTTTTAACAAGGCAGAAGTCAAAGGATTCCAACGCCCGGGAGCCTCTGATTTAATTCCCGGTTTCTGTAAATCCCTCCACAGTGGCTTCAGGTTGTCCTCCCCTCCCTCTGAGTATGTGGTCTAAGCCTCTTCCTCAGGGTCCCACTGGGCCATCCTCTGGCAGCAGGCCCCAGGGGAGGGTCTTTTGTTCTTTCGTCTGGGGTAGGGGGTGGCTTCTCCAGGGAGCATCTGGCCCGCTGAACGTCTCCAGCCGCCCGGTGTGGAGGAAAGCCCTGAGAAGCCCACCCTCTGATGGGGCTGTAGATGCTCATGGGTGTTTTCGGCTCTAAATTTGGTAGAACCTTCTGAGAGGGAAGCAGGGAATGCAGGGAAAGGGCTTTACAGTTTCAGAGACCTGCTACTGTCCCGGGGACACGGGGTCTCTGTGGTGGGGGCCGGGGAGGTCAGGCTGCACCCGCACTGGGCACTGGGGGCCGGTGCTGATGCCGTCTGATGTCAGAGCAGCAGGAAGTAAGTGGAATGCCTTCCTCTCGGAAGGTCCGGACATCAGCATTCACATAAATCTGCCTCGTGCCTGGAGGTCAGGCCCAGCGCTCTCTGGAGCCCCTGCGAGGGAAGAGACGGTAAAAGCAGGCAGTGGAGTGGTTGAGGTATTTTCTGGGCAAGCTGGGAATTTTCAGGGGTTAAAGGAAATTGTTGAGGAGGTGGGTCCGGATGTGGAGGAGAGGGATTTGAGGTCAGGGTCCAGAGGGTCTAAAGGTCTTCTAGAGGGTCAAGGATGGGTGAAGGGGAGAGGAGGAGGGAACTCACTGAGGGTGTGGATTTTAACTGGTTCTGTTGATGAAAGGTTAATCAGTTGATCTAAGAAAGAAATGGAAAATTTTATTCAATCCAAATTTGAGGTTTATGACCCGGGAAGAGCATTGCAGAAAGCTCTGAAAATGCTAGTTGAAAGTCAAGGTGCAGTTACGTGAGTTTTTTCAGACGGGGGCTGTACATCAAACGACATATTAGTGACAGTTTCCTGGTGGGTCACGTGACCCCTTATGAGCTCAAGAAGGAATGTTATCTTTTAAAGGAGTTGTCTTGATGATGGGGATGGGGAGGTGCATACAACTCAGTGGTAAAGAGTGTGTTTAGCATGCACAAGGTCCTGGGTTCAATTCCTCATACCTCCATTAGAAAAAAAAATTTTGTTTAATTATATACACATTTCAACAAACTTTCATCCTAGTATTTAAAACTTCATTCCTCTTTAATTACTCAAATGTCATTTTTTGACTTTTAAAGTCACAGTTATATTTTCTTTTAAAATAAGTTCTTTTTATGCTCTTTAAAAAAATGAAACTTGCTATATGTGTAAGAACTCATGACCAATAATATCCTTAACATCCTTGACATCCTTGACGGTCCTTGACAATCCGATACCTTTCCTATAGCCATAAACATCAGGTGCCACCAAGCTGTATTAACAGGAGCTTATTAGACAAAGAAAGTGCTTAAAAGTGAAAGTAAAATCAATCTTTGGGGGCCTTTATGACATCTTTCTTTAGTTAAACTTAATTTTAAGATCATCAGAGATCCACATGCAGTTATAAGAAATAATCCAGAGAAATACCACATGCCCCTCAGCCAGTGACCCCCAATGTCCACATCTTGCAAAACTAACAAAGGGTCACAGCCATTGGCACTGATATCAAGGCACAAGACATTTCCATGGATTTCATGGACCACACGGTCCCTCATCCACACACCTGCTTCCTCCTGCCCACCCTCCTTAGTCCCCAGAAATCGCACCTCTGTCCTCCATTTCTTCTGTCACTTCAGGAGTGCTAGACAATGAGTCAGGTGGTGTGTGACCTCTGGGGACTGGGCTTCCTCACCTGGCCTCGCTCTCTGAAGGTGCCACCCAGCTTCTGCATGCTGGCAGCCCGTTCCTGCCTCCCGCCTGGCATCCGGCAGGAGGCATGGGGATGGGAGCTGGTTTAAGGAGGCAGGGAAGGGCTGAATGAATGAACCCTCTGGTAGCTAGCTAGGATGACGAGCCAGTCTTTTAAATGGATTCGTGACAAGGTATATAGTCTTTCTTTCTTGCCTGTGACAAATTGAGTTTTTTTTTTTAATAGAAAAATTCATAGCTAAATTTAACTTTGAGGCCATTAACTGGGAATAAGAAAAAGGATAGAAATTTTTAAAAGAGCCATTAAGTAGATGATTATATAACATTTGAATTTAAATTGCTTCTTAAAAACTCTACTGCTAGGCTTTAAAAAGCCTTAGAAAGCTATTTTCGTAGTTTTTTTTTAAACCTGTGCTTTGAAGGAAGAAGAATGAATGAATGTTAAAAGATATGTTTTTTACACACCAGTTATTTTAAAATTAAACTTAGAATTCCTAATTCTTTGTGCTTTCTATGCATTCTGCTCCACACCTATTAGTAATTCTAAACATCTAGCAATATTTGGGAGAAAAAAAAATATCATGCTTTAACTCTGGCCTACTGCCCCCCTCCATGGCCTGCCTGTGTCTGTAGGAAGACGGAGGATGCCAGGCCCCCCGGATCCGGCTTTGCCTGGCCTCCACTCAGGCCCCCCCAGGGTGTGCTCTGCAGGGCTGGAGTCAGGGCAAGAGCGTCTGGGACGAGGAGGAGGCCTTCTCCGTCCCTCACCTGCTCGCTCCCCCCTCACCTGTGAGCACAGGTCCACAGGCCGCGGGCTCCACCTCGCCTGGTTCTCCCCTCTGGCTTCCTGGCTGGAGGAGCGGACTCTGGGGTGTTAGCCTCTGAGGTCCAGCAAGTACCGCTGTCCTTTCTGCCCGGGGTCCCGACGGCTGCGCCCGGGGGTGGCGGAGCGGCACACACCGGAAGCACAGGATACATGGGTGCAGCGAGGACGCCCACCAGGGCCCTGGAGCCGACCAGCTTGGCCCCGAATCCTGCCCCTTCTCCCCCCGACCGGGACTGTTTAACTTCCCTTGGCCCCCGTTTTCCTGCCTGTGCGGTGGTGACAAGTCCTGCGTCGTGGAGCCTTCGGGAGATTTAAGCCGGGTGCCGGGGGTCGGAGGCTGGCGTGGTGAACCTCCCGGCGTGACGTCTGCTGTAACCGGGTGTCTGGGCCCCTCGTTCCCCAGCCTTACTTTCTTTCCCCACCTCGGCTTTTAGGACGGGTGCTTTAGGGAGCTGAGGTGGGCCTCGCAGCTGCTCCTTCGGCAATACCCTCAGAGGCCCTGAAAGAAGCTCTAAGGGGTCGTAGGACAGATGGGCGGCCACCAGGCCCCGGGCTCCCAGAGAGGTCGGAGCTGACGTGCGAGAGCCGCTGGGCTAGAAGAACAGCTTCATCAGCCTCTGGGGGTCCCGAGTTCTAAGCAGGGACAAAAGACAGTGGAAACTGACACACTGATCAAGTCCTGGCCTTCGGGGGCCGATTGTTCCAGAAGTTACCGTTTAGCTTCCTGGATTGTCACTCGAGATCATCGTCTGGCTCCTGCGCGTCGGCCTCGCCGCAGGCTGGCTTCCTGGGTGGCCGTTTGCAGGGGAGGGCTGGCTTCCTGGGCCAGCTGCTGCACTCTGCGGGCCAAAGTTCTATTTTCATGTGTGTTCTGGCTGCCGTCCGCCCGTCTACCCAGTTTCTCAGTGTGAGTGCATGACATGACGTTCTGACTGTGGGACTAAACTGCCTTCTGAGATGAATGCTTAATAGTTCTTGATAGAATATTCTTAAAGAAAATCACCAAATGTTACTTGAACTCAGTAGACAAGTTCCCAGAAATTTCCTTGAGAAACCAGCAGCTGCGACTATTTAAAGACTTCCTTTCACCCCACTGCCCGGAAAGCTGAGTTGGTTGGACTCTGCATCTTTGCCCCCGGCTCCAGGCTCGGAGCAGGTGGCAGGGGCGGGAGCAGCTGACCGGAACCAGTGTCCCCAAGGCCCTCTCTGCTCCTGCCCTAGGTTTCCTATCCAGAATCACAGAACTGGAAGGGGCTCAAAAAGTGACTTGTCCTGCCCTGGCCCTGGAGGAGCACTTGTAAATTGTTGTTTCAAAAGTCCAGCTGGGACCAGACATGATAATCTTACTTGGCGCCCGAGCATCGGATTAAAACTTCCAGAAAGTCAAATGGGAAAAGCAGCCTCGAGAAAAGGAGATGAGAAGCCACGTCTGTTGGAGCCAATGGCTTCACTGGGGACTTTATGGAGAGGGGAGCACGCTCTGTGGGCATCACTGCCTGAGGCCGATGGGCGTGGTGTAGACAGCGTGGTATAGACGGCGGTAAGTCAGAGAACCGCTCCTCGCCAACCACTTCTCTGAATTGGCCAGTGTCACGGTCACATTCAGACCCTCTCAGCTAAATACGTTCATTCCTGTCTTCTGTTTGAGTTTTCACTTCCTTAGCAGCAGGCATCCCAATTACTTTTTTAAATGAACTTAAAAAAAAACTTAAACCTACATAAAAATTGCAGGTAGCAGTACTTACAACAGTACAATGAAACATTTTCCCCTGAACCATCTGAGAGTAAGTTGAGGTCACCGTACTCCCTCACTTTACAAGCAAAGCCTATATGGCCACGAAATACCTGTCGAGTCAGGAAACCAGTGCTGACGCCCAGTATGTTGGCAGCAACGCAGCCGTCAGGTTGCTGCTGTCCGACCCTCAAAGCCCGTTCAGCGTACACTGCTGCTTATAAACAGATCAGAGCTATAATTAAAGAAGTAAGCTGTGTAGTGTAACAGTAAATAAAGTTTCTATTTAGTGATATTTAGGGAGGTGACTGAGCTAACACTGAGAATGTTCAAAGCTGTTCTTTGGCTCACAAGCTAGTCAGCACATACTCTCCCCAGAGCAGTGTCGCGGGGTGTCCAGCAGCCGAGTGTGACCCTAGTCCTCGGCTGAGCGGCAGCAGGGCTCTGGAAAACCCCCGCCGTCATTCCCACGCCCTCTGTGGAAGACGTGCGGTCACTGGGTGACTTAGAGCTCTGCCACTGCGGACAGTTTTGAACAAGGACGGTTTTCTTTGCTCAAAGTATGCAGATGACTTGTTTGCTTCAAGTTCTGACCTAATCATCTCTCAGCCAATCTCTTAACTTTCTGAAACAGTGTCTCTCGACTTTTTTCTCTGTTCATTTCTCCAGAGCATCCTCGGTTGTGGGGCCGTCCCATGTGCTGTGGGTGCTCCAGATGCCAGCAGCACCCTCAACCCACTTGCGACAACAAGAGTGTCTCCAGACATGGCCGGTGTGTCCCGGGAGGCAAAAACAGCCTCCAGTCCAGAACCACCGCTCTGAAAGGTGCATCGTTTTACCAAACAGAGAAACAGAATTATCCACTTCTTTACCTAATTTGCCTCCATTTTCAAAATCGCTTCTACTTTTGTAATACTTTTAGCCACAGACACATGACACATGAAACATCACATCTGTAGAATCAGATGAAAAGTTACATGACCTCACTGAACACATATTAGTAAGAAATAAACTCCAGCCTACAAGGATAAAATGAGGTTACAATGATTTCCTTAAGGCATCCAAACTGCAGGATTTTTCTGGCAAAAAGTTTTCTAGCAAATTAAAAAACTCAGGAACACTCTATAACCAGCGTTTTTATAAAACCCAGACAAACATCTCCTATTCTTGGTTATAACTTGAAACGCAGTTGAAACAGTGTTCCTTCTCCCCACTGGAAACGAATGCCCCAACAGAGGCTGCGTGTGGTGCGTCAGGGAGGCCTGGGGATGCCTGCAGGTGTGTCTCAGGTGCAAACGCCCAAGAGGAAGAGGAGACTTGGATCCTTACCTTCTGCAAAGTGAAGCACCTCTCTTGTTTGCTTCTTATCCGCCCAGTGAACTCCCTTACAGGGACATGTCAGTCTAGGACTTTGCCAAAGCCACCCGTTCACCTGGAAGGCGTATTCCTTCCCTGGTTTCCACCTGGGAGTAGGTTTCTTTGTAGCATGTCGTCGGCTGTGCGTTTCCCTTTACTGTTTTAATGGTTATTTTCTGTATTTCTTTCTTGGACTTGTAGGTTTTGATGTTGCCTGTTCAAGAGAAGATGATGAAGGCACGGGGTTGCCAGCGGCACTCACAGTGGGAGGGGGCTCCAAGGGACCGCGCTGGGTGACAGTGGAATTTTCACCGTGTGCTGGCCCAGGATTGCCACATGGCTCTGTTTCTTCAAGACAAACAGAAATCCTTATTTTCTGTGAACTATTCCTATTTTCAAATATGCCCAACCAATTGACAAGAGCTTAAAAACACTGTGGTTCAAACAAAACCTTTCGGCAGGCTGGAAGTGGCCCACCTGGTGTGCGGCCCCATCTGTCAGTTAGGAAACCCAACTGCGGCCTGGCCGCACCTGTTCATAGCCCTTCACATGGGAAGCATTTGGATACGGGAGCGTCTGGCCAGCCAGACCTCTGAGAACTTCGTAAACTCGGCCTCTCCTGGGGGCGGGGGGAGCTGGTGTAGACCCCCTGCCTGTCGTGCAGGGGCAGCTCTTTGCGCAGGTCCCCGGCGACAGCTCACCTGTGGCTCTGCCTGGATCCACCTCCACCGCCCAACAGGGCAGGCCGTCCCAGCGGAACCCCTTGCAGAAAGTCTAGCGCTCTCTGCGGCCCAGGGAGTTGGGCTTGGTTCCGCCAGCGGGTCTGGTGCTCCTCCATCGTGGCGGGATGGGAAACAGCCCTGGGAACAGGACAAGGCCGAGGACACGCCGCAGGCCGGACAGACCTGCCCCCGCCCGGCTGTCTTCCGCTCCTTCCCGGGTTCCTTGGAGACGCCTCGCGGGGCGAGCCGCCCTTACCGGCAGGTCTGGACGTAACGGATGCCTGACACGCACGCTCCGGCCGCGAGCTCCGCGGGGAGGACACGGGGTCTGAGACGGTCAGCTGCCCGGGCTCAGGTTCCCGGCCTCGGCGGGGCCTCGCGTGCTCGCGCCACGCCGGCTGGTGAAGCAGCCCACCCTCTGACAAACAGCTGTGTCGTTCTGCACGCTGAAGTAGTTTCTGACCGAAAGACGGAGTCCTGACTGGCTCCACTTGGTTTTATGCATCTCACCCTTGGCCACAAACAGTGCTACAAAAGCTTCCAAAGAAAACTGAATTTATAAAAGCTAGTGACCTTCTGGTCAACAGTGACACGTGATAGGGAATGCTAGCTCTCAGCCAAACAGGAGGAATGGGTTCTGAACAAAAAAACGTGTTTTCTAAGTAGTTTGTAAATGCCCTCACGACGGCATGTGGACGATATGCTCTCAGGGAACTGCCTGCTGTCTGAGGGGCGCCAGTTTATTTTTAGGTAGTAACTATCTAAACTATGCCATTCAGTAAAAAAACAGAACAAAACAGCCCCCCACTCAGGAAATTCTACAGCTTTAAATATTCTGTTTCCCGAGCGAATAGGATAAGTGCCTCCCCTGCCTTAACGCTGGTGCAGAATATCCACAAGTGACTCTGTGTGACATTGTCTTGCTCGTATCTCCATTTCTGTTACCAGGAACCTGAACTCTATAACCAGAAGTAGTGGGCTGGCGGGGAAGACAGTGAGGGGACAGAAATACACGAAACCAACATTTAGGGCAGGCTTTCTCTGATGACATTTTGTAGGGAAACTAGTTGATTCTAGTCAAACAGCTAGAAATTTTAAAATAAACTTAATAAATCATTCGATTTTGAAATTTGTTACTCAATACATTTTAATGTTTAAAAAGACTGGTTTGAATGACATAAACAAATGAATAAATGTATCATTGGGGAAAGAGGGGAGGTTTCACTTTAAGACTAATGGGGAAAATGGATCGCTGACAGTCACGATGGTAACCAGGCCGGCGAGTCAGCTCGGCAAGTTGCGGGATGTGTGCCGACTCTCAGGGTCCGTCTGCAGGGAATCATCATGATGATGAAGCGAGGAAAGGCAGGCCTGCAGTAGAGGAGCGGGCAGATGTCCCGATGACGTGGCCTTAATGCCACAGTCCTGGGAGAGGCGGGCACCACGTGCCTCCTGACGGAGCACCTCTGTGCGCCGTGACCTCGTCCTTACTAGCTCCATCCACAAAGACCCTATTTCCGAATAAGGGCACACTCCCGGGTGCTGGGGGTCAGAACTTCAACACATGGATCTGGGGGTGCACAGTTCATCCCACAACAAATGGCATGGTTATCGCAGCATTTAAGAGAAATCCAGTCCTTTCTCCAAGGAGCAGTAACTCCAAGAAGTTTCTGCAGTGCCGACAGATTGTCACTGTTTGCTTTCCTAACAGCATTTCACAAAGCACTCTAACAGAGCAGTCTGACCTTTTAACAAAACTGATTAAAATTATTTGTGCTTCAGAGAAATCTGCAGTGGTCACTGAAGTACCTGGGGACAGGGCACACCCATCAACACGCTACCAACGTCACCGGCTGAGACACAGGTTTGTCCTCCCGAGCAAGAGGGTCAGTCAGGCTCTTCCAGCCTCTCTCCTTGGAGAGGTTGCTTTTGTCTACATAGAGAGCAAGCATAAAGTCAAGGAGGGGCCAGGGCGGCCACCGGGTCCCTGTGCTCGGGATGACATGTGGCCCTGGTGCAGAGGGCCCGGGGCAGCTGCAGCCTCACGTCCAGAGGCTCGGCTCTCCAGGGCTAACTGGGTGTCTGACCTAGTCAAGAGCTGGAAGCACTGCTTCATCGGAGAGATGCTCGGGCCTGGGCACACTTGTCTGTTTGCACACCCTGCAGATGGATCCAGGTTCAGCCTCCAAAAACGAAGCCGCAGGACGGCCGTGGAGGACACTGAGGCCGTCTCCCTAGATGCATTTACCTAGAAGTGGGAGGTGTAAGCCAGTGGTTCTCAGCCCTGCCTGGGAGCTCGTGTGTGTGCATGTGTGTGTGTGAGCACCTGTGTGCTCCTGTGACCTTTTATTTCAAGATCATCAAAAAAAGACTATTCCCTGCCTATTTCTCTTCACTAGCCTGTTGAAAATCTGTGACAATTTTGCCCAAGGTAATTTCTTCTCCGGGATGAGCTCTCCCTATATTCCTGGAAGGACTGCTCATCAAGCATCGATTGAGGTCTTCATGCGAAGCACCGTGGCAGACACTGTGGACGTGACAAGGGATGATTAAATCACAGCTTCTGCTTTTAATTAATCTAGAATCTCCTGAAGGAGGTTATTTAAAAGACTACGAATACAGAAGAAGAATTACAGTAAATCCCATAAAGGAGGTATGAACCTGTGTAACAAAGTTTGATCTCCAAAAGTTGACTAGATGCTTTGTGAATGATCTGTAATTTAACTGCATTGCAGTCAGAGAATAGACTTTATAAGAGCTGAATCTTTTAAAATGTATTGACACTTTATATCCCAGCATGTGGTCTGTCTTAGAGAACATTCCATGTCTACTTTAAAAAAAAAAAGGTATGTATTCTGCAGTGGTTGGGTGTGGGGTTCTACAAATACTAATCAGATCAAGATGGCTGATAGTCTTATTTGGATATTCCACGTCCTCGCTGATGATTTACCTGATTGGTCCACAGTTACTGAGGGGGATGCTGAAATCTGCAACTGTGAATGTGACCTTGTCTACTAACTTCTTTAATTCTGTCAATGTTGGTGTCATGCATTTGGAAACTCTATTATTAAACACATACATATTTATGATCATTATGTCTTCCTGACAAATTCACTCCTCGTCATGTAAAATGTCTCTATCTCTGGTCATACGAGACGTTTTGTAGTCTCTTTTACCTGAACACGGCCACTCCACACTTCCAATGCCGTCTGCGTGGTGTATCATTTTCCTTCTTGTTACTTGAACCTGTATGTAGCCTCATATTCATGCGCCTGTATCCACAACGCACTGCAGGCAGCATGGAGTTAGGTCTTGCTTTTTTAACAAACATCTAACCTAGCAATCTCTGGAAGGTTTAGTCCATTTACATTTAATGGAATTATTGATACGATTGGATTGTGTCTATTCTTTTGTTATTGGTTTTCTGTTTCTCACACATTCATTCCTCTGTTTCTTATTTTCTGTTGTCTTTTGGAACAATTGGATGTTTTTTAGAATTCTCTTTCAGTTTCTCTTTTGAATTTTTAGCTAAGCTCTTTGTGAGTTTTTAAACGATTGCTGCCTAGTTAGTAATGTGTATTCTTAATTTTCCGGTCTACTTAGAGTCAATATTGTGCCACTTTATGTAACACATAAGAACTTGACAGCCATACGTTTTCATTAACTACCCCCTTGATCGTCACACTATGGTTGCTATATGATCATAGCTACGTGTGTTACAAAGCCACAGCAAAACGTTATGGCTTTTGGTTTAAATAGTCACACAGATTTTGAAGAGATTGAGTAGAAAGTAAGTTTTACCCACTCGTTTACTGTTTTTGGTGCCTTTTGTTCCTTCTCTTCCCATTCCCCTTCTGCCTGAAGAACTCCCTTCAGCACAGATATGCTGGCAGTGAATTCTTTTCACTTTCATTCACCTAAAACTGTCTTTATTTCACCCCTATTTTACAGAGATATTTCCCCTGGATATAGAATCTTATGTTGAAAGTTTTTTTCCCTTTTAACACTTTAAAGATATCATTGCCTTGTCTTCTGACTCCAATTTTTTTCTGTGAGAAATGCCATGGTCCTTAAACCAAAGGCTTGGGGGCTGAGAAGTTGATTTATAAGTTCATGCCTGGGCTCCACTCCAAATATTCTGATGTAATCTTTGATCCAGCATAGATTTTAAAGGTTTTGAAATTTCCCTAGATAACTCTAAAGAGAAGACAAGGTTGAGAACTGTTGATTTAAGTGAATAATGATAATCCTATTCCCCATGGTAACAACTGGCTCATGGCTAAGTGTCTCTGGGCCAATTTGAGCCAATGAGCAGTTACTCAGAGCTTCTGGGATGTTTTGTCTCTCTTGCTAGATATGAACGAGGAACCACCATGCCCTAATTACCACTGGTGGCCATTGGATGGTTATGAGAGAAAACATCCTTGGATGACATTAACCTTGTAAACAGCACAGGGAAGAGAGAGATCCATTAGGGTCTACAAAGACCGCATGGAGCTGCTGAGCCAATCTGAACCATGTAGGCTCCCTGTTATGTAAGATAATAAATAACCTAATTGTTAAGGCACTTTTGGTCAGAGGTCCCCTTTACTGGCAGCCAAAGATAATTTAACTGATAGAAGAACAAAAATCTTCTTCACTGTAGGGTCAGCTCAGAACCTAGAATAGTGGGTAGACCTCAACATGCTGTGAGAGGAGAGCAGAAGAGAAGAGGGACAGGACAGCAGGGACACTGGGAGGACAACCAAAGTGTTCACAGCTCCCCGGCCACCCCTCAGGACTGTGCGCTCAGTGCTTTGGTATTATTGAGAATAAACATTAATTTTACATATATTTTTGGAGAGTGGCATCCTCTTTCACCCTTTTGCTCTAAATACCTCAAGAGAAAAGAGCCATACTCCTGCCTTGTAAGACTCTGCTTTACAGGACTCTGGAATCTATCAGGATATAAACAAATTGTTAGTGACGTCTGCTACCTTTGTGCTCAATTCTTTTCTTACTAAAAGCCACAGGTGAGTCATGCTGACCTGGAGATTCTACCTTCCCAGTCTTGGTAGGTAAGGAGAGAGCCCTGTTTCCCTCTGCGCACCACCCTATTCCCAGTACTTGGCCTCTGACCCCAGATGTGTGGGTGTTTTCCTCACACCAAGATACTCTCCAGCTCTCCTGTGGACACCAGCTGGGTGTCCCAGAATCTAACTCAATTCTGATACTGTCTACATGGAGATCGCATCGATCCCAGAGGTTACCGGGTCAGTCCTACCCGACTTGCCCCCACTTCAAATGCGTAATTGATTAAACCATTGGTCATGAGAGATTAACTCAACCTGGGAAGGCGCTGACAGTTCCAAGCCTCTGATCACATGATTGGTTCCCCTGGAAACCAGCCCCCATCGCGGGGCTCCCCAGGAGCTCCCGGCCCCTCATTAGCGTAGAAAAAGGCACTATCACTGGACATGCCAAGGTTTTAGGAACTGTACCAGGGAAAAGACCAAATAGATGTTTCTTCTTATAAATTCACAGAATCACGCGACACTAAGCACACGCTCGGCCTTGTCTTTGAGTGTGTGGTCTGTATGGTAAGTCAACCCGCTGTCCAGCCCCATCTCTCTCCTCCCTCCACTGCCGAAGTGACGTCCACTCTCTCCTCTTCCTCCCTTGCCATTCATACCTCAGCCATGAAGGGCGACTTCTGGTGCTCGTGGAACTGAAACTTAACCTACAAATGCAATCAGATGGTTTCCACTCCTGGCTCTGCTTCATCGCTGCTCGGGGTTTCACACTGTCACCCCTCCTTCTCCTTAAAGTTCTCTCCTCCCCTGACTTCCACAACACCCTCTTTTGCTCATCTCTTAACTGCTGGGGGCTGCCCAGGGTTCTGACCTCAATGTGTTTCTTTCCTTACTCCGCACGCCTTCAATGAGACTGTCTGACCCGAGGACTGGAAGGACCACCTTTCATCAAGGCGTCTCCCCTTTCAGCCTTCTGACTCCACAGTGTGGTGCGTCCAACTTCATACCAAACACGGTCCTTGTGTCTCTCACAGGCGCCAAACGTAGTGCGTCCATCTGGGTGTGGTGTTCAGTCTGAGAGATCAGATAGGGCTGTTCATTGGTTAGTTGGCTCAAAAATGGACTTCGTGGTGGCCAGTACTAAATGAAGTGGAGACGCCTGGGCGTGCCCAGAAGAGGGACCAAGGCCGAGGGAGGCTGGAATGTGCCAGTGGGTTTACCAGGCAAGACCTGCTCACCTGGCAGGGTCCAGAGGACACACTCTTCACTGTGAGCGTGGGAAGTCAACCCAGGAGGGGAGCCCAGGAAGGCTCTGGGACCACCCTTCTCTGGAGGCAGATCTCACACGGGAAAGCTAAATGCAGTGGGAGTAACAGGGTCCAGGTGTGGGGCCAAGAAGGGGCACGACCCCCACGGGCGAGGCTGGCATGGTGACTTTGACGGACAGCGGGGTCCAAGCAGGGTGGGGGGATTGTCCACACGGAGACCTCTGGCATCGGCTGGCTGGCTGGCGATCACGGCGTTTCTGGAAGAGAAATAGAGGACTGTTGCTACATTCTTACCTGATCTTATAAGCAGAGAAGTTCGAGGTCGTGTGAACAAAAGTCCAACCTGAATTAGAAAAACAGAGGGTCATGTGCCCCCCAGTCAGTTCCCAGACTTGGCCAGTTCTCAGTCCCAGACTCTTGAATTAAAGGGGGGGGGTCCATTTAAGGAAGAAGCCCGGTCCACTGCCGATGATGGACTGTGAGTCTTCCTCCCAGCCTTCTCCAAAGAGAATGCAGCCCCTCTCAGGGTGACTGGGCACTGGGGAAAGGGAAATTATCAGACATTCAGGACTGCCAGACACTGGCTCTGAACTGACACTAATTCCAGGAGGTCCAGACTCACCTCAGCCACCAGTCAGAGCAGGGACTTACGGAGGGCAGTGGGTCCCCTGACCAGCCCTGTGGGCATCACCCCAAGTCTGAGACGTGTCCCTGGAACAGACACGCCCAGCCGCTGGCAGGGCCACCTGCTGGAGCGCCAGGCACACTGCCATACAAGTCACGGGTTTTCAAAACACTGTGGGACACAAGAGACTCAGCAGAGTTGTAATGCTTTTGAAATGGCTATGAGCACAGGGACCTGCCGCCCCTGAGTTTTTCTTGTGGCTGACAGTTCAGCTCTGAGCTTTGCCCCGGCCGCGGTCCTGCCTCATCGTTCCCGACCTGCTGTCCTTGCTCAGCGAGGTCGTGTGCAGGGGAAGCACCCCCAGGGGCCCTGCGGCGCTGGCTCACGGCGGGCCAGCTTTCCTTCATGAGCCGCAGTTGTCACAGCTGCTGCCCTCACTCCCATGTCTGGGTCATCACCCTCCCATTCATGTTTCAGGATTCATTGCCACGTCCCCAAAACACCCCTGGTTAAATGAGGTCATCTTAGAACATTTGGTGCTCTGTCTCAACTGCTTGTGAGAGAGGATTCTGAAGCTGTGACTTCACTGATTATTGTTCACTCTGTCTCCATGTGTGGAGGTCACCCCGCATTTTTAGGACAGTGTCTATGTGATCATGACTCAGGTCATTATGAACTCCTCTTGCGGTGACGTGAGGCTGAGACCTAGCTCTCTTGTTTTCTCCATCTTGATGCCTGGTAAAGAGTAAACAGAAACTGTAAACTGAAAGGTGGCAGGTTAGCAATTTAATATTTCTTGTTCCATAAAATGGAAAGCATCACATTTTTTCTCTTTATTCATTATAGACATAATTTCCCCATCACCAATAAATATGTGGGCAACTTCACTGTGGTTTTTTTTTTTTGCAATGTCACTGTAAATCAAATATGAAAGTCACATTTAGAGGGGAGAAATCTCCAAGATGCTCGGATTCTGGAGCTGAAATCAGAGAGCATGAGGCCCACTCTTGCATGACAGTAAATTGAAACCCAGAGAAGCAGTCATTTGCCCGAGAGTAAATAAAATGTGATATAAGGTCATCAGTTGTAAAGCCCTCAGTTTACATGGGAAATAAGAGAAATGAGAACTGGGAAGAGGGGCATGAACTACAGCGTGAAAAAACACAGGCCCGTGAGGGACAACCGCACCCAAGTCGCCCGTCGCGGCGCGCCCAGCTCTGGGTGCCGCACCCGACACGTAGTGGGTGCTCAGGAAAGATCTGTTAGATTGTCACGTAGAAAGCAGACCAGAGAGAATGGTTCAGTCACCTCCGCAGTTGCTTCTGCTCATCTGAGTGCTGACCCTGTGAAACAGGAAATCGCATCTCTCATCTTCAAGAAAACGCTGATTTACTGATTCACTTGGTTATAAAGCAGAAACATGAGATGAGACAGTGCCGAGCACGGCAGGATGAACCTAAAGGCTTTGTGTCTTCTGCACTTTGCTGTTTCAAATATGTTTCTAGAAAGTCTTAGCTTTCTCTCCTTGTTGAGGATAGGATTCAGACCTTGAGATTCATACCAGATGGGGGAGGCTCACTTCCCACCCTTCACAGTGGCCGGAGGGCCCCACTGCTCAGATGCGGGCTCATCTTAACTCACCACACCTGCAAAGACCCTCTTTCCGAGTCAGGGCACAGTCATAGGTGTAGGGGGTCAGGACGCGAACTCATCCTCTTGGGGACACAGTTCAGACCACAACGTGCAGAGCTGGGGGCTCCTTACCCCTCCCCTGGGTTGTGCGAGGACCCCAGAGGCTCACAGCTCCGAGCAGCCCCGCCTTCCTCCATCGGACCAAGCTGACTCTGGGCCCCGCTCGTCTCCCCCTTCCCACGCCCACCATCCGCCTTCGAGAAGCTTCCCTCTCCCGCCAGGCCGAGGGTTGACCCCAGAGCCCGTCTTCGCCGCCCGGAAGGCCCCCGGGACCTGGTCATCCGGCCTCCCTGGAAAATGAAAGATGCAGTGCCCCCCGCCCCCGCTTCCTTCCAGGCAGCGCCGCCCGCCCCCCACCCCGAGTGGAAACGCGAGCGGTGACCGCCCCCTTGAGGTCAGGGGAGCGCGGCGGAGCCCCGGCGCCGCTCTCTCCGCTCCTCCACCTGCTACTCCCCGACCCCGACCCCGCGAAGCCCCGTCCGGGGACGTGGGGGAACGCGAGTCAGGGGAAGACAGGAAAGGGAGACTGAAATGCACTGAAAGCCAGGGGCAGGGAGAAACAGTAAGCAGAGAGGGAGAGAAAGACATCACAGGACAGAGAACAAGGGAAGTGTTCGTGAAGCAAGTTGCGTGGAAACAGGCAGAGCCTTATTACAACTCCCTGCAAGGCTTTCGTGTTAAAAACCAACGTATAACAACAAGCCAGTCACCAGAAGAGAAATCCTGTACGACTCCATGTAAATGAGGTGCTGGCGCCATCAGATCCAGAGAGCGGAGGGGGACGTCGGGCCGGGGGCGCCGGCTGGGGGTGGGCTGGGGGTGGGCTGGTGTTCAGTGGGGACAGCTTTGGTTTTGCAAGGTGAGAAGTTCTGTTGGTTGCACACCAACGTGAATATGTTGAACACTACGAACTATGCACTTAAAAATGGTCATGATGGTCATTTTATGTTATTTTATCGAACTATGAAAATTAAAAATAAACATGTAACATCGCCTTCAGTTTAACCTACAGGACTTCTGCCCGCCCCCTTTCTGCCCATCTTTCCAATATTCAGCTTTAGTCAACATTTCTTTTTCTGCACTACGTATTGGAAATGATACAGGGGGGTGGCCACCCCAGTCGTACTTCCACCACAGAAAGAGATTTCAGAAGGGACAGGGAGAAGGGTTGAGGAAATGCTGAGGGCAGTCTGGAAAGAGAGGGTTCACAGGGACTCAGGAAGGGAGGGGACTGGGCCACCGTGCAGAGTGCAGGCAGGGGTGGGGCAGGTCCCTCCAGAAGCTCCAGACAGGCCCCTGCAATGGCGCCTTCACGGCCTTCATGGACATCGGGCCAGTGAGGTCCACAGACAAAAAAGCAAGCAGTGCCTTTAAGCCCGAGCGCCGACTCAGCAATATAAAGGACTGGACCGCTCACTGCCTGTTGTGAGCTGTCACTCTTGTCCAGTCCTTCTGTGGATCCGTGAGCCTAAAGGTCTCCGTGCCGTCCCAGCATTAGGAGCTGCTGGAGCTATTGCCACCCCCGCCGCCGCCGAGATGGTTCCCACGGAAGGAAAAGCCAGAACCCAGGCTCTGGGAGAAGAGCATCCAGCTTGCATCCCGGCCTCTGTATAAGCTGCGATGCAGGAGAAAGTGTGCTCATTCCAGGGACAGCCTCCACTCCCCCTGACACCCCGCTGCACTCGGATGGCTGCACGTTCCTGGAGCATCTATTCTGCATGGAGCACTGCTGATGTGGGAGTGATGGCAGAACGCGGCCATGGGCTCCCTTCCTGGGGGGCCTGCATCGTGTCCAGCATGGGGGACCGAGGGGTTGGAACATCAGTGCCCAGATGGTTAAATGATTTTCACAGATGTTCTGAAACAAAGCTGCAGTCATTACAGCTCTTTTCACTCACCAGACATCATTTCTAGCACTCCAACCTCTTTTTCACCTTTTCTACTGAACTTTAACGCTGATTTATAGCAACTGTGAGCAAAGACGAATTCTACCTACTGGTTCTACCTGCACTTACTTATGGTGGCCAATAGGGGGCGTGTCAACAGCTTCATTCCTATTCCGAAAACATCTTAATTTAAAAAGTACGATCTCAAATTTCAACACATTTATTAAAACATAAATATTCAACTCCTTGAATCTCATAGGACTTTTATCACCCTCATTAATTTCACTTTAGTCTCAAAAATAATTTTCCTAAATGTCTACAAATAAACGTTAAAGGATATAGATATATTTTTAAGTCAACATTTAAATTGGAATGTAGCATTTGTACAGAAGAGCTCACAAATTGTAAATGTACTGCTGGAAGAATTTTTACAAAGGCAACACATCTGTGGGCCACCAGGGCGAGACATAGAATGTCACTCGGAGACTCCCCTGCATCTCTTCCCAGCCATTACTCTGCAATGCAGGTGCACTTCCAGCTGCTCTCCCCCCAGGTCAGGCTCTCTGTCCTTACTCGCTGAACACCGGGTACCACACTGTGTGTCTGGGGTCGTCTCAATATTATGTTCATGAGATTGTCCACGTTCCGATGAAGCGGCATTCCGTGGCAGTATGCATTTATGCAGGATGTATGTAGTGCATGGTGCGTGCATAGTGTGTTCACGCTTCATTGCAGTGTAGCGTTCTGCGGTATGAATGTACCGCGTTCATTTATCCGCACTGCCGCTAGCAGGCAACAGGGCTGATCCCAGTGTGGGGCTGCTGTGAATGATGCGTCCTGAACATCTTGTGCGCGTGTTTTGGTGCACATGTGCACGCGTGTCTGACAGGTGTACATTTAGGAGCAGAACCGCTGCACAGATTTCCAGAAAGGTTGTACCAACGTGCGTTCCCACTGGCTGCAATGCTGGCTGCTCCACACCCTCACCAGGATTTGATATCATAAACCTGTGAAATTTGTATGTTACTCAACATACAGTTTTTCCAGGATTTTCCAAACAGTATGACTTTAGCCAGATGCTAGGAAATGAGTAAGAAGATTAAGAACTGTGTAATGACAGGCACTCAAAAGCCATACTAGCTCACGGAGGATTCTAATGGAAATCTTAGTCTTGTTTCTCAAGTCAGGGACGTCTCTTCTTGATCGACGGGAGGCGTTATGGGTACAATTCTTTATCCTCACTTATTTTAAGCCCATGTTACATTTAAATTGCTGCAGTGATTAACCCCAGGGCCCTAAGTGAGCCCTAGGGTTGGGACAGTTGAAAGTCCCTGGGCGGAATCAGCTCTTCCTCACCGGAGGAGGCGTCTCAAATCTCAGCGCCGCTCCTGACACATCCCACCACATCCCACCACATCCCACGGGTCCAGGGTGACCTGAGTGTTACCAGCTCCAACGTCTTTTCAGTGCTGTTAGAGGATGAAGCCAGAAGGTGATGAGCTGTGGAGGAGCAAGTGTCAAGGTTAACAGCATGTAAGCAAGTAGGGCTGGCTTTGCCTTCCCTTTGGACCTTTGCACTGATGTGTGAACACAGAGGATAACACACATGTGGATGCCACGTGTCCTACTCAGGCCAGGTCACTCCACGAGCATGGACGAGTTAGGGAAACTTCTGGAGTGACAGAACCAGGAAATTCTCTCTTCTTAGTAAGAATGAGCAATGCCTCTTCTGGACCTGAGCAGACAGAAACTTCTCACTCACACCATCTTTCTTTGAGAATTCAGGATGTGCTCTGAGCAGAGACAAATACATCTGCCCCGTCTTCTGAACAGGTTCCCCCCCGCCTCCCGCCCTGCCCTTCTGGCCTGGGGATGGGGGGCCAACGGCACTGGACTCATCAGGGGCTCAAGGCTGATTTTCCAGGCTGAGGCGTTCCTTAGATGCTCCTCTTTATCCGTCTTACGGCTTTAGCTGAGTTTGCAGAATTCCCAGCTCGGATGTCGGTAGGCAATCTGCGGTCATGCGACAGAGCTGCTGGCCCCACAGAAACCCAACCTATTAGGACCAGGTTGTACCAGATTCTACCTAAGGAGGCTGATGAGACATAGAACATGCTTTTTGGAACCAAAATAAGGGCTTTTTCTATGTTTAAAAAGTTAGCTGGCGGGAGGGTATAGCTCAGTGGTAAAGTACGTGGTTAGCATGCACAAGGTCCTGGGTTCAATCCCCAGCACCCTCATTAATGCAAATAAATAAGTAAACCTAATCACCACATCCCCCCAAAAATAAGAATTAAAAAAAAAAAAACCTAAAATGAATCAAACATTTCTGAAAAAGCAGTTAGTTGTAATGAAGTCTTTTTTTATTGTAATAAAATTTACCATTTTAAGTGTAGGGTTCAGTGGCATTAAGCACATTCACATTGTGGAACCATCCCCACTACCCAGCTCAGAACAGTTTCATCTTCCCAAGCTGAAGCTCTGTCCCCATTAAACTCCAACTCCCCTCCCCTCCCCCCGCCCCGCCGTCTACCCTCTCCTCCATGACTCTGACCGCTCTCCACACCTCATGGGAGTTAACTCAGTGTTTGGCCTTTTCTGTCCAGCTCATCTCACTCAGCATGACGTCTTCCCGGCTCACCCCTGCCGCAGCGCATGTCAGAGTTCCCTTCCTTTTGGCGGTTGAACAGGGTCCCGCTGTGTAGACGGACCACACCGTGTCCGTCCGCCGTCTGTGGATGGACGCTTGGGTTGTCTCCGTATCTTGGCTGCTGTGGCCGTTGCTGCTGTGAACACAGGGGCACGAATACTCGCTACCGTCCCTGCCTTCAGTTCTCCCGGCTGCATTCCCAGAAGCAGAACTGCTGGATCCCGTGGTCATTCTACGTTTAGTTTTCCGCGGCAGCGCCGTTCTGCTTTCCACGGTCGCTGCGCCACTTCACATTCCGCGTCGAGACCTCTAATTGTGTTGCCAGGGCCTTTATTTTCTTTGGTTGAAGGTTTTAAATTGCGAATTTAATTTACTTAACAGGGCTATTGGGCTGATTTCTTCCTGAACGGACCTTGCTAGTTTCAGCCTTCCGCGTAACTTGCCGTTTAACACACACGCTCTCTGCGCACACTCCGCTGCTGCCGCTTCTCTGTGAGCGAGGCTCCCCATCACTCGCACGGATAAAGCCGGTGCTGGACACACCCACTCGGGGCGCACCTTGGGCTCCGCTGTATTCAGACTCACGAGAGTGAGCACCGGGGCTTCGCGCCTAAGGACGGGGCAGGAACACTGGTGCCGGGAGCAGGCGCAGGCCCGCCCCCGCCGGGAGGCGTCCCCGCAGCGGTCCAGCCCCCAAAGCCCAGGGCAGGTAAGAGGAAACAAGACTCAACCAGGTGGGATCGGAGCAACGCAGACCCTGAATAGGAACTGCTGTCCTGTGACAGCTCCTAGGGGTGCTTTCCGGGGTGCTCTGACCGCCTGCCTGGTCACCTAGTTGGTGAGGAGAGGCCCCTCGCCCTGAACACCGGACACGCGGACGGCGGCTGTTCTCACAGCTGGGGGGAGACGGCACAGCACGCAGGGCCACGGGGGGCTGCACAAGGACCCTGGGGCTGAGAGAGGCAGACGCTGCAGTAACAAGAGGCTGCGGTGCCCCCTGGTTCCCCACGGGGACGTGATGACTTGTTTGAATAACCCCAGGGTCTGGCAGGGAGACTGAGGACTAGGGAGGGGGTGGGAACTAGCCGGGGGAGGCGTGTCCCACAAGGTGGGGGCACAGCCGGTGAGGACGTGGGGCTCCTGATTAGGCCTTCGGGACCCCGTGAGGCTCAGAGACATCAAGGCAGTATATTGAGTTTTAGGTCTTACAATACGCAGGGCGCCGACATGCTAGTTAGAGGGGTCACCATGCTGGGGCCTCCCACCGTTCACAGCCCTCCCAGTCCAGACTTAGGGAGGTCATTTCCATCATAAGCAATGCTACCTGGTGACACGGGTGACACCTTGATAAAGCTTTCAGGGGAGCAGAGCTTGGAAGTTAGCCCAAGGTCACATTCCCATAGTAAGAGAGAAATCCTTAACCCAGATGGTGACCTCTGTCTCATGCTGGTAATAGGAAACATTTATACACAGATACAGGAACTAGTTGGGAAGCAAAACAGCCCTGTCTGTCTCCGCCATTTCCAGAATTCTATTTTTATATTTAACACTCTGTTATTAAAAATTGGTACCTGCATTGTTTTTATCAATTGTGAACCTAAAAAATTATAATAATAACAATCTAGAATCAATGTTTTTGATACCTACAGCTTTTTGATCACATTAAAAATACGTATTTCTATTTATGTATATTTTCTATGCAGAAAAGTATGCTTGAGTGATAAAAGTCTTTCAATATAAAAGTATATTACATTAAGATAAACTCTATGGGGAACGTATATCAAATATACAGTTTTAAGGGAAAAAAGTAAAATGTAAAGTTATCCATTTAACAAAGAACCTTTCAATGAGTTTTTAAGTGGAGAGCGGTGGGTGTGACGTCTTTGTGGTCATGGACCCCGCTGGCCCCAGCACAGACGCCTGCTCCACAACACCAGCAGCCACAAGACAGCGGAAGAACATCCGGCCAACTGCTGGGATAAAAAGAGGCTTCATCCTAGCAATTCTCTACCCAGCCAAGATGCCATTCACTGTTGAGAGGATAAGAACACTTAGACAAACACAGATGAAATAGAATAGTTTATAGTCCACTAGAGGTAAATGTCTGAGGCACGACACCAACACCACACACACCTTAGGATGCATGAAGGGACAAAGAAAAAAATGGTGGTGAGCAATAGCATATAGACACACACGTGCACACACACGCACAAGCACAGGCCCATGTGTGTCATACATGTGCTCAATAAAGACTCCTGGAAAAGGTGTATTCTACAAATGAAATTCTAATGATGGTTCAAAACTAAAATAGCTACACTGAGTGCAAAATATGAGAGTTTGGGGTAAAGAAAGGGGAGGATGGAAAGCACTCCAGGGGTCTCTCTGGAAGAGTGCAGTTGAGGGCTGAGGAGGGGGAGGCATAAGCATTCTCGGAGCCTCATCTTTCGGGGCGAGTGGCGGGCAGGAAGTGAACAGAGCATGTTGGTGGGGAAGTAATGTGTCATAGCATCTCACTTTGAAAAGTAGAGACATGTGTGTGTGACTGCAAGCCAACCAAGGAAAGATAACCACTTAGTAAAAGATAACAATTTAGTAAATTAGTAAATGGAAAACTATGATGCAATTTTAAAAATTTTTAAAAAGGACAAAAAGCGGAATAAAGAGCTATTTGCTGCACCAACAAACACATGGGAAAGAAAAATAGAAAACAGCCATGTAGAATAAAAAACAGCTTGTTTAAAATAAAAGGAACAAAATAGAGTCTGTTAGTTGTACACTAACCATGAATGGACTTATTTTCTTATTAAAAAAACAAACACTGTCAATGAGGCATTAAAACCCCATTTGTGCTCTTCACACAGTCTAACTTACAGCGAAGCGATGAAGAAAGGCTGAAAGCGGGGACGTAGGTAAAGAGTTACCAGGGAGTGCAAGTGAAAAAAGCAGGAATGGAAAAATATTACTAGATATATTGAAAATTAGGATAAAATAATGAAGAGAAAGATGAACATTATGAATTGATTTAAGGCATAATTTGTGAAAAAGGTAACTTTTCAATTAACCTGTGCTTTGAACATTTTATCTAAAGTTTTTAAATGATTTGAAATTTAGGACAAACTTGATTTTGACATTTATGTCTCTGAGAATTAGACATATTTAACAGAAAAGGTGGGGACAAGACTCAAAAGTTCAGTGGAGCAGGGTGCAACCCCCTAAGGGACAGTGGCGGGGACTTTTGCTGCGGTGCAGGAGCAGCTCTGCACCTGATGGTGAGGACGCCGTCTACACCCGCCGTGGAGTTGACAGAAGCATGCATAAAAAGCACATGTAGAAACAGGTGAAATCCAAACATTGTCTGTGGTTCAGCTGATCGTCTCACACCGACGTCGCCTCCCTTGCTCCGAAACGCTCTCTGGTTATGTGAGACGTTACCCTTGAAGGCAGCTGGGTGAAGGTTACATGGGCAGTCTCTGTACTATTTTTGCAACCTATTGTGGATCTAAAACTATTCTGGAATAAAACATTCTTTTTTAAAAAAGCACAAAAACCTTACATAATAAATATAAGTATATAATCTCTTGAACAGAGTATGTACATCCTTTTATGTTCATGGGACATTTAAAACCTTAGCAAATTTGGAGAAGCAGAGATTTATAGGCCTAGTTGACTAGCTACGGTCAATGGCCAACAAGCTCTCAATTTGTTGGTAATAAAGAAGCAGACTCCTGGAAAAGATCTGACCAAAGAGGAAATCAAAAGGGAAGCTGCACACCTCCTTGGAAGCAATGAAGAAGGAAGTACTCAGTAATAAAGCTTACGGGACAAGGCGAAAGCAGTATTCAGGAAGATGGATCCCTCGTCCCGGGACGCGGGCCAAGGCACGGGCCTGGGACCTCAGCTACTCAGAGACAGACACGGGTAAGCCAGGGTTCCGCGGCTGCTGGCAGGAGGCACGAGACTCCCGGGTCAGAGACAAAGGACTGTGTGACTCAGCCGAGCTGTCACCACAGGCCCCAGGTTCTCCGTGCCCACTGCTCCCAAGTCCAAGGCAAAGCATGGTGGACTCGGTGGGGGTGGTGGTGCCCCACACACGGTGGGCTTGTGTCACAGCTGAGGAACCCCTGCCTAGCAAACCATGATCTTTAAAGGGACCGCAAATAAGCCTGCCCAAACGTTGTCCTGGAGGAGACATTTTTCATCGGCTGGTCTGCAAGCAAAATTGTCTTCTGCCCAAGAGGGGACCACATCTCTATCTTCAAAAGGCTGTTTGGTCCAAAACACTCTTGAAAAGATAGAACAAAAGCTGCTGTTACTTCTGCTCAGATATTCAGAAACATGAGAGACTCATAAGGAAACAGCTCCCAACAAGGACAAAAAAGAGAAGCTAGGAAGAGGGAAGTAAACTGAAACGCATCAAATACGTTTTCCAAAACCCACGCGTTCATGGTGATGCTTAAATCCCTGGTCTCCTTTTCAGGATGCTAGAGCACCAGCTCATGATGTTGAGAACTGGTCAAGGCAGAAAATAAGCATTTATCTTGCCTGTCCTGCAGCAGCTATCCATATAGTTGATAAGAACAGAGCCTCTGCGGAATTCCAGCTGGTAAGTGACTGAGACGGCCAAGCTAAGGCAACTCCCAGTGAGCTGTTGCGTCGGGGAGGGAACTGTTGACAGCGGTGGAAACGAATGATGAGGACGCGCAGGCTTGTCGTGGATGGGCGGGGAGACGGCATCAGAACCTCCCGCGGATCGGAGCATTACTACGGAGAGATCCCTAGATTCACGTCTGCCTTGGTGTGCTGTGACAGGAACTTCAGCCTCGCGCTCCTCTGGCGGGCAGTTTCTCAGAGGGTGCGACTGGGGGTTGAATTTTCTCCCCCAAAGATATGTTCAAGCCCTAACTCCCAGTGCCTCTGGATGTGAGCTTATTTGGAAATAGGATCTTTGCAGATGTAATCAAGTTACGATGGGCCCTAATCCAGGGACTGGTGTCCTTAAAAAAAATGTAGGAATTTTGGACATTGACCCAGAGGAAGAGAGAGAAGGCCGTGTGAAGACAGAGGCGGAGATCGGAGGGAGGCACCTACAAGCCCAGAAGGAACACCAGAGACGGCCGGCCACCAGCGGGAGAGGTGCACTGGTCACCTAAGTCCACTCCTAGAGCCGCCTTCCTGTGGGAGCGCCTGATGGAGTCAAGCTCAGCCTTACTCTCGTTCACCAGATTTTGAGCACCAAGCCTGATCTGATGGAGTTTGGAATGGCTGTATTCTAAATCGTGTCCAGTTCAGCAGTAATGAGAGGAAACAGGAATCTCAGTGAACAAACCACTCATGGGACAATACCTTTCTGCTGAGAACGTGTCTTTCGAGCCGCTGACTGCCCTGCTTCCTGGGAAGTATACAGGGAAGTGGTCTGGACTATGGCTGAGGAGGGTCCGTCCCGGAGTTGCAGAGCCCAGGCGTGAGTCCATCTCCACCACTTGAGGGATGTGCAACCGGAAAATGCGGAGGAGGAGAGAAACTTCCCAAGGCGGTGGTAGTGTCCTGCAGCATCAAGCGGGGCGAGCACATGGCAGACACTGGGAGCTCAGGAAGCGGGAGCTGTGACCACTGGAAACCTGGCCCTCGTGATCCAGAATTCCTACTGCTCTTTGAATCACCTTGTGTTTGCATTTGGAAAGAAAACTTAACCACTTACAGCTGGGAATAAATGCAATTCATGCATGAAGCACTGTGGGAGAAGGCAGAGGAAGGGGAGAGTGAAGCCTCTGTTTTTGTTTTTTTTTAATCTTCATGTTTTCTAGCCTTGTCACTAATTGGATTAATACATGTGCCGGGCACATGGTAAGCTCTCTGGGGGTGACTGCTGTGCTGGCTGAAATAGCTGTGGGCAATCCCAGCAGGCAAACTGGAAAAGCAGGCAGGAACCGGATGGAGTAAACGGACAAACATGTCCATGTCCACACGTCCTTCTAAGAAGTCTGTCTCCCTTCCTGAGCATATACGTGTCAGTGCCATTCCTCTGTGGAAGAAGCTTGTTCACTGCCTGACAGTTGAATGTTTGAGTTCTTTAGGTCTGACTGGGGCAATCACAGCCAGATCTCCAACCAAGCATTTTTGCCCAGGTGTGCTCTGGCCAAGTGGCCTGTTGGACTGAGCTGTTCTCAGCCCTTCCTTCCAGATCATCTGCACAGACCCAGCTCTGGCTCTGCTGTTTTCTTGACCTTCCTCCCACAGTGTCTGAAACATCACCATCAGCTTAAAAGTGGAATCACTCCAAGGTTTCGGTCCTGGAGAGTGGGCCCGCTGCACCGGGGAGGTCACGCGCACGGACCGGCCTACCAGCAGGGGGCACGCGTAACACCGGCTGCCCCGCTCTCTGGGGCCTCCACGTCCCATGGATCGCAGCAGCATCAGGAAAATCAATTCCTCCCCAAATTAGACCCATCTGGTTACAGATTTAATTATCACTGTGTTCTGTAATTGTTGGCTTGCAGGGTAGCGGAGAGAAGCAAACATCTCGTTTTCAGCTCCCCCCACTCCCGACCTCTTGAAGTAAGACTGACAAAAATAAAAAGAGCATTCTGGGAAACACTTAATAATTTAAACATTCATGAATTAAGAATATAAACAAAGGATTCCGAGTCTTCCGAGGAGGAAAGAAGGCGGCAGAAGGCACAGGACAGCGAGAGGTGCCTGGCCCGGGTCTCGCATCGGAGAGGGGGCTGCGCTTGGGCCCCGCCGGGCGCAAACGGTTAAGGCGCGCGCAACCCGCGGGTTGGGAGGCCCGGCGAGTCCTCCCCGGCCGCCAGGCTGTCGCCTCCTGGAGGTCATCGGGCCCTTGGGGCGGGGGGGGGGGGGGCACCACCCGGCGGCGCAGGTGGGGACGCGCGCTCACAGCCGGCCAGGGTGTGGAGGGCGCACGGCGGGGGCGCCCGGCGGCGGGCGCGTGTGCGGCGGCCGGGTGCCGGCGGGCCCGGGGGTCGCGGGGCCGGGAGGCAGGGGCCCGGGGCACGGGGCCGCTCCAGCGCGGCGTCTTTCTTCTCCTCGCAGTGATGTCATCGGCGGCAGAGGCTGGGAGCCGGGAGGCGGCGGCGGGGGCGGCGCCGGGCGGCCGCCGCAGGTTCATGTGCATCTAATGAAAAGGCACTTGACAGTCGGCCAGGACGCACGCGAGGGAGCGCGAGCCGGCCGGACCGCGGCGCCGCCCGAGCCAATCGCCGTCGCCGGCCTCTCCATGGGCGAGCAGGAGGAGGGGGCGGTGGGCGCAGCCGGCCGGGCCGCCGCCGCTCCGAGGTGAACGGCGCCGAGACGGGCTCGCGGCGCGGGGAGGCCCGGCGCGCCGCCGCTATGAATTCCGCCGAGCAGACCGTTACGTGGCTCATTACCTTGGGGGTGCTGGAGTCGCCCAAGAAAACCATCTCGGACCCGGAGGGCTTCCTGCAGGCGTCTCTGAAGGATGGGGTGGTCCTCTGCAGGCTGCTGGAGCGCCTGCTGCCCGGGACTATCGAGAAAGTGAGTGCCCCCCGGCCCGCGCCCCCCCCCCCACCCCCGGCGGACAGGCCCGGGGCGGTGGGAAGCCCGGCGGTGGGAGCCTGGGCTGTGGGAGCCCTGGGCGGTGGGAGGCCCCGCGCCCCACCTTGCCCTCGCCGCGGCCCAGAATGCGCGGAGACGCTCGGGCGCGGGGTCGCTGGCGCCGGCACCTGGTGGCCGCGCGGGGCGCGAAGGAGCCCACGCGCCTCCTTTGTGCGCGGACCCGGGAACGCGGACCGCGCGGGGGGCGCGCTGGCGGCGCGAGGACCCGGTGGCGGGATCCCGCTCCGGGCGCCATTGTGTGCGGTGCCGGCTGGGGAGGGGGCCGGGCCGCGTTCAAGGGGAACGGCCGGGGGGAGGCCGGGAGGGAAGGGGAGCACTCTGCTCTGCCCCGCCTGAAGGAGGAGTCGCCCCCTCCTCGACCTGACCGGAGAACCCGGCTCCTGCGCCGTGCAATGCTTCCTCCCAGGCTTTGTTTGAATAGCTTTTGTGGGTGGTGTCGTATGAGTTTCACCCTCTGTTTAATTGACCAATTGCTGTGCATTTTTAAAAGATGCATTTATCAATAGCCGAGGGCTGGGTTGTGAAATGATTTACTGCCCTCCCCACGAAGGAATTCCTCGTGTCTCCCAAGCCCAGAGGATGGCATACACAGGGCTGGGAAGCCCTGGCATTCTTCAAGGTTGGCTTGAAAGCGTAGATTTGATTTTCAGGTTCATACCTGATTTTGAACAGAGTCTAGTTCTGCAGACCTTGGTTCTCTTCGTCATGACTTGCGGTTTCCTGGGGCTGCAGCATGAACCTTGACCGCAACTCTGTGAGTGATTAAAGTTTGCTTTCCTCTGGCTCAGCTGACAGAGGAAAGGGCGGAGAGAGCGCCTTTTAAAACGGTGGACCCCTGTATTTCAAAAACACTGCAATCTTGTCCCAATTTTTTTTTTGCCAGTACATAATCTTACGATCAACAATTATTTAAATGGTGTTAAGTGTGGAAATGAAAGTGCACCATAATTAGGAAAAACTATTTAATTTCTTAAATGAGGTTTATTGGCCCCAATGCACAGTATCCATTTGCTAATAATAAAAGGTTAATTTGGTGACTTTAAAAAGTAAAATGTTTAATCTTTTAAGTTTGTGCATGTTCTGGCAATACATGTTAAAAGTCAGAAAAGATTTTATTTAATATGAATTGTGTATGCATGCTACTTTTAGGTATTACTTGGAACATATTTATGAAAACAGAATCAGTGTTTTAGACCGAACAGCTGCCTGTCTGCCCAGGAAATAAAAATGTCGCTTCTACATGAACTGATGTCACAGTAAAATTATGATTTAAGACAGAAATAAGGAGCAGGCTCTAACTTTCAGGGCACTCAAAATCCTTTGTTGTCATCTGGGTATCAGGACCTCTGCTAATAAAAGACAGATGTTGAAAAACATTGAAAATGCATGCTAAGTTTACAAAAACAGGTTATATAAAAGACTGTTCCATTTCTGAGAGTGAGGCTTTAGGAAACTTCGGAGGCTGTTTGATAAAAACATGCCATTATCAATGCATATATTATCTGGCATGTTAACTGCATTCACATTGATCAGCCGACTTCAATAATCACTTTCTTTTAAACTGTAGAAAGACTTTCTTAGAAAACCATAGCATTCCTTTCATCTTGGAAACAAAGAGAGGAATGAACATCATGTTTAACTTGCAGAAGCCAAACTGAAACAACCCAGCATCTTCCAAACCTGTGGTCACTTGGAAACTTCTTATAGTCCAGCTACCCTTTCATTCCCCCTAGGCCCCACCTGGTTTGTTTTAGAGGAACACAATCATCACGGAAGCTCAACTGCAAAGTAGCAAATTATAGACACAAGCACTGAGTCGATATGGTACAAAGGTAGGTTTTTGGAGTAAAATATTAGCCATTCTCCACCTCTAAAAACCCTGGGTTTTGGAAGTTTCGTGAGCGTTTTCCATTTCCTAAGAAGAGTTATTTATTTGAACTTTCTGATGTTTGCATGCACACCAAATCATGTCTGCCAGAAAGCACGCAAGCGGAACAGCATTCACGTGGATGTGGAAATGTTAGTCTGAGGACGTTTTTCCTTAAAAAGGAACATTTGGAAACTTCACCGAGTATTCGTATGGAATGGAAAGGGTCCTAACTTTCCCCAGTTTGCCACGTGAACACATGGAAGACTGGTTAATGGGGCGTAAGCAGCCTGCAACGTAACTTTTGCAAAGTCACAATGTAAAATGAACCATCAGGCTGGGGACAGTGTAGTGCAGAATCGAGAACTGTGTTGGGGTGACTCAAGTGTCCCACATGCCTTTTATTAAGAAAATACATCCTTGAGGGAGGAGACAGCTCAGTGGTAGAGTGTTCACTTAGCACACATGAGGTCCTGGGTTCAATCCTCAGTACCTCCATTAAAATAAATAAGTAAATAAACCTAATTACCTCCCCCCAAAACAATAACAAGACAAAGAGAATACGTCCTGGTGTGTTTTGTGTGCTCTGCTGGTTTGTTCTGTTTTAGGGCCAGTAAAAGGTGCAGAACTAAGGGGCAGCTGACCGGTTCAGACTGCTCTGCTCGCCTTCCTTTCCCACAGCCTGTGTTCCTTTGGGTGGGAGGTCAGGCAGGGGAGGGGCTGATAGACTTCACACGAGCAGTTCACAGAAAAGAGACACATTTCATTATTGCCAACGATACGTCCTCTGCCACAGGGGAGAGACAAGTGGGCGTCACAGGGCTCCCTAAATCTTCGCGTTCGATGCTCTGCTGCTTTGGTTTGGTCTAGTAATGGCCAGGATGTTTTGCTGACCTGCCCACGCTCCTTGCTTCTGTCATTCCTCCTGTGATGAGAAACACACAAAGGCCACAGAGTCCAGTGGGCCTGTTAGCACTGGCTTACGAGCAAACACTCCAAACATCCTTAGACTATTTCGCCGAGGGGGTAAAATCGAGATACAGTAACGTTCCAGCCTCTGAAACTTCTGGGAGATCACAAAGGCATGTTCACATAGTGGAAGTCATGATGTGCTGCTTTAGTTTTACTTGCAAATGCAGCAGAGGAAGTTGCTTGATTCACCAGGAAACACCCAAGGAACCAGGCTCTCTCTCTATGCCCAGGATAATGGAACACATCGTAGCACACAAAGTGCGGCACAGAAGACACTCCATCTGCCAGGATCTGTGGAATGCGGCTGAAAGTCAGAGGCTGCCCTCTGGCCTCGCTGGCTGCCCCGGGCGTGCGTGTGTGCGGTTAAACTGGTTTAAGCTCTTGGCTGTGTGTTCTCTTCCCGGGGCTGCTATTATCAGTACCAGAAGACCGCAGGCCAGGGGCTGAAACACCACAACTTCACTCTCTCACATCCTGGAGGCAGCAGTCGGGGAGGGAGGTGTGGGCAGGGCCGCTCCCTCTGCAGGTGCAGGGGAGGGTCTGTCCTGGCCTCTCCGGGGCGTCTGGTGGTTCCCGGCAGCATGACTCCAGTCTTCCCACGGCATCTCCTGGGGTCTCTTCTGTGTCCAGACTTCCCCTTCACAAGGACACCAGTCACTGGATTAGGGCCTCCCTCCCCCAGTGTGACCTCAACTTAACTGATTACATTGGCAACGACCTTGTTTCCAAATAAGGTCACGTTCTGTGGTGCTGGGGCTGAGGGCTTGAACATACGAATCTCTGGGGTCACAATCCAACCCATAACAGGTTGCACAGTAAGTCTGAACCAGATGAACTTATTAAGTAGTTACCTGCCTGCAGGGTACAAGGTGCTATGGGAGATAAAAGACTAAATACCAGGTTCTTCAGGGTTTCAGTGCAGGAGAAAGCAAAACATAACTACAGAAACAGGAGCAGCGCGGGGTAGAGGGAGATCAGAAATCAAGATGTCAGGCATGGAAGAAAAGCAGCAACTGAAGAACGAAGGAGTCAGAGACCCACGTCTGAGCTGCCCAGCCTCCGATGATTTTTCTGACACGTGGATTAGAACATCGCGTATATTTCCCCAAACCACGACTGGCAGCCCTCACTGATCCTCTGCAGGCTTGCAGAGGATCAGTGAATTCTGATGCAGCATAGGAAAAAGAATCTGCTTCTTCCTAATTGATTTCTGACTTGCTCTTGGCTCAGGCCTAAGGTGCTGGGGCTGGCTGGGGTGGGGCCCAAGAGAAATGGGGTCCTCCTGGCCGTCGGACAGCAGTTCTGAGTGTCCACCTGTTTCTCGGCCCTTTTGCCCCAAGAAGGATGTGGTCAGCAATGGCAGGGTGACGCTGGGGTGAGGGTCTTGCTCAGGACAAGGGGGTTCTGAAGGCCAGCGCCCTGAAGCTGCCGTAAATGTCTCCCTGTCGCCGGAGAAGCCCTCACAGAGAAAAGTTACAGAACACATTATCCCCTGTGTTGTTAAAGAGAACTCTTCAAGGTTTGCAAACTGAATTGTTGGCTATATTAGGTTGCCGCTGATGAACCGGCTTCAGGTTTTGGAACAGTTAATTTTGTAATGATAAACATCTGCTTTTGAAGCATGTGACATTCAAGGCCTAGCTCAGCCCCACACCAGGATGTCTTGTTTGGGTTTCAGGCCCTTGGAAGAGGGTAGCTGTAACTGCATTTGCTGGATCATTCAAAATAAAGCAAGCTCACCTAAGTTCAATTTAAATCGGGATTGCCTAAGGTGAGCTCCTGAGAGCCACGTGAGAAAAGCTGTGTTTACATGGACGGCACACGTGTGTTCACACTGGACTTGGGTTTGGAGGGCGCTGGGGGAAGGGTTTTGGGACGGCCTGTCACCAGGGCAGCTGCCGCTGGCAACTCTCAGGAGGCACGGCCTTGGTGCTCTCCCAGGACCTCGCTCTATTAATAGAAGCCACACCCAGAGTGGCCTCCTTCCCTCATTTCTTTAAGTACTGCCAGCCCTTATACCCATCTCTTTGAAGGAAGGAGCTGTGTGTGCCCTGAGACACAGGCTCTGCTGTCATCTGGTGTCGCCCTGTTTCACAGAGGAGCACACTGAGGCCCGGCGGTTTGCTGCACCCGGTCACCCAGCTGACACGAGGGGGAAGCTTCCATCCTGGGTCTGCCTGCTGCCCCAGCCTTAGTGAGCCGGCAGGGCCCTGGCCTGCGCTTGGATGGGGCAGAGGGATGGTTTCTGCCTTCAGTGCAGGAAATCAGACAGTGTGTGTGGCCACGGTGGATGCCAGTGGTGGATGCGGTGGAGTTCAGGGTTAGGTCCTGCGGCACAGACTGCTCAGCGGGGTCCCAAGAGGGCAGGGACAGGGGGAGTGCGGGCAGGTAGCTGCGGGTGTGAGCAGTGCTCTCCTGGCCGGGTGGGAGCTCAGCGACCACTGGAGAGATGATGGGGAGTTGTGGGGGCCCTACCCTCGGGGGGGCTCACTGCCCCTCTTCTCATCTCCTGTGGAGGGTGCTCCCAAGGGCCACTGTAGGCTCTCCCTCAGAGATTGGATAACCTGACTGGCCCCCAGGCCTTCCTGACTCTGTTTACTGAGAATCCATCTATGCCAGGGCTTAAAACAATACTACATATACACACATTGTAGAAGCAATACTATATGTATACATATTGTATATAATAAACTTTTTTGGTAGGGCTATCTCTAGACTTTCGGACAGGAATCACACCGGGGCTGGAGTCGCGTATGAGTCTGTCACTGTCAGTAGAAGGTGGCCAAGGCACACCATCCCTCTGGGCACTCAGCTCTGCTGGGGCAACACCAGGGGCTGAGGCTTAGTGGCCCCTAAGACCTCCTGGTCTCTCCAAGGCCACTGTAAAATGAGGTGGTCCCAGTATGTGCCCCAGTCATCCATTTGCTGTGTGACGTTGGGCAACCTGCCTAACTTCTCTGAACCCCCATTTCCTCCTCCTAAAAGCAAGATGAATGACTCCTGCCTGGAGGGAATGGCCTACTGGGGCAATGGGGTCGTTATCGGTGTAGCTGAGTAGGTGCAGGGGCTTGCGCAGTGCCAGGCGCACAGCAGGTCCTCGTGGACAGGAGTCACTATTATTTGATGGGTTAGTGCTGAAAACTCTGCCTGCTATGTCTAGGAAACTCTAAGCCAGGATTTGAACCTTAACTCCTCCCAAATCCAGGAGTATTTACTTATTCTCACAACTGAGCAGATTCTTGCAACCGTAGGGGGCCCCTCCCTTCCCACAGTGACAGACTACCGTCATCTGGGGCGGTGGGACCACAGAATTGGCTTCCTGGGCCCTCTGGCTAGCGTTGGGTCCCCACACAGCTGCTGGCTCACAGGAGCCGGGGGGCCGAGCGGGGGGCTCGGGTTTCATGTATATAGAGTTTCATGCATGGGAAGGGCCCTGAGTCACAGATGGGCAGTGAGGGCTGGGACAGCCACCCTGGGCCTGCAGCAGGAAGGCTCTGGGGCCGCCCCAGGGCCCTGTGTGCCTAGGGTACCACTTCTGACTTTTCCCTTCAATTCTGCCAAGTTAGGTTAGGAGAACTTATTTCCTATTTCCTGTTGTTTTTATATTTTTGACTTTAATGTTGATATATTTGAACTTAGCTCTGAATTTTGAAAGTCCTATGAGCCAGCTGTGGCTCTCCACCCGGCTTTTGTGGGACAGTGTCTGCTGCAGTCTAAAGTCATGGAGAAGGGGCGGAGATGTTCATATATTTCCAACACATTTCTTCAAAATATTTAAATCTAACCAATATATTTATCACGTTCCTACTATATGCATGCTAGTGTACACATCATAAACACGGAAACACGTGTTCTGTACCATCTTTTCAGACAAGTCACAAGAGAAACTGTAGGGGCTGAAGTGTAAAGCACTTGTGAATTCTGAGGGGAATGAATTCCCAACCCAAACTCATCATTTTACAGATGGGTTATCTGAGAGCAGTGGCAGATGGTTGTATAAGTTGTGCACTGCACAGTCTAGGGAGTCATTCACACTGTAGTCTAAATGAATGGTAGCTCCTGAATTGTGCTGGGGACAGGGCTCCGGGGCAGTGGTGCATAATGGTGAGCTTCTGTAGAGATCAACCTCTGAGGGTACACAGCAATTAGAGGAGTGTTGGGTAGATTGTGGAGGTGGCCCCACCTTGCAGAGTGACCTGTAGCTCTTACCATTGAGAGGTGGAGACTTCTCTCACTTCTTGAATCTGAGCTGGCCTCAGCTTGTTTTGGTCAATGAGATGTGGCAGAAGTGACAGGTGCTCGTTCCCAGCCAGGCCTTGGGAGGCCCTGTGTGTTTCCACACTCTCAGCCCCGCCCTGGATGCAGAGGGAGGCAAGACTCCAGGGCGGAGAGCTCAGCTGTCCCCCAGCGGCCTCCTGGACCCGCCCGCAGCCCACCAGCCCCCGTCACTGGAGAGAGCCCAGCTGAGATCAGGGGGAGCTGCCACCCAAACCGGAGTTCTCCCCCGCCACATGAGCGGGCTGGCCCGCAGCCCCATGGGCAGGAGCACCTGCCAGTTTCAGCTGCCCCTGATGTCCGGCGGCTGCCGCCCCTGCAGCCCCACTGAGGCTGCAGGTGCCCTGCAGGATGGTATTTTGTGCATAACTTTAATTATTGTTACACTTAGAGCAGCTTTTTTTTTTAAGGGGCCAAGCACGTTCCTATCTTTTTTCTAAAGAAGGTGCATGTAATTCAGAACCAAGAAAAGCACAGTACTTCCAGCCTTTTCCAGTCCCTTCCGAAGTGTCTGAGTTTAAAACAGGAATCCTCGTTTCCAACTTTGCTTTGAAGTTGCAGCTCCTGGCGGTGAAGTCTTGTCCTGGCCGTGTGACTTCCGTCAGCAGTCTAACAGAGACCCGTAGAGCAGCCTGGTTTTGGATAATCTGTCAGTGCCCCGGCCTGTGAGTGCCTTTCTTCCTCAGGTCTGAGCGCCTCACTGCTGCTTCTGGGGCCGAGAAGGCGCCCTGCCACCTCCCGCCTGCCCTTGGGATGGTTTAAGTTCATAAGAGACTAAGTTCCATCTCTAGTTGGCATATTTGTTCAGAAGTCTTCTGTCAGGAATACAAATTTTGGGGGGGAAAATCCCCACTGCTTTGTGAATGCTTGCCAAAAGATGATGGCTCTGTCATTCGCTTTAAGGAAGAATGTTATAGGGATTCTGACAGAAAATTCGGAGTTTCAGAGGACTTGTCCTGGTACCAATAGCCTGTGTTGCTGGCTCTCCAGGACAGGCAGGAGGCTGTCAGAGCACATGGGACCGTATTCCAGGCTCGGTGTGACCGTGTCTACGGGCTGGGGAATCGCCTTGTTCAGAGACGCTCAGAAGACATTGGTCACAGAGTTCTTCTCACGGAAACATGAAATTTTATGGTCATAGTTCTCACATTTGTTAATGTATTTTTGTTTCTTTTGAAAACAAGCTCCATAAATAGAATGGGGTTAAATTCCTGACAGACTTGTGGCAAAGGTTAAGCTTCCAGAAAGTATCACACTTTTAAGCCGTGCTTTTAAGTGACAAGAGACTGGAACTGAGTGTCTTCCAGAGGCAACCAGCAGACGAGAAATGGAGATGGAGAGTCCGTTTCTGTGCTTCTGACCTCTGACCAAGCACATTTTCTTGGACTGACTTCGAGTAACTGCTGTCGGCAGTCCAAGGTCGTTCTTCAAATAACTAACAGTAACTATATTTTGTTGGGGTGAGTCTTAGGTACGCTGTTTATAAATTGTTAAAACAATATTCTGGAAAGGGGAGTACTCACCCTGCACGTGATTTAAGTCTTCTGTTGTCTGTAAGAGAGCCTCCACCTTAAGAAGCTAGAAACATAAGGGCAAATGAAACCCAGAATAAGTAACAGACAAAAGAGAATAAAGAATAGAATGGGAATCCGTGAAAGGCAAACTAGAAAATTACCAGGGAAAACTGACAAAACCAAAGCTGGTTCTTGAAGAAAATCAAGTAAGTGGATGAACCTCTTAGACTGATCAGGAAAAATGGAGGGAAGACACAGATGCCCAATATGAACAATCACATAGACTCGACAGGTATTTAAAGGACAATAATGGGGTATTAGGATCATTTTTATACCAATAAATTCTGTATCTTAGATGAAAGGTTCAACTTCCATGGAAGACACAGATGCCCAAGAAGAAATGGGTGGCTTTAAGAGCCCTGTATCTACTACAGAACTTAAACTTGTAGTTTAAAAGCGTCTCATAAAGACAGTTCCAAGCCAGACGGCCTCCCTGCTGAATTCCACCAAGCAAGTGGGGACTTGTATCCAGAATATGTGACTAGCTCTCAAGACTCAATAACAGGGAGACAAACAACCTGATTTAAAAATGGACAGATGGTCTGAGGCTTTACTAAACAAGATACACAGGTGACAAGCACATGACAAGGTGTTTGACATTATTAGTCGTTAGGGACATGTAAATTAAAACCATAGTGAGACACCACTACACGCCTATTGGAACAGCTAAAATTTAAAAGATTGACACCACCAAGCATTGCCAAGGGTGTGGAGGAACTGGAACTCCCATCCGCTGCTGGTGGGGTGTAAAACTGGATGTAAGATGGTGGGATGTAAAACTGTACAAGTTCTTTAGAAAATGGTCACTTTCTTTTTTTTTTTTTAACTTTTTTTTATTGAGTTGTAGTCATTTTACAATGTTGTGTCAAATTCCAGTGTAGAGCACAATTTTTCAGTTATATATGAACATACATATATTGTCACTTTTTTTTCTCTGTGAGCTACAAGATCTTGTATATATTCCTCTGTGCTATACAGTATAATCTTGTTTATCTATTCTACATATACCTGTCAGTATCTACAAATTTTGAAATCCAGTCTATCCCTTCCCACCCCCAACCCCCTTGGCAACCACAAGTTTCTATTCTATGTCTATGAGTCTGTTTCTGTTTTGTATTTATGTTTTTTTTTTTTTTTTTTAGATTCCACATATGAGCAATCTCATATGGTATTTTTCTTTCTCTTTCTGGCTTACTTCACTTAGAATGACGTTCTCCAGGGACACCCATGTTGCTGCAAAAGTTGTTATGTTGTCATTTTTATGGCTGTGTAGTATTCCGTTATATAAATATACCACATCTTCTTTATCCAGTCTTCTGTTGATGGACATTTAGGGTGTTTCCATGTCTTGGCTATTGTAAATAGTGCTGCTATGAACATTGGGGTGCAGGTGTCTTTTTGAAGTAGAGTTCCTTCTGGATATGTGCCCAGGAGTGGGATTCCTGGGTCATATGGTAAGTCTATTCCTAGTCTTTTGAGGAACCTCCATACTATTTTCCACAGTGGCTGCACCAAACTGCATTCCCACTAGCAGTGTAGGAGGGTTCCCTTTAGAAAATGGTCACTTTCTTAAAGTATTAAACATACATCAACCAAATGATTTAGCAATTCCACATTTAGGTACTTACCCAAGAAAATGGGAACGATATGTCCAGACCAAGTCTTGTGCACAAGTGTCCATTGCACTTTATTTTTAATAGCTACAAACTAGACCCAACTCAGATGTTTTCAACTGGTACATGGGTAAACAAAGTCTGGTATTTGCACAGACTACTACTCAGCATTAAAGGGAGCACACTATAGCATGGATGAAAATTCTGCTGAGTAAAGAAGCTAGTCAGAAATGTACACTGTATGATTCCACTCATGTAAAGTTCTACAGAATGCAGCGTCATCTATGGGGACAGAAGGTGGGCCTGTGCTTGCTTAGGGACCCTTTGGAGGGTACGAGGAGTCCCTTGGGGGTGGCAGCTGTGTTCGTGATCTTGATTCTGGTAATGGTTTCTACAAGGGAACGTGTGATGAAAACTTCTCAGATCGAACACTCCAAGTACGAGAAGTTTACTGAATGTTGACGACATCTCAGTGTGTGGCACCGGACAGTACTCACCCTGTGTATTGTGTGCGGTGGCGCTTGAGTTCATGTCACTGCCAGTCCTCTACTTTTGAACCTAGTTGTTCAGAAAACACGTATACAATTTTAAAGGGCAAGTATACTTAGATTCATTGCCCAGAGCTCATTTATTTATCTGTGTATTTTCTTATCGAATCTTTATTGGGTCTCTGCTGTGGTTCAAGAATTGTGCCGGGAGACGTGATGATTAGCAAAGAGGCTTGCATATGTCTGGTGAGGGAGAAGTACCTGAAAGGTACCACCTGAATTTGTTACTCTACAAGTTGAGATACGTGCTCTGAAGGCAAGAAGCAGATTTCTGCAGGTGTGTCACAGAGGGACCTGATTTACACCTGGCAGTGGGGACAGGAAGGTCTCCTTGACGAGTGGCACCCGAGGGGCTCTGATGTGGGCAGGCTGAGATTAGAGGAGGGAGTGTGTGGTGAGAGGAAGTGAGGGGGAGGCGGCCCGGGCGGCCACGGCCCTGAGACTAAGGCAGAGCTACGAGGGCACCTGGAGAGACACAGGCCAGCAGCGCTGGGTCTTGGGTGACATTTGGTCTCAATATTTTTTCAGAGTTTTGAAGGGAAGAATGATATGATCAATTGTGAATTTTTAAAACCATCCTCCAGAGTTTCCAGTGTGGGAAACAGATTGGATGGATCCAGAATGGACAAGATCATTGTTCAGTTCTTGGAGTCAGCCACTGAGAGCGCTGGGAGCTGAGACTGGAATGGACCCAGTGCTCCCAAAAACATGAGGCTGGAGCAGGGAGAGACCAGGGGAGGCATGGAGCAGGGTCTGACAGTGGGCTGCGCTGGCGAAAGGTGTCCCAAGGAACTCCTGGGCTCTGGCCATACACTAGGACAGATGGCAGCCTCACCTGTGAGAGGGACCGTGGCCTGGGGCCTGGGCTTGGTGCCAGCGGATCATGAGTGGCTTCAGTGCCAAGTGTGTTGGATCAGGGCTCTGAGAGGACACCTGGGTTGGGATGTAAATTGGGGAGTCACACCATAGAGGTGCGGGATTTCTTATGGGGAAATCATAGAGTGAGAACTTAAGAAGGGCTGGGGACTTGGAAGTAGCTGGCCAGGCAATGCTGACGAGCCTGGGGGCTAAGGGAGGTGGCAGTTGAGGCTGGAGAGGGTGTGGTGACTGGCAGTCAGTGGAAGCGGACGGACAGTATGCTGCAAGACATCCAGAGAGTGTGCTTCAAACCCCCCAAACCAGAGAGTGTTGGCAGTGTGCCTGGAGAAGAGAGGGCTCCATGACTGAGTGTCCTGGGCCAACAGGCATGCCTGCAGTGTCCTGGGCAGGCCTGGCTGAACGGTCAGCCTGGTCATTGTGACCTTAGAAGGGCGCCTGTGCTCAGGCAAAGAGGGTGAGTGTGAGTTCAGACCACTGGGCGCCCACGGAGAGCCCACTGGACGTTGTAGGTTACATGGTATGTCAGACAGGACAAGTGTGACCGAGAAACACGGGGGGGGGGGCCGGGGGCGGGGCGTGCCAGCAGTTAGAGTGACGTTGCAATCTCACATCCAGCAGGAAGGCAGGCATACCAAAAGTGACATTTGAAAAACGACTTGAGGGATATGAGCAAAGGTGTGACATGAATATCTGGGAGAAGGGAATTTCAGGTGGGGGTGGGGGGAGTCTGTGCAAAGGTCCTGAGGTGGGAGCCTGCCTGGCAAATTCTGGGAACAGCAGAGGCCAGTGTGAGCTGGGGGAGGGTGCAGCCGGCTGATGAAGTCAAGGGAACACGGCACAGACCACGCAGGGCCTGCTTGGCCATCGTAAGGAGTTGATGTAAAAATCAGTAGACTTTGTGTGCAGTTTTAGGTTCCCAGAAACATTGAGCAGAAAGTACAGGGAGTTTCCATACACCGCTCTCCACTTTCCTCCATTCGTAACATCCTGTATTTGTGTGGTTCGGGTGTTACATTACTAGCCGGAGCCCACAGTGTGCGTCAGGGTCCCTCTGTGAGTGCGGTCTGTGGGTCTGGACGTGACATGTGTCCATCACCACGGTGTCACACAGGATAGTTTCACTGCCCTGAAACCTCCCTGTGCTCCGCCCGCTCATCCTGCCCCATCTCCTAGTCTCCAGCAACTCCTGATCTTTTCATTGTTGCCATAGTTTTACCTTTTCCTGGATGTCACAGAGTTGGAATCACGCTGTGTGTGGCCTTTCCAGATTGGCATCTTTCCCTTAGTGATATGCATTTAAGTTCCCTCCATGTCCTTCTGTGGCCTGATAGCTCCTTCCTTTTCAGTGCTGAGTGATCTTCCCTTGTCTGAGTGGACCACAGTCTATTTATTCATTCACCTACTGACGGGCATCTTGATTACTTCCAGCTTTTGGCCACTATGAATAAAGCTGCTATAAACATTTGTATTCAGGTTTTTGTATGGACATGTGTTTTCAACTCATCTGGGGAAAGCATATTTACCCAGGAAGCAAGATTGCTGGACCTCAGGGTAAGAGGGTGTTTAGTTCTGTAAGAACCATCTCCCGCTGTGTCCGCAGCAGTTTATTCCTGCCGGCAGCGGTTGAGAGTTCCTGCTGCTCATGCCCCGGCCGGCACCCGGCGTCGCCAGGGTTGGGTCTGTGTCATTCTGGTGGGTGTGTAGTCACATCTCTCTGTGCTTTAATTTCCATTTCCCTGATGACGTATGATGTGGAGCATCTTTTCATGTGCTCTTCTGTCTTGCCGTCTGTGTGCCTTCTTTGGTAAGGCGTCTGTTCCTTTTTAAACCCATTTTTAAATTGGGTTGTCTGTTTTCTTGCTATTGAGTTTCAGGAGTTCTCCATATATTCTGGATACAGGTCCTTGATTGGATGTGTGTTTTGCAAATGCACTACTTTCCTCCGGTCTGTGTCTTATCTTTTCATTCCCTTGAAGGACTTTGGCTTTTACTCTGAGTGACATGGGGAGCTTTGAGGGTTTTGAGCAGAGGGGTGACGTGACAGGCAGACTGTCAACGCGCAGTGAGATAGTTCAGGCACAGGAGTATGGAAGAAACGACTCCTGAGCGTGCTTTGGTAGCCTTATCTTTAACTTAATGAAGGTGAATTTTTCCAAGTGATTTTTTGAAAACTTGGAAAAAGTATTTCCCAACCACACACTGCCACATATCTCACTCAGCCCCGGCCCTATCTGTGTCAGCCTGGACCCTGCAGATACTTAAGTTTCGGGAGATAACGATCTTTTTAATCACCTTTTTAATATGAAGTCTCAACTGGCTTCTTTGAGGGTAGGAGCAGTCCAAGCTGCGGCCGCCCCTCCCCGGTCTGCCCCCAGGGAGGCCCAGCTGCTATGTAGGGAGAGGCCCGCTGGCCAGTGCTCGTCCTCAGCTGTCTTCTGTCCCCTTGTTCAGGGCTCCCTCTCCGAAGAAGGTGCCCTTCTGCTTCGTAGTCTCTCCAGAATCAGCCAGCCCTCCCTGCGGGCCTTCAAACCTCCGACATGTGAACATGTGGGTGAAAACAGACCTTTCTCTAAGGTGGGCAGCGTCCAGTCTTCTGGCCCAGAGGCTTTAACATACCTTAAGTGCAGCTTCTCAGGCAGTTTACAAATGAAAGACAAGTTCTTTAGTTGGGAGGGAAGGGTGGACAGGCACCAGGTGGTGGGCTGCTCTCAGGCCCACTGCTGCCCTTCAGTTTCACTGTGTGTGTGTGTGTGTGCGCGTGTGTGTGTGTGCACGCATGCGAAGGGGATGGAGCGTGGGCAGCGAGGTAGGCGAGGGGGGCAGCAGGGCAGGCTCAGAGCCCTCGGAGACATCGGAGAGCACAGGTCTGAGCAGTGCAGCTCCAGCAGTGGCTGCGGGGACAGGACTGGACCTTCTAACCTGAGGTGTCCCAGTCAAAGGCAGGAAGCTGGGCTGTTCAAGGGGAAAAGAGCAGACCTGTGAGACCACTGCCACCAGTGTCCATTCTGAGAGCGATCGCACATGCTGCAGGGGTGGGGGCTCCATCCTGGAGGGTCCCGGCCTGCCTGCTGCACCGAGACTACAAAGGGACCCGGCAAGTTCCCACTGGATTTACTTCCCACCTTCCCACTGGGGACCACAGGCCTTCTCCGTGGGCTTTCCCACCAACGGACAGCAGGGAAAGATCTCGCCAGTCACTCTGAATTGTGTCCACTGGGAGAGGAAATGGATGTCAGAGGACCGGGAACAAGCAGACAGTGAGCTGGGGAAGAGAGCAAGCAGGGCCAGCCTGACAAATGCCGGTTCCCAGGTGGAAAGTGTGAGAATGAGAGGGAAAAGGTGATTATTCACAAGAACAGGTGAAACTGCAGTTAAGAAGTCTCTGACGACGAGGCCCAGTTTGCGTCGTCTGATGAGTCTGTACTCTTTTCCCGGATCAAGAGCCTTCACAGGTGTAAGAAATGGCGTCTGCTGAAGGACCGAGTGGCACATTAACAAGGGCCCGTCCCGGGCACAGCCAGACGGACACGTGCTGCTTTCCAGATCGTTCTCACTTGACAATTAGTACACACCTGCCTGTTCTGATCTAGATTATTGAGGGCGCAAAATACAACTTCAGTGGAGAAATTTAACTAGGTTATCTGGAGAATGTTTATGCTTACATTTTAGAAGTCCATTTTGGGCATTGGTATGAATTTGGAATGGTTGCCACCATCTTGGAAGGACTTAAAATGTGCTTTTGGAGTTTGTGGGAATCAGGCCTCGGGGGACACATGAGCTAATTTAAGCCATGCAGGCTTGCTGGTCCCCCCTCGACCTCCCACATGTCTGGGATGGCCGAACTTAGTGTGTCCATATTTCTGAGTGCCCTTTGTAACTTAGCAAGTTGCATGCTGATAGAAGATATTTTTATCTTTCCATAGCATCCAAGTAGGAGCTGGGCTTCAGGATACATTGAAGAAGGAGGAAAGCAAAAGAGAAACGTACGTTCTTAAAGGCCTACGTTTCTTTCAATAAACTACCTGCAATCCCAGGCTACACGCTTTTTGGGAGCTAATTTACCTATCTGGTATTTAGCAACCAAGCCCCTGAGCTCTCTGCCGGGCGCTCCATTGTTTTCTGGTGGATTCGGCAGCCTTCCATGTGAGCTGCCGACCTGTCTTCCCTCCACTGAGCCTCTCCGGCTTCAGGATGAGGGCTCCCGGGGAAGACGTGGTCCCTGGTCAGGAGATGGCTGCGACCTAGTCAGAGTGAAGCAATGGCTACCAGGTAATTAGAAGTTAGATGAGCCATCAGGTGCTAGGCAGACTTTCAGGAGGTGAACGTAGGATTTGAAATAGCGCTGCATCTAAGCACGGAGCGTGGAGGCCTGCCCTACAGGGACCCCACGTCCTGACAGTGGGAGTGCCTGTCTTAAAAAACTATTTTCTAGTACTTGTATGTGGTGCAAAATTCAAAGGGCATCAGAGGACAGAGTGAAAAGTAAGTTTCCCTTCTTCTCCTGCCCCCCCCCGGCCATGGCCTCTCCCCTTTGGGGTCTGGTGTGCTTCCAGGGGTTGTCCCTGCATTTCTGAACACCCAGGCATGTTTTCTTCTTGCTTTTTTCTTTAAATATAGAAGGTAGTAAGTCGTGCACCCTGTTCCCCGTGTTCCTCGTCCCCCACCTACCACAGCCAGGAAGTCGCGACCTGTTAGTATATAGAGCCGCCTCTTTTTAAAAGCCCGCCCTTTGCGGTGGTGATCTGTTCTATGGCAGAACTGTGATGGATTTAACCCTTTCTCTCAGTTGTTTCTCATTTTCTGCTGTAATGCTGTTCTCTTTCTAACTGTACCCCAGGAAGCTCACCGGGTTAGGGTCCCCCCAGAAAACACAGCACAGAGATGGAGACACTAATCACAAAGTGAGGGCGGGGTAAGGACTCACCAGGGAAGCATGGGGGAGCGGGTGCTGGGGCTGGCGGGCGTTGGTAAAGGCTTGACAACAAGTCTCTGTGGCGAGAAGCCTGGATCTGCGGTGTCTGGTGACTTCCGTGGGGTGACTGCTTCCACCGTGGCTGGTTCCAAGCTCCAACGTGACGTCACTGAAGGCAGAGCTGGGGCAAGGGGAGCACGTGGTCGGCTCTCGTGAGCAGCCCTGGGACATCTCCACACTGCGTCCCCTGCCCAGCGGGGCAGCCACCTGCCTGCTGGCCTCCTGCTCCCGGAAGCCAGAGAGCAGGGCAGCCGGGCTGATGCAGTCCCCGGGGGTCAGCCCCCTGGAGCACGGGGCAGGCTGGTGGCCCTCGCAGGCTGTGTGACTCTGTGGGGTAGGACCTTTCTGCTGAGCCCGTTTCCTCATCTGTAAATGTTCTCTGACCCCTTCTACACTAAGGGTCCCATGCTCCTCTGTGGTCAGCGAGTTCAGTCACCTAAACAGGAAGGCCATCTAGTCATGCTGGCTACTTAACAGGAGGTGCCTGTGGGCCCCTGCACTCAGGGAGCTTCTGTCCAACGAGGGAGAAGACACATGCTCCAGCAGGTCCGGCCACACGAGGGGGAAGCGGCTGGAACCACCGCTGTTGGGAGGAAGTGATTCTGCAGCTGGGGCGGTGAGGCTGTCGATGGCAGAGACCTGGGGAGGCCTTTTCTTCTGCGGTCAGCAGCTCATTTTCCCAGTGCGGGGAAAACGTTTCTCCAGTTCAGTCTACTTAGGCTGCTAGCCCTCCAGGTGTGGTCCTGGTACCATCAGCATCACCTAGGGCCTCATCACATGCGGTGTCTCGGTCTCCGCCCCGGACCTCTTGATTAATCTCTGTGGCAGGCCCTAGGAAGCTCTTACTCTGGTGACTGTGATGCGTGTGTTCATTCAAGACATTCCTGGATCTGGATGAGAATCAGGCCGACGGGGGATTTCGAGCTCGTGCGCGCACACACAGACTCCTGAGCTAGACCTCAGGCCTCCCGGATCAGAACCTCCGGGAACTGGGATCCCAAGGACCTGGCGTTGCCCAGATGCTACCAGCTGTGGTGGTTTCTCTGCTCTTCATCTTAACTGTTGCAGGGATGCTAAACCTGTTCAATTATTTTCGTTACTGTAACTGTCTATTCTTTCTCATGTGGCTTTGGAAACTAAGACTTGAAACACTTTTAGAGTCGGGAGAAGGCAGCTGCTTTAGTTGGTACTTTATTTGGACCGAGGGTGGAGCCGGCTGCTCCCGGCACGGAGTGGGTGGTGGAGAGGAGTTGGGGCGGGGGCTGGACAGCTGCGGAAGCCCTGGAGGTCTGACCTGAGCGCTGCCTTGTGATTTCGTCTGCAGCCAATCCTCAGAACATCAGACCCAGCCCTTGTCAAATACTGAATACAAAAACCGCATTTCAAGGGAAAATCACAATGGTTCTGGGATGAACTATGCCCCTGCCTGATTAGAGTTCTGGATAAAAAAGCCTGGAGTTTATTGCTGTGGGAGATTTGGGAGAGGATTTCTGGGAAGTGAAGGGGCAGCTGTCGGTCTTCTGAGGCCAGAGCTGCTCTCTGAACACACCTGGGGAGGGTGTCGAGGAGAGCTCGCCCCTGGGTTCTGCAGGCCGTGGTGATTATCAGTAAGGCTGCTGGGAATGTTCCTGTAGGTGGCTTTTTGTGGACATGTGTTTTCATCTTTCTTGGGTAGATACCAAGGCGAGGAATTGCTGGGGCTCAGGAATGTTTAACTCTTCCAGAAACTGCCGTTTCCCCAGTACCACCCACCTCCACTGCTTGGGGTGGGCCTCCTGCCGCCTCCTGTCCCGCCAGCAGGGGATACTATCAGCCTTAGCGGTCCCCCTGCTCTGGTGGGTGGGGAGTGTCCGCTGTGGTTTTAATTTACACTTCCCTCACGACTAAGGATGCGCAACACCTTCCCATGTGCTCCCTTACCATTCCTGCCACCTCTCTAGCCAAACACGAAGGGGGCTTTTAAACTCTCCTCTGGTATCATTCTATCTCAGATGCATTTTTTTCCCACTGCAGGTTCACCCACAGCCTCAGGTACCCTCCATTACTCACCACCCTTGAAAACATGATGGCTTTTTTAAACATCACACCTTTGAAGATGCAGCTCCATCTGCCTCTTGGCCCTTTCCCCCCAGCTCAGGTGTCACCGTTTGGGCTGTGACACCTCTGCCCATCTGGCCTCCATGGTCCTGAGTGCAACTGTCACGTGTGTGCGTTCTGCACGAGGGCAGGGTCTGGCTCTCTTCTCCGCAGGTGTGGTGCCCTTCACGTGATCCCGCCCCGTACTATTGAAGTCATTTATTATGCATTTGATCCTCCCAACAGCCCTGTTACACAGGCTGAATGTGCGAACCTTAAACTGGGGACAGGGGTGTAGCCACAGAGAGGCCCGGTGGCTTGTCCAAGGTCAGTATGCATGTTACAGTTAGGAACTACTTACTACAAAGACTTGACTCTTTCAGGTTGCAGTTCTCCAAACAGGTGTGTAGCTTTAGGTAGAGAGTTCAGGGCAGTTTTAAGGGAATTCATTTCCAGGTCCTCAGCTTGCATGTGTGCTCAACTAACAGCGACCAGCCCGAGGAGCTGCCTGTGACCGAGGAAAGCGTCAGGCTGGTCCAGCTGTCCCACCCACCCCTCTCAGGCCGGCCTTCTCTTGCTTCACCCCTTGTCTTCCTGAGGGGTGGGCTGCAGGGTGGAGGGCGTCCTGGCCATGTCACAGAGCACAGCGGGAACTGCCTGCGGTGCTGGGAGGGGAATGACTGATGACTGCATGTTGCAGCTCAGGGTTCCACTTCTTAGCTTTCATGGAAATTCAAGGAGACTCTAATCAGGCTGTTAGCTGATCTAAAATTTTTACTTATGACAGATTATATCTGGACTTCGGCTATGTAACTCAGAAGGCTTCAAAGGATCAAGTTACATTCAAACAAAACTCCTTCCATTTCCGTGCACTAATTTTTATGAACAAGCTTTCTCAGTGTTTGCATAAAGAACCTCGGAATAGGACTAGATAACGTATATGCCATGTCCTTCCCGCAGTAACTCATGGTCATTCGGGGAAAAGGGAACTCATTAAAAAAACCCTACACGTCTCATTAAGATACATATTTCCACATAAAAATCTGCACGTTATATTTAATGCTTTTCATCAAAAACTGTAACATATGTTTCCATTATTGGTGAACTCGTAACAGTTGTGTGAATTCAGAAGAGAAACCATAACAATTAGATCTTTGTGGACTAATAATTTCAAATGTAGAATCAATTCTTATTATTGGTAGCTGCCTTCTGCAAAGTCACTGTGACCACTGAATGAACCACTGTTCCCAGGGAAGCACAGGGTTAGTTTGCTCCGGGACTCAGGTCACAACATTTGGTCAACGAATGACTACATAATCTTGTTTTTGGTCCATTTCTGTCCAGAGATGGCCTATTTAACATATATTTTTATAAATAACTACATGCAATATTTCTTTATAATAAAACAGTATTTCCGTTACAGCATCATGTGATCTACCATAGCATTACTGTTCTAATTTAACTCTTGCATTCCGTCATATACACAGGACACACATACATTGCGTGCGCGCGTGCACACACACACACACCTGCTGTATACTGTATAATACGCACAGGAATGTAAGAATGCCCTGAAAAAAGCATTAAGAAAAGATTAAACATTTTAAAATGTATGGAAACCTTACTGTTGGTGGAGCCATGGGATGCGTGGTGGGGCAGTGCACGTGGTGTGGTTAAACCTCTGGACCCTGGCTTGCCCCATGAAATCCAAGGGAGAGTGGTGAAACTTACCGGGCAGAGAGGACGAGGTCAATGAGGGTGGCACGTGAGACCTGGCAGTTCTCCCTCAGGAGCCTGGCTTTCACAGCTGGTGGATGCTGTCAGCAACTTTCCCTCCCAAACTGGCTTGAAAAATGGCTTCAGCGTTGTCCGCTTGGCTCGTTGCCTCAAATCTTTAAGCATCTCAGCGTAAGGGATGAATGCCGTGGAGGTAAGGCGTTTAAATGTAAGGCTGCGTTCGGACACAGGGTCACACTTTTCCATGTCATTGAAAATTTTTTCCAAGGTGGAGTTCCATTCCGATATTTTGGCTGCTGTGAGGGGAACAATTCTTGGAGCTTCAGGCTGACTGCCACCACCATCCTTGTCGCTGACTCCAGAGCTTTGTTTTGCCATCTCGTCCAGCTCTTTGTTAGTGGGTTCTACGGCCATTTCTGCCAAAATTTCCTCCATGTCTCCTTCCTTCATGTCATGGAAACCTTCTCCATTTATCTGTTGTGCAATGTGCATTGTTTTTGATACTGTTCTTTATGCTTTCCGTAACACCCTCAAAACCTTCAAAGTTTTTCACAGTCTGGCCAAACACTTCCCCAACAATCATTGATGGTAGCCTGCTTGACGCTGTCCCAGGCTGTGCTGACATAGTCAATAACATTGCGAACAGTGACTGCCTTCCAGTAGGTCCGTCATGCTGGTCCCCTTGTCGGCACTGAGAGCCTCGGAAGCCTTGCTATAAAGCTCCCTGGTGTAGAGGGCCTTGAAAGCTTTGATCACACCCTGACTGAGCAGTTGGATGAGAGATGCCGTGTTTGGGGGCATTAAGAGAACTTCCATGTTAGGGTGGGCATTTTCAAGTTCTTCACGGCAATGAACTGGGGCAATATCCAGAATTAATAAAACCCTGAAGGCAAGGTTTTTGCCATGGAGATAGCGTTCAGCTTCTGGGATGAAGCAGTGGTGGAACCAATCCCAGAATATATCAGATGCCATCCATGCCTTTTTGTTCCATCTCCAGTGGACTGGCATACGGTTCAAGTTTGTCCCTCTAAGTGCTCGTGGGTTTTGTGCTCTGTGTACCAGGAGGGGTTTGCACTTAAAGTCACCCTTGGCGTTTGCACATAACAGCAAGGTTGCAGAGTCTTTGAATGATTTAAAGCCAGGAGCTTTCGAGGCCATTTGCATTACATAGGTTCGTTTGCCAACATTCTTGTAAAATAAGCCAGTTTCATCAGCATTAAAAACCTGCTCTTCTGTATAACCCTTTTCATGTATAATGCTTAACAGGTATTTTTTAAATTCTTCTGCAGCCTCTTGATCTGTGGAACTTGTCTTGCCTGCAAGTTTAACATTTTTAATGGGGTATCGCCTTTTAAATCGTGCAAGCCAGCCTGCACTAGCTGAGAAGGGTTTAACGTTTTCTTGACCCTGGGTAACATGACCGTAAATTTCTTTGGCTTTCAGCCTCACAACAACGCTGTCCGCTACGCCCTTTCTATTGGTTGTCATCTCCTGAATCCACAAATTTAGCTGCTTTTCCATCTTTTCCATAGCTGCATCACGTACGATGGAGGTTACTTTGGCACTTTCTGGAGCAGCTTCACGTACAGATCTGCGAATCTCTTCCTTTATCTGGATGTACCGTACTGTTGACTCATTAACATTGAATTCACGGCCAACAGCACTGTAACTCAGGCCTGAATGAAGCTTATCCAGCACACGGATTTTCTCTGTAAGGCACATTACAACCTTCTTACGCTTAGGAACACTAGACAGTGTGTTAGCACTGCGCTTGGGGGCCATTTAGAACAGTGAAATCCCCAGGAAAAAGGAAAAAAAAAAGTGAAAAATGTGGCACCAGTAGACAGCAAAAAGGACACCTGCTTATATCATGAGCTTAAGCAAGATGGCAGAGCATGGCCTTGTTCAGACTGAGCTGGAAATGTATGCATAAGGCAATTCAAATTCCTTGCTCTCCCCATGTCTATAAATGACTGAGAAGGTGTGGAAAATACTGATTTGGGGATTGCACATACATTTTATCAAATAGGTGAGTTTGGAAATACAGAATCTGTGAATCATGAAGATTGACTGTATTTGTATGCAGGAACTGAGGAGGAGGAGTAAAATGGACTAGAAGGCAGCTTTGGTATTGCAGGTCCACTCAAGTTCCACTGGGGAAAAAGATCTGTTCAATATTTGGAGGGAAATATGTTGGCATTTCAAAGAATTTTTAAACTGTAGGAAAAAGAAGTCTCATTTCTTCCCTCTTTGCACTGCTGAACGCTCTGGCTTAGTTTTGTAATTTTAAAAGACCTGAGTACTTTGAATGAAACCAGTATTACCGAGAGCCCTGATGGAATACCGTGATTTCCCCCTAGAGGTCAGAAGGACAAAAATGTCTAGAATGTCCTCAAATGCTAGAATTCTGGATGATACTTTAGTGTAATAACTGCCAAACATAGAGGCTTCATATGTACTTAAGAACAACAAAAGGTCTTCTGAGAGCTCAGCTTCTCGCTTGAATGTTCTGTCATTGGTACTGTTCCTGGTTTCCTTAGTCTCTTGCCTTGGGAGGCTGTCAGTAACTCCTTATACGTGTGGCCTGTGGCCCTCACAGTTCTGCCTTCGACCAAGCACCGGACGGTCTGCAGGAGCCCTCGCTACTCTTCTCCTGTGGTGGAGGCTGCATTTGCCGCGATTTCTCTGCAGCTATTCGCGGACGAGTAACCGGCTATTTTGGTTAATCATTCATGCAGCACATGGTCTATACTTGGAAAAGAAAACACTGCACTTTAATCCCAACATGCATAATTTACGTTGCTAATTATTTAAAATCGTAGTATTAGAACTCTAGCTCCACTCTAGAGGGGCGAGGAGGAACTTGAGAAACACCGAGCAGCGGAGGCCGAGCTCTCCAGGCCCCTCTTGGGCGGGGCCGGCTGTGTCCGCCGGGGCCGCGTCGGAGGGCGAGCTGCCGAGAGTCCGCGCGTGGGCCGGGCCCGGCGGGCCGTGTCAGAAGGCGAGCGCCAGGAGCCAGCGGAAAAGTCCGCGCGTGGGTAGGTCAAGAGGCCGCGCCCGAGGGCAAGCGCCAGGTGCTGCGGGAGGGAGGCCGCGCCCCAGGTGCGGAGAAGAGGAGGCCGCGCGCCGGGCCGGGTGGGCCGCGTCCGGGAGGCGGGGGACCGGAAGAGGTCGCGTGTGGGCCGACTGGGGCGCGGTCTGAAGACGTCACTTCCGGCGCCGCTCCACTTCCTGGTGAAGGAAGGGGCCTGAGATTGGTGCAGCCCGGAGGAAGGAAAAAGGGTGAGGAGAGGCGCCGGCCCAGCGGGCGGGCGCGGGGACGGCCAGGGTCGCTCCGGGCCGCCGGGGCCGCGCGCCCTGGTCGCCGGCGGGGCCGGCACGCCCGCTGGGGCCGTCTCGGGGGCGCCTCGGGGCGCGTCCGCGGCCTCCCCGCGGCGCTCAGCGTCTGTGCTCTGTGTTGCAGGTCTACCCGGAGCCCCGGAGCGAGGGCGAGTGCCTGAGCAACATCCGCGAGTTCCTGCGAGGCTGCGGGGCGTCCCTGCGCCTGGAGGTGAGCGGGCCGGGCGGGGGCGCGGGCGGCCGGCGGGGCGCGGGGATGCGAGGCGGCAGGCCGCGGGGTAACGGCCCGCAGCAGCGGCGCCGGGAGGCGGCCTCAGGGCAGGGAGGAGCCCCAAATCTTGCCAGCTGCAAAGAGGAAAAGTGGTTCCAGTAGCTTACGGTGCGGGTGACAACACGTTTTCGGCAACCGTTGGTTGTCAGCGGTGCGCTCTGATTCTTTGGTACACGCCTCAGCTTTAACGCTGCTCTAGGGATTCTAGGAGGACCCGCATCCAGGCCTGGGTCAGCCGTCAGAACCCTAAGCAGGTGATCAGACAAAGCTGGGAGAGATAAAATGGGCCCCCAGTCCTCCCAGTCTCATTTTTCTTCCTTAGGCCAGAAATTGGGTGGTTTTTATTCTGATAATCGGTGTTTAGGTTACAGACATAATAATCTATGTCTCGGGGAGCGGACTGGGCGGGGTGTCATTTCCATGTCGCTTAGAGTTTCGTCTCTACGCTAAATACAGTCTTTCAGCGGCCGCTCGCTTTCTTTGCCTTTTCATCTTATTTTATGTGTGATTTTTCTTAATGCTGAGGTAGTGCTTTTGATCAGCAATCTAGCTGCTTTTTTTTTTTTTAAATTTGGGAATTGCAGGCCAGTGAGGTTGTAATCAGTTGGGGGTTGAAATCTTGCCTTTTCTCCTGCAACTTTACCACTCTCTGTCTTTATCTCCTTATCTGAGCACTGAGATGAATTATACCGAGCTCCTGGATGACTGTGCATGAAAGCATCTCCCACAGAACCATAAAGGTTTCCCATTCTAGAAGGGTAGTCTCTAAGGTTTCTCAGGAAATAAGTCTAGAAGTCATCAAATCTATGAGGAAGGTTGTATGGAAAGCTTATGAGTTGGTTGAAATTTGGTAGAGATTAAAATACTGTTTTTCTGAATGATTGTAAACATTAAGTTGGTAGCGTTTGATGCCTGCGAGGGTATTGTGTACAGCTCAGTGCAAATGCTTGAGGGAGATTCCAAAGTGGAGATGCAGCTGTGTAGGAACTGGGGAGACACTGTTTCAGAAAGGGCTTTTCCTCTGCTGGATGGGCTTTGTCACTTTACCATTGAACTTCCCTGTTGGGCTGTGAAAGTAAATACTTCGCGTGTAGCAGTTGTTGATTTTTCTTTTTTCAAGAAAAATCCATCCTTTGTTATGGGATTTTATTACCCCCTTCAAATTATGGAGTTTTGTTTATTTTTCATTACAGTAAATTTGAAACTCAGTTTGCACTTTGATTATAGTCTGACAACTTTAGTGTTAAGATTTTTTAAGAAAGTATTGTTTTAAAGACAGTTGAGTGTAAAAATAACCCTCATTCTTAGTTTTCCAAAGACTGCTGCTGAAATTTTATAAGCAACTATTTTTTAAAATTAAGAGTTTATTTAAAGATGTTCTAGAAGAGAGTTTGTTCACTAACATATCCCAAGCATCTAGAACAGTGGTTGGTATACAGTAGGCCTTTAATAGATACTTGTGATTAACTGATGACCTTGAAGTTGTAGTTGGTAGCAAATATTTCCTTTTAAATTAAAAAAAAAATCATTGTGACTTATTTTGCATTATTTTTAAAGAATAAATATCTCTTCCAGTAAATTTAAAATCGAGACAAGTTTAGTTAACATTCAAGTTCAGTTATAAGTCACACTTAAAACTTTTAATTACCTAAGAGTAATAAAAAAGACAAAGGAGTGGGAAAAAAAAGCACATCAAAAAACTTATACATTGTTTAGTTACGCTGACAAAGGAGGTCTGTATGGTATGGACCCAACTTGGGCTTCCAGGCTTGTACTGACCCGTGATGTGAAGGGACAGGCCTGTTCACTGAACGATAGCCTCACACGTGGACCATAGAGTGGTGGTTTCCCAATGTTTTTAATGAAAAATTCGTGGAAAGGGAGTAAAGAGAGAAAGACCTTGCTCTTTTGAAACACCTTCTAGCTCTACACACTTCATTTTCATAAAATTCTGGAAGACAAGGGACTGACAAGACCGCTTTGGAAATTACGGACATGACTCTGAAAATTGATAGTTTGAGTTCTGAATTAGCTTTTGTTCTAATAAGTGTCATGATGCTTTTTTCCAGGGTTATTTTAGACTGAATTGGTTTGTAACAGACTACCTATTTTTGGTATATGTATTTTCTTGTTTCCCACCATTATAAACTATCCTAAGGTTTCTTATAGGAAAAGAGGAACTGAACATCATAATTACTTTATCAGTCATATTAATGCGTACACGTCTTAATTGTTGAAAATCAGGTATTATCCTCCAACAAGTTGTTCTGATTATGAAAGGAGTGTTAATTTTAAAAGGATGTTGTATACTTTGCATTTATTGTTAAACTTTGAAAAGCAATTTAGGTGTTAAGTTGAAAACATTTTCAAATTTGGAAAATTAAAAAAAACTAAAAATTGGAAAACTGCATTTTAGGAAAACAGCACATGTAACTTCAATGATTCTTGTGATTTTTTTTTTTTTTTGGCTACCCAGTAAGCATCTTACTTGGTTTTTTAAAATTTCCTTAAATAGTATGGAATTTGATTAGAATTTAGGTTTTTTCCCCATGTTCTTAAAGGTGTATAAGGTAAGATCTTACGTAAAGATGACCCCGTTTAGAACTACGTCTAGGTAATTAAAGTAGGAACTTCTGAAAAGTTCAAGTTTACTGGTAAAGGAGCCAGGCGCTGTGATTCCATCCAGCTTGTGGATGTTACATTTAGAAACCCGTGTTTGCCTGGTGTACGTGGCAAGGGCAGAGCTTGTCCTAGATGCACAGGTGACATTGTGAGAGAATGTTGTTCATGCTGACCGAGTTCTGCCTTTTTAGTTTCCCAGAGTCTCTACCTGGCCCCTGACGTCAGTCCTTAGTGTCCTGCCGGGCTTTGGTTACTTGTAGCACTTTCTGGAGGACTTTCACATGCTGTAGTTGGCTCCTTAGTCTCTTAAGGTATCACAACCCTCGTTTTACAGGAACGAAACGCAGCCTAGCTCACTAGTTCTCACTGTTAAACACATGAACGCCGGCCACGGATCTGCTGTTGGGCTTTTTAAGAAATACTGATGTGTGGACCCATCTCCAGAGGTTGTAGGCTCAGCGGGCCCTGGGGAGCGGGCGTGGACGTGAGAGCCTTGGGGCTGGGGTAAACAGAAAGGCCGACCTGGCCATGCGGCCAGGCTGCTTGGCTGGTAGGGGCCAGGCTGGGCTGCCCGCCTGTCTCTGGACCTGAGTCAGGTGCTCCTCCTGCCGCTGCGGGCGGCCTTGCTGCCTGGCCTGCCTGGAGGGGAGGTGCCCTCTGCTTCAGGGTTGCAGCTGCTCACTTTGCACTCGCCTCTGTCGTTAGGTAAGCTGTCAACACCTGCAAACTAACGTGTGTCTTCAGCGGCCACGGGTGAGCCAGAGAAGGCGGCTTCGGGTCGGGGGTGCTGCCCCGGTTGTTTAGTTGTGCTTGAGCCCACGGAAGGCCGTCCCCTCGTCTGCAGGACGGCTTAGGAGGGAGCGTTCTGACTTCTCTCCCAGGGCTTTCAGTAGGGCTTTGTCTTGGGGGCTTGTTTTGCAGGGCGAGGGGTGGACTTGTTCACGTCGCGGATGTGTCTTGGCTGCCTTTGATGTCTTATTTTTCACTTGTTTTTAACATTTGTGTCTGTTAGCTAACAATCATTACTTTCTGAGACCTCTCTCCCTGTGCCACCATTAGTGGCACTTGGCGTCTTAGAGTAATTTTTCACAGAAAACCGAGTTTTATCACTTCCCAGGAATCGTGGTGTCGAGCAGGTCATCCTTGGTGGGCGCTGAGTGGTCAGCTGGGCGCGCTCTCCCACCGCGGTCTGGACCTGTCGTGAAGGTCTCCTGCTTGGACTTTCAGGGTCTTTCTTACCGCCTGGTGGTTGCCGGTGAAATCCCGTTTCTGCTTTGGCAGGCGTACATCACAGCGGCCTGAACCCCGCCTGCAGAGGGGGCGGCGTGCACGTGGTGCTTAGGACAGTTTTAGGTGCTGAGTATGTAGTAGCTGCTACCATCATAAGTATCATTCTGTTTGGTAGTTTGAATACATTGGTACATATTTTCAAAAAAATCTGTCCCCACATTCATTATATACGATTCAGGAAGTAGAGAAATGTAAGAAGAAAATAATTGTATAATAATGCCGTCTAGAGATAAGCAGTGTTAAAATTAGTATATGTTTGTCTGTCTTTCCTCCTTCGCACATAGGTAAATATGTTTTTAGAATATCCATGACATCATAGTGTACATACTGTTTTATGACATGCTTTAACTAGATGCAGACTGTTTTCTCACATTAAATAACTGTCTACTTATTTTTAACAGCTTCCTCGTGGTTTGTGGTGCTGATCCCCATCGTTGTTTCTAAGTTTTTAGTCCTGTGAACAGTGAACAGTGTGATGGACATTTCTGTACAACATCTTTCATCCTTGATTATCTCTCAAGGAGAGAGTCCCTGCAAGGCGGTGCGTTAGGTCAGAGGTGGGGCGTGCGAAGGTTTGAGCACTGCTGCCCATGGTCTCCGCGACGGCGTACCCCCTTGCTGGGAGCAGGGGACACGGGCGCCCTTTGCAGTCCGCCCTGTGACTGCCTGTGCCTGTTGTGTTTGTCTCTTCCCTTAGGAAAATGGAAACCTTCCAGATAAATGTTTTCTTTTTCCCTCTTGTATCGTCGGCAGTGCCCGCATTTCTTGGTACACAGTAAACCAAAGCAAGTGTGACCTGCTCAGGATTTCCTGCATTGGACTTTTGAAGGATGTGAAAGAAAAGCTGCCAGAATAGGAAACACAAGTTGAAAACCTCAGACACTCACAGTGCTGCCTTCCAGCTTGCTCTGGCCAGGGGCAGCCTGGGGCCGCCGGTACCAGAGGGAACTTGGGCTGGAAGCGTCTTGAGACTGTTTGCAAAGGTGCCAGTTTCCCTTTGTGGGAGTGATGAAGTTTTCATTTTCTCTTTAACGTTGAGAGAGAGCGCGGAGGGGTGCCTGGCGGGCTCTCTGGTGTTGCCATCAGCTGGCCTGTGGGCTGAGGAGTCAGGGTGAGGCTTTGAAAAGGAAATTGCCTTATGTATTTCTAAAACGCTCGTCTGTCCTGTGTGTTTCTGAAGGACAAATTCTTTTATTAAACTTCTTTGTCTTCTCAATTCTCTCCTAGACTTTTAGCTAAGGTTGTGATTGAGATTTCATACGAAAGAATATTTAAAAATACCATTCAAGTAACCGGAACGTGTGCATGTGTAAACTTAAAACTGCTGACGCAGCTCTAAGAGCAACTGAAACAGGGCAAAATGCATAGTCCCTCCCCCGGGGGTGGGCAGCCCCAGCAGGTTCCGCCTTCCACCTGGGTTCAGGCAGAGGGACAGTTAGGCTGTTTGCACAGCTCTGTGTTGAGGGTGTGCTTGAGGCCACACAGCAGTCTGTCTTCTTAGCTAGCCGCCTTCTGTCCTCCTGACTCCGCGGTGAGCTGGGAACGGCAGGTAGGTAATGACGTAGTGCTTGTTGACTGACAGCTGAATAAGCTTTTCAGGACAGTTTAATTCATGTCTTTGCCAGAACTTGCCTTTTAAGAAAGTCGAGATAAGTTAAGTAATAAGTCATTTGGGAGATGGAATGAGTAACTGTTCTCCAAACATCGTGTTGGTACTTACAAGCAGAGAAACTGAGATTGTAATTCTAACTTTTCCTGGCAGAGCGTGCACCTTGCCCCCGTCTTGCACTGCAGAGCCTGGCCTGCTGTCCTGTGGGGCGCGTGGTCAGTCTCCTCCGTATACAGGCTGCGTTTCCCTCGTTGCCAGACCTTCCCTTAACCGCAGGTCTTTGGGTGTCTCAATGTCTAGACCAGACATTTCTGTCCAACAGGAAAATGCTGTGAGCATGTTTGTTACTTTAACTTTCTTAGTAACTACATTAAAAAAATAAGAAACATGAAGTTAATAAGACGTTGTCTTTAAGCCAGTGCACCCATAATGTTGTTATTACAACATGTAGTTAAAAATATTTATGAAATTGTTTCTTTGGTTTTTCACATTAAGTCTTTAAAATCTGGTGTGTATTTCTCAGACTCACAGTGTCTCTCTGAATTGGCCTTCATTTCAAGTGCTCAGGCGCTCACAGGCAGCTGGCCCTCACATAGGACAGCGCCACTCCGGGTCATGGAGAGGCTGGGGGACGCAGTGCTTTTGACACTGAAGGTGACTAACATTGGTTCTGCACAGAGTACGTGCCTGGGCGCCTCACGTGGACTGTTTGGTTCAGTCCTCCCAGACGGCCTGCAGAGAAGGCGCTCTCCCCATTTTGCAGGTGAGCAGACTGAGACATGAGGTGTTTAGGGGTCCTGAGTTGTGCACAGCCCAGCAAGTGAGGGTGTGAGGATTTGAACTCAGATCCCGCAGCTGCGCAGACTGCGTTCTGTCAGGCGGGCTGTGCCTGGACTGACTAGGTGAACTAACGCTGTGAGGTCGCGCCGTTGGACTGCCTCGTGGCAAGGAGGTCTCAGGAGAACTCGGCTGGTGGCAGGGCTGGCCTCGTGGGCGTGTGACCCGCATCGTTACATGGCCCCGCACTTGGTTTAATGCTGTGCTCTCCCCTTCAAAATCCTTAAGAACTTTTGAACAAGGAGCTCTGAGTTTTCAGTCTGTGCTGGACCGTGCAAATTGGTAGTTGGTCTCAGCTAGTGGCATCGTTCTTAGAGGTGTACGAGAGGTGACAAGAATAAGCAGCACTTTCTGGGTGCTTATCATGTCCTGGGCCCTGGTCCTAAGACGTGGACTAACTCGCTCAATCTCCAGGCGACTCTGTTGTGTTAGGTTGTATCCTGATTCCAGTGTTGTGATTGGAAGACTAAGGTACTGGGGAGTAGGGCGCTTGCCCCAGGCCCAGGGCTGGTGAAGGTGGAGTAGCCCGCCACCCCGCCTCATCAGGATTCCGGAACAGCGTCGGTCCTTAGGAGACTTCCTGAAGGGATGCAGGAATAGAGGTAGGTGGGACTAAGTGTGAAAGGGGAGGCGTGTAGGTGGCTCAGATACTTAAGCTCCTCTCTCGTGTCATGCTGGTGAGGCTGAAGTCCCAGACGTGGTTCCGGGTAGACTGGGCCGGCCCGGTGGACTGTGGCCCAGCTGGGAGGAGGCGGAGGAGTAAGGTGCGGCGCAGCGTCCCAGCCCGCGTCCATCCCGCCGCCAGGGAGCGCCTCTGCTGCAAAGTCAAGACAGCATCATCTCTCGCGCACCGAACGTCAGCCCGGCTCCCAGGGAGCCGCCGCCCCACCTGCCCATCAGCACGACAGCAAGTACTGCGGCCTCAGGGTTTGCTTCTCCAAAGGGTTGTTTCAAGAAAGGTGCCCTCCAGCGTGGGCTGGTGGGTGCGGAGCAGGAGAACTGCGGGGGCTTGGGGGAGGACCCTCGGAGGAGCTGGAAGCAGTCTCTGCACTGTCTGGCTCTCCCACGCCTCCGTGAAGGCGACTTAGCCAAGGCTGGGTGCTGGGCTGGGTACACGTCCGGTTCCTGCAGAGCCGGGACCGCAGTGCTTGGGGAGCTTCTGCCTTCTCACCCAGCTGCCGGTTAGAAGCAGGACTCAGCCTGGACGACAAACCTCCAGGGCACTGTGAGCACTCGGGGCCTGCTTGTCCTCCCGCTGGCACGCAGGAGCGCTCAGTTTAAGTACGTGTTGAGCACGTGAGACTGTGATGGACGGGATGGTCCTGAAGTTTAGTTCACGTGACACATTTGAATGATTGTGGCTCCTTCCTTGGAAGCTCACATTGCAGTGGTTTGATGTGTCATTTGGACGTACTTCTGGGGATGGACTGTCCTTCTGCAGGGAGGATGGTCCCAGCCATGGCCAGCGCTGAGGAGGGCACAGCGCGTGGGACAGATGCATTCAGGACATCCCGTTGGGCTTCGGAGGTCGCCTCCTTTACTCTTGGGGTCTCCACTCTGGGACAGACCTCAGTTTGGATGTCCATGAACAGGGTTTGTGTGAGGGTGTGTTCCCAGAGAATGTCTGGAAAGGTCCAGGGGAGACAAGGACCCTTAGCCCCGTAGGGACTCGGTTTCTTCATCTGTAAAAATGCAGATTTTGAAGAGGATAATCCCCAGGTCTTGTCGCTCTGTGGTCATCTGAGAGGCGGCCAGAGGGGCGCTGCAACGTCTATCAGTTTATCACTGTGCTGGTGACTGTCAGGTTGTTGTCTGGAAGGGCATTTACTTTTAGAATTCTAGCTGTTTCGCCTTCCCACAGCTGTTAGGTTTGTCTGAGTGCTTCCCTCTCCCCGGAGCTTCTTCACAAAAGGTGCTTATTCAGAAGGAGGTCAGAGAGTCTCCCCAGACGTGGCCGGGTGGCGGCGTGTCGGCCCGTTTCCTGCTCTGTGTCACTTAGCGAATCCACGGAGCCCGAAGGCCAGTTCGGAGACGCGGAGTGATGTTCCAGTCGTTCTGGACCATTTGGAAGAAGCCTGAAACACCTGTTGTGTATCCTGGGGAGTGAGGTTGGGCTCTGGTGTGGCCCCGTGGTGTGTGAGCCCACTGCCACTTCATCGTGCCGGGAGGGGAGACGGCCCTAGAAGCGCTTTCTCCAGCTGAACACGCAGCCTTTCGTTCCCATCCAGTGACTGCAGGAGGGCAGCTCGAGGGATGGGTCAGCTTGCTCCTTGCTCCGATCCTCGCGGGGCCACCTTGCCTGTGGCCAAGCCCACGGGAGGTGGCCTGGGGCCTGGCTGTTCACTTTTCCCAGGGACGCTCTTGGGCATCTTTATCACCGAGAATTCCAGAATCAGAGAGGACCCTGAGCCCGGCTCGACCCTGCACTTAGCGAGTTTCTCTAGCTCTGGTGTGAGAGGAGAAACTGAGCATGTCCTGTGGAGAGTGGAATGGAAATCATCACTTTCCTTCCCCGGCCTCTGATGGGGTGACATGTCAGCAGAGTGTCCAGAGCTTTCTCCGACTCCTGCCCTGGGGACAGGGGATCTCCTCAGGCTGCACGGTGGTGGGAGGCCATGGGAGAGTCTGGGGAAGGCAGGCATCTGTGCGTCAGAGAAAGCCCAGTGCTGCTCTGTTACCTGCCCCTTGTCCCTCTACAGAGTCTTTCTCCTGTGCAAATGGTCACAGCTCCTTGGTGTCCTGGAACCAGCTCAGGTAGAGCAGCTGCCATTGTGGGGCTGCGTTCTGCACGTGCCAGGCTCCCCGCATTCATGCCCACTGCTCTGGGGTGGCTCTGCCGGCCACACAGCCCCTCGTCAGCCTCGGACACATCACCGGCCCAGAGTCGGGGGAAGAAGTGGGTTTCTATGTATGAAACATGTGCTGTCTTGAATCCATTAGGTCACATGCGCGTTTTTCATTTTGCATCCGAACAAGCATCTCCAGTGTTGGCCCGCTGGCGGGAAGAGCCCTGCAGCGGGGGTCTGGGTTGCTCTTCTCCAGGAAGGCCTTGTGAACAATGGGACAGTGTCGGTGGTGACTGCTGCGTGGGGGCCGTGTGACTCTGGGACTCAGGTGCACGTGCAGTCTTGAGAGTCCTCGGGTGGTGTGACTGCCTGCTTCTCTGGCCATAGGAAGTTCTGGTCACTTGGGGTTCCACCTTTTGATCTCATTCTTCTCTTTTATTTCCCATTTCTCACCTTTTTAAAGTCTAGTTAAACAGACTTCTTTGAGTGTGTTTTAGTTTTCACTTTTCTATTTTCATTTAAAAACAAATTAAGAAAATCCCCATTGGTCTTAGGGGAAAGGAACCCCTTTTCTCCCTGGCACTTCCCTGTTGGTCTTGGAGGAAGGCAGAGCCCCCTTTGCTTCTTGCCTTAAAGCAGTTTGTGTCCCTGGGGAGTTCTCTTAAGTCCTGGGAACCAGCAAGAGGATAGGTTCCCAGCGAGCAGTTACAAAGCAAAACAAGTCCCAGGCCTTTCAGACCATATTTAGATGTGAAGTCTGCATTTAGTGAGTTTAAGCAAATAACTTTCTAGCCAGAGTACGCATTTCTGACCTAATTTCTGTTGTTCTCTGTTGGGTGCTGTCTCTGGTGGTTTCTGGAAGCTGCCTGGCCCTTGGCGTGGGGAGCGGTGCGGTCTGACTTCCCACGGCCACTGGCCTCCCGCTTCGCTCTGAGGCCAGTGAAGTGGGTGCGCGTGCTCTGCAGGAAGGCTTATGGTAGATGGGGTGGTACCTGGGAGGGTTGCAGTGTGGAGCTTTACGCATAGTGACCCCAGCACCCCTTGGAGAGTATCTGATTTGTTTGGTGTCTAAAGCTGACCCAGTGGGTCCTTTCCACGAGGGTATGGTGCAGGCAGGAGCGATCTGGCTGGGAGAGGGAGCCGCGTGAGTGCCCCAGGCTCCCAGAAGAGCCTAGAAGGCTGCCTAGCTTGGGGAAAGCAGAGGGAAGTCTCCTTGTCTCCAGCCTTCGCGTTGCAAAAGCAGGCCAGCCTAGCTGTGCGGGAACTTGGGGAGCTTGGTGTGGCAGCGACTGACGTGACGGGGGCCTGCTGGGGGTGCTCTTTTGAGTCCTTGTTCCCAGACAGCTTTGTGGGAAAGCTCTGGATGAAGGGCGAGATGCTTCCGAGTCTGCTGAAGAGGGAGGCAGGGGTGCTGAGGGGACTCGAGAGCGCCTCGTAATCTGCCCCCCCTCCCCCGCTTTGTTGTGAAAAATCTACACCTGGCAGGAAGGTGGGGAGGCCAGTGTAAACGCCCCGTGCCTCCCTGCCGCCCTTGCGTAGACCTTCAACCCGCGTGCAGACCTCGCGGCATTCAGCACGGCGGCCGTCTGGGGGGCACCTCCTCCCGTGCGGCCGCGCCCCCGCGGGCGCCCGGGCACTGCCGGTGCCTCCTTCCTGAGATCCCGTCTAGGTGTGTCCGGTGGTCTCCAGGTCAGCTGCGTGGCTTTTCTTTCTTTAAATGTGGGCCCCAAACCAGGGTCATGCATGGCATTCAGTTTGTTGTGTCTCGTTCGTCTCTTGAGTTTCCACCACTGTTACCCTTTACGACTTCAGGTTTTTGAAGAATTGAGGGTTGTTGTCATGTAGGGTGCCCCACAGTCTGGGCAGGATCTGATTCAAGTCAGGCGTTTTAGGCACGAGCTCTGCACATGTGATGTTCCGTGTCCCCGTGGGTCAGACCAGAAGGCACTTGATGCAGATGTATGCCATGCTGCCGGTGCGGAGTTCCCTCATGAGGCTAGGTTGGCGCCCACCAGCTCTCTCTGCTGTAGAGGGGCCCTTTCTCCTGGTACTTCGCACATCATCTGTGGGCTGGGGCCCAGAACCTTTTGCCTGATGCTCCTAGCAACCCCTGACCAGTCCTTCCTGAGTTAGTTACTGTCATGGTGGGAGCCAGGTGGTACTGCGGCCTTTGGCATGAGGCTGCCTTTGGGGCCTCAGGAAGGGACATTTGAGGGTGGTGTTGGGCATCTAAGCCTGCAAGTTGTGTGCATTTGGCATGTGGAAAAGGAGAAGACGTTCCTTCTGCTTTCCAGAATCCGAAGACTGTATGGCATCACTTGTGAACTTCGTCATTCTCTCCTGAGCTCTGCACTGCCTTTATGCTAGCTTCCCAGGCTTTTTACAGATACCGTGCATTTTACAAACTGAAGGTTTGTGGCAACTGTCAGTGGAGCAAGTCTGTCAGCGCTATTTTTCTAACAGCATTTGCTCACTTCATGTCTCTTGTCACATTTTTTATAATTCTTGCAATATTTCATACTTTTCCATTGTTATTATTATATTTGTGATGGTGATCTGCGATCTTTGTTACCCTTGTAATTGTCTTGGGGCATCCCAAATCATGCCCATATGAGATGGAGGAACTTACAAATGTGTGTTCTCACTGCTTCCCCTACCAGCTGGTCCCCCATCGCTCCCTCTCCTCAGGCCTGCCTCTTCTCTGAGACACAATGTTGAAATTAGGCCAATTAATAACCCCACAATGGCCTCTGAGTGCCCAGGTGAAAGGAAGTCACACATCTCTCACCTTCAGTTGAAAACTGGAACTGATTCTGCTTAGCGAGGAAGGCTTGTCGAAAGCTAAGATGGGCAGAAAGTGAGGCCTCTTGTGCCAAACAGCCAAGTTGTGATGGCCAAGGAGAAGGTCTTGAAGGAAATGAAAGGTGGTCCTCTGGCGAACACATGAATGATGAGAGAGCAAAGAGCAAAACAGCCTTATTGCTGACGTGGAGAAAGCTCAAGTGGTCTGGATGGAAGACCACACCAGGCTCGACACTCCCTCGGCCAGAGCCTCGTCCAGACCCAGGCCCTGGCTCATTGATTTCTGCAGGGGCTGAGAGAGGGGAGGAAGCTGCAGAACAGCTGGAAGCCAGCAGAGGTGGCTGGTTCCTGAGGCTGACGGACGGAAGCCGCCTCCGTGACATCGAAGTATGAGGTGTAGCCGCGAATTCTGCCGAAGATGTGGCTCAGGTCATTCATGAAGCTGGCTACACTGCACGGCAGGTTTTCAGCGCCGGTGAGACAGCCTTGTGTTAGAAGGCACCACCTAGGGCTTTCCTTGCGAGAGGGGAGAAGCCAGTGCCTGGCTTCAGGGCTTCACAGGACAGGCTGACCCTCTGCCAGAGGCTCATGCAGCTGCTGACTTCAGGTTGAAGCCAGTGCTCATTCACCATCTGAACAGCCTGGGAAGTGTGCTGGCTCCTCTGCCTGTGCTCTGTAAACGGAACAGACATGCCTGATGGCAGCACATCTGTGTACAACAGGGCTTACTGAGTGTTTTAAACCCACTCTTGAGACCTGTTGCTCAGAAAGATTTCTTTCAAACTGTTACTGCTCATTGACAGTGCCGCTGGTCCCCCAGGAGCCCTGGTGGAGACAGACTGTGAGATTAACATTGTTTTCGTGCTGCATCCTTCCTGCAGCCCAGGGATCAAGGAGGAATTTCGACTTTCAAATCTCATTATTTAGGGAGTACATTTTGTGAGGCTACAGCTGCCATCGACAGTGATTCCTCTGATGGGTCTGGGCAAAGTCAATTGAAAACCTTCTGGAAAGAATTTACCATGGTGGATGTCCTTAAGAACATTCATGATTCATGGGAAGAGGTCAAAACATCAACACACGCAGGAGTTTGGAAGCAGTGGATTCCAGCCCTCGTGGATGACTCTGAGGTTCAAGACTTCATGGAGGAAGTAACTGCAGTTGTGGTGGAAGCAGCAGAAGAACCAGAATTCACCTGGAACCTGATGGGGTGGCTGGACTGCTGCCATCTCAGGATAAAACTTGGATGGATGAGGAGTTGCTTCTTATGGATGAGCCAAGAAAGTGATTTCTTGAGATGGAATCTACTCCGGGTGAAGATGCTGTGAAGACTGTTGAGATGACGACAGAGGACTTAGACTTAGAATGTCACTAACGTAGTTGATAGAGCAACGGCAGGGTTTGAGAGGATCGACTCCAATTTTGAGACAAGTTCTACTGTGGGTAAAATGCTGTCAAATAGTCCTGCTTGCTACAGAGAAATCATGAGAGGAAGAGTCAATTGATGTGGCAAACGTCACTGTTGTCTCTCTCATTTTAAGAAGTTGCATAAGCCTTCAGCAACCACCACTGGAAAAGTCAGCAGCCATCAGCATCGAGGCAAGACCCTCCACCAGCCAAACAGTTATGACTTTCTGAAGGCTCAGATGATGGTTAGCCTTTTTTAGCAATGGAGTATTTTAAAATCAAGATATGTCCATTGCTTTTTATGTGACATCCGCCAGATTTTTATTTTAAAATTAAGATATATACATAATGCTATTGCAGGCTTAATGGACTGCAGTGTAGCATAAACATAACTTTCATATGCACTCAGGGACCAGAACATTCATGTGACTGGCTTTATTGTGACATTGGCTTTATTGTGGTGATTTGGAACCAAATCTGCGATATCTCCCAGGTGTGCCTCTAATAGCCTTTAAAACTGAACCAGCAGCTTGGTGGCGCCTGCGGGCTGACTGGCTCCTGAGTACCAGGCCAGCCACAGGGCGACGTTGTAAGGTGGGCGCAGTTAGCCCCGGTCCCTGGAGTGGAAGTGAGATGCAGAGCTGAAGTGATGTGCCTGATCGCTGATGTTCACCAAGTGCAGGGCCGATATTTGAATCCAGGTTTGTAAAGATTCCAGAATTTCTAAGTTTAAAACTAAAGATCAGCTGAAAGAAGGGGACGGCAGAGTCTGGTTGGTGGAAGCTCTTCGAGAGGGAGAGGCTGGAGGCAAGCTTGTGGGCCTGGGCTTTTGACCTTTTTAGGGAGCTCTTAACGTAGTGTCTATGATTCATGTATTTTGAATTCTTAATAAGTGTATTAATATAGATGATCTGCACTGTGCAGCTGAAGAGGGAATTAATTGCAGAATGTTAATTTTCTACACGTCCCCCCTCATTTTGGGTGTAATGCATAACTCAGTTAAAGCTGTTCAATATAATGAAGGATTTATAACTGAATTAAATCAGAACCAGTGGATCAATAGCAACTTTATTTAAAGCTTGAATCAATTCTGTTCTTGTTGCATTTGCTCATTGTTTACCTCTTACTTGACGGCGACTTTACTAAAAATTCTGATTACACAACAGCTATACGGATTTTGTGTGTGTACTGGTTATGATGTAAAATGCATTTTTGTTGTGGATCATGGTCAGAGTTTGGAGAACGTCAGTCAGATAGAGGTGTTTGAAGGACCAGGACAAGGCACTTAAGAGGGCAGGATGTTTGTGTAGTAAGTATTTTGTCTTGTTCCAACTTTAAATTTGACATCTCTTTGCCAGCAGAAGACCTGGAAACTTACCCTCTTGTTTTCCAGCATCTTGCTGGGATCTTAGTTCAGAATCCGGCCCCTGGAAGAGGAGAAGTTAATTTCTCCGTGACTGCAAGTGCTCCTAGGATGGCTGCTCCCCTGTTCAGATAGGATGAGCTTGTGGGGTCCTTCAGCCAGAGTGCTTATTGGATAGAATGTGTTCTAAAAACTGAAGAGTAAGTTTCGTTTCCCCATGAATGGGGAACACGGAAGTGGGTCTCCAGGTGATGTCAGTCAGTCTGTGCAAGATTCATGAGGGCGTTCCTGAGCCTTGTCCTGAGGAAGCGCACGGCAGCACGTCTGTGCTGGAGGCACCGCGGGGCGCTGCCTGGCAGGTAAAACCAAACGAAAGTGGGATACGAGTCAGTGGCTGTGAGTCCTGCAGCAGGGACGGTAACACGGGGTTGGGGCTTAGAGAAGGGCTCCGGCTGTCCAGGCTGGCCGAGCCCCTGGCTGGGCAGGGCCTGCCGCTGCTTCCTGGTTGGCCCCCGGCTTCTTAAGGTGATTTGAAGAGTGGAAGCGGTGAGATGTCCTGGATTTGATGACCTGCCTTAAATGGGAGTTAGAGGGGGGATTGTGAATCTGAGTGAAAATGTCTGGTCATAAGCGTAATTTTTCTTGGTTTTGGTTCTCCGTGAAATTGTCTGAACATCTCTGTGGGCGTTTTGATGGCATCTACCCTCAAGTTTCATGTCATGCACCTTCTGCTGTTCTGTCTTTTCTGATCGCTCAGATTTCCTTTGAGCTTTCCGTGCTGCCTGGGGGAAGTTGTATCTGTGAGGCACTGGTTAGTTTATAAAGTGCTTTCTCATTTTATCACTGTAATGGCTAATTCTTACAAAGCCCTTTGGATTTTTACCCGTAAAGTCGTCCCCTCATCCAGTTCCTCCTCTCCTACTATGCTTCTTTCCGGTTCACGTGAAAGAAAAGGATTTGGCACATTTGACTGTCTCCCAGCTCCCTCACCATCCCTCTGTATCCCAAATTTTACTCATTGTGCTGTTTGGTGATTCATAATTTTTCAGTAGTTAGTTTTGTACATAGTAAACCAGAAGTGGGTACTTCTTAGACTTTGCTCCTGTCTGGAAAATGAGGAACTCTGTGCGACTCTGTGGGGCCTCGGGGGCACTTTGTTTAGGCCTGGGAGCGTAGGCCGTGTTTCCTGTGCTGTTTGGAGGGGAGGTTGGTTACTGTCCAGAAGTTGCCTGTGTGCTGGGCTGCCGCCTCCCTGGTGCTCTGGCTGGAGAAGGCAGGCTTTCCCGGGCTGTTTAGGTCTGCGCCCTTCGGTGTGCTGGGATTGCAGGCTCCTCAGCACCCAGCCGGGGGAGCAGACAGGGAACCCAGAGAGCCTGCTTCTGTGCTGTCTCTCGGGTCTTGCAGCTCGTAGCCCGCGAGCCTGTCCTTTTCAGCACTGGCTTGTCTTTCGTCCCTCTTACATGTGGTCTCTTACGTGTAACGTCCGGGGCTTTTAGCTGCGCTCAGCTGGAGGAACAGGAGAGTGTCTGCTACATCTTGTTTGGAGCCGAAGTCACTTGTCCTCTTTACTATTCTGTCAACCGTGGCCTTGGTTCCTCTTCCTGTTTGTGACTGAAGGCCCAGTGGCTGATGTGAATGTGTAGCCGTGCTGGTGGTCCGGGACTGGCCCAGGATGGTGTCACTGCAGGTTGTGGCAGGACGGAGATGGGGTAGTGGTGGGGAGCTGAGGGCGGTGCCCCCAGGCAGGGTGGAAGGATGGATTTTTCCTGCATCCTGTTGCCTTGCCCCCTCCAGGGAGGGGACAGGTGAGAGCCCTCAGGGCATTCCATTCTCGGGTAGAGTTGCCTCTCCAGTTCCTCCTCTTGGTGCCTGTGGGGTGTAGGGGACTGGCAGCACCTCATTCACGTTAGGAATCCCGCGCAGGCAGGCAGCAGGCTCTCCTGGTGGGGTCTGGGGCGCTGGGCTACGGGAGGGAGTCGGGGAGGGAGTGGCCACTGCGCTGCGGGCCCCAGGCGCTGTTCTCCTGTCCTGGTGCTGGAGGGCTCCCCTCTCTTTCCCCGGGCTCTCACGAGTGCTGTGGAGAACCCCTCTCAGATGTTGAGATCCCGTCTACTTCCTGTTCTCAGGAATTCCCTAAGCCTCATCTGGACGGCTCCTGGCCTCTCCGCTCCCTCCTTGAGCACTGCAGTGGATTCCTTCTTTATTGCTGTTTTTTAAAGCCTGCCTTTTCTGTCATTGCAGTGGAGCCTTGGGAAGGTTGGGAGGAAGTGTATGTCTGCAGTTTACCATTGTGAAGCACTGCTCAGAGTTTGAGTTTAGAACTACTTACATGGAGTATTAAAGTGAACGCACTGTGCTTATTGCCCTTCTGGCTCTGATGCCAGCACCTAACTCACTGTCAGCCTGAGAAGTTATCGTGCACCTGCCCAGACCTTTCTCTTGTGGCCACTGAGTGGCTGCTTTCCCGGGCTCACCTCACTGTCCCTGGGAGACGGACTCGGAGCCCATTGTAGGCAAGTGGGCTGCTGCGCCTGTGTGGGGCATGGCTGAGCCCAGCCCTCTTCTCGGGTGCTGCCCTGCTTGACGTGTGTGTGTGTGTGTGTGTGTGTGTGTGTGTGGTGGGGGTAGGGAGGGGAGCAGCAGCGACTCACTGGGTTCAGTTCTTTGCTCTCCTCTGGAACCTCTGTTACGCCATCTTGGAGCCTTGTTTTCCCCTTTGTGAAATAGGATTGGCCTGAGACCTGCAGCCTGGCGCCCCGTGCCTCTTGGACGCTTCGTCCCTCCTCTCCCCGGCCTGGCCAGCCTCCGCTTCCCGGCGGACTCTGTTCGGACGGCTGCTGCTTTATGGAGGACGGAGACTCAGCGGCCTTTTGGCTGCGTCAGCCATCTTGCCTTACTTCTCAGAGCTTCGTTCTCCCTCCCCCTCAGCCTTCTTGGGAACCACTTAAAATATTGTTGTACAGGTGGTCCCTGTCCTGGGGTTTTGGGTGTTGATTACAGGGGCATCCACAAAATGATTTCATTGTCATTTTAAACTGAAAGAAACTGGGAGCACGTTGGGTGAAAGGCTGTGTCCTGACAGAATCCAGCATCAGACTTTAATTTTATCTCCAGGGTGTAGGTGTAGGTGGAATGAAATACAAAATCCACAGAAGCCAAGGAGGCAAAAATTCCCTGCTGGAGCTCTGTTTTTCACATAGTTCCAACAATATGGACCATTTGCATTAAACTTAAAAAGCACAACTTATTTAAGATTCATCTTGTTCTGAAATCACAAATTCCATTTGACAGTGTGATAGGACAAGATTATATTTTTAAACTTCGAGAACCACACTCCAGAACTGTGCTAAAAGTAACAATTTCTTGTGTCAAAAATAGCTTCCTCATAAACTCAGTGGAGGAGCTGACCTGGCTGGTTGCACTTGGAATATGAAGGCTGTGTAAGTTGAGAAGGTGCTTTGCCAGCCTTGGTTGTGGGGGTCTCTCTGTTAGTACTGAGGCGGTGGAAAGACTTCTCCACGTTGCGGGGCATTTTGTCCTTGGGTACATCACGGAGTGTCATCGTTGGTGATGTCATTCAGGTGTGAGCCATCTACTTTTGCTCCTGTGTCGGGGAGGTGAGGTGGGTCAGGTGCTGTGGCTGGTGACGTCTGGGGGTCCGTGCAGCCAGGTTGCCGTGAGTGTGGGTGGGCTCTGGGGAGGGTGTGTGGAAGCGCCAGTGGTAGCAGAGCCCCCTGCTGTGCCATCCCTGGTGGAGTCCGTCGGGCTGCTCTGGTTGGTCCTGGTGCTTCGTGGCCCCCGCCCCCCGCTTTGCACTGGGAGTCACACGCGGGCACAGGTTTGCTAGAAGGCGCCTGTCTTGTGTCGCCTGGGGCTGGCGCAGCTCCTTGTTGCTCCGTCCCGTCCCTCGCTGTGTGGCTGGGACTCAGGCGGGGCCGGCAGGTGCAGCTGAGGGGGTGGTCTTGTTGGCTGAGCTCCAGGGCTGCCGGCAGTTCTGTGGCCCCGTGAGGAAGGGCAGTCCTGAGGCTGCGGCCCACACTGAGGAAAGCAGGGTCAGGGGATGGCCTGGAGCCTCCGAGTCTGTGCGTGTGGTTCTTGCCCTTCTTGACTTGCTGGTTGTGCAAACCAGTCATTGTCAGCCGTGCTGTGAGGACACAAGTGTCAGGCTTCCCGCCATAGCCGGTGGGCAAGCTGTCCCAACAGGTCCTCAGCCCGGGGCCTTCAGGCTGGCAGCGGGTTCCTGACGACCGCCCTGTGGGAGACCTGGGTCACAACCCCCAGCCAGGCTGCTCTGAACTCCCGCTGCGCAGACTGTTGGCGGCTGGGCCTCTGGGCCTCTGGGCTCTGTTGTGGGGATGTGGCGGGCGGTGCAGGAGCCGAGGGGTCGGAGGTGGCTCCCGGTCCCGCCTGCCCTCCTTGCTCTGGGGCACCTGGCCGACGCTGGGGCACCTGCCCTCCTTGCTCTGGGGTGCTGGCCGACGGCAAGGGAGGAGAGAGTCTTCCGAGAGAGAAGGCGCTCTTTGCGGGCGAGCACGAAGACGCTGGTGTCTTGTCTTGGCAGTGTCTTTGTTTTTCTGGAGCTGCGGTCTGCCCTTCAGACCCAGTTCTGCTGGGGCAGGGTGGGCGTGGTGTGCTGCCGGCTCGTGCTAGAGATGCCGTTGGCCGGCCGCCCCCCACGTCTCTGGGGCTGATGGCACCGAGGTCTACCCTGCCATCATGTGTTAGCTGCGGACGCGGGGTCGCTCTGCTCTGTGCTCTGTATTCTGGGATCCAGGCTGATGGAGCAGCTCCAATTTGGGCCTTGCCGTTCTCATTTAAAGGAGAAGACTGGGAGGCAGGCTGAACACTCGGGGGTCCCTAAAGCTCCTGCTGGGGGCTGGCCTGCAGCGTCCTCCAGTATCTGGTACCTGGTGCGCACGCCTCACTGGCCAGAACCTGCAGGAAGGCATGGCAGTGGGTGGGGGCCCACACCCTCTCCCAGGGTCGCAGTGGAGGTCGCAGTGTCTTGGAGTTAGACAAGGGAGGTTGGAAACCAGCATAATGAGAGTGAACATTCTGGGTAGATCAGCATCTGTTCTTGTCTTGTGCCTTCGAAATCTCCTTATTTTACCAAATTAGCAGTTAATGCTTTCCTGAAAACCATGGTGGCTCTTTCTGCTAAAACATAGTCGTCCTCTGTCTGGCTAGAGCTTGCACATTTGGGAGCTCCTCCATGTGCACATGAAGTCACCCTGATGGCATTGCCCTGCCAAGAGGGGTACTGGTGACGGTTGACATGTGGCAGACAGCCTTGTCTTCCTCATGTACAGGTGAACCCTCCTTTTTTCAGGTGTTAGTTCAGTAACTAAACCTGACACTAAATGTGATATTAAATATAGGTAAGGAATATGTCAAAATAGGTTATTTCTAGGGGACTAGCAAAAGTTAAGGCTGGGAGGTTGAGTTTGGGCCAGGTTCTGGGTATTTGACGGTCAGGTTTAGTCCTCCTAGTGATGTCACTGGCAGTATTTCCTGGGGGTCAGTGGTCAGGGTGCTGGGTGCTCTGAGGACCTGGTTTCTCTGGGCTGCAGAACAGATGGGGAGGAAGGCCAGGCTGGGAACCTCTGATGGGTGGTTCCTAGCTATGTAGGCAGATTCCTAGAAGCCCCTTCCAAATGGGATCAGTGGGACCCCTGGACAGAGAGCCTCAGGTTTAATTTTCTTTCCCTCCCATTGCCAGGAGGCCATCTCCCCTGTTGAGGATGTCCTGTAGGAAGGGCACAGGTGGTCCTCGGGGCAGCGCCGCCCACCTCAGGCACTGCCCTTGATGGTGCCCCGCCACCCACTTTCGCAGGCTGGCTCCGGGTAGATCTGTGATTGTGTGCTGTGTTAATAATGGCTGTGATCCCCTCTCTCAGACTTAACAGTGAGAAGGCCTTGGATGGCTCTGTGTCTGCAGATAGCACGGGGCGACAGTTGTTCCCGACCCGGGTGGCGTTCGGGGACGACGGCAGGTGCAGCGGGGAGCAGCCCGAGTGCAGGCTGGCAGTGTCCGTGTTCCCCCTCACAGGCTCGGGGTGCTAAAAGGTGAGCGCGGGGCAGGGTCTGTGTCAGGAGCAGCGGCTTCCAGCATGGGAGCCTCAGTGCTGGCGGAGGGGGGTCTCCCGCTGGAGTGCGACCTGGGGCGGCGGTGTCGTCCATGGAGGTGGGCGCCTGCGTGTGTGGGGTGTGCAGCCCGTTCTCTGCACCGTTTCTCAAGTGTTCTCTGGTCCTGAGCACCCAGCCATGCATGAAGCTGGTTTTGTTTTGTAGTTGTTTGCATTTTATTAAACAAGCGTTTCCCTTGGTAGAACGTAGTGACTGGTGGGCCAGTTTTTACAGGAGGCCTTGGGGTTCTGGGTGCAGAACTGAGAGTTTGATCTCAGTCATTGGTGAGGCGTTTGCCCGTTGCTACTTCATATCATCACCTGCAGCATCCTCAGAATCTTACCTGCTCCTCGTTCCCATTTAAGGACGGGACACCGGAGGCCCCCAAGGCTTCAGTAGCATAAGGCCCTGACTACTGGGGGAGGGCAGGGGGAGGCTTCAGGTTGAGAAGGATCGCCTGCCTCCTTCCCAGCACAGCCGTGCGGTGTTGGTCCAGCCCAGCCTCTCCCCTTGTGGGCCACGGTAGAGACTCTCCAAGTATTTTACGTCTCACTTTGAATACCCGGCGTCTCTTCCATCCTGGTTTCCTTGTGGTTTCCTATTGGTTGTATTTCATTATGTATTGTTGTTTCTGTTGAAAGTGAAATATTTAAAAAACTGTAGCTACTGAATTTAATATTATGAGGTTTGTTTGTTTGTTTTTTTTTTGTAGAAAACTTGTAGGCTTGTTTTGAGACTTGGGTTATTCTGCTGCACCTTTATTTCACTTAAGTGTAAAAGTTGACGGTGAGTATTTGGTCGTACACTTTTATGACTGGATCGATTCTAGGATCTGTGGGGTGTTGTGTCCCCTCCTCACTGCACGGGGAGAGGGTTGTGACCCTTCCTCCTCTCCCCACCTCATCCTGGGCTGCCCGGAATCACCTGGTGAGCGTCCCATTCTCATCTGGGGCCCCTTCCTCAGCAATTCGCGTTCAGTTGGTCTGCTCTGTGTCTTGAACATCTTGGTTCCTGATGTCCTGGGAGGCCCTGACCGCAGCCCCTCCTGAGAACCACCTGAAGGGGGACATAGGGGCAGCACCCGGCTCCGCCCCCTGTAGCCCAGCCCTCAGCGTGGGCAGCCCCCGCGGGGCAGGCTGTGGCTCTGGGACCCCTGATATGTGCCTGTTGGTGAGAATTTCCTCTTACTCTCGGAGCGCAGGCTTTCTCTGTATGCGAAGATTTTTCTGGTTTTGCTTTGTGTCGAATAGATTCCTTTTTCAAGAAATAGCCTGTTATCTTTCTCTAGAGAAGAACTTCAGTTAAAACACTTCATTGACTTAGAATATGCGCCTTTTCCTCTCAGTGACAAGCGTTCGCCTCATCTCATTGTGTAGTTTCCTGTTAGGAAGGTGGCATGTGTGTGAACTCACTTTGGTCTGACGTCACGTTGGAGCCCATTGGTGGACCGTCTCTGCCAACCAGACACTTCCTGGTATCCATGTAAGAAAGATATATAGTTCTGGAATAACAGGAAACTTCAGTTCTCGGCATCCTGTTTTTCTGGGTTTTGTGCCTCTCTGCCTCGCCACAATGAAGGTTAGTCGGTGTCTTTCTGTATGTTTCTTTTTGCACAATACCACGATTTGAATTTTCCAAGCTCTCGAGTTAGAGCTTGAGGGCTGGGAGGTGTACAGATCACCTGCTCCCACATTTTACAGAAGGGAGCTGAGGCCTATGCAGGGTAATACTTTTAATAAAAAATGCAGCCCACCCACTAAAAAATGTACATGGGTACATCAGCCTAGACAATGAATGCTCCCATTTGACTTGGAATTTGTTTTAAAATAATAGATACCAGAGCAGATGAGTTAGCTGTGTTATAAGGTGATCTAAAGACTGTTCTGAGGGTTCCTTATTCTTATAGGCAGGGTCTAGCATCGTGACCTGAGCTGTAGTTTTGCTTCATCCAGATGAGGTGCGTCCGTGATGTGCTGGGGCTCTCGGGTGTCTGTGCTGTGGGTCCAGCTGGTTCTCTCCCTTCTCTGTGCTGGACGCTCTCTCAGCTCGGCTCCCATGGCCTCCATTCTAGAGGTGGTTTTTCAACTTCTGGACTTTCTTTTGTTCATGTTTAAATAACATATCTGGTGATGATTTTTTCTCATCTGGGAAGTTAAGACAGAAGACTATTAACTGGAGACTTCTAGGAAGACAGCAATCATTGTTCAGCTCCGGGATGGCTCCTCTTAGCTATTATTTGTGTGACTGTCCTCTCAGGGACATTCAGCACCACAGGGTGGCTGGTGGGTGGGTGGGTGTGTTATTTACCTGTTCAGCAAACATTTGCACTGTTACCTTGTACCGGCCACTTGCTGGATGTCATGTGCTGTGAAGTCAGCTTTTATAGATTTCAGTCGAGAGTGGCGTGTGCACATGGGATGTAAAGTTGTCGCGATGGGTGTGCTGGGGGCTTGGCTGGGCCCTGCCGAGCCTAGGGGGACATGGGGCTGGAGCAGTCAGATGAGAAGGGTGGGGGGCAGGAAGCAGAGAAGCGGGGTTCCTGGCAGGATGTGGGGTGGAGGGGCTGCCGTTGGAGGAGAGGTGGCGGGCGACCAGAGAGGAAGTCACTCCTGGGATGACTGTTAGTTCGTTTTTGTTCCTGTGCCAGAACCTTTGACGTATGTTAACACAGTTTACATTTTGTCACCTAAACACACCTTTCTGTTAATCGCATCTTTGAAAGAATTTTTCCATAACTTGTCTGTCACAGAGCTGTGGGTGATCTGATGCTGAGTTTGTGGGGTGTTGTTCAGGGCTTAGAGCTGTATGTGGTCAGTGTCTGGGAGTGAGATGTGTTTGTACACGTGTCGTGCACTGGCCGCGCTGGCTCTGCAAGGCTGGGTGTGCATCTCGTTCGGCTCCTGGGGTTGAGGGTGGGCGGGGAGGGCCGGCGGTGGGCAGGGGCTGACTTGGTCATGTCCCCTGTCCCTTGGTTGCTGAGATTGTGGGAGATGCAGATCAGACAGTCCTGGTCTGGCTTCAGCTCTCTGCCCCGAGGATGGAGGTGCCCCCCCAGAACTGCTGCCCTGCTCCCAGAGTCCTTCCCCTCCTTCCTCTTGAGTGTGTGCCCCGATGTCTGCGCTTCCCCTTCCTGCTGCTGGCCCTGGCCTCGGCTGTGAGAGGAGAGGAGGCCTCAGCAGGCCTGCCCTGCGGCCTCAGCCTCAGTCTAAGGAGGGAGGCTTTGCTGGGCACCAGCATCGCCCAGGTTGTGGCTGGGGGGGGTGGTGGGCATAGGGTGAGGAGCAGGTGGCTAGGAAACTGGGCTCAGGCCCGGGATCAAAGGGGCCCCACGAGGGAGCCTGGTCTGGCGTCCCGTCCCACGTAGGCCGGGCTCCCAGGTGTGCCGTGCCCCGAGGGTCTCCCCTGCTCGGCCTGTGAGTCCTCTTGCTGCTGCGGGGGGCGCCGGCTCCCCTGCCCCTCATGGGGCTCTGCTAATCCTGCTTGTCCACTTTTCCCTTTCAGACGTTTGATGCGAACGACTTGTATCAGGGGCAGAATTTCAACAAGGTCCTCAGCTCCTTAGTGACTCTAAATAAAGTTACAGCAGGTAAGTCTCTTTTTACTGAATTGGACGGGAGGGGACCACTGAAGGGCAAAGACTTGCTTTCCTGTTAGGAGGCAGAATGAGTGTCCTTGAATGAAAAAGGACTGCATTAATGTTAGGCTGTCTCTTCTGCTGCAATGGTATTCTTATTATTTATTCCTTGTTAGTCTTCCTCTGTAGGTCCTGGTAGATATCAAGTAGGTATTGACTGTTTTCCTTCCTGTGGGCGGAGACTTTCTGCCTGGAAGTAGAGCAGAGGAGGAAGGCATTGTCCACATGGGCGTTCTCGTGGGCTGCCCTGGACCTAGAAGCTCCTTGCTCTGGATTTTTATTAAGTTAATGCTGATTGAAGCATATCTGGTCAGCAGATCTAGTGACTGTTTTTGAGGTGTGGCCAGTTTTTTGGCCTCTACAGTAAACTCCTGCCTGGGCCAGGTTTCCTGTGGGTGACAGGGCACCCGGGCTGTGTGGTCTGCAGGTTCTGGGCCCCTCACTCTCAGTGGAGAGGGTGAGTGGAGGAGGCGGTGCCGGCCCTCTGGTGGGCTCCCAGACCGCGGTGAGGACTGCAGGGTCTGTGCACATGCTCCCAGGGAGGCCACACTGGCCGCGGGCTGGAGAAACTGGGTCTGGAGAGTGTGTGAGTCTAGAAGGACTTGGTGGCTCTTTTGTTTGAAAGTCATCTTTGCTTTCCCATTTACCTTTACAGATTGTAGTTTCAGATTTATGGGGGAAGTTGGACCTTGACAGTCTCCTGATCAGGAAACTTGTGTTTATCTTGTAGGGGGTCCCTCCTAGTTTTACACGTTGGCCCTTCAGATGGGTGCACTCGCCTCTGTGTGGAGGGAATAGAGCCACGACACTCGGGGCCACAGGACCGTCTGCAGTGACCCTCCCGCCATTTGTTTGCTGGGAGGGCTGTCAGGGTGCGGCCGCAGGTGACACGTCAGTAGTGGGGACGTGAAGGCCGGGAGCCGCGTCTCCGGTTGCCTGTTCCTGTGGCTCTTACCCCCTAACAAGGAGGTGTTTCTCCTGTGTTCTTGACAGCATCGCATGCACACTGGCTGTGGAACGGGGAGCGCTGTTCTGAACAAAGACCTGTCGGGGGTTCTGAAATAAACTTGGTACTTTTCTCTTCAGACAAGATGACAGCCTTCTCAGACGGAAAGAAGTTTTTGCCTTTTGTTTGCTGGCTCTTAATTTTTGTTTTTGAAGTCAGTGCGATGGAGATGACTGTATCTTTATTAGACCTCAGCTTTACGTGGCTGACTTAGGTATAAGACAGGTGCGCCTGCTGCTTCCACGGTCGTTGGCAGCCTTCTTGAGAAAAGCCTGTCGTCACCTTCCCTCTGCTCTGGCACTTAAAGGAAACCACGTGTGTTCTCCTGGTGTGCGGAGACAGAAAAAAGATTGGTGCTGGGGAAGTAAGAGGTGTCCTGGAGAGACTTCCCTCATGTTAAGTGTCCCCTGGGTACGGCAGGCGGGCAGCCACTGGGGCAGCGTCTTCACAAAATGCCCTTTGGGAGCTGGTTTGTGCTTGGGATTGCCCAGGCCTCTGTAGGGAGCACTAACACTCTGTGGCATTACTGCCAGCCCTGAGCGGGACCTGAGAATCATAGGGACCCTTTGGAGGTACAGACTCAAGACTGAGATGTCAGGGTGGTTTTTAGGGCAGGGCTCCCAGACGCCAGGGCCTGTGGGCCCGGCAGGCAGTCTGGAGGAGGGGGGCAAGCAGGGGGTGGCCCTTTGCAGCGCTGGGCCGGTCCAGGGACCCAGACCCAGTGGTATCCCAGCCTACATGCTTAAGGGACAGCTGGAAACCTAGGTTTCCCTGTAAAGGCCTCACACTTGCAGTTGTTGGTAACTAAGTTGGAGTTTTATGAGACACCACTTAAGCCAATCCAAGCATCTGCTGGAAAGATAGGACCTGGAGACCAGCAGTTGCAGGGTGTTTTACCTGGGGGAGGAGGGGGAAGCCCCTGTGTAGCTGCAGGGAGTTTCTAAACCTCGTGCATCTCACAGCAGTGGTTTCCCTGGAAAACTTTTTTGGGGTCTCATGTCACTTCTGCAAAGTGGGTTGCTAACATTGTCGTGCGGGTTGACCTGAGTGGGGTGTGCAGTCCTGAAGGGACTCCAGAGAGAGCTGAGCCCCTAGTACCACCTGGGCTGGTCCTCTCAGCCGCTTTGCGAGGGGAAGAAAGCGTGGCTGCCTCCCAGCTGAGGAAATCATCCTCAGAAGGGCCTCTCTGGCCAGAAAATGCTAGGAAGTTTCTGTTTGTTTTCAGTAAGACAGTCTTTTCCTTTCTTGCAAAATCACACTCACTGCTTATTGTCTGAGGTATAATCCCGGAGGGTAGGCGTGCGGTGGGGTGAGTCCCGGGTGGTGCTCTGCTAAGTAGTTGCATGTGAGGGGCTTACTTTTTCAAGGTGAAAGGAAAGTATTAAAAATGGTTACAAACACTTTACAAACTTGAAACTTACCCTGAAGAAGAACAGGTGAATAGTCATGTCTGGTTAATTTCTGGGCCGGTGCCCGAGTGGGTGCAGGATGGCGCCTGCTCCCGCTCCCCTGCAGGGATGGGATGCGGGGCCCTTGTGCGGTGAGGGTGCGGGGTCAGGCGCTCAGCTCGCTCTCTTCCCTCTGACGCCCTTGCAGACATCGGCCTGGGAAGTGACTCCGTGTGTGCCCGGCCCTCATCTCACCGGATAAAGTCCTTCGACTCCCTGGGATCCCAGCCTTCGCACTGCCGGACTTCAAAATTGTTCCAGGGCCAGTACCGGAGCTTGGTAAGTGAGAGCCTGCTGCTGAGGGTGGAGTGTGGGACACAAGTGTGTGCGGACCTGTGTGCTGGGCGCTCGGACCCATGGAGGGTCGCCGGCAGAGGGCGCTGTGGCCCTGCTGCCTTCACTCATGTTCTCCACGTGCCCTGCTTAAGGACAGCTCCTGAGAAATTGGTGTATTTGGGGAGTTACAGTCTAAGATATATACGTCTGTTTACCTGGAGTGATGGGTACTTTAAAATGTTTCCCTGGTTCTGCAAATGCGAGTATAAGCCCTTTTTGGGACTAGAGGAGAGGTGGAGTGTGTGAGGGCAGCACTCTGAGACACCCCGGGTTGGGATTATCAGGACAGTGCCAGAACGCTGGACAGGAAGGCGCGTGAGTACGTTACAGGTGCAGGACACTGATGGGTGCCACTTTGTAGGGTGAGAAAGAGGCCATTAGGGTCCCTGTTTCCAGAGGACGTGGGCTGTGCTCTCTGCCCGGGGGCCACCTCTCCGCCTTCACCTTCCTCCCGTCTCAGCTTTAGTGAGGAGCAGCGTCCGTGCAGGACGAGCCCGGCCTGCCTGAGTTGACAGGGGACACTCCCAGGTGGAGCCGAGGCTGGTGGGCGCCGCCTGTGTGGCAGCTGCCGCTCCAGCCGCGTCCCTGTCCTTTCCTCACAGCAATGACGGCGGCCACTCTTGATCGGCCTGCTGTGGTTTAGACGGTTGGGGAGGGTCATGTTGAGCCCAGATGGCGACCAGCTAGAGTTTCCAGGAGGCTTTAAAAAGGGGAGGAGGACCCCACGAAGTTAAGCCAGTGATGAGATACAGCCTTTCCAGCTGCCCGAGACGGCAGGGCGGCGGGGGCCGGGTGAGGAAGTGGGAGCCCGGTGGGGTGTCCTCTCACCCGCCCTCCGACAGCGCCTCCAGAGCACGCCTCCCGAGTGGGGAGTTTGTGGGTTCAGAAGTGAAGGGTCTGGACTGGCCACCTGTCCTCTGTGCCCCCACCCCTGACACCTCCCTGTCCTGTTCTTTGTGGAGTGTCCCTTTCTGAAGTAGGAAAGTGTCACTGTGGGCCTAACCCATGACAGTGGGGTGGACGTGGGGCACCTCCTGTGTGGCATCCCCTCGTGTGGCCCGGCTTGACCCCTAGAGGCCTGCTCTGCGCATCTGTTTTTTTGTTCTATGTCGTGTTCTGTTGTTGGACTTTGGCACCAGCTCGTGGCTGCACGTTTTACCCAAAGCTGGATACATCACAGAAAGGATGGTGTGGTGGAGGTGGAGATGGGGACAGACGGCTGACAGAGGGGACAGCAGTTTGCGGCCTCTAAGCCAGTCGCGTCCTCCGGACCAGACGGGGGGCAGTGTGTCCCGCCCGAGGGTGAGGGGATGGCGGTCAGCCCTGCATCCAGGCCAAGTGTTGCAGAGAGATTTCTTTACTGACTATTCTAAGTATTAAATATTAAGTATGCGTTACATGTACAATTCTTCACATAAATCTGTAATGTATTAATGTGAATTGTTAAACATTCATGACTCACAGCAGAGCATGTGCAAACTCAGGTTTAAGCAGATGGGTGCGTATGAGGTGCTCAGAGCTCCGTCAGCTTCTCTTCCTGAAGTTCTGCTCGGCGCTGTGTTTGTGCCTTGTCCTTTTCTGTCCCTGTTCAGTGACACGTGCACTTGGTTGAGAGAGTCAGGTGATCCTCGCAGACCTGCTGTCAGGAAGAGTCAGCAGAGTCGGCTACTTCCCGTTTTTTTCTGTTGGTTCTGTAGGTAATTGTCTTTGTGTCTCTACCGAGAAGGCCTTATGTAAAGCTGGATTTTTTTTCCTTTTTTTAACTTGACGTGTTATGACTGTGGACTTCCCCCAGGAAAGAGGGGGCTCTGGGCTCTTCCACGCCCCAGCCTTCACCTGCTGAGCGCAGCTGGGTCCCCCCGTGGCTGAGCCCCGCCTGGCTTCGTTGAGTGGATGTTGGTACAACATCGTTATGACCCAGACTCACCACGGAGCCACCCTGTGTCTGGGACTGTTCTTTCCTGATGACATTCTGTTGCCTGTCGAGTTTTCTGTGCACCGTTTGCAGATTGCAGGCCCAGTCTTTTGCCTTTTTTGAAAGAGTCTCTTCTTGGCCACTCAGACGTGTTAGGACTTTACGGTTGCCTCCTCCTAGGAAGCGGCCCACTTGAGGGCTGGCTGGCTGGTTGCCACCAGGCTGCGCCAGCTGCCGCCTGTGACTTCATCAGCCCTGCAGGCTCCCTGTGACTTGAGCGACTTCCTCTGCCGCCTTATGTCTTCATTTTTTCTTGGTTAATTCATCTGTTTTGGAGTACGTCTTTTACTAACTTCTTGAGGAAGGGCTCAGGGGAGGTGAGGTTTTTCAGACCCTGCATATCCTCAGATGTCTTTTTAAATCCAAATACTAAGAGTTTTTGGCCCTTTTGCAGTTTAATTGTGATGTGGCTTAGTCCAGACTCCTTTAGGCTTGTCCTGTTTGGGGTCCACTCAGCTTCCTAACTGTATGTTTGCGTCTCTTGTCGCATCGAGGACTTTTCAGCCTTATTTCTACACTCCTTTTCAGCACTGGCCTCTTCCTCCTCCAGGACTTTGATGGCCCCAGCCTCAGATCTTTGTCACTTCCATGAGCCCAGGGGGCTCTCATCATGTTTCTCCTCTCTGTCAGTTTGAGTACATTTTATAGGTTCTGTTTCATTTCTGGGATTTTCTGTTTTGTCCGTCCGTTTTGAGAGAGCGTCGTCTTGGTCTTAGTACCCTTGTCCTTTCTCGGTTGGGCTCTTGTCTTCCTTGTCCTGGGACGAGGAATGTTTTCGGTTGTGTCCTGAACCCTTTGGAGAGGGTGTTAGGAGGAGCCGGGCCCTGCTTCAGTCTGTGTCTCTGCAGCCGTGGCCCTGGCTGTTCTGTGCAGTGGCGCTGGCCTGGGCTGGGCGGCTGTGGTTCTAGTGACAGGTTAGTTTCCTCGTAGTGCTGTCTGGTCAGACGCCTTTACCTGGTGTCACTGGGGCTCCTGCTGGAGCCCTGACAGTGCCTCTGGATGGGAACTGGGGAGATGCCGGGCCGGCTCCTCCCCTGCATGGGCAGGGGGTGCTGCCTGCTGCCCCTGGGGAGTGGGCGCTAGATTCCTGCCGCGTCCCTGGTGCTGATGCAGCGCTGGCACTTGATGGGGCACAGCACGTCCGACCCTGTCCCCTTGGACACCCGGTGCCAGATGAGCGGCTTACCCGTTGTCACCGGATGAGTGAGCCTGCCTGCTGCCCCTTCCCTGCCCGCTGACCAGGGGAGCAGGCTTTTCTTGGGGATTTTCGTTGATTCTTGTTGGCAGTTCCAGTCGGGGGTGGATGGAGGTTAAAAAAAATTCTAGCCAGTCTACCTTTCTCTTCCGGGTTTTCTGTAATTATGCTTAATCTCTGAGAAAGATGCAAATTAAAATGAAGTACCATTTTTACCTGTCAGTTCAGGAAAAATTTAAATGTTTGGCAGTATCCAGTGTTGGTGAGTATTTGAGGCAGTGAGAACTCTTAGATGCCGCTGGCGGGAATGAGGCTTGGTGTGGGTCTGTAGGACCTTTTTGGAGAGCAATTTAGGAATAGGTGTGAAAATTTCATGTGAGTTACCTTTGTTCTCTGATCTGAATTTAACAATTTGATTTATTTACTGCTGTGTTCGAAGACAGATGTGCAGACAGTTCTAATGCAGCCTTGTTTTGCAATAGAAAAATATTAGGACCAGCCTCATTGGTTAACTCTGCACTGCCATACAGTGTAACGCTATGCAGTTAGTTGAGACTCAGGTAATTAAGTCCTGCTGAAAAAAAATGATCACAGTATTTTAACTTGTTGCAAATTACAGAGAAGTGTGTACCATGTAATTCTGTGTAAATGTCCGTGAAAGTGTCTGCATTTACGTAGGCGTAACAGGGGCAGGAATGAGACCTTTCAAGCCATTAAGAGGGTTTCCTCTGGGACTGGAGTTGGGGTCGGGGTGGTCAGGGTGCCCGGCGGGAGGTGGGGACCTGAATGACTCTAGTTGTTCCTCTGCTGCGTGACCAGGGCAGCTATGCTGCATTTGAAGTAGTAAAGTCTAATCTGATCATAGTGACTAGGCTGTACATCCCTCACGGACTGTTCTCCCTTCCCCCCTCTCAGGACATGACGGATAACAGCAGCAGTCAGCTAGTGGTACGAGCCAAGTTTAACTTCCAGCAGACAAATGAAGACGAGCTCTCCTTCTCGAAAGGAGATGTCATCCACGTCACGCGAGTGGAGGAGGGGGGCTGGTGGGAGGGCACGCACAACGGCAGGACCGGCTGGTTCCCCAGCAACTACGTGCGCGAGGTCAAGTCCAGCGGTAAGTGGCCGGCAGGGCGGGAGAGCCGTGGACGCGCCCAGGACACGCCACTGGGCCCGGGACCCGGCCCTGGGCTGAGGGGCAGAGTCTCCCCTGTGCTTTCTGTCCCGAGGGAGCAATGTTCACCCCACGCGGGTGCTGGGGTGAAGGGCCCCGGGGTCACAAACCCGCATGTCATCCGGTTGTGACATCAGCAGTTTCAGAGCGTCGCGCTCCCTGTTGCTTTCCCTTCCTGAGGAGAAGTCTGGGATCTGCTGGGGTCTAGTTTTCGGGCTGCGCTGGTATGGAAGGTGGTATGCATCACCCTCCTCCGGGCTGGTGTCAGGACTCGGGGTTGCTGCCGCGCGCAGGCTGCGCTGCTCACCCTGGGCTCTTACCAGTCGGGTGCAGTTAAGTGCTTTCTGTCCTCTTCTTTGCACAGATAGTAGTGGTTTAAAATGCGTCACGTTCTGTAATTGCTCAACAGTATTTTGTTGACTTTAAAGTCCTGTTCAGGGGCGTACCTTGTTTTGAAAGGGAGTAGGGGGACTTGGCGCTTTTTCGTCTCTGCTTAGGTGTGGTTCATGCTGTGGAATTGAAACTTATCTCGAAGGCCTGGGGTCTGTGATTCAGGTCACCTGGGTGTGGCTGTGACGGGTCTCAGTGAGTGCGCGCTGCTCTGCATGGCCTCCCTCGGGGGCGGTGCTGTGCTTCCTGAGCACGGGCGCCCGGCTGCCACTCCCTCCGTGAGCCAGGTCACTAACTACGAGAGGCTGGGGCAGGACTGCCAGTGTTAAGAGTGCCATCCCGTCGTCCTTGCCTTCACAGGTGCCTGTGTGTGTCTGTGTATGTGTGTAATATACGTAAATGTATATAAAATTTGTGTTCTCACGGAGCTTGGTTATAGGTGGTCAGATGAGGTGTAAAACCAGAATAAGACTTCAAAACCAGTGACTTAAAGGGGAAGAGCGTGGCTGGCTGGAGAGAAGGGAAGGGGGTGAGGTTTGGGAGATGAGCCTTGTATTGGAAATACTGTCGTGTGATGCAGTTTCTCTGTTCTGCGTGGGGAGGTGGTGCTCGGTGAGTGGTGCTGAGCAGGGCCGGGTGGACAGACGCAGGGCAGGTGCTTCAGGTCTAGGATGAGGGTCAGGGGCCTCGCTTGCAGGGTCTGGGGGTTCGTGTGCTCAGGTTTGTTTGCCTGTGCCACGCCGTGTGGCACAGAGCAGGCGCTCACTGAGTGATAGTTGCTGCTGTTTTTTTTAAGGTAGCAAAAAAAAAGATTCTAAAAAGTGAACCTAACAGTTTTGATATAACAGGTATTTTCTTAGCAATGACTTCAAACAGTAAGTATTGTAATAAGGCAGCCAGCAGCCCTGATTCATAAAGGTTTCTAGTGTTGGATTTTTTTTTAGGAATAGCACATGCCTGTTCTTTCTTTTTTTAATTGTGGTAAAAAATTTATCATTTTAACCATTTAAAAATAATTTTTATGTGTACATTTCAGTGGCATTAAGAACATTCACATTGTTGGGCAAACCTCACCACCATCTATCTCATAACTTTTTCATCTTCCCAAACTCTACCCATCAAATAATTCCTGTCTCCCCTGAGCCCCTGGCAACCCTGTTCAACTTTTTGTCTCAGTGGATTTGACTTCTGAGAACCTGGTGTGAGTGGAGTCATGCATCATTTGTCCCTTTGTGTCTGGCTTATTTCACTCAACGTGTCTTCCAGGTTCATCCACATTGTAGTGTGTGTCAGAACGTCATTCCTTTTTATGGCTGAATAGTATTTCACCATATGGTCACGCCACTGGTAAGAAGACCCCAGACCTCTGTCTCTCCTGTCTTCCCACACTACCACCACACTGGGAACCCTTCCGAAACACATTTCCTTGGAAAACCCACACGTCAGGCAATTTGCTCACACCAGCTGGGTGTCCACAGTTCAATTCAGTTCTGGTACCATCCACATGGAGTTAGGGTCACAGAGGTTGAGGGCTCAGTCCCCAGGCTGACCCCACTGTGTACACTGCAGGCCACAGGTGGTCACCTGTGCTTCTGACTGGCTGTAAGCTGGGGCTCCCACGACCCTCTCCTGGGGTTTGATGATTTGCTGCGACGCCTCACAGAGCTCGGAGGATGCGTGGCCTACGTTTCCTGGTTTAGTGTTTAATGAAGGGCGTGGTGGATGGTCCCGGGAAGCAGCCAGCCAGACTGGCGGCCCTCGGGGTGAGGGCCAGAAGGGTCCTGAGCTCAGGGGTTTCTGTCCCTGTGGAGTTGGATGCCACCCTCCTGGCACGTAGGTGTGTCAGCAACCTGGAAGCTCTCGAAAGCCCCTGCTGTTGGGATGTTATGGCGGTTTCGTCACGAAGGCACAGCCCAGCACTGACGGCCTCCAGCGCCTCTCGTCGCCCTGGCAGCAGTGTGACACCAGAGCTTGAGTGACTCTCGCTTGCTGATCCACAGGTGCTTAATGAGCACGCACGCTGCCGCTTCCTGAGTTTGCCATTTTTCAGTATTTTCTGTTTATTTTTGACATGGAGAAGTGACACAGTGCAGACTGAGCTCTGGACGCCCGTGCTCACTGGCTGTGAAAGAGCAGGCAGGGCACGAGGGGGCTCAGCACCTCGTTTGTGCTGCTGGGAGGAGCCTGTGCTCTCACCCTCTCCTTCGCTGTGGGGTGGGTTTGGCGTGTGCATCTGTATGTGCGTGCACACGCCTGTGCGTTAGGGTTCAAAAAGCACCCAGGGTGGTGCTCTGTGCTGTCCCTTCCGGGCACAGACTTTTTGGGCGGAGAGAGTGTAAAATGTAAGACTGGCGCTTCGAGGCACGTGGGGACCCGGCATGACACACAGTGGGGTCTGGGGTCTGATGGCTTGTAACTTTCTGGAACGTGGGAGTGAGCGTCCCTGTGCAGCAACATGATAAACGACACTCACGCCTTGACGTTCTTGGCTCCGTTGACAACAGTGGCATGGAATCTGTCGGAGGTGTTCGGCCTGAGCCGGGGGAACGGGCTGGGGAAGCAGGGAGCTGACGGCGATAGGGAGAAGGTGGGGCTGTGCCGCCTCCCTCTGAGGGCCGTTGAGGACCAGAAGCTGGCACTGTGTGGGCTGCTGCGGGTTGCTGCGGGTGGTCGTCTCTAGGGTGGAGCCGTGAAACTGCCTCCGTCTTTATTTCAGAAAAGCCCGTGTCACCCAAATCCGGAGCCTTGAAGAGCCCTCCCAAAGGATTTGATACGACTGCCATTAACAAAAGCTATTATAATGTGGTGAGTAATTGCAAAACATTTTTATAGAATAACTTATGTTTTGAATGTCTCTAAAAATTAGCAACGTAGAATATAGGTGGACTGCCTAGAGTAGGAAGATGGATGTAAAAACCGTCAGCTGTCTGCCACACAGATAGGCCCTCCGGTAATGGTCTGCTGTGTTGCTTTCCGGTCTCCGTGTGTGTGTGTCGTGCTCTGTGTTTTGTGTTAAGGTGTGGCGCTGTACTCTGTTCTCGTTGCCCAACTTGGTATTGTGGCTGTTTCCCTGTATGGTTACATGTTTTCAAAAATGTGATTTTACAACATGCCTAATGTGACTTAGAGACCTCGTGTGCATCAGAGACCCCCCTGCCCGTGTTGGTGCAGACTGCCGGTCCCCAGACCAGTGCAGGTCCTCGCTGGTTTTGTGTATTAGCACGGCCTTCCCTGGGACTGACGTGCGCACATGCAGAGAGTGCGCAGCTGGAGGAGGGCGTCTGTGCGCCACACGCAGTGAAGACAGGTGTTTCGGAATCCTAAAACTTGCTGCATTTTGAAACCTGGGCCGTTTGTGAGCTCAGAAGATCTGTGGAATTAAGTCTGACACCTCAGCCAGACCTCCGTTGTTCCTGGACAGTTGCACGTGCCGGAAACTGGAAGTCAGGCCCTGATTCAGATGCCATTTCATGTCCCTGCGACGGCTGCGCGGTGTGATGAGCCTGCAGGGCGAGTGTGGGTGTGGACAGTGTGCACAGAGGTGGTTATTTCTTTCCCCGCTCCCAGTCTTTCTTACTTTCTTGATCAGGAGATGTTAATCTGAATCCACGAGACTTCGAGGTTTTGAACTAAAACAGCAACTGATGAGTGTTTCCCCGCGGCGGTCCCTCATCAGGAGCGTTTATTTCCTGCGCTCAGCTGTCTCCGCTGCATTTTCCTGTGCTTACCTGCGTTTACCCCCAGGCCCAGAGGGTTTGTTAGACATGCACTCTGCAGGGCTGGCTCCAGGCATTGGGGCCGCAGCAGTGAGGGGAAGGCCGAACCTTCCCTTGTGGGCTGGCCCTCTGCCCCTTCTGCCCTGCGTGACCCCCCCTTTCTGTCCCCTGGTCTCTGAGCACACCGCCCCAGAGCCCCGGCAACCTGGCCTCCTCTGTTCTGCAGGCAGCTCCTTCATCCACGTCTCTCTGTCTGGCTCTGGTTTCTGCTCGTTCTCTGTGCAGCTCTCCATGCTCCTGGTCTGGACTCCAACGTCCTCTGTCCGAACCCTAGGGCTTGGGTAGGTGGGGGTGCCTGCCATTCCTGGCTGAGCTCTGCCCTCCACTTCCTCCGGGACGTGGCTCTGCTGTAACATCTTGGCTTTTTAGTGGGTGAAATGTGTTGTGTGTGTGGTTTTCTGTTGCAGCCACAGAAAGGCACTGTGCGTCCTGTGGGTGGTTCTTCAGGGCTCACAGCAGGAAAACTTCTTATGTGAGATGTTGGTTTCCTTTCTGGGGAAGGCTCCGGGGGCGAGGAGTGCAGTCTTACTCCACAGTGGTGCTCTGGAGGCGGACCTCCGTGTCTCCTGTTGGTCTCTGTCCAAGTATCGTATCAGAGGAGACAGGGTGGCCCTGCGCGAGTCGGTGCCAGCAGCGCTGGCCTGGTCTCCTGGCTCCTGCTTCCGCTGGGTGTCTTGTGGACCTAGGTGGCCGTGCTTGTGTGGAAGTCCCGGAGGGCTCTTCTCAGCATTACAGGTTCTGTGATCCTCTTCAGACTGAAATGTAACCAGTACCTTTTTAGGTTTCCTTCTTTAACTCTGCTCGTACGGGGACACGGCACATGTGCTGTTCTCTTTGAATCAGCCAACTCATTCAGGATGACGGGAAAACACCTTGGCTTTAAAATCACATCCACGTTGTTTGCGTAGGCGGTATTAGTAGATAGCGCAGGCTGAACTGCAGTTGTTACGGACATCAGCTTGCAGAGCTCATGCAAATGGTTTGTGGAAGTTTTGCAGTGAAGAAAACTGGTCAGTGATTAGGCCAGGAATCAGTTTCAGCTTTCCTGAATCCCACGGTTATAAATACAGAGACGTAAAATATGGGACGCAACATGACACACAGAACAAAATGAAATAACGTGACAGACGTTTTCACACCTCCTTGTGTATTTCTGCATGTACAGAAAACTGTGGAAGTATAGGTATTTTTAAGCTCACTGAGAGACAAGAAGGCTCTCCAGGAGGTGAGATCAGTGCGGGCTGATGCTACTGGAGACAGTTAACGCGAAAGACTTGGGTCCCCACTGGGGTCAGTGGAGAGCAGTTAGGACAGTGTTCGGGGTGGAGGTGCAGACATTGAAATCAAGCGGCAGTGAGGAGATGGGTGAATGGGGGTGGGCCTGTGTCCTCCTGCTGCTGTGCGGTGGCCAGGGTAAGCCAGAGGAGCGCTGGGCCTAGGAGGTGATTCCTCGTGACGTGCGCTGTCGGTGGGAACGTTCGTTGTCTGTCTCCTCCTCTCCTCCTGGGACTCCCACCGGGCATGTGCTGATGAGCAGGGTGGTGTCCCATGGGTCTCTGAGGTGCTGTTCATTTTTCCTCACTTTTTCTTTCTGTTCCAAAGAGTAATCTCTACTGATCTCTTTGTGTTTGCTGATTATTGCTTTTGCTAGCTCAAATCTGATTTTGAGCCCCTCTAGTGAATTCTTCACTTTATTTATTGTACCTTTTAATTCATAATTTCCATTTGATTATTTTTGTAGTCAAATCCAGGCTGTAGCTGAGTCATTGTTCTTATAGTTTAATTCTTTAAACATAGTTTGCTTTAGTCCTTTGGACTTTTTTTTTTTTAAGACTCTATTATTTTAGAACAGTTTTAAATTTGCAGTGGAATTGAGAGAGGGAGAGACTTTGCATGCCTCCTGGCCCCGCACGTGCAAGCCTCCCTTAGCACCGGCACTGCTCACCAGCTGGTGCCTCTTTACCAAGGATGAACCTGCGCTGATGTATCACAGGCATCCAAAGGCCATGGTTTACTTTAGTGCTCGCTCGGCACATGCTGTGGGTTTGGACAAACACTCAGTGATATGTGTCCTTCATGTCACAGTGCCAGGCAGCACTCCAAGTTTATTTTCGAATGTGGAAAGTGGCTGTGGATAATTGGATTGCCCTTCTTTTGGTGGTGGAGTGGAGGGGGGTGTGTGGGCTTTGCGTGCAGTGTTCGAGCACCCGGTCGGTGGGCTGGCCTGGAGGAAGGCCCCCATCTGCCTGCACAGTCGAAGCTCTGTGAGTGAGGTTGCTGACGCTGGCCTTGGCCTTGTGGTATCGCTTAGAGGGTTAGCAGTTAGCCTCAAGGTGCCCAGTGAAGCTCTTGGCCCTGAAGAGGTGTTCATGGCTGCTAGGAAGAACATTCAGAAGCATTTGGGGCGCCAGGCCTCACCAAGGCCACCATACCATGCTGTCTGCAGACAGGCACCCCGTCACTTGGGAGAGCTGTGGTGAGGGGTGATGGGCTCATGTAAGTAAAGGAAGCGTGCCTGTGACCTGCCTGAGCTTGATGGATCTGACCCTGGAGGAAATGTACCTTTTCACAGGAATGCACACCTTTCCTGGTAGAGACCAGAGAAAGCACTTCTCCTGTAGAAGCTGGTTGCCCACCTCCAGAGGGTGAACAGTCTTTCATCACCTCTTTTAGGGGGCGAGGAGTTTCCTCAATCACCTTGAGAGAACGAGGTTCCTTAAATACGTCTCTCTGGGAAGGTACAGGTCCCCACGGCCTTAGTGTTCAGTGATGCACGTGGCTTTATTTTTCAGTCAGTCTCTCTAAACGGGGAGCAGCAGATAGAACGCTGTTTGCTCCCACTCGTGTGGAATAGCACGGTAAGGCGAGGTAGCTTTTTCTTTGAAAGACTGCAAACACGATGTAGTAGGTAGCAGCCACCAGTTTTAATGAACACACAGAGTAGACGGGCATTTTTTATTAGGCTTTTCCTGTGCTGCAAGCTCGCGCCCGTCTGCCCCCTCGGCTCCTGGAGTTGCCTGGAGCCTGTGCGTGCTCACCCAGGGAGGGCCTGGGCCTGGGGCCCGGAGGTTTACCCAGCGCTGCACTGACCCCAAGCCCTGGTCTGGCACCGTATATCCTTTGTGGTCCCCTTTGCTTCTCCCCGCCTTGACCAAGATTGCTTTTCAGTGCTGATGGCTGACGTCTCCGCTTGGGCGCCACCTCAGGTGCGGGGCCGGGGTGCGCGGCTCTGTGCCCAGCGCTCCTGTGTGCCCCCGCGTTCACGCTGCGGTGAGGGCCTGCTGACGTCTGCCATGGAGTCTGCTGCCCCCCGTTGTCCTGTAAAGTCCTGCTTTGTACGGATGAAGTGTTTGGTGGTGGCAGGAGCTGGGCCGGGTAGTAGCTAAGACTTGCCGTAGGAGTGAGGGAAGGATTGCGCTGTGTGATTCTGGGAAAGGCCATCTTGTGACGTAGTGACTTCCTGACTCATGGAGTCACGTGAAGTAGCTCCAGACAGGAGCCCAGGTTGGGGCTGGAATGCTGTACTAGGTGGTTTGTAAGGGTCCTTGCTGCCTTAAGTCAGGGAGCCGACACTCCTGAGTCTCCATCACAAACCAGTGAAAGGAGACAGACCCACAGACGCGTGCTGTCCCGGGGGGGCTGTGGCAGTGCTGGCATGTGCGCCCATCCTGGGCTCCCCACGCACCTCGGCGTGGGCGTGCCGGCCTCCTGGGTGGCGGAGACCAGGCTGGGCCTGCAGCATTGGCTGTAGCTCTCGTATAGTAAGCCTTCGGCATTTGGAGGAAATACATCCCAAGACCTTGTGAATCCCCAACTTAGAAACTATAATAACGTAACTCCTTTTAAAAGACACAGTAACACTTTACGCGGCCTCCCCAGACTCTTTTTGAGAGTTACTGTTATCAGGTATGAAGTATTCAGAACCGGCAGAAGTCAACAGGCGACACCGAGTGAGTGATACACACACTCGGCTGGTGGGGCGGGGGCGGGGGTCGCTCCCCGCGTCCTCCCGACCTCTGGCTCTGGATGGACGGGGAGGGCCTGTAGGTCCTGCTTCCTCCAGCCCCTCCTTTCCCTCAGGCTGGTGGTTTGTAAGTGGCTTGGGTCCTTTCCAGCAGTTTACTTTCTGAAACGTGAAGTGCTGGGTACAGCCTAAATGGACTGGGCTGAAAGGGACCGTGCAGTGGTGGTTCTTCCTTGTGGGCTGGGGCTAGTTGCGGGGGTGGGAGCGGGGTTACAGTAGCCATTGCGTTCTGGTTTTTCCTTTGTGTTTGTAAACCAGGCTTATGTTTTTGAAATTTGGTTTTAGTTCGTGATGATCTTACTGTATCTGGATCAAATCTTTAAAAAATTACTTAATGTTACTGTTTCTTCTCTTGTGTGTAAATCAGTTATTTATTTTTAAAGGACTATCAATGACATATAGAACAGAACATGTGACACCAACCAAAATGTGTGGTGGCCGTTGTGACTCGTTTGTAAAATGAGCAGTGCTCAGCGCTCCCTCACTGTGGCGGTGACGAGCGCCTGTGGGCTGCAGGGCAATGAAGTCGGCCCTTTGTTTTGCTCTGCTTTGCTGTAGCGGCTGACAGTTCAGGGATTGTCTGTGTGGCTTGCCCCATGTCGTCCTCCTGTGTGGCACCATTGTTTGACCGGACGTGGCCGTCCACGCCTCATGCCCTGGGGAGAGTTCTCGCAGCTGAGCTCAGCCCGCATTCCTCCTGCTGTGGAGGGAAGGCCACTCTTCCGTGAAGGCTGCCTGCGCACTCCGGGACCAGCCGTCGTGTGATGGGGCCCTGGCGGCTGGGCCGTGAGGTCTCATGGGGTCCTGCAGCAGCCAGAGTGTGCAGAAGTCGAGAAAGGGGAGACAGGTGATGGCTGGAGTCCACAGACGCGCTTACGCGCCCAGGGAGGGATGTGTGGCCCCTGGCAGAGTGGACGGTTGGCGTCAGTGTGACTCGCTGAGCAAGTCTTGGTCATGTGTTTGTGGAAAAGCTAAGTGTAACTGTGATTATTTGGGTGGGAGTATTAGAGACCTTGTCCGGAGTGCGTATTTGAAGATAATGTTTACATCTGGTGGTTGAAATTAACCAACTTAACTGTCTGAGTAAATGCAGTTGTTCGGAGTGGACTTCGGCTTGGTTTCTGACATGGTCTTTGGGAAGCTGTTGTATCTGCGTGTCTGCTTAGTGCTGCGATTAAGGCACCGTCATCTTGTTCTGCCGGCACTCGGGACATTCCTCTGACGTCACCCAGGAGCTGTTCTTCTGTTTTCCACGTGTGCTGTAAGCACCGTTGCTCATAGTTCTTGATATTTGTAGTTAAGGCATGAAATCATGGTTTAACCTGCATTTTAACATTAGAAAAGGACTTTATGTCTTATGCATCTGTGACGTACTTAGTTTTCAGGTTTTTTATTTTCAAGTACAGGATCTCGTTATACTTGGCTTGCCTCACATTATGTTGAAGGCTAAGATGTGGTTTAAAGTGTGATTCTCTGATGCATGGTCATGTCACACTGCACTCTGTCCACCAGTCCTCGGGCTCAAGGCCCAGGGAGCATTTCTTCAAAGGAGGGCATTGTCACTGTAAGATCAGCGCCCACACTGCCCGACAAAGAAGCCCTCTCCCGGAGCCGCCCCTCCTGTCTTCCATGAACAGCTCTATTCAGGAGGAAGCCGAGCGCAGGTCAGAGTGGAAGAGCCCGATTCTCCTCATCTCAGAGAGCGCGGTACCGAGTTACTCAGGCAGGTTTGCACTTACTCATGGGTGACTGCTCTCTCCTCAACGCAGGAAGCAGAAGCGAGCAGAGACTCATCCACGTTGCTTGTATTAATGCTGAAATCTCAAGTTAGTTTAATGATTACTTTTCTTAAATGTTCAAACATACTTTTTGGTTATCAAAAACCGAGGGTAGAACACTGAACGTGTTTGATGTCTTTATTCTGTATAATTTCTTCTGTTAGATTAATTTAGGTTGACGCGTTAGTTTGGAAGAAAATTAGCACATTTTAGTGCGTGCACTGAGTTTCTGATGACAGCAGCATGTACTGGCTGTCTCACGGGGTTGAAGGAGATAGTTGAGGAGGGGTTTCAACTTCTCCCGCAGCCCAGCCAGGGAAGGCAGCGGGTGCAGCGCGGCATCGGGTGAGGGCTCACCTTCTGGCTCTGCCGTTCAGTGGCCCTGTGGTTTTGGAGAATTCACTCAGCCTCTCTGTGCTCAGTCTTTCCCTCGGTAAGAGGAAAAGGTTCTCCGAGGGTTCGGGATACTGGCGAGGCCCTTTCCTCAGTGCCAGGAGTAGAGTCAGTGTCCATGATTCGTCTGTGGCAGCCCCACACCCAGGCCTGGCGCCTTCTCGCCTGCCTGCCCCCCTCCCCCGTCCCACCCTGTGCCCCCCGTGAGGCACCTGCGCTCTGGGGCGATCAGTTATGGCAGGGGCCGTGTTGTAGATCAGCCGTTTTGCACTTTGTATTTATCTCTCAACTTTTAGGAGTTGGTAACTATATTTGCTACATAATATAGAGTATCAGGAAACATTTTAATTTCCGGTTGGTTTATAATAATTCTATTTTTTAGCACAGTAGTGACTATTTAAAGGTGGTTTTATGCTGGTAGACCTTTTAGTTTTTAGTAAACGTGTGTAGGATGATCTGAGACTGTCATATTCCCTAATGAAGCTCTGTAGTTCCCAGAAATTGACTTAGATTTACTAGATTACTAGTAAACGTCATCTTTTCAGTTGATACACTTTCTTGTGTCAGAATGCATAGGTTTTAAGGGTACAGTTTAGTGAGCTCTGACATGCGCATGTATCTGTATAACAGCTGCCCAAATCACGGTAAAGAACTTGTCCACCACTCTAGAAATTTCTCATGCCCCTTTCCCCATTGTCATGCCCCACCCCCCTTTTGGTTTCTGCCGTCATGAATTAGTCTCGCCCGTTCCTGGACTTGCTGCAGATGGAAGATGCGTGAGGTCCTTTAGGTGGATGGCTTCTTTCGCACACCGCAGTGTTGTGGGGGCTCGTCCGTGCATCCATGCTGTCGTGGTTGTCCGTGGTTCCTTTGTGTCTAAACAGACTTGACCTCACTTACCTGATGATGGAATTCATTCCGGCCTCATTCCCGGTATACCTGTGTCAGATGTGCGTGGCTGAAGGATGACGTCAGTTGTGTAGCCTTAGTAATACTTCATCACGTGGATTTAGTAGTTAATAACCACCGGGAGTGATGCTCTTACAAATTAGTATTACACAGAAGCAGCAACGTGAATTGAAAGATGGCGATGAAATTTCCAAAGCTTGTACATCTTAATGTCAAATAATGACTTATTCCTCATTTATTGTAGGTGCTACAGAATATTTTGGAAACAGAAAATGAATATTCTAAAGAACTTCAGACAGTGCTTTCAGCCTATCTACGGCCACTGCAGACCAGTGAGAAGTAAGTTAGACGGTGATTGTGCTAACTGGAGTAGTCATCACCATAGCTGTCCCTTGTATTTTCAGAGAGTAGAGGCCGAGACGCTGGAACAGAACTTGGTGGCAGTTTGCCAGGGACATAGGCAGTGGGCTTACTGAGTGGAGGCTTGGTGGGGCGTTGGGGTGGGAGGGGAGGGGGTGTCAGGAAAACCATTCACATGTTTTCACTGTTACTTTCCTTGCTCTAGGTTGAGTTCAGCAAACACTTCACATTTAATGGGAAATCTAGAAGAAATATGTTCTTTCCAGCAGATGCTCGTACAGTCTTTAGAAGAATGCACTAAGTGAGTAAGACGCTGAAAGCGGCGAAGTTCACATTGACGTAACTGGTGTTAAAGGGTCAGATTTAGCTGCAGGATCCCCGTTTCTAAAGATGGAGACTGGGTTACTGGGACTCTCCTGGGCACATCAGCTCCTGTAGTAAAAGCTGTGTTTTAGACCGTTTTCATGGTAGGGTCTTTGAGGGAGGGATCTGCTGACCGCTCAGAGAAAGGAGTGGTGACTCCTCAGGCACCACTGGGGCCGGGGGAGGGAGAGCGACCCCTGAGGAGGAAGAGAGCTCGGCCTGTGAAAGGGCCTGCAGGGATGACCGCGTCCTCAAGGAGCTCGTGGTCTGGTGCACAGACAGCTGGGGAAGGTTGTAGAAATAATTACAGACGGCAGCGTGGGAACGCTGTGAGGGGAAGCTGAAGGCAGACTTTGGGGGAAGATAACCAGCATTGAGGGGTGAATGAGTAGGACTTAACCAGGCAGAGGCCAACACCAGCCCCTCCCCGGTTCTCTGACCCCAGCTGAGTGTGTGTAGTTCAGTCCACCTATGGTGCCACTGAGTCAGCCCGGACCCCGCCGCCCAAGGGCCCCATCCCTGAGACTGCCCCACTCAGGTGCCAGCTGCAGTGGTCGCTCACCTAACCACCTGCTGCCCGGCCGACCACACATTTGGCGTCCCCTGACCAGTAATTTGCCGGATGACTCACAGAACCCAGGAAGTTGCTTTACTTATGTGTACAGGTTTGTTACGAGGGGACGGCTCAGGGACAGGAGATGGAAGAGACGCACTCCACAGCCCCCAAGCCTGGAAGCTCTGGAGCCCCCGTCTGTAGGGGTTTTCATGGAGGTCTCGTTACATAGCTGCGAGTGGTCCACTCCGTCTCAGGCCCCTCTCCCCTCCCCAGGTCTGGGGTGCCCACCCTGCAGTCTCACGGCTGGTGCCCCGGCAGCCGCCCCCACCCCGAAACTGTCTGGGGCTTTAGCATGAATTGTTGTGGTTAAAGGGGCAGTTCTGGGTAACAGGCACCCCCGGCACTCAGGAAGCCACAGGGTCTTAGGAGCTGTGTGCCAGGAACGGGTGCAAAGACTAGCTGTGTCTGTGAGGGCGCTGCGGCGGGAGTTGGGGCCGAGCTGGGCGACCGCCAGAGAGCTCGAGCCCCTGGGCCCCCCGGGCCCCCGGGCTGCAAGCTGCCCGTCGTTCTCTTGTAGTGAGGGCTGTCAACTCTGAGAAGAAGGGTCTGCGGTGCAGGGAGGAGGAAGCTCAAAACCGGGCAGATTTTGTTACTATGTTGTTAGAATTCTTTTCCACGTTTTGTAACTACCTGTTGTCTCCAGTTCCTGACTAGTAACTGTTAGGTAGTGCTTTTGTGAAAATGTTACTAAAAGTGACCTTTACTCTTTCATGAAAGCTACTTGAAGTGGTGTGTCCTTGTGGTTGGGTGTTCTAGAGTCAAGTGTGCTGCCTGTGGTCCCCGCAGCTTGTGCCGGCCCCTCGTGCGTTCGTTCGCTCTCCTGCCCCCGTCCCTTGTGGGTCACCCTACGCCCAGAACTGTTAGAGCTGGTGCTCTTTTCCCAAGCATTCTGTCCTGTAAGGGGTCGTGTTTCTTGTGGTAGCAGCTGCCCTGCCCTTAGGCTGACACCACCCTGCCTCATGCCGGCCTCGCCTTCCCTGCATGCTGCACGGACCTCCTGACCAGGCCTGACCTGCAGCTGACCCCTGCACATCCATCTCTCCATCAGCCTCTGGTCCGAGCTCTGCTCAGAAACTCTGGTGGCACCTGGTCATTCATGTATTTGTTCTCAGCTGTGTCTTACAGACTGGTCTTCGAGGCCCTTGTACAGGTCAGCTTTTCAGGGGAAGGCTGAGTTAGAAGGCAGTTCCCACGTTGGGATAACCTGGGGGTCCCTCCTCCCCCTGCCGGCGCCTCAGCCCAGAAGAACCTTCCCTTTCTGCTGATTGGCGTGATTTCCCACCGGGCCCTCCCTTCCCTTGGATCCACCTTCTTCCGCTTCTCTTCTTACCTAAGCCCCGCCTGTTCGCTCAGACCCGGGAGCATGGTCAGCCTCTGTTGATGCCGCCAGGCAGTAATGGGGGGACCCTGCGGGCTCAGTTGAGGACGGCCCACTATATGAGGTTCACCCAGCTCACAGTCAGGTCCTGGCGTTGATCTGAGTCTTTCCTGTCAAGTCAGAGGCTGCTGGGCTGTAATCTGTCCAGGCAGCAATACCAGCAGGAACTGCTGTCTTACGGGGGAAAGCTGTTCAGCAGTTCTGGGCCTTGTCGAGCTCTTCCTGGGATTCACTCATTTTCACGCTAGGGAAGGAAAAGGGGCCCTTACGTGTCCCCTTTTACCTTCTGCTGTTGCTCTAACTGCAGAGACGGAGGCTGGACAGTTTGTGCCGCCCCGCCTGCTACCAGACCCTCGGTAACACCTCGCCTCTTATCAGGCCCTGTCTGATGATGTCCCTGTCAGACCGCTGATTGATGGCATCTGATACTCTGCCTGCCATCAGGCCACAGTGACCCCTCCTGTCGTCAGGCCAGTGCCGCCTGCACCTGTGTCAGGGCTTGCTGGAGGTGCGGCCCTGGGGTCCCGCTCTCACACAGAGGCTGGGCTTCACCACGCCTGCTTCCTCACTGCCCGAGGCGGGAAGTCTGGGCTTGGGCACAGGCCCTGGCATCTGGACGCTGGAGGGGAGGCAGCGGCAGGCGGGCATCCGAGGCCGGCTCCTGCCCCCGGCTTCGTGGCAGAGCAGCCACAGCCTGATGCTCTGCCACCCCGTCTGCGTGGCGGTGGCCCACAAGCTTGCTCGCGCGCGTTCTCCGCGTTAGCAGTGGTGGGCTGCCCTGCTGTCGTGGCGCTCAGGGTGCCTTCCCCTGTGCTGCGTGTCTCCAGGGTGCCAGAAGCTCAGCAGAGAGTCGGAGGCTGCTTTCTAAACCTGATGCCGCAGATGAAGACCCTGTACCTTGCGTACTGTGCCAACCACCCGTCGGCAGTGAGCGTCCTCACGGAGCACAGGTGGGTCTCATGGAAGCGCGTCACCATCAGGAGGGTGGGCCGGCGGGCGTCGCGGGGCCCTGTCCAGGGCAGCTGCTTCTGTGAAACACTACTGGAGGTGCGGTGCCGACAGTCACTTGTTCATTCAGTGAGGCTCGTTTTAATTACCGTCAAAGTTAGTGCCTGAGAAGTGCCGGTAAGAAGTCTCTTAACCCCTGATCAGCATCGTTGTAATGGAAAAGGGTGTGTTGTGAAGTGTCCCCTGCAGCCTGCGGACCTCCGGCCGGGGGCTGGACCAGCTGGCGAGTATTTTGGAAGGTGGCAGCGGGCTGAGTCCGGCTCAGCGGGGAGAAACGAGCAAGTGAGACAAGTCAGATGTGCTGTGGGAGGGAGGGCCCTGCTACACTGAGGACTGGGTCTCATTGGAAGGCACCAGGGTGGAGACTGTTAGCTTTAGCTTTTCACCCTGAAGCAGCACTGAAGCAGGGGAAGCAGTGTCCATTCGGGAACACGGCCGTGTGTGTTTGCTGGGCCACCCTGGGGAGGAGGGCGGACCAGCGGGGCAGGGGCCCTGTGGGCGTTGGAAAGCACTGGACTGCTGTTTCTGCTTCCAGAAAGGCACACATTTGTATTAGTAAGTGTTGTAGAATATTTTTTCTGGTTTCTTTTGAAAAGAGCAGTTCAAAAAATTTTTAAAGCCATAAATGAAAAACTATGTTAGTAGCATCAAGGTAAATGCCACTGTGCTTCTAATTTAAACATTTGACTTCAACTTACTCTTAACTAATGATTTTCGTTTAAAACTTAGAAGCTCCTTTGGTGACCAGGCGCTGCTGAGCTGTTCATAAATTGAGCTGAGGTTCCAGTGTAGCGTCCCCCTGAGCGTGGCCGGGTCGTGTGGTCATGGTGGGAGGGCCTCTGGGTCAGACAGACCCGGCCTGAGCCTTGGAGCCGCTGGGCCTCGGGGAGGTCGCCTCTCTTCCCTGGTTTCAGCTCCCTCCTCGGGAGGTGCCTGTGCAGAGGGTGTTGTAAGTGTGAGGCCGAACACGCGTGGTCCGGTCAGAGCTGAGAAGCTCAGTGAAGGCTCAGCAAATGCGGATGACTTCATTATCCTATCTGTGTGTCGCCCCTCCAACTCCGGGCGCTCACGGTTTCTCAGAGCACTCAGATACTGAAGCATTAACATCTCTGGTGTCTCCATTTGCGTTAAAGCATCTCCAGTCCTGAAATGAAGCGAGCAGTCTCTGATGAAAGTCACAGTGATGGAAAGAAGGGAGATTAGGATACACGGTGACCACAGATCCAGAAAAACGCAAAGGACCCCCCCCCCCCATCCTTGAGATCTTCCTTGGCTTTCTGGAGGTGGGCCGTGTCGGCGTGTACCTTTCCCAGACCGTGAGGCACGTGTCCGGGCGTGCGCTCCAGCGCCTGTGCTCCTCGGAATGACAGATTACATGGAAATTCCACATCAGTGAAGTGCAGGGATTCTATTTGTGTCTGAAGATTCTTCGGGAATGGTTGATACAGCCGGGGTGGGGAGTGGTAAGCAACAAGTAGAAAGCTAGGGTCGAACTGCGGGACCTCTTGCTTTTTCTCTCCTCCCCCTTTCTGGTCGGGGACTGGTCCTCTGGGGTGGGTGGGCAGTTTGGGGGACACGGAAGTGCAGATATGTCCTGAAGGTGACATTTAAAGCAATTCAGGCTGCTGAAGTTTCCTAAAACGTTAAGATTGCCAAGGAAACGCCTGCAGGCATGTGCGGTTTACCTGCCTTCTGTCGTTTTCCTCTGATGGCTGTTTGTGTCGTAGCTGAAACCCAGAATTCCAGGGAGAGAACGCTGGTGCGTTCTGAGTGGGGACCCCTGCATCTCCTTCCCGTGGTGTGTCCTGGAGCGGGGAGGACGGCGGTCACGCTCTGGGAGTGTGTGCCCAGGGGCAGGAGGGTGTCCGGGCCGCGCAGGGCCCGCCCCGTCAGCAAGTCAGACGCCACTGCCCAAGCGGGAGTCTGCGCAGTGAGGCAGGGCTGGCAGAGATTGGCTGCTTATTCTGGGGTCTTAACCTGTAACCTCTTTCCCGCTTCCTCACACTTGCTGAAGCCTTAAGACTCACACTCAGGGGGTGGATTAATCTGGTTTTCTGTTTGTTTGCTTGAACATACTTTTTAAGGACTGATTAAGTGTAGTGTTTTGCAGTCTCAGAGCCTTATTTGCAGTCTCCTGGCCCCTGCACTGTGTTGGCTTGAGATCTGCGTGTGAGCCTGGAGGGGGCACCTCTGGAACTACGGCAGGTGTGCTTCTGCGTTGTCGTGCGGCAGTAGCCAGCCGGGTCCTGACTGCCTGTCTTGAGTGAGTTATGGTTCGTAAGTGAGAGCGAAGGGCGAGGTTCCCTCTCCCTGGCACGTTGGTGTCGCTCTTTGCTTGGCTCCGAGACGGCTCTTTATGTCGGTGTCATCTCAGTAGACACCCCATGTCAGGGCTGCCAGCATCGGGAGAGCTTAAGCTGAAAGGGCCTTTGTTTTGTCAGAAAAGCTGTAACCAGCTATTTCGCCTTGTTTTTTATGGTGGTAATTTTTTTTTAAAAAAATGGAACAAAATACAGTGGTCTATAAAGATTTATAAAAAGCTCTGTTTCCTTAACTGTGTACGTGTCTAGCATTGCAAAAGTGTCATGTTGATATTTATAGAAGTTACTTTTGCTTGCAGAAATTCCACATAGATATTTAGTTGTAAGGGATTTGTGGGGGGAGTGATGAGTATAATTTTCTTTGTTTTGTTAATTTTTTTCTGGCATAACTATATAGTTATGCAATTTCAGATATAATGTGGAAATATCAAAAATGACCCAAAGAGTCTTTCAAGATTTTGCTTGTGGTAGAAAAGGCCCCAGTGGGATTATATTTAAAGGAGTCGAAATGTGCTGTTAGTACCATTAAGTTCCATTTTTGGGGGACTGTGTTTGATCAGTTGCTCAGCACTTAGAGAAATGCCAGTAAAATATAAGTGTTCCCTGCTTAAATCCATCATTTCACCATTTCACTGTACGCATACGTCAGGGGCTGGAGGAGTGAGTAATGCGAAGAGATGGGCACTTGTGAATGAGCACAGATAAGCGGCAGAGCGAGGTAGGAGGGGCCAACGGGCATGGGGTCCTGGGGTCGCACTTGGGTTGACCGGTGGGAATGGAGGCAGTGGCCTTCGCCCGCGGTCTCTTCTGCACAAATACACGGTGATCCGTGTTGCAGGCCCGGGTGGTGTTTGTGGAGACGCATGGAAGCTTCTGCTCTGATGCCTGGTACAGGGCACGTGTCCAGGCAGGCCACCTCTTTCCCTTCCTCCTCCTGACGGCCTCTCCTGTCTGTCTGTCTCCCTGTCCCTGAGCTCAGAGTAGATGGGCCAGGGGGCAGCCCTGAGGGTCAGACCTGGAGCACCTGCAGTTACCCGCCCATCTCTTGTGGGAGGAAGGGGAAAGGCAGGGAGATGGTCGAGTGTGTAACTGTGCAGACCGGCCCGTGGATGCCGCCCCGGTCAGCACTGGCTCGCCCATGACAGGGTCCTAAAGCGTCACTGAGCCTGGCTTCATCGTCCCTGCCCTGTGGTTTCCCAGGAAAGCCAGTCTTCGAGAGCACAGTTACATGCACAGAGACGTTGGGTCACGTGTCGTCTTTGCGAGCATGTGTGCACATGGGACCCGAGAGGTAGCCTGGCAGCCCTTGCGGTAACAGACTGCACCGGCACGCGGGCCGCCTCACAGGCAGCCTTCCTGCTGGTGGGGAGGAGAACGTGTTTATTCTATGTGTTGAGTTGCTGTAACTAGGATTTTGTGGAAAATTTCCCTTTTTATAATTTGCTCTGATTTGGTAGTATCACCCAAGTGTGTACATATATTTATTAAAACAGTAAATTTTTTGAAAGAAATATGTGTGGGTGGGCAGGCCGCTGGGCGGGCCGGCGGGCAGGCAGCAGGGGCTGTTGGCCACGTTGTTGCTGTGTTGTCCCGCAGCCTGGAGCCGCCCTCTGGCATCAGGTGCAGGGCGCCCCCTCCCCGGCCAGACGCCGAGCCTCCCTCCGCCTGAGCCCAGGCAGGAGCAATCTGCACTGGGGTCTGGCGCGCTCCAGACTGCAAGGCTCATTTCCCAGCCACTCACTAGTTTTCAACCTGGTATTTGAAATCTTGTGTCTCTAAGTCGATCTAGTTAAGTAGAGTGCCTTCAGCAGAACCACTGCAGTCAGCTGGGGTCAGAGGCAGGTCAGAGGTGAGGGGTCAGAGGTGGGGGGGTCAGGCAGGGGGTGGGGGGTCAGGCGGTGGAGGGGTGGGGGGTCAGAGGTAGGGGGTGCCCGCTGCGGTGCTCACAGCCCCATGGGAAGTCATTTTAGGTTGAACTGTAGGAACGGCCACAGTCACCCCTGAATCAGCCGTCTCCCATGGTCTGGCCTGCGTACTGTACGTATTTCCACCAGGAGCCCTCCCTGTGGCTGCTGTGCCCAGGGAGCTTGGGCAGGGGGCCAGGTGAGCGGGGCGGGGGTTGAGGAGTGAGGCGGACTTGGGACCTGCCCCAGGGGCGGCGGGCTCAGCGGTTCTTCAGGACTTGCGGGTTTATTTTACGGCTCCATTTGTGCTGCTCCTCCCAGTAGGTGACGAGGGTCCGAGGCTGTGTGCCTCCCCACGTCCCAGCCTACGTGCAGGGTTACCTAGGAAACCAGGCGTTCTCTGTCGTGCACACACGGATTTGCTCCTGGTGGGGGCGTTAACATGAGCCTCCTGGGGTCTCCCCTTTGGGGTTAGAAACAACCAGCACGTGGTCGGCTTTGAAAGCTGTAGCCTCCGAAATGTCCAAGCCCCCACCGCAGTCCACGGACCCGGTGTTGGGGGTCAGGGGCTTGTCCCTCTGAATGCTAACGGTGGCCTCTTCTCTCCCCGCGCTTCCTGTGGCAGTGAGGAGTTGGGAGAGTTCATGGAGATGAAGGGCGCCAGCAGCCCGGGCATCCTCGTGCTGACCACCGGCCTCAGCAAGCCGTTCATGCGTCTGGACAAGTACCCTGCGCTGCTCAAGGAGCTGGAGAGACACATGGAGGTACCCCCGAGCCGCTGCCATGGGTTTCCAGAGTGGTTTTGCTGAGTACCGCACGGTTTTCCCTGGCCCAGCTCTGAGGGTGGCTGTGTGCCCCTTCGTCTCCTGCCTCATCCACCCCTGCTGGCAGAGGGACTTCCAAACCTGGGAAATGTTAAGCTGAGTTATAAACAGCACTGGGGTCCTCCGGGAACAGCTGTCCGTACGTGTCAACTGAGTGAGTTGTTGAGCAACAGTAGTAAAAGATTCTACTGATGATAAATATTTACCGTGCTCTCCGCCAGCGACTGTGGGCCTGGGAGACAGCTGGGGTTGGGTTACTGGCTTGCCTAGGGTGCAGCGAGCTTTTTCCCAAAGGGCAGGCCATCTGGTTTCCTTCATGGCTGCTCACCTCTGCCCTTCTGTGACGAGTGGGTGTGGGGGTGCCAGCTTTTCCAGATTACTGTCCATCAGCCCCGTGACTCTCTTGAAGACTGACAGATGGTCCTCTAATGCAGAGAAGAATCGGGCAGGTTACATGTTGAAAATACTGGGAAGGTTTGAGCTAGTCCACAGAGTGCCTTTCTAAGAAAGACCTTTTCACTATGAGAGCTAACGCTGTGCTTCTTTTGTTTAAAGGATTATCATCCAGATAGACAAGACATTCAGAAATCTATGACTGCCTTCAAAAACCTTTCCGTAAGTGACGAAGCATGTTGTTTTATGTTTTCTTTTTCCCTCAGACATTATTATGGCAAATGAAGGCAGAAAAGTAGTTTTGTCACCTCAAGTTAGATGATGAAAATTTACTTGTGAAGTAGAACTTGGGTTCACTCTGGAATGAAAACAGCTTTATAGTAGTTATTCTGTGGCTGCAAACTCTCATGCTTTCCTGGACTGTGGACACCAGACAAATGGGATGGTAATTGTTTAAGTTTTGAAACAATGCCATAGCTGCTTAGGAATGGCTTAGAACATGTTTTTAACCGCCACCCCGTGTCTTTAGTGACACAGTGTGGAGTGGGGTCCCGGCGGGTCTTTTCATCTGTTGTCATCTGTCTTCCCGACGGTGTTTTCTGCAACACGTGCCTTATTTATAGCACAAGTGGTGCTGACCCTTCTCAGTCTTCTCTGTTGGCATTCACTCATAAGATCAGAAAATACTTCTCTTGTCCAGTCCACGTTTCTTCTGACAGCGGCAAGATGTGCTCTGGTTTCTGCATAGTGTCTGTCCTTCCAGAGCTGTTCGTGTGTGTTGTCTCTCTTGACTTGCTTCCATGCCTGTGAGTCACACAAGTTGCTCAGTAGGTTACCTGTCTTGAGAAGAGGTAAGACACAAAGCAGTGTGGCCAGCACACAAGATTCCACAAGTCCTGGTGTCCTGCTTTACCAGCGCCGTCCTGTGCTTCTCAGGCTCAGTGCCAGGAGGTGCGGAAGCGGAAAGAACTAGAGCTGCAGATCCTGACGGAGGCCATCCGGAGCTGGGAGGGGGACGACATCAAGACCCTGGGCAGCGTCATTTACATGTCCCAGGTCCTGATTCAGTGTGCCGGGAGCGAGGTATGCTGGGGCGCGGGGACACGGGGCACCTGCCCCTGTGCTGGCCGAGCTTTGCTCTCACGCCCCTCTCTGACTTGCGTTCCTGAAGCCATTCAGAGCCTGGGACAAAAATTGAGTTAAGAGCCAAACATAACTTGTATTAAATGTAATTTGTTTTCTAAATGCTTTTTAGGATTCCTCAGCCACAGTCAGAACTGTAAATTCTGTAGAATGTTACGTTTTCATGCTCATGTATTAGCAAAGTTTAAAGGAAGGTCAAATGATGATGACATTTAACGGGTCTGAAGCCAGATTCTTGTGACAGTAGCCCCACACCGTGAAAACTGAGCAGTTTGTGCCTCACTATTCCTGAGAGTTACATGTTAATTGGGTCAATAGGCAAATACCTCCTTTTGCGTTTTACTCCATCCTTGAGGAGAGTAATTACGGCCATCAAAATATGCTAATGACGCATTTTCAAACATGAGACTCTTAGGCTGGTCAGAAAGCTGAAACTTAACTCTCAAGGCACATTCCTTCCTGCCTGTCGAAGTTTAAAGTGATGCTGCCTCTCTGGGTTCCGTCGGTTCAGAAGAACTTACGGCGTCCTGGTCCGCTGCCCTGATCAGACGCCCAGGTCTTTGACATAATCAGGGTAAAGTTTGCAGGATGGATGGAAGCAACATTGAGCTGACGTGTTGTGGTTTTAGGTTGGTGCCAGGATCTGTCAGTGGACTGAGACTGATTTCAGCATTAGGGTCCACCTGGACCCCTGCTCCCACTGAAATTTTACAGGATCTTTTCCTCCATTTTCTGTCACCCACAGAAAGAAAATTTTAGACTAATTTAGAGTTAATGGCAGAGCTGAACTCCTTAACCAAATTTTATAAAAAGAGATTACATGATCTATGTGTGAGTCTAAGAATTTATCGTAAGTTTGTTTCCACTTAATTTAGCTAATAAAATTTGGTAGAGAGAAATATCTAAACAGGAATTATGGTATAATGTTTCATAAGGCCTAATATAAATATTTGTTGTCACACTTGTAAATGTGTTTTTTTATAAAATTATTTGAATTTGTTCTCTTACATCAGGAAAAGAATGAAAGATACCTTCTACTCTTCCCAAATATTTTGCTAATGTTGTCTGCCAGTCCTAGGATGAGTGGTTTTATATATCAGGTAAAATCCATTTTAAATTTGTTTATTGTGAATCTGAAAATCATTTCCAGGCTTACTTTGAATCTTTGAGTTAAATACCCAACCCGTCCGTGTGTTATGTGCCGTGTTACATGTGTGGTGTCACATTCAAGTATGTACATGCCACTCCTGTCCGTGTTTCGATGTGACTGCAAATTGATCCTTGTGTTAATCCGAAGCAAAAAAAGAAGGAAACAAGTGACATTTGTAGAGCTAGCCCTGCGGACACAGACTGGGGAGGGGCAAGGCCAGCTCGATCCCCACCTGCAGCATGTCCTGCAGTCGCCCTTTCTTCCCCGGTGGCTGGTGGGGCTGGCCTGAGGGGGCCGGTGCGGCCTGATGGTGTGAGCAGTGCACGGCCGAGGGTCAGCGCGCAGATGCCAGGTGGTGTGAGCGGTGGCCAGTGATCATTTACCCTTTTCTAATTTTAATCATTTTTCCTATTTTCTTTGAGAAGATGCGCGAGCTGATCTAAGAAGGAAGTGCAACGGAAGATCTTCGTCTAGGCTAATTTAAAACGTGGCATTAAGTGCCTTACATTTTCTTTGCGCGTCTCGCAGGTGCTTCTGGCAAGGTCTGCTCCTTTTTCCTGTGTTGTTATAGAAGCCACTGCCTTTCCCATCGAGTTTTCAAGGCCTGATGAGGCCCAGGTGCTGGTTGTCCAGCCGCCACACTTGCTATAGTGCCTCGTCTGCATCATCCCCGACGAGAGCGCTCATGGGTCCTGAGTCCAGAGGGCCGGCGCTTGTTGGTACTTTCCTGGGAAGCTGTGCTGCCCAAGAGGCTCTGTCCTCACACAGTTACTCTGGAAGGGCCTCCAGTACTGACAGAGCAGCCCACGTGGCATGTGGGAGGGCCCAGAGAGGGGCCTCTCAGTCTGTGACCCCGACCTGGGTCCCGCCAGCCGGCAGCTCCTGCTTCCTCGGTGATCCCGGAGAGCGGAATGCAGAGGCCTTTCCAGGCGGTGCTCCCTGGCTTTCTGCTCTGCACCCCGGGAGGCTGAGCCAGGGCCCTGCTGACCGAGGGAACCGAGGGTGCCATCTGGGGCAGGCCCAGGCCCCTAGGATGTTGGCATCGACAGGCCCCTCATGCCACGGGCAGGGCCCTGGTTTCCCACCCGGCACACAGTTTCCTGGGCGGTTTCTCTCCAGTGCCGTGACACGTGGCCCATGTGTTGTCAACATTCTTTCTGGCCTTAAAGGATATCAGAGAGCACTGAACCCAGCCACGACTGCGCACCCTGTCCTCTGTTGGTGCCGCTGCTGGGTCACACGCAGTTACGCAGCTCTGTTCTCTGTAGGGTCACCTCTGTGCCTCAGGGCTCCTGGGGAGGCGTATGCAGTGTCCCGCATCTGACCACAGCGGGCCAGCTGCTGTCCATTGTCCCACCTCTGACCTTCAGGACAGGCTTCTCAGCCCTGTTGTCCTCGGGGACTGGATGGTGCCTGTGCGGGGGGACGGCCTCGTGCTCTCCTGGTAGATGTCAGAGCCCAGGTGCTGGGAGACTTTCCCTCAAGGCTGGGTGGTGTGTCTGCTGCCTTGTTTTTAGTTCTGCCCTGTTTGTGGTGGCTTATAAGCAGCCCACGCAGGGTATCTCTTCCTGGACACTTCCCGCCCCCCTTCCCGAGCCCCCCGTTTTCGGAGCGGACGGTTGCCTGCGGTTTTCCTCATTTTGTGCGGTGCTCAGCACACCTGTTGACTTCCCTGTCTGGTGGATGACCACATGCCACTGTTGCACAAGTCCTCTTGCTCCAGTTTCCCTCTCATTTTCCCTCCTTCCTCTGCGTTTCTTTCAGGCAGAGCTGTGCCTCCTTTCCGTAAACAACATCCTTTAAAACAGCTACTGTAGACATTGGGTTTTTTTAATCATAATGTGTAATGTTTTTATGTTCTGCTGTTTATGTGTAGAGTAACTCATCAGACGAAATTTATTTTTGTTCTGGTTTGCTCCCCTGTACCTCTTTGCCAGCTCAGTTTCTTAATTATAGTGACATTATTTCTTATTTGAGATGGAGGTGTTTGTATTATTCGTGCATCTGGTACGAACAAGAGTGTTTTTGCTTTACAGATAGTTCCTCTGCCATTTCTAAAAACATTTAATATTTACTTTAGAAAGGGTACTTTCTTTCCTAGAAAAGCACTAACTGTTTTCTTCGGGGGGGGGTCTTTTTTAGGGAAAGCTGCCAACGACAGGAATGACGATCACAAAGCTTGAGGACAGTGAAAATCATAGAAACGCGTTTGAAATAGCAGGTGAAGAAGGCTCAGACTTAGTGGGGGCCACCTGCCACGCTGTCGGGCAAGAGGCAGTGCCCTGGCTGTGTGCAGCCTCTGCCTGGCTCTCTCCAGGCTGGTGTCGAAGCGTCGTTGAGTCATCCCCGGGGGCGTGTGCGTGGGTGCTCCTCCACCCAGTTCCCCGTTCCAGACTGAGCTGTGTCTCTTCCAGGGAGCATGATTGAGCGGATCTTGGTGTCCTGCAACAACCAGCAGGACCTCCACGAGTGGGTGGACCACCTGCAGAAGCAAACGAAGGTCACGTCTGTGGGAAACCCCACCATCAAGCCTCACTCTGTGCCGTCTCATACTGTAAGGGCTCTCGCACGCCTCCTGCCTCCGCACTCTGGGTCAGCCTTTGGTTCAGTGGTCAGGTGCTTCCAAGCATAATCACTATGTGGATGCAGAAACCCAAGCACTTGGCGTGTGTTTCCGTTGAAGGCTTTTCTGAGAATTTTAATTGTATTTATTATATTCCATCAAAAAAATACCCAAACAAATATTTATGGTGACCAAAAGGACCAGATTCATGCCAAAGGCATTAAAATGTAATTTTTGACTTGTTGTTTTGGCTTTAAGAAATCTGTATCTTTTACTTAGTAAAACTCAACAGCTCTCTGACTTTATAGATATTTAAACATTTCAAAATAGATCAGCACCATAGCCTCAGTGTTTAAAACTTCTCTTTACTGGGATTCATGCTTAAGATACGGGTGGTGTCAGATCACCTGCACAGTCATCAGCTTTACTGAACAGTGTTGAACCAGGCACCCTTCTCACAGGTGACCTAGGATCCCACCACATTTCCCGCTGGTGGGCTCTTCTGCCATCCTTACCAGATTGTTATGACCTTTACTAGGACTTCTCTGCCACTTCTTTCATCTCTGTGGTCCCAGTCCTCGGGGACAAGTCTAGCTCAGGGAGGGTGGCTGCGGTGCAGCGTGGTGATCATGGGTGTGGCATCTTACTTGATTTCTCCCAGCAGTTTGGGGGTTAAAACTGCTGGTGTGCTTCAGCTGATGTTCCATTTTGAGTGGCTGTCCATCTATAACTTTTTCATACTTTAAAAAAAATGCTGAAGATGCTCAGCTTTCATGGGACTGAATTCATTCCAAGGACAGATGCGTTGTGTGTGTTTATAAGGAAAGGGATGTGCCCGTTCGCTCAGATTGTCTGTAACAGCCTGAAACTGACCTTGATAAAGCTTCATGTTGAGTAGCACCTTGCTCTGTGTTTGGACCCGGTCCTCTCGTGTTCCTTTTCGTGTCAGCCAGAGGCAAGGTCAGCTTTCTGGTGGCGGGGAGCTGGTGCTTGGCCACCACCGCTTGGAGGGCACTCTGCTTCACAGACAGGCTTTCGAAATGCTGTGTGTTCTTCGGGTGTTTCTCTTTGGGGGCATATGTGTTCTGCCTGTGATCGGGCTGTGTCCAGCTTGAATAATACTCTTAATTTTAGCATAAAATGTACCTCTCCTGACTGTTTCAAGTGAGGAGAAACAAAATCCAATGCTATGTGACAGTGTTACTGGAAGGGGTATTTTGCATAATTCCTCCTTTTGTGAGTTGTTTAGTTTGAAAACGTTATTTCTCGTGGTGGTTGTACAGGAAGTCACAAGACATGCATGCATGCTCACACACGTGTGCAAACACACACACGGACACATGCTGCAGAGTCTGTCGCTTCTCTTCTGGGATACGCAGCACCAGATGGCGCCTGGCCTTCCCTTCCAAGCACGTGTGTCAAGTCTTGTTCAGTTTGTGGAATGACGCCCTCACTCAGCCTTCCTGCCCACAGAGCCACTCAGCTCTTTCTACTGTTAAGCATGCTTATTGTTTTGGGCTAATTTGAGGTCATTGGTTAGTTTTGAGTAGTTATTTATTTTATTCAACATTTTATCATTTAATTGTCAGTGGGATGGAATATTTTTGGGTTTTCCAGGAATATAAGCTCCGTTAATGACATCCTTCTGAGGAATTAGATTCATATAACTTTGTTTTGATTAAAACTGATTTTTCTGAGAAAATGTCTTATTGAGGGATTGGCATATTTTGTCTGCAGAGAGACATAGTAAATGTTTTTGGCTTTTTAGGCAAATGTTACAATGCTGTTTTGCCTCTGTGGTGCAAAAGCAGCCATTGAGAGGAATGGGCCTGACTGTGTCCCGGGAAATTTTCTTTTCTTTTTTTTTCAAAAACAGAGATCAGGCCCTAGTTTTGCCCACCCCGAACCACCAGGAAAAGGGTAATACAGGACTGGGGAGAATTACCTCCCCAGCGCAGGGAACGCCTGTTCTTTCATAAAGTTCTGTATCTGAGTCTCAGAAATATGAAATACCTTTGGTGAACGTGGCCCCCATTAACGTGGCAGTTAATGGTGGTGGCTGGAGTTTCTGCATCTGGACCCCCAGCCCCTGCGCCTCCTGACCTGAGCTCGGCCTGACCTGAAGCAGAACCAGAGACCGTGGCTCCCCGCTCGGCCCAAGTGGCTGGGAAGCCAAGTGCCTGAGCCGGAGATGCAGGAGAAACGATAACAACCGTGGTGGGGGGCATGTTTCACCGGCAGGGTTTTAGCAGAACTAAGTGTGTGCGTTGGGTCGAGGCTCCTCTGATGGGGACGGTGACGCTGTGTCTGCTCTGTCCCGGCAGCTCCCCTCCCACTCCATCACCCCGTCCAGCAAGCACGCTGACAGCAAGCCAGTGCCGCTGACGCCCGCCTACCACACGCTGCCCCACCCCTCCCACCACGGCACCCCTCACACCACCATCAACTGGGGGCCCCTGGAGCCTCCGAAGACCCCCAAGCCATGGAGCCTGAGCTGCCTGCGACCCGCACCCCCACTCCGGCCCTCGGCAGCTCTCTGCTACAAGGAGGTGAGGTCCGGCTGGGCGGCTGGCACATTAGATTGGTGGCTCTGTGCTTCAACCCAGTGAATCAGAAATGTGGAAAATCCCATGTTTCTGCCAGTGACATAAAAATACCAGGCAGCTTCCTCAGAACTGTGAAGGGTGTGCCTTCATTCTCTCATGACTGCTTTCTGTGCTGTGGGGGCCTCTCTGTGCCCACGTGGCCCGGTCTGGGCTCCTGCTGCCGCAGGCCCAGGAGCTGGGAGGCTTCCCTTGGGCCTCCTCCTGGCCCTCCCTGAGCCTGAACCTGCTTTGGACTTGCAGTTCATGCGGGCTCGCCCTTGTGCATGCTGTTCTGCTGTGTGTGTTCTGAGCTCTTGCCCAGAGCCTGCATTAGGTCCCCAGAAGCTCCCTGAGGTGGGGAGAAGGCTTCCCCAAAACGGGGATGAAGGCAGCTCTCCTGTTGTGTGAGAGAGATCACAGCGCTTCTACGGGTGCCCTGCAGGGTGAAACGTTTCTGGGGAGAAGAGGAAGGGCCTTGGGAGATACTCTGCAGAGTATCTGCGCGTTGAGGAAGCTGATGATTGAAATGAGTGTGGTTATGGCAAGTGTGAGCCTGCGCCCGAGCGGGGTTTGCTCAGGGTGGACTTGGGCTCGGCCAGAAGCACTGTGGGCGAGGCCAGCGTGAGCAGGGCTGTGAGCGTGGTGAGCACCATTGCCTGGTTTGTGCCTCCACGAGGCCGCATTTGTCAAAAGGACCTGGAGCAGACCCTCCATCCTTGCTGGTGGCCCTAAGTATTTTAAGATAAATAGAAAAACACAACATAAACTATAATTAGTTCTTTGTTTCTTGTGTTTAATGAATTTTAGTTTTTATGAAGTACGTTTTGCCGGTGGCCCTGTGCCCAGTCAGAAGTGTCTTTGCCCTGGGCAGTTCCTTGAAGAGTGCCCTACTGTTACTCCCCAGCTCAGAGCTGCAGGTGTGCAGGCTTCGTTCCTAGGGGGGGAGTGGTGGGGCAGAGGAGAGAGAGAAAGGCCTGGAGAGGCGTGGCACTGAACGTGCCCAGTGTGGCGGGGCACCTCGGAGCCCCGGTGAAGAGTGGTCTCCCCCACCGGTGCTCTGCCTGCTCCACCTCCGTCCCTTGCACTCGGGGAAGTCTAGGGCACATGCTGCATTTACTTTTTCGGGGACTAATTTCTGCTGTGTTTTCAGAGCTTTTGAAATCCCTGCTTTCACAGAGATGATGTTGAAGCGATGCCTTTAGAAGCTGGGCCCTGCTCTCTCTGTGCTTTGCATCTGATCCATCCCGTAGCCCGGGGCACCTTCTGCTTCTTGGTTTCTCATCCAAAGGTTCACCAGTGCTTTATGCAGTTTAAGTGATGCAGCAGGTTGCCTTTTTTTGATACGGATATTCAGTGCATCCTGACAATCAAGAGCTTGCCCACCTTGCCTGCTGTGGTCGTTGGGCTTGGTCCTGCTCTGTTTTCTGCCTCCCTCTTCTGCTCGGTTTCTAGGAGACGTGTTGCAGAGGTGAGGGTAGACCACTGCGCTGGGAACCCGCTGCTGAACGCTTCTCGTGTCGTCCGTGCGCCTCTTCGCTTGAGCCCAGGGGCTGATCTGACCCCCTCTTCCCGTCCCTTGAGGCTTCAGATGTTTTCCTGAAGGAGTTGTGTTTACTTACCTTCCTTAAGAAGTAGCCTATGTTTCCTCCTCTCTTTCCGGTTGGCTGCAGCAGGTGGATCCACTCCAGAACCACGGGCGCGGCTCCCTGTGCAGGTGGCGGCCAGCTGTCCCTTCCTGTCCTGGCGCTGCCGGCCCGCCTCACCTCCGGGGTGATGTCCCGTCCTGGTGGGGCCAAGCCTGTGCCCTGCTGGTTTTCAGTTAATGCTCAGCCACTGGCTCTGGGAAGTCTGAGCGCGATAGGGTGGGAAGCCCCACCCTCACAGCTGCCCTCCCTCCCCGGGGCCCAGCAAAGGTACGTCCCCGCGGGGTGTGTCAGCACTTCCCTCTCCTTCCCAGGATCTCAGTAAGAGCCCCAAGACCATGAAGAAGCTACTCCCCAAGCGCAAACCTGAGCGGAAGCCTTCGGATGAGGAGTTCGCCCTGAGGAAAAGTGAGTGCACCCGCATGGGGGGTGGGGGCAGCTGGGGCAGCCAGGGTGCAGGGTGGGAACAGTACGGACACTGCCCGCAGGAAGGAGAGATGGGTCCGTGCCGAACCCCCCACCCCGAGATAGCTCTCTGTGCAGGTCCCCTGCCCTGGGCACCTCCACCTGGAGGGCCTCTGCCGCGGGCCCCCATCCCTTCCAGGAGAAGCTGTGAGATGCCCAAGGCTCGTGGACTTGAGCTCCGGCCTCCCCCAGGGCACCCCGCACACAAAGGTGCGGGGCTGACAGTGACGCCAGGAGAGCAGTCCCCAGGGATGAGTTCCCTGGGGCAGGCGGGGTCCCTCACAGGGAGCTGGCCCTTCCTGCTGCCTTCTGCATCTGCTCGCTCCCCGCCCCCACGGCTGTCACCAGGCTCTGTGACTTTCTGGAGCTTGGATCCTCCCCTGCACAGCCACTTGGGACCCTCAGAGATTCATTGCCAAAAGAAGGCTTTAGTCAGAAGTCCAGGGGCCCACGTCAGCTGCCACCCAAGGAAGGAGGTGGCTTGGTGTGGTGGCTGCGGGTGGGACCTCCCCGTCTTGGTGTAGGGGATGGCAGCCGTGGGGAGGCCACGGCCTGCAGGCCTCTCAGGGTGAGCCCTCCCAGCCTGTCCCTGAGGTCCCTGTAGCAGCCACAGCCCTGCCGTCCTGACGGCCGTTTCCCTCAGATGGGGGCTGCAGAGCAGTGCAGCACCCCCCGGACCCCTGATGAAACCAGGGTGAGGCCCACCGCTCCCGTGCGGAGGGTCCCGCCTTGGCTGAACACCAGCTCCCCACGTGCAGCTGCAGACTGTGCCTCGTGGACCCTTCCTCCTGCAGCTGTGCTGAGCGCCTTGTGTGCGCAGGCGCTGAGTGAGCGTGGGGTCCAGCTGCTCCCTGGCAGATGGGATTCAGTGCCCTCCTGTGTGCCAGTGAACCCCTGCCCCGCGGGATCCCTCCCATGGCAGAGCAGGAGCCAAGCCAGGCCAACGATAGCCCTGTTGCGGTGAAGTGCGGGGAGGGAGGCTGCTGGTGTTTTGGGAGGGGAGGGGCCACGAGGCCAGTGGAGCAGATGTCTTTGGGGGAGAGCTCCCAGGCACGGACTGCAGGGACCCCGAGGTAGGACCCCCACGGTTCTTTCCAGGGACCCCAGCACCAACCCCAGGGTAGCAGTGAGAGATGGTCCCAGACGTGCTTTGAGTGAACCGACAGTTTCAGTTCAGTTGTGAACAGAGGGCTCAGTGGGGCTGGCTTGGGTATTTTAGGACAACTAATCCCTGCCTTGGGAGCAGGCAGGGCAGCGGCAGTGGGTCAGGGAGACCAGGTGGGAGGCTGCGCCACGATCCAGGTGAGGACGACATTCAGGGGAGCGTGGACAGACTCCTCTGAGCTGTAGCCTGCAGCGTTGTTTTTAACGAGGGCAGCTTTGCCCCTAGGAGGCACTTAGGGGTGACTGGGGACATTTTCGGTTGCCACAGTTGGATAAGGGTGCTGCTGCCCCTCAGTGAGTAGAGGCCAGAGCCGGTGCTCAGCACCCGGCAGCGTCCCGCCTGGGCCAGCCCCCTGGCAGAGAGCGAGCTGACCCCACGTGTCCAGAGCGCTGGGGCTGAGAAGTGCGGCACCTGGGCTGTGCTGTTGGGTCGGATGCAGGGCGTGAGAGGGTGAGGCTTTCAGCCTGCACACCTGCCAGATGAGGAACAGGCAGCGAGGCCCAGGGCCTGAGGCCCCGGGAAGGGCTGGGCTGGTGGTGGGAAGTCCCGAGTTCTCTGTGCTTCTGTGGTTTTTTCAAGCTGTGAGACTGAATAGATGGAAGAGAAAGACAGGGAGAGTCTTAGGAGGTGAGCTGGCGGAGGAGACTTGAAGGAGGGACCGGAGTTTTCTGTGAGTTGGAGGAGAGCTCTCGCCTGCATGCCCTCTGTAGCTCGTGGCTGTGTGGCAAGTACTCGGTGAACTTGACAGCTTTGGGTTACGCTCTGATTTCCTAAGTTATTTTCACCTTTGTGACGTTCAGGACCCTCAAGAGTCTCCTAGTTCGTGGAACAGCCTGCCACATAGAAGACGCGTGCTGTCCTCTTGTCCACCTGCTGTCTCTGAGCCCTCTGCTGGGAGGCGGCTCTGGGAGGGCGTTCAGCACAGCGTCCCGGGAGGCCGGCCCTTCCTGGCCTTGTCGTGCTGTCCCTGCACTTGCGTGACGCGAGTGTGCCTGTCCCACCTGAAAACAGCAATCCAATCACACCAGCTGGACCCTCGCTGTTGCTCACAGAGGTCATTTTCCGCAGGCAGAGGGGTGACCTGCTCTGGAAGTTTCCTTGCAGCGTGTCCTGGAGGGAAGCTAGTTAAATGCTGTTATTACGGAAACCTGTTCAGCGACTGGTCCCAGTTTGTGATATTCAAGTCCATTTCTCAATAAGCTCTTGGTGCTGAAATTCATCTTCGGTCAGGAGTACTTGGCCCGCCTTGTACGTGTCCATCTTACGATCATGAAATGGCGTTGAGCTTCTTGATACAGTGACTCCATTCTCCCCATGTGGCTGTGTGAGCGTAGCTGGGCTTTTTAAAATAAGTATTTAAGTAACATCTTAGAAACTGTAGAAAAATCTACAAAAGCGGATCACAGAGTTTAACCATGTGACAGCATGGAGTGTGCTGGGTGTGAGGGGGTGTGCCCTGTCCTCAGACAACCGGTGAGATGCCCTTAGTCTGGAAGGCTCCACCCTCCATGCCTGTGACCCCTGAGCCTGGATGAAGCCAGGATCTGGAGTGACTTCTTCAAGCTGCAGGTTGTCTCTAAATTTCCTGGATTAAGTCTCCACTAGGAATTTGGATCAGAGGAAATGCTCCTTTCTTTTAAAGCCTTTGGTAAATATGGTCAAGTGGCCTTTCTGAGGATTGTCCCCGTCTTCGCCCCCCAGATGTGGGTGGAGGGGGTCTCCTTTCTGATGCTCTCGTCCACACTGAGGACTGTCGTGCTTTCTGCCTGTTGTCAGGCTGGTATGTGAAAACATGGTTCTTCGTTTTAATTGTCACTTCTTGGTGAGAATGAATGTTTTTTTTTTCTGTGCTCTCTTCTGAATTGTTCCTGTTTGTAGCCTTTTCTCACTTACAGGGTGGAGGGTACTGTTTTTCTTGTGGATTACTAAGACGATTTATATACATTTAGAGTATTAATCCTTTGGCAGATACATTGCAGATAAAAAATACATAGAAAAAGTAAAAATGCTTTTAAGAATAACTGTTTTGTGACTACTGGAAAACAGTTACCTGACAGGAAAACAAAAGGGGAGATGGCTGCTTGTCGCCCTTTTGGGTCGAGTTGATCAGCGTTCACTTAGTGAGCTGTCGCAGTGGTTTCTGTCCCGTGACGTGTCGTGTGTCCCCGGACAGGCACGGCTGCGCTGGAGGAAGACGCCCAGATTCTGAAAGTCATCGAGGCTTACTGCACAAGCGCCAAAACGCGGCAGACGCTCAATTCAAGTAAGTTTCCCGGGAGCCTCCCGGGGCTCGTGGTGCTTCCTTTTGCTTCAGGTCATGATCTAAGGAACAGCCATTGGGCCGCGTGCAGGCTCGACAGCGTGGTCCCCCATGAGGGTGCTTCCGTGGCCTGGCCACATAGGGCATGGCTTCCCCCCCAGCATCCCTCAGTCATTGGGAAGGGTTTGAGCTGTCAGTAAAATGACTGGTTTCTAGAGAATGTTCTGCTGGGAAACCTGCGAGGATCAGGTCCTGCGAGGATCAGGTCCTGCGAGGAATTGTGAAGCTCTTTGGCTTAGCGAGCATGTGTTCGAAGACGGAGATTCATTCAGCTCCATTATTTAAGCTGTTTAAACTACGAGTGTGGTGGTGGAATTTTTCTTTTTCCTTTTTTTGGCTTTATAGAATTGTCAAAAATATAAGCCTAGAGTCAGAATTCTTTTAGTAGCCACCACCATCTTTAAAACGGTCACACTTAAAAATTTTTGGAAACAGACACCAGTGAATGTATTGGGTAGATTTCAGTGCCACTGAACTTACCTGCATCTTATGCATAATGTCTTAAGTGGAAAAAAGCTTAATCTGTTGTGTGAACAGTAAAAAGGTGGGCTCTTTTTTTTTTTTTTTAACTTGACCAGCAGTGGAGAGAGGAGTGCAGGGTGGCGGCAGGTGTGGTCGTGCGTGCGATTTGCTTAGGAGAAAGGGGCTGCCGCCCCTCCCCCCTTTCTTCATACTGGACAACTTACGTGTTACTTCTGACTTAAACACTTGGTCTCCGTTAGATTTGGTAGTTTTGGTTCTCTTTCCGTCTTGACTTCTGGTGAAGCGCTCACCTCGTTTTTACCGCCTGCAAAGTGGTGGTTCAAATCAGTGTCATGTCTGTTGTAAACTGACTCTGGGGGGAAAAACAGGTGGGAGAAGGAATTTTCAACTGCTTTGGCTTGTGTTAAAGATGACTGTGGCTATGAGGACAGGGCTAATAGGATTAAACCCTGGGTGGAATCTGCAGATGATCTAGAACCTTCTTTAAGGCTGGTGTTGTACATGTCCCACCTCTGATGTTCAGACTTCTGGTCCGTTCTCTGTCTGGTCAGCAGAGCAGGAGAAAAGTGGAAAGGCCTGATTGTGCGGTGGGTCTGCTGAGAACTGAGCAATGATTTGTGAATATGGGCTGTTGTCATTCAAGATATTACAGTTTCATATATTTGGTAAGAAAAATTGTTTTTTAAGTAATAGGCTAAAAATGTGACCATAGTTCTTTGGGTTTTGAATTTGAGATTTTTAAAAAATTACTCACCTCAACTTCAATTGTTTGAAGTAAAATTTGAACTTGTTGGGCTCAGGTGAACAGGCTAGGTGATCGGAGCTGTGTGTGTGTTTGTGTGAGCTGAGATTCTTTGTCGCGGAGACGGTGCCCTGATGTGCCGTGGCTGCCGGCAGGGTAGCCCGGGGCGGGTGTGGACCTCACCACCTTGCACCTGCGCAGGAGAAGCACTGGGCAGCACGCCGATTCTTGTTTTAATGACATTATGGGCTACCACTCTGGGACTTTGGAGGGCTTACAGTCACATATGGCCTTAAACTTGACGTTCTCAAGAGCAGGCAGGAGGGGGAAACGGATCCCTTGTGCTGGGAAGGTGTGTATTTAAGACACCCAGGAATGGGGCTGGGTGAAAGCAGCCCTCTCCCATCTCGCCTGAAGTTCAGTGCTGTTCAGGGTGTGTAGACGCCAAGGAGACACTCGGCCAGGCATCGTGAGTGCTGATTTCTTTCTCAGGGTGTCGTGGCTTCACAGACTGTAGGGATTTGGTCTGTGGGACCCAGGCTGGTCCACTGCCTGTTCTTGTTACGGCTTGGGAATGGGTCTACCTTTGCTCAGAAGCAGGAACAGAACGGAGCCAGAGGGGCCCCTGGTGCCCCCCAAGTGTGACCCCAGCACCCTCTCCTGGCCCATTCCAGCCTGCACCCCAACCCACAGCTGCCTGGCCAGCCTCATCGCTCGCAGTCGCCAGCCACCAGCCACTCATGGGCTCGTTTCTGTTCTTCACTTCGTGCCCGCTTCCTCCTGCCGTCCTCCTCACGGAGCGGCGCTGCCTGCTCACGCCTCCTGTCCCAGGGTTTCGATGGCGTTTGCACAGACTCCCTGGCCGAGTGCCGGCGAGCCCTGGGGGGAGACAGGCTCACTCTGCAGGTGGAGGAGTGACGGGCAGGGGCAGGGGGACCCTGTTTCACCCCTTTCTCCGTCTGAACTCGTCATAGGCGTCACAGTGAGGTAAGGTAAGTTTAGACCCCACTGGTAAGATGACATCAGGAGATTCACAGCCCAGGAAGCAGACAGCTGGAGAAAGGAGCCTGGAACCCTTGGAAGGATTTTGCACCCAGTGCATCCACTTCATGAATGGGGAATAGGTTTTAATTAAGCCCATAAATGGTTCCTTTCACAAATAATGTCCTAAATGAGACTGTTAATCGAATGTGTAGCAGAATTGGTTACTTGTCGCATGTCTTTAGAATTACCTTGTGGACATGGGCTTGATTTGTTAAAAAAAAAAATTAAGTGAGCACTTTATAGCAGTAGGTTTAAACAAGGAACACTCTGGAAACAGTATCATGATTTAGGTTTATTTAAATAATTGCTCTAGTTTTATTCTAAAGGTTGTGCTAATTAATAAATTCGTTTTTAAAACCCAGCCATAAATAAGGAGAAGTGAACATTGTTGCCGTTTTGTAACAGTATTTTCTCTTTCCCTTCTCTTCCCGTCACCTTTTGCTTTTGTTTCCATGTTTTTGGTTGTGGCTCTCCCTGCCGTCCTCCTGCTCACCCCTCCTCTGCCTGTCCCCTGTCCACCCGCCCCCCCCCCCCCCCCCGTCTTAGCATGGCAAGGCACTGACCTGATGCATAATCACGTCTTGGCTGACGACGACCAGTCAAGCCTAGACTCCCTGGGTCGTCGCAGCAGCCTTTCCCGCTTGGAGCCTTCAGACCCCTCGGAAGACTCTGACTATGACAGTATATGGACAGCCCATAGTTACAGGATGGGTTCTGCATCTCGTAAGAGCTGTTGCTCATATATCTCTCACCAGAACTAACGCACTTCTGAGCTTTCCTTAACGATGCTTGTACCGCAGCCTGCTTTTCTTAGATGTTTTCTTGCTGTTTCTTGTCTCTTTTATGTGATATTTTAACAACTTTGGAGAGCGTTTCTGCTATTTCCCATTGTACTTTGTGGAGGCTTAACTGCCTGTTGGAGTGTCCACCCAAGTTCCTGACCGTGGAAGGGGACCCTGTGCGCACACAGCCTCTACCTGAGGGTCTTCTCTCAGTGCTGGTTTACAGCCCCAGAGGGTTGGGTTTTTATTGCCCGTGTAGCACCTGTCTCATTTTTTTTTTTTAGATCAGCTGTATGAACACTTTCGTATTTTATACTGAAACCACACAGGTTTGTGATCTAAGTGCCAGTGACACGGAAGGCACCCTGGCCTTCTGTGCAGGGATCTAAGTTTTATGTGTCCTGGACACAGCGGTGCAGGAGAGATGAGAAGAAACGCATCTGGAGTCCTGAGTCCAGTTCAGACGGCCGAGTGCCGGGCCTCTGCAGGGTGCCGTGTGACCACAGAGAGCCCTTGCTGGTGTGGCTGGTGTATCTCTGGACAGGAGCAGGAGGGCTTGTCCACACCCCCGCTGTGTGTTCCCGTGTCCCCACTTCCCCGCAGCTCAGACACCCACTCATCGCACCACACCTTCCTCAGTTGGAGTAATTTCTCATTGAAGTCACTTGGCAGGCCTGCACCGCTCCACTGGAGGACTAGTGTCCAGCCTCTGAGCGTGTAGTTCTGGCTGTGTCACAGGGGCATCTGGTGTGCGTGCCTGAGAGGGAGAGGGCTGGGCCTCAGTCACAGCGGGGCCGCGCCCCACCACCCACATCCGTACTCACTGCCTATGACGGACACGTGTGTGCTTTCAGCCACGAGCTGCAGGGAAACTCCATTTACAGCCACCCAGTGGAATGGGACCACCCTTGACTGTTGTGGGGGTGTTTCAGTTGGCTGGAACTTACTCAGCTGCCATGTAACTCAACTTACAAGAACATCTCAGATCTGAGGGGGCCCCCACTTCCCTGGGATTTTCTGTAAGGTAATTTCTCTGCCCTCACTCAGACTGATTCCTGCTTCAGAAAGAACTGAAAGTACCATGTTGCGTTCAGGTGTAGCACCCGGTCCACACAGGTCGCTGCTGGGGGAGAGAGCGTGTGCTCCCCACGCGTGCTCTCCTTGGTGTTCCACGGGAGCTAGAGGCTCAGCGTTAAGGACGCCCTAAAACCAGCTTCAGAAAATGAGATGCCATAATCAATTGGGAGTAATGTTTTCTCCTCTCTTCAGGGTGGCCGTGACCCTCTGCTCCCACCGCACCTCCTGAGCCCAGCCCGTGTGTTCAGTGCTCTGCCCTTGTTTGCGCAGAGACGACTCTGGTGCGCTCGGCCCTCGTGTCCTGGGAGCTGGCCCCTCTGCTCACAGCCCCGAGGTGCCGGGACCCTCCCGTGCCGTTCAGACAGCCCGCGGTTCCAGGACCGCGCAGTGGAGGCGCTGGGAGAGCGGTCCCTCCAGATGCCTATCTGTTCCCAGTGGCTGCCAAGCTGCCCACTTCTGGGAGTTGCGTTTGCTTTTAAAGCAATCCATGTGACTAGGAAGCTGAGGAGCAGCCCTCTGAGTTAGAGCCCAGCACTAACCCCGCTGGAGAGGGGTCTGTCTGCGTCCAGCCAGATCGCAGACGGAATGGTGGGAGAAGTAACTGCAGAGTTCACGCACCTACCACCCTGCAGCGAGTGAGGCAGTTCTGGCTTCCTTCACACTGCGTCGGGCGGTCCACGACCGCTTTTCTGGCGCTTGTCGCTGACTCGTCTGCTCGGAGGCCGCGATGCGCGCTGGCTTTCCTGCCGCCGCCGCCGCCGCCGCCGCCCTCGGTCAGGCTGCTCGTCTGTGCCAGTGCCGTGTGGCCCACGGCAGCACAGCACCTGCCGCCCTGGGTTCCCTTGGATGCCGGCTGTCATTTGGGCTGTCCTGATGAGACGTTTTCATTGGTATTCTTTACGCCAAAGGTGTGACATTTTCCCATGATTCTTTTTTTGTACCAGTTAAAGCCCTTCTGATACTGATTTTTGTTGAACAGCCTGGCTGTTTGTCTGTTTGACACCGTGAGCTCTTGTGACCTGGTTGGCAGTATTGGTGCCCCGGCTTGAAAATGGCTCTCACGTGGCGGTGGTGACGCGGCATCCGGAGGCCGGGGCTTCCCCACTGTGGGACTTGAGTTATGCCGCAGTAGTATCTTACGTGTAAGCAGCTCTGTAACTCCATGTGCACAGTTAGCGTTACCACGGAAGGGTGAGGCATCTGACCTGGGAGGTAGGTCTAAGCCGTTACCGGGCCCTTTGCAAACGGCCTCAGTGGTGTTTCCATTGACTCAACACTTGCCACAAGTATATGCTATATTAAGTATGTGTTTTGCCTAAAATTGCCAAAACACAGTGACATGTATATAGTGGTATAAGACCTTGAAAAAAATCTATATATTGTGCTTTTTATCTGTGAACAGGAAAGCCACTGTCAGTGGGTGACTACCGTTGGACACTCAGTTGGATGTACCCCTGAATGTTGCATTGTATTGTACAGTATGCATATTGTTTGTGGTTGCATATGGCAATGAAGTGTTTGTTTTATAAAAAAGATATCTGTTATGTACAGTTGAAATAAATTTTGCATTTGCTAGCCTGTGGCTTTTACTGTTTGTTACACGGTGGGGGGAGCAGCCTAGCCCGCAGGTCAGTGCGAGCCCTCGCCTGTCTGAGGTGGCGCCTTCCACAGGGGGCCGGGCAGTAGAGCGCTTCGTATCTGCCTGGACAGCAAAACTTGCATGTTCTTAGGTTAAATATGTTCTGGATGATACAGGATCATTCCTTGTACGTTTTTATTTCATCTGTTTCCCTCTAATTTTCTTAAAACAAGTTTTAAGTCACTGGGAGATTTGTTTTCAGAAAGAGTTCTCTCCCTCTGGGCAGGGGTGGAGGGGGTAGGGAGGAAGCTGCATAAATGGAAAAAAGCCTAACCATGAAAGTTCTTACTTAGACGAAGGTCAGGTTTTAATTTTGTTTGGTGAAGTGCATGTCCAGCTGACTAGGAACAGCAAGATTGGAAGGAAGGAAAAGACGCACCTGCGGCAGGTGCGGGGCTGGGACCAGTGATGCTCACATGCACGTTGTCCTCTGAAGGGGTCCTCGTGTTCTGTTTTGTTTTAGGAAAAATGAATTTGAATCTTATGGCCATAAATAACAAAGTGGCCTTTCAGAGAGATTTTATTAAGTAGATTTTTCTTAGTGTAATACTTTGTTTCATTCTGAAAGTTGCTTCAGTTGCCATTGAGTATAATGAGATGTAGACCTCAGGAAGGTTACCAACTGGAGAAGCCACGTGAGTCTGCAGACGCACCAGCCGCCGGCCAGACAAGCAGATGTTCTTTGCTGACAAACCTCCTGTTTTTAGGCTTTTTGTGCAGGCCCGCCAGCTCCCTCAGGCGTGTGCACACAGTGCTGCTGCCCGGATCTGAGGGCCGCGTGTCGTCAGCTCAGGCGGGAGGTGGTGCTCTGGCAGCCCGGACTGCGCCCTGGGCCTGAGGCCTGATGCTTGCTGCCTGGGCCAGTCCTCTGTCCACGGTGGAGATGTTACGTCCCTCTGTGTTTCTCAGACTGAGGTCCACAGTTCTCCGGGGGGTCTGTGACTGCTTTAGGGGACAGGGTTCTAAGCGTGGCTCCAGCTTCTGGGTCCCACATCTGAGCCAGCTCACGCCTGGGCACCTGCCCCGCCTCCAGCTGTGCGGTGCAGGGTGACCCCTGCTGGTGGCGGTGCAGAACTGCCACGTGCTTGTTGGGGAGCCGTGGCGGCTGGGTTGGTGGCAACGAGTATTATTATTTCATTATGTTCTCCCCCACGCTGAACAGCAGCGGAGCCAAGCAGCGTTCATGTGTGTTCACAGACACAGATGGGGTTGTGGGCCAGTCTTGCACTCCCCAGTTACCCAGAATGCTGCGGAACGTTGATAGATTGGCACTCGGACACATTTAGGAAATGCCGAAGTTCGATGGGTATTTTTGCTGAAAGCCTCAAACATGCTAGATGTGCGCTGTGAATCTCCAGGAGGTGGCTACAGCATTCAGCATTTTCAAAATTACGTGTTGCAGACTCCCAGCTATCGCTTGTAAACACACAACTCTGTGTTGAGGAAGCACAGGCCTGGAGTGAGCTGGAAGCTTCGTGAATGCGCCCATCTGGGTCTCTGCCCCTTTCGGAGGTTCTGAGGCAAGAGGCAGAACGGCCTTCGGTGGTGGTGCTGCCGAGGGGCTTCTCCGAGCCAAGCAACTCAGAGAAAAGTTCCGCGACACCTAGACAGATACCAAAATGGTCTTTGAGTTCTACTTTCTAAAGCTTCTGTTTTTATAGAAACAGCCAACTTCTTTATAAACCTGGCTGGAGAATGTTCCTTTAGTGTTTACTGAAGACTGTCGGATCTTTCCCGTCATTTTAGAAAAGGACATTGTGTTGAGACCAGGCAGGTAACTGGCACCCCATGGGTTTCTGTGCAGGCTGAGCAGGAATCTGTCTACAGCCCCCCGGCTCACCACCACATCCATCGGTGGCACTTTTCAGTACATCCTGTCTGTGACAGAACCTTCTCGTGCTTGCCTCTCTGTGGTCCGCTGCCACTCTCTCCTGTGGCTTTGCGTGTGTTTGCAGACATTAAGGGTGGCATCTTGCACATGCGGCTGGTGACCTGGTGTCACGGGTTTAGTGGCCTGACTCAGTCGCTACCTAATGGAATTTCAGGCTTTATATTTACGGTTTCGTTTGACAGAAGAGATCTATAAAATGTTCAGTTTTCAGTTAGTCCTCAGAACAGCTCTGCAGAGGCAGCTGGTTTTGTTGTTCTGTCTTCCGGGTGATGGAACTGAGGCTCCGTGCTTGGGTGACGGGCCGGCTCCTGCGTCCCGGGAGCTCCAGCACCTGCACAACGGCCCCTGCACCCCGACCCACTTCTTCCCTAAGTGGACGTGCCTTGTGATTCTACTCTATATGTCATTTGAAGAACTTACTGCTGCAAACACAGAATGTAGATGGGTTGCCTCAGGAGCTGGAAGATGCAAAATGATTGAAAAGACACAGAATTTAATCTTCCTGAAGTGCTGTTGCATCAAAACCATTTCCAGCCTGTTGTCTCGTTAGCTAGTGCATCGGGAGAAATGCTGTATCTCAGACAGTGCTGACGGATGCGCACTGACAGCTCTCGATTTGACCCTGACACGGCGGCTGTCTGGGTGCAAAGCTGGTGATGGTGGGAACCCTCAGCCCTCGGGAATGGAGTGGTCTCGAGCCATCTGCCTGCGTCTCTTTCCGGGGGACTGAGCGAGCCTTTTGCTCTCTGCACACGTGGTACCCACATCTGAATCTTAGGAATCCTTGTCAGTTCCTAAGGAAAATAGCGCGAGCTACCTTCTCCTGATAAAAACGTGGGTGATGTTTGCATTCGTGCTGGAAGGGGGACCATCTGGACCTTCAGAGCTCTTGACCCGGCCAGGGCCTTGTGCTTCCTTGTGATGTGTGTCATGGACCAGTTTCTTTCTTAGGCAGTATTTTCCCACGTGGCCCAGATATCCCGGCAGTGTTTCCTGTTTACTGAGAAAGGCCCAGAATACAGCGAGCCTGCCAGCCGCGCGCAGAGGGACCTGGGAAAGGCGGTCCTCCGGGAGGTGATTCTTGTCGGCCTGATGGAGTCTTCTAGAACGTGTCCCTTTCTGGGCCCACGTCTTGCAGGGCATCACCATCTGTCTGAAGAGCCCTCCCCTGGCCTGCAGGTCACTGTGACTGGGTGGGGTGTGAGCTGGGCGTCCCCCTCCCCGCTGGCCACGGGGCCGCTGCCCCAGGATCTGCAATCTCCGTGTGAACTCCAGACCGCTAGCGGGGCCACCTTTGAAGTAGCAGTTGACAGATTTAAGGACAGATCCACCTGCTCGGTACGGTCGTGACGGAATTCTGAGGACTGCACTGGATCTTCACCCTGAGGTTCTCAGGGCACGTCACAGCCCTTCCTTTGCTGGCGTAAGACGTCTGTTCATGTGTCTGTGCAGAGGTTCGCCCTGTGCAACGTGGACTCGTACTTGCTCCCCGGAGCTCAGTCTTCTGACGGGGCCTGGATGACAGGAGGAGGCCAGCACCCGCCCTGCTGGGCTCCGCAGAGCGGGCCGGGGAGGTGGGGGGGAGCTGGTGTCTGTCTGCAGACGCCCAGACAGCACCGGGGGGGAGGACAGCTGGGGCCGGGAAGCCAGGGTCCCTGTCTCTGCGGCCTGCTGCCGCAGAGGTGACGGGCGCGTGCTCTCTGGACCCCGGTAGCGTTTTATGAGCCTCTCGTCACTGGGCTTTGACTGTAACTGTCAGTCTTGTTCTGTCCAGGGGGGTATAAGCTCCCAGTAAGACACTGGTGAGACCCTTAAGTCCTGTCTTAGCATTTGTGCTACACCGAATGTGTGTCCTCCCGTGAGGTGCCATCCCGAACGGCAGGGACACCAGCAGAAACAAGGTCGAGCAGGCTGAAGCACCGTCTCCGTGATTGGTGAGCACCTGCCAGACCTCAGGTGTGCTTTCAAGGGAGAAACGCTGCACTTGCGTCAGTGGCACAGCAGGCGTCTGCTGGAGTAGTCCCTCCTCAAAGGTGCATCTGATGTGATGTTTCAGAAATGTAAATGGGACGCTTGTGCCATACGACCTTTTAAAAAGAGTATTTTCTTCTTTGCATCCTTAATCTTATTTAAATCTTATTTAATTAATTTTATTGAAAATAAATTTAAATCTTAACCTTATTTAAATCTTATTTAGGATTGTATTCTCGTTTCTCACATTTTAAAATGGGTTGAGTTTCCCAGTTAATGTCTGCCTTTTGCATGTTTCTGGGCCCCTGTCCTGGGTAAGCTTTTATGCCGGGTGTTGGTTAAATGACAGAAACATTCCTCTGACACTGTAAACAGCTTATTTTCCTCCCTTTGGGAAAAAAAAAAAAAAGTTTATATTCCAGGGAATGTAGAGTAAAGTTTCCATAAGAGAACCAAGTAATGAACTTCACTTTCTCTAAACTGTGTCCTGTACCATCGTTAGCTGTGGCCGTGGAGTTAAATGTTTTAAGTGCTGGTTCACTGGCTCGATAAACGCCTGGGGTAGGTGTCCTGTGTGGTCTGCTGGATGTTTCTGAAATTCCTGGAATAATATGGCTCAAAATTTGGTTGATTTGAATATTTATCCCCACCCCCACCAATTTGAATATTTCCTTCAAAATAGCCAGGGTGATGTGGTGAGAATTTTCAACTTACTACCTGGTTAAAATTTCAGGGATAAAAGTACCCACAATGCAGATTCGGAAACTGAAGCTTAATAAATTGCAAGAAAGGCTAATGTCTCCTTTCCTGTGTGATGCTTTAGGCGTGAAGAAGACTGGGCTCGGTACACAGAGGTAGAGAAAATTGGTAAAAGTTGCCCTTCCCTGTTTTATCTAGAAAATACATTTTTTTTAACATACTGGAATTAACCCTTGGAATTTAATATTAATAATTACGTAGTGCTGTGTAGTCAAGTTCTGGCTTCAATTCTGTCGTCGTGTTTACCTGTGTGCATTTTTTTCTTTCTTTTTTAATGGTGACAGGTTCACGCAAAGAGTCAGCACCACAGGTTCTGCTTCCCGAGGAAGAGAAGATCATAGTGGAGGAGACGAGGAGTAACGGGCAGACGGTGATAGAAGAAAAGTAAGATGCGGCCAGTGGTGGGCACGGCCAGGGGCGGCCTGGGCTGAGGGCGGGGGCAGCCGCGCGCGCCCGGCCCTGCCTCCCTCAGGAGCCTTCTGTTCTGTTTCAGGAGCCTCGTTGACACTGTGTACGCGCTGAAGGACGAGGTCCAGGAGTTAAGGCAGGTGAGTGAGCCCTCGTTCGTTTTTAATCTTTTTTTTTTAGCGGGGGACAAAAGAAAAACAGTGTGTTAGACACAGAAGCCAGGTGTCGGCACAGTGACGCAGAAAGGAGCGCCTCTGTCAGAACTCGGGTCCCAGCAGCAGGTCAGGATGGTTGGTCTTCTGTACACGTGACACACCAGAAACTGAGTCTCCAGAGTGACTCGTTTAACCTTTCTTTTTGCTGCACTGTTTTTGACGTCATAAACCACCTCAAATTTGCCTGGAAGAATCACGCAGGAGACCGGAAGCTCCATCTGGGTAGAATTTCTGTCGGGGGGCCCCCAGACCATCCTCCGCCGCTTCCTGGTGTGGCGCGTGGTCCCTGTTCCGGGGAAGCCGTGGGAACCGGCCAGGCGCACACTCTGTGTCTGTGCGGTGTCTGTGTGTCCGAGGAGGGGCGGCTGGAGCACAGCATGGCCTGGGCTGGACAGGCCGGGGGGTTCCCTGCGCGCAGCGCTGCCCTCGGCCACCCGCCCACGACTCCCTCTTGCCGTCGGGGTCTCTGTGCTTCACTCAGCAGGGGGCACGTCTGTGAGCCGGGGGCGCTGCGTGCGGCCGTGGGGGCGCAGATGTGCGTCCGATAACCCGGCCCCTGCCCCCTCGTGTAACCCTGCAAATAAGACCACCATGGCCTTGGAAGGAGCAGGCAGGACGCGGGGGTGCCTTTGTCGTGTTCGGCCGTTCTCTGAGGCTTTGTCAGCGAGTGGAGATGCCGGGCCTGTGCGCCTGGGAGCAGCTGCACGTCCGCTGGGCGTCTGGGGGTCCTGGTCAGCGCACCCCTGGCTGCGGCGCACGGTGGCCCCTAGTCTCCTGGGGAGGGGGTGTCCTTGTTGGTGCCAGAGGCGGTTCATGCCGTGTACTCTGCTCGCTTACAGGACAACAAGAAGATGAAGAAGTCTCTGGAGGAGGAGCAGCGAGCCCGCAAGGACCTGGAGAAGCTGGTGCGGAAAGTTCTCAAGAACATGAACGACCCTGCTTGGGACGAGACCAACCTCTGAGGGGCGTCCTCGCCTCTTTCCTGAAGACCAGTCACGGCCGGCCAGAGCCCTGGGACCCCGTGGTGCGACATTCGGGGCCGCAGGGCGGGGCTGGACCAACGCCCGCCCGCGTTCTGTGCAAGGAAAGCCGGAGTCCGACTCGTGCAGAGCACGGCCACGCCGTTCTGAAGCATCGTGAGCTAGAGACGCTGAGGGCTGGACGGCGAGACTCCTGCTCTGCTGACGTCTCCGTACCTCGTTTTGCAATAAGCACGGCGACGGACTGCAAGCCTGGTCTGTCAGGCCTCGTGGAATATATATAAATGTCACACACGCGTTTCCTGTAAATGCTCCCTTCTGAATGCGCATCCGTGCTGGCTGAGTCTGGGCTGATGCTGGCGCCAGAATCTCCTTCCACCAGGCTCACTGGTCCCGCGCACGGCGGGTTGAGCTCAGGCACCCGGGAGTCTGGCGTGTCTCCCCTGCGGGGCGCAGGTGATTCGGGGAGACGCCTGGTTGTCCAGCCCCGCATGTCCGTGGGGCTCTGAAACACTTCCCACGCCAGGCTGCCCGGGGCAGTTCACCTCGTTGGTACCTGCACCGACGCCGTCATCCCACGTGAAAGTCACCAGGGAAGGCAGTGTCGCAGGTGGCGGAGCGCAGGGCTCTGGGCCTCAGCCCCGGACCGGAGGAGCCATGCCTGCCGCCAGGTGTCCAGCGACAGGTGCGCCCGCCCGTGACACGGTGAGCGTCGGAGCGCGTCCCCCGCTGGGGATCAGAGGACCTGACGTGTGGGGTGGTCCGACGCTTGACAGGGCCCACAGCTTTGCCCTCCCCCGAGAGGGCGAGCTTCACTGGAGCCTGTAAATAACATGTGCTATATATCCACATCGCTGGGGCCTGAGGACACCGAGGCAGGCTGGGCGCTGTTCCTCTGAGGCCCGCCCTGCCCTCAGGCGCCTGCGGCCCGCAGGGAGGTGCTTTCGCTCTGGCAGGAACAAAGCAATAAACGTCTCAGATTCCCCTCGGTGAGGCAAGTTGAAACGCAGGCCCCTCCCTCCCAGCCCCGCCCCCACGTCCAGACGGCAGAGGAGACGAGACGGGGGAGACCCCTCTGGGCCGGGGCTCCAGGACCCTCCATGTCCAGGCAGGAAGCCGGGCCTGGGTCCAGCTGGTTCTGCTTCAGAGGCGGGACAGCGGTGTCGGGCCCCATGTTCTCCCCTTGCTCTGCTGAAGAGGTCATTTTTAAAGTGAGATAAACTTTTACAGAGGACAAATGTCATATCTTAAAAAAAAAAACCCGAATCACAGCACTGTGCACTAGAAACGGCTCAAATACCCATTTGGCACCAGGTGTGACTTGGCGATTTGTCATCTGGGGTTCAAGTGACCCTTCAGCTGCATGGGGTCGTCTGGTGTCCAGGGACCAGGCAGCTTGGGGCAGCTGGTCGCCTGGGTGCCCATGGTCCCCGCAGCCCCCGCGGCCCCCGCCGCACTCTCAGCTCCCTGCACAGTGGTCACCTGCCCAGCAGGTGTGTCTGGGCAGCGGCATTGACCTGCCCACACTCGACCCCGTGACTAGAATCGCCAGCTTCCTGAACTTGGCGTTCTGTTCATTAGTGCTCGGACTAGAGAAGGCCGTCTTCCGGCTTTTTGTAAGCCCCCCTTCCACAGTGGTTTTCTTGGCGACGCGCAGACATCGCGGTGGGAAGCAGTGCGCTCGAGCGTGCTGCCGTCCACCTTCTCAAGCAGATTTTAACTCAGGAACAGCGTTCACCGCCTGATCTCTCCACCACCTGTGACTGGCAGCGTCGCCACCAGCGTCCCGGGGTGGGGCTTGCACAGAACCTGCCTTAACTGTTGATCTGGCGTCGGGGGGACACTTGTGTTTGCCCCCCCTCCTCTGAAGGGGTGCCGGGGGGTGCTCGTGTGGTGCGTTGCCTTTTCTTCCCGTGGAGCCAAGACCTCAGGAGGCTTTTTAGGGAGCAGAGAAGACACATCTGAGTCTGAGCAGTTCTTTCTAAAAGCCTGCCCTGTTGTAAATAGACTGCATCCACTTCGTGTGATGTTCCGCAGGGCTGGGGGCTGGGGGGGACGTTAGGGAGCGGCTGTCTGCCTCCGTGGGTCACCTCTGCTCCCAATTTCGTGGACAAGGAGGCAAGCAGTCCTCACCCGGGACACGATGCACGCCAGGGTGGGGGCATCCAGGACGTGTGGACCCCTTCCTCGTGTCTCTGGGACGTGCGGAGTCCCTGTTTACAGCTGCCAGGACCCTCCAGGAAGTGCCCCCTCCAGGAAGTGCCCCCTCCAGTGCGTTGGCGCTGACGGCTCACGCTACATTGTTGTAATTATTAAACTGACTATTTTTCTTACATTACAAACGTCGTTTATTGTCCGTGATGTGTGTGTGTTACTTTTACACTTTCTTTTGCTTTTTTTAGTATTTTTAAATTCTAGTGTGAATTTTTGACGCTGGGAAATAGCGCATTTGCCTTTAGGGTCTATGGCGTGGGAATACGTGACGATAAGCTGAGGAAGCAGAGTCCTGGGGAGGGACACGGAAGAAAGGGCTGACGGGCGCGGCCTCTGCTCTCCCTGCCGCCCCGGGGGCGGCCCCCCCCCCCCCACCAGAAGCTCCTGGCAGCTGCGCCGCAGGCTGGACGGGTGAGCGTGTCGCCCGGTGCCGCGGGTGCTCCCAGCAGTGCCGTGTGGCAGGAGGAAGGTGCTTGTCTGAGGAGCCTTGTCCTCCCCGCACTCCGTCCATTGAGGAGGCCGGGCCAGTGTTCCCGGAGGCCAGGGGAGTAGGTGGCGTGGGCAGGGGCCTGGGGCACCTCCTCCCCCAGAGCCCCCCCCACCTGGGAGCTGACGGCACCTCGTCACCACCCCCCCACCACGGGTGAAGGAGCCATCGTCCGTAACGCAGCCACCCCTGCTTGTCTTCCCTCGGGTCTCTGGGGACAAGTGAGGGTTCGTGTGTCTGGCAGAGGCTGTCCTGGCTGCATCCCCGGAAACTCTGGTCAGACGGCAGGCCTGCTGGGGGGCGAGGACAGGCGGCCAGGCCCCGCAGCTGTGAGCGGGGGCTCCTGGGAGGGGGGCCCGGGTGTGCCCGCTGCACGCGGGCGGTGGGTGGCCCTGGAAGGGGGCCGTGAGGGCCGCGAGTGGCAGCTGCCCAGCGTCTCTGTGCCTGGCCCGGCTCCTGGCCACCGGGGGTGACTTGTGCAGGTGTCCGGCCACCACGAGCCCTAGTGCCACTGCTGCCTGGAGGGCCAGGCTTGCCCATACTTCAGGCTGAGGCAGCAGCACTGAGAAGGTGCCCGTGTTGATCTGCACTGGGAGCAGATGTGTGGTTCACCAGGGGCCTCGGCTCGAGTGGGGGAGGCGGAGGTGTCTGGTTTCCTGCTCGTCTTTAATCATACAACGCCTGCTCGCTGGGAGACCCCTGCCGGGGGTGTGAGGCAAGGGAGCTCCCCCCTCCCCGCCCTGCCCTCTCTTCCTTCACGAGCGTGGCCGCGAGACGTGTTTTTGCTTCCTTTTGTTCGTCCTCTGGGCAGACGCAGGTTTGCAGTATTTGTGTGTATTTTGTTCCCCACGAATGAGATCACGAGGTCTAGCCTTCTCTGACTTGCCTTTTTTAAACCCACATGGGGGAAAAACTAGATTCCCCGTCACATCATAGACAAAGTTAATTCCAGGTAGATAAGGGCTATGCATGAAAAGCCACATGGCGCTTTCAGAAGGAAACACAGCTGTGACGCCCTTGGGCTCGGTGACACTGAGCACATCTGAGGTGTCACCCCCAGAGGTGTGTGCATCCGGCTGTGGCCCCCACCACTCCGTAAGCCGCTCGCCCCCCGGGCGCGCCTGTTTCCTGGGGGCTGCTGCCCAGCGGACGTCCTGCTCTGAGCAGCCGGCAGCCCCGCGAGGAGCTGCGTGGTGAGCTCCTAGGGACGCCTTGTGCTTAGTTTCAACCTTCTCGTAGGGTCTGCCGGATTCCTCGGAGGGGTTTTAGAAGTGATGTCCTCGACAGCGTTGCAGTTCTGCCTTCTCAAAAAGGGGTCGAGGGACCAAAGCCGCCGAGACCTTTCCTTCGTCCTGACAACGTTCACATCGAGGCCACTGGGAGGGGGCTGCGGCCGTGTTGCCCCTGCCGTCTCGGTGGTGGTCGTCCGGCCCCCTGGCTGGAAACCACCAGAGGAGGGTGAGGGCCACAGGCGGGCCGGTCTGAACACTCCACCAGAACAAAGCGGGGACAGCGTTGCCCTTTGAGAGCCTCCTCACGTATAGGCCGCGTGGGCATGCCTTTCCTAGCACCGCCGGATGCTAACCAGCTGGGCTCTGCAGGGCCGAGACGGTGCCGTCTCTGCTTCTTCCACAGATAGGGTATTTAATTAACTCGACTCTAGTTGTGAACAAACGTGGCTGCGTCCAGAAGTGGAAGGAGGTGTGAGGTGGCCACCCCCCTGCATCGGCACCGCCGCGGGGTGAGTGCGGGGGGCCGCAGTGCCGGGGACGCTGGGCCAGGCACGTCCCTCCCACAGCGCTGTCCTCGCTCCTCCTGGCGGCTGACGGCTCGGGTCCGACGGGAAACTGAACCCCCCTGTGGCTCTGACGAGTGAGGGAAGTCCAGGGGCCCCAGCAACGCTGCTCCCGTTTCAGAGAAGCCACGACTGCTCCCAGCCCCTGTGGGAGGACAGAGGCGCCTTGCCTTCCAGCCACACTTTTATCCCAGGGGACCAGGCTGGTGGAGGGAGACACTGGCCCAGCCACGACAGAGCACCTTCCTGTGGCCCGAGGAGCCACCGTCCTCCATGCGCCTGGCCTGGCTGCTCAGCCAAGTGGATGGCAGGCCGTGGGGCGGCCCAGGCACTGACCACCACCAGACATGCCCCAGAGGGGCCCCCCAAGCAGCGTGCTCTGGGGTGATGGCCACCTCGTGGCATCACATTGTCCTGTGGTCCTGGGGGGGTGGGAGGTCGGCCCTCCTTTCTCCTCTTTGGGTCTCACCAGCACCGCTGTGGCCTCCGGTGCCCCCATGCGATCTCCACGCTGCCCTTTCCTCTCCATGTCTCCACTTGAGTAAATCCTTGGAAATCTTGGGTCCCCTTTGGCCTCGCCATGGGGGCCTGTCCTGAGCCCCCACCACCCTCCGGGGCTTTCTAAGCCTCCTTGGCAACCCAGCCTTCAGATGGCTACACCTGAACGTCTCCACGGCTTCACAGGAAGCTTGTGAATAAATGAACCGTCTTCTACTATTCTTCAGCCTCTAGAGTTCCTGGTGGGAACGCCAAGCGGGGCAGCCACTCTGGGAAACAGTCAAGGTTAGCCTTGAGTTATTCCGACTCACGAGCCCACTCAAGGTGTGTACCAGAGGGGAGTCAAAATGTACACGTACACCAAACTCATACGTGGACGTCCACGGCGGCTTCACACATAATGGCCACCAAAGTGGAAACGGCCCAGGTGTCCACCCACGGACAAACAGGGAAGTGATGTCCACCCGTGCACTGGAATAGCACCCAGACATGGAGGGAGTGGGGCTCCGGCACCGCCGGGTGTGTCTGGAACAAGGGCAGGTGGAAGAAGCCGGACACAGACACTGGCCCCGCACTGTGCAGCTCCTCTGACAGGGCAGGGCGTGTTCACAGGCGCAGCCCTGGACTCGTGGTGGATTCGTGGTCACTTTGGGAGAGAGTGGGGGATGCGGGGTGGCCGCTTGTGGGCATAGGGCCTCTTCCTGGGCTGATGGGAGTATGCTGTGGTGGTGGCTGCAAACCGTGTGGACGCCATGGTCACACACTAAGCACACGCTTCAGACGGGTGAATTGTCCACACTGGAGAGTGGTGCAGCCCCGGGAGCTGTTGGACAGCAGACGCCTGCCCTGACCCCCCCAGCTGGACCATCACTGCACATCGTTACTGGGCGACAGTAATGCCAATGGGCACATGTCATCACCCTAGGTTCAGACCAGGAAGCTGAAGCCAGAGAAGCTTGGTTACATGATAACAAAGAGGCTGCCAAAGCCGCTTCCATCTTGCAGGAGCCAGGGAGGCGCTCTCGGCCTGCTCTGCGCGTTCCACGGCCGGAGCCCAAGGCTTCAGATCACTCCGGCGGCCCCGCAGGCTCTGACCCGTCCCTGGCTGACCCCATTTCCTGTCCTCCCTCCCTCCCTGGGCTTCCTTGCTCCTTGTCCCATCGTCCATGACCTTCAATGACCTTGACTTTCTTGGCCTCGGCCACCTGCTCCCTGAGTCACACGCACACCTGGGCTCCGGCCACAGCTCCGACCCTGAGGTCCTCTCCCAAGCCCCTCACCCCTGGGCCTGAGTGATTCAGGCTCCATTCTCCACCCTCCCATGTTTTCATCCTCTCTCCTGGAACGTGGCCACGCCTGCCTCAACGGCCCGCTCCCCCACCCCCAGTCTGCTGGTGGCAGCCCTCCAGGACCTCAGCCCTGACCAGAGGGGAAATGTCTGCTGACCTGTCTGCTCACAGCCCAGTGTCCACCCTAAACATGGCAGCTCCACCGTCCAGCCCAGTTCCCCCCTCACCACGTCCAGTCCTGACTCTGAGGACGTCCGAGAAGCGTCAACTGTCACTAGCCAGTTCCACCTTTGATCTTCTCTGGGTCTCTGTGCCGTTCCCCAGGCTTGATCTTGCCCCCTCAGGGTCTGTTTTCAGCGCAGCCGGGATGACGTGTTAATGTGTGATTCAGTTTCTCTCTGCACCAAATCCTGCCCTAACGCCCAGACCTCACTCAGCGCAAAGGCCAAAGGCCCACGGTGCTCTCACACGTGCCTGTGATCTGTGTCTCTCCTCTGCCTGCCTCCCCTCACTCCACACAGCCTCCTCCGGGTTCTCAGCTTTGTTGGGCTGCCTCACCCCAGGGCCTTTGCACTTGCTGCTGCTTCATCCTTGCTGGACTTGTTCTGAAGGTGAGCCTGGCCGGGCAGTGGGGTAAGTGTTGCTCAGAAAAGGGGCTCAGGTGTGGGGTCTGGAGGCTGCAGGGATCTTCCACCCCTGTCTGACCCTCTGTGATGTCACCAGGCCTGTGTGACATCACAGCGGGCAAAGCGGACCTTCCACTGGCTGGGAGCAGCAGGAGGGAGGTGGTGGTCAGTTTCTTGTTTGGTCTAAAAGCTGTTGTCCACCTGGAGTGTGACTGAGAGACGTGTGACCAGGGGTCAGTGGGGGACGTGCCTGACAGGTGAAGACTGCCCCCCCCCCCAGGCTCAGCCTGGCCACCTCCATCCTGGCACTGACTGCAGCTGCGGCCCGTCCACGAGGTCCCCCATGCTAACCTGCTCTCCCCCCAGGTGCCCTTGAGCCCCCGCCTGACCTTCAACCACTACAATGAGATATGCACCAGAATTCAAGAAGTCCCCATCGCACCTCCTGAAGAAATTTGCAGGTAGGGAGGTGGGGCCACCGTGGGGCCTGAGGTGTGGGGGCTCCTGGCTCTCAGAAGCCGGCTCGGAGGAGGTGGCGGGTGCACTGCGGCCTGAGCGAGCAGCACAGAAGGCGAGCCTGGAACCAGTGACCAGGGCCCGGTTCTTCCCCGCCGCTGTGAGAAGCCTCTTTGCACACATCTTGGTCTCCTGCAGCGAGAAGGGTACGGGGTGTGGCCTCAGGGCCAGGTCCTTGCAGCCCCATCCGGGGCCGTCTCGGGTACAGGTGTGCAGGACGGTCCTGCGACTTCCTCCCCCTCAGCTGGCCGCGACGTTCAGAACCAGCATCCTCACTTCCTCCCCTTGAACGTGGGGACCACGAGGTCTCTGCAGAGGGGCTGGTGTCACGAAAGGGGGAAATAGAACTTAAAGAAAACCCACCCCAAGGGGGTCCCTGCAGCCCAGACACACTTGAGACAAAGCCCGGCGCAGCCCTCATTCCCTCACACTCCCCAGGCTCCGAGTGCCTGCCCTGCGACCGCTGGGCCCCGGGGGGCCAGCCCGCCCCCAGGTCGGCAGGCGGGGCTCTGGCTTCTGGGGCCCGGCTGGGCTGTCGGAGGGCCAGCGGCGTGGGAGGAGGTGGCCAGCCTCGGGCCTCTCGTCCTCGGACTCTGGGACTCTGTCAGCCTTGTGTCTGCGGCACCCGTGGCAGAGGCTGTCCCCTCCCCTCCCCTCCCCTCCCAACCCCGGCCGGCAGGGAGGCCATGCGGACGGATTTGGCAAACCTGGAGTGGGCGTGTCTTGGGACAGGGAGGGAAGGGCAGGAGGGGCACTGAGTTTGTCCAGAATCCCCGAGTCTGAGAGACTAACCCCTCGAGGAAGGCGGGCGTCGCTGGAGGCTCGGGGGGAGGGGGGCCCTCCTGGGGGGCCCTCCCCCCGCCCCCGGCAGCGGCTCAGCAGGCGCTCGGGGCTGAGCCCTGTGCTGCGCTGCCCTGCCTGCGCCTCCCTGAACTTCAGCTTGCCGTCCTTTTGCTCAGCTTTTCAATTCTGAAATACTCCCCAGCCCATGTTGATAATTTTAACTCGCTGGGTGCTCAGATGTGAGTTAATAGCACGTTCCTGGCCAAACCCCCGAAGAGCCGTGGTGTGAGGTCTGCGTCTCCCGGCCCTTCGCCCGGCGCTGAGCCCGGCCAGTTCCTCTTGTTAGCAGACCCCGCGTGGTTCTGTGTGATTAACTTGCGTTATTTTGTTCAGAAATCTAATTCACGTTTCAAAGTGAGATTTGTGTGACGCATAATTAAACCCACAACACACAGCCGCCAGCTCCCACTCCCAGCCCCGCGTTCCTTAGAGGCCCCGAGGGGCTGTGTTCTGGCGGTAACGTCCTGCGTGTCTGCCTTGCAGTGTGCGACATTCCTCTGTATGACATATGTGACTACAACGTCACCAGGGATCGCTGCAAGGAACTCGGGTGCTGCTTCTACAAAGGCGTCTGCTACGAGAAAGCTGTTCCCAGTAAGTGTGGGGCCGCCCGGCCTGCGGACAAAGCCTCGTGAGCCCTGAGCCACCTGCTTCCCTCGCCCGGGTCAGCACTGCTGGACGGGCTTCCGCTGCCCTTCCCTGGTCACCCCGCCTGCTCTGTGCAGCAGGGGGCGGGAAGGCTTGCGGGTCTGGGAGTGGGACTCAGGCCGTTTAGGCAAGTGGAGAAAGTCCACTTGCGGTTGAGGAGGCTGCTTTGAGAGCCCTCCTTTTTGAAGGGCTGGCCATTCTGGGGGGTGTAGAAAGCTGGGTGTGAGGGAACAGTTCCACCAAAGCCACTGGCTCAGGGAGGGGCTGCTGCCCCCAGACACACAACCCGTGGGTGCTCAGCAGCTCCAGTGCTCTGGGAAATGGTCCCGGGCCCTCCCTGCCCGGTCCTCTCCCTGGCCTCCGGCACCCCAGGAGTCACAGGAGCACCCGTGTCCCAGGGCTTCCCAGGGCGCTTCCTCCCTGGTCTCCCTCTGCGCCCCAGCCGGGCTGAGCCCCCAGGGGCAAGGCTGAGTCTGCCTTCTTGTGCCTGGACACTGGAGGTCAGACGCTGCCCGCTGGGACAGTGCCAACCCCCAGACTCCAAACCTTAGACCAGCTCCTTCAGGAAAGCGGTATCACGGGGAAGACAATTCAAGCAGCTACAGCATTGGCAGAACTGGGGTTCACCCGAAGGGGGGTGTCCGCCTTCCTTTATGGTGAAGATTTGGCACGTGGGGCAAAAGAGGAATCTGTCTGACTCAAAAACAGGCCACAGCAAATGCCCCTCACAGCTGGGAGGATTTCCCGATGACAGTTTTTGTTGAAAACCGACATTTTAAATAATACAATATAGCAACTCTGAAAGTCAGGGTCTCCGGCCTCCCAGGACCTCTTGTTGCTGTGTGTTGTTGTCCTTGTTTAGTGACTTTTCTGAACCAATTGTCTAACATCTGTATTCTCTGTGGTGTTGGCCCTGTGGTCAGCTAATGGCTGGACAGAAATCTCCACAGATGCCTGGGACAGTGCCTTCCCAGTCTTTGCCGAGGGCCCTGTGTGTGTGTTGGGCTCACCTTCAACGCTCAGCCCGAGGGTTTCCAGCGCTGCCTTCATCTTGCCTTCACGCCTGCACAGAAACTCAAGGGCACCCAGCAGTGTGAGCTTAGAGCCTGGGAGGGCCTTTCCTGGGGGTGTTCCCAGCCCGGGATGTGCTCCCCGCCTTCTAGACTCCAAGGAACGTGTCACCGCTTTCCAAACCTCCCTGTAGACAGATCACCGCCGAGAGTTCCCCTTTTAGTCGTTGGTCAGCCTGACGTTTGCCCCAACGACCACCTGCCACGCCAGCCGTCTTGACTCTCCAGGCTGCGGCTGACTGCCTTCAGCCAGTGGCTGAGGGAAGGGCCGCTCGCACTGAGCTCCCGGTCAGGCCAGGCAAAGACACCCGGAGCGAGCCGGCGGCTGCATGCTCGCGGTGAGCTTCCAGAATCCCGAGACACTTCCTTCTGGCCATTTTGCCCTTGTCCCAGTGCTTCCATGGAGAGGGCATTTGAATTGGAGGAGGGGCGCCTTCTCCGCTGTTTTTGAACATTAATTCTGGGCCCCAGCAGATCTCGGGTCCAGTTTACACAATCGGGAAGTCAGAGCTGCACCAGGAAGACGGCCTCCACCCGTCACATCGTAACCCACAGCCTCTAGCCAGCATCCCACTCGGGGCCTGGCTCGCCTCAGGGCCTCCGTCGCTGGACGAGCTGCCGTCTTGCGGCGTCCCGGCCGCTCGTGCTCCGGCGCACGTGACTGCCACTCCCGAAGCTGGCTTTGCGGCCCCAGGTGGTGGTTTGGCCATAATTTGATGCTTTTTGCAACTTGTCATCTTTTTGTTGCTGTTTCGTGGCTTTGGTGTTTGACTTGCACGCATCTTACTTGGGAGAGCAGACGGTTCCCAGCCAGCCCTCTTCCTCCACCAGGAAGCCTCGCCTCTTAGAGGCCTCTGCATCCAAGGCAAAAGGCTGGTCTTTTGAGACACTTACCACGGGGCCCCCAGAGCAGGAAACAGGAACATCGCAGGGGCGTGCGCGCTCGCTCCTCCAGTCTCTCGCACACAGAGGTGCAGAAGACGCTCAGTTCCCGGGTCAGGTCACAGTCCCTGGTCACAGTCCGTGGTCGTTCATTACCCAGCTCACTCGGATCTCAGGAGGTGGGCCATTCAAGGAAGACGGTCGCCAGCAAAGAACGGAAATCCGAGACGCCGCTGCCGTTTCTGTCCTGTCCCCTGGACATCTGCTCCTCAGCGTCTTATGTGGGAGTTGGCCATTTTGCAAATGTTAGTATTTCAGACATCATTTAAATTAATACAATCACCTTATGTCTGTCATTTATTTGAAAAAAATGAAACTTATTCTTTGTAACACCTTAATTATTAGTGTCCTTAAGGAACCAGGAAAAGGACACAGACTCCAGAAACTTCTGTGGTTGGAGAGGGCTCACGGCTCAGCCGGTGGGTGGGCCGTTTTCCCTGGAGGCAAGTGTTAGCCTGCTTCCAATCCTTTCCGTTCGAATAATCGAGCTGTGTGGGCTGGGCTTTTTCCTGTGACTTCTTTCAAGCTTGAGAGGTCGGGCCGTCGTGGGAGGGGTCTGGGCAGCGAGCCCTGCGTTTGGGGTCTCACTGTGCCCTCAATTATTTTCCACTTCTTTGACATCTTTCCCATTCAAGACGGCAAGTGAGCCTTTGTGCTGTGTAAGTTGCAGTATTGGGTGACAGGGCGTTATGAGTTCTTTGTGCACATAATTCCATGTTATGAAAACCTTTCACCAACTTCTTAAATTGGCTGGTTTGAAGCACGCGTTGTGTGATGGCGTAATCTGTATTATTAAGAATATGAACTTGGGGAATTAGCATGAGCTCTTTGGGAAAGACTCGGGAGTTCAAAGAGCATGACTCGCCTCCGTTCGTCCGTCTTGGCTTGGAGGGCGCTGTGCGAGCTGTCGCTTCTCCCCGGTGCTTGCCTTCAGGTTCTTCATGGGGCTTCATGACGGTTCCAAAACTTTTGTTTACCTGTATTTGGGGGAAGAACTGACCAAGGGATCCCCCTTCGGGAGCATGCTTTCCTTGGTTGCGGCTCCTTCCGAGTGACCGGTCACAGCACGCGGTGTGCGAGCACTCGCGCGCTGTGCTCCTGACGAGGGGGGTGCTGCCGGAGGCCGTGCCGAGAGACCGGGAGCGAGTCCTGGAAATTCAGCCTCTGCCTCTGGGAACCTGACCGCAAGGAGAAAACATGCTCGCACATATAGAGATGTACTGACGGCTGAATACTCAATTGTTGACTAAATACGCGTCGGTCTAACTTCGCTGACATACAAATTCCGAATTTCTTTCGTGAACCAGGACACAGAATCACATTAAGGAATATGTACCCTCTGGAATTCAAAAATTCGAGGGTTGCCTTCTTCTCCCTTAAAAGCTCCTAATTCATTCTTTCACTGAATTTGTTCATTTCTGTTCAGTTCATCCAACATCATTTAATGTGCATGTTGAGCCAACGCCGACGACACGCCCCATGTTAGTTATCTGTCAGTCTGCGATGAGCGGCCCAGAATGTAGTGGCTTAAAGCAACAGCTTAAGAGGCTTAGCTGGGTGGTTTGGGCTCAGGTGCCTCCTGAGACCACAGTCAGGACACCAGGAGGCTGTGGTCATCAGAAGGCTGGCCGGGGCTGGACTATCTAATTCCAGGTGGCTCGGCACTGGGAGCTCATAAGAAGCCCTTCTCCCTGTCACAAGGTCCCTTTGCATGTCCTTATGACACGAGATGTCTTCCCCGGAGCAAGCGATCAGGACACCGCCTTGGGGGTCACGTTCCACTGCAGTGCCCCTGGTTCAGAGGTCAGCCTCTCCACTGTGGGAGCGCCTACACCACGGGGTAAATGCCAGGAGGTGAGAATCACTGGGGGCATCTTGGAGGCAGCCCTGGAGACTCGAGGGTGAACCCAGGTGAACACATTTCTGCGGGAAAGGCACTGTTGAAAGAGAAGAGCAGCTGGTGAGAAGGGACCTGCAACAGGAAGTTTCCTGGTCCGGCGGTTGTGTAGGGGAACAAGGCTGTGTCATACCCGGCACGACACAGCCCGGAGCTGCCCTCCCCTCTGTCCTCTCCCGCAGACTCCCGATCCCAGGGTGCCCGCCATGTGCTTCACCGCTGGTCCCCGAGCCCCTGGGCTCGGCTTCAAGCCCTTTCTGTTTCCCGACGTCAGCCCCGCGTAAAGGGCCCCAGTGGCCTCACCATTCCCAGAGGTCCTGCAGGTCCGTCCGGCCAGTGCAGGTCCCAGGGGCCATCGCGTCCTCTACAGCCATGGCTCTCCTAGTGTTGCGGGTTGACTTGTGTCCCCCAAGGACCGATGCTGAAGTCCCCACCTCTGGTACCTGAGAATGTGGCCTTCCTTGGATACGAGGTCTTTGCAGATGCAGTGAATTAAGACGGGGTCCCACTGGAACCAGGTGGGCCCTCATTCCAACATGACCGGTGTCTTGTAAGGGGAGACGCAGACACACAGACACGGAGGAGGATGCCACGTGAAGACACCACTCAGGGACGGGGGTGGCCATGTGGTGATGGAGCCCGAGACGGGGTGAGGCATCCAGAAGCTCAGGATTCCGGGGGCCACAGAGGCCGGAAGAAGCAAAGAAGGGTCCCCTCCCCGACCCCCCAGGGCCTCAGAGGGAGCCCAGCTCTGCTGACACCTTGATCTGGGACTTCCAGCCTCCAAACTGCAAGACAAGGAACTCCTGCAGTGTAACCCCCCGGGGCGTGCTGCTCCATCACGGCGCCCCAGGAAGCGAGTGCACCAGTGAGGACGCCCCTCCTAGTGCGGGGCTCCGGGGGAAACAGCCCCGCGGGAGGAGGGGGTGGGAGACTCGTGGCCCTTGAGATAGGCATCTGCAGGCAAGCCGGCCCCATCCTTCGAGAGCATGGAGGGTGGCTGGCAGCCCAGCGATGACGGAGGCCCAGCGAGGCCTGCGTGCTAACAACCACGCCGGCGTGCCGTCCTTGAGTCCTTACACCCACCCAACAAGGACAACACGCAAGATGAAAACGGGGGAGAATGCTGTTTGAGTTAGGCCTCCCTGGGGCGGCGCTCGTGCAGAACACCCCTCCAGTCTGCCCGAGTGAGTCCCGGGTCGGCCAGCGGACGTGGGCCACCACCCGTCCTCCAGGGAGGCTGGTCCCCTGGGCCAGCCTGAGAGCCGGGCACCGAGAGGGCCCCTGCGGTGGAGAATCCCCAGGGCTCCGGGGGTGGCACCCCGACCTCTCCTCCCTCTCCTTCCCCTGGACCCGGGATGGGCCGAGAATTCACAGCAACTGATGCCCCCACACAGGGAGCCGCGGGGGTAGTGGCCCCCACTAAGAGTCACCCCAAAAGCCTCCAGGTCTTCTGTTGGGGGTGGGTTTAGGGACGACGTGGGCAGTTTGGGGCCGTGCGAGCCCCATGTTAACAAAGGAAAGCTCAGTCAGTGAAATTTGAAATCAGACCTGTGGAATTTGTCGCCCCAAAGCATCTCCTAAACTCAATTTTGTGACAACTGACCTGACTATTAAGGAGCCATTTCCAGGGAGCAGGGGGCAGGGTGTGGTCTCGAGGCCAGGGGGCCGCTTGGGGCCGTTTCTGGGGGACAGGAGAGGGCAGCTCTCCCACCACTGTCCTCAGGGGACAGTCCTGAGGGACAAAGTGGAGAGGCTGGTGCTCAGGGCTGAGCCAGGCCGTGGGGGCGGTGGAGGGCACAGCTGCCTCAGGGAGCAGGAGGGACCTGGACCAGGGGTGAGCCGACACTGTTTTCCAGTTTATGTGCAGGTGTTTTCTGCCTTGGTCGTGGTCATCGCCGGGGCCTTCGTCATCACCGTGATCTGCAGGTCAGCGCTTGTGCCCTTCCAAACTCACCTGCCACCCTGGGGGGGGGGGGCGGGGGGGGCTCCTCAGCCTGTGATGTCGGTGACGAGGAGGGCCCTGCGAGAACGCGGGTGGGCCAGCAGGACAGCCCACTTCCCCCGCGCTCCTGACAGCGACACCACAGCATCTGATGACACCTGCCGTCGCCAAGCAGGCTTATTCCCTTCAGCCTCACAGCCCACAAGCGTGTGTCTGCAGAGCCCTGGCCACTGGTCCCCGTAAGGCTGGCCGTGTCCCTCGGCCTGAGGTGGCTGCGGTGTAGACGTGTGCTCGGACACGAGTCCCCCAGCTCCCACTGGCAGTGAGGACGCCCACTCAGCCAGGCCCCCACAGCTGCCTGTCGTCCACAGGCAGGACTGGCATCCAGCCTCCTTCCTTGGGGCCGTGGGGCTGTGCGACACGAGTAAAAGCCATGAGACTCACTGAGTCACTTTGTCCAACAACGAGCACCATTTTCCTCCTCTGAGTGGTGCGGGGGTGGGGGGCATCTTCCAGAAGATGCCAGGCTGTGACTGTGCGGGGCACATGCCTTCCCCACGCCCTGCTCTGTCTTGAGAGCCTGGATGCCATGTGCAGAGCAACTGTTGGGAGCATTTATAAGAAACAAAAGTGGGGACTATTAAGACAAAGCATTTATCTTGGCAAACACACACGTGTGACCACGAACCATATTTTTTTTAAAAATTATTTTTATGTATTTATTTTTTGGAGGGAGGTAATTAGGTTTGTTTATATTAATGGAGGTGCTGGGGATTGAACCCTGGACCTTGTGCACACTAAGCTCATGCTCTACCACTGAGCTATTCCCGCCCCTCAAACCCTGTGTTTTTAGGGACACATCCTGGTGGAGGGCTGGACGGCCCATAGAGTTTTCCACCCTTAGTTCCTCTGACTGTGATAAAAACTCTTTCCATCAGAGTTGTCCAAGAGAGGTGGAGGGAAAAGGAAGTCCCTACGGAAATACCTGTGTCATCCAAGCCCAGCACTAAAGTTGAGACGGTGGTCCCCGCTGAGCAGCCGGCGTCGAAGGCTTCAAGCACAGACCCGACACACAAGAGCTGGGACACCAGTGGGGAGTATGGTAAGGCGGGGGATTGGCCCAGCCTTACTGCTCTGTAGCTGGTACCTGGGAACGACACTCGGAGGCCACACTGGCCCTTCGAAAAGTTGTATCTGTTTTTTGGTTTGGACCAAAGTCTAATATCTCTTCTCTGATGAGGAGGGTCAGGTTTGCAAGGTGGATTCTGCCCTCAGCGCAGTTTCCTGTCTGTAAGTCTGTTTCCTCCTTAAACAGCCTCCCTCTTCCCTCCCTGCTCTGTGTCCCCCCGGCCCCTCAGGCTGGGTGTCGTGTGCAGGGCGTGGGCAGTGGGGTGCTGGTGGGGGACAGCGCCACTTCTTCTGCGGCACCGGGAGGGCTGTGCCGGGTCCCGCCCGCTCTGGCTTCCAGGAGGCCAGCTGCGTGTCTGGTCACTCGGCCTCTTAGGTGGCCTTTGGCCAGTGCCTGTGGCTCTGTATCCGTGGGGGAGCCCCTGGCAGGTTAGAGAAGCGTCCTCAGTGATCTGTCCTGGGGGATGTCTGTGCGGGGACTCTGTCTAGGTCTCTCGTCAAGACGTGGCTTTACTGGTCAGCGAGTGGCCTGCCCAGATGTTTCCTGGGACCTGCACGTGGCCCCTGGCGGATGTGCAGGCCCGCTGCCCACCTTCTCAGGATGCGCTCTGCAGAGCGAGGCGCCTCCACTCATCCCTCTTAATAAGCCTTTCTCCCCCAGGAGCGAGTGGAAAGACGCGGGGCAGCAGAGACCCGCCCCGCCCCCCAAGCTTGCTCTTGAATAAATCCCGGCGGAGCGCGTCCCCGCCCACGTGCTCGCAGGCCTTGAGCAGGGTTCGTGAGGCTGCCGAAACACCACCCAAAACACCACTTCTTTTCCTTCTGTTTTAAATCCAGCAACATGGACAATGGAAGAAGAATATGAAACGGAGGACTGAAGTGCCTCATAAAGACCAAGTGAAGGCTGGCAGAAACCTCGACGGGAAGCGGGGTAGCCGGTGAGCGATGGCTGAGATGTACGAGGAAATGGCCATGGGGAGAAAAAAGTAAAGGTATTTTGAGTGCTTTCTGCTTGGTCTTGTTCACCCAAGGCTGTGTTTTTGTCTTCGGAGGGAGAAAGCCTTGGCAGCTGAGCCCACGCCCCAGAAGCTGTCACTTCTGATGCACGGTGTGTAGCTGAGCCGGGACGGGCCCCTTGCGGCATCGAGGCACCCGGAGGAGGGAGGGCCCGGGCAGCGCTGCCTCCTGGCCGGCGTCCTGCTGACTGGAGCCGGCACCTGCGGCAGGTTGGGCTGCATCGGGTGTGGCCCGCCCACAGGTCACAGAGGACCAGAGGAGGGCGAGGAGCTCGGGCTCTGCGGCCCAGCGCTCCCACGGCTCCTCAGCTCTGCCTGTCAGCATCCAGGCGGCCGTGCACCATGGAAATGCACGGATGTGGCTGGGTTTCAGCAAAACTTTATTTATGAGACCAGGTGACGGGTGGATGCGGCCGGCCAACTGTGGTTTGTCATCCCTGGTCCTGAGTTCCTAGATATGCCTCTGGAGGCCACTGACTGGGAACCTGTGTGTTCCTTTGATTGTCTCGGAATAAGGGGGAAGATTCCTGAGGCCTTGGCCCGTGAATGGGGGTGGGCTCTGGCTATAAACTCGTGCTGTCCAGAGGAGACTGGTCCCTGGCTGACCGGGGCTGGACCATCCCTCGAAGAGATGAGGCCGATTAGATGCCCCAGAATCTGCAGCTGAGCCCCGAGGTGCGGTGTGGGCACCCGCACCTCTTTGCATGTGTCTTTAATGGGAAACGAGGGTGCGTTGCGGAGAATTGCGGAAACGGCCTCGCAGCTCCCCTTCCTCCAGGGGAGGTTGGACCTTGCACCCCAGGCGGCAGCTCCCCGGGCTCCTGGGCAGCGGCTGCAGCACCGTGACCTCCTTCGTGGCCAAGTGACGCTGAACACAGTTAACCTCCTGTGTGGCACATGCTGCGTCCCAGAGCAGGGCCCTGGGCCCTGTCATCCCTTTGCCTCCCGAATCACAGAGGCGTCACCGGGGCGGAGCTGCTCGGGAGGGCTGGCCGTGGCCCTTTCGGGGAAGCTCAGGATTTCAGCCCTTCCAGTCCCGCTGCTGCAGATCTTGGACCCGGAGGTGCACGGGGCTGTGGGAGAGAACTGCCCACCCCCAGGAACTGCCCTGGACCCAGAGCAGAGGTGGGAGTGGGGGTCGCTCTGAAGGCGTCCCACCTGGTGGCAGAAGCAGGAGAAGAGTGACTACTTGCGTGTCACTGGGTCCCCAGGCAGGGGGCACAGTGGGGGGAGGGCAGGAGGGTTCTCGGGCATCCTCCCAGTAGGAGGATGGAGCAGGAGGCTTTGGCCTGTGATGCGGGTCCGGCCTGGCCTGAGGGGCAGGGCGGCTGGTAAGGCCGGCTGATCTCCCGGCTCTGCTGTGGCTCCGAAGCCTGGCCCAACAGGAGCTCTGGGCACAGCGGGTGGCTGGGGGCCCGCTCTGGGCAGAAGTGGCTTGGCCGCTGCGAGCCCCGCACTCAGCACGGCACGTCCCCGGGGAAGGACGGGGAACGTGCTCAGCTCTGTGGGCTGGAGCGTCAGTCAGATGAAACCCGGCAGCCTATATGGGACTGCGTGGCTGCTTAAGTTTTTACCTCCGCCTTAAAAATCTGTTATAGAAAACACGAAAAGCCCAGAAAAAAAGAATAAACTGTTTACGTCCGAGGGACCCTAAATGGCAATGTTTACCTGTGGGTGGTGTTTTCTTCCTGCTCCTTCCTGACCGCACAGCGTTTCGTGCGCAGCCTGTCCTGGGGGACAACGGGAGACACCTGTCTTCCCCCTGGGCTGAGTCACTCTGGTGTCGGTGTCTGGGCCACGGGCTCCCAGAGGCAGTCAAGCATTGTTCTGGGTGAGTCTGTGTGAGTGTTTCTGGATGAGGTTAACGTGCAAGCAGGCGGCCTGAGGGAAGTGGTTCCTGCTCGCCTGTGGGTGGGCCTCATCTAATCAGGTGAAAGCCTTAAGGGAACAAAAAGGCTTATCCTCCTGTAAGAGGGAACTCGTCCTGCCTGACCACATTTGGACTGAGATGTCAGCTTTCTCCACTTTGGATTCAAACTGAAGCATATCCTTTCCTGGGCCTCAGGTGCTGCCAACAGATCCCGGGACTTGGCAGCCTCTGTAATTTATATGAGCCGGTTCCTTGCCATCAGTCACTCCATCTCCCATGGGCTCCTTTCCTCTGGAGAACCCTGACCCGTGTACCCCCATGCAATAAACATCAGCCTAGAGGGAGAGTGGTGCCTCTAAGCCATGGAGTTTCCCACACGACAGGAGTGTGTGTGACTCAGGGCGGTGGCCCTGGGTAGTTCACACTGAGACGGTGACTCTGGATGAGAGCTGGCCGCCCCGGCAGACCTACCATGGGGCGCCAGCCTGACCTCAGGGAGGGACGAGGGCGGGAGAGGGCTCCAAGCGCACAGGCAGTGGCTCTGTCACGTCTGTATCACGAGGCCACAGTGAACACTCTCGACAGGGAGGCTGGGCTAAGCACCCCTGGCTGATGTCCCGGGAGGGGCGTGTCCTGAGGACACGGACGCTTCACCTGGGGGCCCCTCCACCTCGCCCGACGTCTGTCTTGCTTTGGCCAGTTCTGAGTCGCACCCTTTTGCGACAAAAAACTAACCACAAGAAGAGGGCTTCCCTGAGTTCTGTGAGTTGTTCCAACAAATCACGGAACACGAGGGTGGCTGTGAGGACCCCCAAATTGGCAGCCAGCTGGCCTGAAGTGCGGGTGGTCTGGGGACCCTGGACTGTGGCCAGTATCTGAGATGACAGCAGCCTTGTGGACACCGGTCCCTCGGATGGTGCAGCGTGGCTAAACGCTTGTCCCCTCTTCCCTCCAGCAGCCGTCTTCCCGCCGGCCCACGCACTGGCCAGGGCGGGAGGCGAGCTCACCCGCTCCTGTGGGGATCTGCTCGGGCGCCCACTGGGGGCCAGCGGAACCCTCATCACACTGTGAGGGGTCCGGTGGAGGTGGGGGGACCCAAGTTCTGACCTCAGGGTGCCAGGGCCGTCCTCTGCCTGGAGGAAACCCCCGTGCTGCGGAGAGCGTCCGTCTGAAATGCTAGCGATGGATGCTTTCTAGTCTGCACCTTGGGTCCCGGAATCATTCTGTTCTTGACCACTATAGTCTGTCTCTGCGGTGGGGGGACTGGCTCACCCCCGCCGTGAAGGAGCAGTCCCCTCCCGCAGCCGGCCCTGCGGGACCTGACAGGTTATGTAATCGTTTCATTGTCCTTGCTTGTCTAAGAATAAACACATTTTATTCTGCAAGTAAGGCGGCGTACACTATAATCTGATCTTTTGATGAAGCAAAGAAAAGCTGATTTATTTTTAGAGAATGAACTTGCTGATAAGTCCTAATTTGGATCCATGTACGTACACGCCTGGAGGGTGCTGCCCGCTCCCTGGCCTCTGCGGGCGCTTGCGGGTCAGTGTGTCCCGCCGCACGTGGAACTTTCCGGGTCTCATCCGCACGAAAGATTCTACTGACTCTTTACAAAGGAGGAAAACACAGTCAGAACGTTTTCTTTGGCTCAAAGCTTCCCTTCCCTCCCACTGTGGTTTCCAGTCTGGCTTTTCTTTCCCCTGTTTCTAGGTTGGAAGCAAATGGATTTAAAAAGAAAAAAAAATGAAGCCCCATCTCTTGACTTCATAGACTGGTGGTCTTAGACCAAAGGTCACTCCAAGTCACTCTGCCACGGAGGCTTTGTCCCCTCTCCCTGGAGCATGGCTGGGGGCAGGGTGAGGCATCCTCCCTTCACGTCACGGACACATCTGGACCTGGAGAGGGACCGGAGCAGGTGGCCGAGGCTCGGACGCTCAGGGTGGGCCCTGGTCTGGGCGTTGGTGGCTCCACAGCAGGGAAGGACAAGGCCGGGCGATGCCAGGTGGGGCGGGGCAGCCTGCTGTCCGCCCGGCCACCAAGGACCGACTGCTCATCGTCTGAGAGCAGCAGGTAACCAGCCCTTCGGGTGAACAAAGGGACAAGTTTCCGTGAAGCGTCTGCACGCACCAGGTTGTGGTGAGACCAGGAGAGAGCGCGCTCGCCCGGGGGCGCTGGGGTGGTGCCGAAAAGGCTCAAATCCAGGAGGAGCGCATCCTCAGCCGGGAGGGAGGATGGGAAAGGGGCAGGGCGCCCACTTTTTAGCAGGTTGCTTGTTTTCTCGCTGTTGACTTTAGACGTTCTCTACGAGTTTTGGATCGCAGTCCTTTGTGTCTTTTGCAACTTTCTCTCCCTGTCGGTGGACTGTCCGCTAACTCTCTTGGTGCTGTCCTTCCCAGAGCAGAAGTTCTGAGTGTTGATGAAGGCCAGCGTCACTCACTGCCTTCACGGACCACGCCTTTGGTGTGGTACGTGAAAAGGTACCGCCATGCCCAAGGCCATCTAGGCCTCCTCCTGCCTTATCTTGCAGGCATTTTAGTTTTGCATGTTGCATTCGGGCCTATGATCCATTTTGAGTTAATTTTTGTGAAAGGCATAATCTAGATTTTTTTTTTTTGCATGTGGACGTTAAGTGGTTCCAGCATCGTGTTTTGGAAGGACTGTCTGCTCCCCGGTGTTGCCTTTGCTCCTTTGTCCGGGATCAGTCAGCTGCACTCACGTCAGTCTGTTTCTGGGCTCTCTGCTCGGTTCCCTGATCTGTGCGTCTCGTCTTCCACCAGCGCCACGCTGCCTTGAATCCTGTGGCTTCGCAGTAAGCCTTAAAGTTGGTGGTGTCAGTCCTCCGTTGTGGCTCTTCCCCTTCAGTATCGTGTTGGCTGTTCTGGGCCTTTTGCGTCTCCATATAAACGTTGGAACTAGCTTTTCCATATCCACAAAGTAATTTGCTGGGATTTGCTTAGGGCTGCACTGAATCTATAGGCCAAGTTGGGAAGAACTGAAATCTCCACACTATTCACGGAAATGGACCCTCTCTCCACTCACCTAGTTTGATTTTGTTCATCGGAGTTTGTGTTTTCCTCACGTAGGTCTTGTACACATTTTATTAGGTTTATGTCTAAGGACTTCATTTTTGAGGGTGCTTACGTAAATGGTATTGTGTTTTTAATCTCAGGTCCCACTGGTTCCCTGCTTGTCTGTAGGGAAGCACCTGGACTGCGTGCGTGCACTTCCTACACTGCAGCCTTGTGCAGCTGCCAGTGAGTTCCAGGAATGGCTCTGCCAGATCGGCCGTACTTTCTGTGTAAACAGTCAGGTGCTCTGTGAACAAGGACGGCTTTAGCTCTTCCTTCCCAGTCGGTAGAGCTGCACTTCCAGTCTGTGTGCCCCTGTTGCCTTTTCTTGTCTGTTTGCTTTAGCAGGGACCCCCGCACAGTGCTGAAGAGGAGCGGTGAGAGGGGGCAGCTTGCTTGTACCCGACCTCGTGGGAAGGGGTCAAGTTCCCCACCGTTAAGTGTGGGGTCAGCTGCAGATATTTTGGTGGCTATCCCCATCAGACTGAAGTTCCCCCTCGTTCCTAGTTTACTGAGCGTTTTGAGTCATGAGTGGGTTTGGGATTTTGTCGAACCCGTTTTCCTGCACTTACTGATGTGCTCAGATGATTTTTCTTCATCTGTTGCTGTGACGATCACATTAATTGACTGTCAGATATTGGGCGGGCCTTGCACACCTGGGTACAGCCCACCTGGTCGTGGTATAGAACTCTTTTAATCCTTTTGGGGTTCAGTTTGCTAATATTTTGTTGAGGAGTTTTGCTCCTATGTTCATGAGAGGCATTGTTCTGTGCCTTTTTTTCTTCTGATGTCACGTCTTCGTCTGCTCTTGGTATCGGGGTGACGCTGGCCTCAGAACGATCAGGAAGTGTTTCTTCTACTTCCATCCTCTGAAAGAGATTGTAGAAGAAATTGGTATAAATTTGTCCTCAAATGTTTGGTAGAATTCATCTGTGCATCCATCTAGGTTTGGTGCTTTCTGGTTTGGAAGGTTATTGTTGATTTAATTTATCTAATAGACATAGGTTATTCAGATTGTCTATCTCTCCTTGTGTAAGTTTTGACAAATTGTCCTTTTTAAGGAATTTGTCCATTCCATCTAGGTTATCGAATCTGCGGGCATGAGGATGCTCACAACGTTTCCTTATTAACCTGTTAGTGTCCGTGGATCTGTATGGTGTCCCGTCTTTCGTTTCTGATGTTAGTAATTTGCCGTCTTTTTAAAATCTACTTCTTGAAACGCCCTCAAACTTACAGAAGAGTAGCAAGTCCCAGCACAAACATTTCTTCTCCACTGAAACATTTCAGAATAAATTGCGAACATAATGCTCTTCTCCCAAGTATGCTAATGTGTATTTCCAGCAACAAAGATGTTCTCTTAAAACACCACGGCATGCCTATCAGCGTCAGGAGGCTAGCACTGGTCCGCCCACTGCCCTTTTGTCCTTAGACCCTAGTCAAACGCTGCCGCTTCTCCCAGTGACGCCCTTTACGTCGGAGGCAGCCGGCCCTGCACACCTGACACCTGGCTGTCAGGCCCTTCACGTCGTCTTCATCATGGAACAATCCTCGGGCCTCCCCAGACTACTGTGCGAAGGTCACTTTTGAAGATTACAGACCAGTTGCTAGCTTCCTTCTTTTGAGTCTGTCTGTTTCCTTGTGAACACACTCAGCCCACGTGTGTCTGTCGTGACTACACAGAGGTGTCGCTCTGCAGTAGCCCCGCTGCTGAGGATGGCCATCGCGACTCACTCGATGGAGGTGGCACCCCCGGTTATGTCACTCCTTCCCCCTCCTTAGCTGGCGTGTGCAGGTAACTTCAAGTTGTGTGAGAATCCGCGTTAATCCTCCTGTTTGTATACTCATTCGTGCACTTCCGCGCGGACCCACGGTCCACGGTTCTGGAGAGTCTGTTACAGCCATGATTTACTCTGACGTCTAAACTCTCTCAGGTTCCGCCAGGGGAAGCCCCTGCGAGCTGGCTCCAGCCCTGCGTCTCTCTGGTTCCGTGAGATCGTCCCTGCGCCCTGACACGCCTGGCACTGCAGGCCCAGCCCGGGAGCCGCGCTTCTCCCGCGAGCCCTGGGCCTGCAGGGGTGCCTCCTTTCCTCTTCAGTCTGAGAGGCCAGCTCCAGTCACTCTCCTCCACGAGGAGGGGAAGCTCACTCCTCACCCCTCAGGGAGGGGCTGCCACAATGTCCCCCTCCGTCTGGGCCCCCTTTGTCCCCAGCACCTCCGGGGACTGGCTCGGGGCCTCCGTTCTCTCTGGGCAGAGGTCGGTGCCACTTACCAAGACCCTGTTTGTGTCGCTGCTGTTGCTGCTGCTTTGGTTTTTTGGTTGACTTGTTAAAACCCATTTATCTATTCTGCTTCAAATTAATCCCCAAATGTTGCTTGATCAAACCACTTGCTGTTACAGTGATTACGGACATACAACATTTCTCCCCGGCCTTTTGAAGGGCCAGTCACCATGGTAACCACATTACGGCAAATTGCTTTGTCTCCTCAAAATGCCCTTCAGAAAAAGGTCATTCAGTGCTAACGTTTCCGAGGACATAGCTGTGTGAGCAGCGGGAAGCCCGTCGTCGCCCCGCACTGGCCCCTGTGCGTGTGTGCGTGTCTTCAGTCACGTCATTTCAGGAAAGCCTCAGAGCAGGACCAAATACTGAGAGTGGAAAGAGCTCCACACACGTGTGTGTGTGTGTGTTTGTGTGTGTGAACTTGAAGACAGCTCTGTGTCAGCTCTGCTGCCTCTTGAGGACCACATCTTGTCGCTTCCCGGCCGGGTGGGGTGGAGGTGGGGACAGGCACCCTGCTCCTGTGGGACCTGCGGGCACCTGGAGCCGGTGGGAAAGAAGAGCCTGCGGGCAGAGTGGTCCCAGGGTCCCAACTCCCACAGGCTGTGCCGACCAGTAACGCAGGCCGTCACCGTGGAGCCCATGGTGGGCCAGACAATGGGACAGATTCTGTTGTTGCTGGTTTTGATTTAATCTCAAGATTTTTATGTAACAGTTCACTGGCTGTGGGTTTGTTGTTTTTCAGAATAAAACCTGCTGCGCTGTGCTCCGGGGCCCAGCTTTTCGGCCCTCGTTTCCCAGGGGAGGCGCCTGCGGCTCAGAGCTCACTTCTACGCAGAGGTGTCAGAGGTCGCACCGTGAATCATGCCCTGCTTCTTTCTTCATAATGAGCCTCCCTCAGGCTCAGCATGGGTGCAGTTCAGCGCCCAGGTGGTCAGTCCTCTGTGCTCTGTGACGCTGTCGCCGCCCCCCCACCCCCGCGTCCTCCGCCCAGCGGCAGCCAGCTCGTTGTCGCAGTGGTGCCTGGGGGTCTCCTGTGTGGCTCTAAACCCTCTCCTTCCGTGGGTCCTTAGCTGTTCTCAGATGTGCGTAAGTCGCTGTTTCCTCAGCACTTAACGCTGCCCGGCGTCCTTCCAAGCACTTTCCCTGGGTTTTTTTTTTTTTCGTTTTTGCTTTTTGCTCTCCACGTTTTCAGTCCTAACTTTCTCAACACCCCGACGGGGCGGCGCTGTCCTCAGACCCCTGAGAAAGCTGAGGCGCAGAGAGGTGGCGGGGTTGGCGCAGGCGCGCAGCGGGGGGCGGGGGGGGGGGACGCCAGCAGGCGTGTGGCCCGGTTCCCGAGTGTCACCAGCGTGAGGAGGCGGGTGTCCTCCCAGCGCAGCTCTAGTCCGCGCTTCTGAGTGACCTTGAGCATCTTTCGTATGTTGTTCTTTTGTATGTTGTTCTCTGTGAATAGTTTATGTTTTTGTCCATTTTCCTATGGGATTTTCCGTCTTTTCCTCTGTTTTTGAGATCATTCTGTGTACTGGGGAGAACAGCTCATTTATCTGTGAGCGCGCGGCAGGCTTTCGACCAGTTTGTCTCATGCTATTCGACTTGGTTTATGGTGCTTTTCAAAAGTTAAAAAAAAGCTTTCCTAGTCAAGTTAATCAATTGTGGCTTTTACTGCATGTAAATATGTAACAGTTTAAAGTTTTCTTCACATCTTTCATATACAGATTATAAGAGAACTTACCCATATTTTCTTCTAGAAGTTTCCCCGTTTAGATGACTGATGCGTTTGGTCTCTGTTCTGGTTTTGGTGTGGAGCATGGACCTGCTTCTGCCTTTCTGATGGCCATCCAGCGGCCACAGCACCTGTGTCCTCACGGAGCCTGCCCACTCCCAGAGGTCTGGGAGGTCACCTGCCCTGTGCTGTGTTCCCACACACTCTCAGGGCTCTGCCTGGACTTCCTGGTCCATCGGTCTGTCTACCCATTTGCCAAGATCACAGTTTTAATTATTGAGCCTTTTTCACACATTTTACCATCTGGTAAGATTAATCCCCCCTCATTGCTCTTCTTTTAGGATTTCCCAGCTATTATTGCATTTGAATAATATGCAGTAATAATTTTGCTGACAGCTTAATTTTTCATTTAAACTGTAGGATCAACTTGTGTTAAGTCCAGACTAAAAACTGCCTGGGAGTTTTATTTCAATTTTGTCAGCTTTATACGTTCTCTCTCGGAGGACTGGTGTTTTATAATGTTGAGTCATCCCATCCAAGAACAAAGGATGTTTCTGCATTTGTTCAAGTCACTTTTGTGTTTTTTAGGCGTGGTTAGAAATTATTTTCACATGGATTTTGCATATTTCTTGATAAATTAATTCCTGAGCACTTAATCCTTTTTGTTGCTCTCGTAACAGTGAGTGTCTCTCCCATCACCCGCCCTAGGCATGTGCTATTGATTTTTGTGCACTCATTTCACATTCATTCTATTTTTTAAAATTCTTTTATTGTTTCTGTTACTTTCATTACTGGGTCTCTTTTGTTTTCCAAGTGTATTATTACATCATGTGCACATAAAATTTTGTTTCTTTCCAAATTTTTAACCCTGTAATGGTTAAATTTTTCCATATCTAATTGTGTTCATTATATTTTCAACACAGTGTTAAAAACTGGTGCAGACAGTGGGAGTTCTTGCCTGGTTTCTGACCTCAGCGGGAAATACCTCTGCTGTTCTCCTGTTAAGAAAGATAATGACTTCAAGGCTGACTTTATGTATACATACATGTATCTCTGTGTACATACATGTATACGTGTGTATATAGATACAAACATAGTCTGATACGTAGCGTTTTTATCACCACTATTTTTTAGTAATTCTACAATTTTTATTTGTACTTTTCAATTGCTGTTTATTATAGAGTTTTTTTTTTTCCCCAAAAAAGGAAGGTTTTTTGGTGTTAAGGTTCTGTATTCTGGCTTTTTTTTTGCATTTCTAATAAGATTTATGTTTGTAAATTATTATTAAACTTGTGACTAAGTGTGGTGAATTGCTGTGAATGCTCCACGCGCATTTGGGAAGGAGCGCGCTGTGCTCAGAGGTGGAGTTACTGCGCCATCACCATCTCTGTTGACTCCGCCTCCCTCCTGGTGCTCTGTCCCTGGACCTCTCCTGGGCTGAACGTAGACATTGTCTCCTGTAGTTTAGTGGTTTCCCTTCATTGCATCTCTTGACATTTCCAAGTTACAAAGGTGGTCACTGTGTTCAAGACAAGCTTCAAATGTTCTCTGTTTTCTGGACAGTATATCCTCTTGTTCGCAAAGTCGACATCTCATCTCTTTGATGTTAATTGTACTTTCAAAAAGCTTCCTCTCTCCTTTTATTATTTCTATTTCCTCTGAGTTAATTTTCCCCCCCTTTCTTTCCTGTCTCTCTGCCCCTGGCTTGTATGTGGGGGACTTTGACCAGGTGCCCGGAGACCCTTGATGCCCTGGGTGGACGTCTGGACGCTCTGTTCTCACAGACGAGGCTTGTGGGCTGGAAGGTGACTGGGTGGGGACCCTGCTGTTTGCTGGCCGACCCCTAAGTGTCTGTTGCCTTTTCTCTTTGGTCTGTCGGTTTTCCCAAAGATGACCCTTCTTCTGGCTGGAGGCCTGGCTGCTGCCGTCCAGAGAACCGTCGAGGAGGGCAGATGTCATGCTGTTTGGCGGTTTGGTGCGCAGACCGCTACTCTGCCTGTTTCATGGCAGCATCTCACCCTCACACCCCCGTCCCAGCGTTGGTTCATTCAGCCTCCTCAGAGCCTAGCTGTCCTGCCCTCTCCTGGAGCCGGGAAGGGGCTGCGGAAGCTAGGGAAGGGGCCTGGGGTCCAAACGCGTCTCAACAAGCCCTGAGCTCAACGCCCTGCGCCCCTACCTTGGGAGACCCAGGCATCTCCAACTCCCGAGCCTCCTGGTGACCCTGGGGGTGACTCAGCCCGGCTCTGTCACCTCTTCCACCCTGGAGCGCTCAGCACTCACCCTGCGTAGCCCCCATCACTGTTCCCCGTCGGCTGTGCTCGGGTACCTGCTTCCCACCCCGCAAACCGCGCTCCTGCCGCGAGCCTGCGGGCAGCGCCAGCTCCACTCTGTGTGCGGCGCCTCCCCCCCACCTCCCCTGGTCCTGGGGTAAACTCGGCGTCGGGGGACAGAGGCGAAGGACGCCTCGGTGAGCCCGCTGCAGCTGCCTTCTGGGCTGCCGTCACGCTGTTCCTTTACTGTGTGCTTTTGCCTCCTCAACCCTCCTGCTTCCTTTCTTGACTGCCCACCAAGATGTTTACATCGGAAAGGCTGCCATTCGTTGTTACACAAATGCTTCCTACCTGGAAAATTCGGACCTTTCCCAAGAAACCAAAACTGAGTTGACAGAATTATTTCTCAAGGTGTGAGTGTGACTGTGTGAATGGGAGAGACGTGCTCCTACCGGTGTGAGGAGGGGGAGGCAGAGGGATAGAGGAGGGCCCGGGGGAGGAAGACCAGATGCACAGGTTGGCGCAACGCCCACAGCAAGGCTGCCGCCGGGATGCTAGTTTGCTCAGGAGCGTGCGTGTCGCTGACGCTCTGACGCTGCTCCCAGGACAGAGACGGGCCCGTGTGACTGGAAAGCCAGCTGAGAGCTGAGGCTGCTGCGGACTGGCCTCGCCTCTCCCTGCACAATGGCGTGGGGGGAGGGCTGCATATAAGGTGGCCTTATTAAAGTGACAAGGCAATTTAATTCCTTTGTGTGCGATGATTCTACTTCATTGATTTACAATGGGAAGGATATAATTTTGCGAGTGTTGGCAAAAAGCTCAAATGTCAGCCTTTTCAAATTGCCACACTTGCCTTGTTCAGGATGAATAATGAATAAGTCACCTTTTGTCTACAGTTAAATATTCCCGAATAAATACAAAGAACATAAAAGACATAAATGATTGCCTGATTTATATTTAAAATAAAGATCAACATTGTGATAAATGGTTGAAAACGCTGTGTGTGCAGCTTGCGGCTCTCCTGGTAATGACATTATCAATGAGGGGGCGCCAGGTGTGGACGGTTGCTGGGCCCAACCTGCTTGCTTACCTGGAAGCCACCTCTGGCAGCTCCTGAAGGGAGCTTGGGTCCTCAGGGAAGGGCCTGGTCTCCACGGACCCCTCCCCATCCTGCACCCCGCGAGGCCAGTGGGGCACAGGGGACCCGACTCCAGGGCCCTCAGCAGGAGGAGGGTGGGGCCTTGGAAGGGCTTTCTGATTGTCACCGTTGGGAGGGGTTTTGTGAGAGACGTTGGAGAAGAGCAGGAGGGCAGACGCGTCTGGAAAATTGGCAGGCCCCTGGTCACATAACCACACGTCCGCGCGGCACTGTGCAGCCGCTGGAAGTCCCCGCAAGGAGCCGGGTGGTCTGCTCACTCCCACGTGAGCAAAGCCAGGAGTCCGTCCGTATGAAAATGAGTCGATTTTTATTAAAAATGTGTATAAATACATGTGTTAGGGACTATTTTCTGCAGTTTTCTGGAGTAACAGGACCCATAGAACGTGTGTGTGTGTGTGTGTGTGTGTCTACAGTTATACGTGGACACATTTGAGAAGGAGAGATTCATTTTAGGGAACTGGCTCCCGTGAGTGGGGGACAGGCAAGCCTGACGTCCGCAGGGCGGGCCGGCAGCCCGGAGGCCCCGGGGCAGAGCTGGCCCTACAGTTCAGCTCCACAGGCCGCCTGGAAGCAGAATTCAGTACTAACCATGAACTACGTGCTGAGAATACACATATACAGGTAAGTACACACACACACAGAAACGCGTGCTCATTTAACAAATTCATGAAACTTAGCCTAAGTTTGTACCTTGGGTTTTCCTGGTAAGTGACCCAGGAAGTCTCTCTGTACCTGTTTTGCTTTGTCTTATTTTCCTTTGTTGAGACAGCTCATGAGCTTTCACTCATTTGCAAATGAGAGACTCAGCACCTTGCAGAGAGCTCTCCAAGGAGTTTAGTGCAGGGAGGACGCCTGGAGTTGCTGCCGCAGGTGACCCATCAGGGCGGGGCCCGGATTCCCCATGAAGATGATGAGAACTGTGGTGGGCGGGCTGCGGTTGGCAAACTGGGCTCCTGGGAACCCCGGCGATGGAGCGATGCAAGGTCTGGGCGCCCACCTGCTCCGGGCGGCCACCCGCTCTCTCCTGCCTCCCTGTTCACATCCCGGGGCAGCGTCTCCGTGAAAATGGCACCAGGACAGGCGTCCGACGTCAACTCTGCAACCGGTCAGGACCGGGGACCGCACCCCGCTCCCCTTCCCACTCCAGCCGCCCCACGAGGGCAGCACCCGGGTCTGCGGGAGGGCACGTGGACCCCAGGGCTCCTGAGGGAAGGAGCGCTGGCCACTCTTAGCCCACCACGAGGTGCTCTCGGAGACACTGCTGTGCGCTCGCTGGTGGCTTCCCGGGGTCGGAACAGCACATGCTCAGCATTCTGCATCCACTGACGAGTCGCCCGCCGCTATCACCAAAGAGTAATGCACTTCTGAGCCCGAGGCGTAAATAATGTGGGCGACAGGGCCCCGGGGAGCGAGCGCAAAAGCTCGGAGGCTGAGCCCGGCCCCCCCCCCCCCCCAGGGTCTGCTGCTACCTCAGGGCCGGACCTCCCCCAGCCGCCCGCCTGGCTTGGCCTCTTGGAAGAAAGCGCTTCCCAGCCCCGCACCCACCCCCTTGGCGGCTCCTCTCCTCAGTCCCCCTTGTTTGTCACCTCAGTTATTTAACTTCTCTCCTCCGTCCAGTCCAGCTGCTGCTGTCCTGTGCAGTCACCAGCAGGCCCTCGGTTCTGTGGCCCGGCCCGCGGGGGCGTCCGCAGACGACGCTGGAGGCTGCGCCTCCAATCCAGAGGCGAGCAGAAGCCCACGGTGCCCCTTCCACGGCGACTCCTGGAGGCCTCGCCCACCGCAAACCTCCTGCTCACTCTGCCCGGGAGTCAGGAGCGCCGCCTCCCAGACGCCCGCGGAGGACAGCGGGGCTGCCCCTCACGTCGCGTGGTCAGCTCCTGGGCCCGACAGCAGGGGCCGGGAGGGTACGGGCAGTTTCCCCAGCAGAAATGGGTGCTGTCACATCGACTGGGCCTGCTCCTCCAACTAACAGAAATTGCCCTTGAAAAATAGAGAATTTGGGGTCCTGTTTTTTTCTGATTGGATCCACAGTTTGCAGTAAGAGGGGGGATGGATGTGTGAGAGGCTTGTGGGGAGAGGTCAGGGCAACCGTTGGTCAGTTCTGTCCACCATTAAAAAGAACAGGTGGTTTCTGAACGGCTCTTCATCGTCCACTCGTGGGATCTGGCCCCACATCGCTTTCCCTCTAGAGGACCAAGGCTGCCCACCCCGGGGTCTCCTGCCCCTGGGGTGCGAAGAGAAGCTGCAGGACGCTTAGCTGGGAAGTCGTCACAGAAAGGACGAGAGACTTGAGAATTTCAGCACGTGCAGGTGGAGCCCACGCCGTGGGAGATACTGCGAGGTCAGGGCTCGAAATGTCGCCACGTGCGGGTGGAGCAGACACCGAGGACGGCCGGGAGCAGGACAGGCCCTTCCGACCACCGGCTCAGCTCATCCGAGCCAGCACCCCGTCTGCGCCCCATCTGAATCACGGAGGCTTCGCGGGGAGCGAGGCTAGCTCGGGGCCAGAGCACCCCTGGGGGACTGGACGCGGTGGAAGACCGCCGTTCCTCCTTGTCTCGCAGGTCCCAGCCTTCCTGCCACACACACAGCCCCAGCCCCTCGCACATGACAATACTTTCCGCTTCTGTGACTCCTTTTGCTCCCAAATGTCGAGCTGCCGCGCAGGCACGGCTCATCCTGGCCCATCTCTGGGAGGGCAGGTATTTGGCAGGAATGATGATTCTTTCACAGATGGAGAGTCGGGGACACAGAGAAGTGAGGGTGCTGTCTGCTCATCCCGACGGCAGAGCCGAAATGGGAAACGGGCATCCGGAACCTGGCTGGACTGCGTCTGTCAGCATCAGTCCCTGGGGGGCGAGAGAAACGGAACGGGGAGGTCCTGGAGGAAACGGGGGAGGACGAGGCCCAGGACAGCGGGCCCGTCACAGCATCAGTGCTGTCTGCGGCGGGGCTTCCTCACGAGGAGCTGTGGGGGCGGTGCGCGGGGGCAAGCCCTCCCGACGTCGGCACCGCCCACCCGTGTGTTCGCGGGCGTCCGTCCCTGTGACACTTCACTTCGTCCCAAAGTCAAGCCTCTGAGCTAAGCTGCAGTAATCACCCCGCTCCCCAGTCAGAACGATAAGGAGCAGAGAGCTAAGACCCTTCCCCACGGTCGCGAAGTCCGGGATTCGAGTCCCAGCTGCCTCCGAGACCCGCCCCGACCACTCTGCCGTGAGACTCCTGAGCTGCCCCTGTTGGAAACGCGCCTCCCGTGTGCAGGAAGCTCTGAGTTCCCACCCCGGGCAAGTGAGGGGGTGGGGCCAGGCTCTAACCCCAGCTGGGTTCTGGTGCTGTGGCCACTCTGAGTCTGGGGTGGACATGGTGTCCAGTGGGAAAGTCATGCTGGAAAAACCAGGAAAAAGGTGCGAGTGGAGCCCCTGCCCAGAGATGCTGGGCAGGGCGGGTTTGTCCAGGCAGGTGGTCAGCCGAAGGAGGCTGAGGGTGGTCAGGGGGATGGGGCTGGCCAGGGGGTCAAGTTCTGGATCAGGAAAGGAGCCCTTCTGGTGTGCTGTGGGTAAGTAAGGAGACACTGGGTCAGCCTTAAGGTGCCAAGGCTGAGGTAGACATCAGGGTGGGGAGAGGGGGAGGCCCGCCCTGGGGTCTTCTCTGGGCGGGGTGGTGCAATGCCTCAGCTCTGCCAGTCTCCAGGAATCCCCTCCCTTCCTCGCTCCTCTCTTCCCCCCACCCCTTCTGTTCACCCGGAGCTGGGGGATAAGGCCCGCGGGAGAATCAGGCATCACTGGAAGGGCCCAGGTGCTCCTCCTGGTTCTGGCAATAGTGGTGGTGGGTTGTCAGCACCTTCAGCAAAGACCCCAGGACACGCCTGAGCTGGAGCACACCTGAGCGCATGCCACGGGAGTCGTGGGGCATCCAGGACAGAGTGCCTTGAGGGGCTCGTCCCACGGTCAGTTAGGTGCTTTGGGGAGGGAGGACTGGATGCAGGGTAACTCTGTGACGAGCACCTCCCCAACTGATCTGGGAGGAGGGCAGCCCCGAGCAGGCTGAGGCAGTGGCGGGTGAGGAAGCAGCCAGGATGGGGTGGGGGCGTCCATGGTCACGGTCAGACCTCGCTGGATTCCATGCACATCCTGTCTGGGCGCGGCACATGCGCGGGCTGCTCCAGGTCCTTGCTCAGCCGCCTTCCCCTCCCATCCGGCTTCAGAGACCCTTCTAGGGAGGCGCAGGTGACTCCTCTTCGTGTTCAGAAGCCAGGTTTGTCTCCTGGTCCAGGTCTCTCCTCGAGCTACTTGCAGAGGCAGACTTAATGACAGAACTAATGACGCAGAAAGCTCCTCCTCCAAGGCTTATGCCTGGCTTTGCAATTTTGGATTCTTTTTATAAAAGGGTTCCCCCAACTATTTGAGCTTCAGCCCCCCACCCCCACCCCCACCCCATCCCAGCAACATGCATCTCTCCTAATTCAGGGTCTGGGGTCCTCCTCTTAATGTCCGCAGATGCTCTGCTCTTTACGGGGGTGACCACCCTGGGAGATTAGAAACAGACCAAGGCCACCAAGGTGCCTCCCCCAGGCAGCCGGGAGGGGCGTGGTGCAGGGTAACAGCCCCCAGCCAGACTCTTCCAGGCTCCCATCCGAGGACGTGGACTGTTTCACCAAGTCCTGCCGCCTCTCTGAGCCCCAGCTTTTCCATCCAGGCTGGGAGAGGGTGCTGGATATGACCACATCCACGAATGCTTTCAGCTCCGGAGTCTAAGACAAGCCCTTTCAGAGATGAAGGGCTTCAGAGGAGACGGTCAGGATGGGGGTCAGTGTCCCTGGGAGAAAAACCCGGAGCAATGGGCGGGGGAGGGTCTTTGCCTGGTTCTCACTTATCAAGGGATGTGGCCTCGGAGACATAAAATGACTTCTGTTTTTTTAATTGAAGTGCAGTTGATTTACAATGCTGTGTTATTCTCTGGTGCACAGCACAGTGATTCAGTTATATACATTTATATTCTTTTTCAGATTATTTTCCATTATAGGTTATTACAAGGTATTGGATGTAGTTCCCTGTGCTGTACAGTAAGGCCTTGTTGTTTACCTATTTTACGTCTATAGTTAGTATCTGCTAATCCCAAATGCCTGATTTATCTCTCCACCCTTTGCCCTTAGGTAACCGTAGTTTGTTTTCTATGTCTGTGACTCTATTTCTGGTTGATATATAAGTTCATTTGTATGGTTTTTTATAGTTTCCACATATAAGTAATATCATATGATATTTGTCTTTGACTTACTTCACTGAATATGATAATCTCTAGGTCCACCCATGTTGCTGCAGATGGCATTATTTCATTCTTTTTTATGGCTGAGTAGTATTCTGTTGTGTGTGTGTGTATATATATATATATATATATATATATATATACACACATATATATATGTGTGTGTGTGTGTGTGTGTGTGTATACATACACACACACACACCCCCACAACTTCTTTATCCAGCCACCTGTCAGTGGACACTCAGGCTGCTTCCATGTCTTGCTATTTATTGTAAGTAGTGTTGCTATGAACACTAGGGTGAAGGTGTCTTTCTGAATTAGAGTTCCCTCTGAATATATGCCCAGGAGTGGGATTGCTGGATCCTAGGGTAATTCTAGTTTTAGTTTTTTAAGGACCCTCCATCCTGTTCTCCACAGCAGCTGCACCAGTCTACCTTCCCGCCAACTGTGTAGGAGGCTCCTTAAAGTGACTTCTAAACTAAGCCTCACAGCTGTCGGTGAAGTCGGACTGTGCGGTGACAGTCCCGCCGGGCGCTGGTCTGGGGCAGCCCGTCCCGGAGTGAGGCTCAGGGGCCGTGCTGCCCAGGGGTGGGGGACGTCTGGGGCTGGCTCCCTGGGCACGGAGCCTCCGTTTCAGCAGAGCTGGCACTGATGCCAAGTGGCCCAGATAGAATTTTCTGATAATTGCCTGACAGAACGGAGCCAAAGAGGAAAACAAACATTGCTGGGGGACACTCTGGTCCGTGTCCTGCCATATTCCTGGTGCCGGTCGGGGGCCCTGCTTCTGGGAACCTGGCAGAGCAGTGAGGTGGGGAAGCGCGCGCACCTGTGCACTTTCTGGGACGTCAGGGACGCCTCCGGGTCTGGTTCTGCTCTGCGGTCTGGAAGTGCCGTGGTCTTAACTTAGGGGTCACTAAAACACTAATAAAAACCTGCGTCCCTGGCATGCCAGTGGGGCCCCCACCACCCTCAACTTTTTTTCCTACATGAGATGGTCAATTTCCCATCATACTAAATGCATTTAAAAAGTCTGATTTACTCGGATTAAATGCAAAATGAATCGATAGAAGAATTTTGTCTTATTTAAAGAAAAAGGGCTTTGCCCACTGTTGAGGGCTTCTGGCGTCATTAGGTCAAACAGAGAGCAAAAGGCCTGCCTTTGCCACCAGGCGCCGGAGCACTTGAAGAGAAATGCAGAACCCGGGGCCGCCTGGGCCTCCCTCTGCCCCTGTGGCGGGGGTCTTTCTGCTCTTCTGTGCACCCCGTCCCTTTTTCCTGTTTGAAAAACCCTCACCCAAATACTCGCCAATGTAGCTGCGTTAAATGTGAAAACACCCTCCCTCCGTTGTGCACTGAGCTTGGTGAGCGGCTCTGCCAAGAAAATGCAAACCCGGGGCACAAGCTTTTCAAGCCTTATTTGAAAACATAGGGGAAAATTACTCCCAGAGCCAGGTGATTTCATAAATAAATAAAAGGACAAAAAAATAAACCCACAAAACGAAAATCAACTCCACGGGCCTAAGGTTGTATTCTTGATCTCCAGGCAAAGGTATACGGAAGAACCACCTCCCCAACCCCTCCGACGTTTTAAACGGAAGATTGAATGCAGTCCCCGTGGTGCCTGCCCTCCACCTCTCTCTGGCCCCCTGGGTCCAGAGGCTGCTGGGCATCATTTGTTGATGGTGCTTTGTGGTGGATTGCACCCTGGTTCTCCTCCCTCTGCAATGCTCCTCCCATCAAGGCGGGGGCTGTTTCTCCATCCCCGGCACCAGGGCTGACCAGGTCTGCAGTGGCCAGCAGCACGTGGGAGGACTGTCCCTGTCCCAGTCCCAAGTCCAGTCCTAGAGAGGCTTTGTGTCTTCCTGTCCCTCTCAAAGCTGCTGCTGCCCCATGAACACGCCCAGGCTCCCTGCTGGAGGCTGGCGGAGGGAGGCCCAGCCACACCAGCGGAAGTGGTGCAGGCTGATGAAGGCTGTCCACAGGTGTGAGACAAGATGTCCCACCCAGGGCGCTGGCTCCCAGAACTGAAATCTAAGCCAGCAGCTGTTGTGCACGCTGCCAGTTTGGGTGGTTTGGCAGCAAAAATGCAGCCGTCTTCATTGTGGTGGTGGTTTCCTGGGTGTGTACCTCTATCAGAATTCGTCATATCGTACATCTGACATATGTGCAGTTTACTGTACAGGAATCATAGCACAATAACAGTGTTAAAAAAAATGAAGCATCGTCACAGGCTACGTCCGTGTTCTCCTGGTTTATCCCACGTGATGGCCGAGGCTCCGCCCTGCCAGGGGTCAGAACCCTGACGTGCGCCTGCCATGGCTGACGACAGACCCTCCCTCAAGCCGCCTGAGACCCAGTTTCTGTTCCAGGCCCTGAGCCTCCGGGGGCCAGCGGGGAGTCACGGTCGGGGGGTCAGGCCCCGTCTGCGCCCGACGTCTCTGACTGGCCAGCGCCCTGCGGTCGCTGGGTGTTTTGCTTGTCTCTAGTGAGTACGGTGTGGGCTGGTGTCCACACAGCGCCTGGCGGTGTCCTGCTGGGACCCCCGGCTCTGGCCACGGGGGGGTCAGCATCCCTCCCGAGCCCAGGCCAGTCCCGGCGCTTACCTGCTGTCCCCCACGCATGTTCCCTAGCGCATCCCACATGGGAGACCGAGCACCCGGCCACCGCAGCTCTAGAGAAAGCCCCTCATGTCGGTGGAGCCAGAGGAGGGTGGCGGGCAAGGCTTCTCCAGGCATGTCCAGAGCGGGGGGTCCCTTTGTGGACTTGCTTTTGGAGATCCAAGTTGGAATCGTGCTGTTGAATTGTGGTGCGAGCCCTCGGTTTCTTCCTCTGTGAAGGGGGGACAGTGTGTCTGTGCCGGGAGGTTGGTGCTGGGCTCCGGGAGGACAGAGGGCAGCCTGACCTCGGACCTCAGCTGAGGGGCGGGCTCACCCGCTGATGCGCTGGCAGGTGACATTGGTCGACATCCCTGACTGTCCCTCAGGCCGCTTCCCCTGGGCTCCCAGCACCTCAGCACCTGCTGTGCCCCAGTCACCTTGGACCCGCTGAGCAGGCGGGCTCTGCCCGGAGTCGTGGAAATCACCCTTGAAGACACTTGCGCAGGCATGTCTGCTGCGGGCGGTCACTCACCCTGCCCCCTTTGAACATCCTTTGCTTTGCCTTTTCCTTCCTCTTCTCTGCGGAATGTTCCTCCCGCTGACAGCTCCTCTCTCTCCACTTTGTGAAGAGCCTTGTGCCCGCATGTCAGCCTCCCCAGCTAACAGCCGTCAGCTGTGTTTGTTTCCTTGCTCGGATTTGGATGCACAGAGCAAGCCTGGCACTTTCTAAGCCGTGTGAATGTGTGTGTGACTGTGTGTGTAAATGTATTCACACATCATTCTGGCCGGTTCCACACCAGCAAACCATCGACTCATGGTTTTCTTACTGTAAGCTCAGCTTATAAGGGCAATTTTGACTTTGGGGTTAATATTTTTATTTCTGCAGGAGAAAAGACGTTTTCACTTCAGAGTATTGCCTTCTCCCGTGCTTGATGGAGACACAATTGCCCCCTCCGCTGAGGTCCTCACACGTGCCCTCCTCGACCCCCAGGCCCCAGGAGCTCCATGACCTCCCTGGGGTCCGTCGCCTCTCACGTGGTCCCCTGATCTCCCGTCCCAGGTCAGTGTTTCCTTGTATCAGACCTTCATTTCTCTTTGCCTCTTCTCTCCAAATCGTCACCTCTTCTGTTGCCATCGGTTTTATCTCTTATCTAGACTTTTTCTTCTCTTTTTCTTGGTAAAAGAAATCCCTCTAGCTGCTCACTTTCAGATGGGACTTACGTCCAGCGACAGGGAGATTCTGAACCAGATGCAACCCGCAGGACGGGGCGTGTCCAAGTGAGGTGGCATTTCTGGGGCAGGGTCACTCTGCGGGTAACCTGGGCCGCACTGGGCTGCTCCTGCATGGGGGCTGGGGGTGAGGAGTCGGCACTCCAGTAGCTCTGGGTGAAACAAGGGAGAAAATATGTGTGTGGACTGACACCCCTGGGCAGGGGCTCTTGGTGAGCCACGAGGGGCCCCCAGACCACCTCCCATGAGGATGCCCAGTTTGTAGATGTGCCGAGGCCAGGGAGCCAGGTCCACGAGGGTTCTCTGTCCCCACAGCTGCTGCCTCCACCCTGCTCCAGGCCAGGCTGCACCGGGTTGGCCAGTCTGGGGCCTGTTGATACAGCTGAAGCAGATGACTCCGTCCTGACGCCAAGCCAGATGCCACAGTCACACTGACCTCTCTCCTGTCCCTGAAGCCCGCGAGCGTCTCTGGACAGCTTGACCTGACCTCAACTGGCCCCACCTGCTCCCTTGCCTCTCAGCCGGCTCGGCCTCCCTGCTCCGTCTTGACCAACTGCCCTTTCCCCTTGGTGTGGTGGGCTCCTGTCCCAGCCTGGCTGTCCACCCCAGCAGGGCCCACGGACCCCTTTGCAGGGCCCTCTCTTCCACCTGGACGTGGGCCTCACCAGGCCTGGACAGAGCCAGGCCCTGAGCCCTAGGAAGCCTTTACGGGGCACACACGGGGTCAGTGGAGAGAGGGCCTGAGTCAGGAGACCACCCCCTCCCCAAACCCGAGGAACTTGTTACCCATCACGAGCCCCTCTCGATGGTACCTGGGTTTATGCTAATGAGATGACCCCCGCCCCTAGGGACCAGCCCTGGGACGGGAGGATCGGGCTCTCAGCCCCACCCCTGAGCCCCTGGGAGGGCAGGGCCTGGTGACGGAGTGCAGTCAGTGCCTGTGTCGCCGGGGCTGGATTGCAGGACATGCAGCTGGAGACCCCGACCGTCTGCCCGGAGCCACGTGCCCTTCGTGGTAAACGGATAGCTGTCCCCAGGCCCACCGCAGGCCAGGCTGGGCTGTCACCCAGAGAGGCGGCTGCAGGCAGGAGAGGTGGTTGTGTCCTGTCCCCACGCACCACCCGGGAAGCCTCGGAGCCCAAAGCTGGAGGAGCACTGCTCACCAAAGTCCAGAAGGACTTAAACTTGAAACGTCCTAAATGAGGTAGTGTATACTCTGGGTTGAGTCTGCCTGTGTTCTTCCTGTTTTATTTATGGAAACAGAGGCTAAAACGGCCCAGATGCACCTGGATTCTACGTCCAGACGTGCCTTTACTGTGAGGCCTGTGAGCCAGCTGCACACGGCCGGAGCCTCTGCGCCTTGACAGCTGGAGGACGGACAAAAGAGGGACCAGAGGAGGGGAGCGACTCAGCCAAACCACAGACTTAAAGCGTCCAGGTCATAATTTTGAAACACAGAAACAGAATAAGATAAAAGCTGGGCAGTGAATAAAAATGGAAAGAGATTTTATCCTGGTGTAACTTTTAGGCTTTCTTCTCGAGCAGCGGATGATCATCAAGTTGAACGGCAGTGTCGCCTGCTTCTTAAATGACTGGTGACTATTGACGGTTTCCTGTGTCGCCGTCAGACCCGGGGGAAATACCCGCCTGGGTGCTTGGCGGCTGGGAGGAAACACCGAGACGCAGGCCTCGCTCCGGCAGGGGCGTTAATGCCCGCCCCACTTGTCGGCAAGGACACGGGGCCCTCGGGGGCTGGGCTCCGGGGACTCCCCCCGGGATACCGTGGCGCTTCCCTTCCGCGGCCTCCCGACTGGGACTCTGTTCCAGAGGCTTGCTGCTCAGGGGACTCGACTCTGCTCGAAGGGATGAAGTGTAAGGACAGAGAGTCACGGGACAGTCCGGACCCGCGGAGACCCAGCGCGGCCTTCTAGCACCCCAGCGACGCGGTCATTGATTTCAGACGGACGAGGACAGCAGCGGGCGCTTCCTGCTGGGCCGCATCCGCGGCTCTGCGGCGGAATCCTGGAGGTCGGGCGGGAGCTGGCAGCTGATGGGATTCACGTGTGTCCGGACCATGAGGCGGAGGCAGAAGGTGACTCCGCGCAGCAGAAAGGAGTCCTAAACTGTGTGAAAATGTAAGTGGGACCTCACAATTTTAAAGAGCCCTCTCCTTCCGGCAAACTAACTTGCGACATTCGAATTCATGGCCATCTTCCCTGCGTACGCCACCCCTTAGCGTTTGGCCTCGGCCGACGGTTGACGCAGCACCGGGCGCCCCCTCTGCTGGCCCTCTGGCCGATGTCCGCGGCATCTCATCCTAGCACCTCATCCAGCACCTATGATGTGCTGCTCCGTGAACCCCGGGCAAACGCAGGGAGCTCCTGGTCCTTGACGAGCTCACAGCTTAACAAATAGGCCGAGGAAACTGGCCCACAAGCCGGGGGCAGATGGCTGCCTGACGGCTGAAACCTGACCTTTCCGGGCTTTTTGGGGGCACCAGTGGGGGAGCTTCCCTTCCTTTTCAATCTTCCCTCTGCGCTTATCTTGAGAGCGTCCTGACCAGGGGGAGGACCTCCTGTCCGTTTTGTGCATCCTGTTGCCCCTCGAAGTTGAGGCTTGTTAAGGCCAGGAAACGGGCTTCCTGGGTCTCGTTCTTCTCAGCGCGCACAGCTGAGGTTGCCGTTCGGAGCCGCGCAGCCGCCTGGCCGAGGGTCTGCCGATGCGCGGGCCGGGTCCCCGTCGCCCGCAGGCGAGGGGCAGCGCGGCTGCTGAGGGTGCTTCTGGGCCCCTGCCCCTTACCTGCCCCGTGTGGTCAGCGTCTCTAATCCTTTCGACGGACAGCAGTGCTTTTCTAGCTTAATGAGGAGGAGGGGTCACCGGGGCTGCTGAGTTAGCCAAGCAGATTCCCAGGGCCCTGCAACAAAGCAGACCCCAAACCTCCACTTCCAGTGAACTCCCCGGTGATCATGATGTCAGGGGTCCAAGGCCCACATTTTGAGAAATTGCCCCTCCGTTGGGCAGGCACCGAGGCCCCACGGCCGGTACCCAGTGCTCCCACAGGCCCGTCTCCCCATTCCCAGCTCTGGTGGACCTGTCCCCTGGCCAGGGGACTGCTGCTCCCTCCTCCCTCAGGCCACCACTCTTCACTCAGACCTGAGTGTCACCTCTCCTGCAAGCGCAGGCCCAGCGTCCCTGAGGCACAGCTCACGTCTCCCTGTAACCCTCCATTGCCCCCAACCCTGCTCTCTGAGGACCGGAGCTGATGAACATGAATGCTCAGTCCACGGATGACGCCCCGTCCCTGCTCCACTTCCCGCTGTCTTACTCTGCTCAGGCCGCTGTAACCAAACACCACAGCCTGAGCAGCTTGAACTCAGGGGTTTATTTCTCAAGGTTCTGGAGGCTGGACATCTGAGACCAGGGAGTCAGCAGGGCACTGTCTCCTGAGACCTCCCTCCCTGGCTTGCAGACGGCCACCTTCCGCTGCGTCCTCACACGGCCTTTCCTGGGTGTGTGCGTGTGGATAGACAGCACCCTCCCCCTCTCCTTCTAAGGCCGCTGGTCCTGCCAGGTCAGGGCCCCACCCTGACGACCTCATTTAACCTTAATTAGCTCCTAATGCCTGTCTCCAGGTGCAGGCGCATTAGCGGGGAGGGCTTCAACAACTGCATTCTGGGGGGATGACTTCCGTCCAGGCAGCTTTCTGGACACAACAGCAAATGCCCTTAACGTCAAAAAAAAAAAAAAAAAAAAAAAAAGAGTAAGGTTGATCCTCATTCACAGATTCTGTGTCTGTGAGTTTGCCCACTTGCTAAAACTTGTTTGTAACCCCAAATCGATGCTCGTGGGGCTTTGGGTGTCTCTCGTGGATGGACACATGCAGCGTGGCAGAAACTGCAGCTCGCCCGGCGTAGCCATTCCCAGCCCGGGTCTGAGAAGACGGCTGCTGCTTCTCATTTTAGTTTTCTCACCATAAACATGTTCCACAGTCTGAGAGCCACATTTTTCAAGCTTTCGTGTTTCGGGGGTGGTTTGCTGTTTGAAACGGCCCAGGCGTGGCGCTGAAGTGCCGCCTACTGTTCCTCAGTCCAGGGCGGCTGTGAGGCGCCTCGCAGAGGAACACACGTGTCCGATGTCCTTCCTTCAGCCCCGGTCACCGTGCTGTCGGCTGTGGGTTCTGTGTTAATGAACCAACGACAATTAGTAAGTGAGGTGTCTTTAAACAGAAACACGCATAAAGCAAGGTCACATGTTGATCGGTTGGTGACTGTGTTGTGACCAGAGCCTTGCAGGGACCGCCCCTGAGCGTCCCCAGGGACCATGGTCAGAACTTGCCAGTCCAGGGTCCACGGTGACCTTCTAGAATGCAATCACTGTGAGAATTTGACTGCAGACGGTTGCTGCCGGGAATCCCTAAGCAAGGACAGCTGGCGTCAGTTACTTGGATCTTCATTGTCGGTCCGATGTTGAAGCTTAAACACCTGGGAGCACATGAGTGCTTGGTGGAAGCCTGGCCTTTGAAATACGACCTTTGAAAACCGTACAGAGCCGGCAGCCACGCACAGTGACGGCAGGGAACGTCGTCGAAACGACTTACAGCGGCTGGAAACCCTCCTTCCTCCTGGCCGTGGAGCTCGGCTGCGACAGAGGAGAGGACACAGCCCCATCTCGTCTTCGAATTCAACGGTCTTTGGAAAATGGTGTGGCCACCCGGGGCAGTTTTACTTTCTTTGGCTGGTTTGCTTTCAAATATCAGCACTGTTTCCCAGTCGCACACCGCGCGTGCCCCGTCTTCACCCATTAAGCCGGGTGGTGCCGCGCAGGCCAGCACGTGGGGGGCCGGCCCGCTGGCTGACACGCGGACTTTTGGGGCGTCTTTCCAGGGGCGGGTGGTCTGGCCCCTCCTGAGGCCCCGCGTGAGCAGGCACAGCCCGGGCCCCCTACACCGCAGACCCGATGCGTGTGGGTTCGCTGAGCGCAGGTTCCCTGGGCACTCCCGCCAGCTTGGCCATTATTGCTCAGATTTTAGTGAAAGGAGAGGCACTGTGCACGTGGAGAAAGACGGTTCAGCACCAACACCTGTGTCACTTAAACACAGACCCCAGACCTCTCTCGTGAGTGACTGAACCCTGGCAGACGTCACGCTTCCTCGGGGGACGGAAACTAACAAGAGGACAGACACACGCCCACGGGTGGCCCCGGGACGGACGTCCCCGCCAGGGGCGGGGGGGGGCAGCTGTGGTCCGGCCTCGGGGACGCCAGGCCTGCTTGCAGCCGCGGGATTCTCCCACGTTACAGCGTGAAGATGGAAACATGTTCCAGGTGGGGAGCTTCCCCTCCACGGAGCCCGAGTCATGGCTCCCCACGCCAAGGGCACGCGTAGCCCCTTCACGGTCACGGGCGCCCAACCACCCTCAGCTCCGGCCCACGCGGCGACAACGCCCCGTGAACTTTGTCCCTGGATGTGTGTATTTGGAACGTGCTGGGGTGACATTCAGCCTCTGCATCCGTTTTTATGATAATTCCGAGTAAATTGTGGGGCAATAAACTCTTCAAGCCTGTCTCTCTTGTGAAAGCCGTGAATCAATCAGCTGTGGGCCTCTCCGGGGCTCTTCAGTGTCTGGTGATCACTCAGATTTGACGTGCATTGTGAGGCCTCGGCTCGCCTCCTCTCCCCGGTCTGTCATTAATTCCAGCCTTTGCTGCTCTGAAGTACAGTGAAGGATGACTGAGAAATCATTGCCCTCTGCAGCTCTGTTATTGCACAAAATAGCAGCGCAATAATTTTTTGTCAATGTTTTACTCTAAAAGCTTTCTACGTCAGTTTTGAAAAGGAAGCAATAAAGCCCATTCAATGGTATGAATAAAAATCCTTTGCGGGTTCGGAGCAGAGCCCTTTTTTCTTCAGCTGGTAATCAAATTGGAGCTAAAATGAAATTGAGTTTTCTTATGAAAATAGCCTTTGTTGCTGGGAAGGCTGGTAATTCATAAACAATAACCTGCTCCTTTGTGTGGATAATAATATATTCATGCTATTTCAATGGGGTAAAAGCCAGACCTAGTGCATTATGGTACAGTAGAAACGGCAGAAAGCGCTGGCTGGCGCGATCTCGGGGAAGAAATGGAACAGTCAGTGACTTCAGCTCTCAGCCTCCCCCAGCAACGGCGCTCGACTTGCTCTGCGCGCTGCTTTCCTTGCTGGCCTGTCGCTGCCATATAATACCTGGCTAATTGTGGACGGTCTCAAGCTGTGCTCATCGCTGCTACGGAGCCCGCGGACGCCCAGCCTGCTGCCACAGGACGTGCATGGTCTCAGGAGCAGCCTCTCGGTGCCACGAGGACCGGGAGTCCCGGAGCCCCGGACGGGAGGTAGGCTGCTGGGTCCCCCTGCAGGAGGGGGTGTCCTGGGGCTGCTCGGGGAGATGGGGCACTGTGGGGGCACAACTTGCCGTGTCTTTTCTGCTGAGTGGGGGGTGCGGGGGGGAGGGTCTGGGTGTCTGAACTGCAATGACTTCCTCTGCATCACAGGTGGGGCCACGGCAGCTCTGCTGTGGATGTGCCTGGCACCGTTTTGAGGGAGACTGGGGGTGTGTGCGCTGGCCGCTGGGGCAGCGCTCGGAGTCCTCCAGGTCGCTGTGTGACCCGAGGCAGAAGGACGGTTTCTTCCTGTGAATCTGTGTTTGCTGAACTCAGCTTGGAAGCCGCCTGGGCCGGAGTGACCTGCCGTGGGGTCAGGCGGGGCCGGGTGCCACCTACGGACTCATCGCCGTGTGGCTGCCGGGGCACTGGAGACGTGTTCTCACTCACGCTGGTGAAGTTACGTTCTGGGGATTGCCAAACTGTGTGGCAGCCCCACCTTTAAGTTTTTGCTGCGTTTGTGGAAGCAGCCACAGTATTTCTAGACCCAGACTGTGGGCCAGGGGAGTCCCGTAGAGGGACAGTCCCCGAGGTCACCTTCTGTTACTGGTTCCCAGCAACACATGAGCAACGTGTCCCTTTGGTGGGGCTCCTAAAGACGCCCTCACTGCGCTCTGGGGAATCAGCTTTGTTGCTCTTTAAGTTCTGATTTCTCGGCTCTGCATAGAGTTCAAAAGACAAACAGAAAAAGGAAGGAGGAAAGAAAAGCCCTTCTGAGGGCTGAGAAAGTACCGGGTGGCGTGGGCAGCGTCTGCGCCGGTCGGAACAGGGTCGCTCTCGCCAGGCTTTGACGGTTTGCAGGGCAGAGCCAGCTTCACTCTGGGTTGCCTTTTTTGTGAGGATCCTGCAAAGTAATGGGTCTTTTTTTTTTTTGGCTTAGCCCAGGGCTCTGTGAACCCCATCCTAGGTTTGGAGAAATTGAAATGAAGACCGTGGGGTGTCACTTTGAACTACTGAACTTTGACAGTTTCAGGGAAGCTGAATCAATAAACGAACAGAAACGAACAGAAACCAGAAGATGAGGGGAGGGCGGAGTGTGCATTTGCGCTGAGCTCGGCAGGCAGGGTGTGTGCTAGGCTCAGTGCTGGCTAACAGGTATTTCTGTGTTGTTTTGGTATTTTAACAATGAAACTGTGTGCTTAACAAAGGGAACTTTCAGAGGCGCGGTGCAAGCTGACAGTTGTGATAATACGTGTCATTACCCAATTAGTTTACAGGAGCGTGTGTTTTTATTGCTTAACATACCTCCGCGTGTTTCCAGCTATAACAAATACAACATTCACTGGAGTCTTTCCGAATGAGGATTCTGATGGTGCGTATTTTACTCTGCAGAAATTACTCTTCTGTGCCTTTCAATATCATGAGCACCTTAATAAATTCTGATTTTTAAATCTCTTTCATGTTCATTTTGGGGACAAAAAAAAGAGCCAGGATTCTTTTGGCTTTCATTGTATACTGTGTCAGGAAAACCCTGAGAGCGCCTTCTCACTCTCCCACTGAGAGAGCTGCCCTGACATTGCCAGGGGCTGTATTCTTATGCTAAAGGTAAATCGATGGGAAAGAAAAGATCGCTAATTGTCAAAGAATTGGCTTTCAACTTCCTGTAGAGGAAATGGTCAAGAAAAGTTCACAGAGTATTTTTACTGTGGAAGAAAGGATGAAAAGAGACTTTGTTCATGATGGAAACCACTGATCAGGTGTCACAGCACATTTTCAACCCAAACGTGATGATTTCCTGTGTTTTAAGTCTTTGGTGGCCTTGGGGAAAGTTCTCCCGCGTGGTTTCTGTCTGGACATGCGTGGTAAAGAGCGGGGAGGGCCGGGGGTTGCCGTGGGTGGTGCTGGGGGCCCGCCGTCCAGCCGGTGGGCACGTGTGTGGAAGGACTCTGGTCCTGGGACTGGTTTCTCTCTCCAGTTACTTGAAGAAGAGAAAAGCAAGTGGGCCGTCTTGTCCCCGACTTGGGCGCCAGGTGCATCCTCCTGTCCTGCTCCCAGCAGGGCTGCCCTGGCTCAGGGCGTCACAGGCAACTTCCCGGCCTCTGCCGTCACAGCACAACCTGACCCTTGGCCCTGAGCACCAGACAGGTGTTTAGGAGCCCGGGGGGCATTGCACCCAAGCGGCCTTCAGATGGGAACAGAAGACTGGGTGTCGCAGGGAGCAATTCTCCCACCAGACAGGGTGGATGAGGTGTCCTCTGTGGAGTCACCAAGACAGAGCGGATGTGAAGACACCCTCCCCTCCCCTCCTCTTCCCTCCCCTCCCCTCCCCTCCCCTCCCCTCCCCTCCGCTGGCACCTAGATCAGGAGGTCAGCCTGCTCCTGCCCCACTGCACCCACACCCCTGATCTTACTCTGGCCTCGACCTGACCTCGGGCAGCGAGGACAGACTCTCCTCCCCTCCTTAGCCCCTGGCCGCCTCGCACCCCAGGGACAAGCCTCCCTCTTTACATCCTGGGGACGTGAGTCTCTGGGGCAACTGGGAGTGGGGGCTCAGCGGTGCAGGAGGGCCAGAGGGCGGACATGCGGGCCAGGCAGGGTCTTCATCCAGAGCTCTCTCAGGTGAGGTGCCCAGCCCTGTCTCCGCAAGTCCTCCCGCGCTGGTTGGGTCCAGGCCCTGGTCCCTCCTGCTCCTTCGGAATCCCCGCTCCCCTCCCCACCACCAGCTCACGAACCATGACTGTGTCACCTTCATCCCACCTTGGGTGGCGACCCCATCTTCGGTCTCCAGCCTGGAGAACCACCAGGGCCGAGTGTCCACTCTGCCTCAGGGCTCCCGTCTCGTGCGCTGGGCTCCCCGGCTGCTGACCAGTGTGGGTGGCCGCAGCTCCCTCGGTTTCCATGGAGAGAGGGAGGCAGACCACCACCCCCTCCCCATGAGGAGCTTACCTGGAACACAGGTAGCAGCTCACCTTGGACTGTCCTGCATCACGCTGGGCAGTGACCTGGATCCTGGGGTGTGAGACCGCACCGTCCGGGTCTGGCTGGGGCAGGGGTCCCGACAGGTGTGAGACTGACTGACTTCGTTTCCTCTGATGACTGTTTTAAAACTGTAAGTTGACTCTCAAGGTAGAGGAGGGAGGAATAAAGAAAGAGGGTGACTATCCAAGGAGGAAAAAGCCTCACAGGTGACCGGCCCTTTAAGTTAGGAAGCAAATAACGTGCATTTGCGCCAAGATGCTGTCAGTGAAGGCGAAAGGCTTTTCATTACTTATTTTCACAGAAACTCCCTCCTGCCGTTAACGTCACTTAAGCCTTTTGATCCTTGGTTATCAAGTCATTTGTGGTCACCGTGGCCCGGCTGGGTTTTCTCCAAGGCAAGGATGTATCTACTCCGCATGTACAGGGACTTTGGATGTGCGTTTTTCACTTTTCAGAGAATCAAAATGTAGATTAAAACTAATGACTTTTGATCATTAGAAAAAGATAACATAAAAGTTTGAAAAAATAGGCAGATTTTTGGGTGCTGACAGCCAGTGTCAACATTTCAGAGGGAGTTATGCGGATAATGATCTGCCTAGAATTGCATCTCGCGTTTTTTGTTTTGCCTGTTTTAAGCCGTGCTGCTTGACCTCCCTCCGTCTGAAACTCTGGTGACTTGGGTTAAATGCGCTTCTACTGCTCTGTGCGAATCACATCCCCACAGTTCAATGATCTGGTACAGCGCCTGTCACGACTGACTTTATAAAGATCTCCTTTTTGTCTTGCTGTTGAAAACTAAGAGCTGGTTTGCAGAAGGTCGCGCCTCGTCCGTGGCCGACACGTGAGGTTCTCAGACCCTGCTTTATGCGGTGCTCTCCCCCAAGCGCACATTTCACAAACCCGACGGCTGAGTCTTCCTCCAGCTCTTTCTGGAAATTTCACGTCACTGAAAGACGAACCTGAAAACACGCAGCTTTGTGTTTTACCCTGGTTCTAGGTTTTCATGAGTGTGCACTGCTCAGAATGCCACCCAGCAGGCGTCTGGGACGTTTTACCTCGAAAGTGAGGAAGGGTCCTGGCATTCTTTGGAAAGTATTGGATAAAGTCTCAAAATACTTCTTTTTGAAAAGTTAAAAGACTGTTTTAGGATGTGATTGTTCCACCCAAACTCCTGGCCCTGGGAGAAAGCAGTCAGTTGGCAGGATTTTTATCTTTCTAGAAATACCCAGAGTGTGTTTCCAACACGGGGAACATTTATTTCCTGCCTCGTGTCTTTGATGTCCTTTGGAGCTGACATTTAAGGGCGAGTGTGCTTATTTCTGGAGACAATGGTTGGAGTTATTATTGGAGTTAATTTTCATTCTTTTCTCCATATTACTTTATAGCGCAGGAATCTTTCATTTTAAAGAAAGTCTATAGTAAAGGTGCATTTTATAACATGGATTACCTACCCAGCTGGTTTCACTTGTGGAGTTCTGCTAGAAAACATTTTTGCAGTGACCCTGGTTCACATTCATTCTTTAAAATGGTTGATCACCTTTGCGTGTAAATGTCTGATTTTTCCTTCTCTTGGGTTTATCGATTATTTGAACCCACCCGTGTTCTCCATTCCTGACACCGGCTGCTTCGCTGGGCTTCGTCCTTCAGCTGAGAATAAAGGAGTAACTTGTCCCTGAGGTCATTTAAATCCTTACAATCTTGTTTCCCACAAGCAAACGGCCAAGCCCCAGAGCAGGCGGAGTTGGAGTCCTGCCCCTGATATTTGTGGGGCCCAGAGCAGGACCACAGAGGGGGCCCACGTGCCACATGCCTTGGTATTTTGGTCACAAAGCAAGCTGGCAGACGCAGGCCCTGCCTCTGCTGGGCGAAGTGTCTTCACCGTAACCTGCAGGCCTGTTTGCATGTGGACTTCTCTCCCGTTCGGGAGCTTGGCCCAGGAACCCGGCAGGTTCAGGTAAACTGGCTGCGGAGCCACGGCCAGCTGCCCTGCTCCAGCCCCACGGGCCCACTGCATCTGCACCCACCAGCAGCTGTCACTTCCGTCCTTGGGGAGACGACTCAGGAAACGGCCCGCGGAGGCCCGGGAAGGGGGCTTACCTCCGTCCGCACTGGGGGTTCTGAGGCCCCGGCTCCCGGTGCGGTAAGTGGGTCCAGTCTGGGTGGGCACATCCCTTGGTCGCCGTCCACCAGGGTGGCTAGAGCAGGAGCCCGTGAGGGGTGAGGGCTCAGGCAGGCACCCTCCAGCCCTGGTCCAAGGACGGAGGAATCAGGGCCCCGGCCCGCTCTGCGGTTCTCCAGATTATGGGGCCAGGCTGTGGAACCCGAGGGCTGCGTCTCTGTGGGCCGTGGGGTCTTCACCTCAGGACGTGTCTGCTCAGTTCTGGGCAAGTCTGGCTCTCTTTAAAGGCTGTTTGTCTTGAAATGGTATTTCTTCAAGTTGGCCAACAGTTGGACTTTGTCGAACCTTAACTGGAACTGGAATTAGGCACGACCCGCGAGTAGAGAGTGGACGTCCCTTCAGCTGGAGGCAGGGCATCAGAGGTGAGACCCAGGGCCCCTGCCCTGGCACCGCCTGCGTCTCCCCCAGGCACCTCCCCGAGCCTGGCTTTCCCCCCCCCGGGAAATTGGGACAATAATAAGCCCTAATGCGCAGAGCGGAGCTGAGGATGCGGCCGGCGGTACAGCCGGGGTCCGGGCCACCTGAGCGCACGACCAGCCCTCGGGACGCACGCTGCCAGGGCTGCGGTTCAGTCTCCCGGGGACGCTCGCTTTTTAAAACAATTTACTTTATTTTACTTTTGTTTTGCAGGGGAGGTCATTGGGTCTATTTATTTATTTGCTATTAGGTTTTTTTTTCCTAATGGAAGCGCTGGGGGCTGAGCCCAGGACCTCGTGCACGCTAAGCATGCGCCTACCGCCGAGCTATCCCCTTGCTCCTCTTTCACAGTTTAATTTCTTCGACATCAGAATGTCTGCACTGTCGCAGCTTGGACTTGGTGGGATGCGGTAGTTGATCTGGCGGCCCTCCCACGATTCACGACTTACCTGAGAATGCTGAGTTTCTGAGAGCAGAAGGGTATCCGGATTGGTTACTGACGGGAGTCTGTCTTCCAGAATCCACTTCCCTGAAACGCTCAGGGAAAGAGGAACCGTGACATCAGTGTTTGGACGTATGTTGGTCAAATCTTTGGCCCGAGATGTGGAGCAAACAGCATCTGGAAGCAACAAGCCCCGCAATCACCACCAGAACGTTTGATGTTCAGAAAGGCCCAAATTGCTCTACTTGGAAAGGGACAAGACATTCTGTCTCACATTCTGGGCACAGACAGACTTCTCAAGAGGAGGCAATTGACTTGAAACCTTTCACCTTCCCTTGGAGGCGGAGCAACTACACTCAGGGTCTAGCGTCAAATCTGCACCAAACGCTCTCACGGAACCAGCATCTTTCCTGTGACCTTTGTAAAAGGCCTGGCGTCTAACTTGCTCCCAGATGCGCTGACACCCCTGGCCAGGCCTCGGGCAGCCCCGCTTGTGCCCCCCCAGCTTCCCTCAGGATGCTATGTCTGCCCGGGCCTGGGCTTCCAAGCAGGGCTCTCGGACCTGCGGGGCCTTCATCTCCCTCTGGAAATGCAGCAAGGCTCGCCAGGTTTCTGCTCCCGCTGCCCTGGCACCATCAGGGAGCCTGGTTCCTTCCCTCCAGCGAGCCAGGTTCTGTTACCAGGAGGCCGCAAGGGAGGGTTTTCCCAGAAAACGAGGAAATAAGTGCATCTGAGAACCAGGATGGTGTCGCCTTGTTACTTTGGGGCAAGGGAGGCTGGCCGGCCTGCAGGGCTTGACCTCTCTGGGGCGGCGTTCGAGGAGGAGGCTGGAGGCTGGGGAGGCCCAGGCCTCGCCTGGCGGGTGGCCGTGGAGGCCGGCCCTCCTCCTGCAGCTCCTGCCTGCCGGGTAGGGGTAGTCGGCGGGGCCCCAGCGTGCATTCTTACCTTCCCTCCGGGTCACCTGGCCCGGAGAGGAGCCCTGGGAGGGGCCCTGATGTCCACCCTGACTGAGAAGGGGTGGTCGAGAGCCCTTGTGGAAGGAGACTCGGTGCCCGCCGGATTGACCCGTGTTTGTTCCTACAAGTAGCTCAGGTGTTGCTGTTCAACACACCGTGACACTCGCCGGCGGGGTTGTGGCTTGGAACTCATGGCACATTCAGAAAGGGCGGGTGAGGGGCTTCAGGTAAATAACCAATTCTCTATAAAGAGGTGGGCAGGGCTGAGGGCTGGGGGTGATGGGGCAGCCCGCCCCGCTCCCAGGGCTGACGCCCCCGGGGGCCTCTGCCCTGGAGGGACCACCGAGGACCGTGGACCCGAGGGAGGAGAGCGGCCGTGCCGCGGCCTGGACTAGTAAACGAACAGCCCCAACTCCTCTTTTCTGGAATTCTCCAGCTTCCTCAAATGTCTCTTGTTGGCAAGAATCGACCAGGAGCCGGAGAACCAGGTGATGGAGTTTACAGATGACACTTCCGAGGCCCAGAGGGAGGGAAGGGGATGGGGTGCCAGGGGGTAGGCTGAAAATACCCGGCTCGGGGGCCCATAAGAAGCGATACCTTCAGGACAAATAGTTTTTAAAAAGTGGAATAAAGTGACTCCCAATAGCACAGATCCGGGCCTGACAGCCGTGTCCGACGTCAGCCAGCGGCAGAGGGAGGGCCGGGCCCCGGGTTCCCTCGGACCCCCGGGGCCCTGGGTGGGGGCTGTACCGGGGAGAGAGTCAGGGTGCCTGGGAAGGTTCCAGAAGCCTGCCCCCTCCCCAGGACCTGGCAGTTCTATCCAAGACCAAATGCAGAAATTCCCGGTCACCTGCTGGTCCCATCAGTTCTCAAATACGCCACCGATTGACTTGTGGCTGCAGTTCAGGGTCTCTGTCTCCAAGGACAATTCGTTCAAATAGGATTAGCAACATGACATGAGAGAACAGGGCGGGCTGGAACCTGAGTGACGGAAGTAAGATCAGCGCAGTTCTGTCGTCTGTCGCCTACGGTTCCTACAGGCTACATGCAGCTTCAAAACTGCAGTTAAAACTTCTCGTTAAAAATCTGCCCTCAAAAATCTACCCTGTTTGTAAAATCTACCCTGTAATCATGAAATCTCAAACGTTTGTTTGCCCTTATAAAAGTAATATAAGCTCATTATAGAAAATTTAAAAATACTCAAAAATAATCAAAATCACCCAAGGGCAACTGGACTGAATCTCTGCTGTGATTCTTGCAGTCTTTTTTCCCTCTGCCTATAGTCCACTCATATCAAGAGGAAATTTTTGACCTGAAATCCCTTTGCTTTCGTGCAAAAAAAATAAGAAAAATTCCGAACCCATCAGAAGTCAGTAAGCAGATACCGTTTGAATTGTCTTTGGCCTGGGGTTTGAACTGCTGGTCTGTGAGTCACAGCTCTGTCCTGCGTCTGCTGACTGTCCCTGGTGTGTCCTTTGAGCCAGAGAACACTTACCTGCGCGGCCAGGTTTAAGACTGGGAGAAGCCCTCCTGACCACAGCCGGAAGGAAAATGCCCCTCTCCCCTTTCGCTGAGGACAGAAATTCCACCCTTAGAGCTTTCTTCCTTTGACACAACACTAAGACGTGCATGTCTGTGCAGTGAGCGCATCACACCTTTGCCAGAGGAGCTGCCTGTGCACTGGGGGATGCATCAACCACGCCCAGCCTCACCCCCAACCTCCCTGCCGCACGTCCAGCCCTCTCACTGGCTCTCTTCTGGCCCCAGTCTCAACCCTCCCGAGCCCTGGGGACCCAGAGAGCCTTGCACTGGGTCGGCGCTCCCCGCAGAGCACCTGTGCCCTTGGGGGGTGGTTCAGCCCCTCTGTTGTAGGTTCCTTATGTGACAAGTGCCCCCATAGATGCCCCAGGAGGCAGGTTTTGATTTCCTTAGGGTGCAGACGAAGAGGCTGGGGATGGGGGTGCTCACAAGCTCACTATGGTGATGCCACTGCAGGATGGGTGGACTAGACGTGGTCAGCCTGGACCGCTCACCCCAAACCGCACATCTCAAAGAGGTTTTTCCTCAGCCAGGTTTGCAACAACGACCTCTTGTTGAATGAAAATTATCAGAAGTCATAAGTAGTAATAAATTCTTAAAATGCCACTGTGAACAGCGGTCTCGAGCGAACATTTGGAAATCCCCTCAGATGCAGAAACCAGCACTTGGATGATGCCAGGCGCTGGGAACTGAGCCCCTGCTCCGAACACAGCACCCTCCTCACAGTCGGCGCTTGATGAATATTTCCTGGTTTGCATTCTTGCTTGTTGCAAGGAAAAACATAAACATTCAGGACACGTGGGACTAGCGATTTTCTACAGAAGAGATGAGCCAAGGGAGAGAAATGTGCTGCAGCTGTCGTAACTGGATGTTCGTTCTAGAAACAGCCATTTCGTGCTAGCAGGTGAGTGACTACAACTTTGAGGAGAATGTCATCTGTCAAAGACTATGTGCAGTCACAGAGTTTTCAAGAGTGTTCATACAACATTTCCGTCTGCAATGTATGCTTTTTGACAACGCCAGCAAGAGAATGTACAATTAAGGCACTGAGGAAGGTTCTAGATTCTCTGTGGATGAAGTAGCAATGAAGTTCTTGAGCAATGGAAACCAGCTGAAGGCAAGGTGAGTGAAGCATCCCACAGAATCTCCGATTTTCTCCTAAAGAAATAGTATTTGGTTAAACGTACACGTGACTGAAAACCATGTCCCATGTGACGTGGCAATAAAAATTAACCAGTTACCATTCTGTCTTAAGAAAGAGCAGATGAGAGTGTTTGGGCTCAGGAGAGGGAAACGGGCAGTTCACACGCTCGAGCACCTCCGTCCCCTGCCTGCGCGTCCAGCCCCGGCTGCGGAGCACGCTCTGCTGCAGGCTGGTTTGCCTGCGGAGGTCATCGGAAGGCTTGAGGAGGTAAGACAGAGAGAAACTGAGAGTTGTTACGAATCGGAGGACAAGGACAGCGCTCTGAGGACTTGCCACCACCCCACTTTCCCTGGCCGTGGGCGCAGTGTCAGTCGGACCCTGCCCCACGGAGAATAGTTGTCAAGTGGGGGGGGGGGTGGCAGGGTTTGGGTGGCAGGTGCTCAGGTGGTGGAAGAGATTTTTGCATTCTGAGACACAGGGAAGTTATTCTGGCTTATGCACGGGTTCACTTGAATTTCATGTGCGCTAAAATAGCCGATTTGTGGCCTATCAAACATACATTGGACATCTCCTTTCATTATTAAAGAAAAGAGCACACTGACCAGAAGTAAAGAATGTCCGTCTGTGTGTTAGGTCAGCTTCAGTCAGGACCAGGGTACAGCCTGATGGCCCATGAGTTCCCTGTTAATGAAGTGTCCGAAGTGGTCAGGGGTCTCCCGAGAAACAAAACCAACAGGACAGAGACAGATAAATGATGATAGCAGATAGATAGACAGATAAATAGACAGCGATGTGGAGATATGGGTAGAGAGATACATTATAAGGAATTGGCTCACGTGGTTACAGAGGCTGCAAAGCCCTGAGACCTGCAGTTGGCAGGTTGGGACCAGGAGAGCGGGTTTTTAAGGTCCTGCTTGAAAACGGGAACAGACCAACGTCCAGGCTCAGCAGTCAGGGTTTCCCTCTCACTCTTTCTGCTCTGTTCATGCCTTCACCTGATGAGACACAGCCCACCCACGTGGGGGAGTGGGGTATCTGCTTTGTTTAGTTCACCCACTCAAATGCTCATCTCACCCAGAAACATCCGCCCAGAATAGCATTTGGCTAAATAGCTGGGCACCTGTGCCCCAGTCAGGTCAACACATAAAATTAACCATCGCAGTGTCCTCAAACAGAAACATGCATAAAACACGGTTGTGTATTGACCAATTGATGAAAACAATGTGATCAGAGGCTCACAGGAACCCAACCTGTGTTTCCCTAGAGGTAACGGCGTACGATTCACTAATTCCGTGTTCAAGGCAACTTTATGGAGCACAAGTCCCACAGGCAATGAGAATCGCCATTCATGAAAGCACCCGGCCACGCCAGGCCCTCAGAAGGTTCCTTTATATTCCATTATCTTTCTGGACCTACAGCAATAAACTGCGTAAAATCTAATTATGTTCTGAGTGGGAAGAATTGGGAGAGGAAGAAGGAAGAAGAGAAAAATCTAAACCAACTGTACAGCCGGCCATGTCTTCTTATTCCACCTGTCCCCCTGCCCGACACCCCCGCGGGGCCCCATCTCACGCGTTGTTTGTGTAATTTTATGGATCCATGATAGTGCTCTGCAATGACTTTCCGTGATGGTGGGGATGTTCTGACCCAAGCTGCCCATGACAGTGGCCTCAGCTACACGTGGTTACTGAGCATTCAAAACCTGGCTGGTAAATCTCCTGGAGTAATGGAAACAAAAACAAAAATACCCAAATGGGACCTGATTAAATTTGAAAGCTTTTGCACAGCAAAGGAAGCCATAGACAAAACGAAAAGATAGCCTACGAAATGGGAGAAAATATTTGCAAATGATGAGACCCACAAGGGAAAACAGCTCATACAGCTTAACATAAAAAGCCCAAAGAACCCAATCAAAAAATGGACAGGAGACTTAAATAGACATTTCTCCAGTGAAGGCATCCAGATGGTCAACAGGCACAGGAAAAGATGCTCAACATTACTAATCATTATAGAAACACAGATCAAAACCACAATGAGGTACCACCTCACACCAGTCAGCATGGCCATCATCAAAAAGTTCACAAACAATAAATTCTGGAGAGGGTGTGGAGGAAAAGGAACCCACTTACACTGTTGGTGGGAATGTAAATCCGTGAAGTCACTATAGAAACAGTATGGCGGTTCCTTAAAAAACTAAAAATAGACTTACCACATGATCCAGCAATCCCACTCCTGGGCATGTATCCAGAGGAAATTCTAATTTGAAAAGATACATGCACCCCAATGTTCACAGCAGCACTATTTACAATAACCCAGACATGGAAACAACCTAAATGTCCACTGACAGATGACTGGATGAAGAAGATGTGTGTGTGTGTGTGTGTGTGTGTAATGGAATATTACTCAGCCATAAAAAAGAATAAAAATTGCCATTTGCAGCAAAATGGATAGACTTAGAGATGATCATACTAAGTGAAGTAAGACAGAGAAAGACAAATATCATATGATATCACTTATATGTGGAATCTAAAAAAACAATACAACTGAATTTATTTACAAACCAGAAATAGACTCACAAGCAGAAAACAAACTTACAGTTACCAAAGGGGAAAGGGGTGGGGGCAAGGGATAAATTAGGAGTTTGGGATTAGCAGACACACACCACTATATATAAAATAGACAAACAACAAGGTCCTGCTGCACAGCACAGGGAACCATATTCAACATCTTGTCATAACCTGTAATGGAAAAGGTTCTGGGGGGAATGTATATGTATATGTTTAGGTATAATCGAGTCACTTTGCTGTGCCTGACGAACCTGTGACCTGAAAACTAACAGCACTGTGGAGCAACTGCACTTCAATGAACAAAACAAAACAAAACCCCACAAAAACAAACAAACAAACAAAAAGCATGGTTGGTGGGACCGAGGAATTATAAGTTTTAAATTACAATTCATTCAGATGGAATTTGCCATGTGTGGCTGGTGACTGCTGCACAGGAGAGTGCAGATTTGCAGGTCTGGTCCTTGGCAAATGTCCTGGGGTGCGCATGTCGTAGAACCTGCTAACTCACCCCAAACCTCCCAAGGTGGAGCGAGTTAGGTGAGGAGCGGGTCACAGGCTGGGAACAAGCTGGGAACAGGAGGGGCTGTCCGTCCAGGAGGGGCTGCCCGTCCAGGAGGCTGCCCACCCTCCTCTCTCCCCTCCCCTCAGACCCCCAGCCACTCCTCCCGGACGTCCCAGGGACCCCAGGCAGTGCTGCGGCCCCAGGGCCAGCGCCAGGGGCATTTTCAGGGTGCCCTCCCGCAGCCCGGCAGGGCCTACTCTCTGGCTCCCCCTCCTGGCGCTCCATGCGGCCCCGCTCTCCGCCGGCCCCACCTCGCCTGGAGCTGCCGCCCTCAGCGGGCTGTCAGGGCATTTGTGTCCATCAGGGGTTACGGCCTCAGAGTTTTCGACCAAGGGAAGCAGAGCCTCGTCAGAGGTGCTTGTTCTGGGGCAGAGGGGCCCTCTGGTTGCCTGGGTGCTTCACTTGCTGCAGAGAGAGATGTGGCTGAAGTCAGCGAGGACCGGAAAGACACGCGGTCAGTGTCGCCAGCTAAACGATAGGTGGCTGACGCTTCCTGAGTGTTCACTGTGCACCAGGCATCCGGCTGAATGCTGTCCTTTCATCCCACAGCCAGTGGTGAGGCAGGTGCTCTGTCGCCTGCATTTCACGGATGAGGGGGTGGAGACCCTGAACTTGCCCGCAGTCACATCTGTGAGTGCCAGGACCAGGCGTCACACCAGGTCCTAGGATCCCACAGGGTTTTCCAGTGGAAGTGACTGGGCGGTGTCTCAGCCAACCGCCCCCTTCCACGCCCTGAAATCACGTTCTCCTAAAACCAATACCCACAGCCATTACAGGACAGAGGAGTTTTGGGGGAAAAAAGGTTTATTTAGCCTCAGACTTTATCAATCTAACAATGTGGAGGTAAGTGTCGGTGAGGCAAAACATGTAACCTGTGGTGGCGACCGTGAACAGGGCTGACCAGCACTTGAAAGGTATTTTTAAATTGTCAAAGTGCAGAGTTGCTGGTGATTTGAGGCCTTGAAACAGCCCTCACGCTTCCCCAAGTACAACAGGAAGCTGCCCGGAGCCCCGACTCGCCCCTCCTGGAAGGTGAGCGGCCCCGGGAGGGGACCATGTGCGTCTTCCAGGCGGGGCTTCGCCGCAGCCTTTCACGTCCGCCCAGCATTCACACGGGACTTGACGGCCGCTGCGCCTGCTGCAAACCTCCCCGCGTTTCACAGTGTAGCTGCGCGGCCCGCCCGGCGCCTCCGTGATGTCAGCAGCAGGGAGGAGGTGCGGGAGTTTCCCCGCCGCAGGGGGTGGGGGCCAGGTAGTTTGTTCACACAGAAGTCGCAGGAGTCGTCTGCTTTGTTGCCGGCAAAACAACAGGGCCGGTAATTAACAGCATTAGGTGATGATGATCTGGGGACGACGGTGATGATCTGGGGACGACGGTGATGATCTGGGGACGGTGTCGAGTGGAAACTGACTCCAGGCTAAGAACTCGCACCCCCACCGTCCACTCCGTGGTTGGAAAGCCGCGGCTCTCCGGGCACAAAGCGGCCTCTCAACACAGAGACGGAGCCCCTCGGAGCCCCCTCTGTGCAGGCCCCGCGGACCCTTCAGGAGAGCAGCCACTGTGTGTGCGATTCTTTAGAAGGTTATAGACGTGCTTTGTGTTGGCGAGGGCTTTGTAACACTACGTAGGGTGCGGAAGGAAATGTCGCTACTGGGGACGTGGAAGCGGAGACTCTTAGGGGCCGAATTCCCTCTTTCCCAAAGGATGACGGGCCAGCCCCATCTGCGAATCCGCCTGGAGACAGGTGAGTGCGGGCACACAGGTGGCAGTCCCTTCTCTGATCATTCTAGGAATGACCGGGATAACCTGGGAGGACACTGGACAGTGTCACCGTTTGGACCCTGTGACCTGCGAATTCCACTCGGTCAGTGGACTTCCCGCCCTGGGTGTCCTGTGCTTGTAACTCACTGCAACATTCTCAGCTGTCTGGACTTTTGTGCACAGAAAGTCTTTGCTTTTGCCCTTGCCGTCAGCTGTGCCCGACCTGCCGGGGTGATGTTCTAAACATTTAGCACCAGCAGGACCTGGGCACCCACAGCCAGAAAGGGTGATCTTGGAGAACACGGCCACACCACCAGTCACTGCCAGTCCTTCCGCCCAGGTCTCAGTGGATCGAGGTAGCAGCACAAGGGAAGATTGCTTTTACTAAGATTCCACAGTATTTTTCTGTAGTGCAGTAATTCTCCCACACTTCTCTCCAGTCATTCAGCAAAAGGTGTGCACACAGCCAATTCTGCTGACAGATTGAGGGGTTCAGAGACTCACTGACGTTCTCATGCACCACGGAGCGTTTTCTCTGCAGGGGCGAAAGGTGCAAAAATCCTGCTGCTTCCCTTGCAGGCGCTGCGATCCGTGTTAGCAGAGCCAGAGAGCAGCCAGCTTCCCCCGCTGGTAGAAACTGCAGAAGGGATGACATTCCATTTTAAAATATTCTGGGCAAATTTTTTTTTGATATAAGTTCAATCTTAAAAGCTGCAAGAATAGTCCAGTAAACTTCTACAAACCCTCTAGCTAGTTTTGTCAATTATTTACTGTTTGCACGTTTGTTTATAGTTTTCTCTCTCCCCCTACACACACACACACACACACACACACACACACACACACACACACACACACACACACATTTTCAAACCATTTAAGTCAAGCCCCTTCACCCCAGTGTGTATTTACTAAGAACAAGACATCCTTTCACAGACATACGGTTTAATTATCAAAACTGGGGAATTTAGCGCTGATCCCGGTGTCGTATTAACCTGGGGTTTCTCTCAGCGCCGTCCCGGGACGGCAGCGGCAGTGTCTCCTGGGAGCTTGTGGAAGCGCCCCTTCTCAGCCCCACCCCAGACCCTCTGCCAGGCAGCCTGAGGAAGCGCAGAAGCTCCGTCAAGCCCCCGGGGCGGGGTGCGGTCGGACACAGCGAGGGCCCTAAAGCTGCTGGTCTGATTCTCAGGCAAACTTCAGATGGTACCGGTTGGCTCGGTAAGTCGCGTTGGGTGTTCCTTTCCTGTCGGTCTGGCCCACGAACATCAGGTCCTCTTCGTCGTCCTCTGTCTGGAACAGCTCCCCTGCCCTTCCAGGTCAGCCTTGGCGCTTTTGAAGAGGACGGGCCTTTTTCGGACCGACCCGGCGCTTCCGCGTGCATGGTTGGACTCAAGCCCTGCACGGGGGCAGGGCTGTCACCAAGCCTGCTGTGTCCACGGAGGAGGCACTGGTGCCAGTGCTCTGATCTTGGTGACGCCGGCTCTGTCACTGCGAGTGTGGTTAGGGTGGTGTCTGTCAGGCTTCTCCACTGGAAAGTGACATTTTACCCTAATTAATTAGTAATTTGTGGGGACATACACTGAGTCTGCAGAAATTCTGTGTTCCTCATTCAACTCTGTCTGCTAATTTTAGCATCAATTTTAGCTTTTCTAACCCCATCATTTCTTCTATGTCTGTTACGTAGATATCACATATTATTGATAAAGTCGGATAGAACACAGCAGAACAAAATATAATGCAATGGAGCACCGTATCATGTAGAGACAGACAAGGGCGTTCTGCCATAAGGAGCAGCTTTCTTCTTTCCAGCCCCGTCTCTGAGCTCTTCCACTGGGAAGCGCGTCTGCCTTGCGGTGCCTGTGACTCCCCAGGGTAACAGCACACCCTTCCTCTGCCTTCTTCCTCTTCTCAAGGTGCTGTCCATGGCCACCGCTCCGGTCTGCCTGCAAATACCTAGTGACCAACATGGCCACTTCTGGGCCAAGACAAACATTTCCGTGAACCAGTTGCTGGTTGCCTCATGCCTCTGCCCTCCCCGTAAGGATTTGATCACTTTTTTCCCCCCCACATAATGCATTGAGCAGAATCGAACCCAGGCCCACCGCTTGGAAGTCAGCTATGCTCACCACTGCACCACCCACGACCCCTGACGCTTGCAGACGCCAGCCTCTGTGAGGTCAGGCACCTCGCCAGACTGTCCTCCCTGCCCCGTGGGGTCTTCCCAAGTAGACTGTTAGCAACTCCAGAGACTGAGTTTCTTTTTTCCAACTGAAGTATTGGCAGTCGCAATGTGTCCATTTCTGGTGTCCAGCGCAGCGTCCCAGTCATGCATGTACATACCATATTCGCTTTCAGAGAGATTGATTTTTAATCATGTTTCACTCTGTCCCACCTGCATTGGTGCCTGGTACACAGCAGATGCTCAACAAAGCCTTGCCGGATGAACACTTAATGGCCCCCTGGCATGACTGAAAAAAGTTAGGTAACAGGACTGAGCGCAGGAAGTGTCAGCGGAATGACAGCTGTTACTAGAAACTCAACCACATCAAACAGACCCTCCTGCCTTTGCGGAGAAGCCCGTAGCAGCGCCGCCTTCCGAGGCTGTGGCCAGGGCCCCGCAGGCTGGAGCTCTCCCTTCTCGTCAGTCAGTGCTCAGGTGGCGTGCCATCTCATTCCCCGCACTCGGGCTCTTGCCCGCTCCCAGTGCGTCAACCACTGTGCCCCCGGGACGGGGACGGGGACGGGGACGACGCGGGCTGGTGTCGCTCGCGCTGGGGGTCGGGGCCGGGGACAGGGCAGGCCGGGCTGGCGGCCTCTCTCTGCGCCTCTCCCCCTGTTGGCCTGGAAGGTCTTTGTTTTGTCTCTTGGGGCCTTGAGGTGGGTATTATAACCATTACAGTCCATTACTACGATCCCAGGTTTTAGGTTATAATAATCCTTGGTCCTGTTACTCTTCTTTCCAAAATCTGGGATTTGAGCAGGAGAAAGATCACTTATATATTATTGCCAATGCGAGGATCCACAGTATTAATGAGGCACAAGGCAGAGGGTGGGTGGGTTACGTGAGTCAGTTGAGTCGGGTGAGCTAGTTGAGTCGGGTGAGCTAGTTGAGTCAGGGGAGCCAGCTGAGTCGGGTGAGTTAGTTGCCCGCTAAGGTTGGTTCATGGCAAACCATCTCCTCTCTCAGGTTTCCTTATTTTGCTTTGTTTTCCTGAGCTTCAACTACAGTCTGCTCCTAAGTTCAGCCCAATTCCTTGGCCACAGATTCACCTTTTTGCTGAGCTCAAAGCTCAACCCCACTGCCCCCTGGACGTGTTCAGGGGACGATTCTGAGACTGGGGGTCCAGACAACACCCAGTTCATCCCAAGCCTGTTCTCGGGACATGGACAGGAGGTGCCACAGTGTTCCTGCCGGAGCCCGTTGGCCATCTCCATCCCTCCCTCCCTCCCGCATCCCCATTCCCCAAGCCTGTGCCTCCTGTTTTCCACAGAGGGAAGATCTGTCACCACTGCTGTGTCACCGAGTCTCTGGGACAGGATGCTCTGTGGCACATGAAGCCCCACACCCCTCCAGTCCCCCGACTTAGGGGGCAGCTCCTGGTCGACAGGACTGTAGACAGGTGGCAGGTGCACGGTTGTGCTCTCTGGCAGTGAGGCTTAGGGCCAAGGGGCACCGACCTGCCCTGAGACGCTGGCTGGGCCTCCGCTTTTGTGGTAATAACTGTCGCCCAGGTTCCACGGGGCCGGGTGGGGGGTGGCGAGGTGGGCACGCAAGGGGAGTAGAGTGTTGACAACACGCTTGGATGGGCCTGAGTGAGTCCCTATATTGGGGCATCCTGGAGGACCTGCAGGTCTCAGTCAACTGAACCAATGACGTTGATGAGTTGATGAACAGCTCACCCACGGGCCAGGTGCCTCTGGGCTTATGACCTGGCGGGGGGTCCTGGGGGGCCCTGTTCATGCATGGTGTCACGGTGTCATGGCATGGGGCTCCGGGGGGAGTCTCACCCTTTACCTGAGGTGAGTGTCCGCTCCAGGAGGACCCGGTCCTCAGCCCTGGCTGGAGTCACAGATGGCGCTCCCGCCCCGCTCCGTCCTCCAGCCATGATGCGGACCCCACGGTGGGATCTGTGCAGCGTGTGTGTGCCCCCAGCGTGTGCCCGGTCCTGTGGGGGAGGACCTGGCGGCCTCAGATGAACACCGCTGGAGTCATTAAGGGCGACCTTGCCCCCCGACTCAGTATTAGCACAATGGTCTATTCATCACCAACTGTAAACAGACTCTCCATTTGTTCACACTTCTCCAAACTGCACTCCCCCTGCTCATGGTAAACTGCCCTTGAGAAGAGTGTTCTCTGCACAGAAGTTTGTCTTCCTCTTTCTTCAGTCTTCAGTCTACTTCTTACCTGGGGACGGGCACTTTGCTGGATTCTGGTTCTTTCCCTGTGCTTAGAGGTCATGCAGTTCTGTTGCTGAATTTTGACATTTAGCAAAAGGTCACTGGAGAGACTCGGCCTCAGCTCAGCCGGCGGTGAAAAGGCCCTGGGGCTCCCTGCGTGTCGGGGCTGGATTTGTGCGGAAGGGGCTTCTGAGACCCGTCCCCTCCCACGTCTGCCCTGTTTCCCTGGGGCAGAGGCCAGGCCGCGCCCCCTCCCCGTGGCTTAGCGCCCATGCGGTGAGCACCTTGGAAGGAAGTGCTTATGAATGTGTTCCATCCACTGAACAACCTGCTTGTGTTGGTCCCTGTAGGAGGGACCCTTAGGTGTGCAAAGCCGGGTCCCCAGGGAATGGCCTCCGGGGCGGCACCTTTTGTTGGGGAGGGGCCGCGGACTGGGGGCTGTTTGTGCCTCCTCTCCTCCCCGGGCCCCACCCTGCACCTGCCCAAAGCCCCTGTCCCCTCTTTGCCGAGTAACCAGCCTGCTCGCTGGCTGCACTGCTGTCCTCCTTTCCTCCTCCTCCTCGAGTCTCTTCTTTCCCCCAAGGCCAGAGATTTTAAAATGTCCCTCCGACATTGGCCCATCTCTGCTTAAAACTCACTGATGCCTCCCCACCGTTTCACCCAGAGCAGAAACCAAAGCCCTTAAGTCATGACTCAGCCACTTGGGCTGCTGTCCACACAGTGCTCACGTCTCACAGGCTGGAGGCTGGAGTCGGAGATCAAGGTGCCGGCCGGTTGGTCCCTTCTGAGGCTGCAAGGGAGACTCTGTCCTGTCGCCTCCCTGAACCTTCCGGTGTGGCTGATAATCTCGGGTTTGTAAAAGCAGCGCCCATCCCTGTCTCTACCTTCACACAGGGTTCTCGGTGTCAATCTGGGTCTCACAGGTCGTGGTTCCGGTGCAGTCGTCAGAATCAGCACAGTCACCTTTGATCAGATGCCACCCGTCCCACGGCACATGTCCGCGTTCTGTCATTCGTCTCCATCATGGCCTCTGTCGATGCTTTTTCCTCGTCTGGGGTCACCTCTGCAGATCTGTAACAGTGCTCACACTTTGTCTTTCTCGATATTTGTGAAGAGGGCAGGCGAGTTGTTTTGTAGACTGTCCCTGAGTTTGGGTCTGTCTGCTGTGATTGTATCCCAGTCACGCACTCTGGCGGGAAAACCACAGCAAGATGCAGTGTCCTTCTCGGTTCACGCAGCAGGAGGCCCAGGAGGAGGAGACAAGGGAGGAGCCGCAGCGGCGAGAGAGCCCTGCAGACTCACTGGGCGAGGTCCTGCCTTCCCTCGTCTTGGCCTCATCCCTTCTCTTCACTGAATTTAGAAAAAAGCGAAGCCATGTCTTCTGCGTAGTGGACCGAGCGCTGCCCACTGGACTTCCCGCCCCACCTTCTCCCCGAGCTGGGGAGGACGCGGCCCCGGCCGCTGCCAGGACAGTCCTGTAGTCAGCACTAATGGCAGATACGAAAGCCAGTCTTAAACCAAACCCGGTGAGGATGGCAGGGGGCACCTTCTAAAAGGAGCAAAGGATAGCATGTCTCCAGCTGGCTAAAAGGGGCATAAGACTTAGAGAAAACAATACATACGTGAAAGGAACTAAATAAAAATGAGTGAAAACAGACTGTCAGATGGGTGAGGACGAAAATAAAGGGCTGGAGGAACATTACTGCTGATCAGCGTCACAAAGACACCGAACTAGAGCTCACTGAGGCAGCCACGCGTGTGTTAGTCCGAGAATGCAGAACAGGTGCGGGCAGAGCTGATTCTGGGAGGGGGGACGTTGCCCCTGCCAGCAGCCGGCGCGACAGCCCGCGAGCCCAGATGCAGAGTCGCAGGGCTGGTGTGGGTCGCTAGGACTTAGCGACCTGTGCAGGTGCGTCAGTTTGTAAGGTGCCCCTTCCCACAAACACACTTTCTGCCAGTAATTACTGATGAGGGTGAGAAGCCTGGGCTGAAGGCCCAGCTCACCACAAAGACAGACATGTACTTGTATACATACCTGGGGGAGGAACACACCTGGGGAGGAACACACCTGGGGGAGGAACACACCTGGGGAGAGGGACACACCTGGGACAGGAACACACCTGGGACAGGAACACACCTGGGGAGGAACACACCTGGAGGAGGAACACACCTGGGAAGAGGGATACACCTGGGACAGGAACACACCTGGGACAGGTACACACCTGGGGAGGAATACACCTGGGGAGAGGGACACACCTGGGACAGGAATACATCTGGGGGAGGAACACACCTGGGGGAGGAACACACCTGGGGAGAGGGACACACCTGGGACAGGAACACACCTGGGGGAGGAACGTGTGGTGAGGGCACAGACTTTGTATCCAGAGGAACATGGGCTGAAAATCCAGGTTTTCCATTCACTGTAAATACAACTTGGTGTGAAACATTTAGCTTTGCTGAGTTTCAGTACTCGAATCCGCAAGCCGAAGACAAGGCTCCATGGAATGTTATTGGGATCACGTGTGATAAATAATGCATTGGATTTATCACATGTGCTCCTGGGGCACAGCGGGCACTTGAGAACTGGCGGTGGTGGTGGTGCTGGTGGTGCCGGTGCTGGTGGTGGTTGTCACGATCGTAATACTGTGCAGCTGATCGAGAACTGAAAAGAGGTAGGAAGTTGAAAGAGTTACCTGGGATTATTTTTACCTTTCACTTTTCTAAAATGTAAACCTGCGCTTTCTCTGACTAAAAGAATACAACGGTGTGTCTTGGGTTCACCTCTGTCAGACGCCCCCTCCCTCGCGGTGACTCGGGGTGCATCGTCTGTGATTTGGGGCTGAAGTGACTGTTGTCAGTCCGCAGCCCTGTGAGGACAGGGCCCTGCGGCCCAGCCCCGGGCCCGCGGGCACAGGGAGGCGCCCCGCCAGCAGGAGAGCGCGCTGCTCCCGCTTGCCCTCAGCTACCGAGCCGCGGGTACCTGGGTCTCCAAATCCCCCTTTCCTCACCCATCTGCTCGCCTCTCTCCAGCAGCTTCTCCAGTATCTTTGTAAAGTTATTTTAAATTTTATTTTTTTTTATTCCTAACCTTTTGTCCTTATATTTCTCCTTTTGATTTGGTTTTACAAATACCAACCACCCACCAAAACCAAAGCCGGGCTGACAACGCAGGACCACTTTGGGAGGGAGCGGGGGGAAAACCAGAACTAAAGGGCGGACGAGGCTTTGTACCTTGGTTCGTGCCCTTGTGTTTTCTGGGGCGTATTCCTAGTTCGCTTGCCTCTTGACGAGAGTGCCACCTTCCAGCCTGCCACCTGGTTGTCGCCAAGCCGGACATCCAAGCCTGGCCTGGAAGTACACTGCAGCCGATGACGCTGGCCCCGCTGGCCTCCGGAATCCAGTGGTTATAAAGTGACTGGCGCAGGAAGGAGCAGTGGGGAGCAGTGGGGGGTTGTTTACTTTGCTTTTTTCTGGAAGTTTTAGACGGTTCCCTTTGTCTCCGATACTCCGACATCTCTCTCTCATTCTCTCACTGGAGGAGGAGTTTCTTTCCAAAACATTCTGAGACGCTTTCTTGCATTATGGCTCGGATGCTTTCCTTCAGTCTCTCTTTCTAGACCTGCTTGTCTGGTGCGAGTCACTCCTAGTCTTCCCCTTAGCTTTCTGCTCACATGTCTTTCTTCTGTGTCCTATTGTTCTCCTTTCTAGAAAATTCCAAAACTTCATCTCCTTCACTTTCCATTTTAGGCTTTCGCCTTTGTTTTTAGTTTTAAAGTCTGTCTCCTACTATTCAGTACTCCCCTTACAACATCCATTGTTCCCCCTGTGGGTCCAGCAGGTCAAACCAGAAGGAGGGAACTCGGACGCCCCCTCCTCACTGCTAGCAGAGCAGGGTGCTGAGCGCATGGGGAGGAGTGATGGTTTCCCGGGACAGCACTGGGCTCCGTGTCCTGAGAGTGATGGCCTCAGGGGCTTGACCCTGGAAAGCATCTTCTGAGAGTCCTCCGCTTTGATTTTCCCTTTTTTGTCTATAAAGCACCTTCATGGAAATCTCTTTTCTCCATGTGTTGGGTGCTCCAGAGGGGTCACAGGATCCCCTCCCATGAAGCTTGGAGGACATCACCCCCTGCTCTCCTCTGACTTTTGGACAACCACTGGGGAAGGGTGGGGACAACAAGGTGCCCAGCTTCCCTCCTCCCTCCTGTCCGGGAGTGTGGGATTCTTTTCCTCAGCCTGGTTTTCTCTTCCTTATCTCCTCCCACCCATCACAGCGGTAGCTCTAGAGCAGTGATCCTTAAGGGGGGTGACTCTGCCCCAGGGGACACTTAGCACTCGCTAGGGCATTTTTGATTGTCCTACCAGGTGCTACTGGCATTCAGCAGACAGAGGCCAGGGATGCTTCTGAACACCTACGATGCACAGGACAGCCCCAACCAAGGATCATCTGGTCCCAGATGTCCATAGCGCAGACCCCAGGAAACCCTGGTCTGGAGGCCCAGGGTGTGTCTGCGTTGGCGCAGGGGCGTCTGCATTGCAGAGCTCCGCTCACTGCCTTCTGCTGTGTTAATCTGGAAACTGAGGCTGAAAGAGGGGAGTCGGCTCGCTACGGCCCAGAAGAACTAATTTAATTTCTCTCCACAGCTACTTAGCGGGCGCGAGTAATACCCGAGTCATTTGTCTCGAGGTGACAGAGGACTTCTTTTGTGCCTTTTGCTTCCAGCCCAGACATCACTAACCCACGTGCAAACAGAAAGGACTCTCCCTGTTGTTGTGTCAGAAACAACAAAGGTTTCTGCCAGCAGACACCCAGCAATAGACGCAGAGGCTGCCTGGATTCTGCATTTTCTCGCGTAAAACCCAACAGCACACGCTCAGGCTTTGCTCTCTCTGGGTGCCGGTTCCAGAATGTTCACGTCTCAGCAGTGGTCATGCACTCAACAGCCGGGGAGCCACTTGCCAATCTCTCACTCCCTGTCTGAGTTTTAAAACATGCAGTAGTCTCTCCAAAGGCCAGCACCTGTCACCGGCTGCCTCGTGCGGTAGCCGTGAGCTGCAGGACTCTGACCGCGAAGGGCCGGGAGGGGAAGTTCCCAGGGACGCGCTCTAGGCCGGGCCCTGAGGAAGCGCGCCTCCCCTCCGGCCGTGGTCCTCCCCCAGACAGCGCTGCCTGCCGGGCTCCACCGAGCGAATCTTCCTTGAGATGCCGTGCGCGGGGAGCGACACCGGGCTTGGGAGCTAAGAGCCTGCAGGACACCGGTGGGCAAGACCTGTGGTTTGGAGCGAGCGCTGTCCTGCCTCACAGCTGCCCCCCTCTTCTCCTCTCTTTCGGGGGCGATGCTCTTGGTCCCGAGGTCTAACCGGCTTCTGCACAGCTGTCAGGGTGTCTTTCTCAGCATGAAGACTGTGGTAAGATTTGACAAGCTGCCTCTTCCTGGTCCGCTGCTGACCCCTGGAGGTGTTTTAGCAGAGGCCGGACAGTCAGCTCCTTCAGGAAGTCTTCCCAGGTCTGGCACGGACACTGTGCTGTGTCCTCCGGCCCACTGGGACGGAGAAGCAGGCTGCCGTCGGGAAGCGCCCGGCAACGCGCCCGGGGCCGCAGCCGCGCTCAGCACAGCGGCCCGCCTTCACCCCAGTTACGTCACAAAATGCTCCAGAGATCTCTTGCGAACATTCACGCCCTCTGTCTTCCCTTCTGTTGTCACAGAGGCCTTTCTCTGATTCTCAGCCTCCAGGTTATAAATCCGAGAGGAAAGGGACCTGGTCTTACCTGTGTCCCCCGCAGCGCGCTGGGCAACGCTGGGACTCAGTTCCTGATGGGACGACACTCTTGCACACACACCTGACGCAGTTTCTGAAGAACTGCTTTGTGCCACACACTGTCTCAGGCCCCTGAATCCAGAGGAAAATCAGAACATTATCACACTAAGTGAAGTAAGTCAGACAGAGAAAGACAAATTCCACGTGACATCATTTATGAGTGGAATCTAAAAAAATGATACAAGTGAACTTATTTGCAAAACAGAAATAGATTCACAGATGTAGAAGGTAAACTTATGGTTATGAGGAGGGGAAAGGGGAGGGGGAGAGGGATAAATTAGGAGTTTGGGATTAACAGATATACACCACTATATTTAAAACAGATAAATAACAAGGACCTACTGTACAGCACAGGGAACTATATTCAATATCCTGTAATAAACCATAATGGAAAATAATATAAAAAAGAATCACTGTGCTGTGCACCAGAAACTAACACAACATTGTAAATCAACTGTACTTCAATAAAAAATTAAAATTAAAAAATGGTGCCAGAAAAATGAAATATCCACACGTAAAAAGGGAACTCAGTTCATACCTCATATCACAAAGATAAATGCAAAATACACATCTACATGTAAAATATAAACTTACAAAACTTCAAGAAAAAGACATGGGATAAAACTTCATGACCTTGAATGAGGCAAGGATTTCTTTACATACATCATCAAAAGCACAAATGCAAAGAAAAGAGTCGATAAAAAATTAAGAATTTCTGTTGTTCAAAAATGCCTTTCAGGAAATGAAAAGCCAAGCCACAGCCTTGAAGAACACAAATCTGATCAAGACCTTGTCTCCAGAACACAGAAAGGACTCCAGAGACATGCAGATGGAATCTGGTATTTTTTCAAAGGGTTAAATGTCCCCCTACCATGCGGTCGAGCCAGCCCCCTTGTAGTATTTACTCCAAATTAAAAAAAATCATATATCCAAAGACTTGGTCATGAACATTCAGAGCATGCATAACCCCCAAGTGGAAGCAACACGAACGTCCCTCAGCAGGCGATTGGCTGATCATGTCGTGTCCCGGGCAGGCGAGGGAAGCCCCTTGGGAATGGACGGGAAGAAGCTGCCACACGCACGACGGGGGTGAATCCCCAGGCTGCGGGGGGAGAGCCAGGCGGAAGGGCGCCTCCTGTGTGATTTCATTCAGATCCGGTTCTGACAAGTGTGAGCTTGTCCACAGTGATGGCAGAGGTGGAACCGTGCTGTCTCCGGCCAGGGACGGGGGCGGGCGGGAGGATCGCCAAGGAGCACGGGGAACTTCAGGGTGATGGGTGCGTGTGTTCTCTGTGTGCACTGCGGTGATGGCTTCATGGCGTGCATTTACGATAGAACTCATCATATTGTCACGTCACACAGGCCCAGTTCATCGAATGTCAGATACACTTCAGTAAAAAACCCCACCGTTCTCCTCCCCAAGCCCTCCAGCCACCTGCGGAGAAACGCCTTCAGGCAGAGCCTCAGGGAGGCTGTATGTTTCGCGGCCGGCCTGACGGAACCCACACTCCATAATGTGACTTTCCCCTCACTCCTCTTCTCCACCGTCAGAAAGACTCAGATTCCGGACAACTAGCTACGAGAGGCTGACGGTGGAGCAGATACGTGGAGAAAGACGCTTGGGTCTGTATTGGGCATGAGGCATGGTTAGCAGAGAGACAGGCAGTCAAACACTGAAGTTCCTGTCTTCTTGGAACGCACCCAGGGCTTGAGAGGCGTCGCTGGTTACGTTCGTGGGACGCCGACTGCAACCATGAGGTGTTATGGACACGTACCTCGGGCTGCCCGTGATGCGCGGAGTGAAAATCCACTACGGCCGGGCCGCTCTGCCTCTGTTGTCGGCGGTGACCCTGCTCCGTGTCTGCCTTCCCAGAGACCCCGGACTCACTGCCGTGCGAGGCGCACTCGTTTATGTCCACTCTTTCACTCCCGTCGCTGGCACCTTGCCTGCCATCTCCAGCCCGGTCACCTTTGAAGGATAGGCTCATTTTCCTCCATTTCCACAGTCCCTTCTTCTGCAGTCAGTGCTAGGACGCACTGAGAGCCTGCCTCGTGAGCTGTACTGAGGGGGGTTCTGGAAGAAAAGGTACCGTCCTTGAACCCATGAGCAAGAAGAACTTACAAGCAAGAAACAGTGCAGCCGTTTAACTTCCTCTTAACAGGGGGAGACAGGGCGCGAATGTGCAGGAGTTCACGGCCTGTCTGGAGAGACTTGTGCTTGGAGGTCTCCCGGTTGTGACCATGATTCGGGCAAGGCCACCTGTGGACATCGCCAGCGTTTGCAGGAGCCGCCGCGGGGTGGGGGGTCCCGGGCTGTTCTCCACTGGAAGCCCGTGGCACCAGGGGCAGCAACCGAAGGCGAGGGCCACTTTGGGTGTGTCCCCGAGTCTGCTCGCCTGTGCCGTCATCTTCTCTTGGCCCGTCAGCACAGGCTGAGGGGCGGCGGGACGGCTGCGTGGGACTCACGTTGTAACCGAAATTGCCCCCAGCCTGGGAATGAGCCTTCAGTGAATTAAACCTCAGCTGACGCCCCGTTTGCTGTCGACCCCCACGAACCTGGTTTCACCCTAATATTAGTGGAGTCTGAGGTTAACTGCGCTCTTATCTCTTGGGTTAACGACTCCTAAACAGCGCCTCATCACCAGGCCTCCTTGACCACATGGAAGTCCAGTAACTGCTAGCTGGATGGAGCTCTTCTAGGGCATTCCTTGGGCTCTCTAGTGACTGCCATTTAACAAACTGAAGAACAGCTGATTTGCAGTGTTTTAAGCGTACAGCAGAGTGATTCAGTTATACATATGTATATAAACATGTGTTCTTTTCCAGGTTCATTTCCATGGCAGGTTTGACAAGGTATTGAATGCAGGTGGCTGTGCTCTGCATACACCATGGGTCCTTGTTTTACGTTCAATAGTGTGTATCTCTTAATCCCAAATTCCAAATTTATCCCTCCCCTCCTCTTTCCCCTTTGGTAACCACAAGTTTTTTTTCTATGTCTGTGAGTCTATTTCTGTTTTGTAAATAAGTTCATTTATATCAGTGTCAGCACGCTCGGTTGGACACAGGATGGGACGTTTGGTCTCAGTGGATGCAGGGGACAGACCAGCCTTGACAGTAAACTCCAGCCCCTTTCATAGTCTCCCACGTAAAGCCCCCAGCAGTCAGCAAATAGCAGGAGGGTTCTGGGGGGTGGAGGGTGCGACTGGGGAAGATGCGACCACCTACGGCCTCTGAAGACGACCCCCTGCCCACACACGGTCAACAGGCCAGACCACGCGGACTCCCGAAGGCGCTAACCGAGGCGACACATGCAGTGTTTTCTAGGGTGGGCATGATTCACAGAACATCCTAAATTACCAGCTGAAAAATTCGCCTGCACTCCGTAGTCCAGATTACTAGTCACGTCCACAGACGTGGCACAAACAACTAAGGTTTTCAAATGTTGAGAATTCTATTGGGAAAAAGTGCTGACATTCAAATAAGAAGCAGTGGGCAAAAAGCAACAGGGAATAATGAAAATAAAAGCACCCCGTGTTCTCTGTTTCCTCCTCATGTTCCTTGGTGAAGTAACTCACAAATGCTTTAGAGAAAACGGAGGAGACAGGCTGTGTGCGTGAGAGAGAGAGAGAGAGAGCGCAGAAATATTGACGCCTGATGGGGGTTAACCTCTGAAGCTGGTCTGCACCACATGAAAACTGTTCCCTGCGTCTTGGCGGCTCCGTTGTCAGATCAGTCTCCGGATGCCCGGCCCAAGCTGCGCGGGGTGAGGCTGGAGGTGGGTGGTCTCTGCAATAGCAGGCTTGGTGCTCGGCTGGAAGAGGGTTTGCACTAACCCACTTCCTCTGGGCGGCAGACGGCGCAGGCCTCTCTAGTCTGGGGGCAGACTGACACCTGCTCTGCTCTGCTGCCTCGTGAAGGTGCTCACACAGCCAGACAGGGGTCTAGCACCCCTGGGTCCCTTCTCCCTGAGAAAACTGCTGGAAACTGGGCCGCTGGGCGGGCAGGGCGCCGGCCGACGGGGAGGGATTCGTGAGGGTGGCCGCCCTCTAGCGGCGGGACGCAGGGAGACGCCTGAGCCTGGTGCAGACACCGCGGCCGAAACGAACAGGATTTTCGCTCAGTGTGTGTGCTTCTGAGTCACACAGGTACGTTCAAAGAATTTTTTCTTGCTTTTTCGGAAAAGAATGTGCGAACCCCTTTGCACGCAAAGAAGATAAGTGTATGGACGCATCTGAGGATTGATGAGCACGGGGTTATCAGAGTCACTGCCATGCCGCAGGCGTCCCATCGTGGCATCCCGCCCTGGAGCACTGATTTTGTCCCCTTTGCGTGGCTTCCTTGTGTGTCTGTGGATGCCTGATGTGTGGTGCTTTCCATCTTTTGTTACCAAAACTAAAATGAAGTTGATGAATATTTAAAGCCAGGGGAGGCAGATGTATACACGGGCACGGAGACACATGTGTATCCTCTCATACTGGCTGCATTTTGTGCATACCCTCCACGCCTAAGAGCTTCGCAGAAGTTACCGGAAACGGGATTTCTTCGTGGTCTGCTCCTACTTGTTCTCTCCTGCAGGGGAGAAAACGGGGAGGCTTTTTTCCTTGCTGCCCTCAGATTTCTGGAATATTCCCTCCTGCGGTTTCACTTCTGTCTGCCTGTCATTGGCTTTCTCCTTATATTTCTATTCTGTGTCTAGATGTGCCACCAAATATTTATTCATTTGCTAACTTAGAGTACTATGGTTTAAATTACTTATGATGCTACATTTATTTATGGATGTACTTATAAATATAGTTGTATAAATTTATAAGTTATCCTGTAGGAGTTTCTAGGGACAGAGCAAGGCTCATCAGGGTACTCACCTCCTCTCAAAGCTGCCCCGTTTCTGGGGCAGGGAGGGACCCCAGGGAAGCGATGTCAGCGTGGTGCGGGATCACGCAGCATCTTCCCTCTGGCCTGCGCGGCCCGGGGTCTCTTTAGGGAGAAAGGTGGAAACGGGTCCTAAGAAGAGTCCGTGTTCAGATGTCACGTTTAATAAAATGGTCTTACTTGTGTCATATTTGAAATCATAGTCACGGCATTTCAGGAGTTATAGTCCTTATTTTTAATTCTCACAGTTTTTGGTCTATTACAACTATAACTTTGTAGAGGTTTTACCAGTAAAGTGTCATGAAAGATTAGATTTTGAATAGATTCCAGGAAGGAGGGAACCGGAAAGTGGTTCTCAGTGGGTTCTCCTTTTCTGGGACATTTCAGCGTCTTTCTCTGCAGCGCCGGTGCAGAAGCACTCGGCAGCTCACGTGTGGGAGGCCACGTGTTAAACTGCTCATTCAACTTGGAAACACGGGTTTAATTATGTTTAGTGAACTCATTGACTATCTTGTCTCTGCCACGTCCAGGCCTCTTCTGTTGATTAAGGCCCAATAATGACATGTGTGTGCATGTGTGCTTTATGACCACCTGGGCTTTATTAAGAATATGTAGGCTTAAATGAGATTTTTTAATCTAGTTTTTCTGTTCCTTTAAAAATCACGTTTTAAAAAATCAAATCAAATCAAATCATATCTTAAAAACACAGAATAGTTGCATGTGATCAAACATGAGAACTCAGTCTCCCCCCCAGTTCAGCCCCTCAGACGTGCTCGCCTCCCTGGAGCTAATGGCTTCTTTTACATCCTCCCAAACTTCTGGATGAAAATGTGAGCGCAGCACAGAGGTGAGGATGCAGGTACCTGACACACAGACGCGTGCGTGGCTTTCTTGTTTTGCACAACTAGAGCTGTGCTGCAGAGCATGTGTGTGTGGTGTGTGCACACGGGACGCGCGTGTGGGTGTGTGCACGTGTGTTGTGCACACGCGTGTCATGTGCGCACACGCGCTTGTATGCAGAAGTCAAGAATGCTTCCAGTCTCTGGAGGCGGGGCGTGGGCTCAGCTGAGGCTCACTGGGCAGCATCCCTGACCCGAGGGGGACCGCGGTGGGAAGAGCGCGAGGGGAGCGCGGGATCCGGATTCCGGCTCCTTCCCTCCGGGGCCGGTCCGGGCTGAGCCGCGGGTCCCCGCGCAGGAGCAGCCTCTGGCGCCACCTGCTGGCCAGGTCCCCCCCCCCCCCCCCCCCCCGCTCCCAGAGCCGGCGAGGGGGCGGGTGGGCTCAGCGCCCGGACCGCACCGCCTCGGCCCTGTGTGCTGTCCCCGTCTGGCGTGTTCCCGGCCTGGCTCCGGTGGCGTCTCTGCTCCGCAGATGCGCCGCGTCGTTTAAGCAAGCAGCGCGACGCGGCGGTGGGCGCCCGCCCTGCGCCGGCGGAGCCGCCCCGCCGCCCGGACGCGCGTCCCGCCCACCGGGCCCTCTGCAGCGCCTCCTACCGTCCCACTCGCGCATTTCCCAACGAGGGAATTCTCCGTTTCCTCTTCTGGAAATTAAACTGCGTTCCTGTGCTCTTGGAGCTCACGTCTTTCGGGAGGAGCTTCTAACGGGGAGAGGAGAGAGGTGAAGTCTTCACCCTCCCCTAATTTAGTCCGAGCTCACCCCCTCCCCTTTGCTGGGACCCCGGGAAAAAGGCAGCAAGCCTCCTGATCACGGTTCGGGTGGTCGGAGGGCAGGCGACACCAGCCGGGCGGCTGCGCGCTGGGGGCCCCAGGGCTTTGTCAAAGCGGGGCTCCCGACATTTTGAGTTTATTTCGTGTTGCCAGACACCTCATCTTCCCTGAGACCAGTCTGCGTTCAAAAGCCATCCCTTCCACCTTTTGCTGGTGTGACCCTCCTGCTTTAATGTCTGAAGGAAATATGGAATGTTTATGGTTAGTTTAGAGGCAGGAGAATAGGAAAGAGCCAGAGTTTTGGTCCTAAAGGACCCTGACACCACCTGCTCCAAAGCTGATATTTTATAGTTAAGGAAACGGAAGTTCAGAGAGGGAAAGCTACTCTCCCAGAGTCACACAGCTCATCGGAGGCAGAACTGGGTTTCTGACTCGATTCTTGAAGGGACGTGTCCTTCCATGTCCTGATGCCACACCTGGTGGGACACGTGTGCCCGACCTGACCTGGCTTCTCATCCTCACCCCAGTCTTGCCCTTTTGATCAGGTGCCTTAGCCTCTGAGCCACAGCTTCCCTCTCACAGCAGAGGCCTTGGCTGGAAGTAGCAAGAGTGGCAGCAGGAGAGGGGCTGGAGCGGCCCGAGGCCCTGACGCCCCTGCGGCTCTGCGTGGAGAAGGTTAGGCCAGAGCTTAGGTGTGGGGGGTCTAGGAGCCCCCGGGGGGTGGGAGTGAGGGCTAGTGTGAGCTGAGCTGCAGGCTGTGTGGGCTGGTGTCCAGGGAAGGAAGTGGGAGGAGGCCAACCTCCCGAGCGGACACTGGCTCAGCCCCGAGGAGGCTGCGAAGGGGTGGCGGCGGGAGGACCGAGGGCATCTGCCGACCTGGCCTTGATCCTGGATCCCTGCAGGGCTCGTGCCTCGCAGGCCGCGGACCCAGAGGATCCTAAGCCAGGCTGGGAAGGACAAGGAACCTTTCACTGACTGTGGGCAGGGAGGGCACCATGGCTGGGGAGCCACCGGGGACGAGGTGAAGTTTGCCTGGAAGAGGCCAGTAGGGACCCGGGCCAGCCCAGGACCGGCTTCGGACGCCATGGAAGGAGCAGGTGACCTCCTGGAGAAGTGACTGCCAATCTGGGGAGGGCCTCAGGATCTTTAATTGGCAGAATGAAGTTTTCTGCTCTTGGAGCAAGTGTGGCCAGTGTGACGCTGCCCTTCAGCCTGGGCTGGGGGGGTGGGGGCGCGGGGGGGCGGCGCTTGTCTGCGCTCCCCTGAGGCCATGGTGTGATATTTATTCTACCTGCTATGATTGCAAGGAGTGTGAGCGACTGGCTGTTCCATCCATCCCGTGCCTGCCTCCTTTTCGGAAACGGAAGGGGCCCATCACAGGGGGGTCAGGCGTGTGGGTTCCCGCTTTCACACTCACACGTGGTCCAAGTGGACCTAAGATGCAGAGCCCCGGTCCGCAGGGTCCCCAGGGGTCCTGGGGCCACAGATTTACTTTTCCCACAGAGAGCGCCCCCCTCAAAGTCAGCCCAGGGCCTCCTGGTGGAGACAGTGGTGCGGGGCGGGCAGGGGGATGGAGGAAGGCCCAGGGTGAGGGGCGAGGCCCAGTCAGTAGGGGCAGGACACCTGGCTGGCCCGGGCCTCGTGTGAGGGTGAACCGGGGGCAGGAGGATGGGGGCAGTGGAAGGGGAGAGAGGCGCAGTCCCCGAGGGGCCGTTGGGCCTGCAGACCCTTCACACCCCTAAAGTCACGGATTCCCCCTTGGCCGGTGCCTGGTGTCTGCTGTGCTCGTCCGTGGATGCTGTTGTTCAAAAGCACTTTCCCAGCATCTGCTCTGGTGTGGTGATCGGGGCAGTGCTGGTGGCACTGAGCGCGAGCAGGGCAGACGCGGACAGCCAGCAGCCTGCCAGGGCCGCGCTGGGGCCGAGGACCTGGGCTCTGCCTGGAGCAGGGGCTTTCAAGTTACTTTATCTATTTGGGCGAACAAAGGAAAGTCCTCGGGTGGAGTCTTCTCCATTCAGGCAGGAAGGGATGTGATAAGGCGTGCCTTTCACTCAGCTTGTTGCGAGAACAGGGCGCCGGTTGCAGGAGAGGGGCCCCGGGGGTGGGGGCTGTCCTCCAGGGGTGGGGCCTGTCCCGCGACCCGAGGACGTGTGGGAACCTGCTGTCTACACAGGCTTTATTTTCTGTTTTTGTTCTGATGAAAAATTATGTTTCACCATTGCAGACAACTTGGAAAAAGTATGAATGTAGAAAGGTGAGGGTTACCGCCTCTGACGACACCTGAGAATAGGAAGCAACTGGCGCGCCCTCCTTGTGGGTCTGGGGCGGAGAAGGGGATGGGGAGAGGCGCCTGTCTCGGGGTCTCCGGGGGCCCCGTTCACGTGGTTCTGGCTCACCCCTGCGTTGTGGGGTCCCCTGTGCTTATCCCCGTGATTTTGTGCTGTAGGTGGGGGAGACATAGCCTGTGCGGGACGCCAGCCACCCCAGAACAGCTGGGAGAACTTCTTGGCTGGAGGAGGAGTGAGAAGGCCCAGTGGGCTCAGGAAAACCGCTCTGGGGTCTCTGGCCCAAGTCGGGGGTCTTGCAAAGGCCTTTGCTGTAATGCTGCAAACAGTCCCATTTTTGGATTGTTGGTCCTTCCTGAGTGTGTTCAAATCCATGCCCCGGCTCCGGATTTGTCATCTTGACCCTGGAACGCGGTGCCCAGAGAGTCAGGATGGGTTTTGCTCCCTCCCAGGTCCTCAGCTCCCTTTGGGAACACGGAGCCTGGCTGCTCCTGGAACTCAAAGTCCGGACAGGAGCGGCAGGGCTGAGGAGGCGGCACCTTGTCCCTCTACATCCCTTTCTTCTTTTATTGTAAACACCTTCGTTGTGGTGTGGTTCCCAGACAGTGAACCACTCGTATTTCAGGGGCACAGTTCAGAGAATTTTGATAGGTGCACACACTCATGAAATCAGCACCACAATTACTTCCCTTTATTCTAGGGTCACAGTCCCTAATGGAGGGATTCAATCTCTGTACTCGATTTTTCTAAAAGTGAGTTTTCTCAAATTGCCACCAGATGTCAGTAAAATCCCTCTTAAAGTAAATGTGCGGCTGGGCAGGTGGATTCCTGAGAAGGCAGGGGCCTCGGGGTGTTGGTACCCGGGTGAGGCACGGGGTGGGTGGGAGGGGGGGGGCTGGTTCTGCGCTCACATGTTGCAGAGCTGATCCCGCCCTGGGCAGCTTCCCTGACAGGTGGCCGTGAGGCCTGGGCTGGTGGCCTGTTTGTGCAGAAGCCATGCAGTAGGGGGTCAAGGGGAAGGGTCCTGGGAGGGAGCCCTGGTGACGGCCCTTCTACCTGCGTCCAGACTCTTCGTTTCTGGGGGGACTGGGTCCTTTAACCTGGGGCTTAGCCCTGGCAGGTGACAGGCAGTGGCTCTGCCTTAGTGTGGTGACACTTATTCATGCGACTGTGGAAACCCCGTGGGGACCCTCCCGGACCAGGACCGCTCTGCATGCGGTGGAGATGACACCCTGGCGGGAGGTGGAGGAGGGACTGAGGAAGGGATGATGCTGGGGGAGGAGGCACAAGGACCCATACTCAGCGTCCGTTTTCTCTTTGCCTTTGAAGCGGTGAGCGACTCCGCCTGTTCTCCAGGGCTTTCCAGGCATTTCCACACGCCACCTCCACGTGCCCCACCAGCAGCGTGGGGCAGCCCTGATGCACTGACGTTTGGTTGTGACCTTACTTATGGGGTTGACGCTGATTCTAGAATCTCCAAACCAGCAGGGGGGTCGGCCGGGCCGGGTGGGCCTGGGGTGGGGGCAGGGTGGTGACCCTGGGCTTCGGAGGGTCACAGAGCTGGATTCAGATCCCAGCTGCTCAAGTTTACTTGGTCACCCAGGGGAGTTTCTTAATTATCCACCCAGCTTCCGCCTTCTGCAGCGACCACAGGGACACCTCTGTCACAGTTTGAGGAAACATCTGTGGTGAGTGCACGCAGAAGGGCCTGGGGAGGACGAGACCCCAGCCGGGGGAGCCCGAGGAGGGCGGCCCAGGTGGACAGAGAGAGCACTTTGCAGTTGAATTTTCTCGTCCTGTCTTACGTGGTGAATTTTATCTCATCGATGGCAAGACCCCGTGAAAACAGGGAGCTTTGAAGAAGAACCAAGCTGAACTCCTAGACACGAGGAGCCAGTCTTTAAAATGAAAACGTAAATGAATGGTTTCAAGAGTTCATTGAATCCAGCCGGAGGGAGGATCTGCTAACGTTCGGAGCAACCACTGGCAGTGAGGTGAGATGGTGGCAGAGGCGAGACCGGTTCACAGCTGGAGACGAGGATGAGCCGTTCTGGTGCGACTTCCCTGACCTGCAGGTGAGGCAGGGAGGCTCGGGGACACGCGGGGTGAGCTCGAGCGTCACACCACCTGCCTGGTTCCGCGTCCCCGAGGTGCGCGGTGTGGACGCCAGGGCACCTGACACCACAGAGGGCGACGTCAGGGGCACGGTGGGGGCACCCCTAAAAGGGCCCCGGGAGCGGAGGGGTCGACATTGTGAAGGGGCTCAGAAACCTCCAAAGGCCCCTCGCGGGGTGACTCGTCCCCACCACCGCACACCCGCCGCCACCCACGCCGCCCACACTGAGAGGCGGGAGCGGAGTGTGCCTCTACCGAGACGCTCCACTCCCCGGGAGGGGACGCCGTCAGCAAACGAGGGCTTACTTACGTTTTGGAAAAGATGGATTTTTTTGGACCATCACTCTCCAGTATTTGAGCAAAACAATACCGTAACGTGTGAGCAGAGGCGATCTGTGCTTCATATCAAAGTGAAGCACGTCCCAGGGGCACGTTTCCTTCCATCCGTCTGCCGCCTCCCGGCCTCCCCACAGCCCATTCCCCTAGTCCTGTGGGTGTGTTACTGGTGCTCAACGTGCACTTTCTCCGGCTCACCACTCCCTGTCCTGCGCTTTCACAGCTTTATTCTGGGGAGTCAGCCGTGAGGGAGGAGCCGTCTCTGAAAACCTTTGGATCAGAGTGGGACAGACCAGGGGATAAGCCAGCAGAACGGTGACCGCGGGGACGGCTCCGGGGACCGCGCCTGGGGGGGGGGGGTATGTGACTCCACACTGGGAGCAAGGGGCCGACATCACATGGGGCCACCACGCGTCACAGCGAGGAGCTGCGGGGGCCCAGGTGACGGGCACCTGTGAACACAGCCACAGAGAAGACTGGCCGCGCCCAGTGGAACAGATCGGGGCCCTTGGCAGCTGAGCAGATACACCCTGGGGACATCGCTGTCACTGAAAGCCCCAGAGGAGCCAGGTAAGTACAGTGGGCGGCCAGCTGCGGAGACGCCGAGTCGCAGCTCATCTAGGAGCCCTGGGGGCACCTGGGAGTAGACGAGGTGGCTGCCGCTGGCAGTGCTCTCCGGTGGCTTTCACACCTGTGTCACGTAGGGTTTCTGGCACAGACCCGGGACCTGGTTGGGATGCTAGTAGGGGGAACAGGAAGCAGTGAATTCTATGTTATCAACACTGTCCGTCTGGGCAGCCGATTTACTTCAGCAGAAGCTTCCTCAGCCGGGGAGGTCTGCTTCCTTGTGTCACAGTGATGTCTCTCCCTGCTTCAAACCTCGGCTTCCTGTGCCCACACTGTTCTGATCTGAATGCTCACATGCAGAAGAATTCCACATCTTTGCGGGTGGGAATCCAGCCCATGCAAGGGGTGGCTGCAGAGGGAGCGGGTGGCAGCCCGGGCGGGGCTCCTGGAGCAGCAGTCAAGGTGGTGGGACTGCAGGAGCCCTGGGTGATGACGTGGGGGTACCATCAGCTTTGCCATCATCGGACTGGCCGACGTGTCAGCACGCGGGCCTTTCTCTGCGGCAGGGGGGAAGTGCTGGCCACAACCTGGGGGGGGCCATGCCCGCCCACCGTCGGGGGCTCAGGGAGGGGCGGATGTGCAGGCCTTGTGGAGGGGAGCTGGCCCAGCGAGCGTGAGCACGCGGCTCCTGAAGGGCCCGGCTCAGCCCGTGCACACCCGCACGCAGCCCTGGCTGGAGATTGGGCGGGTGCGCACCTGCTTAGGGACTGGGCAGATGGCCCCTCCTTCAGAGGAAGGGCCAGGAGGAAACCCAGATGGGAGGGAAAGGCGTCAAAGAGGGGGGCTGCCAGGTGGCTGAGAGGACGCTGGGCTTTGTTGTTGGGGGTGTCAGGGGTTGAGTGGTGTCCCTCAAAGCCCCAGTCCCTGGAACTTGTGAGCGTGACCTGACTTGGAGGTAGGGTCACATGAGGGCATCGGGGTGTCCCTGATCCAGCGTGACCATGTCCTCACGGGGGGGGCAGTGTGGACACAGACACACACAGAGGACAAGGGACACTGAGGCCACCAGCGCTGAGGGAGGCGGACCCAGTCGTCCCTCAGGCCCCAGAGGGACCAGCCCCCCTTGACCGCAGCCTGGAGGACACACGGGCCACGGTGGCACCAGTTACAGCCAGTCACTTTACTATCGTACCGTTTCAGAGTCTCTTGACGTGTTTTTGAGGACCTGCCGTGTGCTGGGGTATTACCTGCCACGCGGTTGTGTTAAACTTTACTTCCTCTTGCGAATCACGTTGTAATTTAAATTAATTTCAAGAATTTATCATTTACAAAAGGAACCCTTCGTAATTGTTCTGTGTAAGGAATACTCAGCTCCTAATAATCCGATTTCAAAGTTTACATTTTCAGCAGGTGGGGCGTTCATTTCATACCCACGCCTCCCCAGGCCCCCTGGACGTTCTACAAAAGGCGTGATTTTCAGACCCTAAACACAAATACCTAATGAGGTGGTGACTTGACGCCTCAGTGAACAATGGAGGCAGAGAGACAAGGGCTCCTTCTCACGGCTCGCGGTGTTTCTTATTACAAGTTAAACTATTTAAAATGATGGCTTAATAGGCGCTGCCGGGAATGTGGGGGAGATAATGAGCATGAAATGCGTAACTTCTGCATTTCCTGGCTTCTTTGTGTTGAAATTAGCAAGTGCACTATCACAGGAAAATGGCTTTTTGGATTTAATTTTCATTCTTTCTACGCCCTCTTCCCGAGAGAGAAACGAGAGAGAGAAACGGGGAGGAGCTGGGTTTGAAAGCAGACCCAGTGGGCTTTCAGAGGCCCTGCTGCCCTGAGCGGGGGGCTGGGGCCAGAGGAGGGATGGGTGTGGAGACAGAAATCAGGCTCGAGATGAAGGCTCACCTGTCTGTCCGCACACCCCTGGGGGGAGGGTGACGCGGACTGGGGCGTATTTCCTCTTCCTTCCTGGAGTTTATAATCCACCAGAGGGTGGACACTGGGGGCAGGAGGTCCAGATCACTGTGGTCACGTGGGGGTCCCAGGAAGGGCGGGAAGGGGGCATCACCCCATCTCCTCTGGGGCGGCCTCTCCAAGGCCAGGCCACGTGGACACTCGAGGCTGTGTTAGGATGATCGGTGTTCCCAGGACGGCAGGGTTCCGTCAGCACAGGCGAGCACAGGCGCTGAGCTGCCCACTGATTCTGTTTGCTCTGCCACCAAGTTTTCTTGATTCGAAGAACAGGTGTCGCAGGTTTGACATTCCTCGTCCAGGACTTGACGGCTCACGTGACTTTCCGGGTCTGCCGGCTTCTGTGCGGGCACGGGGAGTGTTGCCCCTCTGGTGCCTCCTCGCTCGGGCCCCAGCCGGCCATGGGTCTCTTCTCCGGGGACCTGTCCAAACCCGTGGCCAGCAGAGTGGCCGGTGGGCAGCGCCAGTTCCCGAAGGGGCCTCTCTGCCCCCGGGCCATGTGCGCATTCAGGTCGTGGCCTGGTTTCCTCACTGGCCACCTTCTCCGCTTCCCTCCACCCCCCAGCCGGGCTCCACCCGTCAAAAGCTCAAGGCCCAGCTCTGCTCGGAAGCCTCCCAGTTTCCCCCAACGACGGCGCGGGGCCAGAGCTGGGGTGCGGGCCGTCTCAGTGGTTCCCTGTGGCAGGCCCTCGGACCCTCCGCTTGGACGCCCTGCCCTCCCCCAGGAGACAGGGCGCGGTGGCGGCAGGGACTCTCGCGAGAGTCAGAGACATAACTTGTGCAGCCGTTCAAACCTGCGGAGCAGCTCGCAGCGCCCGGCGCACTCCTGGTGAGCAGAGGACGCAGCCGTGGGATGGAGACGGGGCTCCCCCGGGAAGACCGGGGGTGTGGCCTTCTCCTCAGTGGTAACCTGGCTGCTTCCCAGCCCACTGGGCCTGCCCGGGGCTCAGAAGGGCGGCCGGACCGGCTGGGGACATAGAGAGCGCTTGCATTTACGGATGGCGGTTTCATAGCGAGGGCAGCACCCTGAGGAGGTCCCACAGCTGGTCCTGCTCTGACGGCCTGGGTCTAACTGGAGGCGTTCATCCCAGAGCAGGGCCGCGGGAGGGTGACGGCAGAGAGTCGTTCAGCGACCCCAAGACCCAGGCATCAGCTGACCCAGCTCTTGGATGTGGTGTGGTGCCTCATAAAAGGGTCGTTCTGGGTGTGATCGTATCGGTGGGGCCGGGGTGTGGTGGCAGACACAGCGTTCTCACGTGGACAGGGTGAAAATGACACAGGACGTCAGGGACAGCACGTTCCTACTGCATATTTGCCTATTTAAATGCTGTAGCATCGCTTGGGTTTATGTTTTTTGTATAATAATAAATTTAACAGAAATGTCATATATATATAATTTCCTTCCTTCCTTCCTTCCTTTCTTCCTTCCATCTTTCCTTCCTTTCTTTCTTCCTTCCATCTTTCCTTCCTTCCTTCTGTCTTTCTTTCATCTTGCTATGGGAGAAAATATAACTTCGGGGGAATTTCTTGGATTCCATGTGCTTAACTCTTCAAACTTTGCATTAATATACATTTTTCTTTATGTTTAATTTCTGTGACAGCCAAATTGCATGCCTTTAATTGAATTAACACAAATCAGACCTGAAAGGAATTGAGGAATGAGAATCTGGGCTGTTTCTTGAAAGCTTTCTCATTGCTTGAGGCACTCTGAAAAAATCTCTCTTCCTGAGGAACGACACCAATTAAAGGCATAGGAGAGTGATACCGGCAGTGTCTTTCCACAGCGGGCATGATTCATCACTGCTTCTGATCTTATTATTTCAGGACTCAAATGTCAAGCACTCAAAAGCAGGACTGGTGTCAGGGAGGAGCCTGGGTCTGGGAGGACCGCGCACACTCGGGAAGGGCGGATCCTGGGGAGCTGGGAGTTGACCTGGCTGGAGGGTGACCCAGAGATTCGCCAGTCAGCGTGCACCGGGAGAGGGTGTGGGAACTGTAACCTCAGGGACTCTCTTCCAGGACGTCGGGCTCAGTCGTCCCCTTCCCCTCCCAGCCCCCGCTCGAACCCCTCACCTCTTTGCAGGTGACCGCTGGACACCCTCAGCGGGCTGTGCTTACCCCCCGAGAGCCCAGGCCGCCTGCCGGCCGCTGAGTCTCTGAGTAAGTGACCGCTTGGGTGAAGCGGGGCTCAGTCGCCCGTGTCCCTGGCCCTCGGTCCTGGCCGCACTGGGAAGGCATCGCCACGTTTCCACGCTTGCAGGAGTGGCCCTCTCCGTCTCATCAGCTGCCACCCTGTGCCACGGATTTCTGTTCCTTCACCGGCCCGTCCCTTCTTTCCAACCACGAGGCTCAGATGGCTTCTTGAAGGTGTTGGTCTCCAAGTGGGGTCCGCAGGCCAGCAGCGCCAGCAGAACCTGGGAGCTTCTTAGAAATGCAAACTGTCCAGGCCCCTCAGACCCGCTGAGTCAGAAACGAGGGCGAGGGCTGGGCTGAAGGCTCTGCGTTTTAGCAAGCTTTCCAGATGGTTCCTGCGCTTCTGGAAGCTAAGGATCACTGATCCGGTTTCCTAACTGGTCTGATGCCAATGCGTCACAAGGGTTCAGGAGTCCTGCTCCCTCGGGGTGCAGGGTGGGGCTCAGGAGGGCCCCGGGGAGACCCTGGGCGTCCTCGGTGTGGCGGAGGGGGAGGGCATTTCTAATATTAATCTCAGGAAAAATGCTCTGGGAGACTTGCTTCCCACTACAGAGGACCCCCCAGGCAGCCATGGTGCCTTCCTTTGGGAGGTTGGAAAACTTGACTTTCCATTCCTTTGGAGGGGCAAAGACTGGATGGACCCCGTGGCTGGGCGGCCTAAGCCAGACTTCTGCGTTGTCTGGGTCCCGGGGACGAAGGCTTGGAAGTCTGGGGCTTGGGGGAGGAGGTGGAGACCTATTTTGTCCCGAGCAGAGCGGGCCAGATACTGGTGTGCAGCTCTTAACCGGCGCGACCAGCAAGCTGCACCTGAGGCAGATCAGAGCCGTGTGTCTCCTTGCAGGTGTGACGGGGTGGGGGCACCCCGGAGTCCCCACGTGGAAGTGTGACAGGTAATTCCCATAAAATGACAGACCTGTAACAAAGGAGAAAGGACAGCCTCCCTTTCTTCCTGTTGTTCTCTAGGGAGTGCATCGGGCAAATGGCCTCTACACACCGGAAGGGCCTTAAGCAGGCAGATGGGCTTTCCCTCTTAGCTGCCTCCCAGGCACCTGTCCGTCGGCTGGATAATCTAACCCATGTGCTCAGTAAGAAAACTGTAACCGCTGACTTTCTGGACTTGTAGACACACTGCCAGAACGTCGTCTTGAAGATGTTTAGTGCATTCTAATCTGCAGAAGCACATTGGCTACACCGTGAGGACAGCCCACCCGCGGAGCTGGTCTCGGTGGTGTTGGGATGTGGTCCTCGGGATCTGGGACCTGACCTCCCACCTGCCCCACTGGGCAGTGCTTCAAGGCCACTGGGCCTTTCCCTCACTTTCTGCCTGGGGAAGCCGACCACGTCTCAGGTGTGTCCCTGGTTCTCTGAGGAAGGCTCCTTTCTGTTTGCTCCCTTCCCTCCCTGCCAGGCTGCATGCATCTGCCTTCTCACTGTCCCTTGGGAATTTCCTGGAAGGTGGTCACACAGGCGATGCTACCCGCTCTATCTCCCCGGGCACCATCAGTGCCTCGAAGGGTGGGCAGCCGGAGACCCGGGCTACACCCAGCGCCTGGCGTGTAGCCAACGCCCCTGGAAGGCGTGGAACAAGGCTGCGTGGGCCTCACTTCAGCCCTGCCGGGAGAGCCAGGCCTGGGGACATCTGACTCTGTTGCTCGTTTGTTCCTTTTCCACTTGGCAACGGAAGGACGCCTTTTGCCAGAGTCTCTGTGCTGCATAAAATACAGCGTGGCGTGACTATGGCTCCCTCCCTCTGCGCTTTCCCCAGCGGAGGGCTGTGGTCACTCTGGGCTGCAGCTCCGAGTGCTGGAACAGAAGCACCGAGAATAAACCGGAGCCTCCGCCGGCCGGCTGTGCTGGGTGATTTTTCATTCGTCGAGGGGACTGTCAAAACTCACCATGCTGGGAAGTGTCTTTCTCCCTGTCACGAGTGAGATAAACTCCCCCAGACGCTACCCTGGCCGAGCGCCCAAGTCCACATTTGCATTTAGTGGTTTAGTTACAAATTAAATGTGTTGCCAGAACACTTTTGTTTGGTTTGGGAAGGTAAATTGTAGTAATTATATTGGGACACAGAAATGCGTACTCAATTTGAAGAAAAACATATTGCCAAGACTTGAATCTGTCATTCAGAGATGATTTTGCCCATTGCACGGCGGGAAGTGTATGTGCAAACTGTGGTCCAGTCTTTCCTAAGACGAACTTGCCAAAATTAACCAGCCGACTGTTGGTGGGAGCCTCTGAAGGACGGTGGGGAGGCTAACACGCCGGAAAGTGCTGGAAGCCGCAGGAGGCCCTCCGGGTCTCGCTGGGAACGCTGCCTACCAGCGAGGTCAAGCCTGCCCCAGAGGAAGCACGGTCTGCGTGAGGGCCCCGCGTCCACCCTGACGGTCGATACCCGGACAAAGAGGCCTCAAGCTGGGCTTTGTCTAGTTCTGTTCAATAAAAGTGCTTTGCTCGGAGAAGAAAGTGCAGCTCCCAGTTTTGAGGGCTTGATATATATGGATATTAAACTCCTCATCAGAACAGAGTGCCCACTGCGTCTGTTTCCTTTAAGAGGCGGGCGAGGTAATTGGAAAGCCCTGGCCGGGGCCGTTGTGCTGAAGCGGCATAAATCTCCGGGGTGACGGGCGGACAATGGCCGCCCCCCTCCGCGAGCCGGGTGGCCTGGGCCTGAACTATTTATTAGCTGGGATGTGAATGGGACGGCGAAGGGCCCATTTATATGCTGCACAGGGAGATGTACTACGGCCGCCTTAAACATCGATTTCCTTCCTCGTTTGCGCTTGGTTGGGATACAGACGCAGAGTTCTGCAATAATGTGGGGGTGTCCTTATCAGATCTTGCATATTTCTCCAGACTGTCTGCAGCCATTAACCTTGCGTATTATCTGACTCTAGTGATTAGTACAAGGCACATAAACTCGCATTGATGGCCAGTCTGGGTGGAGAATGGTGAGCTGAGTTATTGGGGGCTGGATTCTGCTGACTCTGTGATACAAATGATAGTATTATGCTGGTGCCGCGAAACGGCTAATTTGTCATTTCTTTCATGGTGTCGTCCTCGGTGCGGTACCTAAGTGTGGGGTGTGGCCGTGCTGGGGCTGTGTCAAGTGAAGCGTGTCACGATGCACTGTTACCAACTCACAGCCCTTTCCAGAGCTGTGCTGGGACGGTCTCGGGAGCACCATGCTACCACGTTCTAAGTTTCTACTCCTAACTCCGTTCACCCTGCGTTATTGTCCATCCCCACGGGCAGGCACGTGTGGTTACACCTTGATCACCTGTACTCAGATTCAGAGACCTCCTGCCCTGGGAAAGACACTCTGAGGGGCGGCTTCCTGTGTGACCTCTCTTAGCCTCCAGCAACACAGGTCTCCGGACCCCGTGAATGGGGGCACCCTAAGCTTGCTCTTGAAAGGGAGCCCCAAACAATGGTTCATCGACTGAGAGAAACAGTCCCACCCTCCTCGTAGTGTGGGGTGGATGCCGACCTGATCACGATGGTCAGGACCAAACTCCCAACCTGCACACGGCATCAGTAAAGCCTGGGGCAAACTTAGAGTTCTAGCTCCTTAAAGGCTGGAAAAGGCTGGAATGACTACCTTGCCCAGAAAAGCCTGAAGTCAGCCGGTGGCTAGTGGACCAACCAGTCTGTTCCAGGTCTCCACCTTCCAGCCCAGAGCCTTCCCCAACCCTGGGTCATCGCAGATGCCCAAGGCAGCAGGTTGACTGCCTACGAGCTTTGTTCAAAGACTGGGTTTGCTCAGACATTGCTGGAGGTGGCCAGCTCCTCCTTGTTACGTGTCTGTGAGTGGGTGAGTGCCACCAGTGGACGGTGGGGCGTGGAATTGTGGCCGGTGGACGGCTAACCTCCACAGGCAGTGAGGGAGAGAAAGCCTCCAACAGGGGATTTTCCTCTAAAAAATTTTCAGTTAGACTAGGTGTTACCTGTGCTTTGCAAGGCATTAACAAACTCGGAAGTATGAATGACAGCAACACGTAAATTGGATACAACCATCTAGGTGCAGTGCAAGGCTTCTGGAAGAATACACATTAACAATAGTTTAATACTTTAAGTCTGGGCTTGGGCACCTATGTTGGGTCTTTTCTTGAAGTCAGAAGCCTCCTAAGGACCTGTGTGCAGCCTCTGGGCTTTCCCTACACCGCTTGCTTCCCCCAGCCTCTTGTGCAGGAGATTCTGAGCGTGACCTCACGCATTCATTCATTCATCAGTGCTCACCGAGCACCTACCTTGGACCAAGTCCTGAAGGTGGAGTGGGAAGCAGAGTGGACAGGGGTCTCCCACCTTCAGGAGCTTCCTTCCAGCTCCGAGCTGCAGGTAGACAGCGGGCACTCACCGGAAGGCAGGCATGTGTGACCTGAGCTGGGGTCATGAAGAACCTCCAGGTTGTTCCCCTCAGGACGCCTGGCCTGAGCGTCTCCTGGCCTCCCCTTCCGAGTCTTTCCCCGGGCTGTCTTGTACAGAAGCGAAAGAACACAATATCGGGTCCCCACTTTAATTCCGCTTGGCCACGACCTGAAGGGTGTGGGCCCCGTCTGCTGGTGCACGTAGCTGCCTCTCTCCTGGGAAGTCCCGCAGCGGGTTGTAGAAATCCTTCCTGAGTGGCTGACGGAGGCGTCAGTAAGCCAAGCATTCCCGTCTGCCCAGCACCCACTCTCAGCAAGGCGTACACCACGCTGGGCACCAAGGCGTGGCGGCTTTCAGAGAGGATTTTCCAGGACAGTTCTTACTGTTAAAAGCTCTCCTAACTAAAAAAAATAGTCTTACAGAAAATTTCAAATACATAGAAAAGATCACAATATAGTGAAGCCGTGCATGTGACTCACCCAGACGCAGTCATGGCCGCTTATGGCTGCCCTTTGTTTTCTCCGTGCCACTTCCCACTTATCCCAGCTCATATTTTTTAAACTAATCCAAGATGGTATCTTATTTGTAAGCTTTTCAGTGTATATTTCTAAAATAGAGGACAAACTTTAATATAATAACATCATCACGCCTGAAAGGCTACCGAGGTTCCCTTAGTGTCACAGATAACCAGTGCTCAGATTTTCAGTAGTTTCGGACTGTCTTTTTTTGTCTTGTTTTTATTATTTGATTCTTTTTTTTTATTGAAGGGTAGTCGATTTGCAATGTTAGCTTCAGGTTTACAACAAAGCGATTCGGCCGTACATACACACACATACATACGTGCATGTATGTGTCTCTTCAGACTCTTTCCCATTACAGCTCATTGCAAGAAATTGACTGCAGTTCCCTGTGCTGTGCAGTCGGGCCTCGTTGATGATCTGTTTTATGTACAGTTGTGTGTATCTGCTAATCCCGAACTCCTCATCTCTCCCTCCCTAGTAACCAGTTTACTTTCTATGTCCATGAGTCTAGTTCTGGTTTGAATCAAAATCCAAGTAAGATCAATACATTGAAATTAAGCCTCTTTTAATTCATAGGTTTCCTCCACCATCATGTTTTCTTCCCTTGAAATTCACCTGTTGAGGAAATCGAGTTGTTTTGTTTGTTCTATAGAGTTTCCCACAGTTTGGGGTTTGTTGATTGCACCTCCACGGTGTGTTTAGCCTGTTCTTCTGTCCCCTGCATTTCTTCCACACTGGTGGTGGGCTGTGGAGGTTCTCAGTGGGGAATGTCACTGCTGCACGGGGCCACATGGCCATGGCTGGAGACATTTTGGTTGTCACGGCTGTGGGAGGGGGGCGTGCTACTGACATCCAGTGGAAGAGGCAAGGATGCTGTTTAACATCCTAAAATGCACAGGACGCCCCCGCCACCCACAACATCAGTGGTGCTGAGGTTGAGAAACCCTGAAAGCTTGAACGGCTAGGTTGAAACTCTTGGCAAGACCACTTCACAAGCTGTGATGAATTCTCCCACTGGTGGGAGGTACCATCTGGCTGTCTCCGTGGTTGTGAGTTGCAGTCATTCTTCCCAAGGACGTTAGGGGTCACAGCGTGGTGATGTTCCAAGTCTGTCAGTCTTGTCTCATTTACTGGCTGGAATACTTCCCAAAGAGAAACCTCCTGAACTTTTGAAATGTTCTCTTAGCTACAGATTTTACCATTCAGGCTGTGTCTCCCGGGCTGGCTCTGATGCCCAGAGGTGGGCTAAGAGTCCTTTGCTGGCGTATCTGTTCCCAATATTGGTCTAGAACTAGAGCAATCGCAACTGCGGGAACACGGGGTGCTCTCTTTCCCTGCCTCCAAGGTAATTTCTGACAAAAATAAGGCGATGAGGTCTCCGTGGTCAGTTAGGCAGCACAAAGTGTGGAACAACGTAAGACGGTAAGACAGACCTCAGCAATGGCTCAGTTAAATTGCAGTGTGGTTGTGCCATCACGGATGCGGGTGTTTAAAAGAGAAGCGTCACTCTGGTCTGGGGAGATGAAGCTGGGGGTGGGGTGTCCGGCCTGGGGAGATGAAGCTGGGGGCGGGGTGTCTGGCTGGTGACAGGAAACAGCACAGATTCGGGAATGGATTCTCTGGGTTAGACTCTTGTCTCTTTGAGGCCCTGGACGTGTGGCCTTCGCTGAGTCACCTTCCTTAACCTCTCTGAGCCTTATTTCCTCATTGGTAAGTGGGGGTGACACTAGGACATGGATCTCTAGGGGTTTTGTTGGTTCCACGAGGTATCCTCTGCAAAGCACGTTGCACAGCACCCGCGCGTAGTGCACAATTCAGCTTGCATGACTCGTGACATGGGAGAGGTGAGTGGATCTGATCTCCTTCCTCGCTCCAGCATTCTGTGACTGCGACCAGAGAAAGCTCCCTGGGAGACGTGGGATCTGAGCTGGGCCCCCAGGGTGGGTTTGGGAAGCTGGCAGGTATAGGAAGGTCCCCAGTGGCTGGACGGCCAGGTGGGGCAGGACCGCTCCAGGTGTCGCCCAAGACGGCGGCCTTCGGACGGAAGAGACGCAGGTGGTGGCGGGAAAACACAAAGAGGCTCCCCCAGTGGTTCCTGCAAAAGGTGGAGGTGGCACCAGACAGACCCCAGGGTCTGGGGGCTTCAGTTTGGGCTCTAAGGGGCCATCTTCTCTCCCTGCCTGGCCCAGGCCTCTCCTTCTAGCCCCAGAGGACAGCTCAGACTCGACTTCTGATCACCAGTGACAGAGGAGGGAATGTCCTGTTTGCTGGCCATCCCTGGACACCAGGCGTGGGCTGGAGAGCTTCCCAGGGGTCATGGGCCAGCCCAGCCAGGGACGCAGGCACAGGCAGGACCTGTCTCACCACCAGGGTCTGAGCGTGTCATTCAGGGGCGAACAGTGCTGAGGTTCTGTTTTAGCGAAGACTTGATTTGAATGACTGCCTGACTCTCCATGAGCCAGGAGCCAGCCTCACTCAGCTGGGGAGCACGAGGCCCGAGGGGACCCTGCGCTGCCTTGGCTGAGAAGCTGGTCAGTGTCAGGGCCCTTACTTTTGTCCTGCAATTCTGAGATGGCAACATCACAGTCAGTCCAGAAAACTCTATTTTTCCAGCTTACTTCCTTTCCGGCCACTCTTTGTGGCCAAGGAAGTACCTGTGTGTCCCTTTCCTAAGAAGGTCCCTCTGTCTTGCAGGCACGTGGTCTCCGGCTGCCGCTCCGGCTGCACGGGTGGGGCACTTAGCAACGGGCTCCTATTTTAGTCAGAGCCGGCACAGAGGCAAATGAGTCGTTTCCAAGCTCCCCCCCTCCCCGCATTTGTCACTTGCCTCCCTGCGCCTGCTCAGCCCACACCCCCACTTGCCCAAAGTCATTCAGAGTCACATGCGCTTTCTTTTATTTTCACTTCCATCAGTCCCCAGAGTTCAGGGTTTTGGAAGTGCTGGAGGTGTAGCGCGCTTTCCAGAAAATGCTGGAAGTTGAAAATACTCATCATTCATTAATTTGCTGTTTAACAGTGCGGTACCTGCACCAGAATGCTCAGCGCGGCGTGTGGTGCAGGGAGGGCGAAGCAGGACACAGCGTCTGCCCCAGTGCTCGGGGCATGGGCCCTTGAGCCGCGGGCCTCTCACCTCCTGTCCTGAACCGCGCGCCTGCGGAGAGCCCGGTTTACCCGGGGAGCCCCAGGTGCAGCGTGAGGCTGGGTGAGCCCGCGCAGGCCGGTTCACACCTCTGAAAACTGCTCCTGGTTTATTTTCTGGAATTATCTTCAGTTTGGATTTACAAGCTCCAGAGAACTTAACTTCTTCATTGTGTAAGACCCCAGACGGCAGGGTTGGGCTTCCTTCCCTCCCTCATCCTGTCTTGACTCTGAATGAAAATGCTTCAAAATGCCTGTTTTATGTTGGAACTTAAGAGGGTTTAAAACTATTTGGTGGGAAGGGCCGAATTTAAATGATAGCGTTACGTTCAGTTAATTTACTAGGACACATTAGGCACAGGTATGAGGTTGAGGAGGTGGCGATACTTGACCACCTTTGACCTAGAAAAACAGCAACTTGATCAGTCTGACCCCTGTGACTGCGCGGTCCCTGTGGACTTCCTCTCTCCAGTTCGCGTGGAGTTCTGTTTCCCATGACCCTGCTCCCCTCACCAGGACACGGGGAAAGCACGAGCTGGGACTAGCTGGTGATGTCTGTCCGGGATGGACCAGCTCCTGTCTCTTTCCTGGGCCCCTGATGGGGTCCTGGTTTCTTCGCTGGTCCACGTCTCAGGCTGCGCCCTCTTCCCCCACCACCCAGTCACGCCCTTGTTTCACGGCTGATGTACTGACCGGGAAGAGCCCCCAGGCAGCCAACCTGGCTAACGCTGGCCCCACCTCCTACCAGCCGAGGGGTGGTGGGCCAGTCCTAATGTCCCTATGGCTCCGTGTCCTCCCAGATTAAAGGGTTGTCGAGTGCTTCCTGCCTCCGGGACGGCTGCGGGAGCAGAAAGCGAGCTTAACGTGAGTGTGTCTTCGGTGCCCGCCACCTGGTAGGGACCCGGCCCACGTAGGCTGAGGGCATTTTTACTGTCAGTGTGGCCAGTACTTAAAAGTGAAAGCAGGCAGGTTTTACTACCCTCGAGCGGAGGAGAAGAGAGCTTCCATCACGACCGCCTACTGTGTGTCCGCCTCCTGCCAGGTGTTTCCAGGCTCGTGAGTTCATCTGGATGCTCTACTGAAGATACCGGGGCTCAGAGAGGTCGACCGTAAATGCCAGGAGTGCTAAAGCAGCCGAGCCGTGTGTCACTCTCCCTGGGGCCGGGCGCCGACCTAAACTCATTCCTCCCACAATCCTGAGTGGCCACCGCCATTTCCCCGACTCATCAGGCTTGGAAACTGGAGCACAGAGAGATGACAGGGGTTGTCCAAGGTCACCCCAAAGCTAGACGGAGGTCCGCACCCAGAGTGGCCTGACTCCAAGCCAGCGCCGTGGCTCACTTGCCCACAGCCACACGCTCTCCTCTCAGGCGGCGCTCGCTCCGCTCGGCAGCCCTCACGTCTGGGACACGTCAGTGGTGAGCACTTTCTCCTTTGATGGCGCACCTGGCGAGGTCCCCGTAGAAGCGTCCTGACACCTCTGGGCTTGGGGCGGCCACTGGGGCTGTGGCCACGGCTCCCCTCCGCTTTTGCCGAGGAAACGGTGATTGGAGGCTGTGCTGGCCCTGACAGCCGCGCCCTCCTACCCACGACGCGGAACTTCTCCCTGGGTGTGTTCCCTCCCTGTGGACTGTCAGGGTTTAAACACTCAGACGTCTCCCTGTCCTGGGTGCTTGCTTTACATGAATGCCTGCCGGGATGGCTGAAGAAAAGGCTCCCTGTAGAAGCGGTGCCAGCCTAGAGTCATTCAGTTGCAAAGGTGTGCAAGGTATTGCAGAGGTCAGGCAAATCAAGTCATGCCAACAACAAAGGCTGCCTCTGTGGCCTCCGATCTCAGGGCAGGCACAGAGACGTGGGCTGGAAGGCTGCTCCTCTCCTGCCTGTGTGTTGCGGGCTGGAAATCTGCACAGTGTCCATTTCCTGGAGGTGGACAGAGCCGCTGGCCCCGCCCCTTGGAGCATGCGCAGCCGTGAGCGCAACGGTCCTCCCTGGTCTCTGTGTCCGTGGGGGTGACCATGTCCCACACTGTCTGCGGGGGCACCCAGAGCCTGGCACGCAGGACGCCCTTGGCACGTATGTCATATTTGTGTTGGGACCTGCACTGACTCCCTCCACCCCTGCTGCTCCTTGAGGACCCGCTGGGGTGGCTCAAGTTCAGGGGTCACCCCTCCACTGCCCAGAGCCGCCCAGCCCCCTTCAATCTGTCCTCCATCCTTAGAAGTCAGAACGTTCTCAGCTCAGGCTCCACTCAGCCTCCTGCACCCGAGACCCGCAGGTTCTTTTGTCTTAATTATGGTAAAAAACACATAACAAACTTAACCTACTTAACCGTTTTTAAGCATACACTGCAGTGCGTGAACTACGTTCACACTGTTGTGCCGCCGTGGCCAGGACTTTCCCCAGCCTCCCAAACTGAAGCTCTGCCTCTGTTAGACCCCAGCCCCTGTGGCCACCGACTACGCTCTGTCTCTGTGGACTTGACGACGCCAGGTCCCTCATCTGAGTGGAGTCACACAGGGCCAGTCCTTCTGTGACTGGCTTCTTTCACTCAGCATGTTGCCTTCAAGGTCCATTGTGGTGTAGACGGGTCAGAAGTCCTTCCTTCTTAAGGCTGAATAACACCCCTCGTATGGATGGACCACACTGTTTATCCACCCTGTGTTGGGGGACACTTGGGGTGTCCCCACTTTGGGCTGGTGTGGATGATGTCACCATGAGCCTGGGTGCATAAGTGTCTGTTTGAGTCCCTGCCTGTGGGCTCTCGAAGCCCCTGCCCCACCCCTCTCTCCTCCAGGCTTTCTCAGGTGCTGTCCCACATGGGCGCTGCTCCACCCCCAGGCTAACTGCCACTTGCCCTTTCAAGGCTCTGTCTACAGGGACCTCCTGGACAGCCCAGTGGGTGCACCCTCCTCTGGGTTACCGTCACACCCTTTCACCCCCGCCCCCGTCCCACCACCCGACCCTTCTTGCCTGCTTAGTCCCGCAGCTCAACTGCAAGTCACTGGAAGACTTGATTAGGTGTGAACCTTTTGTGACCCCAACAGACAGACACGCATGGACTGGATTAACGAGGAGAGAACCACATGTGGACCACTCAGTGATGGCTGATCTTCCAGTTCACTTTGAACTTCACTTTCACCCCATCCCTCCTCAGTGTCTGCCCCTCTTTCGTCTTCCGCCCCAACACCCACTGCACCTTCGTTCACGAGGTGCTGTTGGGGCGCTCCGTCTCCCCGACCTCGCACCCGCACCCTGCAGACGCTGAAAGCATCACTCGGTGTCCCACGGTTGGGTGGGCGAGCCGAGGGCGCGGGGCATATAGAATGTGAACCCCATTCACGTGGGGAGACATTATGGCAAAATAAATAACGGAAAGCACTTTCCATTGACTTCTCAGGTCATCTGACCTGACCCCGCGTCCCGGTGGCCAGCCCTTTGGCTGACTGCTGATGCTGCGCTGAGATTAGTTTCGCAGTTTCGCGCTGATATCCTTGTTTGTCAATTTCTCAGTTTTATGTTCTCGAGTTTGACCCACAACAAAAGCCAGTCCACCAGGGCGACAGCACCTATTTGTCACTGGCCAAGCCGCATACCGGGAGGGGAGTGGTCACAGATCAGCGTCTTCTGAGACAACAGCCCCCATCCGGCAGTCCTGCCCAGAAGCAGTGTCCGTGGCACCAGAGTTGGAAGGATTTGCCCAAGGTCACGGGAAGCCCTACTCTGGTGGTTAACAACCGTCACGCCCGTTGCCACCTCCGTCCTCCCACCGCCAACTCTCTGGCCCTATTTTTATACCGATTTTTAAAGCAAGCGGAGTGAAGCTGCCTCTCCCGCAGTGCGTCTGTGGGTGCTGCCGAGGTTACGTGTTAAATGGCCTCCCCCAGAGCAGGTTTGCGATGAACCTCTCAGCAACCAGCAAGTCTGTGTGTTTGTCCTGGGTAGTTATTTGTTTCGCAGAGATTAAGGAACTCTGAACTTTCAGCGTGTGCTTTTTATTGTATCGAGCTGTGTTTAAAGGAGAGCTACTGCTTTTCCACTGACGGGGGCCTCCAGCTCCCAGCACTTTGAAGACGTGGAAAATGCTCGGTTATCACCCAACGTGAGGGGATCGATGGTAGTTTAGTGGCGCCTGGTAATTGGAGGGGCTGTTAGACACAAGAGCTTCTGCCTTCTTGAGTGACTCTCATCAGTCTGTGGTCCGTCATCATCTGATAATCAGACTGAAAATATGGTGGGGAATTTTCCTTTTTTTAAATCAAGCTGGTGAAAAACATTTGAAATAATGATGGAAAAAAAACCCTCCCCTCATTGTTCAACTCAGCAGGGAGGAAAATCCAGGAGCGGGTGGCTTTCTGCTAGACAGATGGAAACCAGTAGGTGTGTGCCCCATCCAGAGGTGCAGTAGGCATCTGAGAAATTCGGGGGTCAGAGCCTGGAGTGGCCCCCGGTCTCCGCCTTCCTGCCCCGTTCCCTCCTCTGCAACCCCGGGCAGGCGTCACGGCATGAGGAGCTGCAGTCAGAGGCCTGGCAGGCATCACTCCGGTGTTCTGACCGTGCCCTGGGGTTCCCATGAACCCTCTGCCTGGGTCTAGGAAGGCCTTCAAGAGGGGAGTTCTATGACCTCGCCAGGAGGCATTCCAGTTCCACCCAAAAGCACGCCCCAGCCTACTCTGCGGTTGATAGAAGTCTCTGCAAACTTCCAAGGTCTGCTTTTGGTTAATCCTCCACCCAGTCAAGAGCTCCTCAAGCCCTGCCTGCCCTCGGGAGACTGCTTCGTGGGGAGGTCGCAGCTGTGACCTGCCACCGTCTGGGGCCCTCATACCTGGCCACGCACACCTTTCACTCTAGAAAAGTAAGGAGGAAGCAGTAAACGGTGCAGGGCTGCTCTCCAGGCCTCCGGAACCGAAGCCACGTCTGTGCTCTCGAGACCTGGGGTCCTGTGGGGGCTCTAGGGGCCTGTCCGTCCTGGTCGATGGACCTTGTCCGGTTCCCACCTGCCCGGCCATGTGACTCGCTGCATCTCCCGGGATACCAGGCCGAGGGTGCTGGACCCAGATGGCTTTGGCCAATGGGAGGTCTACAGCTTGATGTGTATGGATGACTTAAACGTGCTTGTGTGGACGGCCTTGACCGCGGCAGCCCTCACCCCCTCCGCCTGGAGGAGAGCACGCCTGGGCGGCTGCCTGGCCAACATCTCCTGCGCTTCCCGAAACTGCCCGCCGGCAAGATGGTGGGGGTCTGTGCTGCCCCTAGGGAGGACCCCACCCCTGCCCCATCATACAGGTTGTCCCCACCTGGACCTGGGGAAGGTCGGCCACTTCTGCAGGTGGTCACAGGACCACCGTCTGGCTGGAATGAGACAATGGCGTGTGCTCGCGCGCACTTCGGCAGGGCTGACCTCTGTGCTTGCACGGGCTCCTCTCCCGAGTCCTGCCCCTCAGCCTCGCCTCATGTGCCCTCGTCTCAGCCTGACCTGGTGGGAGGAGTGGGCCGGTCCCTCCATGCACCCTGTCCCCAGGCGTGTGTGTGCAAACTCACCCAGAGCCCACACTCACCATGTACATACACACTCACTCATGTGCGCACATACTCACCCAGAGCACACACCCACGTGCACACGACTCACTCATATGCATACCACTCACCATGTATACACACTCATGTACACACACACTCACCATGTGCACCCACACTCAGCTATGTCAACAGGGGAGGGGGTGCAAGTACGGGACCCCCTTGATGATACTCATGGCAGAGCCTAACTCTCCTGTGACCCTCGCTGCTCACCCACCTCTGACTCAGGCTCCCCTGGACACCCACATGTGGCCTCGTGCCCTCTCAGCATGGCCAGACGGCTGATGTACCTGAACCATGGTCACCAGGCCCCGTGGGCCACGGGCACCACTCTGTCCCCTTCTGTGGAATCATCTCAGACTTTGGCCTCCAGCCATGAGCGGGCACATTTCCAGCACCAGTTTGTGACAGTTTGTTACAGCAGCCCCAAGAAGCTAACACAGGGGCTCTCCTTCCATTTCTCAGACCTCCCTTTCCCCTCTTACCCCTTCCCCCCGACCTCCGATCTTCCAGCCCATCCCAGCCCCAACCCACCACTGGGCGTGACCAGGCCATCACTTTGTGCCTTTACTGTGCCCAGTTCCTCCCCTTCAGCTCACGTCACAGCTGTGATTCTGCATTTGTCCGTGTGAATATGGTTATTTTCTGGTCCTCCCACTGGATAGGAATCTCCATGAAGACATGGGTTCTGCCTACCTGGTTGGTTTATATTCCAGCACCGAGCACAGAGCCTGCCACTAGGGAGCTACCCAGTAAATGTTGGATGGATGGGTGGCTGAGTGGATGGATGGATAGAGGGGTGGATGGATGGATGATGAGTGGGTGCGTAGATGGATGGATGGATGTTAAGGGTGGATGGGCAGATGACATGGGGGTGGTGACATGGGTGGATGGATGGACAGATGGACAGATAGATGATGGATGGATGATGAGTGGGTGGGTAGATGGATGGATGGATGTTAAGGGTGGATGGGCAGATGACATGGGGGTGGTGAGTGGATGGATGGGTGGGTGGATTGATGAATGAATGGGTAGATGGATGGCTGAAAATGAATGAAAAACAGACAGTATTCTATGACAGTCTTCTGAGTGTATCACTAAACGTAGTCCTCTCTTCCTCCGTGCTGTGCAAGCGTACCAGGTTCTCATAGGCTTTCTTGGAAACCTTGAACAAGATTCTATCCAATGTTTGCAGACAGTTCCTTGAAGAACCCTGTAAACTTTGTACTCTCTGTATTTTACAAATGAGGACACCTAGACTGAGCAGGACCTGCCCACAGTCATGTCGGGGCTTCTGTCTACACCCATCACACACACAGCCACACCTGCTCCCCAGCGCCCGCCGTGGGGATGTGTCAGTGCTGAGACAGAAGTTGTGGGCTGGTCTGGGCAGTGTCTGGAGTCCTGAGTGCCTGTGTGCTGCCTGGTGCTGAGGGCCTGTGGGAGGGCTTGGCTGTCTCACTGGGATGTCCTCCCGGCCTCTCTGCAGCAGGTCCACAGAGAATGAGCTTAGAGAGACCGCCTCCCTGACTATCCTAGAATCCTCCCCGGGGTCTAGCTGAGAAGCTATGTGCCTGACTTCATCCGTCGGTAGCTAGTAATAAACAGTGACTTTATTTCTGGGGCCTGTCATGACCCACTTACGGTTTGCAAAACGCTTTGGGAACTGATCTTGATCCCCAGACCCCTGTACGTACTTCTGCATCCTCTGGTGGCATTTTCCCAGGAGTGAGCAGAAATTTATGACAGTGTCTGCATAAAACAGAGCTTCTAGAGGACGGGAGCCAAATTAAGCAGCCACAGTGTACACGCACGGTCTTGGCAGTGGGGTTATGGACAGAAACCAACCGAAACTGATGTAATTGTGGGTTCACGGGCAGGGCTGCCACCTTCCTCCCAGAGAGTGTCCTGGCTGCACGGCCCCGAGGAAGGCAGGCATTTCCTGGGCCCCGAGATAATAATACACCTCCTCTTTGTTTGAAATGAACAAGGCACAAGAAGTGAGATTAATGATATGTCCAGTCCCAGGGTAATCACTAAAATTAGCAGAAGCAAGTTGCGTAATGCAAGTGGTAGAAGCCTTTCTGCTGGTGCTTCTGAGCTGAACTGAATGGTCGGGTAATGAATAATGCTAGGCCTGTTAATGAGAACAAGGATGCTTAAATGGGGAGGCTGCAAGCTTCTCTGCTGATTATTATCCACCGCTTATGGATGAATGGTGTTTGGGGTGAAATCTAAGAAACTGCTCTCTGCCTCCCTGTTTCTCCATCTCCCTCCTCTCTCTGCTTCTTCACTGGTCATTTTATTAAGAGTGGTCGGGGTCAGGGAGGCTTAAAAAGACACCCTCAACAGAAAATGAGAATTGGCAATGTCCCCTGGAAGAACGCCTCTGTGGCCATGCCTGGAAGGGGCGGTGACCTTGGCCTTCTCCCCCGCTGCCGTGGACACCTGGCCCAGGCACAGAATCCACCCGGCAGGCCGCGCTGGCTGGGCGGTGCAGTCCCCTGGGCTTGGCGCCCCGGTCGGCTGCATGTTGGATCATCAGCATCAGTTCCTTGTTGCAGCGGCCAAGCAGGTCGGCCAGCGAACGAGAGAGCCCCAGGCGCGGCAAGGCAGTCGTTGCCGAACAGGTACAATTTTGCAGGAATTTAACCACCACAAAAATAACAAACTGAACTCCTAACCAAGAACCCAGTTTTCCTGTAGCCTTGGCGAACACTCCTGACTCATCAGCCTCCTGGTGCTTCATAACACAGCCCAGGGTCGCCTTCAGGGGAGATGACTGTCGTCCCAAAGCAGCGTCTGAGACCACACTGGCAGGGCAGGTGCCTTCCCTGGGGTTTCACGGAAGGTTCCCCGTCCCCCCTTGTTGTCCTTCCCCCTGAACAGCCATGCCAGAGTCGCACCTGTGGAGTGGCCTCGTCCACCTTTCCTCCCCGTATCCCTGCTCTCCCGCCACAGGTGACGTAAGCAGGGCAGGTGGTGGGGGCCCAGTGTCCGCAGTCCGTGGCCTACCTGTCCTCTCACAGCTGTGACCCTGGTGCCCGCTGTCCTCCTGGCCTGTGTCTAGGGCCAGTGTGACCAGAGGTGCAAAGCTGAGGATGCACTTTGAAGTTTGCTTTATGGGACGGGAGATTTTCAAAAACTAAATTTTATTTTTGGTAATTATCTTCCAAATCTAAAGTCAATCGACAGGTTTAAATTTTCCTTTGAATGCTCTCCAGTCTTAATAACCTCCCTGACTGGGGCCGTGCCTTCTCTCTCCTGCTTCATTTATTCCAGCGTAGTTGTTCTTCACACGGAACGGTTCAAACTTCAGATGCGTCCCCCCGTCCTTGGCACCTTCTAATTACAACCAGCTGCACATTTCTTCCTAGCGGTGCACAAGATTTCTGTGCATCTTATAACTGATGGAATCCTGCCTTTAATTTAAAATGTTGTTGCGTGTGTCCTGTCCCTGGAAACGAAGCTGGTGCCTGCTGCCCTGCCCTGCCCTGCCCTGGGGCGTTGGCGTCACCTTCCCCGGCGGCCCGGCCGGGGACAGAGCAGCAGCGCAGAGCGGCAGCGCTGTGACCGCTGACGCCTACCGTCAGGACAGGTAAAGCACCGCCCTTCCTGATATGGCAGGATTCAGTATTCTGCAGTGTGTGTGTGTTGTTTTGGGGTCGCTGGTGAGTGAGTAGGGTGCTTTACAGATTCCAAATCCTTTTTGGAAGATGAACAGGTTTCTTTTTTTATTTTATACTCGGTTTGCTACTTTGAACGGAGCCCGGCAGTCTCTGGCTTTGCTGTACTAGACGCCCACCGCCTTCCTTCCTTCATCTCTTTCCTTCCCTCCCTCCTCTCTCCTCCCGGCTCCTCGCCTGCACTGACTGCGCTGAGGCTTCTCCAGCTCCTTGCCCATGGCAGCTCTCTCCTGCCCCTGTTTGGCCAAAATGAAACATTCCTTTTCCTGAGGTTTAATTTGGAAATCTGTTGGAGCCTGCGCTGCTTCTGCTCGAAGCCAGCACTGCCTCCACTGATGGCCTGTTGTCTGAGGCGGTCTGGCCGGCGTCCTGACCTTCTCGTCTCAGCCAATTGCCACACAAGGTTCCTGTGCTCCTGGGGCACAGGGCTCTTCCTTACAGAAGTAACTTCAGTCCCAGTTCTTCTGGGAGGTCCCTGGGAGGCCATCGTTGCCAGTATTTCTCTCAGGGAAAAATGACCACGACCCAGACCACCGGAAGGCCCCCACTCCCCGCTTTGTCCTGTCGCTAAATCGCCTTCCTTACCGGGGAGAAGTGGAGGCAGGAGGAGCTAAAGCAGGAGGGTCAGCCAGACCACTGAAAGGCTTCCCGTGAGTTTGCAGCCAAGACAGCGCTCCTGATTGAGCTGCGGATGGACCACACGCCCTCTTGAGGCCCGTTTTGGCCCTGTGGACGTCAGGATGGCACAGACCACCCTCACCCAGGGACTGGCATCGTTGCTTTTGGTCTGTCTTCAGGTTGCCTGGCTTCTCTCACAAGAGAAAAGGCACCCCCCCCCCGCCCCCGACATCGTTGAGGAAGGCACTCCATTGAAGGAGGGGCAGGGCTCCTGGGACTGCGGTGTGGGTGTGGGAGGGTGGGGCGGGGGTTGGCAGGAGTCCCTCGGGTCCTTTGGTTTTCTGAAGCCATAGGTGAGTTTCCCCAGAGGGACGGCTGACAGGCGGGCGCGCTGGTGTGGTCACCCCGCAGGCCCCCAGGGGTGCCGGCTGGCAGGGATGCTCGCACAGGCCTGCAGGGGAAGTCGGAAATCTTCCGGATTCCCGCTCAGAACCACCCCCAGCGATTACAGGTCAGCCTGAAGTTGGGGCCTGCTTTCACCCGCCGGGTCGGAGGCAGTAGGGTCGGCCGCTGTGCAGCCCCATTTCACTGGGCAGCTTTCGGGTGTGAGCCCGCGGGGAGAGCCGCTGGCCTTGCCTCTCGTGCCTTCCAGTGGAAATTGCCTGTGCTTGATCCCGACGGGGAAAACCACTTTTAGGGACGCTGGGGCCACCCTGCCTCTGGGCTTAATTTCATGCAGGTGGAATATTAGAGCTTGGGATTCACCGGCGGGGGGGATGCTGTATTTTGAGACAGGAGGAAAAGTGTTCAGTTAGACAACAAGGAGACCTGGAAGAATTCCGGCTCCTTGCAGGGCCCTCTGCTTTTCACCCCAGGAGCAAGAGGCTCCCTTTCTCGTCAGAATATTCAAAATCAGAAAGCAGCAGAGTGTTGCACTTCTGAACACCACTTCCCTTGCCGGCGTTTTCCCCTCCAGAAACGGGTTAAGGATTTCTACTGTTAGCGTTTTGTTATAGGTTTAATTTCTACTGTGTCACTCAAAAAACTACTAAATATATATATTAAAAAATCTAAAGGTAGAATACATTCATTCTTAGGCAATGTTTTGTATGGCACAATTTTTTTTGGAACTGGATACTGCTGTTTTTGCTGAAAAATGCACTGTAACAGTTTTAAATAGAGCTGGCGCTAGACTTGTAAAATATCGTACAGCGTGAACATGACAGGAATCTGTTTTCATTTATGTGTTTTAGTGCTGGAGTTTCTCCTCCCCTGCTGGGCTCACCGACTCCTGGGTCTATTGCTGGCCACGTTAGGAGCTCCAGGGCTGGAACTGGGGGCGGAGGGAGTTTCCACTCTGAGTTCAGCTGCATTTCTAGCTTTTGCAAATAGATGGCACTTGTGACTCACCCAAGAACAGCCCATGAGCGCTCAGCACAGGAAACACAATGGTCTCTGTGTAAGTCAGAAATGGCATTTGTTACTATTCACATGGAGGTTGGAGAAGTTAAAATTCAGCCTCTCCGAAGACAGCAGTATTGCATCTCTCTAAACTGCTAAAACCTTTAACACACAACTGCCCCAGGTATGGAAATAAGCGCATTTTATGATCTGTTTCTATGATTTTTATTATGCATTGGTGTGTGGCGATCTTTGATCAGGAAAAGCCAAGAAAAGCGGTGTAATGAAAGTTTGATTGGAAGCAGCATTGTGTGGGGGCGGAGGATGTTTTTCGTGACTGATTTGTTGCTAGAAGCCCTTGTGAATATCTGGGTTCCCCCTTTCGCTCCCATCTGCACACACGTGTGTGCAGGCGCGCGCACACGCATACACAGGAGGCTTACAGCCCCTCACGCACACAGAGGGGAAAAAAACCCGGCTGTTGTCTTGCAAGTGTTACTTATCATATTAATTAAAATCTGGTGACATGATAACACCGCCAGCTGTGTGGGAAAGCGAGGGAAATTAACAAACGTTTGATTTGTTGTCTTGCTAATGTGACACTTATTATACAGGTCAGAGTAAAACAATACCTCAGCCAAAATATGCTAATGTGTGGGGAACTGTTGCAGTTGTAAAAACATTGGTGTTTATTATAATGAGGCAAAACAGCACGTTACCTTTAAGAGAACGGAGTGATCTTTGAATCTATGGGCATAACTACATTTTAAAAAATTAAGTTGTTGGAAATGAAAAAATGCATTAAAAACTTTCCCTATGTAAGTTTTGAAGAAACAATATGAGAACTTGTTTAAAGTGATTTTGGTTCAAATAAAACACGTTTTAGTGCTTAGTGTTTAAAGTGGCTTTACTAGGATGAGAACTAGTGAGTCCCACAGAACACGGGCGAACAGCCATGTCATTATCATGAGTCAAACGTATAAAGACGGGGGTGGCTTAACATCAGGTGTAAATTCACTTGTTCATCTTGGAGGCTATACACGCTTCTACTAAGAGTAATCGTTGAAATTCTTTTAAAAAATAGGCTAAAACAAAAGCGTGTTAATTTAAAAGGAATCTGTTACTACAAGCCCTCTTCCTCCTTGCCTGGCTCCCCGCTCCCCCTCCTGCAGTTAAGAAACAAAAGCAGGAGGCAAACTGCCCCCCTTTTCCGCTGAGTCAGCAGTGAGGACGCTGGTGTGGGGTGTGTCTGTGTCCGGGGGAGGGCGGGCTGCAGAGCACTTGAGTCCAACATGACTCGTACCATCCACTTCTTGGAGACCTATTCAGCACTGTGCAAGTCCCTCCTTACCAGGGCGCCCGATTTCCACCCTGCCAAGGGTGCTCCACATCAGCGCTCTCATCCCAGCACAGCCTTCTCCTTCCTCCCTGCTGGTGCTTCAACATGGAAGTGTGAAGTCAAACATCTGTCTGACAGTCTTGGGCAGCAGAGTATGTAGGTTTTCCCCTAGAGAACACCAGTCGTTCAGAATTGAGTTTTGAGTGAGCCATTGAGATCAAAGATCAGATGGCGGGCTCAGAGGGGGCTGGGACCCAGTTCCCAGGTGGGAGCACGAGGCTGGGAGCCTGGGAAAGGGGAGACGCCTTCACAGCCACCTGAACAGCCGAGCCACGTGCAGGTTCAGCAGCTCCTGCTTCCCCGGGTCCTGTTCTACAAAGTGTGAATACTCTGTAAACCGGGTATAGAAGCCACGTGGTGTGTGGGTGCGCACATCTGCCTGCTGGATCCACCACTCTGGATCCCCGCCGCGACGAAGGCAGTTTCTAACCCGCGTCACTGTAGGTTCCTCTGGCAGAGGAAAAATTGTTTTGTATCTGTTTATCACAATATCCTGGATAATTTCATTCCAGAAGCAGAGGCTAGATAATTAAGTCAAAATGGTAATTTCCGAGCGCCGAGGGATTTGGTAGTTTGGGCTTCGAGCTGTAACTTGAGAAATGCTGCAATAACAGTTGGCTTTTCAAGCCATGTATGTGAGCTCTATTGAGAGGGACCCTTGTCACTGATCAAATCTATATAAATAAACACGGCTGCTTCTGTGTGAGAGCAATGTGATTAGGTTCAAAATATGATACTGTGTACACACATTCCCAGCCATTAGGAGGTAATTTTCGGCTCTGTTCAAATTGACAGAGCATGGAGAGGTTAGCTCGCCAACAAAACTTCCTTTTCTCTAAATCCAGTAGCTTTAATTAAGCCTGCATGACAGAACTGGCATTTCAAAATACAAAGACATTTAACTCAGACAAAAAAAATAGTTTATTTAGCTTTGAATGGATTTTTTTGTGCTTTGAAGAGCTTTTGTTTTTTCTAAACATTAAATTATTAATGAAAGAGCAAAAGCAATAAATCGGGGACAATAATAACTGTTAGCATCGTGGCTGCCAGATACACACTGGAGGCAGAAGAGAGTTCCAGCGCTCTTAGGGGTTCCCCTCGCGCCCTGGGAGGTACGGGGATTCAGTGAGCAAGCTTTTGTGTAGGCTTCCCACCGCAGGAAGACCTGGAGCAGACCCAGCCTGTGTTCAGTGCCATGAGGGAGGACCAAATCAATAGCAGAGATACCCGGAAGTACGAAGTGAATCTATTAAATAAATGTCATCCAAACACCATTATATATATTAAAAAAAACACTTAACATTGATGAAAAATCAAGGTATGTTATTCTATTAGGGTAAGATGATTGGACTGGAAAACACACCATTCAGGCAGCCGTATTAAATAGTTTCCGAGTCTGATCCCTCAGCAGGCCCCTCTCAAGCCGAAGAAAAGAAAATCCTATTTGCAGTGGCCATTAGTGTAAGGTGAGTCCTCATCGCGCCCTGAGACAGGCCGATTTGCCCAGGCTGTTAAAATTCATTACTGTGTAGAGAAGCCAATGGCTGGTTCATACAGTCTGCTTAAAAAATAAATTACAAATCACGCGAAGGCAGGCAGTGAGGCCGTGGAGGGCCGTCTGCTGTCCTCACACGGGTGCTGTCCTCAGAGGCCCAGCCCTGCCCCGCCAGGCAGGAGGCGAGAGTCGCCTTAGAAAGAGGAGCCGGCAGGCTTGGACTGAGTCCCGTGACAGGAACACCGTGGTGGCTGAGCGCGCGGGGCCGTCCCCAGCGCGTCTGTGCCGTTCGCTTCCTGCTGTCCCTCCGTGTCAGGGAGGGAGACGGCCCGCCTCGGCCGAGGTATGCTCAGGTCTGAAAGAAGCCTGTCAGCCCGGGAGCCCTTGCTGTTGTGTCTCTCCCGTTCGGCTCCCCACCCTCCCCCGGCTCCCCGAGCCCCCTCCTCTCCGGCTCTCCGACTCAGACTCAGCTCAACTGACTGCCGGGGAGCCCACGGCCTCCCGGAGGGTGTTGCCCTCCACGCCGCCCTGCTTCCCAGGAGGTGGTCAGGGCCGTCTCTGCTCTCCGGCTGCTGCCCCTCCTTCCGGCGACATAATCTGTGTAACGTGCTCATGTTAGCTTTCACTGCTCTTCGCGTGACAACTAGGGCAGTGCATTCTCGCAACGCGGCAGACTGTTGTGGTTTCCAATTTGCCTAAAGAATTCGGAAGACCATGGTGTGAAAAGAGACAGCATCACACGTGTCCCTGCGTGGTGGTCCTTCACATGAGCTGTTACAGGCTGCGCTTCTTGAAGTTATGGTTTGCAGTTTTGTCCCGATCCCCTTCAAAACTATATTTCACATAAGACCAGGTGACACAAACCTGTTTTTGCATACAGAAAATGTAACTCTTGCATAACTAATGGAGAAAGGTGTTATTCAGTTGTTCCCTTACCCAAAAGCGAGGTAAGGAAACATCTGACTTTCTGAACGTTAAATGTTGTTACCCCATCTGCCGCCATAACTCCCCAGCCCTCAACTCACCTTCTTGCGTTTCAGCGGTAGTTAAAATGAGCATTATCCTGGTCTCCCTGCTCCTGGGCTGTGGCAATGTGGCATTAATATACTATTTATTTCTTCTAATTCTCCACAAATACTGGGGAGGGTGCGGGTTAGAAAAAAAGAAATTCAGAATATACCATTTGGATTTTAAAGAGTTTTTTGAAAAAGAGCAATTTCTATATATGCACGCTTTTTGGTGTGATCCAGGAAACATTTTGATATGGTTTAGCAAAGATAGCTTTTGCATCAGGAACATTATAGTTACCTCATCTGCATATGCAAAGAATGCAAAATGGAATCACATTAGGTATAAATTCAATGCAAAAAAATAGACGGCTGTCATTAATGCAACATTATAGTAGAAAATTCAAATGCCCCAAAGTCATAAAAGCCAGCTTTCCGGTTCTCACAGCAATCACAGCTGAGTCGCTTTGCATGGCTGGCACTGTGTGTGCAGTGAGGTTTCCACCTGAAGTGGGGGCTTGGGCTGTGCTTAGCTCAGCAATCCTAAGAGGGGAGGACCAGGATGATGAATAAATTGCAAAATGTGATTTTTTTTCCCGTTGAATGACAGTTTGTATGTCCAAATGGAAACTGAGGATAGATGGGTCTTTTCTTCTCAGAACACTGCGTGGAATATAAGCCACAGGAGACGCAGCTGAGGCCCTCCGTGTCCGTGAGAACACGAACAATGTGGCCAGGGTGTGATGACCAGCCTTGATACTCCTTGCAACCAAGTGAATGTTGTGATTCTCTGGTGAGATCCCTGGGGAAGGCTGCTGCTTCGTTAATAAATGGTTTGGAAGCAGGTTCAGGAGGCCCACAGCTCAGTCCCGTTGGGTGCTGGCCTCTGCCTAGAACTGAACGTGCTCAGGTGGGCACTGCAGAGGACTGCTGCAGCAGCACTGCCATCTCGTGCGGTCTTATTCCTACTCGCGTGTTTCCTCTTCAAGTCCGAGGAAACAGACTTGGGGGCTGTGCGACTTTTCAGGGACAGTATCCAACTGGCCAGGATTTGAACTCAGGGTTCTCACTGCTCCTTTGTGCTGCAAGATTCTCCCTCCTTTTCCTCCCTGCCAGCTGCTGCTGCTGCTGCTGCTCCGCCCCCATCAGTGCTTCCCCCTCCCCCATCATCCTCATCCTCATCTTTCCAGATGGTGTTTTTTGAAAACATCACTGGATCTCTGCTCCAACTCTGTGGTTACTAGAAGGTGTTCTTACTGTGACTTTTGCATATATCCAAGGTCAAGGCTGAACCAGCCTTGAATCTCAGAGTTCTGACTCTAAATTCCTCTTGCTTTTACTTGCAGCCTTCAGCCTCCTGCCTGCAGGTGACAGGTAGTAGGTGTACCTTTGTTCTGCAGAGCTGGAATCTGGAAGGCTCACAGTGGATTTGGGTAGGGGGTAGTCCATGTGTCACATGTGGACTTGCGCCCAGCTGCTCAGGAGGGACCACTTGACCGCTTTGAAGATTTCCATCTTCCTTTAACTTCTCTGAGATGCTGAGAGGATGCATCTCCCAGGCCTGCACCCCCACACCAGGGTCATGGCCTCTACAGTTACACCAGTGGCAACCAACCCTCCCGGTTTTCCCGGGAGTTGGGACTGTCAGCGCTAAACCGAGAAAGTCCCAGGAAAACCAAGACAGGGGTCACCTGACCACATCGCCCCCGACCCTGGAAACCACTGGTCTCCTTTCCATCACTGGTAGGTTTTGGAGGTGAAGCTGGCTGGTCCAGTAACCCCTGGGGCTGCATCTTACAGTGTGGAGCCTCTGAGCTGTCCTGTCCCTTGGCGCGTGGCTCTCTGACTGGGAACAGTTATTCCCTGGTGTGGATGCACCTACTCACCTGCTGAAGGACATCCGTGTCATCTCCAGCGTTTGGTTTCACAGATACAGCTGCTGGGAACACAGGTGCAGGTTTTCGAGTGGACCTGAGCTTTCATGCTCGGGAGTCCTGTGGGAAGTGTGTCAGTTTCCTGAGATGGGCTGGGTTTGCCGGAGTGTCCGGTGGCCCCAGGGCCGGCTCAGCGCCCCTTCTTCGGAGGCGCTCGGCATGCGGCCCCAGCCGGGCGGCCTCTCCACGAGGACACAGGAAGCCCCGCTGGGCCGCCCCGGGGGAGGCACCCCTCCACCTGCGGGCGCCGCAGCCCACCGACGGCCGCTGGAAAACATGGGAGAGAGAAACTCCAGAACATCCCGAAAACGAAACCCTGGGTTTGCCACACGCCGTGTTACGGCCCTTCCGAGGGGTCCCCAACAAGGGTCCTCCTGCCAGGGGCGCTGGAGCCGGCGGAACGCGACCGAGTCGGGCTCAGAAGCAAAGGCAGGCTTCCTGGTTCCGAGGGGGAGGCGGCGATGGCGCTCCAGAGCACAGCCGTCCCCCGGGCCGGCGGGGCTGCTTCGTAGGGTCCAGTGGCGGGGCAGGGGCGGCTTCTCTCCCAGGCTCAGTACTGGGCCTCCGCACACGCCTGCGGCCCCCGCCTTAAATCTCAGGGTCGCGCTCCGGCACTCTGCACACGCCCACAGCCATGCGGGACTGAGGGTCGGGGGCGGGGCTTCTGCACACGCCCCCCGTCACCTTGTTGGACTGAGGTTTCTGGGCGGGGCTTCTGCACACGCCACCTCCCCCCCAACTGCCATGTTGGGTGGGGCGGGCAGTCCGCTTGGCGTCTCCACACGCTCCGAGCTGAGGTATTGGCAGCGCCATTCTGCACCGGGAGCCGCGTCTGAAGTGCCGGTGGGAGGCCTCTGCCCGCCGTCCCCTGTGAGCCAGTGAAGCTGGACTAAGCACAGAGGAGGAAAAGAGGTGAGGCCTTATCCTGTTACCCAGACTCTGTTTTTATTTCCCTGGGAACTGTTGGCGGGCTTCGCCGTGAGGACTGGACGAGCACTTCTGCAGGGTTTAGCCTGTCACGGCTGTCACGGCGCGCTGCCGCTGCGCTGGTCTCGTGAGCAGCGTGGGGATGGCCCGAGGCCTGTGGGGACGAGGGCGGGTTGTATGCAGACACCGCGCTTTACGCGAGGCACTGAGTGCCCGCGGTCCCGGAGCAGCGAGCGCCCAGGATGCCGCGCCGGCTGTGCGCGCGGTGCTGCTCTGAGGGCTGCGGGAGACGGGGAGACGTGTGCACGGGGAGACGCGGGTGCGGGGAGATGTGGGTGCGGTGAGACGTGTGCACAAAGGGAGATGCGTGCCCTGGGAGACGCGTGCATGGGGAGACGTGGGTGTGGGGAGACTCGTGCACAGGGAGATGTGGGTGTGGGGAGACGCGTGCACAAAGGGGGACGCGTGCACGGGGAGACGTGGGCACAGGCCCGGTGGAAGCGGCCTCCCCGTCCCTGCCGACGCTGCACCGAGGCTCCTGGGCGCTCTCCCGCAGGCCGCTTGGCCCACCTGGGGTCCCAACGCCGAGGGCCGTCTTTGCTGTCTCGTGGTCCCTGAGGCGCCCACATGCTGCCAGCTTCCTGCAGTTCCCGCGCCCGAGTCGCTCAGACCTCGTGTTAGGTCCCACCCCCCCCCCCGCCCTCCACCCCACCTCCGGCTGGGGGGAGCCTCGGCGCAGCTCCTGAAGTCGTCTTCCTCGCCAGGCCCCCAGGCCGGTGCCCAGCGCTGGGAAAGCCCCTTCCCTCCCGGTAGCCCCGAGCCGCGCTCTCCCAGCCCTGCACCGGGATACCGGCCCGCCCAGGGCAGCCTCAGTGTCAGGAAGCAGCGCTCTTTGTCAGGTGACAGCGCAGTGACTGTCCTCGTTTTATCTATTCACCACTTGTAATCTTTAAAATAAATCCTGACAGGAGCGGAGAGGGGTGGATGTGAGGCTGGGAGTCAGATTTCGCCTCTGAAGGACTGTGAGCTGGGTGGGGAGGGGCTTCGTGGGGGAAGGGGGGGCCCAGGGGTGGGGATGCGGGGGAGGGGCGAGCCCTAGGCCTGAATCCTTTTCTTGGTAGTTATTGAAAAAGAAGAAAATACGGTAATAAAGTAATAGAAGCAGACACTTGCCTAGACTGAGCAGCGCCGTGGAGCCTGTAGGCATAATTTAAATTTGTTTACACAGCGGAAAAAAAAGTGACAATGAATATATATATGTTCATGTATAACTGAAAAATTGTGCTCTACACTGGAATTTGACACAACATTGTTAAAAAAAAAAGAAACAAATGTAGAAATCTAGATTATGTGGAAGAGCAATTTGGAGAGGAAACATTAAATTGTTCTAAAATCTTTTAAAAATTTGTTTAATTATAATTTTTAAACAAAAATTAATTTAAATTTTAATCTAATTAAAGTGGAAGAGATTGTACGAGACAGATATTTTGGCTGATCAGTCCCTGCATAGGCCCAGGCTGGTTGGTGGTCCCAGGAGATGATTGAGGATGGGGGTGGGTGTGTTTGTATTAATATGTGGAATCTGCTGAGTTTCTCAGACCCTCTTCACTCTCCAGAATGTAGATCCCACTGATGTGGAAAATGGCCCAGTGCCTTCTTAATTGTTGTGGAAAACGTAATTCTCTCACTAGTCAAGAATTAACAAAGGTAGCATGAAAAAAGATGGGCTATCTTGATGTTCTTCCCTGCAGTGAAATTGTTTCCCTGTGTTTCTAGGCGGTGGAAAGAAACGCAAGTCTGTTTATCTTTTAGAGCCTGAGCAGTGGTAAAGTAATTCGCTTAAGGATTATTAAACCCAAGGAGTGCACAAAAGCTACAGGTATTTAATAAACACAGGCAAGAGCTGACTCCATCGGAAAGGAAGAAGAAATATTCAGAGGAGATAAACGGGTCAGAAAGTCCCTCAAAGCCCCCTCTGGTTCTGCTGAAATATGTTCACCTGAATGTCTGGTAGCATTAGTTCTGGCGTGTCAGTTTCTGGAACAGATGACCCCCGCCTCCTGAACAACACACGTGTTTTTGTAAGCAGTTAACTGGGAAAACATAATCACCTTTCCGTACCTGAGGCTTTAGGTACCGAATCCCATCATTTTTCTTCCCCTTGAAAGATGTTAATTTTTAAATAACAGCATATTTATTCATTTGACTCTAGGTTTCTAATGATAACCAGAGCGACATCCAATTTAGAAGACCGTATTAAGTGATCCAAATACCTAAGTGCCCTTGTAATTAAGTTTACTTTTATCAAGCGCGGCTTAATTGACCACTGACTCTAAGCTGTCCCCAGGCGCGGGCAGCTTCCTGCTGGCTGTGGAGTCCCTTAGCAAAGATGGCAGCAGAGTCTCCCCTTGCCTGCTGTGCACGGGCCACCTGCTGTGGTCGGGGCATTTTTGGTGTCACAGTGGGTGGGGTGCCCTGTGCCCGGCAGTGGTGGGCTGGGTGTGTGGCCCGTCCCCATGGTCCTGATGAGGCTGCTCTTGGGGCAGGGGTGGAGCTGGGTGGTGGCATGTGGAGCAGGATAGGAGGAGGCCCTGAGCCTTGGTGAGAAAGTTTATTTTGTCTGAGAGCAGCACTGGCCACTGACACATCGGGGGTTGGGAGAGCCGTGGGAGGGGGTGGGGCACACTTCCCTTCTCTTTTCTTGAGGGATCACTTTGACCATGTTTGTGGAAGTTGAATTGGAGGATGCCAAATGTGGAGGCTTTTTCTGGCTCCTTCTTTGGATTCCTCAGGCCATCCCACTGTCCACTGGCTGAGCAGCATGCTGTCCTCTGGCCATGATCTTTGACATGTGGCTCAAAGAAAACTCAAAATCCCTGCATGAGCTGAAGGAGTCCTTCGAACAGCAGGTCTGCAGCTCAGATTCAGTGCCCGTCAGGCACCTTGGGTGCAGGTGGGCCTGGGACAAGCGCTGGGGGTCTGTACGGCCAGTGGGTGGCCCTTGCTGTGGGGGCCTAGGCCAGGGTCTTGTCCTCCTTCTCAGCAGGGTGCCCTGGAGCCTCACCTTAGACTGGATGGGGAACCTAGGGAAACAAGTCACCAGAAACCAAACCACTGTGAGGCCCCCTTGTGCAACCTCAGACGATAGTCCCCACACGCTGGAAAGACCTGTGGTGAGCCTGTGGTGTGCTGCTGGGAAGCCCTCAGGAGGTCAGGCCTCTTCCCCAGCTCTTGGCTGGCTAAGGGTTCTTGGATCAACAGAAATCATTAACCCCGGAATCCGCACAGGATTAAATGAAATGTCAGACACAGTCGGGAGAGCAAGTATTCAGTGTTCAATACAAACTAATCTTATTATGTTCCCAATCCCCGAATAATCACTTGAGATAAAGATTTGGTTTCAGAGGGGAATGTGTGGGTCTGTACATGCTTGTGTGTAAACGTGTGCATGTGCACAAATATGCACGCATGTGTGCATACATTTGTGTGCACATGTGTACACGTGTGTACGCATGTGAGTGTTTATACATGTAAACAGGTATATGCACACACGTGTATATGTGCTGTGTAGCGTATATGTACACATGATTCGTTCATGTGTACACATGTGGGTGTGAGCACGTGCATTGTATACACACGTGAGACTGTAGAAGAAATCACAGGAGGGACCCATGCCAGGGCTGTGGTTTTGGTTGTGATAGTTACTTTCAAGGAACCCCGGTGCTTTGTCAACGTTTCAGACCCGAGCGTAGCTGCCAATGGATAGTTTACTGTCAAGTGTCCTCGTGGTCATCTTGGCAGTTGGTGAAGTCAGGAGCTGGGCAGGTTAAGTGGCCTGACAAGGGTGAGACTGTGTCAGCCCGGGATGCCCCCTGCTCCGGCCCTCTGCAGAGTCCCCGGGCCACCAGCATGTGACCGCTGCTCCAGACCTTGCTGTCTGGAAGGGCGGCGTTTACATACTTGCTCGTCAAAACGCCCAGGGCTAGTGGCCACCCACTCAGCAGTTAGCCTCCTGCGACCCGATTTCTGCCAGGACCACGCTCTCAGTCAGGGAGATAGACAGGTCAGAGCGGGCAGCGGCAGCAGAACCTCTGGACGTGGGGAAGGTCTCTCAAAGTGATGTTAGGTGGGCGAGGGCTTCAGTCAGAAAAGCAAGCTGAGCTTGTGAAGTGGAAAGTGGTAGATTCATGACAAATAATTGCTCTTTAATCTCTGGAATGTGAATTAGAATTAGGTCTTCTCTTGTAAATGACACAGCATTGTAGGATGAAATCTTTGGGGCAGACACACAAAAAGAAGACAAGTGTCGTGTGCCCGTCACCGACCGCAACAAGTAAGCCATGGTGGACGTAAGTCTCCACTCTCCTTCCCCAGAGGTGACCACTATCCTGAATTGGATATTTTTAAGACCAAAATGCAACGTTAATGTGCAGTTGGAAGTGTTACATGAGCAGCTGCCTGGTGGAAGTCATTTGCGTGCTGCTTGCTGCTGCTCAACGTTGCGCTTTAGAGACTTGCTTCTGGGAGCCGACAGGTTTAGCTCACCCATCTCACTGTTGACTACGTCTCCATTGTATGAGTGGCCCTGGTTTCTCAGTCATCTAATTGACAGGTGTATAGGCAGTTCCAGCGTTTTGTGGTATCAGTGCAGTGGTGAGCAGCTGTGTGTGCACAAGTGTGTTTTACTGGGTGTAACACCATGGAGGGATTGCTGGGTTGTAGGGACGCGCGTCTGCACCCTTTCTAAGTATTGCCTTCGTTTTCGACACCCTTGGGTGAGCTTCAGTGCTGTCCGTCTTACCCTGTCAGATGACTAATAATCTCTCACCAGCTGCGGGCAACAAGCACCCTGTTCCCAGTCAATGCTGAAGGCTGGTGCCTCGTGAACCCCCAGCTCATCAACAAACAGAACACAAGACTCAGCTTTCACAGCAGTGAAGGCTCCTGGGCCACGTCACTGCTCTCTCTTCCAAAATGGCTCATGTGGGCAGGAGAGAATTTCAGTAAGAAATGGAAATTAGGACTAAAACCCCCTCAGAATTCAGTCATCTATTAGAAACATCCTAGTAAAAAGCCGTCTCCGTTGTGAATATTCTTAATCACAGTCATATTTTCTATGGGGGTGTTAGCAGTTAACTAGGTGGAAGGGGGCTCCGTAGATGCATCAGCCCCTCGGTAACAACAACGTTGTTCTATGAATAAAAAAAAATACCGCTCCTGGGCGTATATCCAGAAAAGACAAAAACTCTAATTCAAAAAGACACCTGCACCCCAATATGCACAGCAGAACTGTTTACAATAGCGAAGACTTGGAGACAACCTAAATGTCTACTGACAGATGACTGGATGAAGAAGATGTGGTCTATATGTACAATGGAATACTACTCGGCCATAAAAAATGAAATAAGACCATTTGCAGCAACATGGGTGGACCTGGAGATTGTCATACTAAGTGTAGTAAGTGAGAAAGAAGGAAAAATACCATATATCACTTATATGTGGAATCTAAAAAAAAATACAAATTTTATTTACAAACAAATAGATTCAGATATTGAAAACAAACTGTGGTTGTGGGGCAGGGATGAGCGATAAATTAGGAGTTTGGGATTAGCAGATACACACTACTATATGTAAAATAGGTAAACAAGGACCTACTGTACAGCTCAGGGAACTATATTCAATATCTTATAATAAATGGAAAAGAATCTGAAGATGTACATATATATATGTATATTTATAACTGAGTCATTTTGATGTGCACCAGAAATTAGTATAACATTGTAAATCAACTATACTTCAATTTACAAAACCAAAAAGCGAAACCCCTGGTGGTCTGATGAAGTGTGGTAAGAGCGGCATCCTAGTCACGTGGAAGTACCTCCCCAGTAAGGTCGCTCCAGGATGCAACCTTGGGAACAGCTTCACCGGCCGCGTGGCCTGGAGGCCATGCAAACAGGCAAGTTTAGGAAGAGCCTGTGGAAGGAGGGCGGCTGGTCCGCGAGCTCTGATGTCCACTTTGCTCCTTCAGCCCTGCGGTCGCCAGCCCTTCTCATTTCCTGTCCCCCAAATTAACAAAATCCTTTCCTACACGGCTTTCCTGTGTGGAACCCAAGTGAATCCACTTGGCAATGAGTGGGCCCTTCCTGTACCGCTGGCTTCAGAGTGTGCAGAGCTGCAGTGAATGTTGGGCACTGGCTCTGACCGGGGAAAGGGGACACCTGGAGGATGCTGGCCTGTGGCGTCCACGCGCGGGTGCTGTGGGGCCAGGAAGTGGGGAGCAGGCTGCTGGCTGAGCTGGCTTGTGGACGGGAAGGGGAGGGGCAGAGACAGCCATGACGGTGGGGTGAACAAGAAAGGGAGGGGGCGCGGCTGGGGGCCAGCTTGCCTGGAGCGGAGGGCCTGCTCTGGAGGCCACACGCACAAGGGCGGGCGGCTTTGGACGAGGAGGGGCGGTGCCTTTGGCCTCTGGGTTCCACGTGTACATCTTGGATGAAGAAGCTAAGGTTTACTTTCTTGGACGCCACTCTCAGATCCAGAGTGGGATGGTCTGTGTCCCTTCCTCTTGCGACTGTCAGTCAGCAGAATAGGGCGCAGTGATGCCCTGGACTTCCAGGAGCGCATCACAGGGATGACGAGCACCTCTGCGTCCTCTTTGGGGATGCTGCTTCTGACACCTGGTCACCGTGCTGTGAGGAAGCCCATGCGGAGTGTGGGCAGGGCTGCGTGGGGAGGACAGAAGTCCTGCCCATGGCCCAGCTGAGCCCCTGGCCTGCAGCGGAACCACCTGCCGGTCATGCAGCCGCATCACTACCAGAGTGAACCATCCAGTCGTGGTTGGGCTCTCCAGCTGAGGCCATACCAGGCAAGTCATCCCTCCCCAAGCGCTACCAAATGACAGGTTAATCAGCAAGTAAGTTACTGCTGTCTTACTGAATTTGGGGGTGCGTTATTACACAGCAATAGATAACTGATAAAACACCCTTAAAAAGTTCACATTGCCACTTCATCCACCTCTGCTGACCTGTCCAGAGGTGGGGAGGGAGTGTGGCCCTGGAGCTTTGTCGTGGTGGCTGCTGTCCTGTCTGCGTGTCTATAGGAACCTCTTGGAACCTCTAAGGGTGGGGGCCCAACTACTGGCCAGGTGGTAGTGACCCAGGGACACAGCTCAGCACAGGTGTCACTCTCTTCTAAGTCCTGGAACCCAGGGTTCACCAGCAGCAGTTTTTCTAAACCCCAACATATTTCAGAGCAAAATTTGTGCTTGTGTCAGTAACAAATGGCCAGAACTAGAATCTCGGGGCTCTGATGGTCCCTTCTGGGCAGGAACACAAGGGGGATTCTTCCCCTGTCACTGCCTCTGTGATAGCAGAGCCACCCCCTCCCCAGGAGCCAGGAGTGTCCTTAGACCCAGGGCAAGGCCACAAGGTGCTTTCCTGGGTGCAGGGTGGAGAGGCGACTGGCACGCAGACCTGGGCTCGCTCCGTCCTGAGCAGAAGTCCAGGCTCATTGTGCTGAGGCAGTTTGTGGAGCTGGGGGCTTCGTGTCCCAGTGGCTGAGGACACTGCGCTGTAGAGCCTGTCCTCACATGAATCTGGCAGCAGCAGCCACCTGGGAGCCGCCTGAGATGCAGAACGTCAGGGTCCTGCCCTGCCGAAGTCCTGGTCAGTTGTGGAGTCGGGAAGCCCGGAGGACCCCAGCCTGGGGCGGTGACTCCCCAGTGTCCATGTGCAGTGGGGCCACCTGAGCTACTGAGCTGGAAGGTGTGCGTTTCTGACAGGATCTTGACTGATGCTGATGCAGCCGGTCACACCCGGAGAGCCTCTGTGTTGTAGAGAGAGGCTTTTCAGTCTCAGCTCACCTGCTGACCCCCTGGTCACCTGCTAACCACCAGGGGCTTATATGGCACCAGCTGGGTCCCACCCCGAGATATTCAGAGCTAGTTGGCTGGGCTGCGGCCTGGGTGAGTCGAAGGCCCAGCCCACGCTGAGAACATCTTCACTGTGATGGTTCTGTGTGTGGCCCCAGGCCCGTCGTTTCTAATGCTGCCGATCACCACGAACACAGCACTTACCTAAAGCGTGTTCCGTGTCTCCCAGGTTCTGTGGGTCAGAAGTCCAGGCAGCTGGACCCCCCTGCTTGCCTGGGAGTCTTTCTCACGGGGCTAAAATCCCAATGTGGGCCGAGTGTATCCCACCTGGAGCTCTCTCCCCAATTGTCTGGTTGTTGAGACAGTTCAGCTCCTTGAGGCCATGGGCTGAGGCTCCTTTTCCGGCTAGTCATCTGCCCTTTGCGGGCAGCAGTGAAACCCCTCTTGCTCTGAATCCCCCTCCTCACCCAAGGCCTAGAACCTTAAGGGGCTCATCTGACAAGGTCAGGCCCACCCAGGATAAACTCCTTGATCAGTCAGAGCCAGTTCATTAGGGGCCTTGATTCCATCTGCACAATGCCTCACCTTTCCCCAACAAGGTGACCTGCTCATGGGCTAGAAATCCCGTGTCTGTGAGCCCCGCCTACACTCCCCATTATAGGCTCCTTCACCAGGGGTAGGGGGTCCTGGGGGCTGTTCAGCCAACTGCACCAGAACTGCAGCCTGCGCGTCACCTGGGAACCTCGTTGCAGATGCCAGCTCTTGGTCCCACCCCAGACCTGCAGCATCAGAAGCCCTGGGGAGGTGTTCTGTGATTTGTTTCCACGACCGTCCAGGTGGTTCTCGTGGTATCCCAGCACCATCAGGCAGAGTCTACACAGATGCTGGCAAGCGGGGCTGAGAGCCAAGGGTCTGTGCCAACATCCCTACACCTGTCGTCTGGGAGCAGGCTTTGGAGGAGGGTAACTTTATTATCAACATTTCATAACTGATGAGACAGGCGAAGACAAGTCGTGTCACAAGCTGACATCCGACAGAGCTGGGTTTCCTCCGCCTGTCTGACTCCGGAGCGTGAGCTCCTGGTGCCTCACCTGCTTCCCCGAACGGGGGCTCACCCCGGCTGAGTGTGTCTGCAGGGATCCGTCCTGGGCGGCCGCAGGTGTCGTCACCAGCAGGACCTGAGCTTATAAATCGCTGCTCATAATGTCACATGTGAACCACACTGATACAAGCACAGGCTGCTTCCCGGGGGAGGGGGGTGGCTTCTCCAGCCTGTGAGGTGTAGGAGGAGGGCTGGGAAAGGTCTGGATCACAGAGGACAGGCAGGTGTGGACTTGGACCCGGAGAGTGTGCGCCTTTGTCTGGCTGTGGCAGCAGCCCTGGGAGGCTGTTAGAAACACAGTGCCAGGCTCTGTCCCAGGCCCCCAGCATCAGAAGCTGGATTTGCACAAGGTGCCTGGGAAGTTCGTGTGCGCACTAAAGCTCAGGAGTGTCTGCTGCCACTGTATGCGGTGCTCCCTCTCGCTCCCAGCTGGGCCTGTAGGAGCGCTTTGCAGGGTTCCGATGCAGACTCTTTCTCCAAGGTTACTGGGGGTGCGTCTGTGGTCTCCCCGCCCGGCTAACGTTTTGCCTAAGGCACCACAGGTTCTTCCTCACCTGCTGGTTCATTAGAAGCAGCACCTTTTCATAAGCAGACCAAGGGCTTAGTTCGCATGGAAAACAGTGTGAAAACCAGACAAAACAAAATGGCCTCTTCTTCCTTCATCTTAGCACGGGAGCTCTCCTGAGGGCAGCCCCATCGGTGTGTCTGTTGGGGAGGTCTCAGCCCGGCCCACGAAGCCAGTGGGCCGGGGTCTGTGACTGCAGTCGTTGCAGGCTAGCCTGCGCGGGGCTGACATGCACCCGGCCACCTTGCTTAGGCGGAATTAAAGGCAGAAGCGATTCAGTTAGGGCTCAGCTGAGCCGTGCTGTGTGGCACTGAGACCAGGCCCTGCCTCTGACTCATAGGCAGTGGTGACAAATGCTCACACCGGAGCGGGGGTGGGCCCGAGTGGCCTCCCCCGCCCCTGCCTGCCGCCCGTCGCCTGTGACTTCAGAACAGGAGGGAGGAGCGCAGGCTCATCACAACATGCAGACATGATTATAGTGACGCTTTGTTTTTACCGTATTCCCCCTTACCCCTCTGTTGGCAGGGTGTGCCCGCGGAGCCTTCCAACTGCCCCCTTCCACCTGGCGCCCCGACCCCTTCCTTGCACCAGGCCTGCAGCCTATGTTTCCCAGCCCCCTCCCCGTGGACCAAGTTCTACACTTGTTTCGGTGCCCCCAGCGCCTGGCCCTGCGCCTCCACACCCCGGACCCTCAGCAGATGCTCTGAGCGAATGTGGGATGAGTGACCGTGTGGGCCTAAGCCTCAGGGGCGCTGGTCTCTGTGTCGCTAGAGGTGGCGTGTTTTCTGTTGCTTCGGCGTCACTTGCCCATCACCCTGGGCCCTCTTCTCTCCATTCCCCATCTCCTTTTTCAGAACAACACTCATGACTCCTGAGTGATCTTAATGAGTTGCTTGGCGCTGGCCGGGACTCCAGATCATGTAGGAGCAGGCCAGTGGTCCAGGGTGTGGCCCCTCTGTCTGCCCAGGTACCGGGGAGCGGCAAGCCTCTCCCAGCCCTGGAACGAGGCCTCGAGTAGTAAGACGTTATTGACTTTTGCTGAGAACACATATCAGATGTATTGATCTGAAAACTAAATGTTGACCAGTGACAGGCTGTGGTCAATATTTCACCTTGAAGGACAGCACGCTTGGATGGTTTGCAGAAATATGTATTCTTCCATACATTTTGAAGGTATTTATTTTTTTATTGAAGTGTAGTTGATTTACAATGTTGTGTTAGTTTCTGGTGTACAGCACAGTGATTCAGTTACACATATGTATATGTATTCTTTTTCATATTATTTTTCATTCTAGGCTATTACAAGATATTGAATATAGTTCCCTGTGCTATACAGTAAGACCTTGTTGGTTATCTGTTTTATATTTGGTGTGTATCTGCTAATCCCCAACTCCCAATTTATCCCTCCCCTTCCCTTTCCCCTTTGGTAGCCGTTTGTTTTTTATGTCTGTGAGTCTATTTCTATTTTGTAAATAAGGTCATTTGTATCATTTTTTTTAGATTCCACATGTGAATATCATATGGTATTTTGTCTTTGTCTCTCTGACTTATTTCATTTAGTACGATCATCTCTAGGTCCATCCCTATTGCTGCAAATGGCATTATTTTATTCTTTTTTGTGGCTGAGTAGTATTCCATCACATATATACACACCACACCTTCTTTATCCAGTCATCTGTCGATGGATATTTAGGTTGCTTCCATGTCTTGGCCATGTAAATAGTGCTGCTGTGAACACTTGAATGTGTTTATTAGTGATCCCTAAGAAATAGTTTGTGTGCTTGGGATCCCACAGTGAGAGTTGTCACTTTTGCGCTTAAATCCTCTGAGAAGGGAAGTTGGAAGACTCTTACGGTGATGACCCACTGGGGCCAGGGGACACACTGTCCAGCTTTGTTGTATTGGTCACCTTGGGGAGAGGCTTGGTGCTCTCTGTTTGAAGGACACAGAGCCAGGTTCTAAGGGAACCAGGATGGGGCCAGCTGACCCAGAGCCTCTAGGATGAATATTCAGATGGGTCATTTCAAGTTCAAGTTGACACTACATTTAAACTATGTACGTATAAGTATCATTCAGGTGAAGGTTCAGTATTGTGTGACCCTGCCCCTGCACACAGGAAGCCGGATGGGCCACGTGGCCCCAGAGGACAAAGCTGGGCCTGAGGAGGACCCTTGGTGGGCTCTGCAGAGTCTCCCTGGGGCAGCCTGTGCCTCTTGCAGTTTCTCAGATGCCCGGGAAGCTGGGCCTGTGGTGATGTGTTGCAGACTCAGCTGAGAGTCTGTCCTGGCAGTGACATGACCGAGTGGGGTAGAGCTGGCCTCTCTGTTTCTCAAGGGGGCCCAGAAACCCCCAGCCCTGGCCCACGGGAAGGGCTCGCACACATCTCTACTCACCCCCTGTCCTGAATTCATCTGTCTGCTTTGCCCTTTTCAACTCCAGCTTCCCCAGCAGAACCAGAGTTCAGATCAGGCAATGCTCTGCTTCAGCAGAGGTGCCACCTCCGGGGAGCGTTTCAGTCCCTACGAGGGAGGAACTGGACCTTCCTCGGTGCCTGAGACAGCCCCACCCACTGGACACAGCCGGGTCCCCGTCACACACACAGCCTTCCTGTTCCTTCCTGAAGGTGGAAAACCTGCTTCTGAGTATCTGAGCCTCAGACCAGCTGCTTTTTCCAAAGCATTTTCACATAGTTCTAATGCATGCTAAAATCTCCAGAAACGCTCGTGTACTTAAAAGGAGGGAAGGTCATCCTTTGTGTTATTTGGAGCTTTACCAAGAGCTGGTCACAGTTTCAGAAGGCCACCTCTGAGTCACCACGGGCCCCCCGTCCCTGTGGCCATCACGTTCTCAGCAACTCGAATGTCAGTGCAAACTCGGGGTGACTTCATTGTGCCTTTGGGCAGGTCATGCCTGGGAACTGGTGTGAGTCGTGTTACTTCCATCTTGAGTGTCTTCCTTTTCATTCTTTTAGGGCATTATGTTGATTTTTGAAACTATGACTAATCAGGGTAGATTTTACTATTTGGAGTTTCTTTTTAAGGTAGCATAGGAGATGGTGAAACTTTCCTTGAACCCGGCCTGGGATCTGATGGGGCTGAGACCCGCTGTGTCGGCCCACCCTCTCACGTGCTTCCCAACGTCCTGCCCTCGGCCCGCCTCCTCTTGGAACTTAGACTCTGTCGAGGGCGTGAGTCGGGCTGGACACTCCTCCTGGGATTTGACGCATTTCAGGTCCTTCTCCTAACTCTGCTCTGCCCTTAGCTAAGCCTCTTTCTCTTTGTCACGTTTCCACCTTCTCTCTCACTCAAATACAGGGTGAGAGATTATCTCCTGTTGCGCTGTGCATCATGACGCGATGTGAGAACTGCACCCCCTCCTTTAGGTCTCCGTGTGGTCAGGTACCTTATTACTTAATACACACAGGTGTTTTCCACTTGTGTTGTCTGTAGTTTCAGGCTTTTTTTCCTCTGTTCTCATTGACCTTATCATTCAGATTATGTCCATTCTAAGAAACATATAAGTGTTTAGTTTATGACCTAAATCAGAATTTTAAATCGTACTTCATGATATAGTGGCAAAAATGTAAGCTGGCTGATTCATTATAAAATTGCCTTTGATTTTACTCTTGTATGTAGCAGTGGATATTTTTAACTTAAAAGGCTTCTTTTGATTCATTTTTTTCTCTCAAAGCATATAAGGTCTTATAACGGATCTCCTGTAATTATCCAGACAGCAGGCTGTTTTGGTTCTGTGAATTCCAGTTGTCGGTAAGTAGTACCCTCTTCAGCCTCCAGCGCCTGCGTCCCCGTGTGTGGTGACGGGGAGAAAACCGCAGTGTAAATAAGACAGCAAACGGAGTGGGGAAAGCACGACGGAGGCATTTTTGCCAAGAGGGGGTCTCCTTGACGTGGCCCGGCCTGTTTGCTAATTCAGTTCCTGCCACTCCGTCCTCCGCCATCAGTCATCAGAAGCGAGCCCCTCTGTCTCACTCCCTCCACTTTTCCCGGGCTGGGGTCCTCTCAGCTGAGGGCAGATGGCCTCCTGTGGTGTCGGAAGCCACGGGGGACTGTGGCCGCCTGGCCCGGGGTGTGCGCGGCCGGGGAGCAGGATGGAGTCCGAGGATTCTCCACAGGTCCCCGGCCACACTGCGCGGTGACTGAGAGTGGCAGTGGAGTCTCAGAAGGGGGCTCAGGGGCCCAGGAGAGAGGCCCGGCACTGGCGAATCCGGAGGTGCACCGTGTGTGCGGCACCTGGACCCTTGAACTGCTTTTTAAGGAAAAGCAAGAGTTTTCAGGCGGGGGCGGGGGGAGCGGGGAGCAGTGGGGAGGCGTGCAGGTGGCGGGAACAGCATGTGTGAAGGCTCAGAGTCCCGAGGGGGCCGGCACCTTGGTGACCGCAGGAGGATGGCGGTGTGGGGTGGGGAGTGGTGCTGGAGGTGCTGGGGCTGGGACCAGGCTGGAAGGAGTCTGCTGTGTCAGGAGGAGAGTTCAGATGGCCTGGGGGACCTTGTGCAGGACCACGTCCTGACGGGTCTGTGTTCTGTAGATGGTGGTGCTGACCACCATGCGTGGGGAGAGCCTGCTGAGGTGCCGGAGGCTGCACGGACAGCTGAAACCAGGCTGTGGAGGGGGCTGGGTTGGAGATACTTGTCACACGGGCTCCACAGGTAGAACGGGTGCGGGGGGAGCAGGGGGGAAGGGACACGGAGAAGGGGAACATGAACGTTTTCAGATTTCTGGGTTGGCCAGCTGAGGAGGGAACTCGATACAACAGATTTCACTTCGTCTTTTCACTGTTTCCAGTTCTGGTTGATCCTGTGGTTTCTAAAAAGTCAGTAGCAAGTGGATCATGGATGCACGGTGGTCCCATTGCTGAGGTCAGAGGAGGGACGTGTTTTCTGTGTGGGCTCTGCTGGTGTGGGGCCAGAACTCTGCAGAGGGGACATCCAGGGACAGATGTCGGCAAATCCATTCTTTGCAAGTCACACATCCCACAGGCCTTAAAAGACTAGATTGTAACAGTGTACTGTGACTGACATGGAGGCTGGTGGTAGATGTGTTAGGGATGGTGGGCATCCTGGGACCTCTCTACCCATTTCGTAGATGAGAATATGGGACCCCAAGAGGTTCCAGGAGGGTCATGCAGCTGGTTAAGGATTAGGAATGAGATTGGAGCCCATGTGGCCAGGCTCTAAGTTTACTCTGTTTTCAGTCATCCGTGCTGCTGCGTCTTGGTTCCTCAGGACTGCAGTGTGTAACGGCCATATAGATGCTTAGGGTGAGGCCTTGACCATGAACGTGGTGGCTGTGTCAGAGGGAGGAGACAGACATTCAAGAATTGTGAGGCAAAAGGGCGTGAAGTATGCCACCTGCACTCAGTGGCCCAGGGGAAATATGTGCTTACCGCATGTCTGTGTACAGACACGTGCAGATACACGTGTGTATGTGCACAGATCTCCATCAGTGAGTCATCTACCTACCTGTCTACCAACCTGTCTACCTACGTGTTGAGAGAGAGGAGGCTCAGAGCGTGTAGACGTGAAACCTGGTGGTCTGGGCTGGAGCCCGCACTCTCCACCTCCTGTTACATCGTTCCTTCATGTGGGTATGTGCTACTGTTCGTGGCCCGGAGGCAGCCCATGGTGGTCACCTGCCCAGTCCTCATGGTGGGTCAGTGATGGTGGCACAGTGGTCACTTGCCTACCATAGTGTTAGCACGTTTCAGGTTGCTCTGACAGACGTGACCTTGTCTGTTCTCACCGAAACCTCTCAAGCGGGTGGGACAAGATTACTACCTCTGTTTCCTATGTGAGGAAACTGGAGACGCTGGTTGAGACTGTGCCGAGACTCACAGAGCTAGTGGGAGACAGACTAGCCTTAAAGAAGGGCCCTGGGGGTTTGTCCTCTGTCACCCGCATGCTCTCCACAGACGCCTGGTCTGTGTTCTTTCAGAGGGAGCCGGTCATGGGGTCTGTTTGGCTGTCCCTGTTTTAAGGTGCCCTGGGTGGGAACCTCAGCGGTGGTGGCGGCGGCGCCCGCAGGGAGCAGTTCCAGCCCTGGGGAGTGTCGTGCCAGGAGGGAAGATGTTGCGTCTTCTGTGGGGGCGACGGCCCTGCAGAGTCGGGCTCAGCTCGCCCCCCCGCGTTTTCACTCGGTTCCCTCAGCAGCTTCTTCTGGAGGCCAGGCTTCCTGTGCTTCCTTCTTTCTCTTGAAAGCGACGCACCTTAGATGCCCTTGTCAACTGTGCGTCTCTAACTCCTGAGGAATCTGTTCTGTCTGAAATTCAAGAATGATTTGTTCAAAAGCGCTAGAAAAATCTGGAGGAATGGGGAGTGGAGGGTGTTTTTCTGCTTGGGTTTTGTTTGTGCACCTTGAAAAAACCTGGACGAGCAGGTGATTAGACTTGTCCCTGGTCATTCTTCTTCCTGGGGGACCTCATTCAAGTTCCGAGCTTTTTTCCTGCGGTTACTTGATACCAGCGTTTTCTAAACTGTGTTCTGAGAAACACTTCTCTGCAGTTAGTGTTAGATAAAAAGTTCCGAGGACAAAGAAATCAATAACTGGTCTGCCTTACTCGTGAAGAGTCACAGGCTCTCCAGCTCATCCAGGCCCAGGGAGGGCCTGCTGGACCTTGTTGAGCCTGGTGATTTCCAGGTTCATGGACCATAGACCCCTTTTCATGTAACATCACTGACACCTCCAGTGCCGTGTACTCCTCTACGCACTCTTAGGGTAACATTTGCAGAAACACCTAGTTTGGTCATTAGGAAAAGGAAGTCATGAGCTCTGCTTCGACTTGGGACATTCCTTCTGAGCTCCTCTCCGCGGAAAGATTCCGAGAGCACGTTTGGAGTTTGCTGATGTACATTTTAAGAAATACAGAGTGCTTTCAAAGTGTTGATTTTTTTGGAAGCCTGAGCTACATGGTGGGGAGCCTGAAGCTACATGTCCCCTTCAGGCTGGCCCCCGACACACCTGGAGGGTGAGGGGTCCCTGTCCCCCTGGCTGGCCGTGCCCTCTTTCCCATCCCCACGGGCCTGTCCCCCAACACACTTGTTTGCCTGCACGTGCTCTGCTCTCTGCCTGGTTTGTCACCTGGCTGTCTGTCTCCGTCCCCTTCTGTTGGCTTCTTCAAACCCACACCATCTTTCTGCGTTTGATCTCGCAAGTGCGTTCATTCCTCTGTCCGCCCGCCCACCGTGTGCATGAAGCTGTGAGCAGTCTTCAAGGACAGCAGCGCTGCGCTCAAGGACTGCGGAGTTGAGCTGAGAAACAGGCCCGTGGAAGGACTTACTCAGACCCCACGGCTCACCATCAAGGCCAGCTCCCGCCCAGTCTCCTCTAGGAACGAGACTCCTTCCCCTGTTTATGTTCCCCTGGTCTCCCTCCTGCTGGAATTATTTATGTCAGTACTGTCAGCTCTTGCTTGTTCCTTTACTGTTTCAATGGAACTCGCTTAGTTTCCTCACCTCCATGGTAGGTTGAGAACCAAGATCACACCTTGGTCCCCTCCCAGTGCTGGGCAGGTCTCATGGATGATTGTTCATTTTCCATGAAACTCACTGTGCATTGAGCACTGCTTGGAGATGCGGGCACAGGAAGGACTGAGAATGAGGTCCTTTCTCAGGCTTTCGTCACACACTGTGCGAGATGCTCATCATGGGCTGAAGACACCTCAGTTCCCTCTAGAGCAGTGGATTCACAGCGTTGTGGCCAAACCCAGTACAGAGTGGATTTTAAGTCGGTGCTCGGCGTGCATACATGCACCCACACACGACAGAAACAAAAGCTTCACAAAGCTTTGCAGATGTTGGGCGTTGGGATTAGCGGATAGAAACGGCTGTATACAAAACAGATAAACCACAAGGCCTACTGTAGAGCACAGGGAGCTACATTCAGTATCCTGCAATAACCTATAATGACAGAGCATATACATGTACCTGTACAACGGAGTCACTTTGCTGTACCCTAGAAACGAATACAACATTGTAAACTGACTATACGTCAATAAAAAACCGAAAAATAGAAAAAACAAACTATAAAAACCCTTTGCAGATGTAATCAGATTAAGGGTTGCACTGGAGTGGAGTGGGTCCTGATGCCATCTGACCGATGTCCTCACAGGCAGAGGGAGATGTGGATACAGACACATGGGGGAAGGTCTATCATGGCCCTCATCTCAGAGGCCAGTGTAAGGATGAAGTGGGTCAGTACACATGGAGGACACAGAAGAATGCTAGGCTCGGGAAGGCACAGGTGGGGTCCCTCCTCATGACCCTGGGCTGGGCACAGACTGGACACTGCATTCCCAGCTGTGACTAACACACACCCGGATGTCTCCGTGCTCCGCGCTCTGCGCTCTGCACCTCCCACTGGGTGCTTGCTCTGGGCACACTCAGATTCTTCGAGTTGTCAGTGGACTCACATCTCTCTCTCCTCCAGGCTTCGGCAAACCACTGCCCTGTCTGGACCTCTCTTACTCCCTCTTCCTCTGACCAGCCCTTACTGATGCTTCAGCTTTGAGTTCAGCTGTCACCTCCCCTGGGAACCTTCCCTGACACTCTTGCCCCCACATCTTGGCACGGTTCCCCACACCCACTGTAATCTCCCTTTGCTGCAGACATGTCCCCCACCAGGGCCCCCATCTACTGTAGGTCACTGATTGCTCAATGAACCACCTGTCCTGCTTGGCAGTGAGCACAGTGGGGACAGATTCTGTGGCTGTTCTGTGCCTCCCTGGGTCTCCAGCATTGGTGATCTGTCTGGCACACAGTAGATCGGCTTTCCCCCAGTCTTCTTAATGAGTGTTAGTGGTGGCGTCTCACTTGCTCTGAAGAAGTGCATCGTCCATGAACAGCAGATTTGGCAGAAAAGCTGGGTAGGGGCCCATGATCATATAGAGACTAGTGTTCATTTCACATCAAATGTCAAGTTGGTCTTTAAATAGCAGTCTCAGAAGCACAAGCCATTTTATTACCCGTTAAGTCACTTAGCATCCACCATACAATTTTTCAAAGTTATTTTCCCCAGAGGGGTTGCTGGTATACAGTATTCTTGCAAAAAGGGTGGCGGGAGGAGAAGGGAGAAATTGTTGAAAAGAGAGTATTCTGCAAGCAGTCTCTTACTGCGTTTGCTTTATCATTTAGGGGAAGTGCAGACATCGAATCTGAGACAGGAAGTTAAAAGGAAAACCTCAGACACTGCTGTAAACTCAGGGCTGTGTGTGGTGCCGTCCAGCGAGTCTTCTGTTTTGCTGTCTTTGTTGCTTCTCCCTGTAGCCCTGCCGCCATAGGTCCACTGCTCTGTCCCCATTCTGAGCAGGACCCTGTATGAGGCCAGACGCTGGTCAGAAAGAAGCTGGGCCCTGCGCCCCGGCCACAGCCCTGTCTGGCTGAGGGGGCGGGGCCACACACAGAGCAGCCCGCAGCCCTGCAGGCCGTGCGGAGGCGGCCCCTCCGGCCTGCGCCGCCTGGACCTGGGGACCTTGCCTGGGTGACCTTGAAGTGCCGCAGCAGCAGGGCCCCTTCAGCAGCACGGGCTTCAGGGGTCTTCAGACACCCAGAAAGCCGCATGCCGAGTGCCCGGTGTGTGTCTTTGCAGACTTCTTGTTTCCTGGGGCAAGGATCCAGGATTTATGAGACTCTCAAGAAGGTTAGTTCTCCCCACCAGAAATGAGAAGAACATGGTGCCAGAGCGTTAGACTCCCCCAGAAGGACAAGTGAAGTTGAAGTGAAAAGCTGCAGGTCAGCCCGGGGACCCCTGATCAAGTTGCTGCCCCGTGAGGGGTTCATAGGCAGCCCTGATGGGTGGGCCTGGGCTAACCCCGCGTTGAGGGGGGTTGCTTCCTCTGGCAGACACCCTCTCAGCTCCCGATCTTAAGTTGAGCCTCAGCAAGTTTGAAATGTGCATGTGTCGCAGACTTTGGACCACCTGTGGACCAACTGGACCAGGGTCCCCGACACAGAGGAGGCCCGTCCGTGTGTGTCCCAGGACGTCCAGGGGTCGTGCGGCGCTCAGGTTGGATGGGGCTGCAGAGAAGGCTCCCTCCACCTGGGTCCCTGTCTCAGGGCCCCTTACTTTTCTAGGCTTTGGATCATTGGGGATTGCGTGAGATTTGGAAAGAAATTTCCTTTTTTTGGGAGTCCATCACCAAGGTGAATCCTTGAGGTCAACCAGAACCTGTGCAGGTTTCTTCAGTTGTGCCCTCCCCACCCATGGGGCCTTAGGGTAGCTCAGGGCGTCAGGCTGTCCCATCTGTGCCCATTGCTGTCCTAGCCTTGCACGCGGGCAACCAGGGTTCTGACTTCCTAACGTGTCTGGAGTTGTTCATGCCCTTTGTTCCAGCCCGGTATCTGCTGATGCCCGTTAGTGGGGTCCTAGTGTCTCCCACGGCCAGGCTGGGCACGTTCACAGGTGCTGGGTCACTGAGGTCCTACTTGGCTCTAAAAGTTTGCATTGGTTTTGGGGGCACCTCCTTGGACCACTCAAGCCTGGGACTCCTCCAGGGTGCTGTGGTCACCCTGTTGTAACAGAATACCCAGACTGGGGCTCACAGACCACAGAGACTGACTTCTCAGAGCCCGGAGCCTGGAAGTCCAAGGTCGGGGCTCCAGCTGGTGCGCTGCCTGGTGAGGCTCCTCCTCCTCGTTGTGGGTGGCCGCGATCGCACCGGGTCCTCCCTTGGTGGAGAGAGAGAGAGATGGTCTCTCTCCAGGTTTCTTCTTATAAGGACACTGATTCCATCATGAGGGCTCCACCCACGTGACCTAATGACTACCCTCACGTTGGCCGTTAGACTTCACCACATGAAATTTGGGGAACACAAGCACGTATTCCACACACGGGGGTGGAATTAGAAATACTTAATAGCTGCTGTGCTGTGGAGACAGTGAGACAGAGTAGGCTTCGGCCGCGACATGAGGGCACGTCTGGAGCTCCTGCTGGCCAGAGGCCACCTTCTGTGGGGTTTGTGGGCACCCAGGGGCCGAGGCTGAAGCTGTTTACCAGGCAGCGTGGGAGCATTTCAGTTCTGCATCTGGTGCAGCTGGATCACAGCTTAATGAGCTGAGAGGTTTAAGTCTGTCTTGCTGACCTCCCCCTGCCCCTGGCTTCTCTGAAGTTCTACAATTCCGTGATCATCCTATTTGAGTCTGGGACTGAGTGCAGGTATGTACCTAGAATACCTTACTTCCAGTTTCCAGAAAGACAGTGTCTAAACTGTCATCTGTTCCCTTTTACTTCCCTCTTCTCTGCAAACTTCCAAACCTCATGTCACTTTCCTGATAAATATCACACTTTTCATCCCTCTAAATCCTGAAATTTAACAGCTCTCCTTAAAAACTCAAAGAGATGGTGGCTGTCAAGCCATTGGGTTCCCACCAGGCAAGCAACCAGGTACGGGAGCCTGGAAAAGTCACAGTGTGCTTTGTCCCCAGGAGGGAGTGGGCATTCTCTAGAAGTGGGGCCCCAAAGGTGGTCAGCGGGAGGAGGCAGCCTCTGCGGGCTGGTCCTGCCCAGGAGGTGCGGTCACCTGTCCAAATGTGTGCCCATTTTGTGTCTTTGCTCGGCCGTTTCCCTGTGTGGGATGTTCTCAGCCTACCTGCAAGTGTCTACGTATGCTTACTGTTGAAGGCTAAGTTTGAACGTCTCCGCTTGCTCACCTCCACCTGCTCTGAATTCTCTGCCATCCCCTCTCCTGGATGCATCACTTCCCACCTGCGATTCCAGTTACTCCTCCGCACCTTCTGTCCCCTACTGTGCTGTGAGTTCTCTGAGCCTAAGGCTCTTGCACAGATCCTAATGTTCCCTGAGAGCCTCTGAGACTGTGTCATAAGGCAGGAAACCAAGGGAAGGACAAGCCGATGTGAGTTCCCGACGTTTGTAGGCGGTGCAGGATTGACTGACACTTCGTGTGTGTGTGTGTGTGTTCACTTGATTCTCACAGCCACCTGTGAGCCGGGTTGATGGTGGGCTTTTTGTACTGGATAATCTGAGCAGGTTGTAGGAATTAGTTTCAGAATGAAATGGAAGCAGCCACTCTCAATGGCTGAATGAATCCTTGATAAATCTGAAGATGCATGTCAACTGTGATCCTGGGATTAATTTGACAGATTATGAAGCAAAATCATCTTTCAGCATTTTTCCTGTGAATCGCTCTGGGTCAACTGGGCTTGTCCCGTACGGCCGTGCGTCAGGGACTCAGCTGCAGGGATAGAGCATTGCCTCAGGTCCCCGAGGAGCTCTCAGCTTACTGTGGGGACAGGGGAGTGGAGGTTGGAGTTACGGAGTGTTTTGTTGTCTTGCTGTGTAACCCACCCCAACAGCAGCATCCCCTGTGGTCCTGCAGGTGGACTGGGCTCAGCTGGGTGGTCCTTCTGAGCGTCTCACTCAGAGTCACTGGTTAGGTGGCACTTGGGGCTGCAGCAGTTGTCTGATGGTGGAGGCTGGAGTGACAGGCCTCCTCTTATGTGTCCCTCCCGCCCTGCCATGGTCTCTCTAGTCTTTCCAGTAGGAGATCCCACTTTTCACACAGGGGTTCGGAGCTTCCCCAACCATGTTCCAGGAAGAGGGCACGGAGGGTGCGGTCCTCTTAGCAGCTGGGCCCCTGTCATTTCAGCACCTTCTGCAAGTTTATGGGACTCGGGTCCAGCCAGAGTCCACACGGGGGACATGCCAGGGGGTGTGGCTTTGGGCCACATTTGGAGAAGACCTACCCCACGAGACGAGTGGGTTTTAGGGCACACAGGCCGTGCTGCGGGTGCAGAGAAGCCTTCTGGGAGATAATGCGCCCAGAGCTGTGTGTTTTCCAGTAGATAAGATTTAGCCAAAGGAGGGAAGAGGAATGTTTGGTGGCTGAGTGAGTTAATAAGTGAAGGACTCGAGTTAGAAAGGGAGTACTGGGAATTACTACAAGAACTTCTGGTGAGGGGCATGGAGGTGACATGCAGAGCAGTTTGGGCTCAAACCTTGGCTCGCTTCTGTAGGCTTGCTGACCTCAAGTCGGTTACTCCGTTCTGCTGAGTTTGTGAGTAGACTCATGAGAGGGTGACCATAAAGGTTTGTCATGAAGAGAAAACTAAAACACCCGCCCTCCCACCTGATGAAGTGCGCTCTGCGCAGCCGTCTGTTTCATTTCCAGGAGAGACGAGACACGTCTTCGTGCACCTGCAATAGAAGAGTCGCTGTCGGAGTGCAAACGTTCCCTTTCCTCCAGGCCCCGCCAGCACCACCTGTTGCTGAGAGCACAGGGGCGCCCCCTCCCTGTGCAGCTGTCCACGAGCACCACGCGTGTTCGACCCTGCTCCACAGGTGCCGGCCAGTGGGCCAGGGTGGGAAGAGGGAAGGAGAAAGCATTTTAGAGCAGAGAAGATGATAGCATTGTTTTCAGAGTAAGATTTCCGATCTCGAAAACTCAAGAGAATCAACTGAAAAACTGAAGAACTATTAGGATAATACCAAGGACAGTAGGTGGCTAGTCACAAACTGAATCTTCAAAGACGGGTAGCTTTCTCACATACCAGCGATAGCCGGAAATACAATTAAGGAAGCATGCTCCTCATTTGGCAGCAGCTGCAAAAGTTTACCTGAGAATTAACTTGAGAAAAGCTGTTTAGGACCCAACTAAAGAAAATTATAAAACTGTACCATGAGACAAAAGAAAAACAGAAGATTTGCATGATTGGGGAGGCACACCCTGTGCCCAGCTGGAAAACCTAATACTGCAGAGAGGTGCTTTTACAGTTCCTGTACAATTCCTGTAAAAACTTCAATGAGACTTTTCTTGGAACATGAGAAAAGAATTCTAAATTTTATATGTAATAAACTGGTAGTAAAAACTTACAAAAACACATTAAATATTTCATCAGATATTCAAACAAATTATAAAGTTATAATAACGAAGATGGTGTTTTGCTGCTCTAAGAGCACTTGGACATACTAATAGACCAAAAAAGAAAACCCCCAAACGGACTCAAATGTATATTTAATACATGAAAAGTGTAATACTTCAGTCAGCGAGGAAAGATTATTTTATCTTGAAAGCTGAAATAATTGGTTAACTGTTTGCAAGAAAAAAGTTAATTACCTAACTCCATATATCATATATAAACAACAATGGATTAAAAGATTAGATGTGAAAAATGAAATCAAACAGTAGGAAGAAAACACAAATGGATATTTATATGATCTTGGGGGTGTGGAGACTAAAAGGCACACAAAGTAAATTTGAGAGCTTTGGCAACAACAACAAATTTTTTTTTGTTCAAAATATATATTAACATAAAATGACCAACTAGGTGAAACATTTGCAACAGAGACATCAGCCATGACACATCTGACCCTCTGCGTAGAGGGGGTTAGAAGGCGAGGAAGTGAAGATGAACAGCCTGGTGGGAAACTCAAAGGCAATGTAGAAAAGCAGAAGTACAAATGGCTGGTAACCCCTGTATAAAACTCATCATCTCCAGCAGATCGTGGAACGCTGGTTAAAACGAGATGTCATTTTCATCTGTTAAACTGGCGAAGGAAAATTGTGAGCGCCCCCAGTGCTGGGAGGGCAGAGAAACGGACACAGTCCTGCATTAATGACGCAAGTAAAGGCTGCTACAAATATTTTGGGGTGTAATTTGACCTCAGGAGTTTTATAAAGTATAAATGTTACCTTTCAGCCTGGCAGTTTCTTGTCTCAGAAATTACTGCAAGACAAAAATCAAGAATATGCACAAGATTTTTATGGTAACATATTCACAGTGTTATATATAATTGCTAAAAAGGTAAAGATGGCCTACATGTTTACTTAAAACATGTAAAGTGTGACAAACCCATAAAGTGCCATACTGTTCAGCTATTAGAAATTAATGTTTAGGCTCTAAGAAGATGTGAAGAACCGTGTACTGCAGATGTCAAGCAGAAACAGGCCCCGTCCCGGCCATCTTGCTCTGTCTCCCTCTCTGGAGAAGGAGAAAAAGTTACATGCAGATGACGGAAGTTTGAATAATTTTATTTTCTTCTTTGGGCTTTTTAGAGCTTACCCAGTTTTCTACGATGAAACTGTCATTTTTCTTTTTAATCCAAGTGGAAGATGTTGCTTGAAAATGAAATCGGCGAATGTCAGTAGTTTGCTGAGCTCCCTGAGCCGCTCGGACGTGACTTTCATACCCGACGCGGTGTGTCCGCACTGACAGCGCCTGCGTCCCTCCCGGAGACCCCGGCACAGCAGAGGCGCTGGGACACAATGCGCTTTGCTTGGCATCGTGGGCCTTCCGGGCTGCTTTACACACAGCGGCGGCTTAAGCAGCTGACGGTGATTCCTCACGGTTCCAGAGGCAAGAGTTTCTGGAGATGAGGCGCCGGCCCCGTGAGATTCTGGGACGTTTTCTTCCTGGCTTGCAGACGACGACTTCTCGTGTCCTCACGTGGAGGAGGGGGCGAGGACTCTGTCAGCAAAATAATAAACAACCAATAATAAGAATAGAAGAGAGTTTTATTTGAGCCCAACTGGGGACTAGCGCAGAAGCCTGCTTCCCAGATGACTCTGAGGCACTGCTTCAGAGAAGCAGGGTTTTTAGCAGTTTTATGTCTTGTCAGAACAAAGAACACTACGCAAGTCAGGATTACGTTTCTTCAAGGTTTCAAAAAAAGCAACAGACCAGCACTGCGCAGCGAGTCAGCGTGGCCTCGGCACCTGGGAAGGGAGTCTCACCATCAAAGGAGGACCGGCACTGGTGTCCCAGGAAGAGGGGCATTTCACCTTTGTTTTTAATATGGACCTTCTTTACTTCTGGTCAATGTGCCCTTTTCTTTAGTAATTGTAACAGTTGTACTGTGTATGTTTGATGGGCCACAAACAGCTATTTTGGTGAGCATGAAGTGCAAGTTAGCTCCCGTAAGCCAGAACGGCTTCCCTGTATCTCACCACGTCAGAACTTTTATCAGACCTCTCTGGGGCCTCTTTTATACGCGCACTAATCCCATCTCGGGGCTCTGCCCTGACGACCTGCAACCCTCCCCCACCTCCTCATGCCATCACTGTGGGGCTAGGGTTTCAACATACGAAAGTTGGGGAGACACGAGCATTCAGACCACAGCAGCTGACTTTAATGCTACAGAGTATTTGGGGGAAGGGGTTGGAGAAAGTCAGACTCATGATGACCAGATAGAGGGCGTCTCAGCATAGCTGTTTCTCGGGGCGCTTCACCACTAAAAGCCCGAGGCGCTGTGCCTGGTGCTCCCTGTCAGCACCTCCGGCTTGTTCTGGGAGGGGCCCTGCTGGGGGGGCCCCTGTGAGCTCGGGGGGCTTCTTCCCGGGGCCCTTCTTTCTGAAAAGGGGCTTCTCCCAAAGGGCAGTTTCCACTGTTGGAAAGTCATCCCGGGAGGAACCCCGAGCTCTCGATCTCAGTCACACTGTCTCTGCTTAGAGCCGCTGGGGGTGACACTGAGTGTGGCCCACACAGCCTTTTCCTCCCCGTTCCCTTCCTTGTGCAGCTCAGAGGGGGCACATCTCGGCTCCAGGTGCCTGTGGAAGGGCCACGCATACGTCTGCACCGAGTGCTCTGTGTGCACAGCAGCAGCTGATGGTATGTTATTCACCCACGTGCTGAACGCAGAGGAGGAGAGGCTCAGCGCTCTGTAGGTTAATTTGGAATGTTTTTTGTTAACAAACACATCTTTTTAAAGTACCAAAAAAAAAAAAGAAAAAAAGAAGAAAGGCAAAATGAAATCTCTGACAGCCCTAGTTGTCCTGGCTGTGTCTTTGCAGTGGAGTTGCCCGTCTCCTGCTCAAGAATTCAAATGAATTTTGAGAATCTCCTTAGAAGTGACAGCCCGAAGTGTAGGAATGATAAACGGCTTTGGCCTGGATAATTTTTATTAAGCACTAAATGTCACATTTAACCTGCATTACCGAAAGCAATTACCCGTGTATCAACAGTCAAGCCTCGCGGAGCAATGCCTGGAGCAGCACATTTGCCTCCATCTGGGAATAAGGATTTTCAATTAGGAGGCAAATGTCTGCGGAGGGGCTGGGGTCCTCCACGGCTCCCAGAGGAGGCCCGCCGAGCCGAGGCTTCGCACCGACATCCCGCCAGTGTCAACAGATCAGCCCCAGCCATCTGCTGCCAGAGCCGTGCTCACTTTATCAAATCTCAATATTTACAGACGCTGATCAGCTCGTGGGACCAGGATGGCTCCCTGCCAGGGACTTCTGGGAAATTTATTTTGAGGTGTGTTTCAGGAGGCTAATTAATTTACAAGCACCTGTTTCATCGCTGGGAGCCGTTAGCGCAGCAGATGAGCCTCAGCCCGGGAGGGAGACTTTATCCCGGCTAAATTGATTTCAATTGATTTTAATTTGCCGATGGCACAGTTGTAGGTTTAACGTGAGCATAGCCTGGAGCCCCGTTTTCTTCCCTTTCTGGAGGGAGCCTGTGGTTGGCTTATTTCTTGGCCCTATCACTGTGGGGAAGTGGCCTCAGCAGGAGGTTTGCCTCACAGACACGGGCTGCCATGGGCTCCTGAAAGCGGTATTTACTGTGTCTAATCAGACAGGGTCATGTTGCCAGTTAGCACCCAGTAAGAGTGGATTTCAGATAAACCAGGAAGAATTAGATTTGGATTTCAGATAAACCTTGGATTATTTTTTAGTGCATATGTGTGCTATGGGTATATAGTTCTTTGTTTGTCTGAAATTCACATTTAACTGGGTGTCTTGGATTTTGCCTGTTAACCCTGGCCATCCCAGCTAGGGGCCACTTTGTCCGGGAGCAGGTTTTGCCTCTATCTGGGTAGTTCCCCTGCTGCAGAGAAGTTCTTGTCCTGGAAAATCGGAGTTCGGATCAGAATTTCTACCCCCAGGCCAGGTGTTGGTTGTAATCTGCACACACATACTGTCTGAGAGTGAGAGCCACGTTTCTCAGTCAGCCGCTTGCCCTGGAGGAGCGAGTCTGTTATGTGCTGAGCGCTTTGTGTCCCCCCCAGACTCCTATGGTGAAGCCATAGGAGTGAGGAGATGGGGCCTTTGGGAGGTGATCAGGTCATGAGAGTGGAGCCTTGTGGTGGGGCCTGTGCCCTTAGAAGGGAAGACAGGAGACGTGTCCTCTCTCCCTGCCTCCTCCCACGTGAGGACACAAAGAAGGTAGCTGTCTACAAACCAGGAAGAGGGCCCTTGCCGAAACCCGACCGTGCCGGCACCCGACCGTGCTGCGCCCTGATCTCCGACCTCGGCCTCGGGAACTGTGAGAGGTAAATGTTTATTGTTTATAGGCCGTCCGTCGGTGGCGCTTTGCTGTCACAGCCCAGCTAAGACAGAGTGACGGGCTGGCTCTTGTTGTGCTGCACAGCTAATTAGGGTCAGGACCAGGGCCTTGGCTGGCATTATCTTCTGGTGACAAGCAAGGCTCTTCCTCGTGTCATTGTCGTGGCCCAGATGGAACCCACGTGCACAGGGACTCAGCTCCCTGTTCCGGCGTCCCTGCGGGCACCCCCTGCGCTGCCTTCCCCCCGGGCCCCTCCCTCATGGACACAGAGGTTGTGATCCTCCCGCCTCACCTTGTTCCGTGTCTTCACTACGTCACAGGACCACTGTCAACCTGGTCCATGTCGTTTTGTTCATTCTGCATTGGTATCATCCAGATCTTAAGTTCTCTATTTTTTAAAAAATATGTTTTTATCATTTACTCAAGGCATTTTTATTGCATACCTACTTACATAAAATGCTGAGCTACTTCTGAGGGAGTCAAACTAAACGTGGGGTCTAGGCCCCTGTAACAAACCCCTGGCCTGTGACGCCCAGTCATTTCATCCTGGTATTGAGACCTAAGAGTTTCCTCTTGGAAGGAGGGCTGCCTGGGTTGCTGAATGCCGCCCTGATGGTAGCCAGGAGGACAGCTTTCCAGAGCTGTTTCTTACGGTGCCTTTTGGACGGGCCACTGGTAAACCCAGGTCCAGTGCAGTAAGAGTCCTAGAAAGGGGCCCCAGAATAACTCTGGACATGCTCGTGGGCTGGCTGGCGCTGAGCAGAGCGCTGGATGCCCACATCCTCACCAGCCTTCCTAGTGGTGATTTCTCTCGGGAACTGTGACAGGCACCCAGCAGCCCTGGCTGTCAGTCAGCCACGTAAGTTTTCACTGCCTGAACAGAGCCTGCCATGCAGCTACTTAATTGGGCTTGAAGTTGAAGGCCAGAATCAGCTGTCCCCCAGACGTCTTCATTCCTATCCACCTTCCTGGGGTTTTTGCCATCCAAGGGCCACTAGCATATAATGAGCATTTTCTTTAACTTAATTTCTGCTTTAAGACTTAAAGTGTGTTTTAGCTTATAAGTGAGCAGTACCATGAAGTCAGCTCTCTCCCACCAGGGCAGCTCCTGACAAGGGCTGACAGCTGAGGGCGGCCCACCAGCCGCACGTCCTGTGTCTGGAGAGCAGGACCTTCGCCTGGAGGTGGGGCTGGAGAGGACCTGCTGCCCAGGGAGGAGGCAGCGTGGTGATGGCTGGTGCTTACTCGCCACATGCCACAGCCCTTTAGACCTTGTGTTACAGGCCCTCCTGAAAGACGGATGAGAAAGGCATTTTGTCACTGCCATCTGTATATGACAAAGCTCTCATGTAGAGATGGCAGAGAACCTGGCCCAAGGCTCCACACGTTGGGGAGTGGACGAGCCACAGTGTGAAGCCAGAAGGGCTGCCTCCAGGGCCCACCGCACTCTGAGGAGTTGATTTCTGTGTCTGCACACGCACACACGTATGTATCTCCTTTATACACTTGTGCAGTTACACATCTGCACGTGCATGTGTATATGGTGTGGGTACAGGTGTGGATATATTTGTAAATATGTCCCACCCTCACCTGGTATGCTAGTTCAGATGCTATCAGAGGTGATAGTACATGAAAACATCCCTTGGTTGGTGGATGAGATAGAAATATTACTTCCTATTGTGAGTTGAAGACCATTCAAAAAGGAGGGAGGCCCAGACTCCGGAGAATGAGGATGAGTCAGCTCGTGAGGGCGAGGAGGCAGGGCTCCAACACTGGGAGTCCAAGTTTCTGGCCACCATGACCCCATCACAGCCACAACCACGGGGGCGAGTGAAGCAGCACTCGAACGGGAATCCCCCCAGGAAGGGAGGCGCGGCACAGCGTCCACCCCAGTTCAAGGAGAAGAACCTCACAGTCCACCTGGTGAAGGAGCCGGACTCTCCAGGGAGTGGGGCTGGCACAAGGCCCCTTCCCCTCCAGATGCAGCCACTGCTGCTCCCCATCTGGCCTCCGGCGCAGAGGGTGGTCTGGGAAGCAGAGCGGTAGAAGCTGCCAGAAGAACCTGTGAGGCGTGTGTCTCTGCAGTGTCCTGTGGATGACTTGCTGTGGATTAAGGCCTTGAAATTTGGATGCAGGTCAGCATGGCTACAGCTCTTTTATCCTGGAAGAAAACCCCAAACAACTTTTATAACAGGTGCTCATCTCGACCTTTCGGAAAAAATGTAAGTAAATCACCTGTGTAGCAGTGTAGAAAAATGCCATACTGTGAGCCTCCAAGATAAACAGGTGGCTGATTCCCTCAGGGATAACAGAAGGCGTTAACTTGCTGCTTGAGATGGTTAATTGTAACCTAGCTGAGTAATGGTGCCTGGTATCCATACTGTGGAGCTGAATTCCGGAGTGTATCAGGTCCTTGTTAGTGACGCTAGAACCGGGCCATCTGCAGTGGGAAGTACTCGCGCTTTAATTTTCCAGGGGGCAGAGTGGGGAAGCGAGCGTTCGGGCAACTCATCCAAAAATATACGAGGTTAAAAATACTCTCTTGTTTACCATGTGAGAAATTATCATGTGATTTATCAAAAGGATTTTGCTACCCGTGTTGACACTTGATGTAGCATTAAGGGGCAGATTTTGAATGTGTTAATCACTCGCGTTTCTAAATTGGGCACATATAATTTAGCCCGGTTGGATTACTCTCACATATGCAAAGGTTGAGGATAAATCAATAAAAGCTGTAAATATGTTTGCTTTATGCCAGCTTGAGTTCTGCAAGATGATGAGGAAAACAGCACCGTCTGCAGACGGCATCTGGTGTGCTCTTCATGTACGTTGCTGTCCTGGGAAGCGGGACTTTCCTTAGAAAAGTAAACAGGTGACCACAGAAATAGTGTGATTAGTGTCATGGAAGGTCCTCATCTGAAGACGGGTGTGTGATTTCCATTTTAAGACCGGCCCGGATCCCTCCAGACAGGGCTCGTTTATTTAAGACAGTTGAACTCACAAGCATCAGAGTTCATAATTCAATTATGGAGGCAGATAATCTTCCTGGGGTGGTTTATTTAACTTCTGATTTTTAATTAATTCTGCTCCGTGAGGGAATCCTGCGGAGAGCAGCCTGGGCCCGCAGTCCCAGGGCTGCTGGTCTCGTTTTCGGCAGCTGCGCCCGGGCACGTGCACGGCGTAAAATGCTCCGCCGGCCTCCGCCTCCTGGGGCCAGCTTCCTGTTGTAACACCTCGATCACCGTGTCACCCCAGTCTGGGGGACAGTTGTGTTTCTCCTCAGGGGCACTTGATCCATGGTGGGCGATCAGTGTGTTAATTGATCAGGTGGAACTTTCTAGAAACCATTGGGCTGCGTCTTAACCCTGCAGAACCTGCTAATGGCCCCCACCCCACTCCCCTCCACCAGTGTGGACACTAAAACTAAGTAATAATAGCAGATTCAGCTCCAGGGAAGACTGTTTAGTTAGAGCCCCGTGCTCTGCGCCTGTCCTTTGGGGGCCCAGCATGTGACCCTAATTTTACCTCCTATGTGGATCCTCACTCCTGCCCCCTTCTCCTCAGGGCTAAACTGTGACTGACTTGAGTGCCCTTGGGTTCTGACTTCTCCCTTCCCAGACCTTTGACAGAGGTGAGGGTGTCGGGTGGCCCTCACCCGTGGAGGCTGACCCCCGGGGCTGGGAGAGGGACAGTAGCTGGACCCCGAGGAGGACAAAGGCTTTGAAGTGTTGATGATGGATGCCACGTGCCGTCCAGGACAGTGATGAGTTGCTGTCAGGTATGTTTGGGGGCGCTGACTGCAGACTTTGTTTTATTATAATTTGCTCACATAGGTGTGTGTACCTCACTCAGTCATCTGGCCAGTCTTGGGGTGACTGCGCAGGACTGGGCGCTGGGCGTCCGAGGTGGGCCAGCTGGGAGAAGCTAACTTGTTTGGAGGGAACAGACAGACCCCAGATCTCAGAGACCGCAAACAGGAAAGGCTTATTTCTCATTCACACGATGTAGGCCTGAGGCCCCGTCGGCCCTTCCCTGGGTCCTCTTCCCTCCAGGACCCCTCTCTGGAATTGCCAGCTGCCCTAGAAGTGGGGCTGGGGTCCCAGAAGGCCTTTGTCCAGCAACTCAGTGCTGTGGGTCATTATTTTCTTAGCTCCCTTGAGTATGAAGCAGTTTTACAAAATTTACTTTGTTTTGTGGAATACACCCTATTCCAAAGTTTTCTCTTGTCTCTTTTACACATATGTTCTCCAGTTCTTTTGTTGCAGTAAAATTTTTGCAAAAATTTCAGTTTTTTTTTCTTTTCCGTTCTTCCTTTTAGATTGGAGGGGAGAAATTCTGTCCAAGACTGAAAGAAAAAAGAGAAAGAAAACAATTTTTTTTGATACAAAGTGCCTTAGCCAACATCAATAAATAGTAAGTTAGCATTTATATTCCATGAAATTAGAAAGTTAAGTTAGAAATGTAAGGAGGAGTCTTGATGCCAAAAATTTGGGGATCCAACCAGATCTAATCCAAGACAAGAGCCCGCAGTGATTCTGTCTTCACGAACCCGAGGGACAAAAGCAGGGCAAGAGCAAATGCTTGTTTCTTAATAATTTAATTAATGAGTGAAAGTTAAGTTTCCAAATTGTACCTAAGCTCTGTCACTTAAAAATTTTACTCTGTAGGTGTGTTCCTTTTAAGATTGAGCCTATTCGTAAAGTGTGAAGCATACATTTAACACGGAATTCTGCTTAGACAACAACCAAAATACAGGGAGGGGACAAAGGCAGAGAAGTTCCCAGGCCAGAAGCCCGGGGGCTCAGGTGCAGAGCCACTTTCGACCCGACTGCCCCTGCACCCCCAGCTCGGCAAAGTTCTCAAAATAGAGGCCTTTTGAGGACTGAGCTTTGCAAACCCAAGCCTTTGAAGTGATAGAAAAATCACAGCGCTTGGAAGATCAGCGTCCATGCATCTCTGTAGTCCCGTTTAGAACTCCCCGTGGTTTCTCACAGTGAGTGATGGGAGCTGGTGGACCACGCTGCGGGCGTCCTCCCCTGAGGGCCTGCTGTCTTTACCTGTGGCTTGTGGGGGAGACAGGTACGGAGACCGCAGCCTCTGATACCGTGCGCTCCGCCTCCGTGCCCCACCCCAGGTACGTGGCGGGTGGGCTGGCAGTGCCTCCCGTGCGCCTGTGGTTGTGTTGCCTACAGGGGTTTGCTTTCCCAGGTGTGCCGACTGGAGCTGCGGTGTGTTGTAACAGAAAGCCGTTGTTAGACAGTGTTAGCCTCTCAGCAAATCGCAGAGCCTTGATGACTGCTTTGGAGACTTCATACACACACTTTTGGGAGCTAATAATTTAGTTCCATATGCAGAGCTGGAGGAGTTATTTAAATAGGTACCATTTGAAGGAATCAAGCAATCAGAGGCTTTCTGGGGGATAATGAAGATTACTCTGAGCTTTTAAACTGGACACACAGCACTTAGACAAGCCGTGTCCCTCAGGCATCTCCTGGCTTCCCTCTTCAGCTGGTTTGTTTATACCAGCAGGACGTTTTTACAGTTTTATCTGGAAACCATGAAGATTTCTGGTTAATAATATTAACTTGAGAAATAATATTCCTTTAAATGTAGGGAATGAAAAATAATTCTAGTGGAGCCTAGGGCAGGGCTGGGGAGCTTTTCAGGAGGTAACTTCAGTGCTAACTCTTCAGTGGTTTCCGGCTTCTTTTTTTACTTTCTGGTTTTGTCCAGATTCCAGCTCTCTGTGTATCAGGTCCGTGGCTGGAGTAAGGGATGACGCGCTGTTGTCGCCCCCGCCCTCCGCCATGTGGGACGTGGAGATGCCTTGCACTTTCACTTTCGAGGCCCTTTAAAGCAGGGAAGCACAGTGCGGTTGGTGGTCCGACCACAGCCCCACCAGGCCATTCCCTCTGAGTCGGTCACTCCCCACGGGGGCTGCAGGACCTGAAGCACAGGGCGTGGAGGCAGGCGTGTCTCGAGCCTCCATGCTCCTGCCTGCAGGTACCGTGCTGCTACTTCAGAACGTCGGCTGCAGTTACCAGTGTCACCTGTGGCCTCGTGTCCCCTTTGTTGTCAGTGAGCGGCAGCTGTGATGCGACGTGAGACACACGCATACAGACACTGCTTCCAACGACTTCACTGTCCGTGTAATCTCCAGCCATGTGTGTATGTGCCCGTGTACACTTGCGTGCGCCCACGTGCAGGGATGAGGGTAGAACTGAACTCTGAAGCTGCCATTTAGAAACCTCGGGTGTACTCCAGGTCCGTCCACATTGCTGCAAATAGCATCATTTTATTCTTTTTTTTTAATGGCTGAGAAGTTTCTACTGCACAGGGAACTTATATTCAGTACCTTGTAATAACCTACAATGAAAAGAATACGAAAATGAATATATGTATGTATATGTATGACTGAAACATTATGCTGTCCACCAGAAATGGACACGGTGTTGTAACTGACTTCACTCCGATTTAAAAAAACCCTCAGATGTGAAGATCAGTTCCCGGGAAGTCTATGATGTTCGCTGGGAGGCATCGAGGACCTCCGGTGCCTCTGCAGGGCTCACCACAGCGGGTCTTGGTTCTGCTCTTACCAGAGATGGCTCAGGCTAGAATCAGGACCTATGAAGTTGCTTCCTGGTTCCACGCCTCCTGCCACAGTTGTCTGTGGGTTTGCAGGATCTGGAACACCTTTCTCATACCGCTCAGCCTGCCTCCATCCCTGGGATCAGAGTTAATTCCTCCTTTCTGACCTTTTGTTCCTCCATCAAACACCTAATCCTGCCTAGTCCTGGTTGGGCGCATATTTGCTCCTCCACTCTGTTGCCAGTCCCTGCGAGTCAGAAGTTCTCAAATTCACTTTGAATCTCTCACCTGCCCGCCAAGGCCCCGTGCACAATAGAGGCTCTCAAATACATGTTACATTAACTCAGAGAGTGAATCACCTTCCTCCGGTAACCGCCTGAGGTTGTACCCTCTCTCCTCTCCTCTCTTTGAGCCTCCACTGACAGCACGTGTCACCCGCATGTGGACAGGAGGCTTGAGCGAGTGGTGGCTGGACCCACACTTGGCCTTACTCAGCACCTGGGCTGCACCAGCCGCTGAGCTCTGCTGTTCTGATCTCAGCACCTCAAGCCAGTTCCATTCAAAATTTCAGAGAAATAAAATCTGGGTTTCTCACTAATGTTTCTGGGACGAAAGATGTTCCCCGCCTTCCCGGACACAAGACGAAGCCGCGGTTCTCTTTCCCTGCGTGAGAAGTGTCTTTGTGGGAGCGCGCCTTTGTTTGGAACGGAAGAGAATGAGCTGTACCGCGAGGTGCCCCGCCGCCGCCGCAGCTCCGGGAACACGTGTACCGCGGCGTCTCGTGTCACGGTGCGCTGTGGGGAATAGCAGTGAATAGTTTGGACCACAATAATATGCATTGTTGATGTTTGTTAAAATAAAGATATTCAATTCATAATAAAAGGGATTAAAAGCTCAATTCATGCCTATGTTAATATCTGCCTGCGAATACACAGATAAATGGTGCCGCGCCTTATCACGTTGAGCACCTGCGCGCACGAGTTCCTCCGCCGAGATCTCCGTGGGCTTGTGTGTTTCACAGAGCTTAAACTTCCATTTCCCAAAATAATGATATCATGCATTTACAGATATAGATAGGCTCTCCTCACTCCAACTCCATCCTGAAACGAGCATTGTGACTTCAGCTACAAAAACACGGGATTAATTGCAGCCGTGATACGAGCGATCTTCCCGCTCCGAGAACAGATGGCTGCGCACGCAGCAGCCGGCAGCATCTGCACCTCCACTTCGGCGGGGCTGCGGGCTGCACGCGGACCAGCAGAGGGGTTCGGGCACACCTGGCTTTGCGGGAGGTGGCTGTCACAGATGCTTGTAAATCAAATCATGTTTTAAATGTTCTAGGGGAGTTTGCCCTTTGAAAGAGGTGATAAATTCTTTGGATAACGTGCCCTGATGGAAAATTCACAAATGTTTGTGAGCAAGTCTGACGTGATGATCCCTGGGCTAATTACCTAGAAGATGCAAAGATAAGCTTAGGACCAGCTTTCATCTGCCTTCAGAAAAAACTACCATGAGTCAACTACCAGAGGTGCTGAGCTACACATTTTATTCCTCAGGGTGTACGTTGCGTAGATGGCAGATTGTTAATATATTTGAAGCTCTTAGCTGTGTGTTCTCTTCCCGGGGCTGCCGTTATCAGTAACGAAGGACCACAGACCAGGTGCCGAAAGATCAGAACTTCACTCTCTCACACCCTGGAGGCAGCAGTCGGGGAGGGAGGTGTGGGCAGGGCTGCTTCCTCTGCAGGTGCAGGGGAGGGTCTGTCCTGGCCTCTCCAGGGCGTATGGTGGTTCCTGGCAGCATGACTCCAGTCTTCCCATGGCGTCTCCTGGCGTCTCTTCTGTGTCCAGACTTCCGTTTCATAAGGACTCCAGTCGCTGGATTAGGGCCTCGCTCCCCCAGTGTGGCCTCAACTAATTGCATTTGCAGTGACCCTGTTTCCAAGGTCGCCTTCTGAAATACAGGGGGTTGGGGCTTCAAGATATGAGTTATCCAGGACACGATTCGACCCATAACCCTGGTGTTGGCAGTTACAGTTTTGGGTCAGGCGGGTGACGGAGACCAGCACGAGGCTGGTGGGCAGAGCAGATGCTGCCACACCCAGCAAGGTTCCTGGAGGAGCAGGGCCCTGGGCCAGGCTGAAGCTGCTATCACCAGGGCGGCTTCATCTCTCAGACTTCCAGGTGCCAATGAGAAGAGGGGAACTGTGGACTGGCCCCTAGTCCCTGGGGAGTGAGCTGCTCCATGGCTGGGAGCAGAGGCAGGTGTGCTCCTAGCATCTTGGTGGACCAGGGAGGGGACCGGTCTTGGAGTGGTAACTGTGCAGCTTCTGGAGTCAGAGAAGGGCCTCCCAGCTATGGGTTTGACGTCTTCCCTGGTGCAGGTGGTACTCCTGCCCAAACTGGCAGCTGGTGGCCCCGGGTGTGTTTCCAGGCATCGTCTCACTCTGAGCAGGATGGGAATGAGCGAAGCCCTGAGCACTAATGGTTTCAGCCGCTCGATGAGAGGGAGCTTCCCTGTGCCCTCACGACCTGCCAGGCGCTGTGCTGAGCATGTGCGCTGTCGTGGGGTCTGGCCCTCTCCTGGAGGGAGCCCTGATCCCGCTGTCTGGATAAAAGTGGGTGTTGAGTAATCCTTTGGAGGGTCTTAGCTGTGTGCTGGGCTCTGCCGCATCATTCCGGGTCCAGAGGGCATGGTCTCAGCCATGTGCTATGCTCCCTTCGCCGCAACTACGAAAAGATTCAGAAGGATGCCTTTGAGGAGGCCTTGCGGAGGAGGGGAAACGTGGCGGGGCTGGGCTGTAAGAGCTGGTCAAGCCTGGTGTCTGGGTTGGGTCTGAGCACCGCAGATGGTGGTGGGTGAGGTGTGCCTTCAGGAGGTGGGAGTCTGGCTCTTGTGGGCACAAAGCAGTGTGTGCAGTGGGTGGGAAGTAAGCTGGGGAGGAAAAGTGGGAGCGATCAGACTGTGGAAGGCTTTGACAGCAAGCAGCGGTGTTTAAAGTCGAGTCTGCTTGTGTGAGCAGGTGCTGTAAGTTCTTGAGAAGGGGGTTAACTTGACGAAGAGGAGTAAGAGGCAACTGACCAGAGAGTGACCGAAGGTGGAGCCCTGGGGGCCCGGCTCCCGATGGAGGACAGTGGCAGTAACCCAGGTGCAAAATGATGAGCTTTGCAGGATCGAAAAAGAGGTAGGAACATTTTCAACGGAAGGCACTAAATTAGGAACAGACTTGCTGTAAAGAACAGGCAGTTTACATCCCTGATTATTCACAGCTATCGTAATTTCATGTCATTTGATATTTACTGCAAAAAATCTATTGCATATGCACTTAAAGGTGATTTTAACGAATAAACACTGTGACTTTGCATACGAATAAATTCACACCTCTGAGAAGGGTTGTCAGATGGTGTGTCCTGTTATGAGTTTTGGCTTGTAGCTGAGAAAACACAAGTCTAGGAGCAGATGGATCGGGGGAGCTCTGAGCCAGCGTATCGTACCGTGGGTGGGCGACTGTGGGGACAGGCGGTCTTGGCTGGGAGCAGGCACCACTGCAGACACACACAGCTGGGGGTGACCTTGAGGGTCTGGGGACGCAGGCAGCACGTCTCCGGTGGGCGCAGAGCCCAGAGCCCGGGAAATTGGAGAGGCCAGAAACAGCAAGTGAGAGGCAGGTGAGTCCCCAGCTGGGGTCAGAAGTTGGGCTTGTTTCACTTTGTTTGGCTGGACATGGATGAGCCTGGACGCCCAGCTGCGGACTCTGCCATTAGGATGGGAGAAGGACGTCTACCGTAGGCTCTGAGCAGGGAGCACTGGCCGCTGGTGCGCAGGTGACCCAGACTCCCCAGTGGCTCGCCTGACTGCTTTCCTTTGCAGTCTCTCTTCTCTGGTTAAATCTGCTTTTTGGAACTCAGGGAAGGCCTAGGAGGCTAAAGCTTTTCTACAGACAAGAGGTGGGGGCCTGGGGATCTATCCCTGGGAAGGCCCTACGGGGCCCTGCTCAATTTTGGTGACTTCTTAAACCACCCTCTAGAGGTACGAAGTGTGTTCTTTGTTGCTCACCTCTGCTGCCAGCAGGAAGGATGCTGGGAGGGCCAGAGCGGTAGCAGCCATCAGGGGCCAGGAGGCCTCCCTCGGGAAGCAGCTGTGTCTCTGACTTTGGGGGCTTCCTGCTCAGGGCTTCTCACCTGAAGGGGAGATTACCTCTTAATTGGGTGGAGTCACTCTCCTCGCAGATTTTTGTTGCTGTTACTCTCAGCTAAACTTGACCCCAGCTCATACTCCGGGCAGGGGCTTTCCCACACCAACCAGAAGCAGTGCTCCATAAAGAAAGTGTTACCCGTACCCACCAGAGGGAGACCTGGGGCTTACTGTGTGGACAGGAGCCTTTGCCTCATCTCTGCTTCTAGGAAAAGCCAGTTTGAATATAAACTTCTCATTGAATCTGCCTCTATGTAAGGCGTCACAGTATTTCTCTTCGGGTTAAGCACTCTTTTTGACAGGAATTTGGTCCAGCTGATCTGCTAAGCAAATTACTTAATTTCCATGAACTTCAGTTTCCCTTCCTGTGGAATTGGGCACCATAGCATCGCTGTGAGAACGGGTGGTGAGATGTGCCTGGCAGAGTGCCGAGTGGTGGGATGGACTCAGTTCATGGCGTTGTCAGTGCAGCAGTGTCGTCATGGAACTTCAGGGACATCGTAGATTTAAATAGAATGAAGGATGGGATATTCCGCTTTCCTAACAAAGGTCTGATTCTGATTCCTGTTTTGCTTTTGACTTTATGTGGCTGCTCATTCCAGTAATTTACAATAGATTTAAATAATAGCAAAAATAATCTGCAGGTTTTGATAAGTGGGGCTAATCTCTAAATCCCTGGTATAAAGTAAATTCCCAAATGTGTCCAGTATTCTGTATCTGAATTACTGCACTTTTGAATTTTGGTTGGTAAACTATGGTAAGCTTGCCTTTGGTCTTCTGTAACATGGAGGGAAAATGTGTGTGTATGTGTGTGCGCGCGCGTGTGCGTGAGTGTGGTGGGGGCGCAGTATTAAGCAGTTTTAAATAGCTGGTCAGGCGCCATCCCAGTAAGAGAGTAAATGTGGGTTGACAGGCGCCTGTTTAAGAGCCTCTTTCTACAGGGCTTTTGCGACCCAGTCCAGACCTTTAGGCTGAACATTTAAAAGATAACCATGTTTTGTGGAAAGATGGGTTCCTCCCTCTTCCCTCACACTTTCATTTACACAGAATGACTTTTCTTTAAACGCTGGAACTTCTGTTATGCTAATCAGACAGGAGCCATTTCCAGTTCAGTTTCACCTGAGCCTGGTCAGCCAGTTCCTTTTGTGGCCTCTCTGGGGACCTTCCTCGTCTTCTAGGCTGTAGTGTGGTTGGAGCTGCTGTCAGGTTCCTGCACTCATTCCATTTGTGACGATATTGCAGACATGTCATCCTGCGATGCTGCTGGCCCGGAGAGCTGCGTGTCCCCAGGCTGGCGGCTTGCCGGCCTCAGTCTTCCTGGCCACACAGCCAGCACCTCGCCCAGATGCCCGGCTCTCCAGCTGGTTTGCACTGACTCTGGGGCTGGAAGGTTGGCTCCGCGGAGGCTGACAAGAGACTCCGCTGCTCTGGAGTTAATTAGTGATTTCACCAAGGAGGCCGGGCTGGGGCCACCAGCCCCATTGCTCTCATGCTGACCCGTCTCGGGGGAAATGAGATTCTAAACCCACTACTTTTAAAGTCGGCACAAGAGACCCAGTCATTAAGAGTGTTCTGTGATTAGTTTTTATCACAATTACCAGCTGTCTCGGAAATCCACAAAAGGAACCTTCCTACTCCTGGTCCTGCCAGCCGGTCCCGCATCTGCGTCTGGTGCCCAGTGCTGGGAAAAAGGGAAGAACATGCCTGCCGGGTGGTGCTGGGGCTGAGCCGCCATGAACAAGCAGGGTGCCAGAGAGCAGACCGCCGGGCAGCTGGCCGTCCTGGGAGGTTTCTGTCCTGTTTGTGGGAAGACCCAGAGTTTCCGGATCAGACCCAAGCATGTCACATTGGTCTCCTAATTGTGGATGATTAGTCACAGTGGTCTTAAAAAATCTGTCTTCCTGGAACATGTGAAGGTGCTGTTAACAAAAAATAGGAGACAGAGACAGAGAGAGAAGGATATATATATGGGGGGGAGGGGGGCTGACCTGTGAACCTCTGGAGCGTTCCCTCCCTCTGCACTGTCCATCCCCAGAATCGGTGTTTCCGTGTGGCCCCCTGCAGCTGCAGTCCTGACATTGGGCCGGTGACTGCGAGTTCCCACATAGGGCTTTGGTGTCCTCACTGGTACAATGGGGATGAGGAGCTGCCTTCTGGGGGTGTGTTCCAGGAACACTGGCCCCTCAGCCTCCGGTCCTGGGAGCCGACCCGAGGTGGTCCAAGAGCAGGTGCTGGCCCGCTCCTGTGTGCTCCATTTCTGGGGCCCGTGTGGCCAGGCCTGGAGGCTGCCTGTGGCTCCATGTCCAGGAAGCCCATTGGCCCCCATAGTTTTGGGGGTGATTCTGGAGCTCTAAAGCCGAAACCTCCTGCCTGGCCTTTTGCTAAGTGAAAATTGTAGGGACAGCTCTGCCCAGGACAGCGTCACTCGAGGTCTTGGGAAAACTGAGGAGCCGAAGACAGACGACCACCAGGGGATGCACGAAAAGCGGCTGTCCTGCAGTGACACTTAGTTCTCTGGAGACGCTTGGACAGTGGAGAGCCTTCCACCTGCAGGCAGAATGTGGCTCTGAGTGCCAGCCTTGCCAATTGGAAGCTGGGTGACCCTAGGAGGTTCCTTAACTTCTCTGGGCCTCCATTTCCTTACACGGGAACTGAGGGATGTACTGTCGAGTAAAACAGTAAATGGAGAAGAGCCTGCGGACAGCTTTAGGAGCATTCACGTGTCAACTATTTTTGTACTTAGAAAAGAAAGTGCCCAAATCATTTTATCACTTCAGACTAAGGGTATAGTCTATTAATTGGACCTAAATATTACCTACTTTTTAGGAAAGTGTGTCTGTGGCATGGTCAGAATTATGGCTGTGAGACCACTGGCCAAGTTAGAGGATAGTCAGACCCTCAGAGTTAATTTGTTTTTATCCGAGTCCTACCTCATGCTTGATTAAGTAGTTAAGGATACGGTAGGGAACTATGTTTTGTGGTTTTTTTTTTGGTGGGGGAGCAGCATCGTGCTCTGGCAGTTGCCTTTGAACTGTCTTTGTTTCCTTGCAATCGGAAGGTTGTGGTCTGTAAGCACCTTTTAAAGTGTAATAAGCTAGAAGGTGAGAAGTGATCCTTCTTGCAGTCCATTCCCTGGAAGAATGCTTTCTGTACCTGCATCCTTTGATGGGTCTCGGCCTTTACTTTCTCCTGCACGTTACTCATGGTAATAGAGCCCCTTCCGTGTCCTGGGCACTGAGTTTTCCACCAATGGGGTCAGCATCACACGACTCTTACACATCCGCGTCCGGGACATAGTCTGGTTTGTTGCCACTGCCAGAAAGGACGTGGTCGGCCTCAAGGAGCGCTGTGCTCACAGCAGAAGGTGGGGACTGGAGGAGGCGGAGGCGGGCTTGGCACTGCTGCTGGGCTGTGGAGGAGGCAGGCACGACTGTTCACCCTGCTGCAGGACGGGCTTCCCGGGGGAGGAGACCTCCATGGGGTTGGGCATGAGCCCCTGTGTCCAGGGGAGCCTTGAGCAATGGGCAGGTGAGTGATGGAGTTAGGGAAGCAGAGAAGGTGGGACCTGCGGTGAGGACCAGGCAGAGGACATCAGCCACTGTGAGAGGCAGTTCAGGCACCACGGTCGACTTTCCAACAGGGGACGGGCATAGAAATCCTATTGTAGTAACACTGCCCAGTGACTGGAGCTCATCACAGGGAAAGGGACTGGGACCAAGAGGAAGGCTGAGTGAGAAACACGGAGACGAGGAGCAGGACACGTGACTGGCTGGATCCAGGCGGCAGAGACAAGAAGAATAGAGGACGGAGAGGCCCCCACGACCCGTCGTTTCTCCTGCACTTGGTGCCTCTTGGCCTTGGGCGGCAGGTCGGTTGCTGCTGATCTTCTTGAAGTGGGAAGCATTGTGAGCCACCTGGAGAGAAGGCCAGGGAACCAGGAAGGACCACTACCTGTGCAGGAGGCAATGCTGGTAGAGGCCTGGGCTCCTGCAGCAGGACCTGGCGGACAGGGACACACCCATGATGCACACTCTGCTTGGGAGGAATTTGGTGCCTGAATTGAGCAGCGACCTCAGTGCTGGTCAGCAGGCCTGTGCAGGTAGGCCGTTCGCTGGTGCAGCTGGAGCCTGGGGGCCTCTAGAGTTGTGGCAGTGTGACCAGTGTGTCTGGGGATAACCTTAGTGATTCCTGGCCAGTGAAGAGTCAGTCATTCTGTTTCAAATTTGTATTAAGTTAAAAATCCCTTTTATTTGCGGATAGACTGTTACATGTGGCGACATCTTTCTTTAAGGAGTCCTTCCTGGGTTTCCACCTTCACCTCCTTGCCGGGGCTCTGCAGGAACCCTGACCCGTCAGCACAGGGAGTCTAGACGAGCAGGCAGTTGGAATTCCGCCTGTGACGCACGCCAGCGTGTCCCGGCCGCACACAGAGCAGCACCTCCCGCACCCACGGCACCGGGGCCCTGGGGACGAGATGCACCTCACCCTGCCCAGCGGACCAGCCTGCGACACCCGTCTTATGTCTGGAAACCTTTCCTTTTGCTCTGAAGTTGTAAACAGCGTCGTCTCAGTCACACACCTTTGGGGAAGGGAGTCTGGGAAGCACACTGAGCCTCGTCTTCCCGAGATGCTTGTTCTTGTACCACAGACAGACTTTCCCTCCAGACACTGTGAAGGAGACTGGCCATGGGGGATGGCCTCCTAGTTCAAGTTTCAGCTGTCTCTCTGGGAAAGCCCCGTCCCCTTTCCTTGCAGACTCACACACAGATGTTTGCAACGGCTGTTTTAATTCAAACCTGGTTCAAATGTCGATCATTTCAATGAACTACAATTAGTACACTATTTAAAAAAGATTATTTCATCATTTTGAGTGTAGTTGAGTATTCAGTCCTTTTCAAAATTAAATCTACTTTGGGGGCTTGAGGAAATCAAATCAGACATCGTGGTGATGAAAAAGAAAGCAAAATGTTACAATGCTGACTGTTGGGTCAACAGACTCCTTTAGATCTACGCTCTCACTTTGACAGTCTCCTGGGGAGAATGGATTTCTGGCAACACTTGTCTCTGAGCAAAACCACATTGTATTAGGGTCAAATAAAATTAAACTGAAGTTGAAATGTGATTTAAAGGTCAATGGGTCTCAGTCACTAACTGCGGCACCCAGGAGAGTCCAGGTAAGTGCTCTGCCCCATCAGACCTGTCCTTTTATGAGTCTCACCAACCACCAGTCGTCTGGGGACTTTGGTGACCCGTGGACACTCAGTTAGCTCTGCTAGCGCGGCAGCCACCAACAGCAGACCGAAGTCCCAGAGGTGCAGAAACCCGTCTCTGTGACCACTGCATCCTCCTGGACTAGGAGATGCAGCACCAGTCTCAGTAAAAAAAAAAAAGCTGGAATAAAGGTTTGCTCTTCTCTTGTCTGAGTAACAGCTCCATTTATTAATCGTGGATTAATTGATTTTCCTTCTCATTCTGAAAGAACTCTGAGGAAGCTGGGTCACCAGCCCGGGGAGCAATTCCCATCCTTTGCCGTTCGGGTTTTGCAGAAAGTGTGAAACCAGTCCTGTTGACCTTTCTCGGGAAGCGGACTCACTTTCTTGTCCAAGGCTCAGAAGGGAGCACCCAGCCTTAGAAGAATGTGTGCTCATGCCTGCCTCCCAAAGTCTCAGCTCGCTCCCTCCCCCCAAATCTTTCTCCTCGCCAGCAGTGTCGCAACCTGAAAAAGAAGGTTCTAGCCCCCGGACTCCTTTCCCTTCAAACCCAAGTCTTAGGCAGTGGTGTTTCTAGAACTGAGAAACGGAAACAAGACATGGTCTTTAAGTGCCCACTAGAGCAGTGACTGCTTTTGACTGCTTCCTCCAAAATACAGCTGCCATCTAGCACAGATGGAAACTGAGGCACGGGGTAAGTGACCTTGGTCAAGGTCACTTGGCAAGTGTGCATTGGAGCCCTGAGTATCTTGACCCGTGCAGAGCTCGGATCTGGATCTCCCCAAGCCCCCTGGTGTGCTAGCAGGGAGGTGGTAGAGACCCCCGGGAGGGGCAGGAAGGCCGGACACAGTCCTCTGACTGTGCATGCTGATGTCTGCGTTCATCCGTGATGGCACGCTGCAGCGACTGGTCCTCACAGTGGGGACACCGCGTGGAGCGGGAGACTGTCATGGGGCTGGGGCTCCCTGGGTGGCCACTGAGGGGTGTTTTCATTTTGCAGGCTCGTAAAAGCTTTGTTTCGGAAAGGTAGCTTCATTGAGATTTCTTTCCCAGTGGAAACATTCACCACACTGGAGGGAACACTTTGTATGCAAGGTTGTTAATTTATCACCTTCTATGATTCTTTTGAAATAACACATGCTGGCCCCTAACCCTCTGGTCCATTTGGGAAGTCACCTGGTAGTGGCCATTTTTTTAGAATGAGAAAAAGCAAGGATGGTCTTTCTCTGACTATGGAGGAAGGAGATACGGCGATCAGGAGGGTCTCGTGTAAGTGTGGGTGCCACCAGGGACAGACACTCGACAGACCTTGAGGAGCTCCCCACATCTTCTGCATGCCTTGAAAATACCTCAAAGGATTCACAGTGCCTTGTATGTCACCAAAGAAATATATTCTTTTAATGAAGGTTCTTGAACTCTGTGAAAAGGTCCCAGAGAGGCAACAGCCCTCAACATTCAAGACCTTCAGGAGACAGGGCTGAGCGTGTCACTGGAGTGTGTCTGGGGACTTTTAGGTGAAAGTGTGACTATGCAGATGGTTGGTGACTTGCACATTGGATCAGCGGGACTGTTGTGTGTCTGTCTGCATGGCCCTGAACGCAGTGACCACTGCAGTGGTGAGCTCACCCTGGTCTGTTCGCCACAGGGTCTCAGCATCCAAAGGTCAGAGTGGGTGAAGACACCTTCATGGCGCCCACGACCTAGGGGCAGCCACTCTCCACTCTTCTGGTTGTTACTCTGGGATTTCGTGTGTATTTCTAAACACAGTGCTGTTTTTGGCTTTTCAGTGTCAGATATGATTTATTGACCCACTAAGGACAAGGAAGATTTCACCTCCTTGCATCTGCCTGGAAGCACACGTCCTCTCCCCTATCCTTTCTGTAAAGGGCTGTTTTATCTTTTGGTTGCACTGACATCCAGCACCCATGTTAACTTGCCGATCTACCTGCCACTCATGCTGAGTCTTGTGGTGAACAAAGGGTGAGCTTTTTTCTTATACTTTGTTTTTTCTGGAGTTTTGTTCCATTTGCATAATTTCCTACATCCTTCCCCTGTTTCCACCCCTAAGATTTAAATACAAGACAGTTGACTGACTCTGTCTCATCTGGGCCGCCTGCTGTCCGACCTGCCGTCTCGCTGATTCTCTGGGCTCGTCTGCTCTGGATGTGCTGGGACGGCTTGACCCCCCGCCTGCTGGGTCTCACATCAGTCCCTCATGGTTTACCTTCCTTCTGGTGGGGTACATCTTCCACTCAGTTTCTAGAGAAGGTGTGTGGAAGATAAAGGTTGGGTCATGGTCTCACTCTCTGCACTCGCCCTTAGCTGGTGGCTTGGCTGGGGACAGACATCCAGATTTGGCATGGTTTTCCCTCAGGTTTGAGAGTTACTGCCCCGTTGTCTTCAAGCTTCTGGTGCCCAGAGTCTTGAGGCTGTTCTAATTCTCCATCCTTGTAACGGACTCCTTTTTATTTCCATCCCTAGAAGCGTTTGGAAGGGATCTTCTTTTGACCTGAGTATACTGAGCTCCGAGACTGTGGTCCTTTTTATTTATATTATTTATGTGTGGGTGTTGGTCTGTCCGTTCTGTAATGGGCAACCACAGCCCAGATACGCACGTTTTTCAGTGGGGGCGTTTCCCTTAGTTCTCTTATAATTTCTTCCTCTGCATTTTCTTTCTTTACTCTTTCTGGAACCATACTGATCACATATTCTGTCTCCTGTATGGCTCATTTAATTTTTCTTATTTTGGCTCTATTTTCCGTCTTGATGATTTTTCTGACTTCTGAGTAATTTCATACTCTTTTTCTATTAAATTTTTAATTTTAATCATATTTTTAATCAATCATTTCTTGAGTGTGGCTCATCTCCTTGTTACTAGGTTGCAATGTCTTCTCTTCTCTCTGTGGTACTGTTAGTGATTAGTTGTGCTTATTTTTAAATTTTCTTCTGATCCCTGTCGAGGTCCTCTTCGCTGTTTGTTCATTTGTTTGTTTCAGCCTCTGTCTTTCTCTCGTCTGGTGACTCCTGGCTCCGGGCATGTTTAAGGAGAGGCACTAAGTAAACAGCCATGCAGAGTTGGCTTGGAATGGCTTGGGAGAACCAGCCATTAAATTTTCAGGAATTTTGTGAGCCCATTGCTATATACTGCCGTTATTAAAAATTGAATTGTGTAAACTCACAATTATAAATTATGTGAAAAACCAAAGTAACAAATACTTCAAACATCACTCTATTTCTGTTTAGTGTATTTTACTGTTGTTTATGCTCTTGAGGTTACTTACGTCTACTGTATGCTGGTCGTAGCACATGGTAGCATGTACCACTTTCCTTCCCAACTCCGAGTCACCACTGCAGTGGCAGCTTGACACCAGCCCCGGTGGGGGTGTTCTCACCGTGGGAATTGGCTGGCACTACAGAGCAGGCCTTCCCGACTCCCGACTGTCCTGGAGAGCCTGCTGCTACGTACCAGCACTCCACTGCAAGAACCCTCATCTTATCCTGGAGCTGGCGCTCACCTGTCCAGAGGATGTCCACTTGGTTTCCCAGTGTCAGTGTGGACTTGCATTGACTGATGCCATGACCCCAGCCTCAGCCAGGGCTCCAGGACTCACACACTTCCCTCCCCAGAAGGCAGAAATTCTTTTTCTCCTCAGTCGAAACCCAGTTTCCTCCAATGTTAGGTCTAAACAAAGACCAGCATTTGACTAACAGTCTTTCTGAATTTCACAAAACCCTTTTATAAAAATGTTCACATTGCAGTTTTGAAATGACTGCTTTCCAAAGACCAAGGCTGTTCCGGAGTAGCTTTTACTTCTCAGTGGGACTGT